>NC_090923.1:1265496951-1266758451 GCF_040938575.1 Ambystoma mexicanum | reverse complement strand
TGTGCTGAGAATTTGTGCGACACATATATATTTTGATAAAATGTTTTAATAAATTACTCCTGGATCAACCAGACACACCTCACGGAGGGCAATTAAATTGTCGAAGAGTGTGACGCCGAGTCCCACGTGACCTGTCTGTTTCATCCAAGGGTGCAGCCGGGAAATGGTTTTTCCCGTAACTGTCTTGGTTTTAATTGTTTGGACTAATGAAATTTAGATGTATGAAATGTATTGTGGTAGTTTATTGTGAATATGTTTTCTCATTTTGTAACATAGGGTATGAATAGTCCCCATGCATGTCTTGCCGGCAGTCGGAATATTAGTGTTTTTTGAGGGTTAGAAACATCAAGCAGGGGTAGCATTGTGTACTCCCTGCAGGGAAAAAGTTAGGGTTGCATTAATCGCACAACATAATAAATAGCTCTGGTTATATTATATTTATGCATTGAAACAGGTTCCTTTATAGGACAGAAATCCTCCTTCGTCGTGTTTGAAAATTCCAGCATACTCAGTTGTATAGAACCTCTTAGCAGAAGTCTGCTAAGAAGGATCCCAGTGTGCACCCCCTCGACCGACAACTCAGTGGCATTCCCTTTGTAAATGCCTGCGCATTGTAAAGGCATGTGGACATTGGACCCATCAAACACCTGCGATGATGCTTGTATCACAATATTGCCAAGCAATATGATTTACCCATACCTTTTACCTCTGTCCATCTTAGTAACCTTACATTTAGTTGGTGCAAGATCCACATTTGTATAGTGAACTGTAGAATTGAAGTCATACTAACATGCCTTTTCTTATAACCAGTTTTCAAGAGATGGATAACATATTTATATTGGTGAATAATGCATTGTATAGTGGGAATATTCTGCAGGGAAGATCATGCAGTTGTAATTAGTTTATTAATTCTAAACATAGCCCACCCTGAATCACGCCCCCAAAATACTGTAGTAAGAGGGTCTGTGATCATCTGCACCCAAGTTATGTTGTCATTTTTTATTGCTGGGAGGGGCGCCAATGATGCTTCCTGCCTAGGGTACAATCAGGTGTAAGACCGGCCCTCCTAATGGAGACACCACACCTCTATATAAACAAATTATTACCCATTACTTTATGTGTACTTTCCAATTTTTTTTTTTAAACACACCATACAGACATTAAAAATAATACAGAAACAGACCTTAGAAAATCATCTGCAATGAATGAAGCAAAACATGGATCTATTAAAATAATAGTGCACTAAGAAATATTAATTTCCCAAGTGTTCGGGCATGTACTTCTAAGCATACGTTGATTGATCGTACAAACATTTCTTAAGCACCTTACCTTAATTTTCCTCTTTTTTACAAATGCGAAATCAGGCAGCAGGGCGCAGCCATCCTGTGATAATCTTATCCGTTCCTGCATCGCCCAAGGTGGACTGCCCTATCAGCACTAGTTCATATGCCCCGACTCTGAGGCTACCATCACCAAACCTAGTGATATGCTCCACCTATCTCCAGAACATTACTATACAGCGTAGTAAAACGCACCCAATCATCACCTACGTCATAACGCTACTTGAAGCAGAACCCGAAATATCAACACACATCATCTCACAACACAGCGCGTCCCAATTTTGAATATGAAACCATACTTTTAAATGAAATAGCAAAAGTGTACAATTTGTAAACTACTTTTATTTCACAATAAACGTTCCGAGAACATCCGGAGACTTACATATGCAAGCAAATAGTTAATTGATTTCTTCGTTCTCGATCGACAAATGTTTATCGTGAGTCACGCGGTGTTCCTTCTTGATATAAGAACGCATTGGACGCACTGTGAATCGGAAGACTTTGCAATGATCTTCACGCTATGCCACCATAAATGATATCAAGTTGCTCCTTATCGCTAGTATGGCGTATGGGCATATGGGCTCATGTCGATCATCCCAAAAAAGAGTCACTGTGATCCACCCAATGACGTTAATCTCTAGCTGACGGTTAAAAAAAAACTTCAGTTGGTATCTGGAATCCATGACAATCGCAGAAAGTCCAGATGTAGCTGTTTAAAAAATAATAACAGAAATGTGTCTCAGTAACCGATCTTATTACAGTTTATCATTTTAACCATTATTTTGGGCCCCTTTACAACTATTGATAAACACGGACGTCAAACAATGATAACTCAATCAAAACAACGTGCAAATTACTCTTCAGTTTGCTGTACAAGTTACTGCTACGGAGTATGGTCAGCTTGAAATGGGATGCAAAAGCTGACGCTGCAATCAGAGAGCTAAATAAAACGAAGATGAACACGTAGACGAAATTTTAATTAAATATTAGCGTTCAATTACGCGTTTGTGAACCTGGGGGAACCCACTCCTGAACTACACCCATCTCGATGCTGCAATGCCCATGTGCCCACAACAAAACAAACTACACACACAATCTGTAATTGCGTGTCATTGCTATATACCACACATAAAAAAAATACAATTTACCAAACCAATGATATCACCGATATAGTTATCAAACTATACATAGTTTGTGTATAAAATCGTCCAAAGTAAAACTTACATACTATTCGGCATTTCCATTCTATCGGCGTAAAACACACACTCCGTTCACTTCAATGAATTTTCGTAAAATGAAATTATATATTTGTTTGTCCAATTTCTGAATGGTCAACATTATTATATTTGAAAGTCTTACATCCTTCCCTCCATGCATTCTGTTCGCAATCCTCCCTTTGTTTCAAGGTTTCAAGGTCAAAAAACAATTGAACCTTATACTGTGTACCATGCATGGCTTTGCTCAGCTAGGAAACAAAAATTCAATGGCGCTGACGTTCACTCAGAATGGGAACCGATAGCGCTTCACACCACAGTGGCATTACAAATATTTTTGAAAAACATATAAATTGTTTGCTACCATTCACCAATGCAGATGACATTTGTATGGATTAATTTTGTTCCTCTGGAGAACTTTGCACTCTCCCAGCAACTCCCACAGTCAGGCCACACCACCTGTCACCTCATTGCATCTCCTCTTCACACGGCAACTCACGCAAACATTTTTTAAAGAAGCAAGTCTCGAGCCCTGACAAAAAGTGGTCGTATGAAAACGAACCCTGCTACAACCCTCTCCGCCCACGCCGCCGATCGTGCCCTCAATGACCGCACTTATATACTAATGGCCTATAATTTGCACACGTGTGTTTGTACTATCCCACTTTCGTTCACTAGCGACATGAACCGTGTGGGCCTGTTACCACCTTACAAATATGGACACTTAGTAAATACATAATAGTAATGCTTTCACGTTAGGATGCAAATGGTATCAAAAGGAACTGCAAGCTAACTGGATTTACAAATAGTAAACTATCACTTCGTAAAAATACCTTTGCACCATTAGGTGTATTCTACCACGCACAACCCACAACCAATGCACGTCACTACACTGCATATATAGAAAAGAATTGTAGATGGGTCAAATATAATGATACCAACATTACTGTAAAGCAGAGAATAAGAACTTCTGCCACCTACCTCAATAAACCACACCCTACATCTTCTTCTTTCCGCCTGCTGAGCACAAAAAACAAAACTATTGTCCCATATTGCCGTAGGTACTAAACCAGAAAAAATAACCTTGACATTTGGAATTATTTTCATTACTGCCTGAACCAAATATTCAAAATCTGCCAACAAAGTAGGGGCACTGAAATCCCCAAATACAAAGCACCACAGTGCAGAACAACTACATGTGCAATGTTTACCCTGCCCATATCTCCACAAACTTGACCAATTCCCCGCACATTAAAACCAGGCATAGTGCTCCACACCAGCTCCATTCCTTTAACATTGTTTACCACATTCCTACATTTAGCATACCATTCCAAACCATGCACAAACATATCTCCAACCACCAACACCCTGCTTTTCTCCACTTCTACCATCTTCAGTACACACAGCCCGCTTCAACACAAACCACAACCTCAACATCTGATTGGCTCATCCCTACAGTCCCCTTTACATGCTGCATTTGCTGAGAAACCCCAGATGTAGCACACTCTGCCCGCGGACATCCACGATATTCAAGGAGCGCGTAACACTGCGGCAACCCTCTACCATTTCCACTTCACTCTCTGCACCATTTCCTCATTGGCTACTGTTAAACAGTCACACAATCACACAATCATCCACCAATCACATCCAAGAACTCAACATCTAACTCTATCATCTAACTCTATTATCACACATCAGCACTTTAGATGAACTATTGATAACTCTCAGTACAATTCCACTGTCACTGCAACAGACCTACAGCAACAACTACTATAAAACTAACTGGCCAATATTTCACTTGCAGATTCATGCACATCCACATGCATGAACACAGACTACAGTCATGAATATTTTCAACACAGTACATGTACAGCTCTTCTAAGGATACATATAAACAGAGTAACTTCCACTTACCCTGTATAAACTGTAAAATGACCTTACTTAATTTATCCCATCTGTTATAATGAAGTATCAATTGCAAACCTGTCTCCTCTCCAAATTTTTGTTTACTCACAGAGCTATCTAAAAAAATTGTATTTCATATTAAAAGATGGGAGAAATAACAGTATAATTATGAAAAAGACTGTCCAGTGTGTTATAAAATTACACGCAGCCAGGATGAGTACATGCATGTTCCTTCAAGCACACACACAGACAATATAATTACAAAGGCTCCCAGCTCAAACAACACCACTGCCTCTATATGAAATCCTACTCCTTTATTTCCCACACCTTCACAAATGCATACTTTGAATGCTCTCTGTAATATCTCTGCCATTTACCCTGTAAAAATAGCAAAAAATGCATATGAGATGGGAGAAATAACAGTATAATTATGAAAAAGACTGTCCAGTGTGTTATAAACTTACACACAGCCAGGATGATTACATGCATGTTCTTTTAAGCACACACACAGACAATATAATTACAAAGGCTCCCAGCTCAAACAACACCACTGCCTCTATATGAGATCCTACTGCTTTATTTCCCACACCTTCACACATGCATACATTGCATGCTTCTCTGTACAATCTATGCCATTTACCCTGCAAAAAGTTTGCTCTATACATTTACTATTATACTCATTTGTAAAATATATTCAACTAACAAATTCTAAATAAAATATACAAAGTGCACATAGACAAATGAAAGTGCATATGCATACTATGCTCACTTGTAAGAAAACACTACTACTACAACAACAAAAAACAATGTCTACATTAACAAAAGTGCTATAAACACACATATTCACTAACTTCTTTCTTTTACAATTGCAGTGAAGACCACTCTCCTGAAAAGCAGCAGCTTCTAAAGTACGAACAACGACTTTGAAGAAACTGTCATGATGCCCGCTCCCGGGGAGCCGGTTCAAGCCCTGCGTCCCCGAAAGCGGACATCCAGTCCCCAAGGAAGGACCCAGCAACCCCATATAGGAGCCCTTTGGACAGTGTCCTGGCGCCTATGGCGCCAGGCTCATAAAAGACATCAGTCTGGCGCCATAGGCGCCAGGCTCATTATGGGAGTGCTTGGGTGCACTTACCTGATGCAGACCATGCTGCAGGAACCCGGCCTCCTTGAGGACTGAAAGGAACTACTTTACCTGTGGGACTAATTTACCATCCGGGCGTGGTCGGGGAAGGATACATACCTGATTGGAGGAAGGATACATACCTGGAACTTCTTCCAAGGCTATTTAAACCCCACCCGAACAGCCACACGTACTTCGCGTTGTTCTGCATCTAGCAGCTGGACGCTCACCGTGTCTGCTCCTGCATCCTGACTAGTGCCACGCCTGCCAGCATCCTGGATCACCTGCAAAGGAAGAGAAGAAGAGAACAGAAGAAGGAAAAGTCCTTACCTGCTAAATCCGCATCCCGGAGACATCTCACCGACAATCCTGAAAAGGAAGACTTTTATTTAAAAGCTCATCGCGTCGATCGCTGCAGCGCCACATTCCACTCACCTTTACAGGGCGCCTCCATGTTCAGCAGCGATCATCCGGATTCGCAGTCATGCCCCAGCGCCTAGGGAGAAAAAAGACAAGAACAAAAGGTGAGAGAGAGAAGGGAATAAGGAAAGCTAAATCTCCATGTTAAGACTTACCTGTTGATTCATTCCCTCTTCATTTCGGGTCCACGCCGCATCCTGGCATTTCCGGACCCCGGCCCCTAAGGGGAAAAAGAGACATTAGCGTTAATGAGCGAATGAAAAGACATTACCAAAAAACGCTCATTAAAGACTTACCTGATTTCTACAAGGATTACACCTCTCATCTCGGGTTGGTGCCTGTTCCCCGGCATTCCGTACCCCGGCCCCTATGGGGAAAAAGACACTAGCATTAGTACATTAATGCATGGACACAAGGGGAACCTCTTATCAAAAAACTTACCTGGAAGCCAAGCAAGTTTGGTTCTCACCAATCCGAAAATCTAGTGAAGTAACTGGATACCCACGCGCCCCTGCATCAGAAGCAGGATGGAGAGCTCGTCCTTCCAAACCCTAAGGTGAGACGCTACGGGGAATCACAGAAAGGTTTCGAGGAGGGTGAGAGGGGAAAGTGGGAGGCCGATTGCATTACCCCGCAGACAGTTAATCCCCTATTTTCGCCTACAGAAGGATACTTCTGCGAGCCAAACAAGCCAGATTTGGGGGCCCGGTCCAGTCCGTCTTCCGAACCCTGCGCATCACCTTACAAGAGGTCACAGCAGCGCGAACCAGGCCAGCGCCTCCGTGGGAGTCAGGTGAGCGTTACAGAAACCTACTCCTTCCATACAAAAAAGTAAGTACAATACTTACATAATTTTCTAACTGTTACTCAAGCACACTAGCATTTTACTGTTGTAGAACAAAGAAGTGTATTAACCCTTGCCCACTAGATGTATTATTATTGCTTCCCCTTACCAGTTGCATACTTTATATTGTCATCTCAACGCCATTATACTAACACACAAATACAAGAATAACCTTCCCAACTTCATATAGCTGCCCGTTGTACAATCACACACCTCCACAATCATCCTTACCATCATAGTCAGACACTCGTGCACAAAGCACGCATACACTGCACAACAACCCAACCCACACTTTTTTTCTCCAACAAACCCCAAAGAATGCCTACCAAAAAGCAACTCCATAGAAAGCAAAGCAGAATTAGAGCAAATCAAAATAAAAGTGTCCAAATAATCATCCATCTCTACCAGATTTAGTACAAAAAGTTCAAACAAAACAGCCAATACAGTCATTACGTGAAACAAAACAAGCTTCCACTACAGAAACTTTCCTCCTCTATCAAAATGTAAAACAAAACAAAAAGTGATTAACAAGACTTCACTCACCACTACTACTAACGCTGCACCTATAAATCTTGATATAGTAGCAATTAACCAACAAAAAAAAATATTTTACAAAAAATATTCCGCCACAGACTCCTTCAGAACCTTATAAAAACAGGAGCGAAATCATGGACAACCCTTAAAGCCTACCATAGAAAAGTAATCCTAAAAGCTTTCAGAAACAGTGCAATCCTTGTTCACCACAGACTCCTTCAGAACCTTACAAAAACAGGAGAAAAATCATGTACAACCCTTAAAACCTACCATAGAAAAGTAATCCTCAAAGCTCTCATAAACAGTGCAATTCTTCTGAAAAGGAAGTTATTTATTTTATTTTAAACAGAATGAAACCACTAACAAAACTAACTACTAAATTACAAAAAAAGAAACTTTTCAGTAAACTAAATATCAACAAAAATAACTCCTTAAACATCTGTGGAGGTGAATGGAGTCACACCATGACCACAGAACCATATGTTCATGAAGAAGCATATAAACAAATGTAAACAAACCCAATTGACATACAGAGCAGTGGACGAGGGTATGAAAAACATAATAACACCATTATGAAACAAGAAACTCTGCTCACAAAAATATCCTCAAAAAACTCAGTATCACCTCTCCATTCTAATAAATCTAAGTCTACAAATGGCTGTGCACATCAATGTGTAACATTGCCAAAAATTCTTTCAAATCTTTACGCCACTTCCTCAATTAGTATGTAAAAAGCAAAGACAAAATCAAAATGAAACTACTACAGAATATGGATACCTGTCCAGTGCGCAAATATGCACATCAATGTGTAACATTGCCAAAAAATCTTTCAAATCTTTACGCCACTTCCTCAATCAGTATGTAAAAAGCAAAGACAAAATCAAAATGAAACTACTACAGGATATGGATACCTGTCCAGTGCACAAATACACAGGACTACAAGCACATTAATTAGCCTGCATCTCAGGACCTAGTTACAAAACCACCTTCCATCATATCAAAATGATATCAACACATCATGCAACTATAGAAATCTGGTCCATAAACTCTACTATGCTAAAAGTCCTTCTTTAGCACTAGTCAATTTAAATAACAATCTTCTACATGGTACAGTCAAACAACTACTCGAAGAAAGAGAGCATATCCAGAGAAAATATTTTGGAAGAGAAAGCCACTTACAAAATGCATTAGCTTAACCACAAACTACCAACTACTGTACAAATAGCAACCTTCTATTAAACACATACACAAACAAAATACTAAAGTTTAAAAGTACCTCTGCTGAAGTACCACACCATGTGCGTGTGTTGCATAACACACCTATAATACCAAACATTTTGACTATGGTATGTGGGCTCCTTATAGGGGATATTAATTACAATCAATACTCCACTAACAACCCAAAACCAACATCAATATAAAGTGAAATAGCCAGTAGTGCATTGATTATATCTGCGAACAGCCGCTACTCACATCAGGGGCACCTGCCACCTAAACAAATACAGTACTTGACCCATCTCGTACTCTCCAACCCTCCCCAAGCACTTCTGCACACCAACATACTCCTCAAAATTGCATTTGCCTCTGTTCGCCGCTGCGCTGTCAGCATGCCTTCAACAAAAACAGCAACATTAACTCCCTCTAAATTAGTGAAAGCCATTTGTGGCAAAGTAGTTTATTTACCATTAAATCGCAAAGAAAATATACACAATCATACACCACAATCCAAAATATTTACTTCCAAAGGTATCTTATAACGCAGTCCCATTACAAACTCTACAATCTTAACTGCAAAGCCTAGCCAAAACTTCACATACAAACTCTGAAAATAAAACAGTAAACAAACTTTTGTGTTCTGGGTATTTGATGGGTGTTTGATTCTATGGGTGTGTTATGCTGCAGTGGTTGTGTCCAGGGCGAACAGTCTTGGGTGCATGGCCTATGGCCTATGGCCTTTGGCCATGCACCCAAGACTCTAGGCCCTGGCCACAACCACCACACCATAACACACCTATAATACCGAACATTTTGACTGTGGTATGTGGCCTGCTTATAGGGGATATTAATTACAATCAACCCTATACTAACAACTCAAAACCAACATCATACTAAAGTAAAATAGCCAGTAGTGCATTGATTATATCTGCGGACAGCCGCTACGACCGCAGGCATTGCAAACACATCAGGGACACCTGCTACCTAAACAAATACAGTATTTGACCCATCTCTTACTCCCAAACCCTCCCCAAACACTTCTGCACACCAACACACTCCCAAAAATTGCATTTTGCCTCTGTTCGTTGCTACGCTGTGGCGGATCCAAGATGGCGAGCGCATCGAAACAATGTGACACACCTCACTACTCACCCCAGCCAATCAGAAAACACGTTGCATGTCTGCGGACATGATGTAAACCGATTAGCCAATCGGTGTCCTGTCCGTGGAGCGAACAGAGAAGTGTGCCCGCGGAGCGGACATAGATATCACTAATTTTTTTGCCTTACGTTTCCGTCATTTAAAAAAAAACTATGGAACGGATTTACACTAAATTAAGAAAAGCACACTTTCGGGACTAAGCCGCCGCTCCTGCCGCACATTTAGTGGAAATCCGTCCAACGGTTTGAACTGTAGGCATGCACAAGTTTTTTCCCATTATATCTAAGGGAAATAAAGACATTTTGGGACCCCCCCCTATAACTTTGCCCTCCCTGAACCAAACCTCACAAAAATTGGGGCCATATACTTTTTTTGCAAACTTTGGTGACGATTCGTTATATATATATATGGAAAGGAAAAAACAACACTTCTGTACTTCAACGGGGATGGCAAACATGGGAAAAAGAAAACTCAAAGAAATTCACCTAGCAAATAAAGCTGCCAGACAGAATAACCATTCATAAAATCTTCAGGTCTATTTACACTTGCAGTAACATAAAGGAAAGAAACACGGTACAATGCGTTTCGTAGCACACTCGCTACTTGATCACATACATTTTAACATGTTCACATTAATGTTTAAAATACTTCTGGGTCGTCTCTATGGTTTCCTTTTCCCATTGTCCTTCCTTGCTTTCCTGTTTCTTGTTTATTAGCCCTTCTTTGATGATTTTATCCATAGCCTTTTAAATGAAATGAAATAAAATTATATTTTATTTATATTGTGCTCGTACACAAGTGTTTCAGAGCGCGACCAGGACAAAAGGGAGGGGAACAAGGGAGAACAAAAAAGAAAAACAGCGATCTTACTAGGCCCAGTGACATTTAAGAAAGTGCATGGAAAAGGGAAACAGGGGAACGCAAGTGCATGGAAGGGGGGGTGCAAAGTGCTGTGGAAGTGGGAGTGGAATGAAGACTGTATACTCAATTTATACATATAGTCAAACGTGCCTGTCATTGTGAAATTGTTTGCGTGGTGGAAAAAGAATGCAAGAATAGAATTAGGCATTTGTATGAATTGAATTGTAGCACCGATATGAATACAGTATTTCTCAACATAATGATGTTAGTAATTCAAGCCCATATTGTATGGCATTCTGAACAATAGATAGCTTTTATTGGGAATGACATCCGATCCAATACCAATTGCTCTGAAGTAAAAGTGTATAGTACAAATCCTTAAAGCAGCAACAATTAAACAATCGATGTTAAGAAATATATAGAAAATAAAATGGTGTTCATTTTAAACAGTCACCTTCTTCCAAAGAACCTGGTGCTCACAGAGGTGCACGATGCATGTTTATTAAAGTTCATGTTGGGCATTATATCCGGGCATAACGCAATGGGTTACCAACATGAGGACACCATATAGTTAGAGCCTCCATTTTATGGCATTACGAGAATCATGCTACATTAGCCGAAAAAGGCATGTGATGGAAGTGTCCTGTATCATTTACACAGAATGACATCTAATGAAAAATCAAATGGTCTGGAGTAAAATGCATAGTGCAATTGCTTAAAGCAGTGATAAAATTAAACAGTCAATATTTAAGCAATAAGCCCCGAGCCGTTGGGCATCACCGAGTTAGGTAATGCCCCGGGGCCCATAGTTACAGGCTCGAGAGAAGTGAGCCCAAATAATCTTAGGCTTTCAACCTTACCCTCATGTAGATCTCTAAAATGTACGGCCATAGGGTAGGACGGATAAAGGTCTTTTATCGCTGTTATGTGTTGTAGAATTCTTAATTTTAATTCCCCAATTGTACTGCCCATGTACCACAAGTTACATGGGCATACAAGAGCATATATAACAAAATCTGTGTTGCATTTAATTCTTGTCTTCAATTCTACCGTATGGCCTAGTACAGGATGTCAGTAGTTGGTTCTGTTGAGTGAAAATTTACAGGCATTACATTTAGTACATTTGTAACAACCGGCAGAACTGGCATCAAACCAAGAGAGGGCATTCACGCTTTTAGTTAATGGAGACATAAATCTACTGACAAGTGAATCTTTGATGGATGTTGATTTTCTTAAGTTTATATTTACCCGTTCGCCCAAGAAGGGAGATAGAGCTTCATCTAGTATTAACATGTGCCAGGGTCGATGCATCATTTTACGTATAGTACTTGAGTGGGTACCATATGTGAGAATTGGTCTGGTTTCAGAATGATGTTCTTCTTTAATTTCCTTGAGTATTCTGTTTGTAGATATATATGATATATATTTAATGGCCTGCAGTAGTGGCTATGTAATTATGGTTAAGTTGCTAAACCCATAAGAAGAGCACTTTTTGGGCGGCTTATAACTTCACTCCCCTTGGACGAATCCTCACCAAACTTGGCAGAGAACATATATGGCCCACTCTGAATGTATTTGCAGAGTTTGGTGAGGTTTGTTCAAGGGGGGCAAAGTTATAGGGAGGTCCCAAAACTTTGCACACACCTAAGGCCCAAACTGCTGGAGGGATTTTCAACCAAATTTGCGGCAGAAGCGATGGCTTGTTCCCGAAAGTATGCTTTTGTAAATTTGATGGAAATCCATCCAGTAGTTTTTTTTATAACGACCAAAAAGTAGGTACCAAAAAATGTGTGATATCTATGTCCACTCCGCAGACACACTTCCCTGTTCGCTCCGCGGACAGGACTCTGATTGGTTTGGAAGGAAACGTGGTGTCAGCAGACATCGAACATGCTGGCTGATTGGATGGTGAAAAGCGCAAAGTGCATCAGATTTTTGGAAATGCCCGCCATCTTGGATTCGTGGGCAGCAACCGGTGTCCACGGACATCGCGGTAAAACATATAAAAAAACACAACATTGCACTTGTCAAACTTATCAAATAATCTCTAAGGAGGTGAGGAGTGATGAGGATGGGATGAGATATGGCTCCAAGAAGCAAAAAAAATGGTGTTTTTCACTGTGAAAGACCGTGATATTAGGTATATGGGCAGTTGTTTTGAGGTGGTGCGGGGGTAGGGTCTGAAGGCGCATTGTCACCAAAATACAAAATATAATAATAATTATTGTACACATCTATAAGGGAATGAGAGTAGGAGAGTGGCATTGAGAAGAATAAAGTCTTCATAGAGATTTAGCTCTGCCGCCCTGTAAAACATTATATCAAACACATTCCATTTCCAAATTATTGCAGGGGCGGTTAGTACAGGGGTACTGCTCTTCAAAGACCTTATAAGTGCAAGCAAAACCAATACACTGTTTGAATTATAACAATTTGCGGTGGACCAGTCGTGACAAATAGGTAGTCTGACACAGGTGCTGAGGAAAAAGGTGGGGGGCAGGCACTGTTCGTTGTGCACAGCATTTGCAAACGGGGGGGCTGTCGGTGCTCGCTGAGTGTGCAGCTCGTCACCAGAAAACTGGAGGCATGCTCAGCTGACAGGTGGATTATGAATTCCGAGTGTTTTCATAAAATGAGTAAATCTCTAGAAATTTCGCACGGCATTGGTGTATGCAAGCAAACAATTTGTTTGTTTTTTATAAATATTCCTAATGCTACAGTGGTGCATGTGGGAATCGATGCTGTGGGCCTGAAGGTCAATGCCTTCAGCTGTCTACTACGTTGTGTCCTGCCGAGGTAATTTGTCGCTTCCATTTACCAAAAGCAAGCTAAGCATAAGCCTGTATTGTTTTCTGTCCTTGGAAATAAAGAGAGTATTTGTAAGGAAAGGAAAGGAATGGAATGAGGTATGAAAAAACGTCAAAGATGATAAGGGCCAGCATTCTAAAACTGGGCAAAGTAACGTTTCATTTAATTTGAAAAAAAATCATTGATCTGAACAGACAATCCGCGTTACGCCAAGAGAATGGAAATGCCGATTCTTATGTAGGTTTTACAGTCGATGAATTTGTAGACAAAGGAGTCAAGGTTTCATTTTATGACCGGTATGGATGGCTGGCTAACATTGCAATAGCTTGTTTTTGACAATTGGTGAGGAGACTCAAAACAACCGATGTGTACTTGTCCCATGGCAGGTGGGCAGTCCAGCACTGAAATGCATGAAGTCCACGTCAGTGTTAGTAAATGTTCCACCAACACCCAATTCTAGGCTAATGTTATGTTAAAATGCTTTCTATGTGTTATTCTAACTCTTCAGTCAACTTCTGCAATCGGCCTCTCATTGTGAGCTAAACACAGTGCATAGCACTAACCTCTCAATCACTTAGTTGATGCCAACATTGCATGTTGTTTTCTTTGTGCTTGCATTGTTTCTCGTTTGTTTTCATCCTTAGTTTTCACACGGTGCATAAGTAATGGATTGATTAGAATAGCATTAAGAACGGCTACTGAGACACATTTCTGGTATGTTGTCTACACAACCACATCCTGCCCTACTGCGAATTTCATAATTTCCAAATAACAATTGGTGGCTTCTTCAGACGGCAGTTGATGATACACCTCAATGGTTGGATGAGCAGAACGCTGTTTTGGGATGATTGCCCTGGGCCCATATGCCCTTTCACGGTTCCAGCAATAATGAGTACCTCGACATCGTTTACGGTGGTGTAGCAACAAGCTGATGCCGAAACCTTTCGAATCACAGTGCCTCCATCCAATGAGCTTATACCCAAAGGAACACTGTGTGACTCACAATAAACATTTCTGTATTGAGAACAAATAAAGCAACAGAAAATCTGGCTGAATATGGATATCGGCAGTGGTCTAGCAACAAGCTGATGCCGAAGCCTTGTGAATCACAGTACCTCCATCCAATGAGCTTATACCCAAAGGAACACTGTGTGACTCACGATGAACATTTCTGTATTGAGAACAAAGAAAGCAACCGAAAATTTGGTTGAATATGGAAATTGCAGATGTTCTCGGAGCGTTTATTGTGAAATAAAAGCACATTCTAAATTGCAGAGTATTGTGGTTTCCATTAAAGATAGTGTTTTGTATTCAGAATTGGGACACGCTGTGCTGTGAAAGGATGTGTGTTGATATTCCGGGTTTTGCGTAAACCGACGTCTGGATGTAGGTGATGATTGGCTGCGCTCGGCTACGCTGCACAGTAGCATCATGGATATAGGCAGAGAATATCGCTAGGAATGGTGATGTCAGATTTAGTGCCGAAAGGACACTTGAGCTTAGGGCGATGCAGCAACGGATAAGATTAGCACAAAATAGCCGAGCCCTGCTACCTGATTTTGCATATGTAAAAGTGAGGAAAGCCATGTTAAGGTGCATAGGAAAAGTTTTTACGATCGATCAACGTATGCTTAAATAGACATGCCCAAACGCTTGGGACAATAATATTTTTGAGCGCACTACTCCTTTAATGAAACTACATGACATTTTTCAATTGTATTCCCGACCTAATTCCGAATGAATTTGCAAAGTTTGGTGGGATTTTGTCAAGAGGGGGCAAAATTAGAGAGGGGGTCCCAAAATAATGTAAAGGCTTATGAATTAGGGGCCATTTGACAAATCTATACTTTGGCGAACTGATAATAGACCTACACATAAATGTTTTTGTAAAGTTTGGTGGGATTTTGTCAAGAGGGGGCTTCCAAAATATTGTAAAGGCTTAAAAATGTGGTGCCATTTGAGAAATCTACACAAAGGTTTGTAAAATGATTATAGATATAGATATAAATGTTTTCGTAAAGTCAAAAGGATTTTGTCAAGTGGGGTCAAGGCTATATGACTATTGTATGTGCATACATCTGGCACTTTTGAAAAAATTAAACGTTGGTGGATTTCCAACAAACTTGTGTAAGGAACATTGGCAAGGACCTGAATGCATGGTTTTGCAAATGTGCGCATGTTTTATTATTTGTCATAATGTAGGTACAAAAAATAGTGATATATCTTTGGTGGCTGAGTTGTAGCCTATGGCCATGGGCAGTGGCCAGATTGTCCGGGTCATGGAATAAGGTCATGATCCGGAAAATCTGGTTACTGGCCATGACCACGAGGGACAACACATGAGGTTAGCTCAATTTTTTAACTGTGAAAGGTGGGTCCTAAAGGAACATTTCCTTTATTGTTTTTGGATATATTTTTTTTTTGGCAGGTGAGCTTAGAACAGAAGGTGGGGAGGGAAATGAGGGAGGAGGCACCAAACACTAATATGGAGGGGCGGTGGACAGGGGAAAATGTTGTGCATGTTTTATTTCTAAGGTAGGGGGTCGTTTTTCTCATGCTCCTTGATTACAGCAATGGTGATGTCTCTTGGGGAGGACGGATGGCATTAGCTGATTCCATTTTAAGATAAATAGCCGTTTTGCTAAAAGTATGTACCGTGTACTAGATTGTTAATGGATGAGTAGGAATAGGTGTTGGATCTGTGCAAGGGAAATTTTGAATGAAAGTTCCTAGATCAGTAGCAAATGCAGTTCCGAACTGTCTGTGAAGTACAGATTTTATCTTGAAGTGTGGACGGGTTCTCGGACACGTCATCATGCCGCGCGGCAGCGTATGGTCATGTGCCACTGTACGGAAGTTTCGCAATTAAATCAGATGTTCGTAGATGTCTACGGATGAAAAACTAGTAGAAATTTTTGCAAAAAGTGTATATCAGTGTTAAAAATTATTCTAGAAGGTGGGAAATGGAAAAGTTTTAAGGTGACACTATGTAAAATGGACAAAATAATATTGCTATATTGGGTAAGTATGACATTAGTAAGTTGTAGGAAAATAGCACACACTTGTAAAAACCCATAAAATTCACTGAAAAACTTTGATAAAGGGACGTTATGGTTAAGTTGGACTAATAAAAACCTATGAAATCCAATGAAAAAACTTGGTTAAGAGGACATTATGGTTAAGTTGCATTAATAAAAACCTTTGAAATTCACTGAAAAAACTTTGTTAAAGGGACGTTATGGTTAAGCTGCACTAATAAAAACCTATGAAATTTAATGAAAAAAACTTTGTAAAGGGGACGTTATGGTTAAGTTCCACTAATAGAAAGCTTTTAGATTCACTGAAAAAACATAGTTAAAGGGACATTATGGTTAAGTTGCACTTATAAAAAACAATGAAATTCAATTAAAAAACATTGTTAAGAGGCTAGCCCCTGGGCTAGGTCCAGGTGCACAGCTGGAGTGAAGAGGGCCTGAGGCTGTGTCAGGGACTGCTGTGTGGCAGAAGCGCAAAGATGAGCGGCAGTTGCAGGGAGCAGATGGGATGCAATACCAAGGCTCATTAGCAGGCTCGTGTGCAGACTGTGTGTAGTGGTACCCCTCTCTCCTGACGGTCCGCTGGCTGGTCTTATGAGGCTCCCATGAGGTATGCTGGGGGAAGAAGACCCTGGCAAAGCTGGTGTAGATCCCTGGTGTAATGGCAACCTAGCCTGACTGGGATAAAGGAGCCCTATGGAGCGCTTAGAATAGAGGATATCTGCTGCACTCCCCTGTGGGGATTGTAAGTGTGTCGAAGAAGGAAGCTGACTTTCAGAATCTGAGTAGTTGAACTCAAATTGTAGCTGAATAGTTCTTCCTACCAATGTATCTCTCTGAATGGGTAAAAGATGCAAAGGAATCAATTAATTGGAAGATGGAGCACAGCACAAAACACAGGAAAAATGGAAAGGAACAAAGAACAAGGTCACTTGACTGTACTATGATTAGGCAATATGGATCAAGACAGAGAGAGGTCTTTTCTAACCAGTATTGAGTTGACTTGTCCTCTATAGTGGTGGACTATTTCTGTCTGCTAACCTCCTCAAAGTAGAACCTACAAGACAGAGCAGACTAATGTGATATGGCTTATGAGAGGTAGATGCAGTATCAGATACAATGATATGGGACTTACCGTGTTTATGCAAAGGAAAAAGAAGTATGGAAGCCAGTCAGCACATGATTCACCTGATGCATCAAGTGTACTGAACCAAACAGAAACTAAACACAACGGCACATGGACGCCTAATACAGTTAGTGGTAAATAGTCTCTAGTTCCTGGTAATACCTGTCCCGACAGAACAAGGATGCCTAGCAACAGTGCGTGCCACTTGTGGAAGTCCCTAGTCCAGGCACGGTGAGTAGTTTGGCAGAGAGACACTTGTCATGCACCCAAAACAACGTTGCTTAAACCTGTCTTCCAGTCTTACCAAATCAATCCAGGTAAACAGTTTGAGTCGTTGTTGTGCGGTAATCCAGGAAACCAAACGTGATGAAGGTGGACGGTCCGTGTGAGCAGTCCGGGTCTTGGCCATGCAGGAATCAAGAGACAAAATCAGCAAGAGTGTAAAGTATCTGTAAGCAGAGCCAAAGTTTGTTCACAAGAGTCACAAGGTCAACAATACAGGGATAGGGACAAAGGCAAATCTGTTAGGACAAGCAAAGGGTCTGGCAACAAAGTAATGCACTGATTTGGACAAGAAACAAAAGCCGTGATTTTTCAAAATCAGAAGCAATGGTGTATGGGAGCTGTAAACCTAAGCACCTGCTCACACGTGACTTTTCTTGACCCCACCCATTGCACGGAGTTCATTGTACCGAGCGTGCAGTGGACACCAGAGTTTCCATGGCAACTTCCACCTGCAACACCCTAGAGCCAAAGGAGTGTTTCTGAATTGGGAAATTAGGAGAAGCATGAGAGAACCACAATATGTATGCCTGCCAAAGGGATGGGTGTTACTTGGGGCTGCAGGAAGGATAACAGAACGCATCTGACACACGCTTCTGGCACGCAACCTGGGAAACAAGCCTGACAGCATCCTCTCCCAAAGATGCCTTCAGCCCCCGCAAGGACCAGAAACGTGAAAGTAGACGTGGGGCATGGATGTTCTTGTTTTGTTCCCATGTCCTGTCCTTCGGACTAACCCTTCCAGTCCACGAGGAACATGCAGACACCCCTATGGACCTTGTGTCCAGAATACCATTAACCTCGTATTCATCCAAACCCTGTATGGTGATCAGGCAAGGACAGGATAGCAGTCTGCTAGAGGGATGGAATGGCTTAACAAGAGAAACAAACATGGAAGACCGGATGGATCTTCCACAAGGTAGGCAGAGCCAAACGTATGGCAACACGATTGACAATAGCTGTAACTGGGTAAGGGCCAACAGAACAAGGCAGTAGTGTTCTGTGACCAGGGATTCCAAGATTTTGTGTAGAAAACCAGACCTTGAAATCCACTTGATACAGGGGAGCTGTTGTTCTGTGGACATCCACAAAAGCTTTATCACAAGCCTTCGCCTTACGTAACTGACATGCGATTACATCACAAATTGTATTCAGGTCAAAAACACAAGCATTGGCAGCCGGGCTGTTTTGGGAAACCAAAGGAGGTAAAGGGAGAGTTTGAGGATGCCTACCATACATGGCAAAGAAGGGTGAAGAACCTGTGGAGGTATGTATGGAGCTATTATGAGTGAACTCCGCCATAACTAGTACTGATAACCAGGTATCTTGATGTTGAAGAACAAGACACTGCAGGAACTGTTCGAGAGTTGCATTCAGGCGTTCTGTTGGCCATCTGTCTGTGGGTGGTAGGCACTTGAATATCATTCATCGATACCTAAGGAATGTGTGAGAGCCCCCCAAAAATGAGAAGTGAATTGGGATCCTCGATCAGATAAAATGATGTGTGGGAGACCAAAGAATCTGAAAACATCTCAAAAACAAATCTGCCAAGATGGGTGCAGTGGGAAGGCCCTTACAAGGGACGAATAGGGCCTTCTTGGAAAACGAATCTATTACCACCCATATAGTATCATAACCATGTGTTTCAGGTAATTCTACTATGAAATCCATGGATAACATAACCCAAGGCTGTTCAGGGACAGGTAGTGGATGCAAGAGCACCACGGGCTTAACAGGCATACTCTTGCTTTGAGCACAAATGGCACAGGCCGTTATGTATTCGGGAACATCCTTACTCATGGACGGCCTCCAACACCAACGCTGTAATAGATTGAGTGTCTTTCTGCCCTCCGGGAGTGCAACGAGCTTAGAATCATCACACCACTGCAAGGAGGTTCTCCGAGAAGATACGTCTGGGAGGTAGATCAGACCATGATAATAAGGTAGTCCCTGAACTATTTCCAATTTGTTGTCTTTGATCTACTGCGGATGCCCCCGTACCCACTGTTGAAAAGAACTATGCAAGGAAGGGTGCATGGCGCAACCACATACCACTTTATGCAGAAGAAGGAGGGGACTATCTGTACCCACACAAGTGGACGGGTCATGAATGCGTGATAACGCTTCTGCTTTTGAATGCATTGAACCAGGACGATAAGTAATAATGAAATGGTACATTGAAAAGAATTAGTGGCAACGAGCATGACGGGCTTTGGTACACTTCACAGACTGCAGGGCCAAAAGATTTTGGTGATAGATGTAAACCTGTACAGGGAGCGCCGACCCAAGCAGATGGTGTCTCCATACAAGGAAAGCATCCCTGACTGCTAGTAATTCCCTCTCGGTAATGGTGGAGTTAACCTCGTATGGTGTCAGTTTCCTGGAGTGAAAAGCCACCGGATGCAGATCATTGGAATCCACACATTTTTGTGAGAGAATAGCCTCAATGGCAATGTCAGAAGCATCCGCCTCGACAACATAGGCTAGAGCAGGGTTCAGATGTAGCAGAACAGGAGCAGTCATAAACGCAGCTTTGAGGGAATCAAAAGCCTGCTGAGCTGCCTTGTACCAAACAAAAACCTTCTTAGAAATTGTGAGAGAAGTGAGAGGGGCAACGATGTTCCAGAATGATCTGATGAAGCACTTATAGAAATGTGCAAAACCGAGAAAAGACTGTAATGTTTTCAAATTCATACGTACCGGCCAGTCTAAGACTGCCCTCACCTTGGAAGTACTCATCTGGACACCTTTGTCAGTAATGTCATAACCCAAAAATTCCACTTTGTTAACATGAAAAATACACTTCTCAAGTTTGGTGTAAAGATGGTTATCCCTAAAATGTTGTAAGACCATAGACACGTGTTTGACATGGGACTCAAATGTGGTAGAATAAATGAGAATATCATCGAGATATACAATGAGGAAACTGTCGAGCATATCCCTGAACACATCATTAATAAATTGCTGGAAAGTAGCGGGCCATTACATAAACCGACTAGCATTACACAGTATTGAAATAACCCATACCATGTTTTAAATGGGTTTTTCCATTCGTCACCCTTACGCATTCTGGCAAGATTATAGGACCCCTTAGATCCAGTTTAGTGAATAACTTGGAATAACCTAATTGATCGAAAAGAACTGATATTAGAGGTATGGGGTATTGGTTACGTATAGTACCTGCATTGAGTGCCCAGTAATCAATACAAGGATGGAGATCCCCCTCTTTCTTAGGAACAAAAAACATTGGAAAAGCCGCGGTGGAACGAGAAGGGCAAACAAAGCCCTCAAACTCAAGGACTTGTCGATGTACTCCTTCAGTGTAGAATCCTCCTTCAAATTCAAGGAATAAACATGACCTGAAGGTATCTTTGACCCCGGAACCAGGTCAATAGGGCAGTCATAGGGTCTATGTGGAGGCAGGGTGTTGGCCCCCTTGGCCTCAAAAACACCCTTGAATGCCTCATACTCCCTAGGTAGTGAAACAGATGTAAGTCCCCCAATGTTTGATGCAACATCAATCAATGGCCTGCAAGGATTCCTACAAGAGGTGGTCGACCCTAGAGAACTGATTTCACAAAATTCCAAAGAGAAAAACACCTCTCTGGATTTCCAATCTATGACTGGATTGTGCAACTTCAAACAGGGTAAACCCAGTATCAGTTTGAACTGAGGCACGGCTATAATGTCAAAACGGATAGACTCCGTATGAGCAATTTCTGTGGTCATGACCAGATCAACCATACGTTCTGTTACCAGACCGGATATTGCGTGGTGCCATCCACCGCGTTAACCAACTCAGGCTGCTCTTTTGGAACAACAGGGATGCCATTGTCATGGGCATATTTGGTGTCAACATAATTTCCAGTAGCCCCAGAGTCCAGTACAGCTTCCCCGATCCAAGACAAACCGTATGTAAGCTGGAATGTAGCTTTGACTGTGAAGGGCGTTGACAGAACAGAGTACAGGTACATGGAAGTTGGTAGTTGGACTCCATCTACTGCCAAACGTTTTGCGTTTCCTTGTTTCTTGGGTTTCTTTGTGCATGCCTTCAACATATGTTCAGAGGAGCCACAATAGAAACATAGATTGGTTGCCTGTCGTCTTTCCCATTCTTTGGGAGTTAAAGGACCTCTCACAGCACTAATTTGCATAGGTTCACTATTTCCATTAGTAGGGTATGAGGGTACTATGGTGTCATGCCTCGCTCACCTGTAATGCTCCGTTCCCCTTCTTTTGGGATCAGGAATCCGTATGCTGTTAGATCAGTGGCTAAACCGTTCTATACGAAGTGGACGATTTTAATAGACTCCCTGCAAAACGTTTTTGATTCCAGCATTAGGTCACGTGATACTTTTGGTTTAGATTATCATGTGTTTTCTTTGAAAGTATTTAGGTGCTTTCTTCTAATCGATCGGTGCTTCTGCTCGTGGATTCTATTTGCCCGATTTGCAGTGAGCCTGCGTTCTGTTTCAGTTCCTTGCAAAGCTACGTGACTCTTCTGTACAAGTCATATCTTTTTGAACTTTGTTCTATGTCCATTTTCCATACAGCATTCATTGCGTGTCCGTCGCTGCATCCAGGCTGCTCTCTGCGGCGTTTCCAGTAATGGCAGTTCTCCACGTGTAAGCCGGGTTACGCTGCATGTAAGCCCGCTGCATCCAGGTTTCTCTCTGCGGCATTTCCAGCGATAGCATCTCTCCACGTGTATTCCATGTCACGCCGCTTTCCAGTTATTCCTCGCCTGCTGAACAAAGACATTAACAGAGGTATTCTTCCTCATTCTACAGAGGGACATTGTTTCTGAATATATATTCTTTTCATATTATTTTTCAATGGTGTATTTAAAGAAGAACACTTCCATATAGTTCCAGAATCAACTAGTTGGGTGACAATTAACCTGTACTGAATATAATTTGCCTTGAACTTTCTGAAGAAGACAAAACCTTTGGTGTTGAATGTAGTGCACAGAACTAGAGGAAGCTTTCCAGTGTGCACCAACACGGCACTAGTGCGACCCTCGTGCCGTTCGGGTTTAGTATCCTACTAACTTCCCTTTACCTTGTCGTTGTGTTCTATTTGGTGACTTTTGCCTTGGATTTCTTTTGGACCTTGGAACATCATATAACTACATTATTCAGGTTAGTGGGTAATTAACTAGTGAGATACCTATGTCTGATTAATTGGGTTGAATTCTTACCTGATTATTTTTATCATACAGATTGGAGCTTGTGTTCTTACTTCACCCTTTCAATTGATTCCTCGATCTGGCTGTATTTCATATCGGACAGTGGGTGGAATCAATGGAAAGGTTTTACCCTGAGGATTCGACATTGAAGTTAGAAGACCTCATCAGCATACTGTATCCTTTTATATTACACCTGTATCCTTTGTTGATAATTTCATAGATTATGAAGGTGGCATGTCATATGGATATGGGTACTGGGCTCCTTTTCTCACCCTTCCTCTCTGCCCTTCTAGCGTCAATCTGTAATACTAGATCCAGGAGTTTGTGGAAAGCAGTAGGAACCACAATGACTGTAGCTAGTGTATCTTTCAAAGAATCCAACAAACCCTTATAAAACAGGGATGCCTTCTTCTGCTCGCGCCAACCAGTCTCAGCAACTATTGAACTTGGCCTCGTATGAAAGGAGTGAGGAATCTCCTTTTTGCAAACCTAACAACTCTAAATCTATGGCTTGCGTTTTATATCTTGTATCAAAGACGCGACTCATGGCACTGAGCAAAGCATCGCAATCAAACAGCAAAGGACTGCCTGCTCTAATAAAGGATTCACCCATGCCGCAGCTGTACCTCCCAAATGGGACAAGAAAAAAGGTGCTTTTGTTGTAGAATCGGGAAACGCATTAGGGTGACACAAGAAATGCAAACTACACTGGTTCAAAAAGGTTTGATACACCTTATGATCCCCAGTAAACTTCTCTGGCGGTGCCAGAGGGAACTGTGAAGTCAGGCACAGGACCTGCTCCCTGTTGTGGTGCAGGAACCGCCAACCCGGATGCGACAGCCAGGGCGGGTTCCAAAGCCCCTTCAAGTTGGATACCAGCCTGTAGGCTGCCTATTTGACGCTGCGTAGAGGCATGGGCTGATGCCATGTCAGCACGTAATTCTGCCACCATTTGCATTATGGTGGCCAGTGTTTCGTTTGTGTCCATGTAAAGGCTTCTGATTATGTCAGAATCTGAGTAGTTGAGCTCAAAGTGTAGCCGGAGAGTTCTTCCGACCAATTTGTCCCTCTGAATGGGTAAAACATGCAGAGGAATCAATTAATTGGAAGATGGAACACAGCACGAAACACGGGTAAACTGGAAAGGAACAAAGAACACGGTCACTTGACTGTACTATGATTAAGCAATATGGATCAAGACAGAGAGAGGTCTTTTCTAACCTGTATTGAGTTGGGTTTTACTCTATAGTGGTTGAATATTTCTGTCTGCTAACCTCCTCAAAGTATAACCTACAAGACAGAGCAAACTAATGTGATATGGCTTATGAGAGGTAGATGCAGTATCGACACAATTATATGGGACTTACTGTGTTTATGCAAAGGAAAACGAAGTATGGAAGCCAGTCAGCATGTGATTCACCTGATGCATCAAGTGTACTCAACCAAACAGAAACTAAACACAACGGCACATGGACGCCTAATACGGTTAGTGGTAAATAGTCTCTAGTTCCTGGTACCACCTGTCCCGATGGAATGAGGATGCCTAGCAACAGTGCGCGCCACTTGTGGAAGTCTCTAGTCCTGGCGCGGTGAGTAGTTTGGCAGAGACACACCTGTCATGCACCCAAAACAATGTTGCTTAAAGCTGTCTTCCAGTGTTACCAAAGCAATCCAGGTAAACAGTCCTAGTTGTCGTTGTGCTGTAATCCAGGAAACCAAATGTGATGAAGGTGGGCAGTCCGTGTGAACAGGCTGGGTCGTGGCTGTGCGGGAAGAGTATCCGTAAGCAGAGCCAAAGTTGGTTCACAAGAGTCACAAGGTAAAAATTACAGGAATACGGACAAAGGCAAATCCATTAGGGCAAGCAAACAGTCTGGGAACAAAGTAACGCAATGATTTGGAAAAGAAACAAAAGCTGTGATTTTTCAAAATCAGAAGCAGCAGCATACAGGAGCTGTAAGCCTAAGTACTTGCTCTCACTTGAATTTTCTAAACTCTGCCCCTTGCGCGGAGAGCATTGTACTGAGCATGCAGTGGACACCAGAGTTTCCATGGCAACTTCCACCTGCAACGCCATCGAGCCAGAGAGTGTTTCTGAATAGGGAAATTAGGAGAAGCATGAGAGGACCGTACTTGAGAACCACAATATGTATGACTGCCAAACGGATGGGTGTTGGCGCTGCAGGAAGGATAACAGAACGCATCTGACGTTGCTTCTGGCATGCAACCTGAGTCACAAGTCTGACACTGACACAAAGGTGGCATGGTGTTGGCTATAGAAATTTAATTGTGTTTAAAAAAGTCCCTTGCTGTTCCTATTTCTAAGAGAGATATCCCTGCCTAAAAAACGAATACTAAATGGTCTGTCAGGATGTCCGTCAAATCAGAACACTGCATACTTGTGTCAAAACTTACTTTTATTCCTCACACTATAACTTTGAGATAGTCCAAAAGAAAGTTCCTTCTCCAGGAGAATGCACCCTATGTGATTGTCCTTATTGCAGAGGGGGAGTCCCTCCCCATGAGGACCTCCTGCTGGTGTTCGGAGGTATCAGGCCAGCAGAGGTGTTGCGAGGAGCAACTGGTTCACCTGTGGCATTCGTTACTCTCCACATGTCTCTGCACATGGGCCAGGGTAAGGGCAGGCCTATTATATCCTTCTGGTCCCCTGCCCACACCTGTGTAGAGAAAGAAGGGGACAATAGACAGACAGGAGTGAAAGTGGTAGAACCGGAGTTCAACAGGGCCCATGGGGAACCCCCTTACCGAGAAGAACCTCCTAGAGTGCATGGCAGTGCACATGGAAAAAATCTCACTGACGGTCAAGCAAGAGATCTCAGAGGCGACAGAGGAGATTAAGAAATCCCTGTCAGACCTCTCCAAAGACCTGAGGCAAACAAGAACAAGAGTGGGAGATGCCGAAGAGGTGATACAATCCCTGCAGGAGGATGCCATTCATCTACAATGTGAGCTGAACAAGGCTAAGCAGGTAAGGTGCCTAGTGAACAGGCATAGGTGAGAAAACCTCAGAATTAGAGGCTGTAGGAGAACAACGCAAGGGGGACCTGAGAGCTTGCGTTTTCCTTTTTTTAAATAAACATTCCAGGAGATAGCATCTGAAAATATCACATTGGACCATGTGCACAGGGTCGACCTTTTGTGGAAGGGGGCTCTTGGACAGCCGAGAGATAATACAATTTCACGCACACATGGTCAGACAATTCTGTGGGCTTCTAAGATAAAGGGGGACATCACCTATGGCAACTAGGGACTCAACATCTGCCAGCACTTAGCTGCTCTAACGCTACAGAGAAGGCAAGCATTACACCCTATTACTGGAAAACTACAGCAGGAGCAGAATATGTACAGGTGGACTTTCCCATTCGGTCTGCTCTTCTGTTGGGAAGGGAAGCAATGGCTGTGCACATCTCTGGAAGAGGCCACCGAGGTCCTTCACCATCATGCTGAGACCAGATTGTTAGAAGACATTGACAGAAGCTGCAAGCTGGTGCAGGGGAGTGGAAGGAGAAGGGGGGAATGCTATATAGGGGCCCACCGGTTGAATGCAAGACACTGGCTTTGCGGGGGCTCTTTCTCCTATAGTGCCTGCTGCTAATCAGGTCTGCTGAACATATATTTGGTGGAGTGGTGGGGTGGGAGAGAGTGTCACATCCAGGGAGTGGGGATGCAACTTCGTCCATTGGAGGATTTTTCCCCCATGCTGGGTATTAACGGACATGACCACAGTTACACATCTACAGGTTGTATTTACATTTGAATAGTTTATTGTTCATGTTGTAAGATTTCATATTTGTTGCAAGCTGAGGATAGTATTTTTCAACTTGCTTTCCATTACCTCTATCACCATAGGCCCAGTAGCCAAGTCCCTGGGTGTGGGGGTGGGGTACCTGCTGTGTAAGTTCCAGGGGGGCTGTAGAGGATGGCAAGCGTTAGTCAACTGATTCTGGGAGTATGGAGTTATTGTTTTTGACATATAATGTGAGGGGCTTGAACTCCCCCAGAAAGCATACTCTTCTGCTCAAAAGGTAGATATAGCGTTCCTGCATGAAATGCATTTGTAGAAAGAAGATTTAGGAAGGATGCAGGGATGCATACTCCTGCATCAGTTTGTCTCCTACTGCCATTCAAAGAAGAGGGGGGGTGGGTATTGGAATCGGGAGAAGGGCTCCCTTCCAAGTAGGACAAATCAAGGCAGACAGGGAGGGGAGATACCTATTTGAATCGGGGATAATGGGGTGAAGGGGAGTGGTGCACGTGACACTTGAGTCAATATATGGACCAGACTCTGGTTAAAAAGACTTTCTCTGTGCTTCCCTAGGCGAGCTAATAGCATTTGCAACTGATTACATAATATTAGTGAGTGATTTTATGGGCCCTATGTATGTATGTTTGTATTGAAATTTCTAAAGTGCAAATCAAGGCCCGGAGGCATCTGAGCGCTGGATGGGAGAAACCAGAGAAAGTCCCTAACTTGGATACATCCAAGGGGCAGAACTGGGGGGCTACAAGGCCATGTGGGAATCTACTTAAAAAAGCTTGTGGACTCCAAATTAATAGATTTGTACCAGTATTATCATCCCGCCTTGAGGGATTATACTTTCTTTTCACACTCAAACCATATGTACTCCAGAATAGATTATTTCTGGGTGGGCAGGGACTTAATCTTCAAGGTGGGTAATGTTGAAATAGGTAATATAGTGTGATGAGTCAGGAATGACAATCAGACACAATTTAGACATGGTTTTGGCGAAATACTTTTATTGATAAAATCAAAGGGATTGGGAAAATGCCTCACTGTCCCTGTACTAGAGGTGTTTCCCTACCAAACTCAAAACTAAGGATCTGTCAATGTAGGAATGTCCAAAACAAAACTGTCCTGTGTCCAAAATACTATTCTGACCCTCATGTTCTAATGCAATACATCTTAAGGTGAAAAGGATAATATATTTGGCCTCAGTGTTTCAAAAGTGTTAAAAAAGGAGTAAATAACTGCAACATAGAGTTGCTCAAGGATATTGCTCCTTAACCCAAAGTATTACTCTGACCCTCACATTCTAATTAAATAAATCTTAAGATGAACAGGATGATGTCTTTGAACTTCAGTGTTTCAGATATGTTTAAAGGTGCAAAAAGTCGCTCAATGATATTGCTTCTTAATCCAGAGGGTATTTCATAATAGTTATTGTCTTTTCTCTTGTTCAATATCAAAGTCACATATATATTTATCTTTTGCCTTTAGATTGTCAGGATACCAGGTGTACTCTCCTGCCAGGGTTTCTATGTTTCTCTATATTTCAGATACTTGTGATTGCCTGCCAGAGCTTCTTCTTTTCAAACACTGGCAATTTCCTGGTATACTCACCTGCTAGGGCTTCTTGATTTTACACAGTTTCAATTGCCTGGTATACTCCCCTACCAGGAATTCTGATTCACACTCTTGAAATGTGCCTGGTATACTCTTCTGCTATGGCTTCTGGTTTCACACACTAGTAATTACAGCTTTGAACTGTTCCTTATGTATTCACAATATGGTGTGAGATTTTTCCCTATGTCCTCACACTTTTAATATTTTCGGGTATCCTTTTCCATCAGGATTCCCCTTTATAGTATTTACAAAGTACATAACTGTTGGTCTCAAAATGGCCTATACCCTGGCTCTTCCCATTGACAGAGTTTCATTTAACCTCTTTCTCACTCCCCCATAGCTTCACCCTTTGGGGTTCCCAACCCATCTCTCAAATGTTTCTCTATTTCGGTTTAGTAGTCTTGCGTTTCACTCATACTCGTTATGTCCTGATTGCTTACAGTTCTCTTTATTTACATGTTTCTCTGCCTCATCAGAGGAGCAGGGTCTCTTCAACTTCTTCCTCCCATGCCTTTGCAGCCCGTCCCTTTCGCGAGGGCTCACCGGTTCCCCTACTTTCATCGGTACTTTCTTCTTTTCCTCCTTTCTTAGCCTGTGGTGTGTGCTTGGTGCTCCCCCCTCGTCCAGCTGTCCAGAAGTTGCTTTCCTTCTCCGGCATGCATGTCAGTTTCCCTGGGCTGCAATGGACACATCTTATTTTGTTACATTGTCTGCTTTCTTTTTACCGGTGAGGAAACGTTCCTTGCCATGCTCTTCTTCACCAGATTCTTCTTCTTTGCTCTTATGCAGTGTCACAGGGTGCAGGCAGCACATTTGATCAACCGCACAATGTTTCACTGGTGCTCAGTATCACACACCAGGGAAAAGTCCTTGCTCTGGCTCCTAAATTCACCCTATCCTTGGACTTTAAATGTCCCGGTACGACAGTGTCTTGTCCAATGACTAGAGCGGTTTGTTGGATTCCCGGCTTCAGTGATCTTCATTATTCTTATGCTTTTCCTCATCTCAGTACTTTCTGTTAGTTTCAACGAGGAACAAATCAACAGGTTGGTATTTGGTCTGGTAGTGTTATGTGCTAGTTTGCAGTATATTTTAAGGGTTTGTAGCATAACAAGAATAATAAGAAAGAAGGTTAGCGGGTTCTGGGAAGAAGGGGGAACAATATGTCTTCTCTGGTAAGAGTCCCTTACCTCCATAAGGGTTGTTTCCACCTCCATAATTCCCCTTCATATTCACACCGCCAGGGTTAAGGTCAGAGAGAGCTTGCTTTGCCCCAGTGATATCAGAGAGTATTCCCCCCACGAAAGATGTGAAGACTTTACCAAACTCATCGCAATAGGTTTGTCTAACTACACCCTGGTCCTGATGAGTCTAACATGCTGTCCATAGATCCTAGGCCTAGGCAATGGAACCTTAGCCAGTCCCTTCAGAGGGATCCAATTGTGTGTGAGGAGACAAATAAGGCCATAGGGGACTTTTTTAACAACAACATGATGGGCCAGTTTCCAGAGACGGTCAGATGGGATGCCTTCAAGCCATATATGAGGGGCATGCTGATCTCTAAAGCTTCATCGCTTAACAAAAATAGGAGGGATCAGGCCCTTTTAATTAGCCAGGAGTCGAAAGCCAGGGAGATAAATTACGCTGAAACAGGCTTGCATAAATCTTTTTGGGACAGGCATGTGTAAGGAGGCAGATTAATATTATGTTGACTGCCAGAGCTGAGTTAACCTTGACTTGTTCGAAGTAAAGGTACTTTGCGGAGGGCAACAAGGCAGGGAAGATCCTGGACTGGAAGCTTAGGCAAAAGTTTAGCTCAGGACAAATTGTGGCGATACAGGGGGAAAATGAGGACAGAGTGCACTCTGACAAAGAGATTTAGGTTGAATTCGACAGGTACTATAGGACACTTTACATAACTGAACAACCTGAGCATGTGCAGAGAATTGAAATCCTGGATGGATGCCCTGTTCCACGACTTACCGCTGAACAGAAAGCCCATCTTAACCAGGAAATTATTAAAGAAGAAGTCCTGAAAGCTATTTCCTCCTTGAAGGTTGGCAAAGCCCCATGCCTTGATGGCTTCACAGCCTCTTCCTTTAACCGATTTTCCAGGAGCATGCTGGCTCCACTCCACAGCCTGTTTAATAGGATGTTTCCAGAGAGAATCTCTTCCCTCAGCATGGGGAGCCAAAATATTGTTAATTGCAAAGGTGGTTCAGGATCCCATCACATGCACCTCTTACCGCCCTATTGCAGCTCTGAATACAGAAATCAAATTCTATGCTAAATCTTGGGGTCTAGGCTGGATAAAATCCTTCCATTCTTGGTTGGTGTGTACCAGGCTTGCTTTGTTCGGGGGCGGTCGGTATCGTATAATGTTCAGAAAATCAAAGGACACATGGCAAAGCACCCAGAATATACATCACTGCTTTGCTCCTGGGACTGGATGCCGAGAAGATGTTTGTGTGAGTCGAATGTGCCTTTCTCTGTGAGGTCCTTAACAAATTTAACCTGGGTGAAAACCTTATCAAGGGAGTCTTCTATCTATAATCAACCCAGTGGCCATGGTGTACGCAAATGGATTGCTTTCCTCAGGATTTACCCTATCCTGGAGGACCCAACAGGGTTGCCCCCTCTTGCCATAGCTGTTTGCACTAGCTGTAGAGCCTCTGGCTATGAGGATTAAAACAGAGGAGGGGGTCAAAGGCATTAGATGCCATGGTGGCTCCCATAAAATTGGTTTGTTTGTGGACAAAGTGATTGTTAACCTGACATAGGCTAAAACTTTGATTCCCTGGCTCTTGCAGATTTTTAAGACATTCTGTGAACCCCTGGTTTAAGGTGAACCTTGGTAAAAGTGAGGCACTCAATATTAGTAGTAGCAAGGGAACTAAAGGCCATTTGCAAAGCCGTGCTACCTTTTGGTGGATTTAGGGGATGTTAAAATACCTGGGCATACATCTGATGCCACACAGCTCTGGGTAATATCAAGCTAACTACCAGAGCTGTTTGCAGCCATCAGGGCTAAATTGCGGTCATGGGGAATGAGGGTGTTCTCCTGGTTCGGTAGGATTGCCTCTGTAAAGATGAATATCCTTTTGCGGTTGTCATATTATTGTCAGGCTCTTCCGGTGGCAATCCTCCCCTCAAGCACTCGAAAGGGTACAACAGGACATCCTGGCATTCATATGGAATAATAGGAAAGCCAGATTTGCTAGGGTGACCCTTTACAGATCTAAGGAGAGTGGGGGACTGGCACTGCCAAACATTAAGCAGTACTTCCAGGCTGCACAGATGAGAATATTGCACAAGTGATTCAAAATGAATACCACCACGAGGTAGAGCCACTTGGAGGAGGAAGTGGCGGGAAAGCCTCTCAGGTTTATGCCATGGCTTCCGGGGTGTGGAAGACCTGTGAGTTTGTATGAGCTACCAACCACTAGAGTAACCATGCAGGTGTAGGATGGGACAGTCTCCAGGTTGGACCTCTCTACTTTCCCCTCCCTGATGAACCCTTTACATTTCAAATCAGACTTCTATCCTGCATATGATGGCGTGGCCTTCTCTAGATGGAGAACAGAACAGTGTGATTTTTTAACACACTTATTTGAAAACAGACACATTTGGTCTTTTGAATCGTGGACGGTAGTCTTTGGGGTACGGGAGAAGGAAACGTTTCAATATTGGCAGTTGAGCTATTAGGCAATGCAACGACACAACAGTAAAGTGACCACTTGTACACTTGTCTAGGCTCTAAGCTGGGCGAGACTGCAACTATGTATGTCAAGCTTGGCACAAAGATCTAAGAGTGGAGCTTCCAAAAGCGAGTTGGAGTGCGATCTGGAGGAGTTTGAGGGGCCTGAAAGGGGTCCAGCCAGAGTGTGCAATACGCGGAAAGGGGCTTTACATTTTTAGCCAGGGACTAGCTGACCCCTGATAGAACAAGGCACATGAATCAGGAGGGGGAGGATGGGCTTCGCTGGAGGGGGTACGATGGGACAGGAACCTACCTGCACATTTGGCGGTGCTTCCCCAAGACTGAGGTCTTGGTCACACTTAACCGAATAACCAGGGAAAACTTCCTACAGGATGCTATTGTGTGCCTTCTAGGCTTCTTCAGAAGGAGCAAAGTGTAAATGCGCCATTCAAATATACCCACTGCGTACAATGCTCTTGGTTGCTAAATAAACAATCGCAGCCTGCTGGAAGTCGCAGAGACTACCCATGGTGAAGAACTGGTGGGCATGCATGCAGCCGCTACTGGGGACTGAGAATGTAGTCCACTTTGCACAGGATAGTGTGCAGTCCTTTTTTGCGAGATGGGAAAGTTTGGATTTGGCCTGTCCTACAAAGGTGAGAGTTCTGAGTCTTCTTTAGTGCTCCTAGTGTCAGGCCTGGAACCTCCCCATGGGAATGATTTTGTTGTGGGTAAGGGAGTTGTGGGTTTTAAGGCGATTCTTGTAGAAATGTCAATGCTACTGAGTGTATGTTCTGTTACTTTCTCTTGTTTACGTTGTACTTTTTACTTTGGGTTTAAGTGGCATTATATGGAATTGCTGAGGATGAAGCAATGGATTGTCCTTATCTTTTTGCTATGAAATGCAAATAAAAAGTTTAAAATACAAACATAAAGAAAAGTACAGTGACCTAAAGCATTGTTTTATACTTTCCCAAGTGGGCACCTTCCAACGGAACAGGTCATTTGGCACTGTTTGTTTCTCCGTACAGGGGCTACAGGGCCTTATTTTTTAATACTCAACAATGCCTGCCCATTACGGCATTCACAAAATTGCTTTGCATGTTTCATGTCGATCAAAATGTATTGATACAATTTAACAAAATAGATATCTCCTAGTCCATTACTAATATTAATTAAAAAACCTTAATACCAGGCAATTCTTAAATCAATTAGGAAAATAAATCTGTACGTTTTCATAATACTACTCTAACCAATCTGTTCTCCAATTTCTTATTCGTCCAAAAAAGCATTTAATTCCTTGAAACTGCCTGTTATGTTCCGGCCCCGCACGGAGGCAGAAAGTGGTAGGTGTCGGAGGTAGGCCTCAGTGACGCAGCTCCAGCTGGAGCGCAAGAAAGACACAACACACGCTGTTGGAGTCTGTGCCCGGAACTGCCTCCCTTGCGCAGGGGCGGGGCTTTTATTAAGACGCCCTACGTCACCACGTAGCGGGGCGGAGGGCGGATATAACATTCCTCCTTTACTATAAATAAAACACAACAACGGAACACACCCCCACGAGTAGGCTTCTACTCATGAGTATAACAAAATACAAACGCAAATTTCCTTTTACAAATTTCAAAGTCCACACTACCACACATAGTCCTTGAGCCGAGATGGCGGCTGAGTGGCAGCTCTCAGGCCATATCTTCCACCCCGTGAGGTGGTTTCTACAGTCTCACCAGATCTCTCACCTTCCGCCTCCGGCTCACCCAGGTCCTTTTCTTTCCCTTGCGCCCATGCATTTTCTTTGCCTTGATGATCCTGGGGTCCGTCCTCGATCCGCGGTGACTCCTCATCTTCTTGGGGACAGTCCCCATCAGTCCAGATGTTGCGCGGCACCGCCTTGAACCATGGCGCATTGCGCGTCACCTGACGATGCCCCTTTTGTGCAGTTATCATGGTCCCTCGTGTCTCACGGACAGTCCATGGGAGAGTCTCGTAGCGGGAATCCATTTTGGACTTCGTCGGGTTCCGTAACATGACCACCTGGTCGCCCACCTGGTGGTCGGATGGTCGCAACCTCGTCTTGGCACTCATGTTGGCATTGGCATCCCTTCGTCTTCTATCAGTGCGCCTCTCGTCCAGCTCGTCCTGTCCTCTGCTGGGGTGATGTGGGATGGACGATCTGATGACGGTGCCTAACATGAGATCCACTGGGGATTGCCTGTTGTGCAGTGCGGGGTAGCCCTGTAGTTCCTCAGGAAATGATAGAGGTCGACTTTCCACGGGCTGACATTTGCCTTCGACAGCCTCAACACTTTGTTAATTGTTCTCATGAATCGTTCTACATCGCCGTTAGCCTGGGGCCAACTGGGCATGATGTGGTGATACCGGATGTTCAGATCTTGCAAGTACTGTTTGAACTCCACCCCTTGGAAGGGTGCTCCATTGTCACTTTTGATCGTGGTTGGGAGTCCATGTGTCGCAAACATCTTCTCAATGACCGGGATGACCACTTCCGCTGCCGTGGACTCGACCACCTCGACTTCGGGGTATCGGTAGTGGTCATCGATTGCCACCAGGAGGTACAGGCCCTCTCGTAGTTTGCAGAAGTCAATGCTTATTGGTCCCACCTGCCAGAGCCTCGTTCCGCCGATAGGATAGGTTCCGGATCTGGTGGGGCTCTGGTTATGAGGCACGGCAGGCAGGTGTTGACAAGTTTTTCCACTTTTTCGTCAATTCGTGGGAACCACACTCGGTGTCGGATGCGAGCCTTCGTTCGAGCCATCCCTTGGTGGCCCTCATGGGCGAGTGCCACTATCCGGTCGTGCAGGCCTGGCGGAATGACGATGTGATTTCCGCGGAGCAGCAGCCCCTGATCTGTTATCGACAAGTCTTGGCGGATGGTGAATGTTCCTGTGAGGAACGCCTTTGCCTCTTCCGTCCTGTTGTGCGTGTTTTTCATAAATGACCTCCAGTCGCCCAAAATGATGGCATCTTTCACCAAATCGCAGCAGGGGTCACTGCATGTTTCCTCCGCGATGCCCTCAATGCTGACCGCCTTCGTGCTCATTGCCCGCACCACCTGGCAGATGTGTTCTTCGGTCTCTTGGGCCACCTGGACTTCCTGTGGTGTTGCCACTCTCGGGTGCCTGGAGAGGAAGTCTGCCGGGTTGCCACATCCCGGTTGATAAAGGAGCTCAAAATTGTACTGCTGAAGGTGTAGCAGCCATTTGGCTATTCTGGCCAGTGGGTGCGAGGAAGTGCCCATGAAGATGGGTAAGAGGGGCTTGTGGTCCGTAATCGCTGTGAACTTGCGGCCATACAGATACAGGCGGAAGTGGTGGCACCCCCACAGTACGGCGATCGCCTCTTCCTCGATGTGAGAGTACCTCTGCTCCGTCGCTGTGAGAGCACGCGACGCATAGGCGATGGGTCTCTTCTCGCCTTGGTTGGTAACCTGCATGAGGATGGCCCCCAGGCCAACAGGGCTGGCGTCCACGTAGAGTTCCGTCGATAGAGCAGTGTCATAGTACGCCATTCTCGTCTCTATGGACAGTGACTCTTTGATGCTCTCGAAGGCATCTTGACAAGCTTTTCCCCACTCCCACTTCGCGTTGAGCTTTGTGAGTTCACAAAGGTGTTCCGACAATGTGGCCAGGTTTCGGATGAATCTTCCACAGTACGTGGCCATCCCCAGGAAACTGCGGACGTCGGTGGGTGTCTTGGGCGGACTTGCGGCCTGTATGTCAGCGACCTTCTGGGGGTCCGGCGAGATGCCAGAGCTGCTGAACCTGTAGCCAAAAAAAGATATCTCCGTCTTGAAAAACTCGCATTTTTCCTTGTGGATGGTTAGGCCCGCAGCCTCCAAACGGTCAAAGAGCATCTTTAGTCTTCTCGAGTGTTCTCCTTTGTCCTGGGCGTGGATCAGGATGTCGTCACTGACATTGAGGACAACTGGGATGTCCCGGATGACTTCTTGGATGGTCTGTTGGAAGAATTCGGCTGCCGAAGATATGCCGAAGCTTAGCCGTTTGTATCTTCGCAGACCCAAGTGTGTAGAAAAAGTCGTTATGTACCGAGAGTCCTTGTGTAGCTTCAGCTGATGGTACCCTGCTTGCAGATCAACTTTTGAGAAGACTCTCCATCCCGTGAGATCAGCCACAATCTCGTCGAGGGTTGGCGTGATATGCGCTCCCTCTTGATGGCAGTGTTCGGGAGGCGCATGTCTATGCACATGCGGACCTTCCCCGGTTGTTTGGGTTTTCGTGTGACAACCATCGGGGACACCCATGGTGTCGGCCCGTCACCTCCTTGATGATACCTGCTTATTCCAGCGCTTTTAGTTCAATCTCGCGCATGTGGAATGGGGTCCTCCGATGTCTGACGGCCCTTGGCCGGACCGACTTGTCAATGTGGAGTTTAATTGTCTTTCACTTCAGGCACCCAATCCTGTTCAGCAGGTTAGAATGTTGCGCCAGGAGATTCTCGACCTCTTGGGCTTCCCCGATCTGATTGACAAACTGTACGAGCCCTAAATCCTCCGCCGCATCACCGCTCAGAAGGCATTCGATCCCGGCGTTCATACATACACTTTAGACGGTAGCCTGTTCTCACCGTGTCTGAGGGTCGTGCGGAATCTGCCAACTACCGGTAGCGGCTTCTTGCAGCCATATGCGAACAGGAGAGTGTCAGTGTTCTTGAGGGATGGTTGTGGCTGCAATGTCTTGAACTTGGACGTGGGCATGACATTCACCAAGGCTCCCGTGTCAATGGTCATCCATATCTGCTGGTTTTGGAGGGTGACCTGGCATTTTCGCCTACGGAGCCCTTTCTTCTGCGTGTCACGTCCTCGATCCAGGGCTGACACTAGGTAGACTTTTCTTCCTTTGGTCCGCTGCTCTCTGTCGGGGTCTAGTGGAGTTCCTGTGATGTCATCTCGGTCTTCCTCAGTCGACGAGTTGTTCGCTTCGACGCGCCTCGTGACTCCCTGTTTCTTCTTCTTTGTTCCACTCCTCTCCTGAGGGTTCGGCGGAGGCGGTAGTGGAGCGCGTGAGGAACGGCACACCTTTGCATAGTGGTCCTTCCTGCCACATGCCCCACACATTGTGCCTTGTGCCGGGCAATTTCGCCGTCCGTGACGCGGTCCACCACACCATCCACACTCCGTGGGTCCCGGGATCTGTGCCTGCAATCTGGGCGGTGCGTAGTTACCACCAGATTCATCCCTTGTGGATTGTCTGTTCATACCTGGGCCACCATGGATGACGCGAGGGCCGGCTGTAATTTGTGCAGAGTCAAACCCATGTTAGCGGCCCTGGCATGCGTTAGCTCCCTCTGACAACGCAGCTCCAGAATGCGCATCAAAGAGATGCCCCTCTCACCCAGCACCAACCTCCTTAGTTTCTCGGAATGGATGCCATTGATGAGTTGTCTCCGGATCCCTTGCTCGACATCCGTGAACTCACATGACATTGCTAGCTTCCTGAGGCGGGTGTGGTAGGCTTCCAATGTCTCCTCTTCCTCCTGAAACGTGGTGCAGAATATGAAAGTCTCATAGTCAGGATTGAGTTGTGGGAGAAAGTGAGCCGTCAACGCGTCCTTCGGTCGTCGGTAGATGTCAAGGCCAACCACAATGGATAGCGCGTTGAAAATGCGTAGCACCTCGTCCCCCACGTTCAAAAGTAGGTGCAATCTCATCTTCCTAGACGAGGTTACGTCCTTGCACTCCATCGCCATCTCAAATTTTTGGAGCCATAGCTGCCAGCGGGGGCCAACCGAGGATGGATCCGTGAACGGATCGAATGGTTGAATCATTGTGGTCGAGTTTCTCTGTGGGTGAGCTGGCGGTGGCGAGACCGACAGATTCGCTGCGATACTGGATGGCATGCTAGACCCAGGGGTGGACGTGCCGGTTGCCATGACGTGTGACGTCGTCACCTGACGGTCCCTGTTGAGGCCAACCTATGAACCCGTTGGTGGATCGGACCGCTGCCTCTCCTCCACTGTCTACAGCCGTGAACGCACGTGCACTTTGTGTGTGCGGTAGGCCCACGCGTCGAAGAGCGGTTCCCTCGGCTCGCAGGAAAAACTGGTCGGTCGTGCGATGCAGGAGGAATGAGATGGTCGGGCGGCGAGCGCTCGTGCTGGGTCCCGTTTCCCTCGTCGACAGTGTTATGTTCCGACCCCACACGGAGGCAGAAAGTGGTAGACCTCGGAGGAAGGCCTCAGTGACGCAGCTGCAGCCGGAGTGAAAGAAAGACACGACACACGCTGTTGGAGTCTGTGCCCGGAACTTCCTCCCCTGCGTGGGGACGGGGCTTTTATTAAGACGCCCTACGTCAGCGCGTAGCGGGGCGGAGGGCGGATATAACATTGCCACTTTCCTTCGTTACATATTTTCTCTGTCCACCCTCTTTCATTTGGAGGCAATGAATATAGGCCAAAATATTTCACATCAGTATATGATATATGTTCAGATTTCCAATGAGCTCCTAAAGGAAAACTTTCATCTCTCATTCTTATGGTTCTCAAATGATCTGTTAAGTGTTCTCACAATCCAAATAGTGCTCTGTATATACAATGTTTGACATTTGCAAACAATAGCATAAACAACAAATGCACTGTTACAATTGATAAATTGGTTAAAGTTGATTTCATTATTGTATAGTTCATTGTATTTCTTAACGTTGTTTAGTGTCAGAGAACAATTATTGCAATTGCCACACCTGTAGAACCCACATCTTTCAGGATTTAGTCAAGTTTGACGTGTTGAAGTTGCAGTGTTAAGATAACTTGGTAAAGTCTGATCCTTTATAGTTATAGCCCTTGTAAAGGTAATTTCAGGAGATGTGGGAACATATTGACATACGTCAAAATCTGGCTCAAGTACTCTCCAATACTGATTTAGCCATCTATAAATTAAATCACTGTTCGAATTGTAACGAGTAATGAATCTGATTTGTTTATCAAATTCTTGCAGTTTTTTATCTTTAGTTATCAGCAATTCTGCTCTCACCTTATTTTGTACCTTCAATTCCGAATTATAATTAGCCTTTTCATTATATGCTCTGTCCATATAATGTTTACAAATTAAGTACTTCACCCTCATACTCTTCCTTAAAAAAACAATGTATTTTTGCTCTTGTAAATTCCCCTGTGGGTATGGTGTTAATCACATGTTTTCTGTGACAAATCCTACTATGTAAAATACTGTTCCCTTCTGTGGATTTGCAATATGTCTTTGTTTCTAATTTACCATTCTGTTAAAAAAATTTCTAAATCTATAAATACTATATTAGTTTTACTGTGAGTTAATGTGTATTGAATACGCAATTCATTATTGTTAAGATATGCAAAGTACTCTTTTAGTGTCATTTCATCAGCATCCTAAATCAAAGGAATAGCATGGATAAATCTCAAACATAGTACTACGTTTTGATTTGTTTCAATATTCTTATAAGTCAGTTCAACAAATCTCATGAAGAGATTGGCTAGTGGGGGAACACGTTTTGCTCCCACCGCCACCCCTATTCATGTCTATAAAGAGTTCAGATTAAAAAGGTATGTTAACTCCATTACCAGCTCCTCCTAATCCGTGGTCTTCATAACGGTTCCCCCTGAATATCAGGGAATAGATTCAGCACTGTGATTGTGGATTTCTACACCAAGCAGGCACACTTCATACCCACCAGTGTTTACTTGTGGCAATCACCATGGCCCATCTATTTTTTATCAAGTATATAAGCACCATGGACTGCCCCCTAATGAGTTCACTACCATGCTCCTAAAAGCCTTCTGTAAGGTATTACAAATTGAAGGTGTGTACTCCACCAGACACCAGATAATCTAGGATACACCATATCTTCCTAGATTCCCTATTCTTCCAGGGCATACTCATTCCAGTTTTGGATATTTTAGTTCTTTTCCCTTTATATGAAAGTTATATATATTCTGTGCCTCATATTCTTGTTCGAACATGCGTTCAGTAGATATAGGGGAGTGAACCATATTAAGTGAATCATTTGCACACACTGTTTCTTACCTGATGTTTCGGACAACTATCATGATTTTTGAGCATGTGCACCACAAACAGTTTTGTTGGAAGCACAATATCAAAACATTGTGGGTCATTACGACCCAGCCGGTCCGGTAACAACGGTGCCAGTAGGCCTACCAGTACCGTTGTTACCGGACCGGCAGAGTACAGGTTTGCGGGCCGGATGCCCTCCCGCACGCCTGGTGTGACCTGGTGGGCTGAATGTCACCCGCTCACAGACTTTGACGGTAGCACCAGCACCGTAATGAATGATGCCGGTGATGCCATCTTCCCCATTCCCATTGAGTCCTGTAGGGCACAAATGGGAATGGTGAATACCATTTTTCCAGCGCCTGACTTCCCGGAACGCTGGGGTTGTGATACCCTGGTAATTCCAGGAAGCCATGCGCCGTAAAAATCACGAGTCCGGCAGACAGCCTGCCGGTTTTAACGGCACGGCTACTGCCAGACTCGTAATGAGGCCCATTGTCTTACTTTCTGTTGCACTGCTTGTAAATGTTTGGTGAATACCGTGTCAGATTGATTTGAACAGATCTATGTGCTCTCTGCGTCGCTGAAAATTCCAACAATAAAAATGTCAAATACAAAAACGGCGAGGTGCAGTGATCACATAGATTACTTTTTCCCCGCATCCCCCATGCCCACTTCCCCTTTCCCTCCCTACTTATCCTTTTGGTGGCACACTTCTGTGTGTGCCGCTGACTCCCCTCTATACCTACAGCATCAGTTCCCTTGCGCTAACGTGGGTCGTGTTTTTCCATTTATTGCCTCGCTATCCATGCAATGGAAGGTGGAGACACCCCTGCATACCCTGAGCCTATTACAATGAACAAGGCATGCGGCGAACACCCCCTCAGCCCACGCTCCCCTTATTCGGTGTAATGTGATTCAGGATTTCCTTTTGCCACCGAAGGCCCAGTAATTGTGCATTCAGCATTATTTAGTCTGCATTTTGGGCCGCTACCATTTGAAATCTGTACTCCATGTATTCAAACCTCAGCGAGGGTGAGGATGGGGGAACAGTGAGGAAAAATGTGATCCAGATACAGAAGTGATTGGTGGGAAATTCTTTTCATACTGTAGCTTTGCCTTTGAAACACTGCAGATGCCAATAATATGTTGCTGATAGAAATGATAAATCAAGAAGCACGTTTCACGGGACTGTTCTGAAGGCTACTTGAAAACAGATACAGCTTCTAATGTGCTGAGGCTTTTCAGATGCATCCTCACGATTTGCAGGCCCACGCACTATCCTTTTATGACAGAGCATCTAGTATGTTTTAAAGCTTTGGAAACCTGCACACAATTTGGTACAGTCAATAGTAATGGCAGATACTTACAGAGATTCTCGCAGCATTGAAGGAAGCAAGATGGGAAAATACTATTTGTGTATCTTAACACTTAGGCATGTAATCTGTTTCCACCACGGATAGGTTGCATGCATATCAGTTAACATTACTTTGACTTACCATGCTTCAGTTGTTAAAATATCACAAATGCTCATATAAATGTGCACAGATCAAACATGTTCCATGCAAAATCGTAGGATATTATTCCCCAAATAGCAAAAGGGTGCTCTTCCTGGGAGCTGTTGTAAGGGGCCCAGGAGGTTTCATTGATGGTGGAATATGGGAAGAGTGTTTAGACCACGGTGGTATTCATTAGGAAGCGTGCCCAGATCAGGGCCACCTGTCTGTTTCTGCACAATTATTTGGGTGAGACCATGAGTATAAGGGTGTATGGGACCACAGATATATGTCAAACCATAGCAGGTCTATGGCGTACCATACAATCACTGCACATTCGAAAATATTGAATGGGAATATGTCGAAGATTTCACTGCAAATGTTGCAGCAATTATGTGTGGGTGGTGGGTTAGGGTATTACATTTTGTGAGGGCAGTATGGGCGGGGGTGGCGATTCTATCCCCCACATACAATTTCACAGAAAAAATAATAATTGCAGTGATCACACAGTGTGTGGAATGCCACAGAGACAGCAGTGTTACCTGAGCTTCAAGAAGTGGAACAGGATCCCTGGACTCATTCCACATATGAGTTTCCTGACAGCACTCGTCCTGATTGGGCAGATGACAGCAAACATGGGCCCCACATGGTGGTTCTTTATACAACCCATTGGCTGTTCCATTAAGGTGGCACCCATAATGGTTAAGGAGCATATCTAGACTCTTCTCAACTGTCAGCGCTGCTAAACCTCAGCACAAGAGCCCTTGGTGTTTGCATTTCACCCTGAAAGGCATGATACCTAGGCTCCATACCCCAATTCCTAGGAGGTAGGACAGGGGCGTAGGAGACACATAGAATCTGGGGGGACAGGGGACACCTTGGGGATTTTATTTATTTTTTTATTTATTGTGTTTTAGTCAAAGAACTCGACTTTTCACAAAATTACAAAATTCAAATTAAAATAGCAGTACGTATTAAATTACATATATCATCACTGTATAAAACAGGAGAAAAGAAGAAAAGAAAACAGAAGAAAATTAAGAAAAAGAAACGCAGTTCAGAGAATAAAATCCTTCAATTTGGTGTCTCACTTCAGAAGGTTCAGTTTGCGTAAAAATGTTACCACTTCCCAGGTTTTGACGTCTGGGTCATTAGCACTTCAAATGGCAATTTGCTTTTCAAAGCCCCACGTTTAATTTTCAGAGCGTATTTATGCCCAAGTAAAGAGAATCACAAAATAAACCTATTTTTAAAAGATTTAAAACATGGGATGGTTCATGCCTGCTTCTTTGACGAGCATAAACCATGTTCACTTTTTTGTGTAAATTAAAAGTGTTGCACATTATGTATATCTGCAAGATACATGCCTGTGCCAAACAACACTCTCAGGCAAGTGACTTCCGGGGTGTGCCTATGTCTTGAAGGTAGCGGAATCTATAGGGCAGCTTGCACAGATCCCAAGTTGCCAACGTAAAGTGTAAAATCATAAACATGTTACTGCTTTTAAGTTAACATTGTTTTGCATTTTGGTACCTGCAGTCTTCCATGTATAGTGCAGAGATGCTGAATGACATGAGATACACATGCCAGAGCCCGCAAAACATGATCTGAGAGCTGTTCCTCATTAGTAACTTTATTGGTTGGGAGAGGAGATGAATGGAGCATAGTGTCACCTTTGCAAAGACACTTTGCGTTTTGCACGCTGGGGATCAGTCTTGATCTTGGTCAGTGTCAATGGATTTGTTCCCGGAAAAGCAACCTAATAACTAGTAATCCCCTCTTTGTGATAACACATCAATATTTTGCTCCGTGAATGTTTTTGAATTTCTGGGTATGAATATTTGTCAGACAATGCACACTGTCTGCATGCAGAATGTCTGTATTGTGTACACTACATAAACATTTAAAAGTGTTTGATCAATAATTGGGAACACACCATCTCTCTAGAAACCACTCTCAGACTCAGTCACATCTCCACCCATTATGTGTGTCCTGTGAAACATAGATATCCTGTGTAGTTGCACCCTTTAGAGTTCCTTCGGACAATGACTGATGAAAAAGTACAAAGTGTACTGGCTCCCCAACTCACTCATTGCCGCCTCATTTCAGTTCTCTGTATCTAACCTGAAGTTGACATGCTGCAATCTCAGAAGGGTAGCCCAAAGGGTTAATAGGCTCACGTATCTGTATGTAGCATTTAAATCAATGATTAATCAGATACAATAAAATGTTTGTGTCGAGGCTTCAGAGATTTATGTATGAGTAATCTGCAGTTCACAATTCTTAATTCACATCACTAGATGATTAATAACTGAATACCTAAGGAATAATGTGTGCGCAGGGTAATTTCCTGGTTGGCAATAGCTCGAGATTACGTGAAAGGAGTCAGGAAATATAGTGGCTTTTTTATGAGTACGCTGTAACTATCTAATAGGAAAGCATTCCAGCAACGGTATTGCAGCTAACACCACTCCACCCCCGCCTCCCCTGGGAATACATCTGAATTGCTGTGCTAATAAGGCTGGTGTTGTATTTTAGTATTGGGTTGTGGAGAGTGTACTGTCTGTTTCCTAATAAAACAAGATGGACATTATAGATATGATGGAGGGAACTACTCACAGTACTTTGTCAATTTCCCTTGGTGTCAGATGGTAGGAGGACCACACTAATGAAGGCAAAGGGGTTAGTTACCAACGTAGGTAAATGACTTAGGTGAAAAGTGGCCACATGCAGTGACCTTTGGGGTGGAAGCGTGAGGTGTGGAGGGGTAGCATGACAAGCTAATCAGATGTCACAGAACGCACAACATTAACAATGGGTAATGCCCACATTCTGAGGCCCCTGTTTGGTTAGGTGCAGATGTCTGGACACAAATATGGGTTAAATCACAAGATCTCTTTAGCGTGCCTTATTCAGTGACTCTCATTCCTTCATATGCATCACCACCTCTCGCTTTGCTCACTCACCAGGTATCATACATCTGCCCATATAAGCAGATCTAATTAGTATAAATATTACCAGCTTGCAGTATAGGATCTGATTTACAAAGCATTTTTCAATGGTGTTTTCCCATTCCAAAACGCTTTTGTAATTCAGGCCCATTGTATCCTAATCAGCAGCTCTCACTACTAAATTTAAACACCAGGAATTGCAGGTTAAACATAATTGTATTGTTAGATAAAGATTTGATGAAAATTATGTGGCAGACATGTAGAATCTTCTTAAATAAAAATGCCAATTCAGTGGACAACTTTATGATGGCGCGTGATGCAATTAAAGCTTTTCTGATGGGTAAATCATAAGCCACTACTCACAAATCAAGACAAAAACAACTGTCGAACAAACTCATGTAATGACTTAAGAAACAAGTAAGGAAAGAACATATCGAGCTACACAAGGTGAAGCTGTTAGGATCAAATGTACAAGATCTAGGTACTCAACTACATCTTAAACCAGAAGGCATAATATTTTCACATTGCGCAAAGCATATACTGGGATTTCAGTGAAAAGGCAAATACATGCCTACCATATATGGCAGAAAAACCTCTAAAAGTTTAGATTGTTACCTTTAGGAATAACAGAAAGTAATCAAAGTGTGGTTATTAACATAAAGATCAATGGCATATTTGCTGCATTCTACAAACTAAAAAGAGTGTCTTTCAGCCTTTATGGAAATACAGCACCTAGCAGGTTAGCATGCCAGTACTCTCATAGGTTTCTAATGGTATTTGGCTTTGTAGTAATATATATTGCGCTTTATAAGAATATATATCGCTCCACTAAATGTGATGGCATTTTTTTTGTGTCCCCAGCAATAATATGGCACACACATATAGTTATTTTATGTTGCCTGTATAAAATGTGAATACGTTGCTGGTGGCATGCAAGTTACAGAATTCATAATGCAGCAAAAGCTCAATGTAAAACTGCAGAGAATAAAGTGCACCATTTTTTTTAATACCTCATACATAGAAGATTACATTATTTATATATAACTGACTAACTTAAATCAACATTTACTAATCACTAACTCTAACTTCCTTAACATTATAATGTAGTCTCATGTGCAAAATGAGGTGAAAATACATATTTTGGAAATCATTTTTAAATGTGCACTGGCATTTTTTTTCTCTTTTTTCTTCTTCTCTCCTTCTGTGTTGGGTTGCAGAAAGCAGAAAGTATGCGTAGCACGAAATAATAATTGATACAGTTGCTCGGTGAGCAAGGATCCCATTGTTAGAAAAGTAAAGGGTGCTGTTGAAAAAATCCTTTTTAATATGATTGGAGGAAAGTGTCGGAAGATGAAACTACATAAAAAGAGGAGAGCTCTCTGGATGACAAGGGAGGAAAAAGAAAGTTAGTTTGTGTTTACTGGACTCTGAAGACAGAAGTGCATGCCGTCACTGAGCGCTGGCTTGAGAGATTCTCGCTGTGCATTCCAGACACCTAAGATTACGGGAGCAGTTCGTACTGACTGGGCCTGTCTTTCTGAGACGAGCAAATCAAGGTCGTGTGGGGAAGATTCAAACAAACACTTTTGGTAAGGAGATAAGTTACGTGAGGTCACTGTGTGCGGTCACCTGGATGACTGAATTATAATACAGGATAAGAAATCCCCTGCATTTTACTTCGTTTTTGTTTAAAATATTAAATTAATTTATGTTTTAAAAGGCTTGCTTGCTCTGTTTCTTGTTCTTTTGTATTACAGATGATGGTGCAATGTCTATGGTAAGAACTGAGGATTGTAAATTGTATTTGTATATAAAATAATTAGAATATGAAACAAATGATTAGTCTCATTTTCTTTGCATCTGTGAATTTATTCACACACTCATATACCTATAAAGTATATAGTACAGGGGAGGGCAATTTCTTTTCAGTAGTGCATTTGTCAGTTTGCACCTGCAGGTAAAATAACACCCCAGAATAAGCTGATAATATTCAGTGATAAAGCAGATTTGTTTGTACATGTGTGCCTTCCTTGCATGTTGTTTGGAAGGAATCTAATATGATATATAGATTGCTGGAGGTCCATGAGCCAGTAATGCCTAAGGGCGCATAGATCGCTCGTGTAGATAAGCCAGTGATACCGGCCAAAAACTGTAGGTGGCGCTCTATATAAAATTATTGGGTTTCCATCATATGTATAGGTCCAAGGCTCTCTATAGATCACTGGGAGGTACTCTAATAGAAAGGAAGGTTCTGTTTTATGATGGGGTTATAATATAGGGGAGAAAACTATGCTCACCACTAAATACCACAAACAATATATCACCACTAAATACCACAAATAATATATCTATAGATGCCACAATATAATATAATAAGGTATGGTCCCTAGAATGATATGAGGCCAAACCCAATCTAAATGCAAGGATAAGTTACCACCACTACCACCAGTCACTACTGCTCATATTTTGACGGTAGTTCTATCCAGGTCAAACATTGAGGGTACATATGATAGTTTGCCTTTTAGCCTACCAAACTCTACTTTTACATGCTGACGCACGCTGCAGAAGTATTTTTACAAGCTGCATGCCACTGGAATTTGCAGCAGACAGTGGCAGAGACACAGTGCACTTTGCAGAATGCACACATATTCTGGGGGCGATAAATGCCATTATATCCCCCCCACTTAAAATTGTGGGGTGGGTTTGTCTCCCCTGTCCCCCCATGCCCTATGCCCATGGTGTAGGGCCCTCAACATTTGTGGTCAGTAACCTCGGGCTGCTAAATAATGCCTGGGTCTAACCATGCCCATTTAGTAATTCTAGCATTGCACAGTCGTGAGGGACTATGTAATTCTAGATTGTGAACCAAAGATCAATGCTTCTCCCATCAGAGTTGGTGACTGGCAATTCACTTTCTCTGGAAATCTTGCTCCTTATTTAAACGAATCCAGAACCCATGGACTAAATAAAGCTGTTGAATTACTTACGGGCCCCTGAAGTTTCCATCTTGTTGATGGGTCATTGGGTTTGTCGCTTAGACCATGGCAGTGGAAATAAAACCTCTTCAGGATGACACAGACTATTAAGACACATACTTATAAACCCGCCATTAATTAATCTTCAATATGTTCAGAGGATATATGAGTGCTCTATGAGGGGTTTATCCATCATCTACAAGGAACAGTATTGTCGGGGGGGAAATTCTGCCGGGGTCGGCCGGGCCATCAGCAGACCTCCGGGCAGGGAGGCCCCAACTCCTCCCGTATATCCCAGACGAGATAGAGTATGCGACACGCACAAGAAGCAAGGTGACTCTGCTGCTTATTAAACAAAAACGGCAGGGATGGGTCAAGGAGCGTACGCGTCCGTCCTGACACACACACAATCGTGGGCTCGCAGGCCCTTTTTACTTTAGTGTGACGCGCTACTCGCGTCATCTCAAATGTTTAGCAAAAAACCTATCTCCACTCTGGATTGGTCGCTCGAGTGGTAGGGTTAGTATAGCATACGTATAGAGAACAATATTAGTGGGTGAGGCGAGTCAGGTGATATATCTGGGTTGTTCCTACAATTAGATACATGAGAATTGTTACATGAAGACTACTAATGATTGGTCAATGTTAATGGCGTCAGTGATAAGAGCCCCATGTTCTGATTGGTGCGTTCGCGAGCCTCCCAGTCTGGGACCATCGCTGTTCCCAGCTCGCGGTGCACCTGTCGTTTGCAACAATGTTTCACTATGAGTACGTGCAGACAATGTGAAGACTTATTCATGAGCTGGAAGGCCGACTACTCCCACTGTCGCAGATGCCCATTGAGCCTTTCAAGTGTATCTGCCTGTGTCCCGTACTGAGGGATCCAGACGCCTTCTTTCTCCTGGGCTTGGCATCCTGTCAGGTTCGGCTTGGTCACGTGAGGCGGGACCGTGTTTGAGGCAGACTTTTCACCATTAATATTGTTTTTCCACTGTGCTCTTGGTTTGATTTTGCAGGTGTGACTTTAACGTTGGTGTGTGGCGTGCAAGGTTGCAACATCGTGCGCTTGATGGTCTGCTTTCGGAATGTGGGTTTGCAACATTACGACCTTGGCTGTCTGCTCTCGCCGGGCTCATTTTGCAGGATCAGCAACTCGACTCTTGTTCTTTTCACGTTCATGGGAGCTCTTGCTTGCGGCCTACTTAGGCCTGGTGTATTGGTAGAACCATTTGGTGCACAGGCGCTTTAAGTTATAATAACATATTGTCTTATGACCAGTATCATGTCTTCGTTATATTTCTCATTATGGCATCTGGGTTTGGGAAAAGCGTAAGCAAGCTCTTTAGATGAGTTCATGATGCGTCTTGCGTTTCTGCATTTTGAAAGCCTATATGAAAAATAATAAAGATGCACGTCCGTGAGTATGTCTGTCGCCTACGTCATAGCACTGAGTATATTCTTCGTGTAGATTGGTGCGGGAGTGTCCAGCGTGTATATTTGCACAGGTGCGCTGATCGTTGACTAGGTCGTCATGGCATCTCTAACGACGTGTTGGCTTTAGTCTAGTTGATCCGTGCCGCAGGTGTCAGCATGGGCAGGTCGTGCTGTTGGGCAGGCAGATGGACACATCCGTATGTTCCTGTACCAGGGTATTTGGTCGTCTGGTAGATGTGCAAACTCTTCTCGTGGCGGGTGCCTGGGCCGTGATCCTTTAGGCCAGGCGCGAGAGGGCAGGGACGGGAGTCTGTTTTTCCATTCTCCCACTTCAGTCCCCCTCTGGTCGACTTGTCGACCACAAACATATCCTTTTCGTTATCACCTCTCACTCTCCATATTTAGTTATCCCTCCTAGATGTCCATAGTGGTTAACATGATCTTCAAATGACCAGTACATATATTCACAGGTTCCTCCAGGAGTACAATATACCCATTTCCCTATGTAACTCCTGGGATTTCTTGGGTTTTCGATCTTCACTGAGGTTGGGTCCAGATGGTAAGTGATGATCTGGTTTCGCAGCTTCTCCCTTTCTTTTATTATTATGCCTGCGTGTTGGCTGTCATCTGCTGGCATCAGGGGGTGCATACCAACCATTTCAAGCAACTCATCAGTGGTGCGTGCCTTCCGGGCCTTCCAAAATCTTATTATGATCAGTGTAGCTCCAGCCAAAATAGTACAACCAACTATAATTTTCAGTCCATCTGACAGCCAAGGTGGCATCCATGACCATAATAGTGAAAACCAGCTCTCATCCTTTTTTACACCGTTGCTTTCATCCATCATTTTGGAGTGCATCTGGGCCAATTGTGAAACTGCTTCTGTCAGTGTGCCGTTGTCAGCATCGTTGGCAGGAATAAACGTGCAGCATGATTGTCCTATCTTTGCGCATACTCCTCCTTCCATGGCTGTGAGGAGGTCCAATACATATCTGTTCTGTAGTGCTACCATCCTTACAGCTCGCAACTCCTCTTTTATTGCGTTGAATCCATTTACTGTAGAATTGATGGTCATCATTAATTCCCATCTAGTTATCTGGAGCCATTTTGCGTTTGCGTAAGCCTGCAGTCCTGGATGTATTATTGAGGAGAAGAACATTGCTGCTCTGCTGAATAGTCTGTGTTCTGGCGGAATTGAAGTGAGGGCTGTTTCTGACCTTCCCCATAGGTAATTTCCAGTCAGAGGTTCTCCTTGTCTTTTCCTTCTATTCAGGACGGTATTGTTACCGTTAGTCCTGTTCCCTTGCTTCTCCTGAGGTGGTGCGGATCTCTTCTTTCTCTTGTACCCTTCATCCATTTTGAGAAAGCTTGCCACATTCACATGCTTCTTGGGTACCACTAGTGACGGTACATTGACGTGTACCATCGTGCATACACCATTCCACAGGGGGGGCAGTGTGTGGTATGCTTTTTCTCCGCAGGCCCAGTAATGGTCCATTATCACTGCTGTTCCTGCTCCCCCTCAGGCAACTCCATCACGCTGGCACAATTGGTGTTGTATCCTACATCCACTTCCCCTTTATGTTGGTAGCATACCTTAGGTGCAGTCAGCGGCAGTATTGTTATTGGGTCTTCATCCGTCTCTACCCATGTGAGCATTGGTACGTACTTGATCCAAGTCGTCCAACATCTGTGGTTGTGTGTCTCGATAGTTGAGATAGTTTCCTTTGTCACCATGTTGCTTCCAATCACTCCTATCTCCCAATTGTTATCCAAGTACACCTTCCCTGTTATCGTCACCAGTGGCCTCTCCCAGCATCCTAGTTTACCAGGAACTTCAGTTGCATACCAATCACATGGCAAATACTGCAATGTCACTTTCTTTGTTTCCCCTTTTGCAGGACCACTTGTTATGTATCTGAATGCTTCAGCATGTAAACTGCTCTTGTGGTAACTCAAATAGGTCTTGAGGAAGTTGTTTTCGTATGGGTATGAATCTCGTGTTTTCCACACCATGTGCACCACTGTCCCTTGAAACCTTCCTTTCGTTTGGAACAGTGCCAAGTATATAATGCATCGTGCTGTCTTTTCATCTATTTCTGTGGCAACAAATGTTCGGGACGCGCTCATGGCGTATGGTATTAATGAGCAAACGTAGCAGCTGTCTTCTGTTGTCTGCTTACCAATGCGGGTCATGTGTTGATACCATATGTTGTTTGAGACATGTGCTGAATCTTGGATATAATTATCAATACCTTTATTATCTGAGTATGTGCTGCGTTTAACTCTATTTTGTTTGTGTATAGTTTTACTAGTATCACCTGACGTAACACCTGTTGCGGCTGGGGATGGGGGTATATTAGGTTTGGGTACAGCAGTAATATTGATAGCACAGCTGTACTGCCATACAGAGGCAGCCAAGAACCCGGTGATCATCAAAATCCCTAATATTTTTATTACATATGCTAATTTCACCGGCATTTTTGCTCTTACCTTTGCTGCGGTCCGGCAGCGTATTCTTGCGACGTTAAAGTTGCCCGCCTGAAAATTCTCAATATGCTTATTATTAAATGTTAGTCGTTGTTAATTAAGCTCTCCCTATCAGGTAGTCATTCAGTGCCCAGGCGAAGAGCTGTTCCCACGCCAATCTAAGCAACCTATCTCTTAGGGCAGGCAGGTATGGGTGAAGGTGGGGCATTGAGTGTTCTATGGCCAAGAGGAATGCTGTGTAGTACACACGTACCCTTCTCTTTTTCAGGTACGTTGGCCTTTTTATTTCATATACAAATTGGTGTGACAATTCTTCTGGGTAGTAATCATCTGGGGTACCATCTACTCCTGGGCAATGAATTTGTTAGTTATCTATTTCCTTAACAGTACAATAATACGCAGTTCCTGCATGTGCGAGAGAAAAGAAGAGAAAGCATTCACGTGTTTACATGCGTATTTGTGCAATACAATGTCCTTTAGTACAGTTAATACTCGTAGTGGGGGTAGGGGCCAATGGGCAGGGGGTTTGGGTTCAATTGGCGGAGGTAGTTTTACTCTTTGAGCGTGTGACCATGGGGTGGGCAGTATGGGGATCACCCTTTTCTTTTTCAGTTATTGTCTCTGGGCAATTTGGGGAGCAACAGGGTATGGGAACACTTGGGTCGTTGGCTGTGATAGAACTCTCGTTTTCCGTTGGCGATGTTGTTGTTGTTCTTCCAACAGACCTGTCGGTGGCGCTGGGGCGGGTCTGGGGTCTGTAGATCTTTACGTCGTGTAGGTGATTCCAGGCGCGCTTATCCTGTAGCTTTACTGATCTCGTTGATACCTCCTCTACTAGATGTGGGCCAGTAAACCGTGGATCATTCCATTTTCTATTGAAATTGCGAAGCAGTACGTGGTCACCTTTAGTAACTTTACACAGTCTTTCTTTGTCCAATTCTTTATCCGCGTCTTCTTGTTGATTGCTGTTAGACCCGCCCCGTGTGCGCTCGAGCTGTTGAGACACAAACACCACACTAGTAATCAAAGAAGACACATATTGGTACATTTCATCACCAAAGACATCTGCTGTACTTTCATTGTCGGTAAATGCTCTTGATGTTGGTGTTAGGGGAAGGCGCATCTGACGTCCGGTAACCACCTCGTGTGGGGTGAGGTGGTGGTCGGACCCTGATCTATTCCTTAGTTCGAATAGGGCTAATGGAAGACAATATAACCAACTCTTGTTAGTTGCTTGCTGTATCTTTGCTATTGCCTCCTTTAATAGGCCATTCAGGCGTTCACATATACCGTTGGCCTGTGGGTGGTATGCACATGCAAATTTATGTTTTATGTTCAGCAACGATGTAATGTGCTGGAACATTTCGTTTGCGAAATGTGGGCCATTGTCTGACCTTAACACCTCGCACACTCCCCATCTTGGGAAGACCTCCCTCACCAGGAATTTAGCTGCTCTGAATGCATCTGGATGTGAACAGGGCCCTGCTTCAATCCACCTAGAGAATGGGCACACTACTACGATCATATACCTATTTCCTTGACATATATTGATCATATCAACATAATCAATATGGAGATGCCGGAAAGGTCCCTCTGGCCGGGGTATAGTACCTCTTACCACCTTTAGAGTCCTCTTACCACCTTTAGAGTATGGCTTGCCGTAAACTGTTGACATGTGAGACAATTACTGATAAACTGAGAATTTAGCTCGGGGCAGAACCAGTCTTCCCTAATTCGTGCTGCAATTACTTCTTTGCCTGTGTGGGCTGGATGATGTAGTTGGCTTAGGGCAGTGTCCAAAAGTGCCAATGGTATTACAACTTTTCCAGTGCCACCCTGGCACCATAGTGTGTCAGTTGGTGACATTATGCATCCTCTTTTTACCCATATTTCTTTTTCGGCCTTTGGTGCGGCCGCTTGTAGCTCCATAATCTGCGTGGCTGGGAGATGGGAGTACCCTTCTCTTATCAACATCTCCTTAGCTATTCCCCTCCCTCTCCCTCTCTGTGACTCTGGGGGGTTCCATATCTCACCAAAGTATGCAGCATACTTCGCATGTGCGTCTGCTGCTGCATTCCCCTTTGAGACGGAATCTTCACCATTGGTGTGTGCGGTGCATTTTACTAAAGCTAATTCTTGGGGGTCATTTATTACTTCAATTAGTTCAGCCAATAACAGAGCATGTTGCACTGGAGTGCCATCAGCTCTTCTAAATCCTCTCCTTCTCCATTTTGACAGCCCTGAGTGGACAGTAGATGTAACATATGTGCTGTCGGAGTATATGGTTACTCGTTTGTGGAGGCTTTCCTTCAACGCCAAGATCAGTGCAATCAGCTCAGCTGCTTGAGCGGAGTAATGCTGTGGTAATTGTACACATTTTATTGCCACACAAACCGGTACCTCCATCATTTTTACCACTGCTGCCCAGGTTCTCCTAATACCATCCCCTTGATCGATAGTTGATGACCCATCAATAAATAATAGCTCACCACCCTCCAGTGCGTTTTCTTCAACCTTTCTACTACATGAGTACATTTCAGTTATTTCCGTACAGTCATGGGCATAATCTCCCTCCTCAATTACTTCTGCTATGAACCTTGCAGGGTTGACCGTGCTACATCTAACAATTGATAGTTCAGCTCTTGATAAAATGATCTCATAACCTGATGCTCTCTGCGTGGTTAGGGTGGACTTAGGTTTATTCAATATCGCAAATAGTGCATGCTCCACAAACAAAGTAGTTGGGCATCCCATGGTGATTGCTGATGCCTTTTCCACTGCAAAAGCAGCTGCGGCGAGACCTTGTTCGCAAGGGAAGTGACCCATCATTACAGGATCTAAGTGGCCGCTGTAAAATGCTACTGGTTTGTAGCCCATTTTGGTTTTTGAGCCAACACTGTGTTCATTACTGCTAAGTCGCAGTGTGAAAATATAAAACATCCACTCTCATAATCTGGGGATGCCAGTACTGGAGCAGTAGATATTGCATCTTTCAATTCACCAAAAGCCTCTTTCATTTCCATTGTCCACCCCAGCTTTTTCTCCCCTTTATTAGCTTCCCTCCACGCCTCAAGCAGGGGTCCTATGTACGAGCTGTAATCAAACACCCATGCTCTACAATAATTGCACAGTCCCAGAAACTGCTGCAGTTCCCTCACAGTTTGTGGTAGTGGAGTGTTCGAAATTGCCTGTGCTCTTTGTGGTGCAATCTTTGTTCCATATTGGGATATGAGTTGGACAATGTAAAGTACCTGTTCCTGACAGTACTGTATTTTTTCCATGTCTACCTTATAACCTTTTTCAGCCAATATTGTCAGCATCTTTAAAGACCCCTCTCTGCATGTTCTCTCGTTCGTGCTGCAGATTATTATGTCATCCACATACTGCAACACCGTGCTTTCCACTTCAATATTACCCAAATCCATCTGTATCACTCTATTGAAAATTGAGGGTGATTCGCAATACCCTTGTGGCAATCTAGTGTGTTTCCACTTTGTGTTTCCTGTAAGTGAAGCTCGTCAGATCTTGTGAGTCGGGGTGCAATGGTATTGAGAAAAAAGCATTTTTGAGGTCGATCACTGTAAATCGTGATGCCTCTGCTGGAATGCCACACAATATCGTGGCCGGGTTTGCTGCTACGGGATATTCCGCTTCTACTATATTTTTCAAGGGCCTGAGGTCCTGTATGAAGCGCCAAGACCCCCCTTTAGCCTTGCGCACTGGGTACACAGCCTTGTTGCAAGGTGATTCCGAGGGGACCAATATGCCATTATTTACAAGGGCCGTTATGGTTTCATATATACCCTCATCTGCCTCTTTTGATAGTGGGTACTGTTTAACTCTGGGAAGTATTGCACCCTTTTTCAATTTTATCATTACTCCCCCTATGCTTTTTATACACCCCACATCATAGGGGCCGGTAGTCCACAATGATTTGGGTACTTTCGACATATCCTCCTTAAAGAAAGGGACTGGGGTGCATGCGGGTGCCTCAAGTGCCATCGCAATTTTCTGTGCTACTTGTTTGTACGCCACTCTTAGCCATATTTCCACACTCATCATAAACACCATTTCACCTTCTTCCTTTTCATCTGAGAACAGCTCCTCATCTGACACCTGGGTGAGCCTACATCCTTCTGCTAATGCTATCACGGCCCTCCATGCTCTTCCTTCTTTGTCTTGGGCATGTACAGCAATGTAGTCAGCTGTTGCAATAATACTCTGAATGTCCATTAAGAACACCTTCCCTTCTGGTTCATTAGCAGGTGTTTCTGGTCTGAACAGATAGGTTGCTGGCCTCCTCCATATTTTCCCTTCTATCCCTGGCATCCATGCAATTGCCATGTCTGTTCCATACTGGAATAGTTCGCCATCTATTGGCTCCGCCCTAATCGCTGTCTGTCCGCAGTATGCTTGCATAATTTGTCGCGCTGTGAGCATGTTAATCCCTGGAGTAGAGCAAATTATGCCGTCCTCAGTAAAGGAGATCGTCATATTCAACCTGTTCATTATGTCTCTCCCCAATATATTTACTGGTGAGGCACTATAATATAAAAGTGGAACTGACAGATCATAATCTCCAATAGATAAGGGAATGTTATCAGTAAAGGGAACCAACCCTCTAGCCCCAGAGAATCCTTGGGTGTTCATGGCTTCGCCTGACATCTTAAACTTACCTTCCCTTATGCAAGACCGGGTTGCCCCGGTGTCAACAAGGAATGATAATTTTTTGTCACCTATCGTTACCTCTATGCGTGGCTCCTCCGCACTATTAGGTGTTACTGACAGGATGGGACACACCAAGGCCGTCTGTGGGCTGTCCTATTGAGGGTACAATGATTGGCCATTTCCTGTGTAAGGGTTGTGTCCCAAGACCGTCACCCTACCCAGTTGTGTTTGTTGTGCTTGGGGTTGCTGTGTCATCGCTACCTGTTGTTGTGGCAGCGAACACATCTGTGGCTGTTGTTGTGTCAGTTGTAGTTGTTGTTCACTTCCCTGTTGCAACGTCTGCTGTTGCTGTATGCCCTGCTGTTCCTGTGAGGGCCTTTGCTGTCCCTGTTCACTCCATGATGGTATACCAGGTCTAACTCTACACGTGCGGGACATGTGTCCCAATAGTCCACAACTCCAACACACCGGCGGTTCCCTACTTTGCCATGGAAAACTCCCTGTGTTGTCCTGGTATACTGGTTGCCCTGTGGGGTAGGGGTTTCTAAATCCTCCCACCTGTTGTTGGGTGTTATATCCGTATCCTCTCCCTCTCATAAATCCTCCCCTCCCCCTGTTATAATTATAATAACCAGCTCCTGCCATCGGGTGTCCACCTCCCATGCTGGTCATGTATGGTTGTATTTGCGGCGCCTGTTGTGTTACAGTCTGTGAAGGTGGTATTTGTGCACAATCTTGTGCAGCCACTACTTGTGTGGGGCTTTGGGTCATTGTTGTGGGCGTAGTTATTAGTGCCCCTTCCATTGTATACTTGGTAAGTTTTTTCTGTACTAATTTAGCCTCTTCTGTTTTCCTGTCCTCTTCCTTTTGTTTAATTTTACCTTGCCATGTTCTGCAATGATGCACTATAGTAAGTTGTATTTCTGGCCATGGTTTTGCTTCCATTCCCACTACTTTCTTTAGTTGTTTCTGAACTCCTTCTGGGAGCCCTTGTACTAGTATATGATAGAATATTGCTGGTGTTTTATCCCATTGTTCCCTCGTTTCCATACGCCACTTCTCTTGAATCTCCTGGATATAATCAACAGGATCTTCACTTTCACGCATCTTACGAGAGGTAATTGCACCTATGTCTGATGTGTCTGGGTACTGTACCCTCAGTGCCTGCCATAATGCATGTCTGCAGTTTGCGAATGGTGCCCCATCGTGTGATGTGTTTGTTATTGTTACCCCGTGGAATCCCGCTCTCTTCCAAATGTCATCCGCTCTATCCCCTAATATTGATATTAACAGGCCCTTTACGTCTCCTACTGCTAGTTTTTGTCCTGCGGTGTGTTTTTCCATTTCATATATCCACTTACCCGCACCTCCACTCAATGATGGGAGCCTGCATTTTATATTTTCTTTATCGGTATGCTTCCAAGGGACGTACTGTGGTCTAACCCCTCCTCTCTCTAAAAGTGGCATCAAGTTATGTCTTGTTTCACCCATTGTGTTCCATAATACCGAGTCCTCACACCCTTCCTCCTCCTCCCTTTCTTTTACATCTTCAATTTCGTCTGAATTCCCCCTGCTCGCAACTTTTTCTTCTACATTTTTTCCTGCGTTTAATGTGGGCATGTTTATTCTACTTTCTTGCCTGCGACTAGGGAGGTTTCTAAGCCTTTATGCATAGGGTGTCAATTCTTCTGTGAATGGCGCGAGTTTTATTTTGCGTAACGAGCGTGAGGTGGTTGAGCATGTAGGGTGCAATGTGGGAGGGTGTGATGGTGATTGGGATGGTGCGGCTTCATGTGTTTGTCTTTCCACTATTCTTCGCTCTCCCTCCTCACTTCTTCCCATTTCATCCATTCTCCTACTTGTCCATGGTGAGTCTACGTTGGTTCGGGTGATGTATAGTTTATCTAGACTTTCCCTTCCACTGCTACTTCCTTCTTTCTCCACTCCTTCTTCTCCCCCACTGCAAAAGTCAGTCATAAACGGTAACCCCCACTCGGTCTTTTTCCCCTTGATCGTTACTGTTTCTAAATCTATTAGGTCCAGTTCTCTTCTTTCTCCTGTATCAACTACTCCCCTTTGTGCTGATGTTGTGGCTACTTCTGTGTTTCTATATACATTCCCCCATTCTCCACTCTCCCTACTCCTATCTATTCTTTCTCCTTCATCTCTCTCCTCCATCTCCCTACTATTTTCCTCCCTTTTCCTTTTTAACTCCTCCATTACTTCACTTCTCATCTTTTCTAATATTCTTTCATCCTCCTTCTTCCTTTCTCATTTCATTTTTTCTCTTTCTACTATACTCTCTATCACCCTCCCTTCTTCATATTTCTTAGTGGTTTCTGATAGTACTCTCCTCTTCCACATTGCCATTTCTTTTTCTTTTTCTTCCTCTTCCCTTTTCTTTTCTCGCAGTACTGCTCTTGATACCCTTTCTGCTGCTGCTTTTACCCTTTCAGCTTCTCTCTTTTGCTCCTCCGTTCGTTCCTGTATTTTTTCCAATTCGTTCTTACCTTCTTTTCTTTTCCTCGCTCTCTCTTTCTCCTCCCTTTCAAGCTGCTTAATCAATTCATTCTGCTCATCCCTTAATTTTGCTAGTCGTTCCTCCAAAATCTCTTCCTGTTGTCGTAACAGCTCTTCTCCCCTCATTTCACTATCCCTAGCATTATCCTCATCTGTTTTCCTTACTACCTCCTTCTCTTCTCCTGTTAATGAACCCCGTAGTTTTAATAATATCTGTGCAGCCACCCACTCATCGTTTCCTATTTCCACAGTCTGGTTTTCTCCAGCTTCCCCTTCCCCCGCTGGCATCTTCCTATGAGCCACATATGGTGGAGGGCTGTATGCCGGGTTCGAGTATCCCTCAGCCGCCCTTAACTGTCCTCTTTCTATTTCTCCTAATTCCCTTAAAGGGTACAACCCCCCTACCTCTGTTTTTTCCCCTTTTGCTATGGGTATCTCGTTGCTCTGTTCCTTTTTTATCTCATCTGTTTTAGTATTCTCTTCTCCTCCCTCTCTTCTGTTCCCCGTGTTCTTTGTGTCCTCACTCCCCTTTTTCCCATCCTCTCCTTCCTCCTTAATCCCTTTTCCTTCTGGTATTTCCCCCATGGTGAATATTCCATTTGATCCTGGTCTGGACCCCTGGAACATCCTCCATAAGTTAAACACCTCCACATGGTTTGCCAACTTCTTCCCTTTATATGTATTGTGCAGATGGTTTAATAATGAATGTTGGACATATCGATCGAAGCTGCCATTAGGCGGCCACGGTGTTAGCATCTTGTTGTCCGTCCCCTGGGTCCATTCTATGCTATATTTAATCAGTTTCTCCCTATGGGGTAGCAGTGTTGCGCAGATGTGTTGTAGTGGGGTAATGAGTGTGTTCCCCCACCCTCCCGATCCTGCCCCGTATGACATAGTAGCACTCCACTTGTTACCCTTCCCCTATCTGGTAGCAGTTTATCTCACTTGCATATTACAATATACAGCCTTATATTGCTTACCTGGCCCCGTAAGTTTGGGGACTTACAATAGTCCGCTAAGAAAAATTACAGAAAATACGGTATGTTACATTTATATATTTCCTTCTGTCACCCTTACGGCCCCCTGCGGCCGAGGCGCACGTAGCCCCCTGCGGCTGCGTACCCCTTATGACGTTCTTATACAGTCGTCCTATTTCCACGAGCTCCTCCCTCTTCTATATTGGTCGTGGCCGGTGTTCTCCGTGCGCGGCCACGTTCCCCCTGTTCACCCTTCCCCGATCGACTTATTGCCGTTTTATCCCCGTTTCCACTTCCTTACCACAATTCTCTCCCCCGCCAACCTCAGGATTGAATATGCCTTGTGCTCGGGATATCCTATGAAAACCCTACTGGTGACGTCACCGATTTCTGCGAGCTATTGATAAGTTCTTCATATATTCTTTAAGTTCAAAATACACTTCCAATCTACCCCCGTTAACCCCACAGCTGTCTTCATGTCACTCCTGGAACAAGGTAATCAAATCAATCATATAATCGGACTGCGCACGCTGCGTCGCCTCGCGTGTGATACGCCCCTTGACAGGAGGGCTTAACCAGCCAATTATCTTCCGTATTAGGCAACTACCTAGCTACCGCCTACAGGGAAACGTCATCTACCTATCGAGTTTCTTGCTCGAACAATAGGGATCCTCATCTACTCATTGATCAATAAATGCCAAATCGTAGGAAACCACACACACACACCCTTACACGTAGTCGCGACCTGGGCCAATCAGTGTCTACGAGCGGCCGCACGTGATGTTTTCGTGCTCCGCCTCCTCCCTTCGCGTAACGTAGCCGACTGCCCTCGCACTTGTTCGGCTACCATTCATTCCATTTCCAACACTAAATTCTCAACCCTTCGCCGCGCACCTGTGTAACACCTCCCGCCTCCCTTATTCAGCTCCTCCCCCCTCCCTCACAATTTCACATTTCTTGTTGTGCGTGGCATGCTCACCAAGTTCTCTTGATGCGGGGCCGCTCGACTGCGTGCGCCCCTCCAAGCGGCTCGCCACCTCCCCTCGTCTGGACCACGTCTGGACACTCGCCAACCGCGGGCGGGATACTTCTCAACCGGCTCCCGAGGGCCAATATCCGGATTGCGCTGTCCGGTCTTCTTGCAGCTCCGCGATGGTCCTGTAGTCCTCAGAAGGGGGCGACGGCAGAGGGGGCCGCGCCGCCGGGCCTCCTCGCAACCGGAGTGCTTGGAAAAAGTAAAAAATAAAAAGGCGGATCTTAAACAGATCTCAGCAGTGCCTCCAACTTGTCGGGGGGGAAATACTGCCGGGGTCGGCCGGGCCGTCCGCAGACCTCCGGGCAGGGAGGCCCCAACTCCTCCCGTATATCCCAGATGAGATAGAGTATGCGACACGCACAAGAAGCAAGGTGACTCTGCTGTTTATTAAACAAAAACGGCAGGGATGGGTCAAGGAGCGTACGCGTCCGTCCTGACACACACACAATCGTGGGCTCGCAAGCCCTTTTTACTTTAGTGTGACGCGCTACTCGCGTCATCTCAAAAGTTTAGCAAAAAACCTATCTCCACTCTGGATTGGTCGCTCGAGTGGTAGGGTTAGTATAGCATACGTATAGAGAACAATATTAGTGGGTGAGGCGAGTCAGGTGATATATCTGGGTTGTTCCTACAATTAGATACATGAGAATTGTTACATGAAGACTACTAATGATTGGTCAATGTTAATGGCGTCAGTGATAAGAGCCCCATGTTCTGATTGGTGCGTTCGCGAGCCTCCCAGTCTGGGACCATCGCTGTTCCCAGCTCGCGGTGCACCTGTCGTTTGCAACAATGTTTCACTATGAGTACGTGCAGACAATGTGAAGACTTATTCATGAGCTGGAAGGCCGACTACTCCCACTGTCGCAGATGCCCATTGAGCCTTTCAAGTGTATCTGCCTGTGTCCCGTACTGAGGGATCCAGGCGCCTTCTTTCTCCTGGGCTTGGCATCCTGTCAGGTTCGGCTTGGTCACGTGAGGTGGGACCGTGTTTGAGGCAGACTTTTCACCATTAATATTGTTTTTCCACTGTGCTCTTGGTTTGATTTTGCAGGTGTGACTTTAACGTTGGTGTGTGGCATGCGAGGTTGCAACATCGTGCCCTTGATGGTCTGCTTTCGGAATGTGGGTTTGCAACATTACGACCTTGGCTGTCTGCTCTCGCCGGGCTCATTTTGCAGGATCAGCAACTCGACTCTTGTTCTTTTCACGTTCATGGGAGCTCTTGCTTGCGGCCTACTTAGGCCTGGTGTATTGGTAGAACCATTTGGTGCACAGGCGCTTTAGGTTATAATAACATATTGTCTTATGACCAGTATCATGTCTTCGTTATATTTCTCATTATGGCATCTGGGTTTGGGAAAAGCGTAAGCAAGCTCTTTAGATGAGTTCATGATGCGTCTTGCGTTTCTGCATTTTGAAAGCCTATATGAAAAATAATAAAGATGCACGTCCGTGAGTATGTCTGTCGCCTACGTCATAGCACTGAGTATATTCTTCGTGTAGATTGGTGCGGGAGTGTCCAGCGTGTATATTTGCACAGGTGCGCTGATCGTTGACTAGGTCATCATGGCATCTCTAACGATGTGTTGGCTTTAGTCTAGTTGATCCGTGCCGCAGGTGTCAGCATGGGCAGGTCGTGCTGTCGGGCAGGCAGATGGACACATCCGAATGTTCCTGTACCAGGGTATTTGGTCGTCTGGTAGATGTGCAAACTCTTCTCGTGGCGGGTGCCTGGGCCGTGATCCTTTAGGCCAGGCGCGAGAGGGCAGGGACCGGAGTCTGTTTTTCCATTCTCCCACTTCAGTATCATGAATGCTGTGCTTTATGATCCTATGGCAAAATGGCGTAATATATCGAAAGTACAATTATCCTGATGCATTATTCTGTAATCACAAATCCAATAACATAAGTAATTGTAAGTTGCTATAAACATATGTAGATGAAGAACAGTGGAGTACTGATAATGATGAGAGAAGCCACAGTCAGGTATCAGTACTTCGCTTTGCGTAGACTCTACTTTTCAGTGTCCTACCCTTGTGTATAGATACGCCACTGCTCCTCAAGTGGCCAAGAAATATGAGGTTGTCAAATCTGATTGCATATTGTGATATCAGAATGAGTGACACCATGGCAGGCCAAACACATGTTTCAAACTTAGTTGGATTCTTTCTTTCTTGCCCAACTAAGTAATTTGGCTCATGGATGGTGCAGCCAGAGAATGGATATCAGAACAGGGATGATGTGATCATGCCATCCAGTCATGCACATCTTGATGTTGGTAAGGAATTTTCTTGGGTAACTCTGCACAGTAATAATTGTACAATTAAACAGGTTGTTATAACCAGAAATACAACTTTGTGTACATTGTTAAAAATTGGGAGCAGTGAAAAATAATGTTCTTGACCATGTGTATCTGATCATGGTGCTTCTTGTAATATCATTCCTCACTGTCATGGATGACAGAACCGAGTAAAAAATTACACTGATGCATTCTGCTTTATTTGTGGATTGTGTTTCAAATGTCTTTTTATTGTGAAGGCTGTTTGTTAATCTTTTTATCCAAAACAGTTGTTTTAGCCTCTTAGGCTGAGGCTGCATTCATCCATTTATTCTTGATGTGTATTTATGTAAAGCATTATACTTGAAACTTAACCACTACCTTAACAAAGCCAAGTTATGATTTGGACACTGGTTGGATAGCGGTGAAACTGTGTGACAGGTCTGCCCCTGAATCAACATGGGATGTTTGGGTACAGATCTAAGTCCGGGAAGCTGTCAAAGTAAATCATACTATATGCTGACTTCATATGTGCTGTTAACTGGAAAGTGTGGTGTGAAACAACCTCAGTGGTCTAAGAGTCTGGTTTTATGTGAATGAAACATGAGTGATATTTCCATCCCTTCTATCTGGTAAACAGTTCTATTTTCAATGTTATTTAGTGGTGTTCCTTCTCTCTTGACACTTCTTCAGCTAAAACATTTGGCAGTAGCTAAAGTGGTGACATGAAAAAGGCTCAGTAGTACAATAGGGTACCAAAATCATCAACGTTTAATTTGACAGGTGTCCCACCCCCCATTTCTGGTCTAAGACCATCTCCTTTGATATCAATTTAATATAAAATTCATATAAAATGTATATAAAAATGATATAAAAAATGTTTGATATATTTTTTATATTACATGTATATCCATAATAATATAAACTGTTTATTTATATTGTATATACACTTTGACATAAAACTATAATTTAAAATGTGTTATAAGATATAATTTTGATGTCAATTTAATGATGCCCCCCCCAAAAATGTAAAGAACCCCAAAAATGTTGGATATCATTTTGATATAAAACGTATAGCAATGTTATATGAACTGGATATAAAGTCTTTATATAGTATAGATGACATCATGGCATTCCAGACATTTAACAGCATCTACTAGTAATATCAAACTTTGAAATACATTTATATAGAGTATAAATAGATGCTGAGAGAATGGTCGCCAGAATAAACCTATGTGTATTTGCTTGAAACACAAAGGGCTAATAGCGTTACCGCCAACCGGCCTGGCGCTATTAGCCCTGGATCAAGGGTTGTGCGATAATGGGTATTCCCCATTCCCCATTGGACCCAATGGGGCATTTGTGGCACAATTAGCACATGCTAATAGCGCTGCGCTAATTTCACCCGAAAATCAGCGTTAAATTGGCGCATTTACCCCCAGTTTAGAACGGGGGGTAAATGCTGCCAGACCAGGGATTGGGCGTACCCTTAAATATGGCAGTAATAGTGTTATTGCTGTATTTAGGGGCTACTGCCCAACTTGTGATGATGCCCAAAGTGTGGATCACAGTGCCAATACAAAAGACCCCAAACTATTGGCTTTTGGCAATGCTTGTTTCTTTTTAAAATGAACACAATGCTGATTGAAAAGGTTGGTTGTAGAATCACTGATCTACATCAGTCCTCCACAGCCTTCAAACACCCCACGCTGTGTATAGGGACATGCAGATATGAAGCCAGCACTTTAGTGGGGGGGAGTTGGCTTTGCAAAGCACAGTCACAGATGATGCAATACACTGACTCAGGGGGCTTTTGCAATGCCAGGAATTCTGATGACTCACGCTGGCATTTCTGCATTTTCACTGCGCCAGCAACAGGATGCACATGAGGACTGCTAAGAAGGCTTCTATATTTAGCTCTGATGAGCCAGTGACTCAGAGGGCTTTTGGAACGCCAGGAATACTGATGACTTACACTGATATTTCTGCATTTTTCACTGAGCCAGCAACAGGATGCACATGGGTGGCCTGCTATGAAGACATTCTATATTTAGCTCTTCTGAGGCAGCACTGCAGAAAACAATTCCAAAAATATACACAGATGTTGTTTATCATGTATAGTCAGCTGTAGTCAGCGGAGATGGGTAGGCTATTTTCAGCTTATGATGGAATAATGCTGATATGAAAGCTAAAGGAACCAGCAGCACTCCAAGGGAACAGCTAAAAAAGATTTCCAACATCAATACAGGAAACCTATTTTGTGCAAAGACTGCAAGAATTATACAGGGTATGGCACAATTATAGATGAAAGGGTATCTTTGGCCAGGAAACAACCATGGGGGTGGCAAGGGGTTCATTATCCCTTAAAAGGGGCACTCCTGACCGCAGCAGGGAAATCACTTGGGAGTTGTGTGGATTTACCCTGGAGGTACATTTTAGCCAAAGCCTTGTGCTGGAGACTCCTGCTGTGCTAATCATTTATTGGAGTTGATTTCAGGCCTGCGAGGAAGTTTAGCTATCTGGAGTTAAGTGGATCCCTGTGGAGCTGTTAGCAGCCCCAGGAAGAGTAGGTACCCCTGCTGGGGCGCTGATTGGAAACCAGACCCTGTGTTTATGAATCAGCTTGAAGACTGACAGCAAGAAAATGTGAGCTATTTTTTTATTTTCAAACTAAATGTAGGGTTTTTTATATTGTTTTAAAAAAGGTTTCATTTGAAAGCACCCAGGATAGCTGTGTTGTACATCTGGATGTCTGTTAGTCTGACATGTAGAAAAAGACAGTTGCAACACATTCCTATAAGGATCTAGATGTTATGTTGTTTCTGTGTTTTGTAAGTAAAGTTGTATGTGTTTAGAACAGCTGGTGGCCCTTTCCTTAAATGGAATAGGGAAGGGCTGTAATGATGACAGTTCAGCCCTGGAAGACTCTGTCTAGAGGTTCGTAGGCTTTAAAGTTTTTTGGCACAGACTGTTCCGCATTTTGGTCTTTGTAATTGTTCACATAGGAATTGATCTACAATGTTGTTAAAAAGGAAAATGCTAAGCTACGTTGGTTGGCAAAACACTGGCGCGTGTTTCACCATTTTTTTGTGATGAGGTAATTAATGCTTAAGAACAAATATGGGGCGTTCTCTTTAAATGGTGTGATGTATGCATAATGTTTCAATGATGAACTCTTTGATGCCACGTGAAAGCCTGTGATGTGATATTGTTTTGGGGTTGATTTGTTCCAATTTACACTGATGAATTTTGTCAATCAAATAATGCAAATGTTTGAATCCTTTTCTTGATTGCGGCTGACATCATTATTATAATTGCCCCACTTCCACTTCCAACTGGGCTCCCATATGGTGAAAATGATAATGAACAGGGGCTTTTTTGATGTTTTAAAATCCTGGCTTAACTGTCTACCCAAAGTGTGTGATCCTGTGCAAATATGTAAGCCTTTTCTGCTCTAAGTATACAAAATGGGTGTTGGGGTTATTTCAAATAATGGAGACTCTTTGCAAATTCAGGCCTTCCAAACACTACAACTGTGCACCCCACAGAGATTCCATTTTTCTTCTAAATGTAATCTTTGCTAGGGTCCGTAATTGAACTTGCACAAGTCACATAATTGAAAGGGAAGGAACAAAATAGTAATTTGTGAGGCAGCATATCCGCATGCACAAACACTCACACTGCATTTTCTTAAGTGGCAATGTCCTTTATAGTTCCCATGTCAATAAACCTAGCATTTTATCTATGGGGTCTTGCTTTTGCAGCAGTAAATGACATGTAATACTGTGCCATTCTTTTTCTTCCAAACTTTGCAGATTCACTGTTCGTCCTTGTTACAAAGTGGAAAGTGGTATTAGCACATTCTTGCACGTGTGATGCTGCTCCCTGGCTCTACCTGCAGCGTGCTAACAGTCTCTGGCACCAGTATAATAAAGACACAGAACAAAATATCCAGTGGTGTTATTATGCTGTTTGATGAAGTGTGCCTAGTATGCAGTCAATTTGTGGCATTTCCTTTCATACCACAGGGTCCCCATTGTTAAACAGCCATTCCATGTTACTGTCTACAATGTAGTGCCTTTTGCCATTAATTAACTTGACTTTCTTAAACCGTATTGCAGTCGGACGTGCCTATGTTATACGTCTGAGAATAAGGGGAAAAATGTATGAAAATATCTGACAAACAAACACTCTCAGACTATAGCCTGAGTGAGGAGACAAAGTCAGTGATGCAATATAGCAATAATTATGCTTGAGGAATGACAAAAGTGGAATTTCTCTTAGACTTCTATTATTACACTAATAGAGACTCAGCAATCATTTAAATATTTTGCAAAGAATGCTTTCCTAGTTAAAGTGTATGTTGCTGTATCAGATATCCCAATACATTTTTTATGATCGCCACTTCACTCCTTACAACCATCCCAAACCTCCAGTTTTTGAAAAATCCAATCAAAGTTTCCAAATCAAGGAGCACTAAAAGTGTTTTCACGAATTAGACTATAACTGCACTCGTTCAAGTCACATCCTTGAAAGGCAAGGAACAAAATAGTCTTTTTGTGGGTCATCATATCTGAAGACCGGCACACCCAGACTGCATTGTTGTAGTCCCCATGTTAATAAACGTGGTGAAATATTTTAAGTGTGCAAAATATTCATCAAAGACTGATTATGACCTGATGTGACACCCTTGGAGGGTTGCTATGTATGAAAGAGGAAGGGTTTTGTGAAGTCCCAATTTTGTCAGGCCATGCATATGGGGATTTCATTTTTTTTGTCAAAGATCACACAGGTTGATGAAGAGGTGTACCAGAGATTTCTTCGCACACAAAAAAGTTGAAATATTGGCATTTTTCAAGGGAGAAAGTGTCCGCGTGTTACATCGGACTTAAGATGTTATATAAGATGTTATGTATTGCAGCAGATCGAATATTGTTTTTAAATATTTCAAAGAGGTGATTGGCAAGTGGTAAAAACCTGTATCAATCAAGTCTCAACGACTGTACCAGTTCATATTTTAGATTGTGTGCAGTGGGGACAATTTACATGACTTGTACCACTGAAAAGCTTTTGTGTCTAGCTTCTGCATGCTAAGGAATCCTCCACACCATCCTGAGGACACATACGCATCGGCAGCACACTGCCACCCAGCGAATAGCCCTACGGGGCTATCAGGAAAATTCTCATCCTCAGTCCAAAGAGGTGGCATTAAACAACGAACCTAGTCAAGCCATATGTGTAGTTACCAAATCAATCTAATAACCTGCACAAGGTATCTGGGTACAAACTAGCTTTGTTCTTTAAAGCCTCAACGTCGGCATATTTTGATAGAATGTTGATGAAGGCTAAATATAGCGGAAACCATTGTTGTCTTTGTGGAACTGACTCAAGTCCATAATATGTTCCTGCTATTGTTGATCCATATCAGACACCACTGTTATTCACCTTTTATAATGTTTACAGACCGGTTAGTTTAGCACTTAGGCATCCTGCTCTGAAAGCCATGTCTTGTCAGCGCCCCTTGACACCTTCACACCACCGGTTCGCAGTTTAGGACACAGGCTGTCAACCCCTCCGTAACTATTAACATCCCCTTCATCGTAATATATTTTTGACAGCTTCATGCCAGACATGTTCTTTTTTTTTAACTTTTCTTTATTGGCAAGCAGTAGCAGCAAGTACACAACACAGTGCATAAACAGTTGCAATCATACAATTAGGTTTACCAGTCCCTCTAAGAGATATTCGATAGGGTGGACTGTCGGCCTTTTATTCTCTCCTCAGTTCGGGTTCTAGGTTCGTCTTGCATACCTGGCAGGGGGGGGGGAGAGAAAGGTTCCATGTCATCTTTGTTGTTTAAGTAGCTGCAGAAGTCGGACCATACATTTTTGGAGCGTGGGCTCATATGGAGGGACCTGATATATTCCTCCTCACACGTCTGTGCCCAAGTGAGGGCCTTCAACCACGTCTCAAATGAAGGGGGGAAGAGACGCTTCCAGCATTGCAATATGCATTTCTTGGCCACAATGGCGCTTACATTAAAAAATGTAGACATTTTCTTCACCTCGACCCAAGCCCACAACCCAAATAGTATAGCTAACGGATCTAGGCCCACTGGGGTCCTGACTATATCTGAAAGGGCATCAGTTACTGCTGTCCAAAACGCACAGAGCGCGTCACAGGACCAAAACATGTATATATGGTCAGCTTCTACAGATCTGCATCTCGGGCATCTCGGGCATGTGTGGGTCTGATTGTGTGCAAATTTCCCCACCTTGTGTGGTGTGTAATATAATCGGTTGAGGAGTTTATATTGCATGCATCGGAATTTACCACAGTTAGACCTTCAATCCTTGTTTTAGACCCTCGACGGCCCTGGACTGTCAGAGCCTTCCGAAGCGCTCTCTCGCGCTGCTGGGTGGAGCAGTGGCACAGTTAATGCCACCCACCGGAGTAGTTCCTCGCTGGATTCTAATCTCTGTACTTGGATTGCAGTTTCCCAAGCAGCAGTCTCAGCCGTTATCCATCTTTTGAGATCGGCCCACCAGAGGGCTTCACTCGGGCCTCTTGCGCTTTTCCAGCTCATAGCTATACGTCTTTTCGCCGTTATGTATATTAAGTCCTTGAGCTTGTTGAGGGGTTTGTTTTTGCTGTTTCTTGTATAGCTACCCAATATGCAGGCTGATGGGTCAAGAATGTCAACTACTATTTCGGCATATGCTACCTTTTCCTTCACCTGAGCCCAGAACCTTTGAACAGAGGGACAACCCCAGAACATGTGGGTCATTCCGGCCTTTGGCGTATTGCATTTGGGGCATGTCTGGACTGCGGCTCCCCGGAACCTAGATATGGCTTCTGGTGTGAGGTAGGCTCTATTAGTAATGTAAAGTTGGATGAGCTGTAGGCGGGCATTCCTAGATATTTTTTTGTGGTAGTGGGTTATCTTTTCCCATGTTTTATCTTCAAACTCCCTACCCAATTCGATCTCCCATCTGCTCTTGCATTTGAGTTCGTTTGTGGTTGTGCCCTGCAGCAACGCTTCGTATAGTCTGGAGGTTTCGTGGCCTCCCTCAGCAGTGTCGAGCATGGACTCGATGGTCTCGTTTTCTATGAACTGGTTTGCGGCTTCTGGCCATCTCTCCTTTATGGCTTGGATTACCGCCATGTGGAGCAGAAACTGGCCTGTGGGTAGGCCTGTAGACTCACTGAGGTCGATGAATGACATTAGTTCTTGTTCGCTGGTGAGGTCCCCTAGCACCGCTACCCCCCAAGGTTCCCATAGGGTGCGTATTTCCTTGTGCCCCCATGGGTGTTTGGCCATGATTGCGGCGATGGGTATCTGTGGGGAGAGCGGATCCGCAGTCCCCACTTTTACGCAGGCACGCCTCCAGAGCTGGGTCCCAAGTTGAACTAGATAAGGGTAATGCCTTAGTGTCTCCCTTTCAACCCACAGTGTGTCCCTAAGTAGCAACGTAGGCAGGGCCGGCTGGAGAAGTCGGGTATCAGTGGTGGTTTCGTCGGCCATCCATTGTGTCACGTGTCTAAGCTGGCTGGCCAAGTAATATAGCTCGAAATTAGGGATCTTCAGCCCCCCCCTCTCGTAGGGTCTTTGGAGATTTTCAAGCGCCACTCTGTGCCTACCCCCCTGCCAGAGGAATCTTCTACAAAGTTTGTTCAAGTCTCTGAAAAAGGAGGGGGGAATGTTGAAGGGAACGTTTGTGAAGAAATGCAGTAGACGTGGGAGTGCTACCATCCTGAGTAGACTCGCCCGCCCCGCCACCGAGAGAGGGAGTTTCCCCCAAAAGACCATGGACTTATCAAGGGAGACTTTGGCTCTGACTGTATTAAGGATATGTTCCGTGCTGGGGCTGCGGTGTATGGTGACCCCAAGGTATCTGAAGGATGTCGGCTGCCATTTAAGGTCTAGTGGGGGTAGGGATCCAAGTTCGTCCCTGTGTAAAGCAGCCAAGGGGTAAAGACACGATTTTTCCTTGTTGATCCTAATGCCCGTAAGTTTATGAAAACATTCTAGGGTCTCTAGTATGTAGGGCAGGAGGTGCTCTGGATTGTGTAAGTATAGCAGCATGTCATCTGCGTACATGGACACAAGATGAGTCACCCCATCCAGTTCAATGCCCCCGTCACCATATTCTTGTCGGAGATACGCTGCTACCGGCTCAGCCGCAATAATATAGAGCATGGGGGACAGTGGACATCCTTGTCGGGTGCCTCTGTGAAGGGGCCATTTATCAGAATACGTCCTGTTGGTGCGCACTCTGGCGGTGGGGCGGGCGTAGACCAATTGGGTCCATTTCAGGAAGGCGGGCCCGATCCCCATTTTGCCCATAGTAGCATACAACCATTCCCATCTCACCGAATCGAAGGCCTTGGTGGCGTCCAATGACGCCACCGCGTATTTTCGGGGGTTATGCTCAGTGGCGTATATGATGTGGTGCAACCTACGCAGGTTTTCGGTAATAGAGCGCCCCGGTACGTAGCCAGTCTGGTCTTGGTGGATCAGCTGGGGGATCACTCTGCGTAGCCTATTTGCAAGAAGTGCTGTTAGTATTTTGCAGTCCACATTTAGCATAGAAAGTGGTCTATAAGACCCGCAGTCCGTTCCATCCCTTCCAGGCTTTAGCAAAGGGATGATTGTGGCCTCCCTCATGGAGTCAGGGAGGGTGCCCCGCTCATATGCCTCATTGAAAACCTGTGCTAGCATTGGGGCGAGGGCGTCTTCGTATGTCTTATAAAATTCCCCTGGTATGCCATCAGCGCCTGGCGCTTTTCCGGTTGGTAAGGATCTGATTATAGTCAACACCTCATCTGGGGTAATTGGCTCCTCTAGGGCCTCAGCCGATTGGGCATCTAGTGAAGGCAGCACTATGCTACTCAGGGCATCCTCTATTTCAGTGTTGGTGGGGGGCGGGGATTTGGAGTAGAGTTCTCGGTAGAACTCGGAGAAGACCAAGTTAATCTCATCTTGGGTATGTGCTGTGGTGCCATCTGGTCTGAGTATGGAGCAAATGGGTGACCTGGGGACTTCTCTTTTGTAGATCCAAGCTAATAGTTTACCAGGTTTATCCCCCAGTGCGTGTGTTCTTTCAGAATGTTTAGCGAAGCTCAGTTTCCCCAGCGACTCCCAGTGAGCCAGGCAGGCCTGTCTCAATTCAGTAATTTTCTGTATATGTTCCGGGGTCGAGTCTGCCTCGCCCTCCAGCACACTCAGTTCTTTTTCAGCGCCCACTAGGGAGGTTGTGATGGACTTCAGGGTACCCCCAATTGTGGCAATCATCTCACCTCTCATAACCACTTTATAAGCCTCCCAAGCTGTTCCGATGTAGTCCACACTATCTAAGTTGTTCTGCCAGTACTCCTCTGTGCTGTCTCTTATATGTTCTCGGAAGGCTGTATCCAGTAAGGCCTCGGCTCTAAGTCTCCAAGTGGGAACTGGGGGTCTAGGGGGGTATACCTCCCAGGTGGCTTGCATGGGAGAGTGGTCTGATAGCACCCTGGGCAAGTAACGTGCATCACCAAATCTATCAAGCTGCCCCTGGCTTATTAAGATATAGTCCAATCTGGCATGGACCTTGTGAGGTGGGGAGAAAAAGGAATATTCTCTTTCCTCAGGGTTCCGCTCCCTCCACAGGTCACATAGTGCCAGCTGGGTTATTAGTTTAGAGAGTACTTTGGCTGGGGGGGAAGGACGGGAGTGCTTAGAGTCGGACCTGTCTTTTCGGGGGTCTAATGTGCAGTTGTGATCACCCCCCCAAATCACTGTGCAGTCTACATAGGGGCCAATCCTAGAATAAAGGGTGTGGAAGAATGCTGTGGCGTCATGGTTAGGTGCATACGTGCTAATCAGACATATCTCCCTCCCCTCCATGGTCCCCTGTACCAGTGCCATCCTGCCTTCGTTGTCTGTCTTTTTGTTCACTACTCTAAAAGGAATGGATGGGTCTATCCATATCAGGACCCCTCTAGCGTATGAAGAGTAGGGGGATCCAATTAGGGTTCCACGCCATATTTTGGCCATAGCCTCTTGTCTGTCCTTTGTTAAATGTGTTTCCTGCAGCATGGCGATTCCCACCTTGCATCTACGCAGGTAGGTGTATATCCGGCGTTGTTTAACAAAGCTATTCAAGCCTCTGACGTTCCACGTTAAAACGTTAATGCTTCCTGCCATGGGTGTCATGGTACCTGTAGATTGTCCTCTGCTTGGGCCCAGGCCTTACAAGTGATATTACTGTTGTGAAGTGTTCTTGTGGTCTCGGTGTGGTCAGACTAAAGTTCCCAACATGGGCTTTACCCCCTCGTGTCCCTTCCCTCATTGTATTCAAGACTTCTGTAACAACGGGTCCCCAAACATGACCCTTTAACTGCAAGATCCCAGAACATAGGACCGGTCCGGCGAGGTTCCTCTCGCCGTGACAGGCTCTCAGGAGTGTAGCATATGAGTTCTCCATCCCAAAAACGTTAACCATTAAACTTTTAACCAATAAAACCAGTCTAGTGGGGTTGCCCCCCCTCTGACTATCCCGTTTCCGCTCCGTTTGACCTAAGTCTACAGGTGCCCTACGGGTGGGTTAGTCACCCAAAAGAGTTACTGGGGAAAAAAGAAAGGTTGGCTCAGCAGGTGTATGCTTCGCCGTTGGTCTTCAGTATGGCTCCGGTTGATTCTGTGTTGCCGCATTTAGAGTGTCATGCTGTGTGTTGTCGTCATCAGGTTTTGGGCCAGTGTGGCAGTGGTCAGGGCTCCGACCGGCGTGGTCGACGCTGTCTGATCTCAATGTCCGGGATTTGTTCCCTGTCCATCCACTCACATACTTCCACTGGTGTATCGAAAAAATGGGCTTTATTGTTGACTAGGACCTTCAGTCTGGCGGGATATAGGAGCATGTACCGCAGGCCTGCGTTTTTCAGTCTAACTTTGGTGTGGATGAATTGGGCTCTGCTCCTTTGAACCTGGAGGGTGTAGTCCGGGTAGATGGCGATTTTCACTGAGTTCCTGATTATGCTGCCGCCTGACCTGGAAAAAGCAAGGATCGTTTCTCTGTCTCTGTAATTAAGTACCTTGGCTATTATCGGCCTGGGTGGGTTTCCAGGTGGTGGCCTCTTGGTGAGGGATCTGTGAGCCCTTTCGATGGTAAATCCTTGGGACAAGTTACCAGCTCCAATTTCCTGGATCAGGAGGTTCTCCACATAGTTGGTGGGGTCATTCCCTTCGATTCCCTCCGGTACGCCGATGAGTCTGATGTTGTTTCGGCGTGCGCGCCCCTCCGCCTCATCCGCCCTGTCTTCTAGATTCTTAACTTTCTGAGTTAGAATGTCCACCTCTTTGAGGAGCAGCGTTTTCGCCTCCGTGTTTACCTTAACTTGAGTCTCAAGCGCTTCGGTTCTGCCCGCTATGGATCGTACATCCTGCCTTAGCAAGTTTAAGTCTATAGCAACTGCGTCGATTTTACTCTCCATCGTTTTTTGTAACGTCATGATGGCTTCCAGCAGCTGGGAATTAGCGGGTTCGGGGGGCCCGTTGCTCGCCGCGGCTCCATGGTCAGGAACGGCATCTGCCCCCGCAGCCCCCGTGGCCGCGTAGGTCTCCATTGTTGTTTGCCTCTGTTTGTTTCTGGGCCCTTTAGTGGCCATTGCTTCGCTCAAGCCTTCGCGCCTGCTGCCCATGAGGAGTTGATAGTGCGGCGATGCAATTGCCCCTGTCCGGGGCCCGGCCCAAAGCGTAGAGCCCCCGGGGTTATCAAGGAGTCCTCTGGGGTGGTCGCCCGAGTAGGATGTTTAAGTATGCCAGTCACTGGTCCCGACTCCCAGCCAGGGGCTGCGCACGTGTTCGGCCTGTGGGTGAGCGAAGGGCCTCCCCGTCCTATCTCGAACTTCCACACCCCCGCACCACGGAGTCCAGGCCCCCTCGCCCCTTTCGCCCCTTCCTTACTTCGTTTAGGGGGGTATTCCACCGAAATCCACCAGCTGCGGATTGGTTGCGACTTGCTGCGGGCGAGGATCAACCCGGCCCGGCGAGGGTTGGTCGCCTCTTCTCATCCGTCGGGACCGCCACACGCGCTGCCCCTCCCGTCCTCTCCAGGCCTCCGCCGCCCGGTCCTGCGCTGAGTCGCACAACTCAGGCCCGGTCTAGAGCCACGCACCGCCAGCAATCCCCGCCTCAGCCCGCCTGCTCCTTGTCAAGCGTGCTCCGATCTCTGCAGAGTTCGCCGGGTTCAAGCCTCCGGGTGTAGCGGCCGATCCGTGCCGATCACTGCTGCCATTTTGTGCGCCGGATCGCTTCGCCAGGCCCACGGTGTTTCTCTCCGGCGGAGTCCTCCAGACGTCCGAAACCTCGGCAGACTGCGCGTCCAGCCGACCCCTGCCTCTGGCATGAAAATCGGGAGTGGTTGCTGCGGCAAAATGTTGTTTTAGCGGCCAAATGTTGGGCACATCGCTGGAGCCGACTGAAGACGCGTCCTTCTCACATGGTGGTTAGCCACGCCCCCCGGAATTTATAGAGTTAAGGGAGATCTTGCGTGTGTGCAAACACATTTTTCTCCACATGTCATCTGTGATTTCCAGGCCCAGCTCCTCACTCCACTCATCCCGCAGTTTCGAGGGTGTGTCCTTAGATTTGTCAAGTAGTAACTTGTATAAAGAGGACATTATACCCCTACTTCTGGCTGAGTTGGCTATGTAGTGGATCTCAAGTGAGTCAGGGGGCTCGTCTGGGTAGCAGGGCACATGTCGTGAACTGCCACCCTTAGCATGAAGTATTGCAACAGTCCTAACGCCGAGCCCGAGTGTCCAGGGTGCCACATCTGCAGGGTAATGCATTTCCCTTCAGAGTATAGGTCTGTCAGTGCCTGATATCCCAGGTCTAGCCAGTGTCGTAAGAGGAGTGTGTCGTGGGTTGGAGAGAGGCCCGTGAAGTGCCAGATGGGCAGCCACTTGTAGCATGGACTGTTCTCAGGCTGGGAGTGCAATAAACGATTCCATGCCATGATCGTGGTGGTCACGGGATCTGCTGGGGTGTCTGAGTGATATGTACGGTGGAGGATTAGAGACATGATATTTAGTTCATCACTTGCTAGTTTTTTCAAATTTCACATGGGGGGTGCCTCCAGGTGTTTGTACCAATGTGTAGCATGTTGGGCTTGTGCGGCAATCCAATACTGGGTTAGATCTGGGGCCGTTAAGCCCCCTCTCTTGTAGGGGAGGGTTATATGTTGCCACTTCTTGCGGACCGCACCAGCGTGCCAAAGGAATTGGGCGCACGCACAGTGTAGTTGCCTGAAGTATTGCTTCCCAGGCCAGATCAGGACGTTGGCAAAGATATAGTGGAGCTTAGGGACCGCTATAATTTTTATTAATGCTAGTTTGCCAGCTAAAGAAAGTAGGGGGTTTGGGCCACCTTATCATTTTTGATTCTATGACTTGGGCTGTGGTGGTGTAATTATTAGCCAGTAAAGAGGACCTGGATAGTGATATTTGAACCCCCAGATATTTAATGCTGCCTGGGGACCACCCGAGAGGGAATTTGCATGTTGGTTGTTGGGTTGCCTTAGTGAGCGGTAATATCTCCGATGTGGAGTAATTGATGGTGAAGCCCGAGAATGTGCCTCTTTTCGTTATGTCGCGGATGATTGAATCTAGATGTGTCGATGGGTCCCTGATGTAAAGGAGCACATCGGAAGCATATAGCCCTTGCGAGTATTCCGGTATCTGACACTATCGGCCATGTGCTCGATGACCAGCGCAATTAGAATAGGGGAAATGGGGCAGCCCTTGTGAGTACCCCTGTGCAGCGTGAAGGGCGAGGACATTAGGGCGTAACCAGGACTCTAGCTACGGGGCCCGTGTATAGTAGTATATTATAGGATATCATGCTTGGTCCAATCCCCATCTTCTCCAACACTGCCCACATATATTGCCAGGACACCATGTCAAATGCCTTCTGAGCATCTATTGTGACCGCAACTGCATCAGCTTTGGATCAATTCTGGACGTTACATTGAAGAGCCATCGGATATTGAGGGCTGTAGAGCGACCGGGGACAAAACCACTTTGATCTGGGTGGACAAGGTGTGACATAATTGGGAGGAATCTACTTGCTGTTACCTTAGCAAATATTTTGGTGTCCGTATTTATAAGCGATAGGGGCATGTAGGATCCACATTCATCACGGGGTTTACCCGGCTTAGGAAGCACCGTTATGAGAGCTTCCCATAGGGATTGGGGGAGGGTGGACAGATGGAGTGACTCAGCCCAAACTCCATGTAGTTGCGGTGCCAAAATAGCTACCTGTTCCTGGTAGAATTCTGAAGTGAGCCCATCCGGTCCAGGGGCCTTGCCCTTTGGGAGGTTTGAAATGGCCTCCACTATCTCATGATCGGGGCATCTATTTGTTCTCTGGTGGTTCGAGAGATGTAGATGTAGGTCATGGGGACATGATCAAGTAGGAGGTGATTTATGTCCTGGGCGGTGCGCTTCTGCTGAGGCGCATATAAGGCCACATAGAAGTCAGTGAAGGTGTCAAGGATATGCTGGTCGTACCAAAGTTGGGTGCCTCTTGCACCAATGATGCTATCAATGTGTGTAACCAATCTGGCTAGGGTCCTCCCCGGTCTATCCCCCTCCCCGTACCTCAGCGCCGCCAGACACCCCGTATAGTATTGTATCTCCCTAAGGGCATGGGACTCGAAGATTTCCAGCTCCGATCTAATCTGTTCCAGTTTGGCTGGGGTAGGTGATGTAGCATACTCACGCTCTATCTCCTTGAGTCTAGTTTCAGAACAATGTAAATCATGCTTTATGACCTTTAGCACCCCTCCTTCCCTCGAGATACACATACCTCTAATATAGACCTTGAATGCCTCCCAGCCGGTGTCCTTGGATGTGTTGTGTTGTTTATTACATTCAAAGAAGGCATTTATATCGGCTAAAATCTCTGCCTTGAACACTATGTCCCGCAGTGCCTCTGATTTGAAGCGCCAGGCGGAGCGAGTAGGTAGTGTGGCCCAATCTTGATCTGCATCGTTACTGAGGAGTGGTCTGAGAGTGTACGCGCCAGTATCTGGATATCTGTGATCTTGCCCATAAATCCGCTCGATGTGAGGAACAGATCTATCCTGGATGAACTGTTGTGCACTGATGAGTAGTAGGTGAATTCTCTCATATGTGGGTAGAGTGTTCTCCATGTATCGCGTATGCCCAGTGAGTCCATGTGCATATGTAAGTGATGGGCAGCACGGGCCAGGACTCTGCGAGCTTCACCTGTTCTGTCAAGGTCATTATCTAGTATCAAGTTCATGACCCCCCCATATAATAGCGACCCCAATATACCTCATGAGCAGGGTGGCCCCTCATTGAAAAACACAGGGGCATCGACATTCGGGGCGTATGTGTTCACAGCATTCCATGTTAACCAACAGACAGTGGAGGATTACATATCTGCCCCCTGGGTCTATGTAACTCGTGCGCAGTGAGAATTCCACCAATGTGAATCAGAGTTAGCACTCCCCTTGATTGAGTGGAATATTTTGTATAGAACCTATTAGATCCCCAGGTTGGTGCCAAGCAAGATGCAAGATGCCCCAAGGTGTGAGTTTCTTACAGGAGGATTATTTTGATTCCGTGTCTCTGGGCGTATGCAGTGATTCTGCTGGCTTTTGTAAAATTACTTCACCCCCAGAAATTCCATGGCATCAGTTTGACAGACATGACGCAGCATTATGGAACATCCCAGCAGTGGGGTCTGTCACCATTCAGCACCGTGTGTGTAGCCGTGGCACAACCTTGCCACCACCGAGACTCAGCCACCACTTCCTTGCTATTTTCCTTATAACAATCCTAAATTTTGTCACGCCCACCCTCACTGCCCACCCCCAACCAGCAGTGTCATGATTCCCCCCCACAGAGCATACTCCAGCATACCATTCCCAACCTAGCATTGCCAGACCGCAAGCCCAACCGGGGCACAACTTCAACAACTTTGCCTGAGTAGGCATTGCAGACGCAGCGGGGTCGCTGCTGCCGTGTGTCCAACTTTGCTAATATCTCAGTGTGGCAGACACCATTATTCTCAAAACAGCAATAGATGCACAGGGTTACAAGAGAAGCCATATGGCGCATATTGAGGAATCATAACAGTTGAGGCATAAGCTCCAGGGCCTGCAGGTGAACCAGTTAGATAGAGGCACTGCTCTGATTTATGCAGTGGTGGGGCGGTGGTCAGGATAAGGGGTGTCCCTTGACTCGGATGATGAGAATGTCCTCAGGACAGTGTCTACGGGGCTCAGGTAGCACACGATGGTGCGAATCAAGGGGAAGAGCGAGTCGTATAGGGGAAACCTGGGTTACACCTGGGGAGGCCCTGCTTCAAATGGCGAGTATTATCAGCCTCAGTTGTTGTCCATTAGGTCATCCACTGGATCTATAACTGGGATCTGTGCCTCTATGAATCTTCAAGTAGAGCTTGGGAAGAGCATTGCATACTACATTGCATACTCGATTTTCCTTTCTTTGAGCATTTTCTTCACTTTACTGAATTGTCGGTGCTCCGTTTGGACCCCTGTAGAGAAGTCCGGATAGATTCTGATGATTTGCAAGTCCAACCTTAGCTCCCCTTTTTCACATGCCAGTCGCAGTATTTGTATTTGAATTTTTGCAATTATTGGTCTGGGGAAGTCGCCCGGTTTGGGCCGGAGTGCTAATGCACAGTGTGCACGCTCAACAGCAAAGAACGGGGAGAGTTCAGGATTGTCAAGTAAGTCCTTGAGGAGGTTTTCAACTGCAAGCTCCATCCGCCCTATGAGTGCAGATTCAGGAACGCCCACGATGAGGATATTGTTCCTGCGTGACCTAGACTCTAAGTCATCGCATTTGGCCTTGACCTGCTTCATGTCGCATATGAGCTCCATGACCATGTTTTGCAGGGCATGGACCCCATCCTTATTGGCCCCAATTCTAGTTTCCGCCTCGGTAATCCTGGCCCCGTGTTGGTCTCGCTCGGTTTTTAGTGAGGCCACATTCATGTTTAGGTCATCGAGCCTCTCATGGAAGAATGCAACATTTTTGGCCATGGACTCCATCATCACCGTTAAGTCAGGTTGAGGGGGATGAGGTGGTAAGTCTGTATCTTCCTGGCCCATGGAAGAGCCACCCTGCTCAGGCCTAGGCGCCGCCTTTGCGAATTTGTCCATGACTCCGACCTTGTTGGCCACCCGAGACCTGTTGGCCCTCGTAGAGATGGATGGGTATGGGGGCTGGGACGGTCAAGTGTCACGTGTGCAACTAGGGGCACCCGCCTCCTCCGTGCTCATGCCGTGGGCCAGATAACAAGAAGGTGTGATATCAATTGTGCAGATGGCTGCAACGCACGTGCAGCAGTGTCCTACCAGAGAGGCCAAATGGGTAAGAATATCCTGTGTGGCAGCTGTCAGGGGGACCCTGTCGCTTCCCCTGAGTTCTGCAGCCGGGTCTAGAAGGGCCAAGGCAGAGAAAGTATAGTAGCACAGCCGGACTAGGGGTGGGCTATGATGCCTGTATCATTCACAGTGCTCCAGGTGCTGAATTCGGGTATAGGATCACTGGGTAGTGCACTTGCTGGGCCTTAGTCTTGCCTTTGGGAAGCAGTGATTAGAGGTACTGGGGCCCCATGGGTATGTATTCAGTGCACCATCAGGGCAGTTGTGTGGGTTAGGAGGCGTCGATGCAACAAAGATAAACGTCCTGTGCCAATGCGTTGCGGCCCTATTGTTGTTTTGAGCGGAGGCGAGATGAGGTAGGGGGCGCCAGTTGTATGGTCTAAGGTGGCCCCGTGTGGTCCCTGCCCAGGGCGCAGTGATAAACACATGTCAGTGCCAGCCAGGGACCATGGTTGAGCCCCAAGGGGCTTAATGAGCTGGATTTAGAATGGAGGAGAAGCGGGGGGCGAGCCCCGCTAGCGTCCGCAAGAGAAGAGCAGAGGGCAGCCGCCCCATGCACTTTAAGGTCCAGGGGTGTAGCGCGCCGACTCCGCACTGCGTCCCTGCCCAACGAGGTGCAGGTAGGGGCCGGGCAGCCGTGATCCACTTGGCGCACAGCAGGTGCGCCGCCCCCCAGCTACAGTGGTGCACTTACTTGGGCAGCAATGCTTGGCCGCAGCCGCCGAGGCTCCCGGCAGATGAATGCAGGCCAGTCGCACGGTGCAGGCTGCATCCCGCAGGCCACCCATCACCCACAGCGGGGCACCACAATCAGGCTCCTCTTGCGCAGGGCCCCCAGCTCACGGATGGTGTGCGGATCCCAGCTCTGCAAGTGTCCGGATGGCTTTGGCGTGGCGCGCCTCCGCAGGCAAGGTCGGCAGCAGCGGCCTCACCACAAGCTGCTCACCCCAAGGTTCCTAGGCTCGATGTCGGGTTCGGGCCCACCAGTACCACGGCTCACAAATGCAGGTGGCTGTATCTCGGCCCATGGGCCACGGTTGGTTTTGGAATTTGAGATGGCCGTGCCTCTCAGTCACAGGAACGCATGCAGGGAATCACAGGCACAGCAATCCAGGAAACATGCCGTTGTTGCTGGATTGCAGTTGGTGACACACTGAGCGTCCAGGCTAGGCAGCCATTTTGCAGGCTGCACAACAGTGCTCCCTATGCCGGACATGTTCGCCCATAACCGCTGAACATAAAGACACAACCAGGTGTTATGAACAACATATTTGTATTAACATTTAGAACGTGTATTTTTATTAAAAAAGCATCCACATTAAATAGTTTGGCTTTGTCAGTTATGCAGAAAGATCAGTCTTGCTACTGGTTTTGTAGTACACACGATTGCTCCACAGACACACTGCATACCACTGCGTCGAGAAACAAACATGTTGACACTCCATTAGGCGTTTAATTATATATAAGTTTTCCCCTCCCACTTGCGAATGGTTTTCGCAACGATGTTTCTAACACTCATCTGACACATGCATCTAAACTGCTTCATTTTCAAAATGTGGTAATTCGCCGATTCTATAGCCCATAATGTTTTAGACATGCATTGTTAAGTCCATGTCCCAATCCATATCTGTGTTAGTGGCTGCATCAATCACAGCAGATCTAGAAGAACTCTGGGGCTCAGCACATAACATACTGTATGTAGAAAATGATCTGTGTAAGATATTTGCAAACGTTTGTGATCTTTCTGCTGGGAATCATCATTTTTATGACCTGAGCCCGGGTAGAAGCGTGGGGGAGAGCCGTTGCCTCCACTAGCGAGATACATTCCTTACACAGACTGTTATCACAAAACCCTGGGTATTCAATTTGTTTGGGACAGCACATGCAATTAATAATAGCATTGTCTTTAATGCTACCAGCCTCCATTAACAAAATGCAGTCCTTACATAGGCTATTGGCACGATCCCCCATGCGTTCAAGTTGATTGGAACAGCAAACACAGTAAATATTGATAGTCTCTGAAACAGCTTGGGCCTCCTCATTCCCACACACAGGGCCCTGCTTTTCATCAAGTCCCAGAGGGGCGGAGTCACTCTCTGGCGTCATAGCTGCATCTGCCTGAAAAACTATAAATTCATAGTCATTGGACGTCATTACATGTGTGCCAGTCCAGAAACAATGGTGCAGGTAAGCCTACCCGCACTGTTGTTTCCGGACCGGCACAGTACAACTCTGCGGGTGGGTGCCGTCCCACCCGCCAGGTTCAGACCTGCCTGGCAGGACGACACCCGCTCGCAGAGTTCTCAAAGAAGCACTGGCACCGTTATTAACGGTGCCCATGCTCCCGTGTCCCCATTACCATGGAGTCCATGGGACTGGGGACTAACAAAGTTACCAGCGCCTGACTTTCTGGCCACCGGACTCGGAATATCCCGGTGGCACCGGGAAGTCAGGCACCAGTACATTTTATTCGGGTGCAGCAGCAACCCGCCGGTTTTGCCGCCAGGCTTACCACCGGACCCGTAATGAGGCCCACTGTCTTCAGAGTTCATATCGCCCTTGGATGTGCACCCAAGCACCACGGCCAGCTGCTTATCCATAACTACATCGTCGTCATCCCAAAACTCTTTGAGTTCGTAGTCGGCCATCAAATCCTGAGCATCTTTGATCCCGTCTTACATCATAAGACAATCAGGGGTATGACTATTGTTGGAACCCCGAGCTTCCAGGAGGTGTTTTCCCCTTGTCAAAACTGTAGCGGTTCATAATCATTGTTTCCTGGATGCCAAGCCTGATAGCCGCTTGGAAGCTGGAAGAGTGCTTGTGTTTCCCAGACCTACTTAAAAGCTATATAGCAGGGTTATTAGCCACTCCTGCAGGGCACCATAGCCTTAGAACCATCACAGAGCTATTTGCAATTTGCTAATTTTATATAAAATGTATATAAAATGTATAACACAGTTTATATTCAAAAATATCAAATGTATATACAAAATATTGGGGTTCTTTTGAAATGTATTCCAAATTTAATTAAAAATTATATAAAATGTATATGTAGTTTATACAAAAATTATTGGGGTTCAATACATTTGATATATAAAATGGGGGGCTTATCATTTTGATATCCATTTTGGGAAAGGAGTGGGGCTTGGACCGGAAAATAGGCCCAGGGCACCTGTTCAATTTAATGTTCACAATTTTGGTGCCCCATTGCACTACTAGGCTCAACCCGGCTTCTACTGACGGCTCCTGGATATAACTAAATGACAAGAGGAGTATGCAAAGGGAGATTGAATCATCCTCCCATTTGCTGCCATTTGAGACCCTGTCTCTTCTTCATCTCTATTCTAGCATCAGAGTATAGTGAGTGTGATGTGGAGACAAGGCTCCAGATTGCACAGAGACTTTTAATGTCAGTCTTCACATGATGCACAGTTTGCCGCAATGCAAGACACTTTGTTTTTCCGAGCGGAAACTGGGAAATAATTTTTATTACCCATTGCTGATACCCCTAAATAAAGATAACAGCATGATCCACTCTTTTCATGTAGTGCCATGCATGTGCAAAGTTTGGCCGATGAGCACATGGTGATGTAAAATGACGTGCCTACTTGGGTTAACGCTTAGGTTCACCTCCACGAGCTTCAAAGTTATCTCAATAGTAGAGGAGTGGTTTGACAGCTAACCTCTGAATATGAAACATCCATAGGAGTTGTGTTTGAATATTATTTGTATTTGAAGTAAGTGTGATTCATACTGTGCACCACTTCCATTTACATAGTTTCCAGGTGCTCTGGTAGACCTCCAAGTAACAGAAGTTTTTTTGGTGGGAGGAGAGGGAATGTGCACGAGTGCTTTTGCTAAGGTATTTTGCAGGTCATTTGGAACAAAAGAACCTGTCACTGTGCGTGTATTTGCTTCTAGGTGGACTAGGTTAGTGGGCGTGGAAACCATTGGTGTCCATATGGGTAGCCTTGTGGGCCCATGGCATAAGAATGCATTGGCCATCTTGAGATTGTATACGTTATTAGAAGAAATGTGGAGTTCTGCTGTTTGGTGTTAGTGTGGGGGTATTAATAGGTGCTGTGTGTACGAGGCATATGCCATTTACATGTGGTATGCTTACAGGAGTATGGAGGATATTAGTATGGGCTAGTGGGGGAAAGAGTGTGCAATCTTCATGGCATCAGGCAAAATAGCAATCATACTGGTAGCTTGTTGGGTAATTGGAATCAAGTGGTCAGCCATGTGTGGTATTTCTTTGACAATTGTGTATGGCTTGCCAGTTAGCCCGGCATAGCAGTCAGCCAGGTTTTTACTGCTTTCCTGAAGCATGTATACGTTTTGGCCATGGCACAAATGTTTGCAGCTGAATTGACCGTGGTCAGTTCGGCTGCAAAGCCAATCTTGCCACAGAAAAAACAGCCCTAACTAAAACCTCACACCCACCACCACACACCTTCACACTCACCCCCGTTACCTTTTCATTGTCCGTGCATGTTTTTACCCTGCAGCGTCAGATCCGTCCCTCCTACTCAGGTTGGATCCGATGCTGCGTGGTCCACCTTTCTTTTTTTAAAATTTCTTTTTATGGTCCACCGCCTCCAGAACTCCAGAAGCGGGGGACACTCCTGCAACCCGAAAGGCAATCACTACCAAACATGGGTAGTGGGGGCAACCCCCCTCACCATGTTTGGTACTGATTACCAAATTGGTGGTTTCCAAACCACCACATGGTATTAGCCGAATTAGGCCAGTTGTACCATACAGTCAATTAGAAACAACCAATTTGGGTAATAACTTCCTGAAGGCAGGAGTTCCCATATTCCTTTTTGAAGGGAGTTGTAAAGATGCTTGAAAATGCTGATCCACCATACTTTAGTTTTGAATAACATTTGGGTTCAAGGTCTATGTCGTTGCGAGTGCTCAGGGCTTGGTTTGGACTGCAGATGGAGATTTTTACTTGCTGGAGTTATACTTCTTGACCATGAATTACTCTGTGGAGAATGCAGAGGACTTTGAAATGGATCCTTTCCTTGAGTGGTAGCCGGTGTAGTATTCTGTCTTGTTGAGTCTCAAAAGGAGTCTTGCTGCTGCGTTCACTAGTTATCATAGTTTTTTGGAGAGGTATTCAGGCATACCAAGGTCGATGCTGTTGGCATAATCTACTCTTGACATGGCAAGAGAGATAATAATGAGTGTTCTTTGTGGAAAAAGTCAGAAAAGGTAATATCCATCTGATTGATTGTAGGTGAAGAAGCATTACTTTACAACTGTGTTAACCTGAGGTTCCAGTGTTAGCTCATTGTCTGTCAGGATCCTGACATTTTTAGCCTCTTTGCAGGCTTCTGGTCTGGTTCCCTTTTCCGTAGGTTTCTTATGGGCAGTTGGATGCAAAGGTTGTTTGGCGTGATAGTGACTTCTGTTTTATCTAGGTTGAGTTTAAGGTTATTTTTGCAAATCCATTAATTGATTTGTGTGAGGTAATTGACCAGGGTTTCATTGATGTTCTTTCTGGTGGCAATTTTGTACATAATGTGAGTGTCATCTGCATAGTTGTAGAATGTGTAGAGGTAGGGGCACTCCCAAATCAGGTCCAAAAACAAGGAGAAACAATTGACAAAAACTCAAAAAGGAGTGCACCACATGCAAGAAAATACACAAAATGTATTTGTACATCATGGCCGGGAAGATTAACAGAACAAGCCAAATCCGACCCAACTTTTGCGGGCTGCACATTTTATAGCCACAAATAGGAAATTCACATATCACAGTGAAAATGTAACAAAACATCATCCTAACATTCTCATTGGGTGGTTGTCACCAACCACTTAAACAACCCTATATATTATTTAAAAGCTATTGGCAGTTACCAGTTTGTCACAAAAAGAACACCCCCCAACCAGGATGGTCACACCCTGCTTGATCAGCCCAGAAAATGCACCCATCCCATCTTGGGAAAGCAGTTCGAAATGCACCAATCCCATCTTGGGAAAGCAGTTCGATAAAGGGCTTCATTTTTATTGGACCATGCCACCTCAGACAATTGGGGGCGCTACGTCCCACCGAGATGGATCAATAAGCAACAAACCAGCATGGCACACACCTCCTCTGATAATTTCCCATTCCCACCATCTGCACCTGCTCACTATGCAACTCCCTTTCTTGTTACATGTTGCCAGTCCTGGTACAAGGCATTCTAATACCCTTCCAGCTATCTATAAAAAACATGACCGCTCCACTGTTGAACACCACCCCAGGACCATACCTTTTGCTAATTTCTCCATATTATTGAGTACATTTCATATTATGGCTGCTGGAGAACCCTAGCTGCGGCCTTCACACATTTAGTGTATTTTTTCCCAATCTAATGAGGCAGCACTTCTTGTCTGGGACAAGGCATTCATCTCTTGGGAAATGCTTTCCTGGAAATAAAGAGCTCACACCCCTCCCACCTGCATGTTTGCAGGACAAGACGCAACTCAATCAAGTGCTCTCAGCTAACAACTATGGTCTAATACACTATAATAGCAGTGTAGGGCCTCTAACTGAGGCCTATTCAAAATGGTGCAGATTTGGTTTATTGAACCATGGCATGTGCTTCACACTTTGTGTTCTAAAACTACCAACAAAAAAGGTGCACATGCCCATTATGTGAAAAAGCATGAAGTGGTGAGTTGTACGTGTGTGTGTGTGTGCTGTGTCAGATGATGAGAGCGTTATTTTGGGTTGTGCAGCTTCTGTCCAGATGTCATGTAACTATGAGATCTGGTGTCATGGGGTGGCTGTGCTGTGTGTTTTATATGAAGTATGATGAAGTCTGATGCATGTGGGAATGTGGCAGCATGCACCATGATTTTGCGAAATATAGTGTCATACAGTGTGTTGTGGGTCGTGCTCAGACATGGGGCGATTTGCTACATGAAAAAGGATGTGCTGCACTCTCTGCATGAAGGGCAGTGCATGCAAGCAATGCAATGTTATGTGCCACAATGCTGGCAAAGCAACATTATAATGCAACATTATAATGCAACGAATGCCTGTGCTATGGGAAAAACAAATATGTACTACTGTGTGATCTATTGTCACCTCTTGACTGTTAGCCAAAACTTATGAGCCCTGCTACTGCCCTCGTGGGTGGAATGCGGTCATTACGTCACTGCAGAGGTCCTGATGCCCTGTTAGATGATCTTCCTAAAACCTGACCGTTGCTCACGTGGGGGGCAGTGCTCCAGCATCTAACACATGTAAGCCCATGTTGTTTGATGAGTTTCATGAGAGGAACCATGTAGATGTTGAAGAGTAGTGGTGAGAGTGATGAGCCTTGTGAAACTCCACATGGGAGTATACATATAGAGAAAGCTTAGCTAGGAACCAATGGCATATTGCATTTGCATTAATGGTAATAAATGAGGTAAGGGGGCAGATTTAATGTGTGCTCAGGGGATGTTCCGACCAGCAAGATATCATATGTGTGAATGCAAGCACCCTAGGGTGTACTTAAGTGTGGATTTTATAGTAAGATCTTCAGTTTGTTCCTGACTGCAAGCGTGTTGGTGCGTTCCGGATTGATAGATGGTGTTCTATTAGAAAGAACTGTAGCAAAAGAAGGCCTGTTTCCTGTTTCTTTCCTTGCGTGCCATTTTCATCTGGAGACAAGTCCTTACTGGGCTCCTAGAGCATTGTGACCAAAGAGAGCAACAGAGGTTTGCAGCTAGGAAGGCATATGTGTGAGCAGTATTTTCCTAATAGATGATGAAGCCTAACGAGTATACCGGATAAGCCAGTGCAGCTACTTTAGGATGTGAGAAAAGTGGTTGATTTTTTGTGTATCTTGTTTGAAGTTGAGCGTGTCTTGGGTATCCCTAAGTGGGAGGAAGGTGTTTCCCCCATCAATGTGGGTGATTACCAAGGCATGGACTGTGGTTCTCTAGTCCTCAGTTGAAAGGAAGGGTTTTATCTTTCAGAGACAAGTTCTCTGGTGTTAGGTAGTTTTGCCCATTGTGCTGATACGTTGTCAGAAGGGGGCAGGGCTGTCTATTTTGAACCTGTTGAAATGGCTGTCAGGGCCATGTGAGGTGTGAAGCTGCCAAGTTGCATACCCTTGAATCGTATACTACTTACATGGGTGACCGAGTAAAACTAATTCCAGGTATGTGCTTGACATCCAGGATCATGACTAAGCAATTCATGAGGTGTTAGATGCCCTGAGCACAATTGACTTTTAGGTATAATCGGTTGTAATTTTTAAATATTGATGGAGTGAGATGTTTTACATATGCACAATGAAATTTATTGTGCCTCTCATAGAAAGTGAGCTCTGCAATGTAGGCATAATTTTCCAATGCTCCACGCTAGCACAAAGGAACAACATATCACTGTGGTCAGCCTTAGAACAAGTTATTTCAAAGGAAGAAGGGGCGTGTAGTAGACTGAAAAGGTCCCTGCATTAAAAGTTGGAGAATAATTCTAAGGGTGATTAGCAAAAACAAAATAGTTATTGTTTCTGTCTCTCTTTCAAAAAGGCAGTTTTACACTTCCCTCAGTCCGATCTGTCAGTTGGTCAGAAGGGGATCAAGAAGAGCAAACGCCACTTTATATGTCCAGGCATTTTTTGGGATGCAAGTACAACATCCCAGGCAGGCAAAGACTTTAGACTGCGCAAAACATATTAGCAGGCAGCCTAGAACTAGCAGTTCAAATTGGGCGCAGCAGAGTGTGCATGTATCCATTTGTAGTTAGCTTTGGCACAAATCCGAAACATCATTTAGCCACACAGAAATAACAACCATTTGTTCACGTTGCGGATGCCAAGATTAAAGATAAGGTGATGTATTTTGCATTTAGCATTAGTATACATTTTTATGTTTGAGGGATTTGTTAGTGGATAGCTGACATAGGTAGGCATGTGAGATGGAGTCAGAGAAGTACTGTGGTGAAGGCGAGGTCCGCGGACGAAGGTCACAGGAGTTCCGCCATGTTGGATTTTAGGGCATGTTAGTGAATGCGTTTGTGAAAGTACAAGATGAAGGCCTAATGTGGAGCTGCAGCTCTATCCAGTTATTCCTGAGGCAAGGTTCCCTTCCTTCTCCCACAGAGAAGTTATGCTTTCAAGGTCACAGGTAGCCGTGACAAGTTGATAACAGTAAATTGAGTCCAGCTGCAGAGCTCGGAGAGGCTGGGAAAGGAATGCCGGGTCCAGGGAGGAAGGGTAGGTACGCACCTTTTGAAGGTTGAATTCATGTGAGCAGGGCACAGGGTTCTGTGGTGCCAAGAGGCTTGGTGAAGAATTAGAGCACTACTGTCCTCAGTCCTATTTAAACTGCAGGGACTGCACACTAGGGATCAATAAATAAAGAAAATTCAGACATAAGACTGGTGCCCCAATCTCGCCATTCCTGGGCACATGGGTTGCCAGAGAGATAAGGTAGGAGATGTGCTAGGGCTGTACTGTGATTTGGGATGGGAGGAGCAGAGGTAATACCAATAAATGTATCTACAAAGGTAGGAAGCTGTTTGTGCATGCTGCAGTGTCTCTTATAATGAGGAGGCCCATTGTATTATCAAAGCAGAGTTGACCTCGCTATTCAAACTTTTATCAGGCTTTGATGGAGGGGTAAACATCACATGATGGTCACGTATATTTTTACTTGTGAGAGAAATGTATTATGGTAACAGTGTTAGTCAATCAACTCCTAAGTTTCACAATGATGAGGTAGCAGGTCACGTGTTTAGAGGAATGTGTTTCAGATAATGTGTGACTAATAGGATAATGAACTATAGGGAATAATGAGAATTGTATATAGGTTTAAGCCAATGGGGAGTGTGGGATCATGTTGTAATCTTTATTATGCATACTTTAGTTAATTTGTGGTTTTCTGCTCTAAAAGATGTCACTACTTTTAGTGGGGCGATCTCGAACATAGTTCCGTTCTATGGGACCGTTGATACTTTTTGCTTGTAATAAAACTTTGTTTTCTTTGCAAACAATGCATTGATTATTTGGCCTATTTTGGATTGTTTTTATCGTTCAGGTTTTGGGTCATTCACCTAACATAATTGATGACCCCCATGTAGTCCCAGACTCTCCGTGAGAATTAGGGCACCCGTCTGCAGTGACCATTCCCACGTGCACAATTTGAGGAGGTTTTCAGGCCCCATGTTGCCAGAAAGGCCTGCCTGTTCCTTGAAGCAGGGTGCTGCACCCAGCTGTGTAGGCAAATTAACGGGGACTCTGCATCAGAGGTGCTCGAGAGAACGCATAGATGTAAGTGCACCCTTGCAAGAGCAAACAATGGATGGAGAAGGAATGTGAAGGTGAGTGGCAATGTATTGATCTTATCATTTTTTTAATAATAGTGGCCAGAGGGAGCTCATCTGACGAGAGGAAAGAGGACGTCCTAACTAGAAAAACAGTGATAAAATAGAAGATAGGAAAGGGGATCCCCTCATACAAGAGGGAAGTCAGCACTGCAATTAGAGTAGTGGTCCATTATAGAGAGGGCCAGGGATCCTTCCACCCAGCTCGAGGGGATATGAAGAGGGGAAATTCCCACATCTTGTGGCAAGGAGACATAGGAACGGTCTATATCATTGTGTAAATAAGTGTGTTTTTATTTTGCAGGTGTTTCTGGTATAGTTGTGATTTAATGTATATATAGAATTATTGTGGTACGGGCAGTGGTTTTCCAGTTTTAGGAATAGGGGTGTGTGGTTGTGTTTGAAGCGGGAAGGGACAAGGGAAGGTGGTTTGGGTTGAGGGGGCATTGGGAGGGAAGGCAAGGAGTGTGTGCAGCGTTGGGAAGGTGGGGACAAACAGTGCTGCTGGATTGGCTACCTGAGAAATAAGTGTTTTTGGTAAGGAGGGAAGTGGAAACAGTTATGAGTACCCCCTCGAGTGTATGTCTACTGCACTTCTGCGGTACCAAAAGAAGATTCTTAAATACCATTTTGAGTAGGTCACAGATAGAAAAGGGGATATGTACAACTGTGGTCCGAAGAGGGCGCAAATAACAAGGATGTGTTGGGACATATGTATACTTATCTGTGTGTGAAGTATAAAGGGAAGAAGTTGAGAAGTAGGCATGCTATCCTTGAACTCTGGAGAATAGTTAAGGATTTAGATTATGCCACAGAGGAACCAAAAGAACAAAAGGTGGTAATACCTACACCTAGTGTTTTCACCAAAGCCCCGCCTCTTTGTGGGTGTTTCCCCTTGCATCCTGCAGTAGGTTATCCATCCCCCCAGTATGTACCACAAGCTGCACCAAGGCAGGGAGCTCCCACTGCTAGTACAAATGCCACATGCGCCTCAGTTGTAAATGCTACATGGGACCCATTGGCCATGGAAGTAGAAAAGAGGGCGCACAGACAATTAGAAACAGTGCTCCACATAACAGAGGCAGAGCTGGCATGGCCATCGCAAGAGCAGGGGGAGGGACAGAACGTGATGATAGGTCCAGACGAATGGAGAGCAGGTGGCATTCTGTTTTGAATGGATAGTAAAGTGATCAGGGATTTGCAGGTAGCTGCAAGCAAAGCTAACCTCTGTCCAGAGGGACCATAGTGTGGCATTAGTATAGACTATGATTCAACTTGAGCAGCCAGAGACTCAGAGGTTACAGAGGAGGAAGATGAGAGGGTGTACGATGTGGTGCAGAGGGAGAATGAGGAGGATGAGATACCACCAGTACCAACACCGAGGGTTAAGGGCTTATGGGGGCTGAGGCTTAGAACACAACCAGGTGGAATAGCTGTGGCAAAAGGCAATAGATGAGGGAGAACTGCACAGGTTAAAAAATCAGGAACACATTTATATTATTGCACAAGGGACCTTAGAAGGCACAATATGTGCCCTGGCCACACAAGAACAGAAACAATTTAATTAAGGCATTATCCTCACTTACAGCGAGGGAAGCCAAATGGATATATGCATTAGAGATACATACTGTGGGGATTACATTGGCAGTAGGGGACATTAAATGTTTATTCCCTGCATTGAAAGATGAACAGGTAGATAACATATGGAGGAAGGCGCGGTATCCAGGGGTACAGATGCATAATGACATAGTGTAATCACTGTTGAACACAAATATGGAACGAGCTAAGGTTAGCATACCCAGACAGAGCAGATAACAATTTGATGATCGCCCGTAACATGAAGTTGGTTGAAGACCCTACATTGTATATAAACCAGATTCAAGAAATGTGGAGGGCGGAGACAGGGAAGCCCTGGGACAAGATTATGACAATATTTATCATATGCTACGGAAGGGACTTCCCAAGGATGTGCAAAAAGATGAAGATGAGGTAGTGGGGATTGAAGCCAAGGAATGGACCGAGATACAGGAAATCATTGCAGGAGAAGGCAGGAGCAGGAAAAAGAAACAGCTCAGCAGGCACAGAAGGCTTAAGCAAAGTTAGTACAGAAGATATTTATTTATTTATTTCATGTATTTATTTTATCATTTATTAAGCGCATTAAACTCAGAGGCATGGAGGCCCTGGTTACATGTTGCATCGCCAGGCATTTACTAGATATTTAGGTGTGCATGAGAAGAACAAACTGCTGGTAAAAATGGCATTAAGTACATTGCCATGGGGCTTAGGGTTTTCAAAATGCTCCCATGTGATTGTTCAGATCTTAGTTGTAGAGGTAAAGTGTTCCGGCACTTATAGGCAAATACCGGGAAACTGGACCCCCAAGTTAAGTTGGCGAAGTTAAGTGTAGAACGGGTGCTGATTACCAGCTCCCCTGAGGGGCAGCAGGACACAAGGTAAGCACCGGAATGGACAGAAGGCTACTAAGGGTACCCAGACAATAGAAGGGAAGGGGGATTTTATCAGAGGGGAAGAGGAGGTATCCAGGGATGATGAGGAGGTGGATTCGGGAGAACAACACTGATGTTTGGGGACCAGGGGCATGTTGGACCTGTGGCAGAACAGGACCTTTACACAAGAGTGCAGGAGCAGACCAGTATATTCCTGTGATCCCCACATGTATCATAGCGGGCCTGCATATGTGCTTACATACCATCCTCCATCAAAGATGATGCCCCCAATTGCCCAAGGCCCTCCACAAAAGCCTCCACTGTATCAATATCAGACCGCTCCACACCAACAAATGCTGAACCCAAGTCCAAATCCTACATTAGAGTGCATACAGTAGCAAGCCTAAAAGCTCCTACCTCTGCCTTGGGGTAGAACCCCCTGTCATGGGATATGGTACAGTATTACACCGGAATGAGTATACTAAGAGGGAGTGTTTTTCCATTTCAGGCATCAAACACCTATCCCCAATAAGACAGCCCTGATGTGCCCAGTCCTATCAGTCACTGCTGACCTGGAAGAGGAACCCCAGGTAGGTGTGAGGATAGGTAGAAATATGTTCACCTTTATGGTAGACATAGGAACTACAAAGTACTTTATTAAGGAAGGACACTTCACCTTATCAGGAAAATTAATGGACACGCAGTGTTCTCTGGAGCAATAATGTTGGTTCCATTTATAGAAGTCTTACTATTCGAGGTAGGTACCAAAGAGGTAGTAGCCCCTTTATTATTTTCCAAAGATACTGCAGTGAACTTTATATATAGGGACCTCCTGAACAAGCTAGATATGACTATTGCATTGACTCAATGTGATGTAGTGTTGTCAACCCAAGCAATACATTATGCTGGGCCGCTGCAATACTATAGGCACTTTATAGTGATTGCGCTACAAGAGTGGTGACTTTACATCCAGATTTGTTCCTATATGGAGTAACTGTGTTGGTGGCATGGGTACCCAAAATGAAAGACAAAACGTTGATAGTGCAAGTGGAATATTTGTTTAGACCAGTAGTCCCTCAAGTACATGCCCCATGTATTACCCTCACACTAGATCTAGAAGCAGTACTAATCAAAATAGATAATGTAGTACTAATAGGGACTGATGACAAAGGAGGTGAGTGGTGCACGACTTTGTGTATAGATACCACCCAGCCATTATGGGGTCTGTCTGATGAGGAGTTGTTTGAAGATGCTGATGGTGATGGATAAATGGTTTTCTAACTATGTATCCATTGTTAGGTCATGGTACAGCACAGAGTAGTACCGCACACTACACTTATTGCTAGACCAATACCCTAACGCTTACATAAAGACATGGCAAACGTACTGTATTGCACGTCCCTTCTGATGCCAATAAAATAATCCAAAGAGCCAAAAGAAAATTCAATGCAACAGATTGAGGATTCTCTTTTTATTTCAATAGACTGCCAGGCAGGGAATTATCAATCAGACATTCAAATTCTAGAGGTGTGAGTACATACTTATATTATGGTTGCAGAAAGCAAATGAAACATTATAGTTTCAACTTCTACAACAGTGATTGTTTGGCAAGCATTTCACTCTACATGAGTGTGTACATTTCATGATTTAATTGACCTATTCTAAACAGGCGGTGGATGATGTGTTAGCACGTTAGCTCATTGAGCAGTGAAATCATCTTGCTTTTTACACACTGCCACTGGACATAAGCATTTAGACACATGTATCAGTCAAAACGTCATTTCCATTGGTTTTTCCAGGGTGAGTGCAAGTGGAATTAACAATTAGACCAATCAGCTTTGTTTGATATGACAAAATAACACATACAATATAACTGTCAATTTCCTTCCTCAAGGATCTTAAAGGATTGCCACCAGCATACTGTCCCCATGCTCTAAGAACTGTGTATTATCAGGTAATTTAGCAAATTCGCTCGGTGGGAAGGTTATTAACATGCATGAGTTCATTTGACTTAAACATCAGTGAATGATTGGCAAGCATTGCACTTTATATGATTGTGTACATATCATGATTTATTTGGCCTATTCTAAACAGGTGGTAGATGATATGGTAGCTAGTAAGCTCATTGAGCAGTGAGATACGTTCTATGTACATTTTCCGCTTTTTGAAGGCCGTACACAAAAAATACTGATTTATTACGATTGTTTATGTGCAGCCCTCAAAAATCTGAAATAGCATAAATTTAGGTGGATTCCCGGCCTGAGCCCCCCTGTCGTCCCTTCTCCCCGGATCCCTCAGTGCCTTCAATCCCACACCACACCAAACATGCAACAAGTTACATTTACCCCTTGCCCCATCCCCTTCACAAACATTCCTTTTACATACACACACACAACGACAGACAGTCACCCACATACTCACCTATGTCTCCTGAGACTCCTCCTCTGGGTCCAACCATGCCTGTCAGCCCCTGTGTGCACTCGTGTACATCCCAGTGGCTGACAGACTGATTTAGAAAGATCACTCGAAGCAGTCTTTCTAAATCAGTCTTTTTTTATCGATTATTAGTAATTGATTTTTTTCAATGGATACAGTGAGATTATCCTGCTTCTCACGCATTGCCATTGTGCAAAAACATTAGACACATGTATCAGTCAAAACCTCATTTCCATTTGTTGTTCCAGGGTGAGTGGAAGTTGAATGAAGAATTAGACAAATCAGCTTGGTTAGATATGACAAAATAACACATAAAATATAACAGTTGATTTCCTTCCACAAGGATCTTATGCGATTGGCACTAGCGTACTGTTCTCATGCTCTAAGAACTGTGTATTTTCAGTACATTTTGCAACTTCGCTCGGTGGGAAGGTTACTAACATGAATGAGTTAATTTGTCCTGTGTGTGACCTTATGTTTCAAGACTTTGCTCCTTGCAAGCATTGCACTTTGGCAGTGGTGCTAATATGCATATGCAGAAATGTTTGTACATTATAAATTGTCATGAAAGTTGCTGCATTCAATATTATCTGCATGTGCTATGATTCCATTATACTGGTTGCAGGGTGTCAAGCAATACTAGTGTGGGGCAGAGGTACTCATGTGAATTATGATTTCTTGAAGGATCCTTATTACTTCTGCATTTACCCAATATGAATTAGATACGAGCTGCTGTATTGGTTGTGATTTCTAATTTAAACTGCTTTGTGGACCATGGATTGTAAGAACTTGAAAAGCCTTTGTCCTCTTAGCTAATCAATATAAAGTGTCTTCTAGTTAAAATCCAGGGCTTTGGGTAATTTCAAGTTGCTTTTGTATGACTCACTGCTACAAGATAAACTCCTTAGAAAGCTTTCACTCACCTTGCATCAACCTATCAGTGTGCGGCATTCAACTTCTGGCTGTGTGAATTGTTGCAATCTTGGAATGTACTGTCTAATATTCTGCTCTGAGAGTACGTTTTATGCTGTAAGAAAAGCTAACTGAATTCTGGCCTACATGTGCTGCATTCAGCTAATGTTCTGCAATGGCAATTATGTATTCATTAATATAAACACTCTGCCTATATGTGTTCTTAACTAGCGTAAACTAAAGCTGGGTCAGGCTAAGTTGTATAATATGTGTTTATGTGTGTCTTTCTATGAGTACCTGTCTGATGTTTTGATCTGAGGGGTGAGGAAAGGGTGATGTGCTTTTAGAGTGACTGACTGCATTTAAAATGCTCATGTAATGTGAAGAGGTATAGAACCTTCCCCTCTCTGCTAATAAACAGGTGAAAATGTCATTAGGGCATGTGTCCCACCCTCCTGGCCAACATTGTAAAAGTCAAAAGCATTGTCCATTGAGGTAGTCAGGCAGCCCTTATTATAGGAAGGTATATCAGAATATAGGTAACACTGCACACATTTATTTAGGGCAAACAGAATACATGAAGACATGCTTGCATTTTGCACTATATAATTAACACAGAAGATATATTTCTGATATAGAGTGTAGGTCAGCAAAGGGCAGCCATTACATTACAGATGGCTACAGTTCTCAAAGTCCCATGAAGATTTAAAGTGTTGAGCAAATAGAACACAAAGTACCCTGTACAAAAAGGCAGCCCATTGGGCAGAAGCCAGCATGTACTGATTCAGCAGTTTAAATGGTAGGAATATATCATTTCTAATGGTGGTGTTCCAATGTTTTTTATAAATAACATTTGGCAGTGGACTGAAGCAGATAAGCAAGGTAGAATGACCTTCGACAAAATGTGGTAAGAGTCTGGAAACATGAGTCATTTCCAAAACCTGCTTTTTCTAGTTTTAAGGTTGTGAAATATATCTCATGGTTTAGTGAAATTTGGAAAACACTTAGTCATGAAGATTAGCCTAAACCAGGTCCTCGTGATCGAAAATGATCATGTGTTTCAGGAAGTGTGTATATCCAATAAAAAGAGCCAGTACAATATGTTTGAAGAAAACTGACCAGTAGTTTTATAAGGTTCATATTATAACAGAAATGATGAAATATTTTAAAATCTATCAAACCATGATGACTGCAGAAATACAGTGAGATATTATTTTGTCAGCCTCTAAGATGGCTGATTAAAACAACATACTCCCGCCTAGTCGTTATCTGTGTCTGTCTTTTGCACATTGTGGGTTACCTCCCAGGTATGTTGGCAGCAGGGGATTATCCTAAGAAATTGACTCGTTAACATTTGGCTGACCACAAAGCAATGCTTTGAGGTTTTGACAGATTAACAAGAAACAAGAATCCAATATCTTCTCTGATGAATAGCTCTGCTAGGTACAAAGAATTTGAAACAAGAAAAACATGACAGGGAAAAAAAGAGAGGCTGCATACTGATCCCCATGTTTGAAAAGCATATCTTTGTCGTGCCAGGCAGTACAGCAGACAGAAGAGAAGGGTGCCGACCTCCATACATTTCTGGAGACATATCACTGTGCAAATGACAGAATTAGGGGAAAAATAGATTGCATGGGTAAATAAATATATATGTGAAACTGTTTTTTGGGTAAATTAAAGGATTTGTTTAAGGAAAGGATGCCTCAGTTTTGAGTTCCAAGGGAACCCAAGGGCCCACACTACACTCCAATTGGGATCAATTTAGAGATACCTACGGCAAGAGCCAAGATGAAGAGTATTATACTCCAAAATGGAGTAAAGTTTGAGATGAGTTACCTCCAGTATTGTCCATATTTTGTTGGGGTTTAGCTATGATAGTAAAGATATTTTGCATTTGGTATTAAATATATGTGGCAAATTAAGCTGGATTTAATTTGACTGCACATCTTTACCACACATTCATGGAGAAAAGGGCAATTGACACGTTTTGAATATTTGTTATGTTTTATATTTTATTGTTTGACCCACAAGGCTAGCCCATGTTATATGTGGTATGAGGTGTGTGTTGTGTCATTGTCTGATGAATTCAAAGAAAACAATGTTTTCTTTCATGTGCCAAGGGATTTTTATTTTACTTTTTAAAAAAAGCAATGCAGGTTTTTGTCATGGCTGCATTTTTGACCAGTGAAGAATAATTGAAAAGGTTAATTTGAAGCATGGCACTTTAAGAGTTTTGTCATATGTTAGCAACTGGCTTATTATGTCATTTTCACTTTGTGTCGAGTGCAAAGACAGGGATTTCATTGTTTGTTTTAAGAGAAACTCAGTTTGCCCACGGTTAAGTTGTGGGCTGCGTTAATACAGATAACAGCCGCTTTCCTTTGATCAGTAAAGGCAGCTTCAGTTTGAACATTAGCTTGGTTTACTTGAAAGGAAAATAGACCATCGTTTTGTTTGATAACTTTGAGCTATAAGAGCTAATGTTTACAAATTGAATTTTATTTAAGCCTAAAGAATGTGCATATCTTACAATTTATGCTAAAAATGAAGGAATTTTAAAGGAGACACAGTGGTTTGCTATGCGAACATTTCAGCTAAAGTGCAACATTATTTATGGCCTTGTCAAGCAGAGATAACATTGCTTTGCTTTGCCTTGCAGACTTCAAACAAGTGGCTAGTGGTGCCAGAACTACAGCCTTCAACAGAAAACAAGAGTGGAGGGCTCAAAAAGAGAGCAGGACTCAAGATAGTTTAGTGAGTCAAAGCACAGGTAGTTCAGATCCTTACATGGATTGCATTAAAATGCAGTTAGAGGACAAAAGATTTTGCTTGGGAAGTTTGTGTTGAGATGCCAGTATGGTTGGGATAAATGACAGATGAATATTTATGGAGAAACTTGGAGAAATGATCTGTAGGGTTTATATTTTTAGAAAGGTGGATTGGGCTGTTTTGCAAGTATTTTAGAAATAATATGTGGAACAGTAGTGGTATGGTTTTGTGGTTGAATGATCAGCAGGAGTATTTTAAAACTTGTGCACACATACACATGTGAGTGCCAGTTTTAATTGGGCAATGATAAATAGTATTTTTTGTAAATACAGATAATGTAAAGCACTTTGAATTAAAGAGCTATGTGATATACATTGAGTTATGCTGAAAAACAATGTGAAGAAAAATGCAGTTTGCTTGCAATTAGCAGTTATGGGTTGATAATTTGGATATGAGAATGAGATGACAAGTTTTGAATATGGTGGTTTGAGAAAAAATACCCATAATGAGAATGACACAGAGTGGGTGTGTAAAACTAGTATTGGTGGACTTTTTAAATGAAACATGGAGTAAGTGGCATAGATGTATTTATGCATAGGATGTCATTTTTGAATATATATAGAAAAATGTCTATGAATTAGGTTAATTTAAAAAAGATTAACCCTTTTAGATGGTGTGAGCTGAGGCGTAACAGTTGTGTACATATGATTAGAATGAATAAGAATGAGTAGGGATAGAGATTATATATATGTGGGCATGCATATCATTTAGTGGAGATTGTGAATGAAGACAGGGTTTCAAGATTTGTATTTTTTTTTAAATAAAGTATATTTAAATGAAGCATATATTTGCAAAGTTATTTTGGACTGACATTGTCATTAGAGAGAGTATTAGAATGAGTGTATTCATATATTTAGAATTTTTTTTTTTTATCACAGAACCTTAAGTGAAGCACAGGCTCTGTGTCACTCTCATTCAAAAGTATTTTAGAGCCAGGACTCATTAAATTGACTTTAATTTTTAAGTGTTTTTTAATTAGATTTATCAGTAATAATGGTGTTTTTTGAGTAGAGGGTGTCAGTTTTAGTTTGATTTAACAACGCCAGCTGAAGCAATTTGAGAGTGAATGTTGTTTAAAGGAAAAAAATGAGATTTGATGTTTTGTTATGTGTTATGTTGTGATGGTGCCCTTGGGGCGCCTTTAATATGTATGGGATTGTAGGGTACTAGAATTTGTCCTCATTCATTACCAATATATGTTTTAGATTGGCCACATTAGATCATTTCTTTAAAAAAAATACACAAGCCACTTGCCATTTTAAGATTTTATTTGTGATTTTGGATTTTTGGGAGCTATGCCAGATACCTTTTTTTAGAAGGACTTGATCATAGACATTATATTAGCACACACCAGAAATCCCTCCACCCCCCCGGCACCTCGCCCTGATTTTTTTAATCACATCTTAACATTTTAGGTACCTTTATTAGTAATAGATGGTGCCTTTTTAAAAACCATATACTATAAGTGTGCACATGGTAGTGTAGTCACACAGATAAGGGAGAAAGGCATGTTGAACAATGGACAGAAACCCTTTTTAAAGTTTAGGCACATTATTGAAAAGTAATTTGGAAAAGGGAAAAGTGCCTTGCCCAATGGTTGTCCTACATATAATGAATGAGCACAGGGAGGTGCCTCACTCTCTTGTGTTATGTAGCATAGAAATGATTTCAACAACTGTAAGAAAAGAAACAGGCATGGGAGAGCAAGAGTGAGATAGCGATTGCAATGAAAGCACAGGACAGTGCTACAAATAACGAGACAATGAAGACATTGCTCAGGAGTTTAACTAAGGACAGAAAGGGGGTGGGCAGCCCCGCTGCATAGCACAGAATCATTGAAATAATATGCCCAAGATCACACATGGTACCAGGCACGCACCAAGAGTAAAAGTGCAGTTATAAATGCAGATTACATAACAGAAAACATTGAGGCAAATGTAAGTAACACCAGGGCCCTCATTACAACACCGGCGCTAAACCATGGTGCTACTAGCACCATGGTTGGTGCCGGTGTTGGAACGGGTCTGCCATGGTTCAATGGGGAATTACCACCCCATTCCAAGGTTGGCAGGGCGGTAATTCCCCATTGAACCATGGCCCTTCCCCATTCCCATTTTCACCCCATAGGGCCCTATGGGAATGGGGAAGGCGCTAAGTACGGTACCACAAATTGCGGTACCGTACTTAGCACCAAGGTCCCTTTGCGGGTCCCTACTTTAATGGCTGTAGACCAGCCGTTAAGGTCGGGTCCCGCAAAGGAACCTCGCAGTAAGGCGCTAAGTGTTTAACGGAGCTGCTGCCTTTTACAGCGCCGTTAAACACTTACCACCAGGGTCGTAATGAGGCCCCCAGTCAAGCACCAGAAGCCCTTATACATGAGTACAGCAGGAATTAACACAATTTAGAGCAAATTTGCAGTCAAACAGTCAAACACAGTAGCACCATGAAATGTGCATGCACTGATACAAATACTTTTATTCAGAACAAAGGGTAAGTAATTGTAATGGGAGGGTGCACTCTTACCAGCACAAGATTGAACTCCCACACACCATAGGGTAAGGAAACATGATCTTTTTATACCATTATTACATTTTTTTGCAATGATAGATTTGAGCAAGTGACGGGATAATAACATGCACTATTTTAAGGATTCATTATGTAATTACACAAGAAGTCACATTAGTATTTTAAGGCCAGGAAATATAAAGATAATATGCCATTAGGCCAAATACGCTTTTTATGGAGCACATACCCTTATTAACATGGCTTTCAAGAATAAAAGGGTAGATTGTTAAGATTACTTATAGAGTTTTCATTTAGATAAACCATACCCGTGGATGAGAAAGAAGGACCGATGAGTGCAAGCAAGATAAGAGCTGCAAAAAGAAAGGAATAACAATGAGGGACAGTTATGGCTCTTGGTGAAGAACACAGATGCATTAATTTGACAAACAAAGGCTTATTTAATGGAAGATTATTTAGCAGTTACAGATTGCAAACAGAGATAAGGAGGATTTGGAACAATTACTGAGCATGTTATGAATCACAGGTACTTATGATGAGTGATTTATTAGAAAAGGTGAAGAGGAGGGGAACTTGGGGATGTGGAAAGACGACATCATGCACAATATTTGGAGAAACATAGGGATATTAGGTAAGAGCTCTGTCATGTTATGGCTATAAAGAGGGCAGTGTAAGTGATTTCAACCCAGCACTCCAACTAAGTCAATGCCTAGTATGGGATGCCCAATGGAAACCCTTATTTTTTATATTTTTATGTCAAAAGTTCTTTTAATTCTGGATGATGTAACCTTATATAACACGCCTCTCTTTGAATCCCCCCAGCAAGCTTAGAGAGAACAGTATGGTTTTAAAACAGGTCAATTGCTTTTAAATGTGGTTTGAATAGAATGGGAAAATGCTAAAATTGTCTTTAGTTTGCTAAATAGGATTCAGAACAAGTGAGAGTTGCTTTGGATTGGGTCAGGTCAACACTAGCAATGATTATAGAATGATTAGCAGATGGAAAACGAAATACAGAAGTTGAAAGCAAGAAATAACTGTTTTACATGGAATGAAATTTAGCCCAATGCAAATCGCAGCAACTTTTCCGCGTGCGGGAAACGCGATTACGATAAAATGACATTTAAATTTTGTTTCTAGGACGTACGGTTCAAAAGTTACAGAGGTTTTAGTAGAGGTCGAATTTTCTCAAAAGGGTCAAGATTTCTAATGAAATTGTGCTTTGAATTACAAACAGGTTGGCTTACACTAACAATTCTCACAGGATTAGATGGATGAGAAAGGATTCAAAATGGACAAAAGAGATTCTACAATGCAGTCTGGATATGTTGGAATGGGTTGGATGGATTACTTTAAACTAAGAGATGACTATGGACAGTTCTATGCTAAATACTCACAATTCTGGTTTAAAATGGACCCGTCAAAGATCTGGTCAAGGGTTTGGCCTGGACTTTGATTGCCACCGGACAGGGCTCAGGCACTGGGTTCTGCTCTCAGCAAGGCACTCTGGTCTGCACGGCCTCTTGGACTGGATCTGATGGGTTCTGGGTTACAGCTCTGCTGGACTGATCTGGATCTTGGGTTCTAGCAAAGGTTGTTGGCCAGAAGCAGCAAACAGCTCAGCCAGGCTGTTGAATGGATTCGGTTAGGCCCCGTGGAAGTTAGGGGTTAAATAAGGTTTGCAATGTTTTTAAAGGCCTGCTGAAAAGGGTTCAACTCTTTGGGTTAGGCCTCTGCTTCAGAGTTCTAGAGTCTGGTTCTAGAGTCTGGATCTGGAGTCTGGTTCTGGATCTTCCTGCAGGGTGCTTCACCAGTGGATCAGTTGATGAGTGAAAGAGTGTGTCTTCCCTGTCCTCAGCAGTCCCTATTTATCCATTTTCCAATGTGGGTGGGGAGGCTGATTGTCTATGCCCAACCCTCTAAGGATCTGATAGGTCAGAGAATTGCCTATCCCCTGATTTGAGAAAGGAACAGTGTGTCATGAGGTGTCATCATGTGTCAGATTGATGCTGCCATTTACAATCTAGGGAAGAACCTCCCCTTTGCTTTTACCCAGAAAATCTATTTTTCCCAAAAAACATATTTTCAACATGCACAACTTGTAAATAATACATATACTCATCACAGATTGCCTAAGGTACGTTTCTGTCAAAATCTTATCTTCCTACAAGTTCTGGTTCATAAATGACAATTTTTCGCACTTTTGGTTGGTTATACATTTTCGGATCTGTACGATTTTTTAAACATACATGCACATTCCCTCTAGGCATATTCCTGTAATTTTTCATGTTCCTAGCATACTCACAATAGCAACAATATGAACAATTTCAGGGTTCAGTCTCTGAATGTCTCACAGATTTCAGATTAGTTTTAAACTGTGAGCAAATTTTTCATTTTAATAATCTCTAAATTTCTTATTTTTGTCAGTTCGGCACAATATTTTATAAGTCTTTTCCTTAAACATATATTTAGTCCAATTTCAAATCCACATTTTCAGTCTGGCCAGACTCCAAAGCTTGGCTGATTCACATGGCTTGTCTTCCTGCCAGAGCAGTTGTTGTCAGTCACACCCAAATTAGCATGTCCTTTCAGTTCAAGGACTCCATTGTCTCTTTCCCAGAACAGCAGAGGAAGTCTCCTCCCCTTCTCATTAGCATCCCAATGCGATATCCTCTCCTTTTGGTGGGAAGGAACAGGGTGGGGTGTTCTCAGGGGAAGAACACCTCTTTGAAGTTTTAGCTGATTCAGGTTATTTTATGGTCAATTGTGACATAGTGAAAAATTACAGTTACAAATTAAAAATCAGCAAACATATCTTCAATTCCAGTCTTTTTCAACATGAAAATCAATGTGTGGCACCCTATATCACATTTGATGGAAGTCCCTTCCTTGGCATATTTAGCTTTTTGAGACACAAGTTTCTCCTGTCAGATTTAGAAATCGCAAGCGTCTGACAGAGGCGAGTAAGAGTATTACACCCATTTTTGACAGATTTCTTCCCAGCAACCATCTTCAAAAGTGGACTTTGTTCAGATAACATATACTTCTGCTGACACTATATTTATGTGGATTCTTGAAGTAGAATGATGTTCAACACCCAACAGGAGGTTGGATCTTTTGGGTGGTCTGTGAGCCATGATTTTTGCACATTTGACAACCAAGAAAAAAACAGATTTTCACACAGCTCTGTGTTTCTTTTGCAATCAGCCTTGCTCTGTGGGCAGCCAAGTGATGGGTTTTGGCAGTGGTCTCCTGTGTTACCACTGACATAGGAAAAAGGGATTGTTGCCTAGTTTTACTGCACACTTTTTGATGATTTTTAGCGAGCCAAATGCTCTCCGGCGGCCATTCTGATGTTCCTGATGCAAGCAGTGCACAGGAATGTTGCAGGGCCTGGACTAGTGGGTTGAAACATCCCACAGCAGCAACATTTACACATACATATATACACACACTGTGAACATATACACCCCCCCACAATAGTAGACAACAGTCCCACAATGCGCCAACTTAAGCAATAGTAACCCCAAGTCATGTTAAACACAAGAGTACATAAAGTGCAAAAAAAGTTAACTTGGAGCATTTTTAAAATTATAAGCGAGGGGCCACAAGATATAAAAGGACACACAGTAACATGCAACTTGCAAGTACATGAAGGAGGGGTTATCAGGAAAAATGCAATGAGAGTCCTCCTGTCAGTGCACAGACGAATGTATGAGAGTAAGTAACAAGAACAGTATTATATATATATCTGTAAAAATGTTGATTTATGTTATGAAAAGAAAGTGTCCTTTTTGGAGCACAGGAGGAATTTGTATATGGCCTTAGTGGAGTATAGTAAAACAATAGGAACAACATTATGAGAAAAGGTAAGTACTAGTGGATGAAAGAGGGAGATTAATAGAGACAGGAAAGGTAGATACCTGTGGACACAAGAAGCATGTGGATCTCCTCATTGATTATTATTAGAGGAAAGTGGACCCAGAGGGGTATAAGTGAAAGATAGTGAGGGATACACTGGTTTCAAATTGATAGAATTGCTTCTAAGTGGAATATAGTAGGTGTATCTAAAGTATAGTATATGTATAAGTAGGGCCATATCTAGTGAAGAAGGTAGAGAAGACTCTTGGATATAAAAAGGTGGATTAACCCTTTTATGATTATGTCAATGAAACGTGTTAGGCAGAATTATATGCACTACCCTTTGGGAACACCACACACAATTAGGACTACAAGTGACAGTACAAATTCACTTTTGGTACAAGCCTGTACTTCACAGTAAAGTGGTAGCGATGGCTGAGCAGCCAGACTTATTTCAAGAGCAAGTGAGCTGTATCAATAGTTACACAAAGGAAAGCAATTGCTATGATTCAAACAAACACTTACTCAAGGTTTCTGAGTAAAATAATATACATTTATTTACACATCAGTTGTAAAACATTTCACTAAAGTAAAGCAGTTAAAAAATCACACTCTTAATACACTGCACCAGCCCCAATAGATTATGGACAAGTTAGGCTCAAAATGAAGTGTGAGCAAAATGGCACTCTAGCAATTTAAAAAGGGAGGGGAAGACAAAGTTTAGACAAGAATTGAGCAGCACCAACAAGTAAGTAAGTAGGGCAATCTAGAAAAAGGAACTACATTGAGCAATTAAATTAAAGGGGCCTGGCCCAAAGTCAATGGACCAAAGTATTTGCTCAAGATCACACAGTTCAGGGTAGTTCACGGTTAAGTCTTTGTTAAGAGTTCAGGACGAAGTTGGTCGGCAGAAAAGTTAGCTTAAAAAGTGGAGAAGGACAAGCCCTCGGATTGGCAAAATGAGGCTCACGGTTCCTGAAGCGACCGTCAGACTGACACAAAGTAGGAAGACTGGAGGGTCCTGCACTGCCCAGGGAAGAAACCAGCAGCAGAGCAAAGCAACGAATAAAAGGTCCATTCCTTAAACCGCAAGCAAGGTCCGTTCCTCCTGGCTATCCGGGTCACTGTAGCTTTGTACAGTAAATTCAACCAGAGAAGGGAGGCCTGGCGAGCAATTTGGTAAACTGGTTGTTCCCACCAGCTCAAGGGGATAAGATTCCTTGCAGTTCTTCCCTGTCGTTGGAGTATGAAGATTCGGCCCTGCAGCAGGGCTTCACCGGGAGGTTCAGTCATGGTAGGGGTCCTATTCTATCAGCTCCTCTTTGGTTCTCTAGTTCCAGTGGTGACTCTGCCTTTCCAGCCCCAGAGACCTGCTTTTTATGCAGTTTTCCCCCATTCACACAGCCGGGCTGTCAATCACACAGCTGGGTGGCTGTCCCGCTGGGACATTCACCACAGCCAATCAGATCAGAGTGCGACATGGGTCTCCACGGAGACCCTGTGCAGGGAGTCCTAAATCCCTCCCTCACATCCTGTCCCTCCAGACATGCAGGCGCCTAAGGAGGGCTTCTGTGCATAAGCCTGCGAAAGGACAGTGAGCAAAGGAACCAAACCTGGTTTGGCGCGCAGAGTAAAACACAAGAAAGACTTTTACAAAAAGAAATGGGAACTAAACCCAGCCGGAACCGTATAAAAATGTATATGGTCTAGCGGGTTTAAGTTCGAGGCTACCAATGTAGCCTAAAACAATACCAAGGTTATTTAAGATAACCACTGTAGGAAAAATAGGGTAGTTACCACTGTCACGAGCCAAGTCTTAATGAAAAGGGAGCAAAACAATGCCCGAAGAGAAACAGAAAAAAAGGGATAAGCATTAACCCTTTCCAGCACTCTATTTAAGATAGTTTGTCCTGGGTCTGTGAGTTTTAAAGGAGACTAATAAAGTCAATGGCAACTTCACATGTTCTGGGAGACAGTAGTCAGCCCCAGAAAATCGGCGTTGGGAATTCAAAAAGGCAAACCTGTGTTACTGCACTGAAGGTGCTGTGTAACACACAGTAAAACGATGATGCCTACGGATTAGGAGAGGCTGCACAGTCTATGAACACAATAAAATATTAAACTCACACAGCAAAACACATGTAAGAGTTGGAAAAAAGACTCACACTCTTACCAGGTGAAAATAAAAAAATAAAAACCTAGAAATCCAGCAATGCTGCTGAGGTACTCAGTAGGTAAGGGAAATTAGCAATTCTTGAGAATTCTCCCTAACAAAAAGTTTTAAAAGTAGGTTTGATATATGGTATGTTTTAGTAAAGGAACAAAGTAATAATAGGTCATGAAAATGAAGTGATAGGCATACATTGTATGCATAAATGTCACATATGCATGCACTTAAATAGCACACATGCTTCTTTTCAGTGCCATGTGTGGGCATATTAGGGTAGGAAGGGCACCACTAAGTGTTAATTCTATTTCACCAGAATAAACACAGTAAAGAAAGAAGAGACTGTGGTCCGGTGACATCAGGAGAAGGACTACAAAAAGAAGAGTACAGAGAAGATTTTCAGCAAAACAAAGAGTGCTAAACGCAGGCCTTACAACAATTCCACGTAAAAAACATAAAGCATAGTGCACCATTGCCTCTAATTTAAAAAAAGATGAGATTGCGTTCTAACCTGCCATGGATACAAACAGATGACACAAGCACCATCACGTCAAGGAAATACACACGCAACAAGGCAGCACCTTCCTTGCAGAAGAAGTAAGAAAGGCCTATTTTAGGGAAGTACAGTTCTCTTTATTAACTTACCATGCCTTTTTGCCTCTATTTGGTTTCTGCAGGAAGTGAATGACAATGTATCCATGTGTAAGACAGTAAGTAACTGGATCACTGACCTTGACTCTCAGGAACCACGTAGTGAGTACTCCTTGGAGAAAAAGACGAACGGAACCCTCTGATAAGGTAACAGAGTTTCAACTTCCCTTTGCTCTCCAAGTTTGGGGGCTTTAGGATAGGAAATCGGATGTTCTGTCCTCTCCTAGGCAGTGGTCATCATGGAACAATGGATGTGGTGCTTGTGATTGGGAAGTGATGGTTGGGTCTGAAAGATACAATATACAAGTATAATTAAGAAGGATACAGTATGTATGCCAGTCTCCCTGTCGTGTATTATATATGCATTACCTGGAATGGGAAAGTGGAAAAATGTCAACTGAACTTCCTCAGGCCAAGTAGTTTGGCTACCAGGTTCTGAAACAGGGTGATATAGGCCAATAAATCCTGATTACCTTGGCGCAAGTCTATCAATTTGTTTCTGATCGACTGGGTTGCACAATGACGATCAAACATTGATCAAAAATGTTCATGAAGCTGGTCATGGTTTTGTAGAAATGGGTCATTGTTAGCGACTAGGGGGTTACCCAAGCTAATGCATTCTCCTCTAAATTAAGCAGGATAAAAGAGACTTTTGCCTAGTCAGATTGGAACAATTGGGGTATGTTCAAGAAATGTATACGGCATTGCATCAGGAAGGGTTTGAATTCTTTAGAGTCTCCACCATAATACATGGGCATAGGAGGAGAAGGGACGTTAGGACCCATCCCTAGTGGTTGTAGCTTGGCAGGAGTGAGTACAGAGTGGCTATCCACCCATGTAATGCAACTTCTGGAAAGGCCACTTCCTTCAACGGATCCTCAATCAAGCCATCTACCTTCCCCTGCAAAACCATGACAGCTTGATAGAGAATGGCATTATCTTGCTGAGAAGTGGCGACTTTTGCTTGCAGTTTTGTAGGGCCCGTGATAATCCTTTAACCATCGCATCCATAGCCTGTGACATTAAAAGTTCTTGCAATCTGTCAGACAGTAACTAAATCACTGACCTTGCCTCTCAGGAACCACATAGCGAGTACTCCTCAGAGAGAAAGATGAACAGAACCCTCTGATAAGGTAACAGAGTTTCAAGTTCCCCTTTGGTTTCTCACAAAGGGTAGGTATAAAACTCCTGTAAAAGTTGGTGAAACCCAAGAACCTCTGCAGTTCTTTCGTGGTCGTGGGTTCGGGCCATTCCAGTACTTCATCTATCTTCCATGGATCCATCTCTACTTGATTGGGAGACAGGATGTACCCCAGATAGACTACCCGTTCTTGGTGGAACAAACATGTGGATGCCTTTGCATATAAATGGTGTTTCCTCAATATAGTGAGAACGGTTCTCACATGTCTGATGAGTTCTACCAATGACAGAGACTACACCAGAATGTCATCTAGGTAGATGACCACAAACACATCCAGGATGTTTCGGAAGATGTAATTCAGAAAGAATTGGAATGCTGCTGGGGCATTACAGAGTTCGAACATCATAACCCTGTATTCGTAATGCCCAAACTTGGTGCAGAAGGCCGTCTTCGATTTGTCCCCTTTGGCGACCCTAATGAGATTGTATGCTGTTCTGAGGTCCAGTTTGGTGTAGATCTTGCTGAGACGGGCCTGATCAATAAAGTCTTGGATCAATGGGAGAGGGTACCTGTTCTTGACAGTGATGTCATTCAATTGGCAGTTGTCCACACAAGGTCTCAATTCAGTGACATCCTTTTTTGATAAAAAGAATATGAGCACCGCAGCAGAACTGGAGTTCTGTATGAATCCTTTCTTCAGGTTGTCATATATGTAGTTCTTAAGGACCAGATTTTCTTTTTCCGTACAAGCATAGGTTCTCCCATAGGGAATAGCTGCCCCTGGTTGCATTTTGATCTGACAATCAAAGGCTCAGTGAGAAGGTTGGGTATTGGCTTCGATAGGATCAAAACCATCAGAAAGATCCTGATTTTCCACCGGATGTTCCGGAGCCAAGGTCCCGGGTGCTGCCGGAGGTGATTCTAGTCTCTGAATGGGATGTTGGCAACTGGGAAGGCAGCGATTGCCCGCAAACATTAAATCTCTTTGTCTCCAATCGATGAGGGGATTATGGAACACAAACCATGCAATTCCCAGAATGATCTGAAAGTTGGGAGCTTAGATGGCATCTAACGATAGGGTCTCCTTATGTATTGTAGAGCAGATCATGTTCAAGGCAATGGTTTGATGAGTGATGGGACTGGAGGTTATTGCTGATCCATCTAATGGATTGTATTTTGCAGCAACAGGATTTTCTGCGATTCTGAAAACCTGATGTTAATGAAATTGCCTGTGGCTCCAATGTCTATCATAGGTAAGCATTCTCCCCATACATGTGTGGATCTTTAAGTAGGACCTTAATGAGGAAGTGTTGGGTCATGGGAAGTTTGTGGGTTTTCAATGGGAGAACTGCTTAAGACTTGTCATCTGCTACCTTCGTTCCTCCACCCTGGCAGGTCTTCTGGGGAATATCAAGACTAAATGTCCGGGATCTCCACAATAGTAGCAAAGGTTCCCTTTTCTTCTTATTTCCTGGTCAGCTGTGGACACACGTCCTCGCATACTACCCAGCTGCATGAGTTAATTTCCTGTTGGAGGGGGCAGAGTGTCTACTTGGAAGGGGTTGCATCTACATTCGCACAATTTCTCTCACCCTTCCTTTCCCCCCATCGTTGGTCTAGTTGTCTTACTAGCACAATGTAGTCTTTAAGGTCTGTGGGTGGATGGACGATCTGACTTAGGGTATCCTTGAATTCTTCTCTTAACCCTTTGTGGAAAAATGTCAACTGAACTTCCTCAGGCCAAGTAGTTTGGGCTGCCAGGTTCTGAAACTGGGTGATATAGGCCAATAAGTCCTGATTACCTTGCCGCAGGTCTATCTATTTGTTTCTGATCGACTGGGTTGCACAATGAAGATCAAACATTGATCAAAATGCTTCATGAGACTGGTCATGGTTTTGTAGAAAGAGGTCATTGTTAGCGACTAGGGGGGTTACCCAGGCTAATGCATTCTTCTCTAAATTAAGCAGGATAAAAGAGACTTTAGCCTGGTCAGATTGGTACAATTGGGGTATGTTTAAGAAATGTATACAGCATTGCGTCGGGAAGGGTTTGAATTCTTTAGGGTCTCCACCATACTACATGGGCATAGGAGGAGAAGGGATGTTAGGACCCATCCCTAGTGGCTGAAGCATGCCAGGAGTGAGTACAGAGCGGTGTCACGATGCCCGCTCCCGGGGAGCCGGCTCAGACCCTGCGTCCCCGGGGAAGGTCCCAGCAACCCCTTATAGGGGCCCTTTGGACAGCGTCCTGGCGCCTATGGCGCCAGGCTCATAGAAAACGTCAGTCCTGGCGCCATAGGCGCCAGGCTCATTATGAAAGTGTTTGGGTGCACTTACCTGATGCAGACCATGCTGCAGAACCCCGGCCTCCTTGAGGCCTGAAAGGAACTACTTTACCTGTGGGACTCATTTACCACCCGGGTGTGGTCGGGGAAGCATACATACCTGATTGGAGGAAGGACACATTCTAGGAACTTCTTCCAAGGCTATTTAAACCACACCCGATCAGCCACACGTGCTTCGCCTTGTTCTGCATCTAGCAGCTGGACGCTCACCGTGTCTGCTCCTGCATCCTGACTTCTGCCACACCTGCCAGCATCCTGAATCACCTGCAAAGGAAGGGAACAAGAGAACAGAAGAAGGAAAAGGCCTCACCTGCTAAATCTGCATCCCAGAGACATTTCGCCGACAATCCTGAAAAAGAAGACATTTATTTTTAAAAGCACATCGCATCAATCGCTGCAGCGCCGCATTCTACTCACCTTTACAGGGCGCCTCCATGTTCTGCAGCGACCATCCGGATTCGCAGTCGCGCCCCCGCGCCCAGGGAGAAAAAGACAAGAACAAAGGTGAGAAAAAGAAGGGAAAAGGGAAGCTAAAACTCCATGTCAAGACTTACCTGTTGGGTCATTCCCTTTTCATTTCGGGTCCGTGCCGCATCCAGGCATTTTCGGACCCCGGCCCCTAAGGGGAAAAAGACATCAGCGTTAATGAGTGAATGAAAAGACATTACCAAAACACTCATTAAAGACTTACCTGATTTCCACAAGGATTTCACCGCTCACCTCGGGTCGGTGCCTGTTCCCCGGCATTCCGTACCCCGGCCCCTATGGGGAAAAAGACACTAGCATTAGAACATTAATGCATGGACACAAGGGGAACCACTTATAGAAAACTTACCTGGAAGCCAAGCAAGTTTGGTTCTCACCCATCCGAAAATCCAGTGACGTAACTGGATACCAACGCGCCCCTGCATCAGAAGCAGGATCGAGAGCTCGTCCTTCCAGACGCTAAGGTGAGACGCTACGGGGAAGCACAGAAGGGTTTTGAGTAGGGTGAGAGGGGTAAGTGGGAGGCCGATTGTATTACCCCGCAGACAGTTAACCCCATATTCTCACCTACAGAAGGATACTTCTGCGAGTCAGACAAGCCAGATCTGGGGCCCGGTCCAGTCCGTCTTCCGAACCCTGCGCATCACCTTAGACGAGGACACAGCAGCGCGAACCAGGCCAGCGCCCCCGTGGGAGTCAGGTGAGCGTTACAGAACGCAAAGCCTTCCTACAAATTCCTACCCAGGCGCTATGGAAACTTCTGAGACTGATCAGTTGGCCCAATTACTGGGGGTATTACGGGCCGAAGTACATGACGCTCGTCAAGAGACTAATGCCCTCAAGAGGGAATTAATAATATCAGAGGAAAGAACTGATGACCTGGCCAGACAGCTTTTGCAAGGTCAAGCTGGACAAACTCCTCTACCCTGTTCCAGAGGGAACCCCGCTCCTGTGGTTCCCAGTAACCCTGTGCAGATTAATCTACCTGGAAACATGCCGCTGGCCCCACCTGAACGCTTTGCTGGGGACCCCAAACGATTCGCCGTATTCATGAATCAGTGTCGTTTGCACTTCCTATGCAGACCTGGGGCCTTCCCTAATGATCAGACCAAAGTAGCCTTTGTATTGTCATATCTCAGCGGCTGCGCTGCCGATTGGTCAGTTCCACTGGTTACTCAAGATCACCCGATTCTCCGTGATTTTCAAGGATTTCAAGCAAGCATGGAAAGGTTATTTGCTCGACACTCTCAGGGTCAGGCTCTGGATGACGAACTTCTATCCCTGCGACAGGGCAATGAGGACCTCCTATCCTATATTGCAACCTTTAATAGACTAATTGTGGAAACGGGATGGCCAGAGGATAAAAGAGTCACGTTATTTTAACGAGGTCTACGCAGAGAACTTAAAGATGTCTTGGCCCAAGTTGTAAATCTGCCCCAAGAATGCACAGAATATATAGACTTAGTGATCCAATTGGATCACAGACTTCAAAACAGAAAAACAGATCGGTCCAGGTTTGAGACCCGGGTGTTGGTCAAGACCCATGCTAACCCCAAGGGAGTTGATGTCTCTGAGCCTATGCAAATTGGAGGGGTTAAAGAACCCTTAACTCAAAAGGAACGTGAAAGGAGGCGGCAGTTAAAATTATGTCTTTATTGTGGGAACTCTGGACACTTTCTACGAGATTGCCCGGAAAAACCGCCCCGAAAAGCGGTAGGAGCCGCTGATAAAAACCATGAGGACTCTGTTTCGGGAAACGACTCAGCCCGACAAGCGTAGGGGTCCGCTTGCCGAGCTTGAAAACTAACTCTCAGACCTCGCATTTCATTGTGCCAATGGTTCTCGTAGATCCAGAAAAGCCTAAGCGGTTGCATGCAATAAAGGCATACATCTATAGTGGGGCTATTGGAAACTATGTGGATCGTGAATTGGCCTCTAGGATTAACCTCCCTCTTCGTCCTAAAACCAGCAAAGATGTCATCACCACAGTCGATGGAACTGAAATTGCCTCCGGACCGGTAACACATTCCACTACTGGGGTGACTCTTATTGGTCCTGACGGCCATCGGGAGGCAGTTGTGTTTGATGTAATCAAGGCTCCACAGTTTCAGGTTATTCTTGGAATTCCTTGGTTAGAGACACATAATCCTCGAATTGATTGGCGAGCTAAGAGAATAACCTTCCCGGATTGTGCACAAACATGCTACCCAGAAAACCTGAAGATTAATCTAGCATCTGTAACCTCTGCCTCCATGCAATTACCTCCGGAATACCAGGACTTTCAGGACATCTTCCAAAAGGAACAGGCCAACACGTTACCTCCTCACCGATCGTACGATTGCCAAATCGATCTGGTGCCCGGTGCACAACCCCCTTGTAGCAGGATTTATGCCCTTACCGAACCTGAGAACCTGCATTTGAGACAATATTTGGATCAATACCTCGCCAATGGTTTTATTCGCCCGTCAAAGTCCCCGGCATCCTCGGCTTTGTTCTTCGTGTCTAAAAAAGAAGGCGACCTTAGAACTTGTATCGATCACCGCGCATTGAACCAGGTAACGGTTAAAAACCGTTATCCTCAGCCTCCGATTCCTGAACTCCTTCACCAGGTGAAGGACGCTTGCATATACACCAAGTTAGATCTCCGGGGAGCATATCATCTGGTGCGAGTAAAAGAAGGCGACGAATGGAAAACAGCCTTCCGTACAAAATATGAATTATTCGAATACCAGGTAACGCCTTTCGGGTTGTGCAATGCGCCTGCTGCCTTCCAATTCTTCATGAATGATGTCCTTCGGGAACTCATCGATGTTTGTGTTGTCGTCTATATCGATGACATTCTAGTGTACACCTCTTCGGAATCTGATCACAGAAAACACATTAGGGCAGTTCTGGAAAAACTGCGCCAACACAAACTATTTGCTAAACTGGAGAAATGTGTTTTCCATACCACAGAAGTTGAGTTTCTCGGTTTCATCCTAACACCCAAAGGAGTCCGAATGGACTCAAGAAAAGTGGATGCCATCCTCAAATGGCCATCACCTAGCTCTGTAAAAGGGGTTCAAAGCATGGTCGGCTTTGCCAATTTCTATCGCAGGTTTATCCCGGAATTTTCACCCATAGTACAACCCATTACTGAACTCTTGAGGAAAAATAAACGTTTTGAATGGTCTGAAGAAGCCGAGCAGGCCTTCCAGGATTTAAAAGCTAAGTTTACCTCTGCACCTATATTGAAACACCCACGTTCAGATCTCCCGTATGTCGTCGAAACTGACGCATCCAGCCTAGCCATGGGAGCAGTTCTGTCTCAAAGAGATCCTGAAACCAACCAACTGCATCCCGTAGCGTTTTGGTCCAGAAAATTTTCGGCACCAGAGATTAATTACGCAATCACTGACAAAGAACTGTTAGCCATAAAGTCCGCTTTTAAAGCCTGGAGGCATTACCTGCTTGGCGCTCGACATACCATCACGGTGATCACTGATCACCGGAATTTACAGTATTTGAAAACCGCCAGGGCTCAGCCATCACGGCAGCTCCGATGGGCTTTGTTTTTCGCTGAATTTGATTTTGTGATTACCTATCGACCTGGCTGCAGGAACGGCAAAGCAGACGCCTTATCCCGAATTGGAATGGGAGAATCTGATACAAACTCAGAACCAGTACCAATAATTCCCGAACAGAGAATTCTAGGCATGACTTCGTTACAAACGCTTGAAGACATTCAAGTCAGAGTGAAACAACTCCTGGACCCTACAGTCCTACAGGATTGGATACAAAAGGGATCAGACTTTACCATAAATAATGGTTTACCTTATTACCAAGGACGCTTATTCCTGCCGCACAAGGATTTACACGAACTAGTTATTTCAGGTTATCATGATACATTAATAGAGGGACACCCTGGTATTGCCAAGACAATGGAAAAGGTGAAACGACAATTCTGGTGGCCCTCTTGGCGAAAAGATGTTAAATCTTTTGTGATGTCCTGTGGTGTTTGTGCCCAAAATAAAGGTCAAAAGAAAAGACCAGCCGGTCTCCTTCAACCTCTAGACATACCGCCAGCACCCTGGCACAACCTATCAATGGATTTTATTACGGACTTGCCTCCTTGTTCGGGATAAAATACCATTCTGGTAATTGTGGGTTTGTTTTCCAAAATGGCCCACTTCATTCCTTTGAAAGGTTTACCTTCAGCTTCTGTCCTAGCCAAAGAATTCCTCGAAAATATTGTTCGGCTACATGGATTCCAATCTATACTAATCTCTGACCGGGGAAGCCAATTCATTTCCCACTTCTGGCGCAAATGTTGTCAAATGGCACAAATCGATGTAAGATTATCGACCAGTCACCACCCTCAGACCGATGGTCAGACCGAGAGGACAAATCAGACCCTTGAGCAGTACTTACGGTGTATGTTACAGCAATCTGAAAGCAACTGGAAAGACATTCTTTGGATAGCCGAAAACGCATATAATAATTCGGTACACTCTGGAACTGGCCATAGTCCTTTTTATACCTTGTTTGGACATCACCCTCAAACCTCAAACCTCGACTCACCTCAGAACCTCGGAGTGCCCGCAGTAGAACATCTGCATTCTACCATTACCCGAGCCTTCAAAGAGGCAACCAAGCATTTACAACAAGCCAAGAGAAAATACAAGGAGAATGCTGACCTACATCGGAGTGAAGCACCTCCGTATCAGATTGGGGATCAAGTGTGGTTAGCTACCAGACATTTACCGCTCAAAGGGCCTCGAACTTTTAACCAAAAATATCTGGGACTTTACTCTATTACCGCAATAATTAACCCAGTAGCGGTTAAACTTGATTTACCAGCTAATATGCGAATTCACCCTGTTTTTCATGTGTCACTTCTGAAACCAGTGGTCCCCGGAACCCGACTACTCAAACCTCCAGAACCTATTCAAATAGATGGGGAATCCAAATTCGAAGTGAAGAACGTTTTAGATTCAAAAATGTTTAGGTCAAAGCTTTTCTACCTAATCGATTGGAAGGGGTACGGACCTCAGGAGAGGTCGTGGGAACCCAGTGACCATGTGCATGCACCTCGATTAGTCAGGAAATTCCACCGACTCTTCCCAAACAAACCAAAACCCCCGGAGGGAACAACCTTGGGAGGGGCCTTGGGGGGGAGTGCTGTCACGATGCCCGCTCCCGGGGAGCCGGCTCAGGCCCTGCGTCCCCGAAAGCGGACATCAAGTCCCCGGGGGAAGGTCCCAGCAACCCCTTATAGGGGCCCTTTGGACAGCGTCCTGGCGCCATCGGCGCCAGGCTCATTATGAAAGTGTTTGGGTGCACTTACCTGATGCAGACCATGCTGCAGAACCCCGGCCTCCTTGAGGCCTGAAAGGAACTACTTTACCTGTGGGACTCATTTACCACCCGGGCGTGGCCGGGGAAGGATACATACCTGATTGGAGGAAGGACACATTCTAGGAACTTCTTCCAAGGCTATTTAAACCACACCCGATCAGCCACACGTGCTTCGCGTTGTTCTGCATCTAGCAGCTGGATGCTCACCGTATCTGCTCCTGCATCTTGACTTCTGCCACACCTGCCAGCATCCTGAATCACCTGCAAAGGAAGGGAACAAGAGAACAGAAGAAGGAAAAGTCCTCACCTGCTAAATCTGCATCCCAGAGACATTTCGCCGGCAATCCTGAAAAGGAAGACATTTATTTTTAAAAGCACATCGCATCAATCGCTGCAGCGCCGCATTCTACTCACCTTTACAGGGCGCCTCCATGTTCTGCAGCGACCATCCGGATTCGCAGTGGCGCCCCCGCGCCTAGGGAGAAAAAGACAAGAACAAACGTGAGAGAAAGAAGGGAAAAGGGAAGCTAAAACTCCATGTCAAGACTTACCTGTTGGGTCATTCCCTTTTCATTTCGGGTCCGAGCCGCATCCAGGTATTTTCGGACCCCGGCCCCTAAGGGGAAAAAGACATCAGCGTTAATGAGTGAATGAAAAGACATTACCAAAACACTCATTAAAGACTTACCTGATTTCCACAAGGATTTCACCGCTCACCTCGGGTCGGTGCCTGTTCCCCGGCATTCCGTACCCCGCCTCTATGGGGAAAAAGACACTAGCATTAGAACATTAATGCATGGACACAAGGGGAACCACTTATAGAAAACTTACCTGGAAGCCAAGCAAGTTTGGTTCTCACCCATCCGAAAATCCAGTGACGTAACTGGATACCAACGCGCCCCTGCATCAGAAGCAGGATGGAGAGCTCGTCCTTCCAGACCCTAAGGTGAGACGCTACGGGGAAGCACAGAAGGGTTTTGAGGAGGGTGAGAGGGGTAAGTGGGAGGCCGATTGTATTACCCCGCAGACAGTTAACCCCATATTCTCACCTACAGAAGGATACTTCTGTGAGTCAGACAAGCCAGATCTGGGGCCCGGTCCAGTCCGTCTTCCGAACCCTGCGCATCACCTAAGACGAGGACACAGCAGCGCGAACCAGGCCAGCGGCCCCGTGGGAGTCAGGTGAGCGTTACAAGCGGCTATCCGCCACTGTAATGTGACTGCTGGAAGGACCAATTCCTGCAACAGATACTCAGGGTCTACTAATGATAGATATTTCATCAATCAAGCTGTCTACCTTCCCCTGAAGAACCATGACAGCTTGGCAGAGGATGACATTCTCTTGCCGAGAAGAGGCAACCTTTGCTTGCAGTATGTGTAGGGCCCCTGATAATTGTTTAACCATCGCATTCATGGCCTGTGAGATTAAAACTTCTTGCAATCTTTCAGACAGTAACTGAATCACTGACCTTGACTCTCAGGAACCACATAGTGAGTACTCCTCGGAGAGAAAGATGAACGGAACCCTCTGATAAATTAACAGAGTTTCAAGTTCCCCTTGCTCCCCAAGTTTGGGGGGCTTTAGTACAGGAAATGGGATGTTCTGTCCTCTCCTAGGCAGTATTCATCATGGAACAATGGACGTAGTGCTTGTGATCGGGACGTGATGGTCAGGACTGAAAGATACAATGGACAAGTATAATTAAGAAGGATACAGCGTGTAGGCTAGTCTCCCTCCCCTGTATTATATGTGCATTACCTGGAATGGGAAAGTGGAAAGGTGGAAGTTGACACAGGGTCTGTAGCTCTCACTAAGCTATTCCAACTAAAAAGCCTTTCAGCATAGTTATCAAAATATAAAGTCCCAACGAAAAATGAACTAACTAGAGCGTTAAATACCTTTCTAAATACCTAATACCCGAAATGCCTTTGGAGAGCATGGTAATCCATAGAGGAGGCTCGACGAGTCTCCGTGTCCTGGAACTGAAGGTTTGCAAAATGCTGTACCTTCATATCAATCCTTACTTATAGTTTCATGCTGCTGCAATACTGCGATGAACCCAGATTAGCAGCGACCATCTGGGTGAGGTCCGAAGTGGCGAAGGAGCAGCCATCTTGGTAAGGGCATGATATATCATGGGGTTGATGTGCCTCAGAGTGGCTGGCCTGACATGGGGGTAGTAGATGCTAGCGAGATTAGGCTGCATCCACCGGTGTTGCCAAAGACACCCTGGGAGTTGGGTGCTGCGGTGCCACGGACAGGCAGGAGAATCCTGACACCATGGATGCGCCAAGAAGAAAGAAAGAGAGTGGCTAAAGAAGAATACTGTTCCTTTTATGTCATTGTTGGTTTTGCTTTGCATGTTTTATGTTTTATTATTTAAATTATAAAGGGGACAATTTAACCCCAGTAGTGTTAAAAATGGCACAGACGTTTACAATAAGTTCTATCAAGAATAGAGGAGAAATGTTTCCTTTTTCAGTTAAAAGAAGCATTTGGAAATGATGTTTCAGCTCAGCACGGCACCAAGAAGGACAAAATGGGGTGTGAATGGGGTTGGGTCAAGTGAGGGTAAAACAATATATGTGTTTGCTTTTTGGTCCGACGTTGCAGGCAAACACCCAGGTACAAGCATAGATAAACACAGGTGACACTAAGTATGCACAAGAACAGTCATTTGATTACATTGAAGAAGAGGATATTTAGTAGAAAGTATTTTAGCAGGTAGGTGTACTTTAAATACATTGAAGCATTGAAGTAGTGATGTTTAGGTTTTAGACGTGTTGATAACAAAATATGTTTTTTTAAGAAACTCACTCAGTTTTTTATATTTCAGATGGAAAGAGAACACCTGCACTTCAGGTGACCTCTGCACACAAGCCTGTGAGCAGGGGGATAGGACCTAATTCTCATGAAAAAGTGCTTAGGGGGCACAGCAGATGCCCAATGTTGCTGAATTGAAGAAAATAATAATAAGAAACAATCCTCTTTATGGACTCCCCCATCCTTATGTCCTCAATTATGACAATGTCCATTCGACTGACTATTTTACTCTAAAAGACAATGCATCCTAAAGCATGGCATTTGGACAAACTAATGGGCCCCTGAACTTGCTGAAAAGCAGCCCAAAAAAAGCAATTTTTTAAATTTATTTTAATTTTTTTATTTTATTATTATATAGTTAATACAATCAACATTTAATAATCAATACATATTAATAGCCACATGCTAATTTTACACAATTTAAAATTGATTAAATAAAAAATATATACAAAAAAGAAAAAACAACTCATTTGAAATCAATTAATCACAGCTCAATTCATAAATGAAATTCAACACCAAATCTAACAGTGGGCATCCTAAATTCATACATCACAATCCAATGATTCATTTTATATTGACAAATTATCGGTTCAAGGATTTTATGAATCCAACAACTGCAATTACACAGAAGGTTGTGGTTCCATGTAATTTCGGCAACACCTGTTTTTACGACTGGTGTTTTGCCGCTGGAATTTTTACAAAAAATCTCATTGAAATGTGTTTTTTATTATTTTTGGGGGGATTCCCCACCCAAGCCTTCCTTCATTTTACTATTTTCGTTCATTTCCCTTCCCTCAACACTTTATTTGCCCTTTCCCACCGAAAGATTTTGATGGAGTTTTTCATAAAACTCCCACTGCAAAACACCTGTGGTCAAAACGGGTGTCGACGAAAGGACGCTGTACCGAAGGTTGTACGTCCAGCCAGACATAAATGCCAAAAAGCTTCCATACCAGCAAACTGTAGTGTGGATAGATGTTTCCCAAAGTATCGGAAACGGATGCCTTCCAAGCATAAACATTCAGTTATTCAAAATTAAAGACTCTGAATAAATTAAAGATTCAGAATGAAAGATTCACAAGTACATGGTAAAAGGCCAAACGACAGAGGGATTGTTCAGAGGAAATGATGTGATATCGAACAAGAGTTTGTTTGGTGAGTAAAATATTCCAACAAAAGTGTATAAAGATGTACCTAGTGAGCCTGTCAGAATAGATACGTAGGAAAGCTGCAATCATACACAGCTTTTTACGATCAGTGCTAATATGGCTTAATGAAGTGTATGAATGCAACAGATTTGTTGTATTAATCCAGTCAAAATGATGCAAAGATTTTTTAAATTTTGATGGGAGATTCACAAGATCTTCAGGTGTGGTGTTAATGTTATTAAGTATGGTATTGCATCTATTCGTAATTGAACAATAAATAAATAAATACATAAATAAATAAATAAACAGGCCCAGACACATCCCTCATTTTGCAAGATGGTTTTGAAATATTTGACTAAAGAGCCCTTGATTGGACATTAGATATTCCGATATAATGACAGGAGTTTCCGATCCGCTCTGGCCTGTAGAGATGTTATGCCAAGTTCATACCGTATATGTATACATGAATGTATCCCACCCTGAATCAAAGAAATCTAAAAATAAATTGTAGTCATCACTCGATAATTCCTTTACGGGTGACACCTGGGTTCCATCAATCATCCAATTCATTTATTTTTAGAAGTCTTGGGATAATTGAGTTTATTGGAGAGGGGAGACATTTTCTTTACATGTGCTCTTTAATTCACACTAGTAAAGTACATATAGATAAATAAAAGTAAAGAGAGTTTGAACTAAACAGTAATGTCTTTGTAACATTCAATGAATAAACATATTGTGATACAAAAAAAACATTTGTCTCCATGATTCATGACACAAAACATTGAACAACATAAAAAACAAAAATTGAAGTTTCAGAATGTGATATTGAGGGTGAATTTAAAATCGGAAAACTTAAATACAGTTGCCTTATTGTGCACCCTGTTGTGGGTGTCCTAGAAAAATCCCTGTGTCTTTCCCTGGCGTTTGCTCTATTTGGTAAAGAGATAGGGATTTATAAGGATTCAAAAAAGTCCTGGGGCTTCAATCTAGCCTAGTATCTGGGTCTTGAAGGTTAAAAAATTCTTTGCCTACGTGGCGCTCGGTCTCCAACCAAGCTCTTCACGTTTCGGCGGTCATTAGACGTTTTATTAGTCCGCCTTCATCAGGGTGTCTCGTTTGAAGACCCTGTATATGATGCAAAAAACAGAAATTGTAATTCCCCATCTCAATGCTGGTCAGATTGTTTCTGACCCTCTGCAGTCTAAGTAAAGCCTCAGATTCATCGGCTGTGAAATTACCTGCTGATACTGTAATCCCAAGTCTTGGGTCGTGTCGGGTCTGGAGTTCTAGGTCTTCCCTAGACATCCCGTGTGATTGCTTCTGTGTATCTGAATTGTGGCAGTTGAGGTGCACCTTTGCATGGGTCCCTAATGGTGTATGGTTGGGTTCCCTGTTGGTATAATGCAAAATGGCGGAAACCTCATATTAGTGCGGATAGTTGGTTTAGTGCATGGGATCATACAGAGTAGGGTGCCATCTTGAAATTCAAAGGGCCCTAATTAGTTACCTCAGTATGACTCCAGGATTCTCATAAAATGGTGTAGTCCAGAAAAAGCTATTATTAGCATATCAGGAGGTGCAGAGGTAGTTACCAGCCTTTATGTTTCCTGTGACGCTCAGTTTCTAAAATGATGGTCGTTCTATAGTGTCCTGGATTTGCTGTTCAGTGATACTTCAAATTGAATGTAGAATCTGTCCTGCCTGCTTGAGTCCAGTGCCATATGCAGAAGGCAGGTAGGTGAAGGATCAAGCGAAGCAAAAACTCTAGTGCTAATGTGCAAATCTACACAGAGGACAGTGGGGGTGGCAGTTTATTTACTAGCAGAAAGCACTGATAGGCCCAGTGTTCACACAGTCTACAGCAGGAAAACAAAGATGTTCCCAGTCTTACTGCGCCAAGAAATTATAATTAGTTGTTTGTGCAAAGAAAAGCCTTTATTGTTTGTGCGAAGAGAAGCCTGACACGTGTTTCAAGCTGTGTACAGCTTTTCATCAGAGGCTTAAATTGCATAGTACATCATTTCCATACGAATTGGGTAAAGTTAAAAATAAAACATACACATGATTGTTTTGTGCAAAGAATTGTTACATAAAGAACATAGGCACAAGTTGTGAGCAAGCAGTCCAGGGCGCGATGCAACCACAAAAAATATAAGACATGTACATCACATGTAGGAAGAGTAAAAAAGTAGAAATTAAGTTACCACAAATTAACCAATTTCATTCGTAGTAGTCCGTTGACAGACAAACAAAAAAAGAAGAAAAATAAACATGATTTTAGAAACAAAAGTTGGCCATAGCAGCGCAATCAAGTTCCACTTAGTAAGCTAAGTCTTAAATCAAAGACTGTAATGTATTCCAAAAATAAGTACCTTAGGTTGCAGCAATAAGAACTCCACATTTAGAGTAGGACAATGCCAGATACAGTTCTGTAGGCAGATAGATTAAGTAATAACTGGAAAGCCAATTGCAGAAAAATATTACGTAAATTACCAAAACAAACTGTAAAGCTGTCAATAAAATCAATAAAAACATACCTCAAAATGCCTCGCAGTTGCGGAAAGCTAATTTAGCCAAACAAACCAGCAAAAGAAAAGAAATCTCAAATTACTATTCAAAAAACCACCAAAGTACCCATTAGATTAACTCTAATTAACTCGTGATTCAAAAGGACTGTGGACAATTCCTGACTGGTTAACCAAAAAAGCCAATTAAAAGTTAAAACTACAACATGGGGAGAGCAAAATAAACAGACCTACCTCAATGACCGCTTGTTTCAGTCTACTCGTGTTACCATTGTACAATGCATGAAAGAAAGGTAGGACTAAATATACTGGAATGCAGTATAGCACAATGCATGGCCTTCCAAGTAAGACAAACAGAAAGGGGCAAAAAGGATCGCCATGTTGGGTGAACTAAACACACCTTTAGAAAAGCCTAACTTAGTGAAACCGGTCCATAATCCCAAATTAGCCAAAAAATAAAAAGGAGAATTTAGCAAACCATTATTACTCATGTTTTGCTGATGAAATTTATTTTTTGTTTTTTGTTTAAATTTATTTATTTATTTAAATAAATAAATATATATATATATATATATATGTATATATATATATATATATATATATATATATACATACATATATATATATATATATATATATATATATATATATATATATATTTTTTTTTTTTAGAGTCAAAATTAATTTAAAAGTAACAAGCCACCGCTAGTCATGAATAGTTGAAGTGGTATTTAAATAAACCAACAATTCCAATGCACTAAAAAAAGTGTGGGGCCTGAGTGCGCTGCTACTGAACAACATTACAAATAAAGGCACATTGCACAGTAATAATACACGTGGAACAAGAATATAATTACAGGAGGGGCTCCCCCCAAGAGGATAATTAAAGGCACTTGTCAACCCCAACAGAGGAAATATGAATTATAAAAATATGGCAAACTCATGATCTGAATTAAGTCCTTCAGAAACAGTGCGATATTTACAAATTAATTTGGCCTCCAATTGTCGTAATTTTAGTGTAAGGTTACCACCCCGTGGGGGCAATGACACTTTGCACAGCCCCACAAAACGAATATCATTTTTGCAGTCCATTTGATGAGATTTTTGCCAATGATAGGCAAGGGAGTATTTAGCATCTTGGCTCCCAATGGAAGCCAGATGTTCACGAATTCTAATTTTAAGTGGGCGAATAGTGCTCCCTATATATTTCAGGCCACAGGTGCATATAATGCAATACACTACAAACTTAGAATTGCAATTTATGAAAGACTTGATTTCATGATTACCTCGTAGCCCAAAAGAGACTGCGGATGTTTCAAATGTAAAGTTGCACATATTACAAACACCACATTTATGAAAGTCAAGGACTCTGGCGGAATTGAGCCAAGTCTTGGGTATAGATAAGGGGCTCATAAATGATGGACTCAATACATTTTTAAGGGATGTCCCTTTGCTGTAAGTCACACTGACATTAGTGTCCAACCAATTTGAGATGTCTTTGTTGAGATGTAACAAGTGCCAATGTTTACTTAAAATAGCATGTATTTTGTGACTATCAGAGTTATATCTTGTGATAAACCTGATATTTTCAGAGTTTAATGATTTAGCCCGAGTTTTCGGCACCAATAGATCCGCTCTCTTAACCTGACATACTGTGGCTGATGCTTGTTCGACACACTTCTTATGGTAACCTCTGTTCAAAAACCGGGATTTGATAAGAGCACATTCTTGATCATAATCCACTGGAGCAATTTCTCTTAGCACATATGAATTCCCCTTTGGGAATATTGGCAATGACATGTTTTTTATGGCATGATTCTGCATGTAACGTGGCATTCACTGAGGTCGATTTGCGAAAGGTTTTGGTAATTAGGCCGTTAGGGGTTAGTTCTATGGAAAGGTCCAAAAAGTCAATGTGAGATTGACTGAAGGTTGAGGTAAATTGTAATCCCCAATCATTATCATTTAAGCAGGATACAAATTCAACAAGAAGATCTTTTGTACCAGTCCACACTAAAATAACATCATCGATATAACGTTTCCACAAATAAATAAAAGGTGAATACATGGATTTAGAAAAGACACGTTTGCTCGAAACAATGCATAAAAGCATTGGCCAGTGCAGGTGCAAAGCTTGCACCCATGGCTATACCAATCAATTGCTTAAAGTACATCTGATTGAAAACAAAAACATTGTTTTGCAAAGTAAATGATAATAATTCCTTGACCATTTCTAGATGCTCAAAATAAGAAGCAGAAAATTCTCGAAACAAAAAATCAACACTTTGTAATGCTTTGTGGTGAGCTATTGACGTGTACAGAGCTTTGACATCTAAGGTAACCAACCAACAGTCTTGGTTAAATTTGAGGTGATCTAACATTTCCAAAATGTGCATGGTATCTCTAATAAATGTTGGGGTCCGCAATACTTCTGGTAGTAAAAATTCATTAATGTAGATGGATATTGGCTCAAGTACCCCACCGCCTCCACTAACTATCGGTCTCCCCTCAGGTATATCTGAGAAAGCCTTATGGATTTTCGGAAGAAATTATACGGTGGGCATGATGGGCCCGTCAACTGTGAGGAAATTCCTTTCAACATCAGTTAAACAACCTAATTTATGCCATTTCAAAATAAGTGCATAAGCCATTTCATGAATAGAATGTAGAGGATTGTGCGGAATGATTAAGTAACAACCTGCCGAATCTAAGTGATGCATACCCATGGCAATGTAGTCACACCTATTCATTATGACCACATTGCCACCTTTGTCAGCCTCTTTAATAATCAAATCTTCGTTACGAGACAAATGATAGATTGCAACTTTTTCAAGTTTATTCAAATTACAATTCACTTTAAATGTGCATCCAGGAATAGAGTCTTCCAAATGATGAATATCCTTTAACACCGCCTGATAAAATGTATCAATAATATTATCAGGCGGAAGTGTTGGTGAAAATTTAGATTTCCTGGACAGTTCCTTAATACACACATTTTGCTGTACAATATCAAGTTCTTTAAGAACATCTGTAACGCTAGTAGAGGTCTTGGATATTGCATCATCCAAAGTCATGAGTACATGGGTGGTAAATATAGTTTGAAGAGAAATGGGAGACGGGATAGGTGTCGGTGGCATAGGTTTATAAGTCCGTACTTGTGTAGCAAAACATTTCTTCAGTTTAAGTTTCCAAATAAACTTGAACAAATCAATTTGGATGTCTACGAAGTTATTCATAACTGTGGGGACAAAAGAGAGTCCCTTGTTCAACACAGATATTTCAGCTGAAGAGAGCTGATATGTACTTAAATTGGTAATAAGATTTACAGATTCTGGTTGGGAAATTGTTGCTGTGACATGGCCCTGGTTAGTCTTCGGGACAGTGGTACGGGTCCGCTGCCTGGGCCTGCCGCCCCTTGTGCCCCGTGTGGTATGCCTAGGGTTGCAATATTTGTGGATAGTGGGGTCTGGAAACAAACTATTTTTGCTGCCGCTATTCTGTTGCCTTTTTTGTAGCGCCTGAGTTGTTCCAAAAAAGGCGATGGATCTGATGGCACAATTTCTGGCTCTACTGAATCCTCTTCAGAATTATCGAGTGTAACAGATGAGGTAGGGTCAGTAAGTGAAACATTAGATGTGCAAGGAGGGACTGTTTCAGAATCACTATCAATCTCAGAACTGGCTGGAATAGACGCCAGACTGCTAGAGCGAGATCTCGAGACCTCATCATATTTGGCTTGATATGTGTAAATTCTATTGTTTCTAAAATCTTTAACATCCCTGGAAAATTTCCTAGATTTGCGGAGTTTGACCACATCTTGGTGCTTCCGCAAAATTTCATAGAGTGTCCTAAAGTTTTTGTTAATGGTTGAGCTGGGGGCCTCAAATGAGTTGATCTGTTCCTTAATTCTGTCAATTTCAATAACGATGCGGGAATGTACCCGAGTGGCATGTTCTACTAAGAGCTCCAACATTTTATTAGAACTAGAGGTTAAATTAGTTTCCCATTCTGATAGAAGATCAGTGTCTAGGGGATCCTCAAAATCCGGTAAAATTAGGATTCTGAGTCCCCTGGGGATTGTTTGTTCATGTAAATAATGAGCCAAAGTTGTTTTCTCCCAAAATTAGTTAATCTCCTTGATACTTAGTTTTTCTAGTTTAAAAAATAAGGATCTAAGGTCTGTTTTAGCAGTGTCCATTCTTTTGAAAGGATTCAGAGTTGAGCCCCGAGGGGCAAATAATGCTTTAATGTCATCATCTTGAGTCAGTAAATATTCAGCTGCTTCAGCCATTATACAGCTGCTGGGTATAGTGACTTGAAAATGACAAGAACAAAGTTATGGCAGAAAAAGTCACGAGTCCACAGCGCTTATACAGTGATTAAGAAAATAAACATCAAGGCTGCGGGTATCTGGGCGGTGTGGGTGTACTGCCAATACACATCCACAGGAATAGTTGAAGAAAAACAAAGATGTTCCCAGTCTCACTGCGCCAAGAAATTATAATTAGTTGTTTGTGCAAAGAAAAGCCTTTATTGTTTGTGCGAACAGAAGCCCGACACGTGTTTCAAGCTGTGTACAGCTTTTCATCAGAGGCTTAAATTGCATAGTACATCATTTCCATACAAATTGGGTAAAGTTAAAAATAAAACATACACATGAATGTTTTGTGCAAAGAATTGTTACATAAAGAACATAGGCACAAGTTGTGAGCAAGCAGTCCAGGGCGCGATGCAACCACAAAAAATATAACACATGTACATCACATGTAGGAAGAGTAAAAAAGTAGAAATTAAGTTACCACAAATTAACCAATTTCATTCGTAGTAGTCCGTTGACAGACAAACAAAAAAAGAAGAAAAAGAAACATGATTTTAGAAACAAAAATTGGCCATAGCAGCGCAATCAAGTTCCACTTAGTAAGCTAAGTCTTAAATCAAAGACTGTAATGTATTCCAAAAATAAGTACCTTAGGTTGCAGCAATAAGAAATCCACATTTAGAGTAGGACAATGCCAGAGACAGTTCTGTAGGCAGATAGATTAAGTAATTACTGGAAAGCCAATTGCAGAAAAATATTACGTAAGTTACCAAAACAAACCGTAATGCTGTCAATAAAATCAATAAAAACATACCTCAAAATGCCTTGCAGTTGCGGAAAGCTAATTTAGCCAAAGAAACCAGGAAAAGAAAAGAAATATCAAATTAGTATTAAAAAAACCACCAAAGTACCCATTAGATTAACTCCAATTAGCTTGTGATTCAAAAGGACTGTGGACAATTCCTGACTGGTTAACCAAAAAAGCCAATTAAAAGTTAAAACTACAACATGGGGAGAGCAAAATAAACAGACCTACCTCAATGACCGCTTGTTTCAGTCCACTAGTGTTACCATTGCACAATGCACGAAAGAAAGGTAGGACTAAATATACCGGAATGCAGTATAGCACAATGCATGGCCTTCCAAGTAAGACAAACAGAAAGGGGCAAAAAGGATCGCCATGTTGGGTGAACTAAACACACCTTCAGAAAAGCCTAACTTAGTGAAACCGGTCCATAAGCCCAAATTAGCCAAAAAATAAAAAGGAGAATTTAGCAAACAATTATTACTCATGTTTTGCTGATGAAATGTATTTTTTGTTTTTTGTTTAAATGTATTTATTTATTGAAATATATATATCTAATTTTTTTTTTTTTTTGAGACAAAATTAATTTAAAAGTAACAAGCCACTGCTAGTCATGAATAATTGAAGTGGTATTTAAATAAACCAACAATTCCAATGCACTAAAAAAAGTGTGGGGCCTGAGTGCGCTGCTACTGAACAACATTACAAATAAAGGCACATTGCACAGTAATAATACACGTGGAACAAGAATATAATTACAGGAGGGGCTCCCCCCAAGAGGATAATTAAAGGCACTTGTCAACCCCAACAGAGGAAATATGAATTATAAAAATATGGCAAACTCATGATCTGAATTAAGTCCTTCAGAAATAGTGCGATATTTACAAATTAATTTGGCCTCCAATTGTCGTAATTTTAGTTTAAGATTACCACCCCGTGGGGGCAATGACACTTTGCACAGCCCCAGAAAACGAATGTCATTTTTGCAGTCCATTTGATGAGATTTTTGCCAATGATAGGCAAGGGGGTATTTAGCATCTTGGCTCCCAATGGAAGCCAGATGTTCACGAATTCTAATTTTAAGTGGGCGAATAGTGCTCCCTATATATTTCAGGCCACAGGTGCATATAATGCAATACACTACAAACTTAGAATTGCAATTGATGAAAGACTTGATTTCATGATTACCTCGTAGCCCAAAAGAGACTGCGGATGTTTCAAATGTAAAGTTGCACATATTACAAACACCACATTTATGAAAGCCAAGGATTCTGGCGGAATTGAGCCAAGTCTTGGGTGTAGATAAGGGGCTCATAAATGATGGACTCAATACATTTTTAAGGGATGTACCTTTGCTGTAAGTCACACTCACATTAGTGTCCAACCAATTTGAGATGTCTTTGTCGAGATGTAACAAGTGCCAATGTTTACTTAAAATAGCATGTATTTTGTGACTATCAGAGTTATATCTTGTGATAAACCTGATATTTTCAGAGTTTAATGATTTGGACCGAGTTTTCGGCACCAATAGATCCGCTCTCTTAACCTGACGTACTGTGGCTGATGCTTGTTCGACACACTTCTTATGGTAACCTCTATTCAAAAATCGGGATTTGATAAGAGCACATTCTTGATCATAATCCACTGATTGGGAGCAATTTCTCTTAGCACGAATGAATTCCCCTTTGGGAATATTGGCAATGACATGTTTTTTATGGCATGATTCTGCATGTAACGTGGCATTCACTGAGGTCGATTTGCGAAAAGGTTTTGGTAATTAGGCCGTTAGGGGTTAGTTCTATGGAAAGGTCCAAAAAAGCAATGTGGGATTGACTAAAGGTTGAGGTAAATTGTAATCCCCAATCATTATCATTTAAACAGGATACAAATTCAACAAGAAGATCTTTTGTACCAGTCCACACTAAAATAACATCATCGATATAACGTTTCCACAAATAAATAAAAGGTGAATACATGGATTAAGAAATCACACATGTTTGCTCGAAACAATGCATAAAAGCATTCGCCAGTGCAGGTGCAAAGCTTGCACCCATGGCTATTCCAATCAATTGCTTAAAGTACATCTGATTGAAAACAAAAACATTGTTTTGCAAAGTAAATAATAATAATTCCTTGACCATTTCCAGATGCTCAAAATAAGAAGCAGAAAATTCTCGAAACAAAAAATCAACACTTTGTAATGCTTTGTGGTGAGCTATTGACGTGTACAGAGCTTTGACGTCTAAGGTAACCAACCAACAGTCTTGGTTAAATTTGAGGTGATCTAACATTTACAAAATGTGCATGGTATCTCTAATAAATGTTGGGGTCGGCAATACCTCTGGTAGTAAAAATTCATTAATGTATATGGATATTGGCTTAAGTACCCCACCGCCTCCACTAACTATCGGTCTCCCCTCAGGTATATCTGAGAAAGCCTTATGGATTTTCGGAAGAAAATATACAGTGGGCATGATGGGCCCGTCAACTGTGAGGAAATTCCTTTCAACATCAGTTAAACAACCTAATTTATGCCATTTCAAAATAAGTGCATTAGCCATTTCATGAATAGAATGTAGAGGATTGTGCGGAATGATTAAGTAACAACCTGCCGAATCTAAGTGATGCATACCCATGGCAATGTAGTCACACCTATTTATTATGACCACATTGCCACCATTGTCAGCCTCTTTAATAATCAAATCTTCGTTACGAGACAAATGATAGATTGCAACTTTTTCAAGTTTATTCAAATTACAATTCACTTTAAATGTGCGTCCAGGAATAGAGTCTTCTAAATGATGAATATCCTTTAACACCGCCAGATAAAATGTATCAATAATATTATCAGGCGGAAGTGTTGGTGAAAATTTAGATTTCCTGGACAATTCCTTAATACACACATTTTGCTGTACAATATCAAATTCTTTAAGAACATCTGTAATGCTAGTAGAGGTATTGGATATTGCATCATCCAAAGTCATGAGTGCATGGGTGGTAAATAGAGTTTGAAGAGAAATGTGAGACGGGATAGGTGTCGGTGGCGTAGGTTTATAAGCCCGTACTTGTTAGGCAAAAAAATTCTTCAGTTTAAGTTTCCGAATAAACTTGAACAAATCGTTTTGGATGTCTACGAAGTTATTCATAACTGTGGGGACAAAAGAGAGTCCCTTGTTCAACACAGATATTTCAGCTGAAGAGAGCTGATATGTACTTAAATTGGTACTAAGATTTACAGATTCTGGTTGGGAAATTGTTGCTGTGACAAAGGGGAATTAATTCGTGCTAAGAGAAATTGCTCCCAATCAGTGGATTATGATCAAGAATGTGCTCTTATCAAATCCCGGTTTTTGAATAGAGGTTACCATAAGAAGTGTGTCGAACAAGCATCAGCCACAGTACGTCAGGTTAAGAGAGCGGATCTATTGGTGCCGAAAACTCGGGCTAAATCATTAAACTCTGAAAATATCAGGTTTATCACAAGATATAACTCTGATAGTCACAAAATACATGCTATTTTAAGTAAACATTGGCACTTGTTACATCTCGACAAAGACATCTCAAATTGGTTGGACACTAATGTCAGTGTGACTTACAGCAAAGGTACATCCCTTAAAAATGTATTGAGTCCATCATTTATGAGCCCCTTATCTTTACCCAAGACTTGGCTCAATTCCGCCAGAGTCCTTGGCTTTCATAAATGTGGTGTTTGTAATATGTGCAACTTTACATTTGAAACATCCGCAGTCTCTTTTGGGCTACGAGGTAATCATGAAATCAAGTCTTTCATCAATTGCAATTCTAAGTTTGTAGTGTATTGCATTATATGCACCTGTGGCCTGAAATATATAGGGAGCACTATTCGCCCACTTAAAATTAGAATTCGTGAACATCTGGCTTCCATTGGGAGCCAAGATGCTAAATACCCCCTTGCCTATCATTGGCAAAAATCTCATCAAATGGACTGCAAAAATGACATTCGTTTTGTGGGGCTGTGCAAAGTGTCATTGCCCCCACGGGGTGGTAACCTTACACTAAAATTACGACAATTGGAGGCCAAATTAATTTGTAAATATCACACTGTTTCTGAAGGACTTAATTCAGATCATGAGTTTGCCATATTTTTATAATTCATATTTCCTCTGTTGGGGTTGACAAGTGCCTTTAATTATCCTCTTGGGGGGAGCCCCTCCTGTAATTATATTCTTGTTCCACGTGTATTATTACTGTGCAATGTGCCTTTATTTGTAATGTTGTTCAGTAGCAGCGCACTCAGGCCCCACACTTTTTTTAGTGCATTGGAATTGTTGGTTTATTTAAATACCACTTCAATTATTCATGACTAGCGGTGGCTTGTTACTTTTAAATTAATTTTTTCTCTAAAAATAAAATAAAAAATAAAAAAAATTTAAAAAAAATATTATATATATATTTAAATAAATAAATAAATTTAAACAAAAAACAAAAAAATAAATTTCATCAGCAAAACACGAGTAATAATTGTTTGCTAAATTCTCCTTTTTATTTTTTGGCTAATTTGGGTTTATGGACCGGTTTCACTAAGTTAGGCTTTTCTAAAGGTGTGTTTAGTTCACCCAACATGGCGATCCTTTTTGCCCCTTTCTGTTTGTCTTACTTGGAAGGCCATGCATTGTGCTATACTGCATTCCAGTATATTTAGTCCTACCTTTCTTTCGTGCATTGTGCAATGGTAACACGAGTAGACTGAAACAAGCGGTCATTGAGGTAGGTCTGTTTATTTTGCTCTCCCCATGTTGTAGTTTTAACTTTTAATTGGCTTTTTTGGTTAACCAGTCAGGAATTGTCCACAGTCCTTTTGAATCACGCGTTAATTGGAGTTAATCTAATGGGTACTTTGGTGGTTTTTTTGAATACTAATTTGAGATTTATTTTCTTTTCCTGGTTTCTTTGGCTAAATTAGCTTTCCGCAACTGCGAGGCATTTTGAGGTATTTTTTTATTGATTTTATTGACAGCATTACGGTTTGTTTTGGTAACTTACGTAATATTTTTCTGCAATTGGCTTTCCAGTAATTACTTAATCTATCTGCCTACAGAACTGTATCTGGCATTGTCCTACTCTAAATGTGGATTTCTTATTGCTGCAACCTAAGGTACTTATTTTTGGAATACATTACAGTCTTTGATTTAAGACTTAGCTTACTAAGTGGAACTTGATTGCGCTGCTATGGCCAACTTTTGTTTCTAAATTCATGTTTCTTTTTCTTCTTTTTTTGTTTGTCTGTCAACGGACTACTATGAATGAAATTGGTTAATTTGTGGTAACTTAATTTCTACTTTTTTACTCTTCCTACATGTGATGTACATGTGTTATATTTTTTGTGGTTGCATCGCGCCCTGGACTGCTTGCTCACAACTTGTGCCTATGTTCTTTATGTAACAATTCTTTGCACAAAACAATCATGTGTATGTTTTATGTTTAACTTTACCCAATTTGTATGGAAATGATGTACTAATCAATTTAAGCCTCTGATGAAAAGCTGTACACAGCTTGAAACACGTGTCAGGCTTCTCTTTGCACAAACAATAAAGGCTTTTCTTTGCACAAACAACTAATTATAATTTCTTGGCGCAGTGAGACTGGGAACATCTTTGTTTTTCTTCAACTATTCCTGTGGATGTGTATTGGCAGTACACCCACACCGCCCAGATACCCGCAGCCTTGATGTTTATTTTCTTAATCACTGTATAAGCGCTGTGGACTCGTGACTTTTTCTGCCATAACTTTGATCTTGTCAGTCTACAGCAGGGTCGGACTGGGGCATAAAATTGTCTCGGGCACCAACATGAAAGTGGCCCACAGTTGCAAATGGGAATTCATTCCTTTTGGAACACTGTTTGAATAGTACCCCAGTGGGAGATTTTTGATAAAATGTGATGCAAATTGTACATTTAAAAGAATATTTATTCAGCAACAGTGATCAAAACTATTAGCCACAAAGTGAAGTCACTCATCAAACTGGCCCACTTTGACCATAAAAGTACCCACTTTGACCCAAAAAACTGGCCCACGCAAACATTTTGCAGTTTTGGTTCGGCTATGGGACTTTTGCCCTAAAGGCCAGTCCATGCCTGGTCTATAGAGCTAAAGTTGTTTGTGTACATGCATCAGAAGGGCATCCAGTTCATTCTCCCCTTTGAATTCTGGGGTGTCTAGTTCCCCATCTTTCAAATTGGTGGGAAAACTACAAATCCCAGAATTCTAAGCTAAATCAGAACTGGATGGCTATCCGATCCATGACTATGAGAAACTTAAGTTCATGGAATCTAAACCTTGGGGAGAGTAATTTGATATGCATGACTTCACTGGCAGTCCCTTTTTTTACAATTTGCACAGCCAGAGCAAGAGCTGCCCCAATGTGTGTTTGCTCAGTTCAGTAGGACCTTAATTTACTGAACTAATGGCAAATGATGCCGGGCCAGGCTGAATCGATACATTTCTGCTCCTGCTGGCTGAGTGGTTGCTAAGCAAAGTGCTCCTGGCTCCACTGTTTTGCAAGTCCCTGAACGTGTTATTACATTTGTTTTACATATGAACAAAAGTAAAAATAAAATGCTCACTTTCAGTTCAGGCCCTCAGCTCACCCTCGTGATGTCCCTGTGGTCTTGCTTGTTGCAAATTGAAAATCGGGACAATCACCATAGAAGATCTGACCTGTAGCCCGGAGCAGCATGACTGTGTGAAAATGTTTAAATTCTGTATGCTGCCTTTCAAATAAATAATGCCTGAAACAAACTAACTTTGTTCTAGTTTGCCCATGAAGTGCAGGTCCGGCGGAGTCTATGAACTGGAGTCTCCGGTATGCTTAGAGAGCCAGTCAGTCAGCTCATCATTACCAGCTTTGCATGGAAAACACAAAGATTCAGGCACTGAACAGCTTTCAACACAATTTGCGCAAAGTCAGCTGATCTTTGACCCAACTCTACTGATCACAGAGAAAGAGAGGTCACAGCAGCAAAGCTGCATTTATTAATGTGGCCTCACTTTCCCTATGCTCTTGTCTGCCAAACAAGGCCCCCTTGGCAGACAGCACATCCAAGAGTGCAAGACCAAGACTGCGCAGCACTTGCTTATTGCAGCCTTTCCAAATCAAATTGAAAAGCACACTTAACGGTATAACGGTATAAACAACGTGACAGTTATTATTGTTCAATTAAGTTGTTCACGGTATCTTTAACGGTATACCATTATACCATTACATCCCTAGTCCTGACCAGTGTACTGCCTTAATGATGAACTTAAGAAAGAGGCAAGAAGTCTCCATGGGACACATGGAATGCATACAGAGATGTCACCTCCGCTTTTTGTGGGTTGGCTGACAGGCATAGTCAGCAGGCAGTAGAAGAAATGCTGAAGCCATTGGAGAGATTTGTAGTTTTGCAATATGATGGTACTAGCGGCGACAAACATGTTAATGAGGCAAGAAAACACATAGTTACTCAGAAAGGTAGAGCAATTGACACCACTCAAAAAAGAGCAGTATACCAGGCTGGTTACTCCTGGGTCCAAACAATGGTCGCAACACCAGAGCTTTCATCGCCAAGTGATTGGGGGTGGAAGAAGAAGGATGAAGGTGGATGGTAAATATCCAGGACAACCTTACCAGCGGCTAGGCAAGCTTGGAGGGAACTCTTATGATGTGGCTGCAAGAAAGGCTGCCCACTACATTCCAAGTGTAGGAAGGCTGCCCTACGGTGTACTGCTCTTTGTAATTGTGGCACTCTTCATACTGACTGAAATAAGGCAGCGGGTTTATTACCAATAATCTCTTTCGGGAATAGTATCAATATTAATTCAATAATTAACAATAACATAAAAATCAGAAATATAAGGCACTGTATTTGTATTACATAAACTTCTATCAATAATTATTCTTGGTTTTGTTTTTCTTCTCTCGATAAGTCAATTAATGTTTATATTCTGCTACAAATTATGAAAAAGAACCCTTATTAATTAGCCTTGTAACATGTACAATAGACATCACATGAAGCAAATGATTGAACAATGAATGTCTACAAAAATTAATATATCTAAATGACAACCTGTCACCATGCTTTAAAAAGTGCTGCCAACTTTGGTACAGGAGAAATCTGAGATGGCCTCATAGCCAAACATTTTCATTAGGGTGTGGTCCAAAAGTAGTCCAAAATTCATGGCTCTATCACCAAGGCAAGTTTGTTTCACCGATCTGCAGTACTGCTACTGATGCAGTAAAGCACAAGAGCATTATGTTTTTGGCATGTAGATGATGAAAAGGGGACTCTGGTTTACCAATTACCCTTTTGGAGATGGAATTACCTGCATTATTTTAAGTAATAATACAATTTTTTTTAAAAACAGGGCTTTGCACCCCTGCCAGATGGAAATTACTCACAATCTGAATGTGCAACAAGGTGTAGGTGTGCCCCTTCAGACCTGTAGTTCCCCAGCCTGCATCCCAAATAGGCCATGCAAGGATGGGAAAGCAACACCCCCCTCACCATTCACGGATCATATGGCAGTTTGCGCTAGCGAATAGAAACGTTATAAGGGAAACTGCATTAACAGTTAAAGTCACCCAGGAGTGTTCCAGTGTTCATATTTCTAATGGACTGGCCTAGCTCGTCTAGAATCGGTGGCGGGTGGCGCCACATCGCCTATTGTGTACAGGCCGCCACTTATCCTTTTACTCTCCCAGTTTTTACTTCAATTAGCATGTTCCCCCTTTTTTCATTTTTTTCATTTTGCCAAATGTGTGTGGCACAAACCACACATTTGCCAAAACCATTGCTACTGTAGAGAGAGAGAAAGAGAGAGAGAGAGAAAGAGAGAGAGACAAAGACAGAGAGAGGGGAGATAGAGAGAGAGAGAGAGAGAGAGAGAGAGAGATGGGGCTTTGACTTGAGCGTATCTGGTTGGCATAGCAGCAAGCAATGCAACGGAATGAAATGGACAACTCACTAAAATCTCTTTTCCAAACTCCTCCACATATTACCCAATGAAGAGCTCCCTAACAAGATTTGCTCCAATCAGCAGCTTTGTAAGAAGCAAGTCAGCCAGGCTTTCCATTTTCCAGCCGCATATTGATTGTGCTCTTCTGTGTGAGTTCAAGTACAACTGGGCTTTTTTGGGCTACTTTCAGAGGTGATCCTTGATTATTTTAAATTCCTCCCAAGGCTGCCTACCCGAGTGCTGATGAGTGGCTCTGGCGCGAGGTTAAACAATGTAATATATATCCTGCATAAACATCCAACCTTTTTTCTACTGCGTTATCATTAAAGCTGTGTCTGTGTGCTCTCTGTCATCGTCCCATTATGGCACCGAGGATATGCTTCAGTTGGCCCTTTGTTTGCGTTCTTTCCTGGAGATAATTGATTCTTATCCTTTGATGGGAATCCAGGTATAGGAAGCAGCATGACTGAACAGGCTGTTTTCGAGTAAGTTTTATATGATTGTCTGGATGGGCGCATACACTGCACTGACAAGCTTTTTCGAAGGACAGTATTTATTTATGCAACTGTTATTGCTGCCAAAACTCAGAGCCTGCTAAGCGTGCATGTCATTCGCCTCATAAGTAGCTGTTTGCTGCTCTTGGACATTTAGACAAGCGCATCAGCAACTTGTAAACCCAGACACAAGGGGTGATTGTCCCTTCCCCTGCTGTATCGATGCCCATACCCATCCTGTCCCCCAAGTCCTAGTTCCCCTAGAGTTTCCTTTTCTTGCAGGTCTCAGAGCTATCCTGAGAGGGGAGCAGGCACTGCAGCAGAGGGAGCCCCCTATCCCCACTCTCTATACACTACCCACCCACCCTACCCACAGTCTCTCTACCCACACCACCCACTCTACCCCCACCCACCTGACACCCACGTTCCCACCATAACACCACTTTCCTTATCCTCCTATCCAGACTCTCTCTAATACCACCCACTCAGCCTACCCCCCACTCTCTCTACTCCCACCCAAGCCCCACTCTCACTAACACAACCCTACCCCTACTCTCTCTACCCCACTCTAACCCTACTCTCTCTACCCACATGCTCCTACTCTCTTTGCCCTCACCCACCCACCCTACTCCTAGTCTCTCTGCCCCCACCCACCCTACTCTCTCTACCCCCACCCACGCTCCCTATTCTCTCTACCCTCACCTACCCTACCCCTGTCTGTACCCCGATTACCCACCCTACTCTTACTCTCTCTACCACCACTCAACTACCCTACCCCTACTCTCCCTACCCCACCCCACCCTACCCCAACGCTCTCTCCCCCACTATACCCTCGCTCTCTCTACCCCCACCCACCTACCCTACTCTGCTCACTCTATCCCCACCCACCCTACCCCCACTCTCTACAGACCAACCAACCAGCCTACCTGCACTCTCTACCCCCACCCAGTCCCCGATCTCTCAAAACCTAGCCACCCTACCACTTCTCTCTCTACCATACCTCAGCTCTCTACAGGTATACCTCCGCACAGCCAGCCTCCCCCTCCTCTCTCTACCCCCATCCACCCTACCCACATTCTTTCTACACCCATACTCTACCCCCACTCAACCACTCTACCCCACTCTCTCTTCCCCCACCCACCCACACATCCAACTCCTGCTGTCTCTACCCCTAACCACCCTGCCCCTGCTCTCTCTACCCCCATTCACCCACCCTACCCCAGCTCTCTCAACCCCTAGCCGCCCTACCCCGTCTCTCTCTACATACCTTAGCTCTCTCTACAGGTATACCCCCACTTTCTCTACCCCCACACACTCACCCTACTCCTGCTCTCTTGTCCCCATCCCACCCTACCCCCACTCTCCCTACACCCACCCACCCTACCAGTGCACACTCTAGCCCCCATACTACCTCTGCTCTCTCCACCCCTAGCCACTCTAGCCTGTCTCTCTCTACCATACCTTGACTCTGTCTATAGGTATGCCCCCACTTTCTCTACCACCACACACCCACCCTACTCCTGCTCTCTCTTCCCCATCCCACCCTACCAATGGACACTCTATCCCCCATACTATCCCTCCCCTTTCTACCCCCACCCACCCTACCCCTACTCCTACCCCTATCTTTTTCTACGTCTTAACCTCCAATTTCTCTGTGTCACTGAAACCTGGATCCCTCCCCACAATACTTCTGTCTCTGCTTCTCTCACCTCTTCCTCTTCATCGTTTGAACATGTTCTTCATCCCTCTAGCCGCGGAGGTGGCCTAGGCCTTCTTTTTCACCCTCACTTTACCTCCTCTCCCTCTCCTGCTTCTCTACCTATGTTTCCCTCCTTTGAATTCATGTATACAATTTTTAATTCTCCTCATTCTATTTCTTTCCTTATCATTTATCGCCCCCCTGGGACCGTTGGCTCCTTCTTTGATGATTTTGATGATCTTCTTGGCCTCATTACCCCTAGCCCTACTCCTTTACTTGTACTTGGTGACTTCAATCTCCACCTCTCTTCTATCTAACTTTCCTGTCCTCTCCTTTCCATCCTTGACTCCTACCTTCTCTCCCCCCTCCCATCCCCTCCCACCCATAAACTTGGCTCAACTATTGACTTCATCTTTAACTCCTCCTTCACTGCTTCTCCTGTTTCCACTCTACCCAACTATCTTTCTGACCATGCCCTTCTCCCATTTTCACTCTCCCCCTCACCCGCTCCCCCCCATCCTCCACCCTCTTTTTCCGGCATGATCTTTGCAACTTCAACCCTTCTTTATTCCTGACATCCTGCTCTTCTTCCACCCCTCCCTATTCTCTTCACTCTCAGCCTCTGAAGCCTCTTCAACCTTTCCTGTTCCCTCACTTTTACTCTCGATCTTCTCTACCCTCTCTCCCCATTCTGCCCTTCTCGCCGACCTGCACAACCTTGGCTCTCTCCTCACCTCTCCTCTATGCGCCGCATTCTCAGGCAACTTGAAAAACTATGGCTCAAAACCCCACCCCCTCCAGCCAATCTGCATACTTCTCCTATCACACTCTCTATGACTCGTGCCTAAACTCCACCAAACACTCCTATTTCTTTGACCTTCTCCAATCTCAATCTTCTCACCCTCGCCGTATCTTTCAAACCTTATCCCGTCTCCTCTCTCCTTCTACCCCTGATCCCTCTATCGCCTCTCCTCTCACTGCTTCTAATCATGCCTCCTTCTTCTCCAAAAAAGTCCTCAATCTTGGCCAAACTATCCTTTCCTCTCCTTCTTACACTACTCCTCCTCTCGCTCCTCCTCCCTACTCCATGTCTTCATTTCTTCCAGTCACTCAATCTGAAGTCACTCTATACTCTCCAGAACTCATCCTACAGCTTCTCCTCTGACCCCATTCCTACCCCCCTCATTCCTAAAATCTACCCCCTCCTCATACTCTAGCTCACCTCTTTCTTCAATACCTGCCTCACAGCTTCGACTTGTCCAGATCCTTTCAAGCATGCAACTATTATTCCTATACTCAAAAAACCTTCAGCTAACCCCCACCTTGCTTCCAACTATTGTCCCATCTCTCTCCTACCCTTTCTCTCTAAACCTCTCGAACGCATTGTCTACTCTCAACTTTCCTCTTTCGTCTCTAACCACTCACACCTGCCTGCCACTCAATCTGGTTTCCACCCTCTACACTCCACTAAAACTGCTCTTACCTCTGTTCTCAACTCTCTCCTCTCCTCACGCCACACCGAACATTCCTCTATATTTATTCTTCTCAACCTCTCTGCTGCTTTTGATACCATCGATATTTGGCCTCAAAGAATCTGCCCTTCTATGGTTCTCTTCTTACCTCTCTAACCATACCTTTGCCGTCTCCTTGGGCGGCTCTACCTCTCCCACCCTTCCTCTCAACCATGGCATTCCCCAAAGTTCTGTCCTTGGTCCCGTTCTCTTTTCGCTCTACACCTCCTTCTTAGCCCCCATCATTTCCACCTTCGGTGTCTCACATCATTTCTATACGGACGATACCCAGCTTTTTCTCTCCTTCTCCTCCTTCTCTCCTGACATCCACAAGAAGGTTTCCTCTTGCCTCTCTGCTAATAAATCTTGGATGTCCTCTCACTACCTTACTCTCAACACAGATAAAACTGAAGGCCTTTTCCTTCCTGCATGCACTCTCCCTCCTCCTTCTCCTCCCCCTGTCATTTCTCTTTCCCCCCTCCAACGTCTTCTTTGATGATTTTGATGATCTTCTTGGCCTCATTACCCCTAGCCCTACTCCTTTACTTGTACTTGGTGACTTCAATCTCCACCTCTCTTCTATCTAACTTTCCTGTCCTCTCCTTTCCATCCTTGACTCCTACCTTCTCTCCCCCCTCCCATCTCCTCCCACCCATAAACCTGGCCCAACTATTGACTTCATCTTTAACTCCTCCTTCACTGCTTCTCCTGTTTCCACTCTACCCAACTATCTTTCTGACCATGCCCTTCTCCCATTTTCACTCTCCTCCTCACCCGCTCCCCCCCATCCTCCACCCTCTTTTTCCGGCATGATCTTTGCAACTTCAACCCTTCTTTATTCCTGACATCCTGCTCTTCTTCCACCCCTCCCTATTCTCTTCACTCTCAGCCTCTGAAGCCTCTTCAACCTTTCCTGTTCCCTCACTTTTACTCTCGATCTTCTCTACCCTCTCTCCCCATTCTGCCCTTCTCGCCGACCTGCACAATCTTGGCTCTCTCCTCACCTCTCCTCTATGCGCCGCATTCTCAGGCAACTTGAACAACTATGGCTCAAAACCCCACCCCCTCCAGCCAATCTGCATACTTCTCCTATCACACTCTCTATGACTCGTGCCTAAACTCCACCAAACACTCCTATTTCTTTGACCTTCTCCAATCTCAATCTTCTCACCCTCGCCGTATCTTTCAAACCTTATCCCGTCTCCTCTCTCCTTCTACCCCTGATCCCTCTATCGCCTCTCCTCTCACTGCCTCTGATCTTGCCTCCTTCTTCTCCAACAAAGTCCTCAATCTTCGCCAAACTATCCTTTCCTCTCCTTCTTACACTACTCCTCCTCTCGCTCCTCCTCCCTACTCCATGTCTTCATTTCTTCCAGTCACTCAATCTGAAGTCACCCTATACTCTCCAGAACTCATCCTACAGCTTCTCCTCTGACCCCATTCCTACCCCCCTCATTCCTAAAATCTACCCCCTCCTCATACTCTATCTCACCTCTTTCTTCAATACCTGCCTCACATCTTCGACTTGTCCAGATCCTTTCAAGCATGCAACTATTATTCCTATACTCAAAAAACCTTCAGCTAACCCCCACCTTGCTTCCAACTATTGTCCCATCTCTCTCCTACCCTTTCTCTCTAAACTTCTCGAACGCATTGTCTACTTTCAACTTTCCTCTTTCGTCTTTAACCACTCACACCTGCCTGCCACTCAATCTGGTTACCACCCTCTACACTCCACTAAAACTGCTCTTACCTCTGTTCTCAACTCTCTCCTCTCCTCACGCCACACCGAACATTCCTCTATATTTATTCTTCTCAACCTCTCTGCTGCTTTTGATACCATCGATATTTGGCCTCAAAGACTCTGCCCTTCTATGGTTCTCTTCTTACCTCTCTAACCATACCTTTGCCGTCTCCTTGGGCGGCTCTACCTCTCCCACCCTTCCTCTCAACCATGGCATTCCCCAAAGTTCTGTCCTTGGTCCCGTTCTCTTTTCGCTCTACACCTCCTTCTTAGCCCCCATCATTTCCACCTTCGGTGTCTCACATCATTTCTATACTGACGATACCCAGCTTTTTCTCTCCTTCTCCTCCTTCTCTCCTGACATCCACAAGAAGGTTTCCTCCTGCCTCTCTGCTATTAAATCTTGGATGTCCTCTCACTACCTTACTCTCAACACAGATAAAACTGAAGGCCTTTTCCTTCCTGCATGTACTCTCCCTCCTCCTTCTCCTCCCCCTGTCATTTCTCTTTCCCCCCTCCAACCTCTTCTTTGATGATTTTGATGATCTTCTTGGCCTCATTACCCCTAGCCCTACTCCTTTACTTGTACTTGGTGACTTCAATCTCCACCTCTCTTCTATCTAACTTTCCTGTCCTCTCCTTTCCATCCTTGACTCCTACCTTCTCTCCCCCCTCCCATCCCCTCCCACCCATAAACCTGGCTCAACTATTGACTTCATCTTTAACTCCTCCTTCACTGCTTCTCCTGTTTCCACTCTACCCAACTATCTTTCTGACCATGCCCTTCTCCCATTTTCACTCTCCCCCTCACCCACTCCCCCCCATCCTCCACCCTCTTTTTCCGGCATGATCTTTGCAACTTCAACCCTTCTTTATTCCTGACATCCTGCTCTTCTTCCACCCCTCCCTATTCTCTTCACTCTCAGCCTCTGAAGCCTCTTCAACCTTTCCTGTTCCCTCACTTTTACTCTCGATCTTCTCTACCCTCTCTCCCCATTCTGCCCTTCTCGCCGACCTGCCCAACCTTGGCTCTCTCCTCACCTCTACTCTATGCGCCGCATTCTCAGGCAACTTGAACAACTATGGCTCAAAATACCACCCCCTCCAGCCAATCTGCATACTTCTCCTATCACACTCTCTATGACTCGTGCCTAAACTCCACCAAACACTCCTATTTCTTTGACCTTCTCCAATCTCAATCTTCTCACCCTCGCCGTATCTTTCAAACCTTATCCCGTCTCCTCTCTCCTTCTACCCCTGATCCCTCTATCGCCTCTCCTCTCACTGCCTCTGATCTTGCCACCTTCTTCTCCAACAAAGTCCTCAATCTTCGCCAAACTATCCTTTCCTCTCCTTCTTACACTACTCCTCCTCTCGCTCCTCCTCCCTACTCCATGTCTTCATTTCTTCCAGTCACTCAATCTGAAGTCACCCTATACTCTCCAGAACTCATCCTACAGCTTCTCCTCTGACCCCATTCCTACCCCCCTCATTCCTAAAATCTACCCCCTCCTCATACTCTATCTCACCTCTTTCTTCAATACCTGCCTCACATCTTCGACTTGTCCAGATCCTTTCAAGCATGCAACTATTATTCCTATACTCAACAAACCTTCAGCTAACCCCCACCTTGCTTCCAACTATTGTCCCATCTCTCTCCTACCCTTTCTCTCTAAACTTCTCGAACGCATTGTCTACTCTCAACTTTCCTCTTTCGTCTCTAACCACTCACACCTGCCTGCCACTCAATCTGGTTACCACCCTCTACACTCCACTAAAACTGCTCTTACCTCTGTTCTCAACTCTCTCCTCTCCTCACGCCCGAACATTCCTCTATATTTATTCTTCTCAACCTCTCTGCTGCTTTTGATACCATCGATATTTGGCCTCAAAGAATCTGCCCTTCTATGGTTCTCTTCTTACCTCTCTAACCATACCTTTGCCGTCTCCTTGGGCGGCTCTACCTCTCCCACCCTTCCTCTCAACCATGGCATTCCCCAAAGTTCTGTCCTTGGTCCCGTTCTCTTTTCGCTCTACACCTCCTTCTTAGCCCCCATCATTTCCACCTTCGGTGTCTCACATCATTTCTATACTGACGATACCCAGCTTTTTCTCTCCTTCTCCTCCTTCTCTCCTGACATCCACAAGAAGGTTTCCTCCTGCCTCTCTGCTATTAAATCTTGGATGTCCTCTCACTACCTTACTCTCAACACAGATAAAACTGAAGGCCTTTTCCTTCCTGCATGTACTCTCCCTCCTCCTTCTCCTCCCCCTGTCATTTCTCTTTCCCCCCTCCAACCTCTTCTTTGATGATTTTGATGATCTTCTTGGCCTCATTACCCCTAGCCCTACTCCTTTACTTGTACTTGGTGACTTCAATCTCCACCTCTCTTCTATCTAACTTTCCTGTCCTCTCCTTTCCATCCTTGACTCCTACCTTCTCTCCCCCCTCCCATCCCCTCCCACCCATAAACCTGGCTCAACTATTGACTTCATCTTTAACTCCTCCTTCACTGCTTCTCCTGTTTCCACTCTACCCAACTATCTTTCTGACCATGCCCTTCTCCCATTTTCACTCTCCCCCTCACCCGCTCCCCCCCATCCTCCACCCTCTTTTTCCGGCATGATCTTTGCAACTTCAACCCTTCTTTATTCCTGACATCCTGCTCTTCTTCCACCCCTCCCTATTCTCTTCACTCTCAGCCTCTGAAGCCTCTTCAACCTTTCCTGTTCCCTCACTTTTACTCTCGATCTTCTCTACCCTCTCTCCCCATTCTGCCCTTCTCGCCGACCTGCCCAACCTTGGCTCTCTCCTCACCTCTACTCTATGCGCCGCATTCTCAGGCAACTTGAACAACTATGGCTCAAAATACCACCCCCTCCAGCCAATCTGCATACTTCTCCTATCACACTCTCTATGACTCGTGCCTAAACTCCACCAAACACTCCTATTTCTTTGACCTTCTCCAATCTCAATCTTCTCACCCTCGCCGTATCTTTCAAACCTTATCCCGTCTCCTCTCTCCTTCTACCCCTGATCCCTCTATCGCCTCTCCTCTCACTGCCTCTGATCTTGCCACCTTCTTCTCCAACAAAGTCCTCAATCTTCGCCAAACTATCCTTTCCTCTCCTTCTTACACTACTCCTCCTCTCGCTCCTCCTCCCTACTCCATGTCTTCATTTCTTCCAGTCACTCAATCTGAAGTCACCCTATACTCTCCAGAACTCATCCTACAGCTTCTCCTCTGACCCCATTCCTACCCCCCTCATTCCTAAAATCTACCCCCTCCTCATACTCTATCTCACCTCTTTCTTCAATACCTGACTCACATCTTCGACTTGTCCAGATCCTTTCAAGCATGCAACTATTATTCCTATACTCAAAAAACCTTCAGCTAACCCCCACCTTGCTTCCAACTATTGTCCCATCTCTCTCCTACCCTTTCTCTCTAAACTTCTCGAACACATTGTCTACTCTCAACTTTCCTCTTTCGTCTCTAACCACTCACACCTGCCTGCCACTCAATCTGGTTACCACCCTCTACACTCCACTAAAACTGCTCTTACCTCTGTTCTCAACTCTCTCCCCTCCTCACGCCACACCGAACATTCCTCTATATTTATTCTTCTCAACCTCTCTGCTGCTTTTGATACCATCGATATTTGGCCTCAAAGACTCTGCCCTTCTATGGTTCTCTTCTTACCTCTCTAACCATACCTTTGCCGTCTCCTTGGGCGGCTCTACCTCTCCCACCCTTCCTCTCAACCATGGCATTCCCCAAAGTTATGTCCTTGGTCCCGTTCTCTTTTCGCTCTACACCTCCTTCTTAGCCCCCATCATTTCCACCTTCGGTGTCTCACATCATTTCTATACGGACGATACCCAGCTTTTTCTCTCCTTCTCCTCCTTCTCTCCTGACATCCACAAGAAGGTTTACTCCTGCCTCTCTGCTATTAAATCTTGGATGTCCTCTCACTACCTTACTCTCAACACAGATAAAACTGAAGGCCTTTTCCTTCCTGCATGTACTCTCCCTCCTCCTTCTCCTCCCCCTGTCATTTCTCTTTCCCCCCTCCAACGTCTTCTTTGATGATTTTGATGATCTTCTTGGCCTCATTACCCCTAGCCCTACTCCTTTACTTGTACTTGGTGACTTCAATCTCCACCTCTCTTCTATCTAACTTTCCTGTCCTCTCCTTTCCATCCTTGACTCCTACCTTCTCTCCCCCCTCCCATCTCCTCCCACCCATAAACCTGGCTCAACTATTGACTTCATCTTTAACTCCTCCTTCACTGCTTCTCCTGTTTCCACTCTACCCAACTATCTTTCTGACCATGCCCTTCTCCCATTTTCACTCTCCCCCTCACCCGCTCCCCCCCATCCTCCACCCTCTTTTTCCGGCATGATCTTTGCAACTTCAACCCTTCTTTATTCCTGACATCCTGCTCTTCTTCCACCCCTCCCTATTCTCTTCACTCTCAGCCTCTGAAGCCTCTTCAACCTTTCCTGTTCCCTCACTTTTACTCTCGATCTTCTCTACCCTCTCTCCCCATTCTGCCCGTCTCGCCGATCTGCCCAACCTTGGCTCTCTCCTCACCTCTCCTCTATGCGCCGCATTCTCAGGCAACTTGAACAACTATGGCTCAAAATACCACCCCCTCCAGCCAATCTGCATACTTCTCCTATCACACTCTCTATGACTCGTGCCTAAACTCCACCAAACACTCCTATTTCTTTGACCTTCTCCAATCTCAATCTTCTCACCCTCGCCGTATCTTTCAAACCTTATCCCGTCTCCTCTCTCCTTCTACCCCTGATCCCTCTATCGCCTCTCCTCTCACTGCCTCTGATCTTGCCTCCTTCTTCTCCAACAAAGTCCTCAATCTTCACCAAACTATCCTTTCCTCTCCTTCTTACACTACTCCTCCTCTCGCTCCTCCTCCCTACTCCATGTCTTCATTTCTTCCAGTCACTCAATCTGAAGTCACCCTATACTCTCCAGAACTCATCCTACAGCTTCTCCTCTGACCCCATTCCTACCCCCCTCATTCCTAAAATCTACCCCCTCCTCATACTCTCTCACCTCTTTCTTCAATACCTGCCTCACATCTTCGACTTGTCCAGATCCTTTCAAGCATGCAACTATTATTCCTATACTCAAAAAACCTTCAGCTAACCCCCACCTTGCTTCCAACTATTGTCCCATCTCTCTCCTACCCTTTCTCTCTAAACTTCTCGAACGCATTGTCTACTCTCAACTTTCCTCTTTCGTCTCTAACCACTCACACCTGCCTGCCACTCAATCTGGTTTCCACCCTCTACACTCCACTAAAACTGCTCTTACCTCTGTTCTCAACTCTCTCCTCTCCTCACGCCACACCGAACATTCCTCTATATTTATTCTTCTCAACCTCTCTGCTGCTTTTGATACCATCGATATTTGGCCTCAAAGACTCTGCCCTTCTATGGTTCTCTTCTTACCTCTCTAACCATACCTTTGCCGTCTCCTTGGGCGGCTCTACCTCTCCCACCCTTCCTCTCAACCATGGCTTTCCCCAAAGTTCTGTCCTTGGTCCCGTTCTCTTTTCGCTCTACACCTCCTTCTTAGCCCCCATCATTTCCACCTTCAGTGTCTCACATCATTTCTATACGGACGATACCCAGCTTTTTCTCTCCTTCTCCTCCTTCTCTCCTGACATCCACAAGAAGGTTCTTCCTGCCTCTCTGCTATTAAATCTTGGATGTCCTCTCACTACCTTACTCTCAACACAGATAAAACTGAAGGCCTTTTCCTTCCTGCATGCACTCTCCCTCCTCCTTCTCCTCCCCCTGTCATTTCTCTTTCCCCCCTCCAACCTCTCCTTCTCTCCCCATGCACCTAACCTTGGTCTTTATCTTGACCCCCACCTCTCCCTTTCTCACCATATTTCTCTTACTGCTAGATCTTGCCGCTTTCACCTCTACAACATCCGTAAAATTTGCTCCTTCCTAACCTTTCACGTTACCAAACTCTGAATCTCCTCACACAACTTCTCTAGACTCTTCTACTGCTCTACTCTCTTCTTTGGTCTCCCCTCTTCTCCCCTCTCAAGTCTATCTACCACTCTGCCATCTGCTCCCTCTGCCTTCTCTATCCCCATGACTCCATCTCCTATTCTCTCTCCTCCCTAGGTTGGCTCCCGTTTCATTCCCAGCTCAAATTCAATTTCCTCTGTCTCGTATTCAAATCCCTCCATGGTCTTGCCCCCCCCTATCTTTCCTCCCTCCTCACTTTCTACACTCCTGCTCATTCTCTCCGCTCTTCCAATCGCTACCTACTCTCCTCTCCTCCTCCACCCGATGCCCCTTCTCACTTCCGCTCTTTCCAACTACTTGCCCCTTTCCACTGGAACCGCCTTCCTCTTTCCATCTGCTCTACTTCCTCCTTTACTCACTTTCGTACCTCCCTAAAATCCTACCTCATTCATTCACCACCTTAAAACCTTTTGCTTCCTCCTACTTCTTTTAGTATTCTCTCTAACCCCTCCTTTTCCTTTCCTACTTCCCAACCCACTACTCTCTCTCTCTCCTCTACCTACCCTATCCCCACTCTCTCTACCCCACCCACCCTACCCCCACACTCTCTACCCCACCCTCTCTCCCCAAAATCCCACTCTCTCCTTCCTTATATCCTGTATGTTTCTCATCCTCCTCTATTCCTAGTGGTCGAAGTGGGCGGGAGCGATCGGGAGCGGCGCTCCTATACTTTTTATTTTTAAGTTTATTTTTAAGTTCCTATACTTTTATTTTAAAAATAAACCGTTCTGGAATGGTTTCATTTTAAAATAAAGGGGTAGGAAGAAGTTGAAACTTGCACTTCAGTGCACTTTACTGCACATTCCCATAAATAGCAGGTGTATTTCTTTGGGGGGTTTGGATTGCTCGTGGGAGGGGGCGCAGTGATGGAGTTTGTGAGGAATGAGGCAGACCAGCAGAGAACATAGCTACACTACTTCTTTTTGTACACTTCGACCACTGTCTGTCTATTCCTTCCTTCTTCTTACTCCCTCTGCCTCCTCTCATACTTCTCTCTCCTTTCCTCCAACCTATTATCTCTTCTCTCTCCCTGACCCCTCCCTCATCTACTTCCCCTTCCATAATGTAAATTGTTTTTTGTACTGCTTTCTGGTTTAATTCAATTATTATGTAATGCTTGTAAAGCGTTTTGGATCAAAACGCTACATAAATTCAATAAAATACAAAAATACAAATACCCTCTCTACCCCAACCACCCATCATAACCCTGTTCTTTTTATCCCACCCACCCTCTCTACACTCAACTACCTACCCTATCCCCACTCTCTCTACCCCACCCACCCTACCCCACGCTCTCTACCCCACCCTCTCTCCCCAAAATCCCACTCTCTCTACCCCATCCTCTCTACCCCCACCCACACACCCTGCCCTGCTCTATCTACCACCAACACCCCTACCCTTGCACTTTCTACCCCCACCCACTCACCCTAACCCTGCTCTCTACCCCCACCCACCCCTTACCCTTGCTCTCTCTATTCCACACTCTCTCTCCCAAAAACCCCCACTCTCTCTACCCCATCATCTATACCCCCACCCACACTTCCCTGCTCACTCTACTCCCATCGACCTATACTACGCCTGCTCTCTACTCGCACCCACCCACCCAACCCCTGCTATCTCTGCCAACACCAAGCCACCATTCCCCTGCTCTCTCTTCCCCAGACCCACCATACACATGTTCTCTGTACCCCACACACCCACCCTACCCTTGTTCTCTCTACCCCCACCCACCCTACGCCTGCTCTCTCTATGAACACTCACCAACCCTACCACCACTCTCTCTACACCCAGCCGCCCACCCTACCCCTGCTCTCTCTATAGGCAGCCACCCACCCTACCCTTCTCTATCTAACACCACAAATCCACCCTACCCCCAGTCTCTCTACCCCCACCCACCCTAACCTCACCCTATCTAACCCACCAACCCACCCCACCTCCTCTCTACCCCGACCCTCTCTCTCTCTACCACCATCCACCTGCCCTACCTCTCTCTCTGTCCCCACCCAAAGCGTCTCTGTACCACCACACATCCTGCCCCCCTTTTTCTACTCAACCCTACCTCTTCCCTCCTTACCCCCAACATGCACCATACCCCCTCTCTCTAGCTCCACCCACCCAACACCCTTTATTCCCGACCCACCTTACCCCCACTTTACCCCCTCTATTCCTCAACCCACATTACCCACTCTCTATTCCCTCTCATCCTACCTCTCACATTATCTCTTTATTTCTTACTCTCTCATTGTGACCCATTTTCTCTCATATTTCCTCTTGCTCATCATCACTTGCACCCTCGATCAATGGATTTGTCCCTTGCTCCATTCCCCTTCTCATTCTGCACCGCTTATCGCATCCTTCTTTTAAAAATGTGCACTCTCCTCTTTGCACTGATGTGCCTATGCATACAACATGCAAAGAACATAAGTTAACGCACAAACTATTGGGATTGCCAATGCTTGCTTACTGAGCTATGTTGATTTCTTGCTAAGCTTCTACTGTACAACTTTAAAATTCCCATATATACATACATACATTCATAGTTGAACCTTCGGCACCCCCACCCTCCCTTATAAACTTGGGCTACCTGGATAAATAATAATGAAACTTTCCTGAAGAATTCAGATTGGGGCGTACGTTTTTATTTAGGAAAGCTTAGCGCAGTTTCATTAAATGGTGTCGAAGTTATTAGGATTTCAAATAGTAATCTTTCATTAGGAAGTCTAACCAAATTGTAGCTACAGAGTCACTCATGCCAACCATATAGTTAGATGTATTTATTTATTTATTGTACATTTGTATGGCGACCTACACACAAGTGCTTCCAGGTGCCACAAGACAAGATGGAGGTACGGTGGAAACATGAGAGAACAACAAAAAACTGTTATATTGGCCTTGTGACAATCCTACTGTGCAAGTGCGTGACAAGGTAGTAAGTGCAGGGGGGAGGTGGGTAGAGGGTGAAGTGCAGGAGTTGGGTGCTCAAGGGAAGGGGTGGGCAAGTGCTGGGAGGGCCAAGGCAGCAAGTGCCAGGGCAGGGGGGGAAAGGGAGGATGAGTGAGGTGGACAGGGAGGAACAGGTTGGGGTGGTCTGGGAAAGGGAGCCTGAGAGCAAGTGCTGGCAATGGATGCTGGGGAGACTGGTAGGGGGTGGTCTGGCCCCTGTATGATTCTGAAGGGACCAGGCCCCAGTCGCAGCGGCAGGGGGAAGAGTTAGTATGCGAGGGGGAGAGGGAGGAAGAGGAGAAAAGGAAAGTCTTGAGAAGTTTCAGGAACTTAAGAAGATCCGACTCAAGTCTGAGGAGGGCAGGAAGGCCGTTCCAGAGGGAGGAAGCAGCCAAGAAAGGGATGAACCCCCCACTCTCTGCTTGGAGAAACATTTGACCTAGAGAGTTGGAGCCAGAGGACCCAAGGGCTCTGACCAGGAGATAGTCAGCATATTAGAGAATGGAGTGCTGCTTACATTGGGTTTTCTAGTAAGAAGACAATTTTGTCTTGGTGAATACAGACCAGGCAAATCAGCAGGTAGGAGTATGCTGGTTTTCTAATTGGCTGGTGTGTTGAAGCCAGGAGCGAACATGCTGGCATAACACAAACATTGGTGTGTTTCGTATGTGGCCGGGGAGAGGTATATATGGATGCCGACAGCATGCACATGGCCAGTTGCCAAATATCAGGTAAGTGGAATAGTAGGGGAACAGAGAAAGAGGGGTTCAGGTATGAATAACGGTTGGGTGTATGGAGCAGAAAAAGAATTAGGGGACCAGTAGCCTCACCAAAAGTAAAAAAAAGGGCAGCACGCAGATTCGGCCACGTTGGAAAATAGAGTTCCAAACTATGGGAGAGCAGTATTGCAAAAAAACTCACTGAGAAAACCCACACATTACCAGGCACATTATTTGTATTTAGGTACTTGTGGCTCCAACGCTTGCTTCTGGGGAACGGTGCTATGGAAGCAGGTCACACGCAGCAAACTGAGCTCTCGGGAACCAGCTGCAAGTAATTGCTTTCCATTACAGGAGCATCGAGTCCCTGTGATTGGCCCTAACCATCAATAATGCACAGCCGTGGGGATTTGCGAGACTGTTTTTTTTTTGGGAGTTTTACTGTACAGCAATGATTGCCTTCTTCAACCTTATTGAGAAAACAATGGAAGCCTTCCGGGTGGGGGAGGGAACACGTGTATCGGGTGCACATGTCACTTTGCCTGGCTGCTGCCCATCAAACCTTCTTTCTTCTGGTGAGGCGAATCTCAGCAACCTCAGTGACGTCCCCACTTCAGGATTCCTGTCATGAGTACTCAACATTTTGAACATGTTCCACTTCTGTCACTAGAACATGCGAAATGGACAGTAAATTTAAAAGGCAGATGAATAGCGTGAACGCAGCACAGCACACGCTAGTTTCTGCTGCTTTGCCCTCACAATGATACAGGACAGGTCCTTGCAGTGTAAGGGAAAGCAGAGGCCAGCAGCGGGCATTCGTCAGTAAACTAATTAGGCGCATGTGTATTGCTACATGAGGTCCTAGCAGCTTCGCATTTAATGTGACCCTCTCTTGAGTGACTGCGGTTTCGTGATGAACATAATGAACTGTATCTTGTGAACAGTATGTTGCCATTCATCACCCTGTGATGTAGTTAATTTCACCGATATTACATTCATTTTGCTATTTGAAAACGTTTATTTTTACAGATCTGACAAGGTGTACTATCGAATGAAATCATTTTTTTGTATTCATTGTGCATGTAGCTTATATTCAGTCAAGAACAAACTTATACACATTTGACAAGAAAAAACAATATCACATTTTACAAAACTAAATAGATTAAAAAAAAATCATATGTACAAAACCTAGATATAATCATACAATATAGTAGAACGGATAAAGTGATTACCTAAAGGGTCGCCAATTTCCATACATAAAAAGCTGCCGCATTGACAACTATAGATTCTGCCCCTATCAAAGCGGCCCAAAATTGATCTCCGCTTATGTTCTCTATAGATCTCACAAAACCCCCATAACCTTTGACATACAATGGCATCAGTACAGTGCAGGCTGTTAATATATGTCTACTCGCCTCCACTTCCCTGAAACAATGCGTGCAGATCTCATCTTACTTGTTCATGAACTCCTTTGTCCCAAGTGTGTTAAAACTGAGTTGCATCCTAAAACATCTGAGCTCTGCGTTAGACCATTTTATAAATAGCTTCTAGGTTTGTCATTTTTGAAGCTCTGGCAAGAGTGTTCTCTGTATCTTTTAAGACTACGCAGTCTGTCTATCGCCCTGATCATGTCCATCTATGCTGTTTTCATTTTATGAGTGTTACACAGTCCGGTCGCTCACGTATTGTAACCACAGTGAGACCTATTTTGGACAAATAATCTTCTGTGATCTTGTGCAGACCTTTAACAAAGTTATTTGGGCAGCGTTTATACAGATCTTTGCCCAATAGCAGGAGAAGTTGATTCGAATCCAAGGGCCATCTTGTCAATTTTAAGGTATGGTAGAACTCTTTTAATTGCCCAAAATGAGAGTAATGGTTGTAAACCATACTCTAATTGCAGGGCCTCTACTGGGACCCCTCTCGGCATATTCATGAATGAGCAAAGAAGTTTGGCTTCCAATTTATCAAGCCAAGCAACTTCCCCAGTTGATAGAGTCTCCAGGGCATAAAGGATAGCCAGGCATATACTGGTTTTACATATTTGAATGTATCCTTCTATGCAAATGAAATCATTAGACAGTTTTGATGGCTTTGGTCCTACTTACTCTTTTCTTTCAACAGTCTCTCTCTCCCACATTCCACATTCTTGAGCCCACATTCAGGATCTCACATTCTTTCACCTGCAGGACTGGACGTCATTAGCCACTTGCCTGCCAGTGTACTACGCACCTCCCTCCTATTAATATACCACAACAACGTAAGTCTCTCAGGTCTATTTGTCGACCTGAGTGGTCTACTGCCGCAATTATTTAGGGCAAACACCATGATCTTGTGTGGTAAACACACCATGGTCTATCTGCTCTCTCACTTTTTGGTCTCTCTCTCTTTCTCAGCTGACATCTCTCGCATCTACTTTTACCTCCCTATTCATGTTCCAAATTCTTCCATCCTCCCTTTTACACTGAATTTCACAGTTTCATCCTGACACAATTACCTTGTTTCACTTTATTTGACTGATTTTTGCTCATCATGCATGCGTTTATTCATCACTTGCTTCTCTATTACCCTTTCTCGCACCCGCTGCACACTCTCCCACATCCATCTCGCTCTTCTCATCCACAGAGGACATAACTTAGAATTGGGTTTTCTTACTCTACAAAACTCAAAGGGAGACACCCCTGCCATTGTGTGGGAATGACATCTGTGTGCCAACATCCTGCTTATCACAACGTCCTGACAATCTTCACCATTCACCAGGCCCACCTCATGCAATCCTTGATTACTTTATTAAAACACTCTGGCACCCCATTTGTTTGAGGATGATAGATGTTATTCAATTTATGCTGTATGCCATTTGTCATAAGATAATCACACATTTTCATGATTTAAATTGGACACAGTGGTCAGTCAACAGCTCCAGTGGGTATCCTCCCCTCCTGAACACCTCCTCCATAAAATTGATAACATCTTTCCTCATTATGGACCGTCTTATTTTCACTTCCACCCATATGGATAAAAATGTCCACCAAAACAATCCAGTATTTATCAATACCTCTGCCTTGAATGGTGCCAACAATATCCATTCAAGTAACTAGGGAGAATAGATTAGTTAGTGCGCTCTTCCCCTTCGGATTCATAATTCCTTAGTTTCTGATTATTTCACATATGCGGGGCCAGTAGCTGCATGGCTACACAGAGACTGGTATCCACCAACCAGTCATTGGGCCAGTAAATGCAATTTTGGGGTTCAATGTTAGCTTGTGCGCTTGGTATTTCACTTCTTTTGAGGTTGCCTCTTCAATGAGTATGTGCACGTTCTGCAAGGGCCATAAACTCAAATAGGTGACACTCATTTTGAACACCATTTCTATTTCTAGTCTTTCTTCCCTAAAAAACCCTTCATCTGTCACTGTGGTCAATCTGCATCCCTCTGCCACTGCAATCACGGCCCTCCATGCCTGTCCTGTGTCATCCATCACATGTACTGTTATCCAATCCTCTCTTGCAACCACTGCCTCTATTTCTACTGGCACTATGGTTCCCTTTTCCTCGTCCATGTGTAGCTCAGGCCTGAATAGCTACTCGTTTGGAACTCGCCACACCTTACCTACAATTCCTGGAAGCCATGCTATGCCAATGTCAGTTCCATATTGGAACATCTCTGGATCCACTGACACCCTCCTCTGTACCTTGCGTACACAATAGGCTTGAACAATCTGTCTTACGTTGAGCATGTGCATGCCTGGTGTAGAGCACACTATTCCCTTGTCTGTGAATGATATTCTCATGTTTAGTCTGCTCATAATGTCTCGTCCCAGTATGTTTACAGGTGTCCTTTGAGAGTAAAGTAAAGGCAGTGATAGGTTGTGATCTCCTATAGAAAGTGAGCTATTGGCTATTGGGTCTGATTACGCGTTTGGCAGGAGCCATGCCGGTGCTACCGGTGGTTTGTCACTGGACCCATAAATATTTACCAGCGCCTGACTTCCTGGTGCCACCGGGAGATTACCACCCCTTAGGCCAGGAAAGACAAGCGCCGGTAAAATGTTGTTCCCCATTCCCATAGAGCCCGATAGGACTCTATGGGAATGGGGACACGGAAGCACCAGTACCTGTGTTAACAGTGCCGGTGCTTCCGTGGCAGGTCTGCCTACTGTGGCTTCTGTGCCTGGCAGGGTCAGACCTGTCGGTGTCAGGGGTTTCAGCAAGGATATGTGTGGTATATCAAAAGGGGGAGGCAGGAGGGCTTTAAAAAAGACAAAGAAAAAACATTGGAAGAGATGTAAGTCCTACAGAAGGCTTCTTTGCCCTCTTTGTAGAAAGAAAGCTTGTCAAACTACATTACCCAGCAATCCTAGAGCCGGGAACTACTTTCTTCAGGCCACATTGGGAGTGGCACGACAACGCACATGTGCGAAGATCCGAGCACAGGGCTTGTGTTTAGACCTCCAACGTGAGCAGTCACATTAATCGGAGCTCCAGCCTCGGGGAACACCGTGAGGGGCCACACCCCAAGGAATCTTCATTCCGGCTCCTCACAACATAAAGATAAGTGGCTCTGCCTCTAATGGGGAGAAAGGACGCATACTAAGTGGAAGAAGAGACAGAGGGGATCACGCATAGGGGGCATTGCCCAAAGTCTACAGACCCACATGCGCTCGAGAAAGCTAAGTCTGCACACGCTATTGCTAAAACTTCGCCACAGCATTGCATAACGCAAGGCGCATGGAACTGCACCAAACCTTATCATGCTGCATGTCCTGAAGCCATGCATACTAACCATGTCCTGCATGTTTGAACCCACATGCGGCAACAGAGAATCACAACACGAGCCACGTGCGGCTTATGAGAACCGCATACGTGGGACCAGAATTGCACCCCATAGTTATTTGCGGCTTATGAGAACCGCATCTAGAAAGGCCACATGTGGCTGGACGCGGCATTGAAAATGCACGCATACAGCCACATGCGGCCGACTGCTGCATATTAAAGCCACGTGCGGCTCTTGAACAACACACGCTTAAAGCCACATGCGGCTGACCAATGCATACTAAAGCCACGTGCAGCTCTGGAACAAAGGCACGCCCAAAGCCACGTGCAGCCTCTAGTAAAACCCTGCAGTTTCCCTGAGGCCTGCATGAGGAAGGCTTAGGCAGTGCCTTAGTGCATGAAAACTCTTTTCACAGCCTGCATGAGCACATGTGAAGCAAACAAGCCTGTGCACTTACTAATTTAAGCTCTTGTTGCAGCACTTGAACTGCTCCAGAAAACCAGACCTGGAGTGCGCAGGCAGGAGGGCAGCACTCACCCCAGAGCTAAGTGCCATTTGCTTTAATAGTGCTTTAACCTTATGCAAAGATGGTAGTTGTATGTATGCATGTATGAACGAGTGTAGGGGTATTGAAATGCTTTGTTTTCTTTCCTAAAATCCCCTATCCCATCCAACATCCTTTTCCTACACCTCTCTCCAGTTTTCCTCAACACCCTTACCCATCCAATCAACGTTCCCTAGCCCTCTTTCCCCAATGGGGTTGCGGAGTCCTGTGTAAGTTTATACTTGCAGGCGCCAAACACTCAGAGGGGGTGGGTGGTTGTTTCATACCACTCCTGCACCTGGAATCTTGGAGCCTTGACCGTCATGCATGGCGGCTCCGGCAGGCAGACCTGTAATATGCCAGTCCGGAAACAAGGGTGCCAGTAAGCTTACCGGCACCCTTGTTTCCGGACCTGCAGGGTCAGAATGAAGCCCACTGTCTCTAAAAGAAACTACTTCCCGAGCCCCAGAGAATCCTTGAGTGTTCTTGGCATCGCCTGACAATGTAAATGCTCCTTCCCTAATTCAGGCACTAGACGCCCCTCTGTCAACAAGAACGGAAAAAGTGTTGTCACCTATCACCACCCCTATGCAAGGTTCCTCTGCAGGATTGGGTGTGATCGACAGGATGGGGCACATCAAGTTTGTCTGTGGGCAGTCCTATTGAAGGTACAAGGACATCCCATTCCCTGTAAAGGAGTTGTTCCCTACCATGGTCATTCCCCCTATTTGCCTGACGGGAACTGTCGCCACTGTGTCCACATGTGCTGGTGCTTCATTGTTCTGTAACTGTGCTAATTGCTGTGTGTTCCCTCAAATCTGTGGTGCTTGTGAATACTGTGGTACTGATGCTGTCATCTGTGTTTGTGGGGCTTGCACTTATGTTTGTGGCATCTGTTGATATGTGCCCTGCATCTGTCCTTGCTGTTTTTGATCTTGTGCATAATAATCATTCTGGTCCCCTTTATAGGGCTGCTGGCCTTGCCCTCACCAATTCTGCTGCTTCCCCTGTACCTACACACTCTTGAAATGTGTCTTGTCTGCCCACAGGTCCAACACTGTGGTGGCTCTCTCCCTTGCCCTTGAAAGCCCCAAAAAATTCCCCTGGTTTCTGCTGCATCTGTCGCCCATATCTTCGAAACCCCCTGGAAAGCCCCTTGGTTGTGATGCATCAGTGGTTCAAAGCCACACCCCCTGGGTGGGCCCCCCTTCCCACAAACCCTTGCTGGGGTGCAGTCTGCCCTATGAACCCTCCCCCCATGGACGGTGCAAACTGCTGTGGTTGTGGCTACTGCTGCGGCTGCCATGCCTCTGAGGTGGGGCTTGTTATGACCGCCGCTTCCATCTCATGCTTTGATATTTTTTTCTGTACTTGTTTTGCTTCATCTGTCTTTCTGTCCACTGCCTTTTTCTTAACCTTCTCCTGCCATAGCCTACAATGGTGAACTATCATGAGTTGTATTTCTGGCCACCCTTTCGCCTCCATCCCTACCAATTTGCTTAAACTCTTCTGAACGGGCTCTGGTAGCCCCTGTATTAATATGTGGTAGTAAAATGCTACAGTCTTGTCCCAAACCTCTCGTGTTTCAAGGCACCAAAGCTCTTGAATCTTCTGAATGTACGGCACAGTATCTTCATCTTCCCTCATCTCCTGTGACGTAATCGCTCCGATGTGTGGCGTGTCTGGGTATTGTGTCCTAAGTGCTTGCCATGCTGCTGCCCTGCAGTTTGCAAATGATGTGTCGCTGTGTGTTGTGTTTTCTGTCATCAACCCTAGGAACACCACCCTTTCCCATACATCAGCTGCATCTCCTAAAATCGATACTAAGAGCCCCTTTACGTCTCACACTGCTAGCCTATGGCCAACTGTCATTTTCTCCATCTAATAAATCCACTTCCCAGCCCCTGCACTCAACCATGGCAATCTACACTTCACATTCTCCTTGTCTCTGTGCTTCCATGGTACATATTGAGGTTGCACTCCTCCTCTCTCTAGTAAGGGCATCTGTGTGAATGCTGCCTCCTCCTCAGACGTTCTTCTAGACAGTTTTACTTGTTGGTCCGTTCTCTCGCTGTGCTAAACTCCTAAACTCCCACAGCACCCGCTTGTCCGTTCCCACCCTGTTGACTGGGATCATGACTGCTCTCCCCTTACGTCACGTCCCCACTGTACCTATCCTCATTGTCGGACCCTGTGTCTATGTTACTACAAAAGTCTTCTGCGCACTCACTCTCCTTGATGTCAAGTCTATGTTAAGTTTCATGCTGAGGTCAATGTCCCTCAAGTCATACCTGCTTCCTCCCACCCATGCCCCTAGTCCTGCTCCTTTCTTGTCTATTGTGCTCTTGCCTCGTGAGATTCTGCTCTCTGGTTTTGGTTGTCTGTCCTCCTCGAGTCTGTCGCCTCCCTTGCCTGGAGATACTTGTGTCTTTAAAGCCCTTATTGCTCGCTCGTCCTCTTCCCTGCATGCTCGTTCCTTTGCCAATCTATCCAACTGCAACTTCCTTTTTTCCCACTCAGCTAACTTTCGCTTTTCCTGCTCTGCTACCTCTCTTCATCTTTTGATCTCTTTCCCTTTTATCCTGCATCTCCCTTTCCACTCTCTTTCTTTCCTTAAGATCTCTCTCAATCCTCTCTTCCCATTCCCCCCATGCACTCCTTTTCATCCTCCTTCCTTCTCTCCCTATCCTCCCTTTCCAACGTTTCTTCTTTCCTACTCTCTCTGTCTTTTTGTTCTAATCTCTCCTCCCGGTGCCTCTCCTTCCTATCCTACTCATCCATTATCTCTGCCCAATTTGCTGATTTGCTGCTTCTCTCCAGATCCTCCATTACTTTAATTGCCCCTTTTGCCTCTCCATCTGTCTTCCCCTGCAGCTTCAGGAGTATATGTCCTCCAATCCACTGGTTCGTAGCTATGCCCTCAAGCCCCTCCTTCATTCCCTGCTGTGTCTCACTGCTCGCCTCTTGATCAATAGCTGGCTGCCCTGCGCCTTTCGGCCTCTTCACCTTAGTGTATGGTGGTGGCTTATATGTAGGATTTGATTAATTACGTCTCTACTGCCCTTAATTCTCGCATCCGTTATATCCCTTGCTAATCATCTGCGTCATTGGATGTTAAGCTTGGAGGAGCATGAGGAGGTGAGGAGGGATGAGTACCTGGGTCCTTCACCTCCTGCTTGCTCAGCATCCACTGACACTTTGTGGCATCCACCTCGCCCTGCTGAAAAATGTGCCACAATTCGAATATAGCCATGTGAATGATTAACTTTTTCCCTTTATAGGTAAACTGTATATGTGTCAGTAGTGATTGCTGCAGTCTTTGGAGAAACTGCCACAAGGAGGCCCTGGTTTAGTTAATTTTCCCTCAGTACCTTTGGACCATTCTATGCTATACTTGCAAATCTTCTCTCGATAAGGTGGAAGTGTCTTACACAAATGCTGAAGGGGGGTGTATCCCCCTGCATTTCCCCTAATACATATTCAGTACCCTTTTCAACATTTTGCTGTTTAGGGAAAAGGGCACAGTATAATGGCTATACTTTTCAGGTTCTAACAGCCTCTCGGGCTCCACAACTTAACAGGCATGCTCCGCGCAATGCCCCTCCTTCACAACCACTGCCTCCTTGGGCACAGCCACAATCTTGGGCATGCGCCATCCGCCCCTCTGCCGCTGGTTCACCTCATCTACCAATGCCAAGATTCCAATACTAGCTCCTCAACGTCTCATGCTCTCCATGTCCTATGTGCAAATCTAAGGGTGACGTCACTGAAATATTAACATAGGTAATACAGAATAATCAAATATTGCGCGCACACTGTAATGGCCCATTATTCCCAAACCACACAAAAACCTCACAGCTGTCTTCCCGCCTCCAGGCAGAGTATACCAATATTCTCTTGTGAACAAACTGCACCCGTTGCATCGCTTAGCATGCAAAACGTTTCACTCCAGGTGACTCACCTTCTGCAATCCAGACGAGCTCCCTTGCTAACCCTCACGACCTAAGCTAAAACGCCCAACCCACAGGAATACTTTATCTAATTATCTTCTGTCATCCGTGCCCTTGAGTCAATAGTCTAGGTTATTCACCAGAACCTTTTACCTCTAAAGCCAAATGTGCCCTAAACATAGAGAGGGACTTCTACCTCTGCTCGTGTCCCCACTACTTTGACAATGCTAGACAATACTTTGACAATACTCGATACTACTAAACAATAGTCTACAATACTCAATACCCTCCCACACCCACAGTTGCCATTAGACTGGGTCAATACTTACACTATGTGGTCTGCTGGCGCTGCTCGGCTGCCAACTCCTCCTCAAGGCACTCACCTGCCCATCCTGGTCTGCCTGGACGACTCGCTGACTTCGGGCAGGATGATTTCCAAGGGGCTCCTGACAGTCTTTACACTGACATGTGTTTTCCTGCCTTCTCTAAATGTGCAAGGGTCCTGCAGCCTCTGAGGTTCAGCGGCAAATGAGACGACCTGGTGCTGGGCTGGCACAGCCAACCATTGTCTGCTACCAACTTATTGGGATGGACTCCCAGGTATGCCAGCGGGACACTGGAAGTCCACGGGCTTTGGAGGGCCCTACACCCTCTCTGTCAGGAAACTGCTTCGGTCCCGACATGTAGGCAAGAATATAACTCATTTATGGGCTAGATTTCCTAGCCATAACTCCTCCTCTCATCTGCGTGCTCAATTAACTGCGCCAAGTACTTCTAACTCCATGAACATCCGCCATTTAGCACTGAAACGGCGTTGGAAGTTATCATGGAAACGAGGTCCTTCTGCGTTCATTCAGTCACGTGTCTTTTCACATTGAACCTTGTTTCCCCCTGTCACATGATTCATGGTTCCAATTTATGCCCCACCCATCCTGGAATCACTGCTTCTGAATTTGTTTTCTACGGCCATTGAACTTTGTTTAGAACTGCTTTCTTGATTACCTACCCGGCTACGCCCCACAGATTCTTCTTCTCTTGCTCCCTGTCGGGCTGTACTCGAATTGCAGTTTACGACCTTGGAACGCTTTTTGACCCGCTATGCCTGCTGATCCGGTTCTTCTTTTGCCCGCACGGATATTGACCTGGAACTCTTGACCATTCTTCCTGCCCGCTCAGCGTGCTGTCCATGCACTCATCCAATAACTACCCCCACGCTACCTTACCTTGTGACTGTCTTCCCCACATGTACTTGGACTGCTTCAGGAAATACATTAGGCGTCCTCGTGCCGGCGGGTGTTAGGAGGAGCATTTCTTCACTGGAACTGGACTGCTTCTTGGGAACTCTGCTAGGCGTCCTCGTGCCGGTGGGTGTTAGGAGGAGCCTTCTTCATCACCATTGGTACAAGGACTGTGTAACAGACGTTAGGTCTCCCCATCTTCCATTCCTCTCCAAGCCTACTTCTACTTGCAGTACCCCACCCTGGACATATGTTAAGAGACATTGGCCCTCATTACGACCCTGGCGGATTTTTTCCGCCATCGGCGGACTTTTCCGCCATGGCGCAAAGTCCCTTTACGCCATGGCGGATGGCGGACTTACCGCCCCATTCCGAGTTCGGCGGGGCGGTAAATCCCCATTGACCCATTTACCCTTCCCCATTCCCATTTCGGCCCCATAGGGCTCAATGGGAGTGGGGAAGGTGTTAATTACGCCACCGTACACTACGGTGGCGTAATTAACACCGAGGTCCCATAGCGCCATGGATTTTTACGCCAGCAAAAAGCGGGCGGAAAAGTGACCATGGCGCTCTGGGAACTCGTAGTTGGCGGTAAGGGGTCGGCGCAGCTAACGCTGGCGTAAACCCCTTACCGCCAGGGTCGTAATGAGGGCCATTGTCTTGTTATGTCATACTGCTAATTTCCTTGGTTAATACTACCCATTTATTATATTGTTATCATTTAAAAGTATACGCCTGTTACTCATCTTCAGGAACATAGATCTTATTATTGCAACATTACCTACTAACCAAAAGGCACTAATTCAGTGATCTTGCCCTGTCAATTATTCAAGTGCATACGTTGGTACTAATCTTGACCTTCCTTTACAGGTCAGCGGTATCCTGTGGCGTCCATCCATCTTTGGGTCAATTAACTCCTCAGGCGATTGTTTTAATATCCCTGAGGGGTACATTGGCAGAAAGAAATTGTCGGCTACATAACGGGTTCAACTGCCAGAGCAGAACTCCAAACAGGAATCCTTCAGAGTTCTGTCACTCTCCCAGAACACACACAGGACTCAGTCAATGGCAAGTTCAAACTCCGGATTATTACAGGCAATACCAACAGGGATCAGCACATAAACAGGAAAAATCCATGCACATCTCACTCTTCCTTCACTCGCAGGCGGGCTTTACTTTGTACTGTCATCAGCATCACGTCACAACCTGGGCCCTTCTCCAGAAAACCTACCGGGCCACATGATTCGGTATTGAGTATGTTATAACCTAAATAGGATACTGTAGATGTTATTCTACTGGCCCTCACATGTCAGGTGGCTGGCCTGGTCCATCTCCAAAGTCTACACTTATAACATTGTTGCAGTGTGGTGGATTTACCATTGGTTCTTTCCCGTTGCTACCCATGCCTAAAGGCACAAAAATATAATTTGCTAGAGCTGACGTCCAGCCTGAATCACCTTAGCCCGACTTTGCCAAGCCTTATAATGCGGCTTCTAAAGAGTCCATGCTATAATACATTTCCATATGTTAGTCACACTAGGTTCTGTCAGTTCCAATAGGTGCTCCTGCAGTTTCATAGGGTTATTTGCGTCTAAGCATCTGCAAGCTCTGGCCAGGATTTCTTGCTTTTTGCAGTTTCAGCGTTGCTGCATTTGGCTAATGGCAAAATAATAAAAGCAATAACAGCATGTATAGGTATCTGTCCTCTAACTATAGAACTGTACGCTCATGTTCTTCATGTGTTTGAGTGTGTGTTTATGCCCCGAAGTGCGGATGGCATGTGTGCTTCATGTCTAATGCTGCTATGTCGTGGTGTCTCTGACGATGTCAGCAACATGGTTTCTTGGTGCTTAGCCCAGACTGTCAATAGAGGTGTCTCCGATCATGGCATGTGGCTCTTCATCCACACAGGGATAGATATGTATGTCCCTGGGTCGGTATGGCTGGCTGAGTGGGTACCTCTTGACATACTTGTCAATCATAGGTCCGTTGGGAATTTGTGTGGAATAGAATGGGTGATTGCAGTGTTTTCTGGCCTTCTTCCTTGTCATGAATTCGGTAGGCGGGGTAAGGGGTGGTAGGCTTCCCTGTCCCTCTTCAGTATCATGTGTCCTGGAGAAGTGATGCAGTAAAATCCCACAACTGCATTTATTTAATTTCCATTAGAAATCTAGAACAATATGCCCCAGACAGTAGCAGGCATATTGGCATGCACTTCACATAAAACACACATCCTCAGCTTGCAAATGTGCTTGGTAAGACATCCCACACTATAAACAGACACAATCTGCATTTCACAATCAAACAACCCGTTTCTTTAAATCGACTTATAAAATGAGCTAATCCGCCACTATTTGTGTGTTCTATTAATTGGACTTCCCATCTATCAACTCTTTCTCCTTTGTTCCGTGTTTAATTCAACTGTAAAGCTTTTTTTTCAACTTTCTCCTCAAAAATATATTGCCTTGTCTCTTTTTTCTATCTTTTTTCTATCTTTTGGCCACTTTGCAATTCTCAGCTTTTGTTTCACTTTCTCTTCATTGTCGTTGTATACACTCATGGACTTGCCCCACCCTACGTCTCCCCCTTAATTTCTTTTTAGGTATCTCCCTGCACTCTTTGCTCTCAAGTTAATTTTCTTCTCACAGTCCCTTTACCTCCCTGAGCCCATTCTCGCTTTTGTTCATTTTCACTTTTGCCTCCTAAACCAGGAATACTCTCTTTTTGGACTTCTGTGCCTCTCCTCTCTTATCTATTTTTCATTATTTTATTGTAGTTGTCATTTAAATAGCACCTTTTACCATTATCATAATCTCAGTGCACTGGCATTGGGAACACCCTCAGGGACCGTAGTCCAAAGTGTTGGAGGTCACGGAATAAGATCAGAAAGTGTGTGTGCATTTGCCCAAATAATGCTAAGCAGTGCTGGCCAGCCTCCGTTAGAGAGCAACCCATGAGATTAGGCATGTGGATGGGTAATGGGAGGAGTCAGGAGATGGCGTGAGTGCTAGAGACTCGCTATGTGTTCAGTGTGCCTGAATTTGTCGGAGGGCTTCACTGCATGCTGAAGTCATAGGTGTTGAGGCATAGTCTATTGGAGGTAGGCAGAGAATTATGTGACCAGCACGTTACAATTTGTCATAGTTCTTGCTGTATTCTGATATGTGTGGGTAGCTATGCCTGAAGCCAGTGTCCACCGGAATGGTGCACTATAAGTACCTGGCAGGTTTGGTGGTGATTTGTTGTATGTGTGCCCGATCAGGTATTGGCTTCTTCTGTCAATTCTTGCGGCAGCAATAAAAAGGTTAGCAACAGTGTAAGTCTATGCTTCAACTAATTGCAACTAGAGGAGCATGGGCTATACTTACAGGCTCTTCAAGGTCGATAGAATGGCATATCTAGCCAGATATTGTGTACTTACTGAACCTTCTCTATTGTTACTTTTACCTCGGGAGACCCATCCTATAGTTCATCATTGTGCAATGCCGCCGATCCCTCAAGTCATTCCAGTGTAAAACCCCCACCTGGTCTTCTGGCGTGAGACATGGTCATGGCACAATTCTTCACATAACAATTCCCCACAGTGCATCCCAATCTGTCTGAGTGCGATGGTGGTGATTCTATCACAAATACTTTGGTGCAATTTGCTTGTTATACCGTACCTGCCAGGTACCGTAACTAATCAATTCTGTAGCAATTTATTGTGCGAAAACAATATGACAAGGCACACAGGGCTGTGTTTCAGCTGATGGTACTTGTGGGAAACCAGAGTCATGACTGGTGTTTGATAGTTTATGTGGTCCGGGCTACCACAATAACAGTCAGTTTTGCCAGGTGCTGTGAGTTCTGGGCTACCTTGAAAACTTTCTGCACTGCCTGGTGCTCAGATTGGGAGTAAGAAGGTTAGGGACGGGTTGCAGGATAATCCAGCAAACATCTCAGATTTTAGGGCTTTTTGAAGGAAAGATAGTCCTTGCTGTGGCATATGTGCATTGGAAGGGTGTTCCAGGTGGTGGGAGCTAGGATGGAGAAGGCCGAGCCACCAATTGTGGTGGAGTTTTAAGGGGGAATAGCGAGGATGAGCGCTGAGCCCGATCAAAGGTTTCTGGGGGGTTGGCAGTGGATGATTTTATTCTGTAGGAACTCCGGTCCTGTATTATCGAGGGCTCAGTGTGTGATGCACATGAGTTTGAAGGTTGCTCTTAGGCTAATAGGGAGCCAGTGTAGTACTCTGAGGGCAGGGGGAATTTGATTTAGTTGGATTTCCTGAGCTGACGTGCTGGGATGATAGAAGTGGTGTAGTCTAAGCGGGAGATGATGTTGGCCAGTATTCCCCAGACTCTTTGAGGATAGGAGAGACAAGGAAAGATTTATTTTAGGATGTGTAAGTGGAAGTGTCAGGTACTGGATACAGAGTTGATGTGTTTGGAGGGATAGGTCTACGTCCATGGTGCAGCCAAGATTTCTAACAGAGGTGGAGGTGCCAGGTGGGGCTCCCATGGCTTTTGCCCATGGTAGAGGTTGGGGAATCAGAGAGGTTTTGCTGCATATTAAAATTTCTGATTTGCCTGGGCTGAGGACTAGGTAGTTGGTTGACATCTAATGGTTGATTTCCGAGAGGCAAGAGGCAAGGTCAGGAGGCTGGAGTCTTGGGAATTCTGAAAATGATCTGGGTGTCATCTGCGTAATTGTAGCATGTAAGGTTCAGAAAGTGGATGAGAGCCAGCAGTGGTAGATGTTGAAGAGGAGGGGTAAAATGGAGGCTCATTATGGCACCCCGTTTGTGATGGGGCGTGGGGCAGAGGAGAAAGGTAGGGGGAGATTGTTTTGCAAGCAATTAGAAATAAAAGAGGTGATCCAGTTAAGGGCAGAATCTTTGATGCGTAGGGTGAGGATCCCGTTCCTGAGTATTGTGTGGTTAATGGTATCAAAGTCCGCAGATAGATCCAGGAGGAAGAGTGCAGCACACCCTTCAGAATCGGCAGTACTTTTTAGGTGATCCCAGATAGAGACTTTTCCAAAAAGGGATCGGAATCCCGATTGGGCTAGGTCGAGGAGACTATTGGCTTCTGTGAAGAGGCCAAGTTTTTTGTATGTCACATAGTCAATTTGTTTAGCAATGAAGCGGGTGTTGGAGATCAGGCAGTAGCTTCATGGGGAGAGTGGGGGTCGAGGCTGGGTTTTTTGAGTAGCGGTTTGACATGAGAGGTTTTGAATGCCTCTAGGCAGGTGCCAGATGAAAAGGATTTGTTGATGATAGAGCAGGCTACGCTGCCTGCACAGGTGGAGCTAAGGATCTTTTTGAGAAGGGGCGTGGGGTGAGCAAGGATCGCCAGGTCTGCCTGAGGGTCAGCTAAGTGCTATTAAGTTGCAGGAGTCATCCTTGGAAGGAGGTGTGAAAGAAGAGAAAGTTGGTGGGGAGGGCGAGGAGAAGATTGGGTTTGAGAGAGGGCAGGTTGTGCAGGGCGGATCCGAGCCAGTTCTGTGCTGATGTTTCAATGTCTTTCATGTGCAACAATCGTTCATCACAGAGAGCTTGTGATTTAGGGGAGGTGGGGTTAGGCAACTTACAAAATTTAATTCCCCTAATATTTTGTGGAGTTCTTGCGAGGATTCTTGGAGTTGGGGATTCTGTTTCCATGGTGTTTTTTTGGGCTTTCTAATTTTGTACAGATATGCCATGTGCAGTCTTGTGAGGGCCATTTTGGTTTTGTTGGGTAGCGTTGGACCTCTAAATCCATCCCTAGGCGATGCTTGAGGGTTTTGAGAGCTTTGAGGGAAGAGGTGTAACACTTATGGTTTTGGCTTGATCATTGGGAGTAGTGACGGGTTAGTGTGTGGGGGGTCATAGCTTTAGAGAGCCATTGGTCAAAGAGGTCAATAGTGGGGTGCCCTACCTTGCGAGAGAGATCAGGGAGTGTGTGAAGTATGGAATTGTCCAAGTCAGGGTTGATGATTTTATTCCAGAGAGAGTGGGTGGCCTGAGTGGTTGAGGAGGTGTTTTCTGGAAGTGGTGGGGTAGGGGAGTGGTGTTGAAATGAGAAGGCTATAGTGTGGTGATCAGTCCACGTGAGGGGGCTAGGCGGGAGTGGGATGACTAGGCCTGATGTGCAGAAAAGTGCATCTAGGGTGTGTCCTGCAACGTGGGTTGTGTTAGGCAGAAAGCTTCCAGGCTGTCAGTGAGGGAGCAGGTCATGGGGTTGGAAAGAACATCAAATCAGATTTTGAAATCGCCTAGCAAAGTGAGCATGGGGTGCTGAATCAGTGTCGTTGAGAGGGAGTCGCAGAGAGAGTCTGCAACATTTTAGTGTTAGCTGGGAGGTCTATATAGGAGAAGGAAACTGTAGGTGACTGAAGGGCTGAGGTGGAATTTAGCAAGAATGGATTTGCATTTAGTACCACAAGGTAGATTCTCGTGGATATTAATGAGATGTGCTTTTTGTGGAGGATGGCTAGACACCCCTGCTCTGCTGGGCCTGTTATGTACGAGCAGGGAGTAGGTGGGGGAGAAGGCTTCATGTGCGATGGGCTTAAAGTCATCAGTGAACCAGGATTTTCAGTGGCTATGAGGTCAAAGATGTGTTTATTTTTGCGACAGATCTGGTATTAATGAGTATGCACAATGGTATAGGAGAATTCTGGTCTATGGTCAGCTTTGGTAGTGGCAAGGGATTGGGCGGGGTGGGCACGGATGTGGGAGTGCAAGGTGGGAAGTTCGAATAGAGGAAGGTTTAAAGGGATGTTGTTCTGGGTTGCGTGTTTTGGAGGGAAGGTGAAAAGGGCTAGGTCAGAGTTAGCGGTGGGCGGTGAATGTTGGGAAGAATCGGGAGGCTGAGCAGGGTGTGCCATAGGGAGGAGAGGGGGAGAGCAATGTGTCAGTGGTGGTCTATGATGAGTACGGCCCATGCAATTGGTAGGGCACTTGAGAGGCACAGGAATGTGCAAGAGAGTGGGAGGGTTTGTTGACAGGGCTGTGTTGGCTAGGGCAGCTTGTGCAGTGCTGAGGAAGGGGAAGTGTGAATTAGGTGTTCGAGGGTGTGGGGCAGAGGGCATAGAGGTGCAAGCTGAGGGGTAGTTCAACATTGCCATTGGTGGGGGTGGGCTCAGTAGGGTGGGTGGTTTATAATGTGAGATGTATGCTGTGGTGCAAAGATGGGGTTTGGGTGGGTCGTGCGTGCTGCCTGAGCTGCCTTATTCCTGTGGGGGGTGGAGTGGGCCGGAGGGATCGGGGTGAAGTTGGGCAGGCGGGGTGAGGTGTGTGAGCTGGGGGCTGGTGAGTACTGAGGAGGTTCTGGAGAGTGGCACAACAGTGAGCTTCCCCAGTCGCTTTTTTAATGGTGAAGTGTCGGCTGCATGAGGCGGCGGCTGTGAGAGGGGAGAAAATTGGGTGAGGGTTGCGATCAGGTCTGGTACATCCAGGCCGGCATGGCAGAGTGAGGAGTGAAAACTAAAATCACCTAGAATCAACTTTGGCACGGCAATGGAAAAACGCTATGATTCAACTTTGGCGCAGCAATGGAAAATCGCCTAGAATAAACTTTGTTAGAGCAGTTAGAAACACTCAAGATTAACTTTGGCACAGTAGTGGAAAAACAGCTAGACCTAACTTTGGCACCAGAAAGGAAGGACACTCAAATTAAATTGAATGCAGCAGTTGAAAACCACACAGATTTAGCTTTGGTAGAGCAATGTGGAAACACTTATATTTAACTTTGGCACAGTAATGGAAAACAATCAGATTTGTCCACCAGAGATGCTGAGTTTCTCTGTAAAGTATCTGGGTGACTTGAGGGCTACTGTTTCATACATTATGTAGCAAGACTTGAAGGTGATTCGTGCATGCAGTGGAAGCCAGTGATGGCCGATGAGAGTCAGGGTGATGTGTTGTATCTGCGTAGACCCTTGATGAGGTGCGCAGTGGCATGTATGACACTTCTCAGGGGCACAAGGGAGGACGACAGGAGGCCTTTGAGGGATGCATTGTCCCCATTCAGGTGGGATACGACCAGTGCTTGAACGGTGGATCTAAAGGTGTATGGAGGGAGGAAGGGCTTAATATTTGACAGGAGGGAGAGCTGATACCAAGCTGTCTGAGTTTTCTTAGCTATTTGTGTCTTGAAGGAGAGGTGTTTGTCAATGTGGAACCTGAGTGACTTGGCGCAGGAGGTGAGCTCAGGTGTGAGGCCCTCAGAGTTCATGGTTGATAGCCAGGTCTGTATGTCTGGGTGTTCGGTATTGTTGGTAAGGAGTAGAAATTCAGTCTTAACGGGGTTGGGCTTCAAGTATGCACTGGACATCCAAGAATGGATCATCGAGAGGCAGGTTTTGAGCCTATGTATGTCCTTGATGGAGGCGATTTTGAAGTATAGCTGTGTGTCATCAGCATATTTGTGGGCTCAGCATTTGAAACCACCTAGATTTAACTTTGGCACAGCAATAGAAAACCTTCGATTTATCTTTGACACAGCAATGGAAAACACTCAAATTCAACTTTGGCACAGCAGTTGAAAACCACCAAGATTTAACTGTGATAGAGCAATGGGACAACGCCTTGATTTAACTTTGGACAGCAATGGAAACACTAAGATTCAACTTGGGCACAGAATTTGAAAACCACCTAGATTTAACTTTGGCAAAGCAATGGGAAAACGCCTAGATTTAACTCGACACAGCAATGGAAACACTCAGATTGGGCCCAGCTGTTAAAAACCACTTACATTAAACTTTGATAGAACAATGGGAAAACACCTAGATTTTAGTTTGGTACTGCAATGGAAGCATGCATATTTAGCTTTGACACAGCAATGGAAAACACTCAGATTCAACTTGGGTGCAGCAGTTGAAAACCACCTAGATTTAACTTTGGTAGAGCAATGGGAAAACGCCTAGATTTTAGCTTGGCACTGCAATGGAAGCCCTCAGATTCAAATGGATGCAGCAGTTGAAAGCCACCAGACCTAACAATGAGAAAATACCTAGATTTAACTTTGGCACAGTGATGGAAAACACTCAAATTCAACTTGAGTGCTGAAGTTAAAAAAACCCTAGATTTAAATTTGGTAGAGCAACAGGAAAACGCCTAGATTTTACTTTGATTTAGCTTTGGCAGAGCAATGGAAAGACACTCAGATTTCAGCCTGGGCATAGCAATGGAGCACACCTTCATTTAACTTTGTCACCTTAATGGTAAAAACACATTGGAAAGCATTTAGTTTTGGAGGAACACTGAATACATGTTACATAATTAGTCTAGGTGCATATATGTATATGATATTAGGTAATCAGAGTGGTGGGGTTTTACTTGATACCAGAGTACTTTCTTGGCTGTACTCCCCGCCCACATCATACTTACCTTATCAGTCACTGTAGGCTGTCTGCGTCGGGAGCCCCACGCGAACACGGGCAACATGGAGTGGAACTGCTTAGAAGGGATCTGCTCTTTGCCTCTGGCCCTTCGCTAGACGGCTGCTGGGGCAAAAGCTTCTCTGGGAGGAGGACTGATTCTGGTCATGTAGGTAGGCCCAAGCGCCTACCACCGGCAGGAGACAGGTGGTGGGAGTGTGGGGAAAGAAGGGGAGAGGGAACAAAATGAAGCAGCAGAAAGAACGGGATGCGGGATGGGTTAAATAAACCAAAAGGCATTTGGATTAAGATGTGCCTCTGCTGTTTGCCCAACGGCACGCAAAACAGCAGCACTGAAGTCCCAGATGCAAAAACACAGACCAATTCCGGTCATGTGGGTAGGTTCAAGCGCCTATCAGCTGTGGGAAGAGGACGGTGGGAATATGGATGGTGGGGAAAGAAGGGCCTGAGGGGAGAGGTGATGAAATGGAGCAGCAGAGAGAATGGGATGTGGGATTGGCTAAATAACGCAAAAGGAGTTTGGATTAAGATGGAGAGTGCTCTTAAATCTTAGCTTTTTTTGCTGCCTATCATAATTAAAGTGTTGTATTTGACTACTAGTCGTCATTATACATTGTACCATTGTCATCATTTTGTTAAATAGTTTGCTGAAAGTGCAACATTAAGGGCAATCAAATAAAAAATAAAAATACACTGTCCTCCAGTCCCCAAACCATTCACACCTAAACTGTCTTATTTAATCATATTATTTATTCTCTGATGTTTTTATAGTACATATATGTTATTAATTTGTTTATTATTTCTTGTTTTTATGTGATAATATTAGGTGAAGAACCATATGATCATGCTGCTTCGACCCGATAGGCATAACAACATGCCCAAAGTGCATGCAATACCATTGGTGCAGACTTCCGTGATTTAGCCTGGACATGCCCGCAGATCTCTTTGTACTGGGGGGGGGGGGAGATAGGTCAGAAGGTTTCAGTAATAAATGATCTCCTGGGATCCCCTGCTATGTGTACTGAGAAATGGGTTCTCACAAACAAGGGGTGTATGCAGGTTCTTTAGCATTGCGCTGTGATTGGCCAGGCTGCAAATAGCCGACAAATGGATGGATGTTCGCCCCCTTTCCCAGACTAGAAAAGTGGTACAACGACTTGATTTCGTGCAACACACATGTGGACACTTACAGAGACACTTGGTCTGGGAACCCAAACCTAAAGATGGCTGGTCAGTGTTTAAAAGGTATATTAATAGGGAATAAGAGGATTAAATCATTGCAGCCTGACCTGTTTTTACATTTCTACATCACTGTGGCATTTTATTTGGTAAGGTTGTGAGATGGAACGTATTTGGAAAAACTCAGCCAACTCTTGGAACTTGTTACACTGCTATCTTTGTTTTTATTCCACTGGCCCTACAGAGTCATACTGATGATACGAATGGTAAAGGCTATGTACTAGTCCAGTATCCAATATTTTAATTTGCTATTATATCACTGATATCAATGACATTGATATCACATGTTGTTGCAATTCTAGTTGTATATATGAAGTTGAACGTGATACTGTAGACACACCAATAAATAAAGTATGAAAACAAAAGTGCAGAACCATTTCTCTGCTGTCAATGGAGGAAGAAAAAAGGAATATCCCAGATTCTGCTTGCCCAAATAGTACAACAGTCAGGGGTTTAGCATCATGTTACTTGAGGGAGTACTGCAGTAGAAATACTCACAGCAGCTTTCATGTATTAATGTTCGATGACTGGAGGTTCCAGAATGAGAGGGGCATAGTGATATGCACTACATACCATGCATGCATCTTGTGCTTGTGAAGGCAGTGGGAAGGCATCCCATACTGCTCTCAGAAACAATCTGGACGTGTGAATGAGCCCTCTCGTCCACAGCACCAACTTCTCAACATCACTATTCAGCTCAACTCGCCCTTCCCTTGCTCTTCTGAACTCCAACATCCATCACACCAGACTGAGTGCCCAGAAAGAAGCACATAGCAACCCCTATTCGCTTTGCCTGCAGTAGTGTCCAGGCTCACCATTCACGATGCATTGTGTTGCAAAGGAGCCCACCTGCAGATGGCCTACACCCACTCACAATCTGCAACTTCCAAGATAAAATATCCAAAGGAACAATGATAAACGGTAGCATACTTGTTTGGTTTCATCAATATAACATGAAAGAAAAGTAATACATATTGTATGTATTAAAATACACTAGATAAAAAACAAGACCATTTCAAAAAAGGCCTTGGAGGACGTGAGATTCAAACCTAGCTCCCACTGGTTCTCTCTTTTCTGTAGCAGGCAGCCATACCCTACTTACCAATGGTTTGGGTTTGTAACCTGTGGATGCATACACACGCTTTAATACAGCTAGGACCTCATCATACTTCACCATGTGCACAGCTCACTGAAAATGTTGCTCATTGTCAGCACAGTGTCTGTCTGTCTTCTTCCACCCGTTAGACTGAGTAGAAATGTGATCTTAGCTTCTTTTTAGGAGTATTGGTGATAGGAAAAAAGAAATAAATCAACCACAGGTCACTCCCGTTGACAACGGGTGTCCTTTAGGGGAATGGGTGCCTTGTGTGCTGGCCGATGTTTGAAGCGTCAAAAATTGTGATATTTCAAATGTCAAAAGCCTATTCTGGGCTCGATTCCTCAAGATCCGGCTTCATGACTATCCCTGGGCTGTCGACACACTCAGAGTTTGCATCCCAAAGAACGGCAGACTTCTAAGCATTCATCTCAACGCCACATTATGGTTGTCCTGTCTGCAGCACAACTAATATCGACTCCGGTCCAATCGGAACTACATAAATTGCACTTTTCCCCTGTTTGGACGTTAATGCAGATATCATATGAAAAAGATGACAAGCTATTAAAAAGTAATGTACCATGAATGCATTTTTTTGCAGCGACATAAATGGATTTATACCATTTTACTTAGTTCCTTGGTATACAGGACAGCACATTACCTGGGTTATATGCCCTACATTTTCTGCAAACGTGATCCATATGCTTATTTCTTACCCAACTTTAAAATCATTTTGGATGACGTTTGTCTTATTCTTCAGTAATGTGCTGCAATATCACATTGATATAGAGGCGTGTTAACCAATTTAGGGGGTTTCTATCAATACCACTGGTGCACATATCTGTTACAATACCAATTCCATATCTTTTACTCCTTTCTTAGTGCCAGAGTGTGGCTTGTTGAACATACGTCTCAGGGCCCAATTCTTAACTTGGCACAGTAAATGTGCTAAAGAGCACGATTCACTGCGCCAAATCAGGACACCCAGGCTCCACCACTATTCTTAAGTGGGCCTGGGCATCCTCATAGTGCACGATAGTGCACCTTGTAAGAGGTTTTGTCTTTGGGCTATTACTTAATTTGGCTGTAATTTAGTATTGTGGTATTTTGGGCCGTAAATTGCCATTATCCGATTTTGGTGGTAATTTAGTGGTGAGCAAATAGTTTACACTACCCCATATGATAAGACAAACCTTCTCCATTTTATAACTAGAATACACTTTGGGCTGACTGTTAGCATGTACACAGACTTAGCACATTTATAGGGAACCCAGTAAGATCATAAATTATGTCAAGAATTGCATATAGATTGTGCCAATGGCTTATCTACGCCAGAGGCCTATGCCCTTGTAGGGCTTTGTTCCATCCCAGCATGCATGATGAAACCCACTCATACAACACACCAACTTTCTAGCTTGTATATATATATATATGTTTTCCCCTTTTCTCTGATTTTACCTCCAGCGGTAAAAAAAAACATTTACCACTGTGGTCTAGACACCAGAGAGCCCCTAGTTACTTTCCCCCACTGAAATAATGACCATCGGACGTATGAAATAAGAAAGAAAACACTAAACACCAACATTGCTTCTGCTATTGCAGTGATTATTTTTAAATACAGCAATATATAACTCTCTTTTTGTTCTGTCCATATCTTACTTCTACAGGAAATCCCTGTAATGCTAAAGTCCAGGAAGTGATTCTGGATTGTGCCAGATTACCAGATCTGATCCCCTTACTTTGTTAAAATTGCAAAGGCTAATGGTTTGTTTCAATGATTACTTTTTCTCCCTGAATAATGGGACGGAAGTCAGCAGAGCCTTTTCACATTCACTGAATTTAGTTTCAACTTGAGACAACGCCTTGCTTGCATATTCGATAGTTTTATGATTCAAATCATGCTGCTAAGATAACACAGCTGACATACACTGTTCCGTTAATCCTATTTTTCCAAAGAAATCTTGATTCTTTATGGGATAAGCTAAGCATGGCACCCTCATGAGACATTCTTTCAATTTCTTCACTGTCTCACACTGCTCTTTTTCCCATTTCCAAGGTATATTCTGCTTCAATAATTTAGTCAAGGGTTGAGTGATTTTGGTGTAATTCTCAATAAACTTCCTGTTATATCATGTCATCCCTAGTAGACTTTTTAGACCTTTCATATTAGTAGGATTTTTTAATTTCTGTATTGCTTTCACATTTTTCTTTTGTGGATTTAACCCATGTTCAGTCACTTCATGTCCTAAGAAATTCACTTTCTTTTTGCACCTGTGAGCCTTCTGCAAGGATACTTTGGCACCCGCCTTCTGCAATTGGCCAAGCACATGTCTAATCTCATCAAAATTACTTTTAAGGCTTTCATTTTTAATTAGAACATCATCTACATAGACTATGGTTCCCCTTTCTGCTGCATCTGCGAGTGCTTTTCTTAAAAATATGCCAAATTCGCCCCCACTATTGACATACCCAAATGGTGTCCAGGACCAAGCATATTGCGTTTTATCAAATGAGAATGCGAATAAATTCTGAATGTCTTCAGCCAATGGTACACACCAGCACCAAGATTTAAGATCTAACGAGGTAAGCACCTTTGACCCATGCACCTGAGCGAGGCCTTGATCAATAAATGGGAGTGGCCATCTAGACACTGGTACTCTTTTATTTCATTCTCTCAAGTCTGCACACAAACGCCATTGACCATTTGGTTTTAATACGCCCACAATGTGAGTGTTTGAGGTACTATAAATGGGTCTGATAATTCCTCTGGTTCTAAATGTTTCATTATCTCCGCTAGTGATTCCAAGCAGGCCAGTGGCAACCAATATTGACGTACAAATACCGGATTTCTACCATATCCCTTTGGTAATGTGGCAACATGCAAGTCAGTTAGGCCGCAATCATATGCATCCTTGGCAAAAACCTCCTTAAATTCCATAAATACTTTTCCCAATTCTTTCTTGTCCTCTTCACTGTCACATGCATCTGCTGCTAGAATTTGTTCCTCTACCATTTTTGAAAATTCTGGAAAGTTCTCCAATGGAGTAACCTCTGTGCCTTCTTCTAATCGTGTGGCTGTATCTTTTTGCAGACTTGCTCTTTTTAATTATTTTGGAATATCAGCCTCCATTTCAATAGGCTAATTTTCTGTTTCACTTTCATTTAAATCAAATAATATGCAATTCTCCTGATGACAGCACACTGTCTCATTGGAGTCATAAGGATACACTGACTGAATTTTGAATATCCCTTTAGGTCGAGAGTCCATTGACTCTGGCAACACGGCATCTACATACCTCTAAGGGACGTTCCCAATCACTGTATTGTTGAAATTTACAGTGTAATGTGATTTTTGTATTGCCATTCCTAACATGGATTTCTCCTCCCAAAAAATCTCCTGACCCCTTTATTATCTATCATGATTCTGATGGGCCCATTTCCAATCTCCGTTAATGGTGTATATTCACATTCTAACCCTTGCTGCTTCAAGGATTCATTTATTGACACAAATGCCTCAGAATCCTTCATCAGCTGTCCATTCCTGTGCTTTCTCATTAATAAAGCTCCTTTCCCGTTCAAGTGCTAACGTGGCTTTTACCATTTCAGAATGACCATTTATATCAATATGGATCCATGGTTGCTTATCTCCCATGTGTATTTCAGAAAGGGTTGTGGTATATTTTTCTGTGGTTGCCTCAGGGATAGTATTCTGCTTGCACTTCTCCTCTTATTTAAAAGCGCAATGTAAATTCATCTATTTCAGTCTGCCATTTCTTCCTAGGATCCAAATAGATCTGCATGGATTGTTTCTCTTTTTCACTTTGCATTTTATCCTGACAAATCAGGATAACAGTGACACTAGGCACACAGCTGTTTTGAAGGTCCACCTCCACTGCATCATTTGATTTAGCAACAGTATGGCATTCATTTACACTGCTGTTTTGTGACTTTACCTTTTTAGGCCTTAATGGTTTTTTTTGTTGGAGACCACAGAACACCATTTACTTCGTCAATGAGGGGCGACGACCTTTTCAGACAATCTGTTCCCATCAAGAATGGAATTTCACTGATAGATGTGATCAATACTTCCTGTCTCATTCTGTGGGCCTGATCACGACTTGGCCGTTACCGCCGGCGGTATTACCGCCGGCCGTAATAGCCCTACCGCCAAACTCCCCGGCACTAATAGTGCCGGATCACGAGTTCGGCAGTAAAGTAATTCCCCATTGAGCCCATTGGGGGATGCCCCATTCCCCATTGGGCTCAATGGGGAATTTTTGCGCTCTTACCGCTGGCGGATTTCCCGCCGGCGGTAATAGCGCGAATTTTCAGCGGATTTCCCCCCAGCTCAGAGCTGGGGCGAAATCCGCCGAAGCCCTGAATCGGCGGACCCTTAAATCCGGCGGTATTAGGGCTACCGCTGGATTTAAGGGTTACCACCGAAGTCGTGATCAGGCCCTGTGTTTTCCTATCTTTATGTCAACCTCAGTGACACCTTCGATAGGTATTCCTTTTAATTTGTACACATTTCAATAATTTTATTTAATGCTAAATTAAACCAAACTTCTTTTTCAGGTGCAGTTGTATCACCCGTCTCATTTTCATTATTAAGCATCTTCATGTTTAAATCAGCAAACAATTCAAGCCGTTACACAAAGCTGGTTCATGGAATTTTGTTTCGTCATCATTGCAGGTGCCATTAGCATTTAGTCACTTATTATCAGAAGACACCAGATCGCTTCTGCGACCTTCCGCCCCATCATTTGATGGCTGTTTTTGAACTGAACAGATTTTTCCTATTTGTTCAGACAGCATCTTAACTTGGGCCTCAGGACATTGAAATCTGTTCATCTCGCTAGCATCCTCCCTTTGCGGCCTGGGTCGTTATTGGTAACTTTCACCCATGTTAAATCTATTCTGATATCTCTCAGGAGATTGATTTCTATTTGAGTTGTTTCTAAACTCTTGATTCATGGAAGGTGGAGAACGTGGTGTGATCATTCTTTGGTTGTGATCCACTGGTGGTGGTGATTGATTATAGTGGCGCGGGGCATAGTTCATGTTGTGTCTTTCAGTTTGCGGGAACTGTCCCCTATGCTGATTTCCAGTTTCAATGAACCGATCCACATATCATGGTCTGTCCTGATTACCATATACCATGGTATTGGGGTCAAACTTGCTCAGCACTCCCAATGTCTGGTAGGGACCATTGTTTCTTTGATCTTGATTTTGTCTCTGATTGTTATTCATGGCTGACATATCGGGCCAGTATCCCACCCTGGGTCTGTCTCCCATGTACCTACGGCTAATGTAACTCTCTCTTTTGCTTGGATCATGTGACTGAAACATCAGTGTTTGGGATGGTAACCTCTGCGGTGCGCCTCTCTGGTCCGATGTCAAATTATTTCTGACCAGAGTTTCTGCTGACTCAAGTGACATTTTATAAGATCTTATCTCCATTGCTGTTGGTGAGGAGTCTTTAGATCTTGACGTTGTTCCTTTGATTCTCTCTCCCTCTCCACTTTGACAATATAAGAATTCATATAGTTTAGTGCCTTGATCTACGATCCATTCAAGGGACTTCTCGCGATCAAACTCACAAATTAACTGTGATATAATATCTTTTTGTAAGCCATAAAAATATGCAGTCATAAACTCAGTTGAATTAGGACTAAAGGATACATCAAGGCGAGAGAATGCTCTTTTTAATTCTGGGAGAAATTGGCGAGGTGATACATTTGGCTTGGCTGTCATGGTATATGTGGCTTTCTTTGCATCCTGCAGTGACTGATATGGAAAGTACTGTCTATATTGTTCTCTGGGTATTTGTAGGGCTTTAAATATATCATGCACTGTTTCCAGGTGATCCTCTATACAACACTCACCTCCCTTTTTGAATGGCTTAATCAAAGCCTTGATTGATTTCATTATTTTGATAGGGCTACTTGGCGCTATATTTGGAGTTGCATTATTCTGTTGTTCATTTCTCTTCTCAGGTGTATGGGATTGGTGGCAACCAGTCAACCCCCCCAACTGCGTTACAACCAGGCCTAGGCACCGTTACAAAAATTGGGATATTATTCCCTTGTATAGAGGTGGGACTAACCTCAATACCATTGAATGTGGTGCCTTTTTGTTTTTCCTGAGATTTAAAATGACATATTTGCCATTCCAAATCTTTGCACTGTTTATGGAGTTGGTCTGTCTCCTGAAACAAATAAGTATTCTCATCACCCATTTTATTTATTGCACTCTGCCTCTTACTCATCTGCATTTGACATTGATTAAACTGTTTGTCTCTTTTGTCCCTTTCCTTGAACATTTTTGCTATTACTTGTTCAATAGCTTGGAGCTCACTTTCTTTCTCCATATTGTCTCTCTGGAGAGTTTGCATCTCTAATATAACCTCCACTTTGTCTTGTCTAATGTCGCTTACCAACCCTTTCAGGTGTTTTAGTTCTTGCTCACTGTCTTCAAAATGCTTCCTTCTCTGAGACAGTTGGGTGTAGAATTCATTGCATTTTGACTGCATTTCTTTTTGACATAACTCTAGTTCTGATTTTAACTTTTTCTCCTGCTCCTTAGCTCCATCTAATTTGATTTTTAGTCTGCTAATTAACTCAGCATCATTTTCCTGCATCCGTAAAGATCTATTCAAAATGAATCAGATCTTGTCACAGAGCCTTATCAAGCAGTCTGTCTCAGAATTTTGGTCAGTAGCTATACACAATCTCAGAAGACACACCTGAATTATACTGCCCTCTTCAAACATATTGTTCAGTGGTTCTTTCTGCACTTCTCCACAAATGCAGTCATGCCACTGTATGGCACTGCCTGATAAACACACCCCATGCGCATATAACTTTGCCTCTAGGTATTTTACCAACTGAGGAAATGTGGCCTCAATTTGAGACATATTGATATAATGGGCACAGCTGTACTAATCTCAGAGAAATGATTCCCTTAAATGTATGGATGGTGGTGTGGAACACACTTGCCACACCCAGTAGCTGCTTTACAGTCTGTTCCCACAGAGCCAACGCACCAATTTATGTAAGAGGTTTTGGCCCTCATTACGACCCTTGCGGAAATCGGAAAACGATGGCGGAAATGCAATACCGCCATCGAATAGCGCTCGGTGCGACTATGACCCGTCACCGCAAAGTACGAAGCCATTAGCGACACCGTAGTGAACGCCAACGCTAACTGCACCAAGCACGCGCGCGCGCGCCATACGAAACCGCAAACACCACCATGGCGCAACGGTACGCCAATTCCGACCCTAGCGGACATGTACCTAACGCCATCAGGCATGGCGTAATGTACCATTCCGCCATGGTGAGAAGTACGGCATCGCGAATCAACCGTAAACGGCCCCACTGAGTGCCTGTACACCGCTCCCTGCCCACAAAGTACAACTCCCCGTAGGTGCAATGAAGCCACAATGCAACCATTGAAATGTACAAGTCACCCATGCATGGCAACGAACAAAAGAAACACAAGAGGGGCCAATGGGAGCTGCAGGGCACAGATGGCACGAACACAGAAGCCATCCCAATGGACATGACCACAGTCCCCCACAAAGAAACGCACGCAAACACAGGCACCTGTGACCAGCCATATTCCGAGAATCACATCATTCCACCAGTCCACCTGGCTGACCGGCATCTGTTACACAAAACCCAATCCCCCGCCCCTGAGCATGACAACATTCAAACTGTCATATTGGCAGCCCCCATCCCTGACCTCACGGGCTTAGTAGGCAAACGCGCCCAGTACAGTACCACGCAACTAAACTCCGAAGCTGGAACCCAATGCAGATCTCCTCACAATACATCGCCCCCCAAATAGGCATATGCCACATCACTTGCAAAGAAAAACGCTACACGGGCCAAATCAGAATAGAAATTTAATGCACATCAAAGTCACCAAGCCCATACAGCCATCAGGCCATGAACTCCTAAACACCAATCACCATTGTGGGCTGCATCCGCAAGAAATGACCAGCCACTACTTGTGTGTCGTCCTGTTCCCTCATGGTACACAGAGCCACATTCACGTACGAAAAGGCAACATGGAAGCGCACAGAACCGCAGGGCCGTCCCAATGGGGAGGCACTAGTCCAGCCGAAAGGCCGAAATGTTGCTCCGAGCCACCAGTACAGCGTAAGGGCATGTGGGCCATTGGCGATCGTCCCATAAGATCGTAATGCTGCTCCACTGATTAACACGAAGCAGCAGGTGTCGGGAGTAAAACCCATCTGCAGGAGTGGCATACAGATGGCAGTGGCAAAAGGGGAGGAGATACCTGTCAACCAAAAGAAAAGAAAAAGAACAGAATGGCCATCAGAACTACATTCCAACAACTCACTTCAATGATCACACGAAATCCACAGCCATATGCATGCTAGCCCACTCCAAAGGATCATCACCACCCCAAAACCACTTGCGACTCCTAACCATCTATATCGAGGTGCAAACACCATCACAAACGAGTGTACCTGTGCATGCGTCTGTCAAAACAGAATCCATCAGATGGGAATGTTAATGTGCATGGACACAAGTGTCTGAGGGCGTGTCGAGACAGGGAGGGCTCAACAAGGCCAGATAGACGATGGTCCCACCATGGCAGCCCTGCATCACATAGCGTAGGGGAGGCGGATAGATCCCAAGAAGCCCTGTACATGGCAAACTCTGTATCAAATCACCTGCCCATGCATCCATTCATCATTCCCTCATCCCGGAATCAAAACGCCTGAATAATTACTCACATAACATTAGAAACATCCATTGAGTCTGTGCGTTATGCAGCCTGCAAAATCCACAGTGCCCCAGCCCGTAATTCCAGTGTTGTGAAGTAACATGTATCTGGGAACGGCCGGCCTCATCGCCCACGTAGCAATTGCGCATCCCAAACTATTCATATCAATCATTGCTTCCTCGCCATGGGCCCTGTCTCAAGGACATTGAACAACAGAACGTTATATTTGCAGTCAGACCTGTGGGCATCTCCTCGCCGCTAGCTGGAAACCGAAAGCGCCGCCCTTGGAATTCCACATTTGCAACATCACGCCGAAAAGGCATCTGTGGCCGTTTGAAATCACTAATTATTCCATCGAGTGCGGCTGTGTGTGAAAATGGCAACTGCCTTCACCCACAAATGGGACGCCCCGCCCGTCATTGCAACTCGGTAAAGTGATGCATGAGGGCCCACCGTTACTCGAGTACTACGTTCCACTGACCCTTCACAAGTCTGTTCGCGACTGCACAGATAGTATGTGCAACAATGGGACCACAGCAGAATGAACATGTCAACCAATGTTACACGGCCATCGGGTACAAATACATGATTGCAATAGCAAGATGCCATTCCCAGATTTGCAGCGTTGTGCGCGGGACGTGCTCGGCCAAAGGGGAGAGCAGCTTGCACAGGTGGAATTAATCACCACAGGTGGAGGCCATACAGCCTGAAAACACATAAATTGCACAGCCAGTCTCCTCCCACAACCACACCGAAATGCTACCGGCAGGACTCGCGATGTTGGCCCTGGGGGACCTGATAGCACTGCAAGTACTCCAACTCCAAGAAGAAGACGAACACCAACTACAACCGGCCGCACGAAGGAGACGCAGGAGGAGGAGGAGGGCAAGGCAGGGCCAGCAAGGGCCGCCAGCACAGCCACTACCACCACGCAGGCAGCCCGCAATCCCACGCCTCCGAGCACATCCGTTCAACCTCACTGATGAGCAGATCCACACCCTCTACCGTCTGGACCGGGACACCATAGCCGCCATTGTGGACATGACACAGGCTGACCTTGTCAGCATGATAGATAGCCCAACCGCCATCCCACCCCTACTGAAGGTGGTGTCTGTACTCCACTTCCTGGCCACATGCACCTACCAGCACACAGTCGGACAGTTGCATGGCATTTCTCAGCCACTGTTCTCACGGACACTATTGCAAGTGCTCGATGCCCTCCTGCAGCACGCAGAAGACTACATCTCTCTACCACGCTCGGAGCAGGAAATTACCAACACAAAAGTGGGATTCCATGCACTTGCCGGCATACCGGGTTGCATTGGTGCCATCGACTGCACCCATGTGGAATTGGTCGTCCCACATGCAATGGAGGCCCAGTACCGCAACAGAAAACAATTTCATTCCCTGAATGTACAAATGGTGTGTGACTCCAACAGGATCATTACACATTGTTGTGCCCGATTCCCTGGATCTACCCATGATTCTATGGTCTTGAGGAACTCTACAATACCACGCTACATGGAGCGACACGCAGGGAACAGATCCTGGCTACTCGGTGAGTCTCATTACATGCATGATTATGTGGGGAATGTGATTTGGCAATGACCTGGCAGGAAGGGGGGGGGTGTGCGTACGTAGCAATGGCATTCCACATCATAGGTTTCTCGTCCACATACAGGTGATGCTGGATATCCACTGAAGAGATGGCTCCTCACACCAGTCCGGAACCCACGGGACCAGCATGAGGAGGACTACAACCATGCCCACTCACGTACCCGTGTAGTCATTGAACAGGCATTCGGCCTACTGAAGACTCGTTTCCGCTGCCTCAGCAGGTCTGGCGGGGCACTCCTGTACCGCCATGAGAAGGTTGCAAAGATGGTGATGGCATGTGTCATGCTCCACAACATGTGCGTACGTAGAAATGTGCCCATGCCCCCTGACGCAGAACTGCAAGCACCTGATGATGGTCATGATGAGGGTGGGGATGTGGCAGCACCTCATGGAGTCTGCGAGGCACCGGAGGCCCGTGACATTCGTCAGCATCTCATTGATGTATGCTTCTAGCACTCACGCCTGGTGGCTGATACATGGACACGGGACTCGTGGCACTGTGCGTGTCTGGGACATGCACAATATGGACTGTACGCCTATGATGGCCTAGTACACAAAAATCAATGTCCACACATCTCATTGGTTGATCGTGCACTTTATATGGCATATGTGATGTCATGTTGAACACCCTATCGACCCGCCACCCAAGTGAGCCCAACACACCCCCTCCACCCTCCTACCTCCCCCCCGAACCCCAGTGTCCAAAGATGCTCATTGTCAGTGGGCTGTCGCTATTGCAAGCCCCCTCTGCGGGTATCAGGGGCACCCCTGCCTGTGGAGCGCAGGTTCCTTCCAGATCTACGTTGGGGGCTGCCCTGGACGGAACTTGCAACGGATGATGTGTCTGCCTGCTCACGTCCATGCATGTCCCTAAGGGTTTGCGAGAGCTCAGTGAGCACACGGCGCACTGCGGCAAGTTCGGCACATACGTCTTTGGACGTCGCATGCAGTTCCCCCCTCAGGCTCTCGGTGCTTCTCTCCATTTGGACTCTCAGGCTCTCGGTGCTACTCTCCATTTGTGCCCTTAGCGTCTCTGTGCCTCTCTCCATTTCTGCCCTAAGTGTCTCAGTTGATGTTTCTATGTCTGCCTTAGTGCCCCCACATTCATCGGCATGGTCCTTGAGGAGCGTGTCCATTTGCTGCTGTTGCACGATTAACTTGTCGAGGGACTGTTGCCTCTGCTGGGCTATGCCCATTTGCGGGGGTGTCACAGAGGGGCTGTTGTCCTCATGTTGCCTTGCCACAGGGCTTGTGGGGGATGGCCAGTCGTTGTCTTGTGGGTGCCCCTGCGTGGTATCCTCATGTTGTACGGGATGGGACAGACAGGGGGATTGGGACAGGTCATGGATGGATCTGACTTCGACATCCCCGTTTTCTGTGTCGGAGCATGCTGCCATCAATGGGGTGTCACCTATGGTGCTGCTGCCACTAGAGGCAGTGCCTTCTGTGGCATCCATTGGGGGGACCTGTGGTGGTGGTGTTGTGGGCATGCTGGCTGCTGGGGTGCCTGTTGATGTTCCCTCCTCTGTGCTGCCACCTGATTTGTGCTGCTGCCGTGTCTTGATGCGTGCAGCTGAGGTGGAGGGTCTCTGGCCGTTGGTCTTGGCCCTCTTTGCAGGTGTGCTGGTAGGGGTGTCCTGTAGCTCGTCGTTTGGATCGGACCCTGTGGTGGAGTAAAGGAGGGCGAGGGTTAATGATGGGTCTGTGGGAATTGGAATGGCATTGTATCACATGCTCTGGGGTGGTACCTGAGGGTGATTTGGGTCGGGTCCTTGGAGGTGCTTTGATTTGTGTGTGGAGTGAGGGTGCAGTTGTTTGGCAGCCTGCAGTTAGGGTGTGCCTGCTGCACGTGTAGTGCGTGTATTAGGGGTTTTTAATTATTTATGTATTTATTGTGGGTTTTAACGTGCGCTATCAGGCCGATGTGTGTGGCCGTTCTCCTGGACATGTGTTTCTGTTGCACTATGTGGACGCATGGTACTTCACATGGATGGACTGTGTGGATTTGGCATTGTTTTATCTGGTACACCTACCTGAATCTTCGGATGTCTGCACTCCTTTCTCCATCCCTCCGACTCCCTCTATGCTCTCCATTCCGATGGTGGAGGCACAGATTTCTTCCCAGGGGGTCAACTTGATGGGTGATTCAGGACCTCCCCCGGTGGCTGTGGCAATGTTGCGGTTGGCAGAGAGTATGCTGCGGACGCGTATCCGCAGGTCGTCCCATCGCTTGCGGCATTGCTGTGGGGTGCGGGGTGCGGTCCCCACCGCACTTACCCGCTGTGCCACCAGAGCCCATATGGTCTTCTTGTTTGCAAGTGCCGTTCTGGTCATTTGCGTGGAGAAGACGACGGCAGCATTCTCCTGGAGGGTCTCTGTTAGCACGGTGAGTTCCTCGCGGGAGAAGTGGACCTGCCGCTTGCGGTCGCACGCTTTCTTCGCTACTTTTCCCATTTGTCTTGGTTTCGCTAGGGTGGGTGACGGGTTGGGGTGTGTTTCAGGGTAGTGATTTTAGTGGTTGTGTGGTTTTAGTGGTTTTATAGGTGTACGCCGGGATGTTTCCCGTTCCGGGCCCATGTTTTGACTTCCGTTTCCGTATATTTCCGGTCACCGTACTTTCCGGTAGGCGCACACTGCGGTGACCGCTAAGAGGGGTGGCGGTATTGCACCTAGGGCGCCGTACGGCGGCGGTGTGGGCCGTTTTGGGGTCATTTCCGCCATCGCGGACTTTGCACTTCCGCCGTGGCGTGGTGCTCGTGCCCGATGGGTCGGAATGGTCCGCACTTTGCTCCTTCGTGCAATGGCGGAAACGCTATTTACGCTGTGGCGCTCCGGTCAGTCGCTTTCCGCAAGGGTCGTAATGAGGGCCTTTGTCTTCGGGTTATTACCTAATTTGACAGTAATTTTGTATTGGAGTAGTTTGGGTGGTAAATTGGCGTTACCTCATTTTGGTGGTAATTTAGTGGTGAGCAAATAGTTTACACTACCCCACATGATAAGACAAACCTTCTCCCATTTATAACTATGATACACTTTGGGTTGACTGTAAGCATGTACACAGACTTAGCACATTTATAGGGAACCCAGTAAAATCATAAATGATGTCAAGAATTGCATATAGATTGTGCCAATGGATTATCTACACCAGGCGCCTATGCCCTTGGAGGACTTTGTTCCATCTCAGCATGCATGATGAAACCCACTCATACAACACACCAACTTTCTAGCTTGTATAAATATATTTTCCCCTTTTCTCTGATTTTACCTCCAGCGGTAAACAAAAACATTAACCACTGTGGTGAAGACACCAGAGTGCCTTCTAGTTACTTTCCCCTACTGAAATAATGACCATCAGACGTATGAAATAAGAAAGAAAACACTAAACACCAACATTGCTTCTGCTATTGCAATTATTATTTTTAAATACAGCAATATATAACAAGAAACACAGTTATAATATATTACCAACAGGCTGGTGCAGCTGTGATTCTCTGAGAAACCAAAATATAAATGCATTGTAAAAAATGTCTTCTTTTCTTTTTGTTACTTCCCCGTGTGCGAAATAACCCACATTGACCTATTTGAAAATAATGCCCTATTCTTATCTAAATAGTCACGAAGATAATTTCACAAATATTTACATAGGGACTTGAAGTAGCTGTGTTATCTGCACAACCCCTCTTTGCTCCTGCCTGTGCAGAAGCCTTCCAAGCCACATGATCCCTGGCACTTCCGAGATGGCCTTGGGCTTCCAGGCAGATGTGTGACTGCAGCCATTCTGCAGCCGGCAGCCAAAACCCCAGCACCCAGCAGTGGTACAGGAAAGAACAGAAGACCCAGCCTTTCTGTTCAACCCCCCCTTCAGCTATCCCTCTGCAAATACCTCCCCTCTCAAGCTCTTCGCTCCTCTACCTCTATCTGTCTCAGGGTCTGTCGTTTTTCAAAAAAACAAGCTGGGAGTAGATCTCTGTATTCGGCTGGGGCCTCCCTCTGGAACAACCTCCCTGCCACTCTAAAACTTAAGGAGAGCCATCTCCGGTTCCGGAAGCACCACAAGACCTTCCTCTTTTCTTCTGCTTTTGCTCCCCCTCTCCCCTGCCGATCTGTTGTTTCTTGGCACAGTGCACCTGGCCACCCTCTGTCCTCTGGGAACAGGTACCTGCTCACCCTGCCACCCTCCCGCACTGCCTCCGGGCCACCCCTTGCACTGGGGTCTGTATCTGTACCCATACAGCCCCCCTTTTTCTTCCTGCACTTATCAGACCTATCTTTTCTGCTGCCTTAAACCTAGCACTTGCAAATTGCTGGCTGCACTACCACCCTTTGTTGACTTTATTATGTATTTATTATTATTTATCTATTTCTCCTCTGCTTCCCACCTTCCACTTCTCCCCCTTCCATGCACTTTTCCCCTCCCCCTCTCCCATGCACTTGTGCATTCTCAATGTCACTAGGCCTAGTAAGATTGCTGTTTTGTTCTCCCCTGTTCCCCTCCCTTGCCTTGTCGCACTCTGAAACACTTGTGTATGAGCACAATAGATAACATATCAATATCAATATTGAATCAATCGGCCTGTCAATCAAGAGTAGCACTGCCTCCCCCTTGACGTATCTGGACACCTCCTATACTCCTGACTCCACTGTCCAATCACCCACGAGAGTTGGTATATGTATTAACTGGCTTTCCTACTTCCTTCACACACAAAGGGCTCTCAGAATGCATGAAAACAAAAACTCATTCATTTCGCATTTTTCTTTTTGTGCAAATTTCTCTACCATGGAGAAACACTAAGCCATAATTTCCATCCGTGTCCACTGACACTGTATTTCAATGTTAAGCAGAAGGAATAATTAGTTACTGGGATGTCAATAACAGGGAAGTTAGTTAATTAGTGTAAGTCATTTTCACAATGCACTTTTACACAACTGGGAATTCCCATGATCCATATATATAATGAGCTTTGAATACACAGTTTATTTTTGCTGCATTCTGCTCTGTCATGGAAGGCCCAATTCACTGTTATAATGAACCAATGTGGCATTTCACCTGCTTCATATAATTTCCCATCTCTTTTCTGCATTTAGACTAATCCCACTAAAATGCTGACCTGTACCCCTAATCTGCTGCTCCCATTTGTGCTCATTTGCTTTTGAAATGACTGTTATCTGCACACATTTTGTTAGCTGCTTCTATTGAAAACACTGTCATCAGCATTTGCACCCATTTTGTTGCTTCCATTGAAAACACTGTCATTATCATTTGCATGAATCAATGCCATATATCCCTACAACCTTCAGCATTGCGCATGTTTTGGCATAACAGGTGCAATCTTGAAATCTGATGGCCCGATTCTCAACCTGGTCTTAAGTATCGAAAAAGTTGTTAAAAGGGTTAACAACCTTTTCAGTACTTAAGACCTATTCTGAAGGTGGCGCATTCTTCCGAAGTCGGTAGGAATGTGCCACTTTCGAAATACATGTGGCGGTTGTTAGGATGGGATTTAAACCAACCTAGCAACCACCACATTTTTTGTCTGCCACTTTAGACAGGTATTCTTGTGGTACTCCTGGACTTTTAAGTGTGCGCTAAAGTGGCCCACATTTACGGTACCATTTTGGTGCCGGTATTGTGGGGGAGTGCCACAAGAAGCTGCAGTGCAGGGTGTATATGAACACTTTCATATACACCAAAGTAAGCAGCTTCAATGTTGTATTCTGCAACATTAACGCTTCTTACTTTGGTGTATAGGAAAGTGTTCATATACATGCCTGTTCTCTGCAGCATTATTGTAAAATAGCGAATATGCCGTTATTTTACAAAAATGCTGCCGTTCTTTCAGGATTGCGCCCGTTATGCAAAAAACAGGCACAATCCTGACGGTCCACTGTCGTGCACTACGAGGACGCCCAGGCCCACTTGAGAGTAGTGGTGGAGCCTGGACGTCCTGATTTGGCGCAGTGAATCGTGCTCTTTAGCACGTTCACTGCGCCAAGTTAAGATTAGGGCCCTGAGTGTCCAACTGATGAAGACATTTTCTCAATTCTTTTCAACAATGGTTTGACAGACCTTTGAAGCTCTCCAATACATTTCTTGTAATATTTGAATTGAGATTGATTTACAAGTATGTTCTAGGTTCTGAGGACTTGCTGAATTCTAATTTTGAAGTTCTTAACATCCGTACTTGGTTGTGATTATTTACATATCTCTGCTTTGAGTTATGTGTGATTACGTTGTTGGTTTACCTTACATTTAAATGGAGTCTTAATTATTGATTTTGCATTGTTTAGTAATTCTGTCGGCAATTACAAAAATCTCTCACTTGTCAATGAAAGGTGTAATATTAATCAATGTGCAATGGACCCATTGCCTAAATATGACACAGTGAACCCCAGTGAGCAACCTTCCAGAGATGTATTTCCTTTTCTACAGGTTGATATACCTAAATATAAACTTGCTGCACTTCTCCACTCTCTCCATGGTGTGGGGCCATACACAAGACACACTGTCCATGTGCAGCACTTTTACCAAACAAGCATATTGCACATCTACTGTCCGGCTGGGTAGGTACTCAACGCAATCCCCAAGATAGTGCCAGTCCCATAATGACATAGTGTGCTACTCTTAACATTATTTTGTAATATTGTAGTGGCTTCCTAACTACAGCACTGGTAGTGTAGAGGTTTCGGACACTTGATGTTTGATGTTAAAAAAGGGGGAGGGGCGGCTCTATGAATTGAGCTTAAATATCTCTAATAGTATTCAATGTTTAAGGCCACCCTGAAATTGCTTAAACACACATTATTTGATGGAAATGTGCGCTATTGTTTGTAAACAGATTGTGAGAGTGTACAATAAAGCAAAACATATGAAATAAGGAGTCGGTCACATATAAGCAATAAAAAAGCATAAGAAAGTGACCACCTGGCAAGTTTTCACAATCATGCAAGGCCATTGTTAACTGTTAGTTTATTGTTGTGGCATCAGACCGCCCGCTTGCTTCTTTAATTAGCCTCAACACTGCTCTAACTCGTAAATGCCTACCGCTCAACATAAAAACATAGATTCAACAAAAATATACATTTGCAAAACAACAAATGTGAAAGAAGGAAAACTATAAACAATTGATCATATAGCCCAGGTCCACACTTCATCAAATTGACCGATGGAGGGACTATCTCCTGCTGTGCAAATGGTGTGTGCCTGCATCTACTAAGGCCACAGTGTCTTGTAAAGAATGTATTTGTATTCATAGATGAAATAACATAATATTGCAAATGTATCTGTGTTGATTGGCTGAGTTGCCCTCAACAATACTGTAGCAACAAAATATAGTCAATTGATTAAGAATCCTGTAGGCTTGGCTTGTTATCTAATTTTCATTAAATGGAGCAACCCTTTCCAAATTCTATCAGACCTTATTAGGAATTCATGAAAGCCTGTTCTTATAAGAAATCAGAGAAGTGATGCTGTGTGATGCAAACTGATGTGATCAAGCTTTCAATACAAATGCAGGTGACAAAGCATGGAAGAGGCTGATCACTTCTCCACAAATAAAAATGGAATACTAGAGCACTGATAGACTCTACAGTTTTCCCGGTAGTAGCAATTCCATTTGCTGCTCTTCTGTCCCATTCTCACAGCAACCATCAAAGATGCAATCAAGAGATTGACAAATTACTGTTGATGGAGCCCAGTGCACAGTGACATACCATGCTCTGATTAGGTTTACGTCTGCTTATACAGGCATCATACAAAATCATAGTTAGAATAGAGGATCAAATACCTGACATTTTAAAAAGGAAACATCATTGGCAGGTGGGTTCAAATCTCTTCATAAGTGCTTCTTTTAACAGCCATGGATTGCAAGTGACCTCTTCATAAAACTAAACAAAAGTATAAAAGGTTGCACAGAATATATTTTGCATCTTACCAAGAGACGACGATAAGCAGGTAGGTGTACAATTGTAAGAGTAACAGAACTATTGTACAGTAGTAAATATGTGCTGTATACTTTTATTATACAGTGTCCAATCATTAAAAGTAAACCTTATACACTATGCTAACATAAACAAGCAGTACAAAATTCGATTCCATACACAAATTAAAAAGTACAATACATTAGTTTGAAAATGAATACATAATATGTTGTTATGAATTCATGCACACATATGAAATATACATAGAATAGATGATATTAAGTAATGTCATTAAGTAATAATCAGTAAAGTAAGATTAAAAAAGCTCTTTGCATTTCCTCCACGTGTCCTCCACACTCAATCTAGGAGTGATGAACAGCCATAATCGTCTAATGTTATATTATGGTATGTTAAAGGATTCTTATACCGTGCACTATCATCACCTAAGTGGTCCTCGACAACATGCTCAAAAGAAGTCATAAAATCTTCATTGTGTGCACATTATAAAAAGTATATACTTCAATAGTTTTGTATATGGCTCTCTATCCCACGGCGTATTGCCTTCAAAACTCTTATTTTAAGCTACAAAGCACAGAACAACGCAGCACCAGCCTACTTGTCAGAGCGCTTTACACAACACACAGCCCACAGACCTCTAAGATCTGCACATGCACACACACTCATTATTCCTAGTTTTAAGCTACAGACTGCCAGAGGCTCGAGCTTCCCGGTCCTGGCAGCAAAGCTTTGGAACTCACTACCCAATGATCTCAGGAATGTCCCCTCCCTCCAATCCTTCAAACACAGAACAAAACAATGGCTCTATGAGCAAGACGAAGATTCGGCCACCCTTTGGTACACATCCACCGTATTTTCTGCAACCTCGATCACCTCTGTATATACTGTGACGACATCTGTAAAATCTTTTTTTTCTCTCTTTATATATGTCCTTGTTCTATGTATGCTTATTTATTAGGCAATGTGTAATTGCCTTCTATAACCTTCTGTAACCTTTCCAAACATGCGCCCTGATGCCCTTGGGCAGGCTGCGCAATATAAATAAATAAATACAAATACAAATAAATTTGTAGTGCTGGACGTAACAAAAACAAGTGTTTTATCGTCTTTAGTTCATGAGCAGTTTGAAAAGACGACATACGCGCTCATGCCAGGGAATCGGTCTCCTTGCACCAATAATCTCTAGAGTCTCTAGCAGATTCAGTTGATTTTTTGGGAAGATCTACGCAATCTTTTATTAGGAAAAAATCTAGCCTATTTAGGAGTATTGTCATGTCTTACCTGATGTCAGTAATGATCCCATAAAAGGGTTTGACCATAGGGATAAGCAAAACACCACCCAATTTAACATTAAGACCACAAATGAAGACCCAGAGAACCCTAGCTTTTTAATTCCTCAATGCTATAGTTTTACACATTGAGGGGCCCGCAAAGATTTCAAGGCTTAACTTTTTTATTTCTGTCACCACCTCCAAAGGGTATTCAGGCATACAACACTTAAAAATGTATTATTGAATTGAAAAATATCATAATTTTAGCCTGGGAGATGGTTTTCCTATGCATATGATTCCAAAGAGGACACGTCTTGCTGCTGGCCAATAGGGGTGTAATCCACCAAAATTACATAATCTGAAAATGAAAGTGGTGGCAAGTGCGGGTCTCCAAAATTTGGTGTAAAGAAGCGGTGAGCCTTAAGCTAATCTCGAAGATCTGCTAAGTAAATATTAAAAAGCAAAGGAACAAGGATGCAGCCTTGTTTTATTCCAATATTTGGAGGAATGGACATGGCCATTGCGCATCCATTGTCAATTCTGATGCTAACTGATATACCACTGTTAAACCCTATACATGTTAAATGTGCAATATAAACAAAGGAGAGATTGTACAGGGATCTCAGTGTGTGTGTGAGTTAGGCCTCAGCAAGTTATCTAAGACTAAGAATGATCTGCCAGGTTTTGGTACCTACTGTATATAGAATGGACCAATTTCCAATCCCTGTATAGCAAAGACAGGTGTAATGGCAGATGATAGCATTATTCTATAAAGAAACATGTTAGATATGTCCCACCATGCAGACATGTCAGAACGAATTTAGGAATCCCTTTAGTGCAGATTGTTTATGTGATATGCAAAACCCACGTCCACTCAGATGTATGTGTTACTTTTCCACCCTTACAAGGAAACGTTTAAGATAACATGGTTGAGACTGCAGTGCACATAAGGGTACGCATTTTCCTGTCCCCTCCATGCAATTAGTACTTACAGGAAACTGAGCCCCATAGTGTATATACTATAAACATAAAACATTTACTCTAATGTACTCTCATTGTTCTATATAAGTGGAAAAGTTGAAGCCTGAAAATTCTGCATTTTAACTCCCAAAATTACATGCCAAGAGCCAAGTTATGTGATAGCCAAATGTTGCCATGGGGTCCCATCGATCAGCCCAATTATGTCTGTTTTTAATGTATACATCGAATTTTGTTCTTTCAGCAGTAGCTTTTTTAATACCGAGCGAGAAGGTGAGGAGGCTGAAGTCCATGGAGCTTTTGTTGGCTGCTCCAGATCTAACCCCTTCCTCCCAATGAATCTCCCTTAGCCAAAGGCAACAAACTAGCTGCATCTGGTAAACCCATCAATAACCACAACTCCCAGAATCCCTGTTATCCTGAACCAGATATTCCCAATCATTCTACTTCACGTCCCTTTGATAATTCATTCCCGAACACCCACTCTACATTGACAAAACATTAGTGTTCTCACAAACCCCTCTGTTCAGTTCATGGTCCCGGCTATCCCCATTTGCTTCATCATCCCTACGAATCCCGAACCTCTGATTATCACTTTCCGAACTCCCAGTCAAATGTGACCGACAACTACAGTTCCCACAAATGCTACAGAAACCACCCTTCTGAGTTCGTCTAGTACGAGGGTTATAATCCCATACCACACCTCTTCCTCTCTAGGATATTCTGACATGCTAACCCCTCTCTTCTGACACAAACACTTTTCTGCACCACAGAAAACAATGGAATAATACCTGGGCCGTTCACCTGACATGTCCCAATACAAGGGTCAGGCAAAGTCAGGCAACTGATCAGAACCACACACACCTGACAGACCTTTCCTTTCCCCACAGGGATATAAGTTGGAGCACACGAGCACAGACTGCACCACGTGATAGCTAACTCAGCACAGCAGTTCAAGAGGAGGAGAAAGAGGGCGCATACCGAGAGGGTGGCAAGGAGAGAAGAAACTTTTCCCTTTCTGATCAAGGCCTGTGAAACCTGAGGAGAAGGAATTGTAAGACCACGGACAATAGCCAGCGTGTGTTGCAGCAGATGTCAAAAGTACACGAGACACTCCTCTGCTGATAACCAAGCCGATGAGAGATGCTTGTTTTCATGGTACCGACCTTGACTTTTAAGAGAAAGAAAGCCAAGTGGTTCATCACAGCGGGTGAGTCGAGGGGAGAATCTTTAAGAAACCGAACTGTGTTGAATGAAAGGTAGTAAGTGGCTAATTGAACTGTGGAAACATAAAGAGCTATTGATGCTAGAAGAGGGAAACCCATCAACAGAGGAGTCCAACACTACGTGGGTGCTTCATCAGAAAACTCAGGGAGATTACCCAATTGTTGAAACTGCCATAACCAGAAGGCCTTGGGAAAAGGCCAAAATGGGTTCAAAGCGGTCATACAGGGGTCTTGTAAAATCCTCTGTGCAGTCAAAAGTCTTTGACCATCAGATGATTTTGAAGTTAAGGGAAGTGAATCCCGCATCGTAAGAATTGGGGAAGTGAATCTTGCATAATGAAAATTGAATGAGAAAGGTACGATTGATAAAGTTGGCAAGAGTGAACCAAGTGGAGGGATGCTAACAAAAAGGGATGAAGCCTGAAGTCCCTATGAACAGTGTTTTGACAGGAGTGAACCCAACTGAGGGATGTCCACAGTGAACTGTTTATCAAAAGTTGGCAAGAGTAAACCCAGCAGAGGGATGTTGGCAGAAAAGGGCAAAGCCTGAAGAATTGTTTAAAAAGACAATAAGATTTGTAAATGCAAGAAAAGCCATAGTGAACCGAAAGGAGGGAGGCTGACGCCTGAGAGGGGTTAGAGCCTGATAGAGGGAGATCCAGGGGTGAAATGTCATCACCCAAAATCCAATGAGAAAGGAACGTTTTATTTGGTTTGTTGAATACGTTTTGTGAGGTGTCTGCGCCCAGAAGAGGCGGACCCACGGGTGAAGCCATCACCCGTTGAACATAACTTTTTGTTTGTTTATGGAATACATCAGGCCCTTGAAGGCAAGAGACTTTTTATTGAAAAGAGACTTAACCATCGAAGAACCTGATAGCTTGAACCAAACCATCGGCTCGTGCTGGGAAAGCTGAAGTGTGTGCTTTGCTCAGGAGATCCACCTCATCCCGTGCTCTAAACGTGGGCAAGGGAGACCCCTGGCAATCACATCCTGACTTATTATTTGTGAACACTTCTTCCTTCAATGAAAACTATTTCTGTCATTAGTTGTAAGGATTTGGCAATAGATATTTTTTAGTATAGTCCTTTTATTTTGACAAGACTCCACAAGGACTGCCTTATTTTTCATTTGATGGTCAAAGCTTGCACCCATCTTAGGTTTAGGTTAGGTAAGGCATTTTTCCACACTGCATTTACAGTTTAATAAACACAATTGAACTGTGATCACTTGTGTCTGACTTTACTGTTGCCACCATGAGTACCTCACAGTGCACATATTGAGATGGATCACTTGAGTGGAGTTACAGTTTGTAAATTTAAGTTGAACTTGCCCGCCCATATACAATCATATCCCTGATATTAACAAGAATCGATTACGCAACAGTCTCTACCTCTAGGGAGGAAGGATAGCTCAGCAGCAATGTGTTTGTCTTGGAAGCAAGACAACGCAGCACAACACAGGTTTGAATCCAGATCCCACACTTAGAAACCACTTGCTGGTATTAAACATGTTACAAAAGAATAATTATAATTATAATTATAATGCTGGAAAGACTCGCCAAAAAACTTCAACGCATCTAGAACACTGCAGCTAGGATTCTCCTGAGATTAAACAGAAGAGACCACATCACCCCAGTTTTGAGACGCTTGCATTGGCTACCAGTAAAAAACATATTCAATTCAAGGCCCTCTGCATTGCCCACAAATCATTACACAGACAAGAAGCCTAATACCTCCAGGCCCAGGTCAGCCACCACCAAACAAGAAGGGACCAAAGATCAAGCAGCAACCTACACATAGAGAAAAAACAATATGGAAAGAGGACATTTGGAGGAACTGAATTCTCATGCTTAATTGCTAACCTATGGAACACAATGCCCAAGGACATTAGAACCACAGAAGACCACCTCACCTTAAGCAAACAACTAAAAACATGTTTGTTCAACTGCCAATGACCAGCACAAAGGGACAATGGCAGATAAAGCATAGATGGGCAAAAGAAATGCACTAAGGGACATTGTTACAGATAAAGGACAATAGCAGGAAAATCGAGGAGGATAAGAAAAACTCCACTGCCCACTGCTCCCCCCTCCCCAGTCATGCACCACAGCTAAAGAGATCGGCGAAGAGTAGCCTGCCTCACATCAGACAGATTCAGGCAAAGACACCCCACAGTCACCATTTATGCATTCAGGAAAGATCCACCATGTAAGGCCTTAAATTGAAGCATTAGACTAACCATGCATCACCCAGATAATTATGGTAATTTAGGCACACATCATTTCCTCTAGATTCATGGAAACCAGCTGTGCATCTATTTAGCAACCAATCCCACAACAAGTCAAAGCACAATTATTCTGACTAATCGCGGTCAAGTAACTAGAAACCTACTAGGTGCAACCAATCCATTCACTCATAGGAACCAGGGGGGAAGTTAGTCTCTATGCTTGTAGAGATGGCAGGCTGGCCAGTGAACCACAACCAGGAGGGATGGAAGGTATTACTGAGTGGCAACAGGATCTACACTGAAGGAATACTTCTCAGGTACTGTCGAGATTAACCAAAATACTAACCAATCCTCCCCACTCATGCTCCTCCAACATAACACACACAACTATACACAACCATGGGCTAGCCACACTACACATAGACACACATAGCATTAAATAACTCTGGCACTCAACGAACTTTCAGAGACTCTGGACATAACCTTAGATGGAACATACCAGTGCACATAATCCTTAAATTCATCCACACCACAAACAAACACAACTCCATCAAACATCTAACAAACAACCGTGGCACTGTATCCCCCCTACAGATAAAACAAACCAGTGTGCACGATTGCACTTTCACCCTGAACGCGTATGACCTTTACACCCAACATAAACACTAGTACCTATCCGAGGGACTGAGTCTAACCCTTATGGTTACAACAAGCCCAGCCACACAATCAACCCAAATGCAAGACAGTGCACACAGACTCCAGTTTCTCCTGGTTGTGTACCTATCCTATAATCCTAGCCTCACTAACACACCCCAACCTATTTTCTTGCAGAGCCACATGAGTGCCTGGAGACTGCCCTTGGGTTGCAGTGGTGCACAGTATAAATCAACATAACATAACATAACATAACAATACATAACATAACATAACATAGCATAATGGAGATTTGAATCTCGGTAAATGCCACAAGTACATTATCAGTAACATTTCTATAATGCAAGTTATTTATCTTCTGAATAATTATTGTGACCAAAAACGGGAAGAGAAAATGTATAATATGAAATCAATGGTGGTGAGGGCCCAACTCATAGCCCCTGGTCCCACTAACTTCATAGGAAAGGGCTCCAAACTCGGGTCAACAAACAACAAACAATCAGGTTATGATGCAGTGCAGAATATTTTCAATAGTTTGCTCATGTTAGTTATGGGCAGTTCATGAATTCATCAATTTCCGTGGGAAATGAGGTTCCTTTAATTATTATGAGAGATTTGCCATGATGAGACAGACAATGACATTGTGGACACTATTGAAGAGACATGCACCATTCCCTCTCACCCCCATTACTACAAAAGCACCATTGTGTGTCACCGGCATGAGTTGAATGCAGAAAGTGTGGAAAGATTTTATTTTTTTACTTTAGTGTGAGAATTCGTTTCAAATTTAAAACTTTACACACACACAAAAAAAAAGACAGTAGTTATTGTTAAAAAAGAGGAACATCACAATACATAGTCAAATACCAACAATTCATAGACAAAAGAACATTCACATAAACTTCATATACAATTTTAAAATACTATTTCTAAACCAGGGGAAATACGTCTTACAAAATTCATAACTGAGATGATCAAATGGTCACAAGGCTCAACCAACAATGACTACCAGAGTATTTCCCATGTGAGCAAGGGGCGCTTTTTAAAATACAAATCAAAAGAGGCTTTTTGAACATTACATAGACCAGCAGTTTCAATGATTATATATTTTTGCATTTTCCTTGACCGCATACAAAACCGACAGATACGCTCTCCCACAGGAGATTGCTTAGGAACAATGAACTGATGACGTTTACATAGAACTACAGCAGAACTATGTCAGGAACAGCCATATGGCAGGGGTTAGCATTGCAGACCACTTAAAACAAAATAGCAACATGTATATTTTATATGTTTTACTTTGTCTACACCATGAAACCTACCCACATGCCAAATTTCAGGTTTGTATGTAACTGGAGGGTCAGCTCATAAACAAGTGGGAGGACTTAAGAGCTAATGATACTTGAAACAAGAGGGATGGCGTCCTGCCACTTACTTTAAGTCTCTTTACATATATATTTTAGTAAAGGCTACGTTATTCAGCATGCATAATATGGCAAAAGCTATTTCATTAAGCTAACTGTCATACGTATTCAAAAAGATGAGCAATTGGGCCCTTCAAACTGTTGTTTTTTATTTAGCCAGTGTTAGTAAATGCAGAGAGAATTTTCTGCATTTAGGTTTAACATGAAACTTTTTCATTTTCTGGTGTACATGTGGATCAAATCACATTCGTCTTATTAAACAGATGCAACAAAGAAAGAATGGCAAATGCTTAAGAAAAATTAACAAACAAAACAAACAGATGCACAATCATTGGTGGTTTGCCTAAGTGTGTATTGAATGCAAAGAAACATAGTATATTATTTAAACACAAGGCAAACACCTATATGGAATGTGTGAAGTCAAAACCGTGTGTCAGAGAAAAGGCATTATTTCTTTCTGAAACTGGGTTAATTTATTGCTGGCTCCTAGAGAAAATGGACCTAGTCGTTGGTCAACGTCTAGAAACGGATCGAATTATGGAGCGGGATTGAGGGAATGAAGCCCTCAAAATGATGTGGTCCCGTGACGTTTTGGCGGAAAGCTTTCTTCATGGGCCTCGACTTGGTCTCCCCTATGTGAGAAAACAAAGGAAAAGAGAGAAAAAGTGAGGGGCTCACATTGTTGTAGAGCTCATCTAGAAGGATTAAATCTGATGCTAGTGATGCTGGCATGCAATAAAATCTAATTGGGACGATGTGGGTGAACAATGGCGTCATTGTTCACTGGCTTGCTGACACTTGGTTACTGACCTGGACAGAAGTCAGAGGGTAATGTTTTCTTCCAGTCGGTGTTGGCAGGGAACTGGGAGTGGTGTGTAGCAGACCTCTTCAAACTGTAGGAGGAGGTTCCTGCAGATAGGTAGCTGGTGTGCTGGATGCACTAAGGTATGGGGAAAATTATAAAAAACATATATGTATAGGCAAATGAGTATAACCAGAAATGGTAAAAATCACTAATGTATAGTGGTGTGCTTGACTAGAAAAAATGGCATAAAAGTACCTGTAGGCACAGTCTTGCAGCCACTTGGAGATTCTTGGCTGGTCACGGTTGGGAAAATCCCTTTGAAGGAAGCTTGTAGATGGCGATCAGGAGGTGGCCCACGTGTTTGTGACACCTTTAGATAAGCCTATGGGAGTACTCCCAACATATTTAAAATAATTCCTGAATGGTTACTGGGCATCCCAATTCTTGCTCTTCAGAATAAACCTGTTGCTTACAGGTGAAATTAGTCGAATCCGATCTCTAGCGTTTGGAGCGATGAAGGGTTGTAACCTGTGTAAGAATTTAAATATATTACAGAATAGAAAAAATATAATTCTGGAATGCAAGGCTCTAAAAGTACAAAGGTCTCTCCAGCTAGGTAGATTCATACATAATTTGGCGGAGTTAGATGGCAAGAGTTTCTTTATTCGTATATATATATATCGAATGGGGATGAAACAGTTATAACGATAGCAGTAATTATGATGTTACATGAGGCTAGTCTAGTGAAGTTAAGGTGGTAACTTGAAGGATCTCTTTCAGCTTTTTTGTTTAGCTCTGGTCAACTTCCCCTCCTTTTCAAAATTAATTAATCTACACTTTAGGCATGAAGCAGAATATGTTTTGGTAGTTTGGGTTTTTCCTCTTCCATTTCCTTCTTTTTTGTATGTGAACTGGACGTTCCAGCCCCTTAAAATGAGATAACAATACCGTTGAGATAGATGGGGATACAGAATTGTATTCAAACATCAATAAACGAAACAACTCAGGTAGTTGGCAAAAGGATAGTTGTTTTAATATAAATTATCTAAAACAGGGAGTACAACGGACATCAGCAGATGTCTCTCATTACGATCTCAAAGCCTTTCATAAAAAATCACACGTTTATAGTAAACATTTGTCATTGTTGACGTTAACCTGCATATCACTAACATTATCCTACGTGTCAAAACTTAAAAACATATGGGTGAATGTGATAGGGTCTAAACAGATCATCTAGGTATATGATCCATACTCGTTTGGGCAGTAAAATAAAGTGATAGGCTTCTTAACATCAGGGTGGGCAAATAAGCCCTTCCCTAAAATATGTCACTATGAACATCACTAAATATAAGACATCTAATTGGCTACACAACTATAGGACACTTGATCATGCAGTCCCCTATCATTGGTTACTTTCTAACATCTGTCAGTACCCTCCCAACCTACTTTAGCAGCATGCAGGCTGAGCGTCCAGGTGCATATAAGCTAGTCTTAACCATAGCTTCCCACCAATTAACAAGGCCATCCATCATCACCTCAGTGGTCTGCTGTCAATTAGGGTGTTGAACTCGTCCTTGGAAATGTTCCTTGCTACTGAAGAATTCAGGGAGTGAAGGCATACACTGCCCTTGTGCGTAGGTGTGACCATCATGCCCGTCTGACTTCTCCTCTCCACTTGACTAAAGACCTCGAAATTGAGATTTCAGTGTATTAAAATGCTATTTTCCAATAGACCTCTGACGTCTTCTTGTTCTCATACATTCCTTCTGAACAGGAAGCTTTGTTCTTTCCCACGATTTGTATCCAAGTCAGCTAACCCCGCCTGATAATGCCTTGGCTTTTTGGCTCATCCAACCTCGCCTCTCTGAGTTTTCGCCTGTAATTCACTTGTTTTCTAACTGCACCTGAATGGAAACTGGGGAAAGCAGCCTTCCTTCTTTTGCTCAGCAGTGCTATCATGCATAGTGGGAACATCCATCCTTCACTGACTCCAATGTATATATATGAACATGTTGGCGCTAGCCTCAAGAATAGTTCATCTGCTTGCATTTGTTGCATATATACATGTGTGAAATAGCTTGATATCTTCATTACTTTTGTAGCATACATGTCTTCATCTTGATCCCAAGATGTCATTCATCCCGATACTTTCTTTATGCCTTATAGAATTGTCTACATCCTCTGGTTTCTGCATCTCTTCTCCATATACGTAAGCTTTGCATTTGGATGACGTCATTATTGCTCTTCGTTTCTTCAATTTGTCCTGCTTTCCTCCGGACTATCACTCGGACAGCCTCATACTGTCTCATATGCGGGTATGGTTGTCTCAATGGGAACCTTCCTTCCAGGATTCTCCTTGGTGTCTGTAGTTCAAAGGGCTTTGTACGTGTGTCGCATTCTGGTGTCCGGCAGATAGGCAATATGTGCGAAGTGATGAGGTGGGGGTACTTGGCTCCTTCTCTACACTCCCCCCACTGGTTAATTCATCAACCACTCTCCCTTCATCCTTCACACCCAGACATCCTTGGCTGAAGACATTTTTCTTTGGAATCCATATCTTTAGGAATCCTTTTAGGCATCCAGCTGATTTCACATGGTCATCCTTGTTCCAATATCAAAAGGTGCCACAACAAACAGCTACCCACCTATACACGCATTAGATGTGCTTGGTTGTAAAAAGTGCTATGAAATTTGTGGTTTTGTTCAATTACTGAAAAACATGACCGTCACATGAGTTTGCTTTTTATGTGATTTTCTTTCTATGCCTGGATCTATTGACCGACATGTTAAGTAGCACTTTTTACAACCAAGCACATCTAATGCGTGTATAGGTGGGTAGCTGTTTGTTGTGGCACCTTTTAGATGTGCTTGGTTGTAAAAAGTGCTACTTAACATGTCAGTCAATAGATCCAGGGATAGAGAATAGAGATGAACATTTTAATCAATGTATATAAAAACATTCGGAACATTTTCCATGTAAGACAATAGACAAAAATGCATTTTGATAACGAACAAAGAAAGAAAATCACATAAAAAGCAAACTCATGTGACGGTCATGTTTTTCAGTAATTGAACAAAACCACAAATTTCATAGAGTGGCAACATTGTGATGTTAGTAATAATGTGTGATAAAAATGTTAAGTAGCACTTTTTACAACCAAGCACATCTAATGCGTGTATAGGTGGGTAGCTGTTTGTTGTGGCACCTTTTGTTACTGGTCTAAATCCGTCCTCAGCCACACAGCCCCCTAAAAAAGAGGACATCTTAGCTCTAACTATTTGTATCTCTCATCCTTGTTCCAAGTCATGAGCATGCATTGCTCACTTGGACTACAATAGATCCATCTTCCCACATACTCCTTATGGTTCTTTGGATACAGGAACTTTGTTCCCTCAGGTGCATGGATACTGGCCTTCACAAAGTCTCTGATCTCTTCATCTGTTAGATATCTGGCCTTCCCTCCTGATTCAACATTGTTCATGATCTTAATCCCTATGGCTTCCTTTGCTGTCTTCGTGCATTGTGTGATTATTATCTTGATCACACAGAATTCAAGCAACACTAACAAGATCAGGGCTCCAAGGAACTTGAACATGTCTGCCAATCCATTGTGGAACCCAAGAAAAAAGTGCTCCAAACCAGCTGTCATCAGCAATGTCTTCTACTTAGTCTGTCATCCGGACGTGTAGGTTTGTTAGCATTTCTATGGCCTCAGTCAAGGTGCCATTCTCGTCATCGTGAGAAGGTATGAATGTGCAACATTGTGATGAGGACATAGTAGCGGCCACTATTGAACAAGACAGGAGGGACGAGGGGGTATCTATTATCAACCCAATTCATGTAATACACCGACTGAAGAACATGAATGAGCGAGAGACTACATCTCCCAGAATGCCTCAACAGTCTAATGTAAGACTAATCAAAGCACAACCAAAAATAAGGAAAACGGGAGAAGAAAAGACACCAATAATACATGACAGCACGTCCCACTACACACATAACCAAAATGAAAGACAGGAAAGGAAAATAGGCAACAGACAGAAAAGACGAAAAGCCACGTTTCCATACACTGGGGGTTCTGGGCAATCAGGGGTTAAAAACGAAACTGACTCCATAAGGTTGAAGCCGGGAGGAGAGGCATTAGCATCAGGTGTGAAGAGCCCCGGGCTAGAACGGCACAACACTAATTACTTGGGAGGAGGCACATCGGGGTTAAAAGCACCCAAAAACGTTTTACTTTGTCTCTCGCTTTGCAGGAGTGGAAAGAGGCTGACGGAGTGGGCTCTGAATGGGACGAGACCATTAACCCATATCGGTGGGCATATTAGAAGGAAAAGGAATTCTCACCGGAGTGCCCCGTACCGATCCTGCAGTCACTCCCGACTGCCCAGCTGCTGAAGGCGCCTGACGAGAAAGGAATCTCAAAAGCGGAAAAAGGGAAAAGTTTTGTTTAGTTAGCGAATTGCAGCCGAGGACAGCGCAGAAACGGCTGTGTCCAGGAACCTGCAGCAGAGCGTGGAGGAGAGGCTCTGAACCATTCAAGCGTGGACTGAAACGCTTGAACCCCTAACACATGTTGCATCAAGGAGGACTTTTACTCCGATGGTTTGCAAGGAACGAAAGGCAAGGAAGGCTACCAGTCCTGTGTGCGTTTCCACGTTATGAGCTGCATCTAGTTTAGAACACTGTAAGTTTAAGCTACACGTTATAATCGTCATTTTTGGAAGAAGGAATTTGCCATTCTTGAGTTTTGTGTTACGAGCAGCCTGGAAGACCCATTTTTTATTTTTTGCCTTATTACGCTGCTGAAGTTTCTGGAAGAGACGACCGGTTATACCCGAACTGATTACCCTTGGTCTGCACAAATAAAACCTCATTTGTTACCTTACCTACTTGTCTCTGGCTCACTACTTAACAAACATGATTCTCTGATTTTTGCACAAACACCTTCATCCATAGCTGTAAACATGTCCAAGACGTATCTGTTCTGAAGAGTCATCAGGAGTATGGCTCTCATCTCTTCCCTAATAGCATTGAATCCCTTTATGGTTGTGTTGATTGTCTGCAGCAATTCCAATCTGGTTATCTGTAACCATTTAGTATTTGTTCCAACCTGGATTCTTGGCATGAAAATTAACGTAAATATACAACGTTTGGCTAAATAATCTGTGTTCATACAGGATAGAGTCAAAGGCTTCTATCGATTTGGCCGAAAAGTAATTCTCTCTCTCCATTCAATGAACCAGTTCCAAAGATCTCTTCTTCCTTAGATGAGCATCTGCTTTCAGGAAACTGTCAACATTCAGGTCACTTTTAGGATTCACCAACGCTGGAACACATTCACCAGTGTGCATATTCCTCCCCAGTCTTTTGGCACTCTCATATATGCTTTTGATCCGCAAAGCCCAATAATGATCCATAACCACTGCTGTTCCAAGATTCATCTTTAGTGCATCAAAGATCAGACTGTAGTTCCCATTCTCTCTGACTTTTCTTGTTCCATTATTTCTGAAGCACAACTTTGATTTTTCCAACGTTTTTTTCTGCAAGGGTCCTACTCTTGTCGTTGACCCAAGTCAATAGATTAGCAAGCTTTGACCATAATGGTTTGCACCCCACCTGGACATTCCAAACAGTTGATTCCTGGTGATCATATATCATCCAGGCTCTGCAGACCTCCACTCCTTCTTCCCATTCATCTGGTGATAACAGTGCTCCCCAAATGTGCATTTTTCCTCTGTTTTTCCAGTGCCAGATGTTTTCTGCAGTATTTCCTGGACTGTCAAGTCATTAGTTTACTTCCCATATGGTTCCAGCTCCTTTCACTCAGGCTTTTTATACCTGATCACATTATTCTTGGTATGAGCTCTGTTTCTTGTCTTTGTATCCTGTACATAATCATCTTCATCTGGATCTGTACATTCAGTTGCCCATTTGAGATAGGCATCTCCACCCATGAACTGGCCTCTTGTCAGGAAAAGTGCTATGTGTGATAGACACTGTGCTGCCTGGACGTCTGTTTCAATAGCTATGAAGATCTAAGACTTCCCCATGCTATACGGAAGGAGTGCACATACAAAGCATTCCTCCTTCGAAGTCCTTCTTCCCACTTCTTTCATATGCTGGTACACAATGTTGTTCCCTAAATGTGCTGTACTATCCAGGTAATCATTTAGCCCGTGATCATTCTCCCTTGTATTTCTCTTAGGTTGCTTCCTTTTTGCATGAGCTTCTATAATCATCTCATGAACTATGTCAGCAGAGGTTCTTCTTACTTGACCAATCATAGAACTATTTGTCAGTGAACTAGGTGCATCTATATGTGTTACCTGAGTAGAAGAATGTTCTAGAAGTTTCATCCTCTAAGCATGCTCCTTTGGCTTACAAATGTCTCACAAAATCTCATTGTGTGACTTCCTTCTAGAAACTAATCTTAGCTCACTTATCACAGGACCAGCTGCCTTCGTGTGTATCTCTAGGGTAGGAACAATCACATAGGGTCTTGGCTGCCTTGTAATTGCCACGCCTGTATCTTTCTTTTCTTGCACAGGAGGATACACATACATTTTCACTTTACTTATATGTACATAATATGACGTTTGTACTGTGAGTGAGAGCAGTAATACTATGAAGAGAATACAGGTGTAAATTGTGCATAAACACAACCACTTAAAGCAACAACCTTAAATACATTGTGGACATATGTCATGCTCTTCCATGATGAAGTTGCTACTGATGCTGCCCATTTTACGTTTGTCTGATTCCTTAGTTTGGTCCTCCCCGGACACCCCACTCTCCTCCTCCTCCTCACCTGAGAGACTGGAATCCGGACTGCTCTGGACCAGAGGACGCCAGGATCGGTAGTTCTTCTTTTTTTTAATGAACTAAAGGTCTACCCCGGGAGGATGCCACAGTGAATGCTTTCTCAATGGCAGTCCTGTGACTCCTCTTCCAGGAATGACTGTTGGGGAAAAAGCACTCTATGGCATAAAAAAACCCTTTGGACTGCAGACTGATGAATCCAGCTTCTGCAAGTAGTACCGCGTCGTAGGATCCTCAGGTAGGTGGGCTCCACTGGTGTCAAGACGATAGAAGGATGAAGACCCTTCGGATGGCAGTAGTAAAACAGAATTAGAGGGCCAGAGGGAGCGAGAGCTTCTATTATACTGGTAGGCTTAAGGTTAGTGAGAAGAAAGGGAAAGGAAGAGGTAAGCACAGCGAGGGAGCGGAGAAAGCCCAGTAAGGAACTGCCAAACCAGAAGGCGGTCATAATGGAGACCTAGGCGTCTCTGAAGGGGCAGAGGGAGAAGGCAGTGCTGGAGAGCTTGAGAGAGAGAGAGTGTGCCTTCGCAGGAGCCACAGGATCAGTGGCGGGGAAACAAAAGTAGAACAACGGTTTGAAAAAACTAGAAACAGAGCGAGAACTAGTGTGTCAGACCGAAACATAGTGGAGTCAGACCACAATGGTTGCAACATGTCAGCTGCTGGAGTGGGTGGAGATAAGTACCTCCAGCAGCCGCTGTTACAAACAACAAGACTGCTGCAGTGCGCTTGGCAGTAGCGTGGTGGAACAGCCTAATGCTCACTCAAGCGCTCCCGTGGCCACAGGTGTCACAGAAAGGGGTGAATGACAATGTTTAAGGTATAAAAAGTATTTTTAATTGGGCAACATCATGCACTTTTCTAAAATGTGCAGAATTGACTCAAAAAGTTTCTCGATTATTTTCAGCAGACTGATTATAAAATAATGTACTCAAAATCCCAATAAATGCCACGACTTGGCCCCCGACCGGATGCCATGAAGATTTTCTTTCAGCATGAAACTGAAGTTCCTCATTTGGAAAAACGTTCTTGATTATTTTCCTTGGAATTTTCACTCCGTCCTCAAGGTTCTCTCGGAATATCCATTCACTTCGTTGATAATATCTTTTCAATAGTTCATTGAGAGCTGCATTGTTTCTCGGATCACTCAGGAAGGTTCCGACATCAGTTTGTCTTCCAACAAGATACGTGCATTCCTCTATTAGATAAAGAAACACTGTACTGGCCAGTCTATGGACATTCTCTGGTGACAGGGGCATTTGTATTCTTCACTCTGAAATCAGGAAGTTGAAGGGTCTGCTCGATTATAGCTATGAGCAACCTTCTCAGAATGAGGCGATTTTTTGGATCTTGCAAGAACAAGCAAACTTTGGTAGTTCTCCCCGCCAGTGCAGGGTAAGTGCATAAGACAAACACCAAGATTACAAAAATTATCGGGAAAGCGTTGTTGTTAGGCACCACCATAGGCAAACTAGAAAGCACTTTCAGCAAGGCAGGGATAGGGGACCCCTTCCCTCTTCCTGATGGAGAAAAGGAAACTCAGATTTTGGCATATCCTTTTTCTCAATCAATGCTTAAGTGTGCCTCAGTCCAATGTCAACAAGCTTCTGCGGCTCAAGACCAATTTTATTCCCTATACTCTCTTAGTGACTGAAAAGAGTGTCCCGAAATAAGCCACAGTCCAATAAAACTCTTTATTTTTACTTGGCAGCAGCTTCTGCGTCTTTCTTGCTCATCATAGACCTAGTCTGCACGTGCTGTGGTTCTTCCCCAATGATCTTTGGGTGCGGGTGATGCAGGTTCTCCAGTGTAGATCTTTACATCTCTGAGAAAAACACAAGCTCGTCTGCCCTGCACTTTGACTGCAAACGGCATGACATCTTCCACAATGAAAGGGGCGTTGAAACGTGGTTCGTGCCACTTCCGAATGAAATTGCCAATTAGAACCACATCTCCCAGAAACAGTTTAGGAAGACACAATTGATCTGCTCCTGTTGTTGTAGCATCTCCTTTTGTGTTCTGTGTTGCCACCCCTTTCGAGATACTTGAAGTCATACATGTACGATAATCACGTAACTCCTTTCCTAGCTGTTCTGCTATTGACTGGGCATCACTTCTAGTTCTATATAGAGGTGTGAGAGGTGTCCTCACCCAACTCCCTGTTATTATCTCGTGAGGGGTAAGATGTTGGTCTGACCCTGGTTGGTTTCTCAATGCATATAATGCCAGTGGTAGACAATGCAACCATCTTTTTTTCAGGGTCAATTTCAATTTAGCTATTCTATCCTTAAGCAGGCTGTGAAGTCTCTCAGAGACACCATTTGCTTGCGGGTGATATGCTGATGAAAGCTTCTGCTTTATACTAAGCAACAAGCTTATTTGTTCAAAGACTTCATTGACACAATGAGGGCCATTATCTGATCTCAATACTTCACATATTCCCCATCTAGGAAAAACTTCTCACACTAGAAATTTGGCTGCACAGGTGGCGTTTGGGTGTATACACGGTCCAGCTTTAATCCGCCTTGAAGAGAGACATACTTCCACTATCATATATCTGTATTCATTACAGACTTGCAGCATGTCGACATAGTCGATGTGTAAATGCTGAAAGGGACCTTTAGGTCTCTTAATGACTCCTCTAATTGTGGGCAATGTGTGCCGAGCAGTGAACATTTGACATATGATACAATTTACTACATAAAATGCAATGTGTTCTACTATATTTAGAATGAATCAATCCTCCGCTATTGTTGCAGCGAGGCTGTCTCTAGTTGTATACGCAGGGTAGTGTAGCTGTTCCAACGCCACCCTTAATAAGACTACAGGCATCACCAGTTTACCAGTGCTGTCTTGTCACAATACCTCAGAGGGGTTTAAAGAACACCCTCTCTGCTTCCACAAGTCTTTGTTGTCTTGAGGCGGTTCCCCTTGGAGTTCCTCCAAATTAGTTTTGGACAGATTATTATAACAATTTGGCACACTCATCATCACCACCATGCTTTCATTCACATCAGGCATATCAAAAGACATAATTACTTCTGAACATGTAACACGCTTGACTTCCTCATGCGCTTTTTGATTCCTACTTGAAATAAAATCTGCCCTTTTAGTGTGAGCTGCACATTTTACAACTGGAATGGATACAGGGAGTTGTAGTGCTCTAATGAGTCTGTTCAATAAGTCTGCATGCTGCACTGGCGTGCCGTCCGCTTGGAGGTAGCCCCTCCTTTTCCATCGTGCCAATCCTGCATGCCCCGTTGATGTCACATAGGCGGAGTCACTGTACACCGTTACTTCCTGGTCTGCATGATTCCCAAGCGGGACAATCAACGCCACTAATTCTGCAGCCTATGCCAAAAAATGAGATGGTAGTCGTGCAATTGACACTACTTCAAACTCTCCATTGGCCGTGCGCTTTATGACATCGGCACCTGTATATCTCTGTCCATCATTTTTATCGATTCTCAACGAACAGTCAATAAAGAGAATCTCCCCAGCTGCCAATGCATTTTCCTTTACCCTTGGGAGTTTGTCATAGAACTCTTCATAGTTCGAACAGTCATGTGCATGCTAACCCTCTGCCAGTGGTTAAGCTACAAGCATGGCAGGATTCACTATTCTGCATCAAACTATTTTGATCGCTGGATTCAATATGACCACCTCATAGGCAGAAGCTCTTTGAGATGTCAACACTTCCTCTGCATAATTGGGAATACCTAGAATTGGAGCTGACCATATTGCTTTCTTCAATTCATCAAACCCTTATTCCATTGCCTCATTCCAAAGAATTTTTTCCTGATTTACCTGTGCTTTTTTCATAGCTTGCAACAAGGGCCTTATGTATGAACTGTTATCAAGGACCCATGCCCTCACATAATGACATAGTCCTAAAAATCTCAGCATGTGCTTTACTTTGACTGGCTTTACTGTTTTTAATATAGCCTCAGCCCTGTCCGGAGTAACCTTCTTTCCTTCATGCAAGATTAACTATCTTATGTACAGCACTTCCTCCTGACTGTACTTCAACTTCTCCTTGTGTCATGCTCACCTGTGTGTCTCTGCGGGAGCAAGGGCGTCCTTCTATTTCCGCTGCCCCAGGTTAGTTGGAAGGGTGTTCTGCCAAAAGAAAAGGCGAGATTAGGGATGATCCTGGACACTAATTACCCCCTTCCCTCCGATTCTTCACCCTTCCCCAGGTATAGTGTCTCACCTTCTGAATTAGTTTGGTGCGCTCTCCATCCTGCAGTGCAGGGGTGCATATCTTCGATCATTCAAGGAACCAGCTTTCTCTCACATGGTCTTGGGCGCTGCCTTGTACTTAAATGGAGAGGGCGGCTGATCGAAGTACTGCTGACCACACTGTTTGAGTCCCAAGTGATAAAAGTCTCACAGCTAAGTGCAGCGATGACCAGTTTGTTCACTGGTTTCCAGGTTTGTTCAGGTAACTTGCAATTGCACGTGCAGAAGATACAGATCACCAGTTGTTTCACTGGCTTTGGAGCAGTTCAGGTAAGTTGCAATTGCAGGTGCAGAAAATGCAGATCACCAGTTGCTTCACTTGTTTTGGAGATGTTCAGGTAAGTTGTGTACACAGGTAAAAGTTTGCAGGTAGTAATGTGCTGGGAGCGGAGCGAAAGACCCGTTAATTTCATAGCTAATTTCCTTTCTGTTTGTGTTCCCTTACAGGAGTCCCAGGAGTCGCTGTGATGGTGGAAACTGGCTCCCGCTCGACCGCGTAGGATCAGAGGTGAGTAGCCCTATGTACCGCGGGAGATGGGGAAGTCGGGAGCGCAAACTTACTATTCTTGTTCTTCTTTTCCTCTAGGTGATTCAGTGCTAGATTGCTGAACCGAGGAGCCGCAGAGAGAAACAGGTAGGTTTGCCGATACAGGATTCGAGCAGAGGTGAGCGTGTGCACTCGGCAACAGAGAGCACGCGAAGCCTGGGCTGGTCTCTGGGCGTGGCTTAAATAGGCAGCCACACCCAGAGACTAGAGCGTGCTGCGAGCTTCGAGTTGGCAAACAGGAAGTTAATAACAGGAAACAGGAAGTACTTATTTTGATCCATACAATGAATGGATGGTTCTATGTCCTAATGTGTTTTTTATGTGCCAGCCCCTTACCCAAATGGCTCCTACCTGACTTTCCTTCCATACATCCCTTCGTATTATGGATGAGAGGGGCTTAAATGTGGGCCAAGGTCTTGTATCCATGACAGTCCTCAACCTCAAGGCCCCACTCAAGGGTGTGTTATCTGGTCCGGGTTTGGTGGGGTTGTCCTGATGGAATTTACGTAATAACCAGGGAGCATGGATGTTCTTACTTGGTACCCATGACCTATACTGAGGCCCGTACCCTTTCCAGTCTACTAAGTAGTACAAAGTCCTTCCAACCATTTCGGAATATAGGATTATTTTAACCTCATACTCAGACTCATCACCCTTTACTTCAATTGGAGCTGGAGGTTGAGTTGCTTGAGTTCCTGGATACACTGGTTTTAGAAATAACACATGGAACACCAGGTGTATGCGCATGTGAGGAGGTAGGGTTAGTTTCACAGCTACAGGTGTGATTATTGCTTCGATCATGAAAGGGCCTAAAAATTTAGGTTGGAATTTTTTTTTGGGCCCTTTTAGAGTGATGTATTTAGATGCTAACCATACAGAGTCTCCTATTTGGTAGTTTGGAGCTTCTTTACAGTGATGATCAGCATACCGTTTCTGTGTTTCCTTAGCTGTTTTTAGATGTGCCACCGCATTCTTAGCTGCCTGCATTATCCTTTCATGAAGGGTTTTGACTGCTGGCATCTCAATTGTTTCTGGTGGATCATATACCGAGGTTTGTGGATTCCACCCATATAATGTATAAAAAGGGGTCAGCTGTGTGGAAGCATGCGTTGAGTTATTGTATGCATACTCTGACATCCATAGCATGGCCACCCAAGTGTTGTCTGTTTGGTGCAGGAGACAGCGAAGGTACTGTTCCAGGGTCTGATTTGTGCGCTCTGTCTGCCCATCAGATTGGGGATGATGGCTAGTGGACAAACAGATTTCTACTCCCACTAAAGAGCAGCATTTCTCCAGAATCGTGCTACAAATTGACCGCCCCTGTCAGAGACTACCACTGATGGGAATCCATGTAACTTCACTATGCAATCTAGGAAAACTTGGGCTAGCTCCTGTGCTGATGGAATCCCTTTAAGGCAACAAAATGGGCCATTTTGGAAAATAGGTCGACCACCACCAGGATGGTATTAAACCTGGAACTAGGGGGCAAATCTGTGACAAAGTCCATTGTCACAGTATGCCAGGGCACAGGTGGGACTGCTGGCGGCTGTAACAAGCTGGCCGGTTTTTGTCTGAATGCCTTGTTTTGAGCACATACTGCACACGTGTTAGCATACTTCATGGTGTCTTCCCGCCAAGTTGGCCACTAGTAGGATCTTTTGATTTTCTCCTGAGTTTTTGCTATAGCAGGATGATCTTCCAGGGGTGAACTGTGGTAGCTGGCAAGAACTTCTTCTTGTAACACACGCGTTGTAAGGTAAAGGTGTTCTTGGAAGTATGGGAAACCATTGTGGATAGTGAAATTGGTTCCCTTCTTGCCCCATCCTGATATTTCTGCTGCTGATAGATTGTTCTTGATACTCCGTTGAAGTGTATCCAGCGGGGAAGGATTATCCACACAAAGGCCTAAGATCTTGTTGCCTGGGATGATGTCTACTGGATCGAGATTGCTATAAGCTTTCTCACCCTTACCGATGCGAGACAGGGCATCAGCTTTGCCATTCTTAATTCCGGGTCGATAAGTGATTACGAAATCGGATTCTGTCACGAATAAAGCCCAGCGCAGCTGTCCGGATGATTGAGCTTTGGCTGATCGTAGATATTGTAGGTTCCGATGATTGGTTATGATCGTGACGGTGTGTTTGACTCCAAGCAAGTAATGCCTCCACTCCTTGAGGGCATCTCTGATGGCTAGTAGTTCTTTATCCGTGATTACATAGTTCAGTTCCGCAGGAGAGAATTTTTTCAACCAGAATGCCACGGGATGTAAGTGTCCAGTTTCTGGGTTCCGTTGAGATAAGACCGCTCTCATGTCAACGCTTGAGGCGTCAGTTTCCACAACATAGGGGAGATCAGGTTGTGGGTGCTGTAGCACAGGGGCTGAGGTGAATTTACTTTTTAAGGAACAAAATGCTTCCTCTGCGGTGAGTGTCCATTCAAACTTCTTATGCTTATGCAGAAGTGAGTTTATTGGATGTACTAAATGTGAAAAACCAGGTATGAAACATCTATAGAAGTCTGCAAAGCCGAGAAAGCTCTGTATTCCCTTTAGGGACGTGGGCGAGGGCCAAGTAAGAATGGCTTCTACCTTCCTGTTGTCCATTCTGATGCCTTGGCAAGAGCACAAATCCGAGAAACTCCACTTCAGTGACGTGAAAGAAACACTTTTCGACCTTGGCATACAGATGGTTTTCACGCAACTTGCAGAGCACTGCCCGTACATGTGACATATGTTTTTGTAGGTTAGCGGAATATATTAAGATGTCGTCGATGTATACTACTGAACATACATCCAGTAGTTCACGTAGTACATCATTCATGAAGTGTTGGAATGCCGCCAAGGCATCACTTGATATTCGTAAAGGCCGTACCTGCTGTGAATGCAGTCTTCCATTTGTCGCCTTTTTTTATGCGTACCAGGTGATACGCTCCTCGAAGATCGAGTTTTGTAAAGATCTGTGCTTGTCATACTTGATCGAGTAATACTGGAATCACCGGTAACGGATATCTGTTCTTTATGGTTACTTGGATAAGTGCTCTATAATCAATGCATGTCCTCAGATCCCCCTCCTACTTGGGTTCAAAGAAGAGGGGAGAGGCTGCTGGCAACTTCGAAGGACAGATGAAACCGTTTGCTAAATATTGGTCTAGGTAACTTTTTAAATAAGCGTTCTCCTCTTCTGTCAATGCATAGATCCGGCTAGTATTAAGTCAATTTGACAATCATAGGAACGATGGGGCGGTGGCAATGTGTTAGCCTGATCCTTAGTGAAGACGTCTTGAAAGTCCTGGTATTCAGGAGGCAGAGTTCCTGTGATCCTAATACGAACGCTGTCTTCTGGGAGGCTAGTAAGGGTTGTATGACTGCCCGGTCTTTGTCATAACAGCGGTTGCATTCGCTAGGAAAGGTCAAGGTTCTGACGCACCAATATATTCACAGGTTATGCATTTCTAGCCAGGGTATACCAAGAATTACCTGGAACTGTGGTGCTGTATTGAGATCAAAAGATATATCTTCGTTGTGTCCGTCTTGGCCGAGCAGCGTGACCTTAGCGGTGCGTTGGGTTTCAGTGCCTGAAAGCAGCTGTGTGCCATCAACTGCAGTTACATTGTCCGCAGTAGCTTTTGTGTGAACCGGTAAGCCTATCTTTCCTGCAGTCTCCAGATCCATGTAATTTCCGACTGCTCCGCTGTCTATGAATGCCTCCAGAGCGTGCATCCTAGAAGGGTGCTGAGGATTGACAAGGCGTATCGGGATGGTGAAATGTGAGGTCTGAGGGTCCTTTTTTGCCACTCGACAAACCAACCTCTAGGTGTGCTGGGTGTTGGAGTTTCCCGTCTCCTCCATGTCTTCCTTACCTCCATCCATAGCTCCTACCGTTTTCCGGGGGGGCTTGGCTGGACAACTGCAAAGGTAATGGCCGGACTGGCCACAATATAGGCAGAGTTGTTTCTGATGCCTCCTGTCACGTTCGGCCTTTGTGATTGGAGCCCGAACCCCCCCAACTGCATAGGCTCGGGATGTGTTTCCACTGAGTGACGGGTCGGTGGTTCTTTGGGTCTTAAATAACATTTTCTACCCTCTGAACGGGCACGGTCAGACTTTCTGTTTTGTAAGCGGTGATCAAGTTGGATTGCCAGGTTGATATAGTCTGCACAGCCATCTGGAGGGTTCACTACTTGTGCCGGCATGTCCTTTAGTTCCTCTCATAAACCCCTGTAGAACAGGGTGGTCTGCTTTTCCTCAGGCCAGTTTGCCTCAGCCACCAGCTGATTAAACGTCGCCACATAAGCCAGTAGGTCCTCGCTACCCTGTCGAAGAAATAGTAACTCATCATCTAAGGCCTGTCCTTGAGTCCGAAGGGCAAATAGCTTCTCCAGCTCACTCTGGAATCCTATGTAATTGCGGAGCAATGGATCATCTCTATTTACTAGTGGGACTGACCAATCTGCAGCATGGCCCCCCAGGTATGACAGTACAAAGGCCAACTTGGACTGGTCTGTTGGGAATAATCCAGGTTTACACAAACAATGCTGGCGGCACTGGTTTATGAAAGTTCCAAACCTCTTAGGATCCCCCATGAACCTCTCTCGTGGTGCCAACGGAATGTTTCCTGGGATAACTACTTGCACAGGAGCATTGGGTTGGGATTGTGAATATGGGGCTGATGTAGCTCCGCCTGGCAGGGGAGCCAAGCCTGCCTGTGTCTGCAACAACTGTCGAGCAATCTTATCAGTCTTGTCTCTATTCACTACCAGTTCATGCCTGAGGGCGTTTGTCTCAGAGCGGGCCACATGCACCACGGCCCGCAATTCCCCAGGCAACTGAGACGACTGATCCACCTCTGAAGTCTCCATTGCTCAGGCAGAGGGGTCTAAGGTAGTTTTTGCATTCTGTCACGCTCACATGTGTGTCTCTGCAGGAGCAAGGGAGTCCTTCTGTTCTGCCCTGATGTTTCCTCTGCCCCAGGTAGTTGGAAGGGTGTTCTGCCAAAAAAATGGAAAGATTAGGAAAGTTCTTGGACACTGTTTACCCCCCTTCCCTCCTATTCTTCACCCTTCCCCAGATATAGTTCTCACCTTCTGAATTAGTTTGGTGCGCTGTCCATCCTGCAAGTGCAGGGGTGCATATCTTCGATCATTCAAGGAACCAGCTTTCTCTCATGTGGTCTTGGCGCTGCCTTGTACTCGAATGGAGAGGGCGGCTGATGGAAGTACTGCTGACCACACTGTTTGAGTCCCAAGTGATAAAAGGCTCACAGGTAAGTGCAGCGATGACCATTTTATTCACTGGTTTCCAGGTTTGTTCAGGTAAGTTGCAATTGCAGGTGCGGAAGATGCAGATTACCAGTTGCATCACTGGCTTTGGAGCAGTTCAGTTAAGTTGCGATTGCAGGTAGAGAAAATGCAGATCACCAGTTACTTCACTGGTTCTGGAGCTGTTCAGGTAAGTTGTGTACACAGGTAAAAGTTCTCAGGTAGTAATATGCTGGGAGCAGAGAGAAAGAGCCGTTAATTTCACAGTTTATATTCTTTCTGTTAGTGTTCCCTTACAGGAGTCCCAGAAGTCGCGGTGATGATGGAAACTGGCTCCCGCTTGACTGCGTAAAATCGGAGGTGAGTAATTAGTCCTATATAACGCGGGAGACGGGGAAGTCGGGAGCGCAAACTTACTATTATTGTTCTCTCCTCTAGGTGATGCAGCGCTGGATTGCAGAAACGAGGAGCCACAGAGAGAACCAGGCAGGTTTGCCGATACAGGACTCGAGCAGAGGTGTGCGTGTGCACTCTGCAACAAAGAGCACGCAAAGCATGGGCTGGTCTCTGGGTGTGGTTTAAGAGACTAGAGCGCGCTGTGAGCTTCGAGTTGGCACACAGAAAGTCAATAACAGGAAACAGGAAGTACTTATTGTGATCCATACAATGAATGGATGGTCCTATGTCCTATTGTGTTTTCTATGTGCCAGGCCCTTACCCAAATGGCTCCTACCTGACTTTCCTTCCATACATCCCTTGGTATTATGGATGAGAGGGGCTTAAATGTGGGCCCAGCTCTTGTGTACTTCTTTCCTTATCGCGTCTCTCCTTGTCCCTCGGGACCTTAGAGATTACATCTCTCTCAGTATTTTTCTCCAGGCCCTCGTCGCTGCTTTGCGCAAGTGACTCATATGCCGGGTAACTATACCCTGTTGCTGCCTTGAGCTCCCATAATGGGTACAGCCCTTCATCTTTCTTACTATCGCCATCTGCTTTAGATGTGGCGGGTGGAGCAGAAGGCTCTTCACCCCCCTCTGTCCATACATTAAGTATTCAATCTGCAGGAGCCGGATCTTCTCTCGCCTCCTGGTTCACCTTCTAGAGCTCTAAGCTCGCTAGTCGTTTATCTAACTTTTTCCCTGTATATGCAGCATGCAAATATGTCGTCATGTGCTGCAGGATCCTCCTTATGGCCACGGCATTTCCATCTTGTCCCCGGTTCCTTTAACCCATTCCGCACTATACTGTCTAAGCTTGGGTGCATGTTTTGGCAATTGCTTGCAAAGGTGTATAAGCAGAGTAATATCCTCATTTTGACACGTCACTCTTTGACCGTCAATACTCACTGTTTACTCTTTGCAAAATGATGCCAATACTTTTTTATATAGTCAAACAATATGAGTGAGCACCAATCGTCGCAAGCTTAAAACCTTTTATAATTTATTTTTTACTTTAATGTGCTAAAAATATCATCAACTCAAGTTCTCTGAATATGTGCTTAGTCCTTAACAACTTGCGCGTTTTTCATTAACTTTGTTTTATCTTTTCATACATTTTTATACAATCACATAAAACAAACAGACAGAAAAACACACTCGGGCGGTCACATATACTTCTCATCTTCTCTCATATGACTAATTCTGCCTCTAAAAATACTCCATATGGAAAGTGGACAGACCTCATTATGTGCGTCTTTAACCAAACCCGTCTCCTACGGCATCCTGTATGGGATTTTAGGTGCTGTTCCTTCTGCTACGTTCTTTAAAACGCAGGCACTAGGCGTACTATCACGACTCCTCTTCATGATTTTCCCCTAAATTGCTTGGCCTCCTCTCAAGTCAATTTTTACACAATATTTAACACTACCTCCCTCTGTTACTCGTTTTTCCTTTTATCGTTTTCTTCACCCATTGCCCATTCACTCTTTTGCCACCTCGCTCAGTTTTTTACTCACCATTCGAATCTTTCAACTTCCGAATCTCGGGATTGCACGGCCTCTCAGTGGGCTCTTCAACTTTCCATCCATTCAGCTTCCTGTAGACGTTGGGGTGTGTTTCTGCATGAAAACAAGGGGACCCGTCTAACCTGGCTTGCAAGACTTTGTGTTATTCTAAAAACCGCTATCTACAGGGAGCCTCACGTCAATTCAGCCGAATGGCAGAGGCTGTGTTATATTTCCGGGACCTCAAAAGCTTACTTATCTCGATGGATTATCTAACCATCAAATCTCTGATACCCCGTGAACTGGACATTCCAGCCCTTTAAGATGAGATAACAATACCTTTGAGATAGATGGGAATGCAGAATTGTATTCAAACATCAACAAAAAAAACAATTCAGGTACTTGGCGAAAGTATAACTGTTTTAATATCAATTATCTAAAAGAGGGAATACAACGGACATCAGCAAACGTCTCACATTACGATCTCAAAGCCTTTCATAAAAAATCACACTTTGTAGTAAACATTCATCATTGATGACATTAACATGCCTATCACTAACATCATCCTACTATGCAAAATTTTAAAACGTATGGCTGAATGTGATAGGGTCTAAACGGATCATCTAGGTATACAATCCATACTCGTTTGGGCAGTGAAAGAAAGTGATAGGCTTCTTAACATCAGCTGGGGCAACTGAGACCTTCCCTAAAATATGTCACTATGAACGTCACTAAATATACAATGTCTACTTGGCTACACAACTATAGGATCACGCGGTCCCCCATTATTGGTTACTTTCTAACCTTTGTCAGTACCCTCCCAACCTACGTTAGCAGCACGCAGGCTGAGCGTCCAGGTGCAGATAAGCTCATCTTAACCATAGCTTCCCACCAATTAACATGGCCATCCATCTTCATCTCAGTGGTCTGCTGTCAATTAGTGCTTTGAACTCATCCATGGAAATGTTCCTTGCTACTGAATAATTCAGGGAGTGAAGGCACACTCTGCCCCTGTGCATAGGTGTGACCATCATGCTCGTCTGACTTCTTCTCCCCACATGACTAAAGACCACGAAATTGAGCTTTCAGTGTATTAGAATGCTATTTTCCAATAGGCTTCTTGTTCTCGTCCTTGCCTTCTGAACAAGTAGCTTTGTTCTTTCACACGATTTGTATCCAATGTCAGCTCAACCCAGTCTGATAAGGCCTTGGCTTCTTTGCTCATCCAACCTCGTCTTTCTGAGATTTCACCTGTATTTCACTTGTTTTCTAACTGTGCCATACTTGGAAACTGGGGAAAGCGGGCTTCCTTCTTTTGCTCAGCACTGCTATTGTATGTAGTAGAAACATCCATCCTTTACTGACTCCAATATATACATGGACATGTTGGCACATGCCACACTCTATTTACTATAAAGCTAGCCTCAAGAATACTTCATCTACTTGCATTTCTTTGCATATTTACAGGTGTGAAATAGCTTGATATCTTCATTACTTTTGTAGCATACGTGTCTTCATCTTGATCCCACAATGTCATGCATCTCGATACTTTCTTGATGCCTCATAGAATTGTCTACATCCTCTGTTTTCTGCATCTCTTCTCTATATACGTCAGCTTTGCATTTGTATGATGTCATTATTTCTCTATGTTTCTTCAGTTTGTCCTGCTTTCTCCCGGACTATCACTTGGACAGTCATCATACTTTCTCATATGCGCATATGGTTGTCTCAATGGGAACCTTGCTTCCAGGATTCTCCTTGATATCTATCTGTATTTCAAAGGGCTTTGTACGTGTGTTGCATTCTGGTGTCCAGCAGATAAGCAATATGTTATGTTATGTTATGTTAGCTGTATTTATTTAGTGCATGTTCGCCCGAAGGCATCACGGCGCTGGAGAGATGAGGAGCATTTCCGAGTTACTGGTACTAGAAAAGCAAGGTCTTCAATTTCCGACGGAAGGCAAAATGGTTGGAATCTCCCACAGGGAAAGAGGCAGGTCGTTCCAAGCTTTGGCTGCTGCAACCGAGAAGGCACGTCCTCCTTTTCGGGCTAACCTAAAACGGGGCACTGCCACCCACACAGTGGCTTGTAATCGAAGAGAGCGAGTGGGCATGTAGCGGACAAACTTAGCTTGCAGGAATTCTCTGCTCCCACGCCATCAAAGGCTCGGTGCACTATGCACATAGACTTCAACATAACCCAGTGAGTGATGGGGAGCCAATGCAGTTGCCTCAGCAAAGGAGTCATATGGGCTCTGAAAGGGGGCAGATGATAGATCTTGCTGCAGCATTCTGAGCAACTGCAGGCTCACAGTCAGGTAGCCAGGTTGACCCAGATACAGTGAATTGCAATAGTGCAACACAATGAGGACAAATGCAGCAGGCACCGGAGCTTGATTGGCTGTAGAAATGAAAGGGAGGGGATTCCAGAGAACACAAAGTTTGAAATGACCGGTTTTGCAGACCACATTCACCTGTTCATCCATAGTCAGGGTGGCAGAAATCCTCACCCGAGGTTCCTGACTGACAGAAGTGGTGTCGGGAGGGGCCCTGGGAAGTGGGCCAGAAGTCAGCCATCCAAACAGTTGAGGGGTTGGAGTACCTACAACCAGGACCTCAGTTTTACTACCTTTTAACTTTAACCAGTTCAATGTCATCCATGTTCCCAGTTCCTCAAGACATTGGCCCTCATTAGGACCCAGGCGTTAAGGGGTTTATGGCGCCGTAAACGGCGCCGACCCTTAACGCCTGATTCCAAGGTCCCTTTGCGGGATGGTGATTTTAACGCCTGCTTTTTGCAGGTGTTAAAACCCATGCCGCAAAGGGACCTTGGTGCTAATTACGCCACCGTAATTTACGGTGGCATAATTAGCGCCTTTCCCCATTCCCATTATGCCCTATGGGGCAAAAATGGGAATGGGGAAGGGTAAAATGGGAAATGGGGATTCACCGCCCCATTCACCTTGGAATGGGGCGGTAAATCCGCCATCCACCATGGTGTAAACGTAGTTTACACCATGGTGGTAAGGGTACGACCCAGGCGGTAACTTACCGCCTGGGTCGTAATGAGGGCCATTTTCTTAGACAGCTAGCCGTTTGAGATTTAATCAGGTCAAAACAGACCAAAATCTGGGTATTGTCAGCGTAGGAATAAAAACTAAACCCATGTGACTCGATGAGGAGCAGGAGATATCTTATGTAAATGTTAAATAAGATAGGGGACAGTGCTGATCCCTGAGGGACTCCACAGAAAAGGGGGGAGGGGTGGGACTGAGCGAAAAGGGGGGAGAGAGACTTACTGAGAGTGGTCTGCCAGAAAAGCTATGAACCAGTCAAGGACTTGGCCTGAGAGGCCGGCCTCAAAGAGCTGGGAGATAAGGCGAGAATGGTCTACAGTGTTGAAAGCAGCCGACAGATCTAATAACAGGACTGCTCCGTCACCGCCCTGATCTACAAGGCACATCAGGTTGTCCATCACTGAATTTAAAACAGATTCAGTGCCTCTACAAGGCCGAAAGCCCGATTGAAATGGGTTGAGATACTGGGAGGATTCCAAAAATGTAGATAAGAGAGGGGATACCAGTGCTTCCAAGACTTTCATCAGGAATGGTAGAAGTGAAATAGGGCAATTGTTGACCAGCACTTCATGATCCAAGGAGGGCTTCTGACGCAGGGGAATGATTAAGGCATGCTTGAGTGAGCACAGGATCACTCCCTTGGCAAATTAAGTGTTAACTGCTGAGGTAGTATGATTAATTAAGTCAGCAGGCGCCTCCTGTAAGAGAGCCAGAGGTATAGCATCTGCAGGTGATGCAGATTTAAATTTCTGAATGGCTGACAAAACATCAGACTTGGAAAAAAGGGGAAATGTAGACCAAGACCCTCCAGCTGGAGGGGGTTTAACAGGGGCTATGTCGGCAATAGCCCCTGTTGGGTGAAGTGATTGCGGTGGGGGTACTTAGCTCCTTCGCTACATATGATAAGGTCACTTTCCATAACATGGATCTGACTGAGGATGTATTCTTATTTTCTCTATTTATTATTTGTTATGGATTTGTACAGATATGAGTTAATAGTGCTTGATCTATTTTGCTCTGTTTTAAATTTCACAGTGGATGTGATAATCCCTACATAAATTACATATTAGTTAACACTTAAAATAATCATTGCAAATCATTTTAATGAAGAATGTGGTATAGAAGAATTATCCCTAGTAAGAGAACAGACTATTAGAAGTAAACTGATTGGGCAATCCTCAATGTAAAGGATATGCCCCCTCGAAGCCGGATGGCAGAGCTGGAAGTTTCTAAAGGCCCATCCATAAGGCCACTCCAGCTCTCAACCACTCTAGGCCGCACAGAGCCAGGCGCCATTGCCCATCCACCTACAATGAAGCACCTAGCGTGACTACAGCACTTCATTCAAAGGTAAGCTTGCACCCGGTCCATGCCCCAATGCAGCTGTATCTAATGTAATGAAGCATCTGCATGGCATTCATCCATTCCAAAGCCAAATGTAAACAAAACTATTTGCTTGCATATTCCCGCACAACCCACTGCATTAGGTCTACACAGTCAGGCTCTGCGGATCGCCCAGTACAGGCCACCTAAATCCCTCACCTCTGCCAACGTTCCCTGCAACACTCACAAGCAGTTGCCTTGCATGACCAGCAATGCTACTAATGTCCGCCCCCAGTCGGTACCACTCACCACTGATTGGCAATGTGCAGAGACTTTCTCATGGTGCTCCATCTACAGGAACATGTTAAGTGCCCCTGCACACTGGTGCATGCCCCCCATGAGCTCTACCATACCTATCACACGCCCACCAACAGACATAGGCACCTGCGCCCACTGCCTGTCACTGCAAGGAATATATGGCTTAAGTCCCAATGTACCATGCACATGCACATTATGTATCTCCAATCTATCCTCACCAGGAATTCTAGGATTACAGACCACAACTCAATCTACACAACTCGCAAACAAGCCTTTCAACAACTTTGCTGCATTAAGGACCCCACCTTTCACCACCCTCCTCTTTCTTGTGAGCTAGCCACCACCACATACCTCCACCCACATACAATTGCACCTATGGTACCTGCATCACACATGGCAACTACCAAGGGCACCGACAACACCCAACCCACCCATGCCCCCAGACCAAGTTCAAAGGAGCCCTGATTAATGCCAGATCTCTCCATGCCCACGACCTCATCTCCTCACAGGTCCTTGACCTCCTTGCCGTTACCAAGCCCTGGCTCCACCAACCTCAGACCCAGCATCGTTGGTAGCTATCCCCCTGGGCTTCACCATCCTGCAAGCTGATATACAGGATGCCCAAGGAAGTGGTGATGCACTGATGTTCAAAGATACTCACAAAATCAGACAGTGCCCATCCAAAATGAATGGAAACTGCAACCTGATCTCCATAAAACTTACCATCTCCCATATCAGCTCCATACTACTCAACTTAGTATATGGGTTACCTAGTCCCCCAAGCACATTCGGGGAAGACCTCTTACATCTCCTCAATGCCAACCTCAAACCCACAACTAAAATCATCCTACTAGGAGACCTGAACCTGGGCCTTAACGACTCTACAGATGGTAATGCCTCCTCCCTAGCAAATGCATTGAGCAGGCTTTTCTCACTGTGTAAACACCCCTACCCATGCAAAGGGCTGCGCCCTTTACTGGTTAGAGGACCTCAAATGCAAGGCCGACATCAACGTTATCTCCCCATGCCCCTGGTCTGACCACTTTCTTGTGACCTTCAACATTCATAGCCCCAGGACCCCCCACTTCCCAGTACCCCCATGCAACCCACTTGGGCCGGGAACACCAATAAAATCACTAAAAACAGCAACACCCCACTGCTCTCTGACCTCAACCAAGCCCACCTCACCCACATGGCAAATAATCCAGTGGCTCTTGCAGACACCTTCCTAAAGATACTGGAAGCAGCAGTGGACACGGTCTCCATTTAGCACCCCCTAAAGCCAAAGTGCTGTCCCACACCAACACCTAGTTTAGTAATGACCTCACAGGCTTGAAAGCGAAGAAACGCCAGGCAGAAGCCACCTGGAAGAAATTGCAAACAGATGCTCACAATGCACTGTTCAAATGGTATAGTACAATTTTACCTAACCCCAAAAGTTTGACTCCCAAGATTTCGGCCCCCAATTTCCTGCATATAAATATGTGGGGTGGTAAAGTATATAAAAAAAGGTATAGTGGTAAGGTAGGGAGGCTGTGGGGGTCTCCCCCACATATATATTTACTGGAAATGTTTAAAAAAATAAAGTCAAACTTTTGGGAAGTCGAACCTTTGGGTTCGGTAAAATCACTTGGAACCGTTCAAATGCCCTGCCTGGATTTACAATCTAGCCATCACTCAAGCCAAAGCATCCTCCTTCAATAATAGAATCGCCTAGGCCAAGTCTAACACTAAGAAACTCTTCAGTATCCTTAGAGAATTGGAAATCCCTGCCCCACCAACACCAGGCATCACTACAGACGAAAGCAGGTGCAGGAACAGCCGAAAGGTCTTGCTAGAGAAAGTAGCCATCCTACAGGTGAAAATCGCCTCCAAGCAAGCCTCAATTAAAACCCCTTCTCCCACCCAAACCAATCTCAGCTCTCCACTATCAAGACTCTTTTCACTTCGAGCAGGATGCAGAAACAGAAGTTGCAGTCATTCTTAAGAAACTTAAGCCCACCAAATGCAAAGGCAACACCTGTCCTGCCCCTATCATCAATGAATTTGCGGAAGCTCTCATTCAATGTATCACTAGCTTCATCAATGCCTCCTTCTCCACCTCACAGTCCCCTCTTCCATGAAGGAAGCCTGGGTTCTCCCTCTGAATGAAACCCATCTTAGACCCTGCTATGCCCAGCAACTACTATACCTCCTTCTCCTATTAGATCTCTCCGCCGCCTTCGACCTGGTGGACCTCAAAATTGCATGCCACCACCTAACCACAGCTGCAAACTTCTCGCCCAAAGCTGCGTCCTGGGTAGCCTCATTCCTGGAGGGCAGATCAGTTGTTTTCTGAAATTTCCAGCACCCATCCCCCATCACATGTGGAGTGCCCCAAGTCTCATGTGTATCCCCCACCCTGTACAACATATTCACCAAACCCCTTTTCGATCTACTGGACTCCTTCAGCATCACTTACAGAAACAATGCTGATGATATACAAATTCTGCAACCTCTCACGGGCAACTACATGAAAGACTCTTGCGCACTAAGCACTATCTACCTATCCATTCAAGCTTGGAAGCAAATGGCCTCTGTCTAAATAGCAAAAAGACAGAGAACCTTGTGGTTGGGCTGCCATCCGTCACCAAAAACCTCTAACCCCCCATACACCAACTTCAACATAGATGGACTGTGTATACTTGTGTCCATATTGGTGAAGAACCGAGGCATGTACCTTGACTCTTCACTCTCCCTGACACGCCTGGTGAATGCCATTGCAACCTCAGCCGCCTACACGACTAAGCTAATCAATACAGCCAGACCTTTCCTAACCCCTAACAGCTGCCTCACTATTGCTAGAGCCATCATTGGAGCCAGACTAGACTATTGCAATGCCCTCTTTGCCAGCACTATTGGCAGCACATCAGCTCACAATATCCACAGACTGCAAGTGATCCAGAACAATGCAATCCGTGCATCTCTCAACATCTCACTAAGAGAGCACATAACCGAGGCACGAAGAAAAGCCCACTGGCTAGCAGTTAAGAAAGGATCATCTTTAAAACACTATCTATAATGCACAGATGCCTGTCCGATTCTGCCCCACCTTAACTCTCGCAATGCTTCTTGAGGGCTCAATCCTCCAGCCCTGTTAGGAGGCCCTACACCCACAGACTTGTCCTTCCCATATCCAAGAAAGTGAAAGGTGGAGGTGCCAGCTTCCCTTCTGTGGCCGTTCACCAATGGAACTTGTTCCCAGCACACCTAAGAGCGGAACAATCCTACTGGGTCTTCAGAAAGGCACCGAACACCTATCTATTCACCTCAAACCTTTGCCTTTGTTTTCCTGTGTTGTCTACATTGTCTCCCATCCATAAGTTAATTGTAACTGGTTGTAACAGCGTCTCGATGACTAAGGGTGTGCTTAATAAATGCAAAAATAAATTAATTCATTAATGATGGGTCCCTTCTGAATAATTCCGTATAAGGGGCAGAGTGGTGAAGCTACTTAAAAACAACTCATTTAATGAACTACTTATTACAGAGAACATACATAACTGTTACAATATAATCAGGTTTTGACTGGAATTGAGAAGAGCAGTGGTCTGCAATGGGGTTGTCCAGATGCCTTGGACTATGACTGCCATGGCATGGCTGCTCCTGGTACAGATAAACTTCTGCAAGTGATATGATATTATATGATATGGCATTTATAACGCGCCTATACACAAGTGTTTCAAGGAGCGACAAGGCAAGGGAGGGGAACAAAGGGAGGACTGACAGCGATCCTACTAGGCCAGGTGTCATTCAGATTGCGCAAGTTCGTGGGAAGGGGGCAGGGACAGTACAGTACATGGGAATAGATAATAACAATAAGTAAGTAAGGCCAGCATGTGGCAAGTGCAAGGGTAAGTGCAGACATCCGGTGTCAAGGGCTGATAGGGGGACTGTAGGGATACAGAAACAGTCCCAAGTGCAGGGATTGCCAGGCGGGCAGTGCAGGTGTGTGACATTGGCGGGGGAGGTACCTGGGCCAGAGATCAGAGGGTGTCCCGGTAGCTAGTGCAGTTCTGGTTACAGCCAGGAGGTCAGCAGAGGAGAGGAGGAGAAAAGGCAGAAGCAAAGAGAAAGGCTTTGAGGTGCTTCTGGAACTGGAGATGGTTCTCCTCAAGTTTAAGGGAAGCAGGGAGGCTGTTCCAGAGGGAGGCCCCAGCCCAAGAAAGAGATCTACCACCAACTGGTTGCTTGGAGAAGTGACTGACCCTGAGGGAGTTGGAGGCAGATGAGTGAAGAGCTCGAGAAGGAAGATATTTAGGAAGAGAGAGTTGAAGGTATTGAGGCCCCAGCCCCCAAAAAGCCTTGTGGACGATGCAGAGGGTTTAGAACTTAATTCTCACAGCCACTGGGATCCAGTGCAGAGATTTCAGTCCTGGAGAGATACGATCCCTGGGCTTGAGGCCAAGGACAAGTCTTGCAGTCCTGTTCTGGATGAGTTGCAGAGGGCGAAGAGTAGAGGCACGCAGATTTAGAAAGAGGCTGTTGCAATAGTTCAGCCTAGAGAAAACCAGAGCTCTGGAGAAGTGAGCTTCTGGGGGAAGGTGAGGAAAGGAAGAATATCTCTGAGGAGGTGCAGCTGATAGTGTGACTTCTTGGAGATGTCAGAGATGTGAGGAGAGAAGGAGAGTGTGGGGTCAAAGATGACCCCAAGGTGTTTTGCCTTGCAGGTGGGAGCAGGAAGAGGGCCAAGAGAGGCCGACCAGAGAGCTACAGGAAAGGAGGGAGTGGGTGTGCCAATGAGGAGAATCTCAGTCTTACTGGCATTAAGGCAGAGGTCATTGGTGGCACACCAATCCTGGATAGCAGAGGGACAGTCAGAGAAGAGGGAAGGAGAGGAGGAGGCTGAGGGTAGCCTGAAAATGAGCTGGGTGTCATCCATATAGCACTGAAAGATGGGGCAGAGAGCAGCGATGCGTTGGGCAAGGAGTGCCATGTATTGTTTGAACAGCCAGGGAGAGAGGTTATACCCCTGGGAGACACCATACGTAGAGAAAAAGATAGCGGAGAGGAAGGACCCAAGTTGGACTTGGGAGTGTTGGTCAGAGAGGAAAGAAGTCAGCCAAGCCAGCGCCTGACCAGTGATACCCAAGTTTTCACAAAGACGATTGAGCAGGATGGCATGGTTGACAGTGTCAAAGGCAGAGGAGAGATCAAGCAGGATGAGGATGCAAGGGGAGTTAGAGTCAAGATTGGAGAGCAGGTCTTCACGGATGTTCAGGAGAGCAGTTTCCGAACTTCTGGCAGCTCTGAAGCCATACTGATGGTCATGAAGACAACCAACAGATTCAGCATGGACACTAAGCTGGGAGATGGCCAGTTTCTCCAGGAGCTTGCCAAGGAAGGGACTGATGGAGATTGGGCGATAGTTAGCCAGGCAGGAGGGGTCGGCAGAGGGTTTCTTAAGAAGAGGGTACACAATGGAGTGCTTCAGGGGGATGGGAAGACTCCAGTGGCAAAGTAGTGATTGCAGAAATCATCCAGGGCAGGAGCAGGGGTGAACCTCTTTTGATGAGACTTTCATAGATCGGACTTGCTTCGAAACCTCATCTGGGGAGAACAGGGGAAAGGCAGAGAAGGAGGGAGGAGAGGTGGCCGAAGAAGGGCCAGAGGAAGAGCAGGGAGTAGAGGGAGGGAGGGAGGGGATAGGAGAAGAGTGAGGACAGGATGTCCTGAGTTATAGAGATGAAGTGAGAAGCCAGTGCCGTGCAGAGGGCCTGGGAAGGGGAAGGCGAGGTAGAGACTGCGGCAGGATTGGCTAGTTCCTTGCAGATTTTAAAGAGTTCAGCCGAGTTTTTAGATGCCACAGAGATGCAGGCTTGGATATGGGCTCTCTTCTTGGTTAGGACAGAGAGCCGGTATTGCCTTTGCAGCAGAGTTGCACTTGGCTTTGGGTTTCATGCGGATTCTCATGACAGGGGCAAGGATAACAAGAGTATCAGATTTAGCAGAGTGGAACGCGGAAGGTGGAGAGGGCTTTGTCAGGGTGAGAGTCAGCCAAAGACAGAGGGGGGGCTGAGAAGGTTGCAGCGAAAGCCTCAACTGATTTGCCCTTCATTGGTCGGATGACCGAGAAGGTGCCCCGATGAGACAGTTGAATATTTATAAAACACCAAACATTCCTGCACTTCATGTGGCTTGGAAACAGAAGGTTTGGAAATAAACCGCTATCTGTGGCTCTGTGAACGCAGGACATTGATAGACCGCTGTAATGTTGCGTAAAGATTCATCATTCCTCCCACTCAAGGCCAGGCAGTGTTTGCTTCCGGGTATTTCCTGACGTATGCGCGCTGAGTGGCAGTTCGATGCGTTCCCAGCAGCCTTTCAAGCCTGGAGGTGCAATACACATGCAATAACTGTGGGTCAGGCCACTTACTTATTATTTTGTATGGGCTGGCTTTCCATTTTCTCGCACTGCAACCACCACTCTTCTTCCTCCCCGAGGCTCCTATTTACAGAAATTGATTCTACTGCGCCATAAAACTGGCACATGAGAGGCCGCTTTATTCTCGTTTAATGTACTTCAAAACACAAATGTATAGGTTTCCCTGAGGCGCGCCTTAATGTATGATAGTCCAGAATGACAGCATAACATGTTTCTTTTATCCAAGCTGCCAATACAGGGAAATGCTATATGAAGATGCGAATATCTTTACTGGGCCTTCCCCGCTAATCACGTTTTTTTCAGTCATTAGATAATGCAAAGATTTGTCACATTTGTTGACTAGACAGTGGAAAATATTACTGAGAAAAACGCAATACGAAATCTGAACTTAATTGCTTAAATATGATGAAGATATTTTACATTATTTCATGCTTATGATTTTTGCTAATATCCTGTGGGCTGCCTTGTTAGCATTCTTCTGATCCCATACTGTCCCTTCTTCGGACATGGTCCCGCACCCTGCATGCCACTGAAGGTTTATTCCTTGTCTTTTTGCCAACCTTTTGGTTAATTTCTGAGTGTCTTTTCAGTTCATCATCTTCACCGACAGGTCCTGCTCTTTTTCTTCGTTTTACTTACACAACTAATAAATTATAATTTCATATTTATGTTTCGTTACCTTTAATTGAGCCTTTCTATTATTGATGATCTTTTGCTGGCTGTATGCGTTCATTACTGTGTCCTCTTCCGGCACTACTCATGCACCAGTCAATTGTCTAGCCCTGTAGCACCCTCTGGGGAAACTTCGGCAGCTTTATTATAACTCAACTGGCTCACTCTGTTTCACACAATATAACCTCAGAGGCGGGCATAGCATGTGAGGTGCAAGCAAAGAGGCTCGAGCTCCTTGCGGCCATTTTCCTCCCAGGCTTCGATGAAACATCCTGTAGTGTAGCACACACTTCTGGCTTGCATCATCAGACTTTTGAAAGAGGCTGAACGGAGAGGTCTTGAGCTTTCGGCATTTGATACCTTCCCTACACGATTTCAGGTGACCTGGCAGGACATTGGGTATTGTTGGGGGTTCCTCCATGCCCCCATGCGGTCCCGTAGCCCCACCTTGTAAGGACGACACTTCCACACGCGTCCTCACAGTTCGGGCTTCCCGGTCGCTCTGCGCGGCCGGGAAACGCCCCGTTTATTTATGTTGCACGCGGCGGCGTGCAACGTCACGCCGCCGCATGCGTGCCCGTCATCGGGCAGCACCACACTCCTCCTTTTTCCAGGAGAACAACAACACGCGCTACAACTATTCACTGCACATCAAATACACATTATAACAATAACACTTTAACATTCCCCATCCTGAGAAACACCCCTTTGTTACCAGCCACCCGGGTCCCCTTACTTCAACAGTGATTACCACCACAGTAGTCAGCGAAATGTCCAAGTACGTAATCGGTTAGGCGAGCAGGTTTCCATCGCCCAGCCCTCTGGGGTTACCTCCTGCTCACCTACGGCACGGGTGATCTGTCCACAGGTGTTGGTCTGGCCGGGGACTCAGGCAGGCACGGTGTTTCATCAGTGTCCTCTGGGAGATCCCCGGGGTCGGGCTCAGGAGGCGGGTCGGTTCTTGGATCCCGTAGCTTCTTAAAGAAGCTGACATTGCGCGTGACCGCAGACCGGCCATCCGATGCAGTGACCATGGACCCTCTGACCGCGACAACGTCCAACGGCTTTGGCTCATAGGGCAGAGAGAGCTTTCCCTGTGGGTGCCTGTTACGAATGAGGACCTCGTCACCTGGCTCTTGGATCCCGTAGCTTCTTAAAGAAGCTGACATTGCGCGTGACCGCAGACCGGCCATCCGATGCAGTGACCATGGACCCTCTGACCGCGACAACGTCCAACGGCTTTGGCTCATAGGGCAGAGAGAGCTTTCCCTGTGGGTGCCTGTTACGAATGAGGACCTCGTCACCTGGCTCCAGCCGCTGCAGGCGAAGCCCTCTCCGAACATTCTCCTGCTCGATCCGTGTTCTTCGGTCTGCCTCGACCTGCTGATCATCGATCACGCCCGGTTCCTTCTCCCCCACTTCCGGTAGCAACCCATGCGGGCAACGCCTGAACAGTGCCTCCGCCGGGGCCACTCCAGTGGATGCGTGGGGCGTGGTACGATAGACCCTCAGAAATTGGTACAATGCTCTCTGCAGTGGTTTTCCCTGCCCCTGGGCAATTCTAAAGGTCTTATTTAGAGTCCTCATGAGCTGTTCAGCATCACCATTGGCCCCTGGCCACAGGGGAGTGATCTTCCTGTGCACCACCCCATAGCTCTCCATCAATTCCGAAAAACGTTCGCTCTGGAATGGTGCCCCATTGTCCGAGCACAACGTCTGTGGGAATTCATGGGCCGCAAATACCTTCTCCACAGCGACCACAACGTGCTCGAACGCTACTGAGTCCACAAATTCCACCACTGGATATCATGAATACTCGTCAACTAGTACCAAGAAGTGGGTGCCCATCGTGGTGGAGCCGAAGTTCACGTGGACGACCTCCCATGATCGCGTCCCGCGAGGCTTTGCCTCTATCTCTGGTTCACGCTGTAGTGGAGAAGCCACCTGACACCACACACAGGCCGCCACGAAGTCATCCACCTTACGCTCAAGTTCCGGAAACCACACCTTCAGCCTTAGGCGGGCCTTGGTCTTGGCGGCACCCTGGTGACCACGATGTGCCAGCGCAATCACGTTGCCCACCTTCGACTGGGGCACCACAATCAGATCACCCCTGAGCAGGAGCCCGGACGTTGAAAACGATAGTTCCTCCCGGACTTTCCATAGCTGCTCAAGTCCAGTCCTGGCCTCCTGAGTGTGCCCTGCCAGGGCCTCCAGCACCGACTTCCAGGAGCCTTGCTGCATGGACTGCTTCAGAATGTTAAAGCACTCATCCTCAGCTGCAGCCCCCTCAAGTTCCTGAAGAGGCATGGCATTCGGCGTAGCCGCCTCCACTACCACCTGGACATGTTCTTCTGCCTCCTCTGCACAAGTGTCAGGGTCACCTCCACTGGGTGCCCCAGGGTGTCTGGAGAGGTAATCGGCCGCATTATTCGCCCCAGGCTGATATACAAGAGTGACCCCATACTCCAGAAGGGCGAGCATCCATCTCTCAATCCGCGCGGGTGGGTTGGATGACGACCCCGCCAGGATAGGAAGCAACGGTTTGTGGTCCGTCACCACCGTCACCGGGCGTCCGAGAACATAGAGTCGGAAGTGCCGGCATCCCCAGAGAACTGCCAATGCCTCCCGCTCAATTTGCGAGTATCGTTGTTCCGCCTCAGACAGGGCCTTGCTCGCGTACGCCACCTGGCAGATACCCCCATCAGGGTCTACCTGGGTCAGCACGGCGCCCAATCCAAACGGGCTGGCGTCGACAATGATCTCCGATGGTAACATGGGATCAAAGAATGACATGGTGTCCTCAGCTGCCAGGGCGCCCTTGATGTCGTCAAACGCAGCCTGCTCCAGTGGGCCCCAGTTCCAGATTGTGTTCTTCCTCGTTAGTGCACTGAGCGGATCCGACCTGGAGGCAAGATTTTTAATAAACCGTCTACAGTATGTAACCATGCCCAGGAAGCTCCGTACCTCAGACACAGACTCCGGAGGCTGCGCCTTCTTTACACTCCCCCCCTCCTTGAACACAAAGCCAAAGAATTCTATTGATGGTCGCAGGAATTCACAGTTTTCTTTGTGTAGGGTGAGGCCCAAGGACTGCAGTCTCTCAAATGTCTTTGCTAAACGCCGCAGATGATCGACCTCCGTTCTCGCGAACACCAGAATATCTTCGCTTATATTCAAAACGCCCTCCAGATCAGCTAGGGCACCCCGGATGATATTCTGGAATACCTCCGCCGCCGAGGAGACACCAAAACTAAGTCTCTTGTAACGGTAGAGCCCTTGATGTGTGGTGAAGGTGGTAATATATCTCGACTCGGGGTGGAGTACAACCTGGTGATACCCCGCCCTGAGGTCCAGTTTCGAAAAGAAGCGAGCACCTTGTACCTCTGCAATGATGTCATCTATCGTCGGAGTGAAGTGCCTTTCTCTCCTGATGGCCTTGTTTGGGAGCCTCATGTCAACACAGATCCTGACAGCATCGGGTTGTTTGGGTTTTCGTGCCACTACTATAGGGGACACACAGGGGGTGGGGCCCTCCACCTTCTCTATTATGTCCCTATTTACCAGGCTGTCCAGCTCCTTATCGACATGTTCTCGAAGGTGAAACGGCACCCTCCGATGCTTCAGGGCAATGGGCTTTACCGACTCATCAATATGTAGTGTCACTGGTTCCCCAACCATCTGTCCAATCCCCTTAAACAGTGCCGCATATTTCTCCAACAAGTTATTTATGTCCTCCAAATAGACAGAATTTGCGAAAGTGATGATGCCAAGGGCCTCCGTTGCAGCACAGCTCAGCAAAGTGTTGGTGCTCACAGGTGTCACATAGAACCGTGCTTTGATTTGAGAGCTATCATGCTCCACCTTGGCCACAAATGCACCATCCAGGGGGATAGGGTCAAGACCACCAAAAGCAACGATGCGGGCCCTTGGCGCGGCCAACTTGGTGGGTTGGTTCATGGCATCATAATGTCCCCATGCCATTACATTGACGGATGCCCCAGTGTCCACAAGGACCAGAACGGGAGACTGATTCACCTCGATCACACACCTGGGCTGTCTCCTGTTCTTACTCTTCAGGACCACCACACTTGAGACAAAGAAAACATTCTCTTCCTCGTCCTCCTCCACTTCCTCCACCTGGGCATCCTCCTCGCTCTGATCCACCTGAGCGACGTTGGGCGGTCGACCCTGGCGGACGAAGCTTGGCCGCCCTGGGCCCCTCGGTACCAGCACAGGCGTGGCCGCCTTGCATATCCTTGAGAAATGGTCCGGCAACCCACACCGTCCACACGTCTTTCCGGCCGCCGGACACTCTGCTCGGCGGGGTAGGTCATATCCACACTTTATGCATATTTCCCCTGCCCTTCCGGCCCTCTCTCGGGGACCACCTCCAGGTCTTCTGACACCCCTGCCGCGCCACATCGCACATACCTCCTCAGTCTTGATGGCGCGTGACCCTGCCTCCATTTTGTTTGCTCTCGCCTCTGACACCTCATGTCACCTCCCCAATTCAAGGATGCGATGAAGCGTGATGCCTGGTTCTCGTAGCACCTGGCGCCTGAGCTTGCCCGATGAACACGCCTGGATAAGAATCGTCCTAATCATGTCCTCTCCATCTCCCCAGGCGCAGGCTAAGGAGAGACGCCTCAGGCCTCCATAGAAGGAGTCCAGTGTTTCATCGTCCTTCTGTTTGGCCGATAACATCACAAAACGCTCATAGTCCGCGTTGGCAAGAGGCAGAAAGTAAGCTTGCAGGGTGGCCTTCGCCTGACCATACGATCCGTCCCCAGGCGGCAGTGATTCAAAGATCTCCTGAACGGACGGTCCCGCCGAATACAGCATGGTTGCCAGCCTGGTGTCATCATCCACCACCTGGGCTGCTCGAAAGTACATGTCCAAACGGTCCACCCACCTCCTCCATCTGGGCCCTAAGCTAGAAGGTGGGCCCGAAAAATCAAACTCGGGGATGGGCTGCAGAGCTGCCTGGGTACGCACCTGAGCCATGACAGGAAGGATCTGTCGAGCAGCAGGCCCTGCCACTGGTTGCACGAGAGGTGGAAGACCTTGAGGAGCCGCCTGAACAATCAGAGGTTGCTGCATAGGCTGCACTTGAGTTAGCGCACGTGGCGGGGGCGGAGGAGGCCGCTGTACTGCTGCTGCACCACCTTGGTCCTCAATGTCACTCATGAGTCTGAGCGCACAGGCATCCCAACATGGAACATAGGGGCCGCAACTCAAATTCCGCAGTCACTGCAACACCTTGTGATGATGAAGACGGTGAAGATCAGTGTGGCCACCAACCTGTTGATGAAGATGCACCACCGTGATGATGAAGAGGATGAAAACAGAGTGTGTCCACCAGCCTGATGATGAAAAAGATGAGGATGAACTATTCAGCTTTCAATTGTTCCCAAAAATTAGAAGAAGAAGATGCGTGGGTTATGTAGATCATAGGTCCTAAGCCTTCTTTATTGCTTTCACTCGACGTAGGAAACCCAAGGAAAAGCCAAAATTGAAATAGGCATATATTCCTGCAGGTATTCCTTCCTGCTATCAGGAGTTCCAAAAATTAAGCCTGGGGCCGCTTCCGAGCGGAAACCGGAGCCTCGTGAAGTCCCACGGCTTGTTTACCAAAATGGCCACCAGCCGCGTGGGTAACGCACTACCCGCGGCAAAGAAACGAAGTGTTGCATCCACCTCGTTTCGGAGAAAAAATTAATCAACAGTCACCGCCGGGCCCGGGCATCGTTTCCCCCACTCATCGCCACTGTTGAGGGTTCCTCCATGCCTCCATGCGGCCCCGTAGCCCCACCTTGTAAGGACGACACTTCCACACGGTTCCTCACAGTTCGGGCTTCCCGGTCGCTCTGCGCGGCCGGGAAACGCCCCGTTTATTTATGTTGCACGCAGCGGCATGCAACGTCACAGGTATGAAGCTAGCACCTTTCAAACTTGTTTTAATTAGGAGGGACACTGAGGCTCCCCAGGGCCCTATGCCGGACATAAAAAGTAATTGCGGAGGACAGGTCTCCTCAGCAAGCTTCAGCAAGGCAGCGTTGGTCTGCCTGCACATTACAGGAGGGCTCACAAAGCCCGCACCCCTACCCCCCTTTGCAACCCGCCTGCCGCTCCCATCTGCCCTTTTGAGCTCTTTCGTCTTGATGCCACTCCGGCCCGCCTTGTAAAAGGCACAGCTGTGAGGCAGACGAGCTCAACTGATATTTACAGGTCACAAGAGTTAGGTCCTTTTCCAGAAAAACTCATTGCTTTGTTATCAAAGCCATTTTTCACCCATATTAGTGTGTGGAAGAAAACTCGCCTTGACCAAGTTTGTCAAATTGTGAACATGTTATTCATGACGAACCAATGGAGCCGACTGATTGTAAAATATGAATAATATCGCACTTCCTTTCATTCTATTAACAAGTTACAACTAGTAGAACAACATGGCTCATTTATTTTTTGTTTTGGCTATTAGTGCTAACGCGCCACCTATAAGCTGAAACTATTGCATTTTAGTACCGCTAGGGAGAAATGGAATATGAGGAAGGGTGCAAAGCTTGTAGGTGTTGCGTGGTTATTTATCCACACATTGACTGCCTGTGGGCTTGCTAATCCTTACGGCCATTCCGATACACTTCCTTTCCCTCCCTGTCCAAAACATATCCTCCTGGGATCTCTTTGAACTAGCTTTATAAAGCCAAACCATGATATGTTGTGCTCGAAATGCCAGTGTATTTTCAAGCAGACTTCTGAGAGTTAAAGACTTAACTGGAGCTGTAAACACACTATTGGTGTAATAAAAATGTCTTAACCTGGTCTGCCTTGAGCCTCTCGATTTATAAGCATTATGAGTGCTCTTCACTGAAGTCATGTTAAAAACAAGCCTTGGCAAAGCCAACGATCTTGGCTTGCGAATAGCTATTAGGCATTTGCCAGACCCTGCTATCATATGTTGAGGTGCTAGTACCATTTTGCAGCTGCTACTATCAATTGCCAGTTAATATTACTACGGCAGTGCCGGTCAAATGCTTTTCCAATGCAAATGAAAAAGACAAAACTGTTGGCATTACCAATGCTTCTTAACCCATGCAGTTTTCTTGATTGCTTATTAGAAGATATGCAATCTCTTGTGAGCCCATTTGTGACGTGGCAGTGAATATTACTTTTCTTCGCAATAAATGTTTCAATATTTTATCATATATTGTCAAGTTGATTTGCACTTGATATACATTATAACGGGCAGGTCAAGGTGGAATGCAACTGCGTTCTGTCCCAGTCAGAACTATTGAATACAGAGCATAGTTTTCAGTGTGGAAAAATAGAGCTGCATAAAGCATTGCCTGTTAGTGTCAAACTAAATATTGAATGGATCAAATTCGAGCCCACTGGGTAAATGTTAAATCATGTTATTAATATCCGAACAGCTCATGGCAAGCTATGGAGCCAGGAAACCTGGGCTGAAAGGCCTACTTCCTCTCTTGACCAACTTGTGTGATCCTGGGCACATCACTAACTCAGTGGGCCTTGCTTTGCACATGCAAAATGTTGATTGCCTTTCAATGACTCAGTCCAGCTTGGCCTTTAGGCCTGCAGGGGAAAAAAGATTGTGTTGCTCCGAGAATAGTTTTATTGGTAATGTTTTCTTAAAGTGTTATTCAATTAGCTAGTCAACATCACAACCTGAATTGTTTCTTAGCTCACTCTTGACAATGTCTCTTGTGAGCCATATTCCTCTACTCGCAGAAAAGTTAAGTGAATTATAATAGTTTTAATGCCTGGATACACATAAAAAAAAATATACCCTAAGGAGTGAATACAGCAACATTAATGTTCTCTTTATGCAGGGGCATTTATTACCCAAATCAATTTAACAGCATGAAATTGGCACTGCATGCAAGAGAAGTGTGTGCACGCAGTGAGCCGCCCAACTTGATGGCCTGGGATTGGGGCTGCCATGAATCATTATGAAATGGGCACTTGCTGGCCTTCAGCGGCCCTACAAGGCATTCCACATGTGTTGGACGAATGCTGATAATGTACATGAACTGAGAGGACATTTGTACCTTAGGTTTTCCCGCCAAAAAATGGGAGGCAGATTTTTGGGCTTGAAGGGCAATGCTGTTGTTTTACTTGCACGTATTCCATTACCTGACGCCATAGACATTTTGGCTTACGTAATGAAACACTGAATTGGGCACGCAATGAAACTGTTAGCCAAGAGATCAAGATCCGGGAATGTCAATTAGCACCATGGTGTAGCTGTGTGGCAAGGGAGAATGATGCACTACAGTCCCCTTGAATAGGAAATGTATTGAGGAGGAGGTTACTGTAGAGGGAACTTGTGGGGCCCATAGGAGAGCATTATGCAAAGGGTACATTGTCGAAGGACAAGTACCGCCCTCTGACCATTTATAATATATAACTAATGAGAAAAAGACCAACCTATTCCCTCCACAGAAAATGGCTATTTTATGCAAAAGGATTATTCTCATTTATATGTTCATAACTCGCAACACATAAAAGGATGTATGACAATTACACCATGAATAAGTTGAACATTTGTTAAAATCTGAAATATTCAATAAACACCACACCAACCGGAAACCATTCAATCTCAACATTCATCTCATAATCTTGCATTCACATTCAACCGCAAAGCCATTCATACTAGTTCAAAACAGTGCAATCTCTATTGTGTGTTCCAAATACAGAACACACCAGTCTATACCAATAGACCCTGATGCTCTAGACCATGTTTGTCGTCTTCTAAAGTGCATATAGGAATATTGTAAAAAGAGTATTTATTAACACATTTCTTTTAATATATACATTTACGGTGGTATTTCCAAGTAGAGTTCCAACTACAAAGTGGAGTGGAACCTCTGGTCTTGTTGACTCGAGTTTCGGGCAACTAGTTGTAGAACCTATTCCCAACTAGTGCACCTTATCAGGACATACAAAATACAAAAAGCACATTCTAAAAAATTACTACAAGTCGGTGTGCAATAAAGTGCATTTCTTTTGTGTTCAACTGTCTTCATTCTTGAATGTTTCACATTCCCGCCCTGAAGTCGGCCTCCCAATTCATGTAGTTTTCACGTGGAATTTTGTCCAACTGATTCACTCCGTGTGGTACAGACACAGGGACCATACACCAGATCTGGACCTCTCGCCAGTGACCTTGAATCAAAAACGCTGATGTTCTCACCCTCAGCTACTCCAAAAAGGTGACAGGGTCTTCAAAGAGTTTCTAAAGGCTAAATGATTGGATATAGCCTTTATCGAAGGGGGAAGGTTATTCCACATTTGAGCTGCCGCAATCGATAAGGTCCGGCCTCCAATGCATTTGCAGCGGTAAGAAGGGACTACCAGCAGTGTCACTGGTTTCGTGTTTTCTCACCTGTTTATGTTCCCTTGTGGGATCCTTCGCCAGGGTTTTCTTCCGTGCTGTTCGGTTCTTGTATAAGCCCGCTCAGCCGTCGTCGGATTCCAGGATTCGTTCAGCTTCTTCGTCCGGGTTCAAGGAAACTCCAGGAAGACCAGGAAGGAAGAGTGCACAAGGGGGAGGTGTGCGTGGACCGCGGAAAGAACAGGTACAAGGAAAGGGAAGGAGAAGGAGAGGGTCCGGGAATTAGAGCAGCAACTCAGTTCCAGGAGCACAACGCGACGCACGTCTAGCCTCAGCTTACAATAGCATTGAGACGCGCGGAGCCGCAGGGGCATGGTTAATTTATGGAACTTGCTGCATGGACGTAAAGGTCGCTAGACTGTGTTCTGCGAATACGGCCATGTTGGGTGTACTACAGTGAATAACCACCGACGTGCCAGGGACCAGGAGGACCAAAAGGGGCGTGTTCGATGGATCATGACAAATAGTTCCGCTGTGGAGGAGCACAGCATACGAGCAGGAAAATAACGAACAAACCTAGACTGAAGGTATTCTGCACCCAATCCGTGGAGTGCTCGATGAATAATGCACAATGACTTAAACTCAATTCTTTGACTGACCAGAAGCAGCACGTAGTAGCAGGGAAATATGAGCTCCATAGGGGGATCCTGTGGCAACACGAGCAGACAAGTTTTGGAGGCGCTGAAGCCGCTGGATTAAGCCCTTAGGTTGCGTGAGATACAGCAAGTTACAGTAATCCTGACGGCTAAGCACCATGGGTGCAACAACTGGAGGATGAAGAGTAGCAGGAAGAAGCAGTAGATCCTTTTTCAAAATCTTAAGATGGAAGTGGCCTGTCTTGGACACAGCAGAGACCTGGTCGTACATTGAAAGAGAGGCAGAGAGAATAACACCAAGATTCCTAACCTTTGTCATGGGAACCGGCAGAGAGCTAAGAGAAGAGGGCCAGAACGAGGATACCCAAAGTGAAGGATCAGGGGGGCACCGACCACCAACACCTCTGATTGTCCCCATTCAGCTTCAGCTGTTCCGGCTCATCCACTCACTTACAGCATCCAGGCACTGGTGGAAGCACGACAACACCTCGGTAGGAGCTAAATCCAAACGAATTAGAAACTGGGTGTTGTCAGCATAAGAATAGCACCTGACGCTGAGGGAGCAGATGAAACAGATATGAGGCCAGATGTATATATTGAAGAGAATGGGTGACAAGGCAGAGCCCTGTGGCACTCCACAAGTGAGGTTTAAGGAATGAGACAGGAAAGGAGGAAGAGAGAGCACCTGAGTGTGATCAGATAGAAAAGAAGAAAACCACAAGAGGACCTGGCCCGTAATCCCAATCTGGGACAGGCGGGTAAGCAAGATATGTTCAGTCTTGTTTGCTGCAGTGCAAACACATACTGCAATCAGCCTATGCCCAGGAATAACCTTTTGTGTGTGTGTCAATTTTAGCTTTTAGGTATTCACAGGAGCAGCTAATTTGCCTGCTCCAGCCTTGTACCTTAGTTACAGGGTCCCATGTTCAGTTTGTGTGTATGTTTATGCAGTGCACAGCACAAAATACGATGCCACTGCAAGGTACAGAGGAAGAAGGAGAGTGAGGCGTCATGTGAAGTGATTCAAGTCTAGCTGGTAAGTTTTTCAGTCTTCATTGAACATACCGTGACCTGTAGATGAAGCCAACGAGTTAGCATTGAGAGGGGTGGCCGGGACATATGATTGGTTCACTCAGGCCCTATCTCGTACTTTATAATGATCATGTTGCAAAATCAGAACATCACGAGCCAGGGTACAACAGCCGAAATGCAACAACAAAAAACATTGGCACAATTAATATGCCTGACTGTTTCATATGCACAGATAACATCCATTGGATACCCAGTGACAGGCTCAAACGAAGAAGAGCTGCCATTCACGACTGGTAGAAGCATCGCATTGTTGCGGCCTGCCCTCGGATGGTAGGTGCAGTCCTGTTAAATCTGGTGCAGCCAGAAATTGCCGCCAGCCCATGACCAGATCTACACTCGAGTGCCACTTATAGCCTTCCCATAGGCAGGTGCAGCACCCATGCCAAATCCAACCTTGTATGTTAGGTGCAGCATGCCATGTTCATTATTTGTATGTATGTTCTACTAGCACTAAGAGTGACCATGAGGCAATTGTAAGGAAAGGAGAGGGGCTCAGGAGAGAGAGGCAGAGGTTAAAGGTTAGTGGGCAAGTTTGTGAATCTAAATTGAACAAACCGGTCTTTAGGAATTTAACAAATTGGAACAGAGATGTGGTTTAACACGTGTAGCTATGAAGGGGGCCCCATAAATTAGGGGCCGCCATTGCGAACCTCCTTCTCTGCAGAAGGGAATATTTAGGAATAGTTGATTGCTCGGTTGTTATTCCTATGTCATGCCAAGGTTGCCACTGTAGGCCTTTGCTGGTTGCCCAAACATTGCAACGACATTTCCAAGAATGCATTTGGCTTAATCATCGCACACATTTAATTGTATCCTTTGTGAAACACTCTGCTAATATTGGGACTGGGCTGTATGCCGAAGAGTGCATTGTGTCCCACTCATCACTAGCGTTAGCAGAGACTTCACTCTGACTCACTTGATGTAGGCCTGTGTAAGACTGTATGCCTCATGCTACATTTGTGTTGCTCTTTGAAAATTACACCATTGGTCGCCATATTCTGTTATTATATACTATTCTACGCCATCTAGTGCCTGAGAGCAGAATTATGTATTTTTTGAAAATGAATTCAACCGCCTGCTACAAAGGTCACACACATAACCGAGTGAAAACGACATGTAAATGAACCGTGTAAATAAAGAAAACCACAATCATTGTGTAATGATACACATTCTTAATAACACTTAGATTAAAATACTCCTGAGGCGGGTTTGTGAAAAACAATGAATTGAACATTACAAAAGTGTGTACCCACAGTACATGAAAGATCATTTGACATGAAACAATAATAAAATAATCATCACAATAAAATCCAAAGCGCACATAAATGTTGTTGGCTATTGACAGTGCTGTCTGGTAGTTTACTGCACATGAGGCAATAGGTCAAATGTCCATGATTGCATGGAAAGAGTAGTGGTCTGTTGCTATAGAAAGTTTTCTACTTCGATTAACCATCTCAATCTATACCGTCAACAAGCCAACATGATTCATTCATCATAGACAATGCAGGAACCTCACCAAAAGACTAGTGTTTAAGGATAGGGGTTGCAAAGTAAAAAGTAGCCAAAGGTTTGTGTAAGATGTTCTGGAGGAACCACTGACCTCTACGTGTACGTATGCATTCAGGTCCTGAATTCATCAGGAAAGTTAGAAGTAGCTCAAAGGTTGCCTTGTCCATTCAATGCAAGAACAACATCTATGGGCACCAGAAACAAAGCTTAGTTTTAGGAGAACAAATTAACAGGAAGGAAGGTCAAGGACTATTATTAGAAATAAGTCTGGGCAAAATGATTGGTCATCTACTGACCTTCAGTGGAATTCAGCAAAGGACCACGAGAACTGTGTAGATTTCAAATGGGCCTCGTTATGAGTGTTGCGGTAAGGCATCAATGGTGCCGGTAGGGCTACCGGCACCGTTGTTACCTCGCCACAACATTCCGAGTTTGCTCGTGGGTGCCGCTCTGGACGCCTGGTCAGACCAGGTGTGCAGAGCGGCACCCGCGAGCAGACCAGGATGGTAGCAGTGGTACCGTTATTAACAGTACCGCTGCTACCATCCTCCCCATTCCCATTGAGCATTATGGAGATTACTGGGCCCTCAAAGGTCGGAGTGGCCCGGTAAGTCCCCTTTTGCGGGACCCGGACCCGATTTTGGGGGTCATGAGAGACATCAAGACAGAACAATAAGCCTGGTTATACAGCCAGAACACATTGGATCTAGTTTACCAGTTTGCTGGCTAAAGAGCTCCTCTTCTAACTGGATTCAGGTAATTACTGATCCGGTTATACGAGCGGTATACATCCGTGCAAAAGGTGTGGCGCATGGTGATGATGTCATAGTGTGGAGTAACATCATGGCATAGCACTAAGAACCACGATCTGGGTGCAATCAAAGCCCTGTGTACATGTAGAATTATAGTTATATGAAATATATATCGAATTGCGGTGCACAACCAATGTTGCTGTGATAACGAACAGGATGGTCACTTTAAGTGTGTTATATTGGTTGGCAAGAGATGCCAAAGTGCAGGTTACAGGAACAGTTCTGTATACCTTTGGAATATGTTGCTCTAGGTGTTATCAGGGATTTGGAGCATTAAAACGTTATTTGATTTACTTTATGTACACCGTGCATTTGTTTGTCTGTTTCACTCGGTTATGTGTGACCTTTGAAGCAGGATGCTGAGTACATTTTCAAAAAATGCATAATACTTATCTCACACACTAGATGATCTAGAGTAGTATGAGATATTAAGTCCAGTGTTACCATCGGTGTTGTGTTCCTTTTTTAGTAGATTAGGAATCTCTGCACAAAGAATCTCTTGCCTCGAAACACTTGTGTATAGGCGCGTTATAAATGCCATATCATATATCATAACAACTAACACCCTACCCCAGTATCAGCTACTGCTGCATTGGGTAGTATGTGGATCTTTGTAGCTCACCAGAAATACATGTGTTTCTTGGGTTAGTCGGATTCCCAGCTATACAATTCTTTAAAAACATGATATGAGTGCAAATATACCCTGAACAATATATGCAAGAGTTGCTTCGATGCAGTTATACAGATTAGAAAACGTCGAGTCAGACCTGAATTGGATGGCACTCCTATGGCAGATTATTCCAGGAATTCAATTCTACCACAAGGGATAGTCATGAGAAACCAACACAGATTGTTTCTTGATTGTAAAGTATTTTTGGAGAAATGGGAGACAAATAGCTAATAAATGTGGTCACTGTTAGGGAGAATTTTCAGTTTCTGTGCAAATTACCTTTAAGCTTAGATACCCACCCCCACCCAACCCTTTGCTGGAATCTGGGACCGTTTTGATAACATCCTGAGTGAGTTAGCCTTTTCCTCACCCACTCATGCCTTTTTCCTTTGACCAAGATGTTGTGTTCCTTTTAGTTTAAATGGAGTATGGCAAACTCCATAGGCATCTGCTTTTTCTATAGTGACACACATGACCCTTTGTGCATTGCGACTGAGAAGTCCTTTGGACTCCTCTGAATGTTTAAATACACTTTCTTGTGTGAACTACAGTTCCCAAGTGTAGTAGGACAACTCTTGTCTTACTTACCTTTTTTCGTGTGTGGGTCCAGCTCACACCACCCTTTGTGGAGTGCTAGGGGGTTACATAGTAACTTCTGATCCCACTTCTCATGTATCTTCTTGTTATACTAACTAACTTGAATGGCTGGTGGCAGTGGTTTCTCTTCACTACCGTTTGTGCAATTTGTCTGCAGGCTGATTTATCAGCTGCAGTACAGCACCCAATGGTGACCATTTTGCCCAAAAAGTGCCTGTCTTCTTTTTTTGCCATTTCTTGTTAGTTCGTTCCTTCCGGGCTTTTACTCTGTTGTTTAGATCAGGTTTGAGTCCATTGTGTGTTTGCCTTTGGTGTGCTTCAGACCTAAAGCCCACCCAGACTCCAGTGTATCTGGGAAGGCAGGAAGTGAGGGAGAAGCCCAAAACTTCACTGTTATTTGTTTGTACGCATGTCTGACTGAAACAAGTTCCAACTGGGTGGAAGGCAGTCCTAGAGGATGCCCCTCCCGTGGGATTGAAAGCCTAGTGCTGTGAATGAATGGGATTTCACATATAAGGCAAGGGTTTTAGTTTACTCTTCCCTCAGAGGAACCACCTACAATTGAATTTGCTGCTGATGAACATCTATGACCCCCGAGGCGCTGAGGTCACTGAGGGTTTTTTTCGAATAACTCAATACTTTACTGTTAAAGTGGTATACTAGTTCCCCTGACAATGCTGTACTCTTGTGTGGTGACTGGAATGCCACATGTGTTGATCGTGAAGGAGGAGGTACCTTTCAAAATATCTTTGAACACTGCACAATAATACACACCAGATCTAATCATAGAGGGGTTCAGTGGCTGAGCTTCTTGGACGATTGAGAATTTACATTGCTCAATGGACGCACTAGCGACCAACCGGGAAATACTACCTGGAAGATGGGTACCAAGGAGGCCACCATTGATTATATGGCCATGAACAACAAAATGCTAGAGTGGGTATTATCGTTAAAAGTTTCAGAAAAAGATAACAGCAACCATGCGGTCCTCTTTCTGGATATAGAAAAAATGGTAGACCATGGGAAAGTTGTCTTGTGTGGGGAAGCAGTGACTAATCATGCAGGCAACGAAACTAGCTGGAGCCTCAAAAGAATCACTAGGATGAATGCCACAATATTCCATAGAGATTTGGTGGACTGTGTAAATCTTAGAGGCAAGGATCCATCGGCTATAGAACATTGGGTTCACAGTTTGGCACATGCAATCGGCTAGACTGTGAGCTCCGCAGCTGCATGCAGAAACAATCTGCCCAATTAACTATTTGATTCAAACATACGTGATGGTAAACGTAAGATGTGTCGGACCATCAGAGCCCTGACTGCACAAGGCTGATGTCTAGGTTGTCTCCCCCAGGTACAACAAGAGATTAGAAAAATCAGGATGAACTATGGGACCTGGTTAAAGCACTATCGCTTGTCCTTACGGTGACTTGCCTGGCAGTGTTTTTCCATGCTACTATCACCAGAGACGGCGGTGATGTCTGGAGGATCCTGGCGACTGCCAAGAGGGACAAACTGCTCATGACTCTGAACCCCATATCATGGACTGAGTGGATGAAATATGTCACGGATACGTTTTTTCACTTCTAAGACCCCTGTTCTATGCTTGACTCTAGTGGCCTTTGGCCAGTTCCTATGAGCCATTGGATCCTGGTGGAGTCAATTGTCAAGCTTAAAGGATCTAGAGCGCCTGGTCCGAACGGCCTCACCATTATAGTACTCAAAAGGGACCCGGAAAACTGGGCACAAATACTTTTGATTCTGTTCTCCACAGTCTGCAGATCCAGGACCATACCTGCCTCCTGAAAGCAGTCGGTCCATATCCCTGTGCACAAAAAAGCTGACCGCACAAAAGCACACAACTACTGGCTACTGTCGATGCTGGATATTACAGGGAAGATTTTCACCTCATTGGTTCTAAAGGAATTGCAGACATGGGCTACTAAAAATAATATTAATTTAACCCAGACTGGCTTTCATACTGATTCGGGCACCTCCCATAACATCACGGTACTGGACCACCTCATCCATACCACCCGGAGTAGCAGGGACGTAACATTATATAATGCCTTTGTGGATTTTAAGAGTGTGTTTGATCAGGTTAATAGGGACATCCCATGAGCTAGGATTTGGGCTTTAAACTGCCCAGATTGGATTGTTCATATCCTGGTCTTGCTACATAGCAACATCAATGCTAGAGTACGGTTGGATCACGGCGGAGGAGTGACCGACCCCATAACCATCAATATGGGTGTGAAACAGGGGTGCGTTGCTGCCCCTATTCTATACAATTTGTATATAGTGGATCTCTTCCCCTGCTTGCTTGGGGTAGCGAAAAGCCCACCACAGAATCAGTGATTTGCCTGTGGTGGGGATGCTATATGCTGATGATCTAGTACTCTTTGACCATACGGGCATGAAGACCTTACTTAACAAACTATCTATATATACCAAAGAATTAGGGTTGACTATCAACCTGGAAAAGACCAGCGTTATGCTGGTCACCAGAAATGTGGTCAACAGGTTCTGAATGGAAACGACGATTGGTATTATTGACTCTGTTGTTTCCTACCTATATTTGGGATTGGAGACCAGTGCACAAGCTGACTATGATCAAATTAAGAGCAAGAAAATCCATAGAGCTAAGCAACTAATGCTGCAGGCATGCAGGTTTGCTGGTGGGCATGCAGGTTACACACTGACTGGGATTCTTCTGCTCTACAAACAATGCTTCATTCCATCGTTGTTGTATGGACTTGAAGAACTGGCCATGAAGGACTTTTCCTGGCTCAATATTCTGGAAGCTATATTCTGGCGAACAATGCTAAACCTGGGCCCATCTTGCTGGATGGAATATCTAAGTCTGGAATTGGGACTTACCTCCTTGGGCGGCATGGTGAGTCAGGCGAGAGGATGCTTTTATTTAAAGTCCCTTTCTAACGCAGGATGCAATCTGTTGGCATCAGTCAGTAGGAACCTCGACTCAGAAAAAGCTTTTATGGGATCCAATTTTCAATCACTAAATGAGATATTATTCAACGAGATCAGCTGGTCCCCTAACTTTAGCTTAGGCACTCCATACATTCATTTAAAGAAATCCTTTGTAAAACAATGTGACAGATGGGATTGGTGCAAAAACTATACTCAATTTGCCAATTTAAAAGGATATGAGGCAGTGTCCCATGTAGTCCACCGCTATCGTAAAACGCAACCCTACCTGTTGCTTTGTCCAGATCCGACCATTAGGGCCTTTATACTCAAACTCGGCACAAATCAGCTACCAGTGTGCACAATAATAGGTTCTCGGCTGGGCCTGGTAGCTGAGGATAGATTTTGTCGCATTTGCTCCCTCTCTGATAAACGGAAACATCTAGGCACATGCTCTCCCAGTTTGTAAAATTGGGTGATATATACATGTCTAACTTTGGGAGTCATGTGCACAGGTATGAGGCTATTCTCACTGACTCTTTTTGGGGCAGGTGTTTGAAAACTGACTCACTTACCCTACAAATTGCACACCTACAAGTATTGCGTCACATGCAATCTTTCCTGGTTTAGATGGGTATATTTGGTCTAACTCCAACTGAGCCAGCTCTTTATGTGAATTAAGCCAACATAAACACTTCTTTAGGAGTGAATGTGGTAATAACGCGAATCTGATAATGACATGTGTGTGATCTCACGGGATGAATGAAAGAAAGATGGGAGATCCACTTGGTGGAATGTGGTGGTTTCACTTATTCCAACCCAACCCATGCTTGGTGTGTATTCAGCTAGTCGATTAACTTTACTAATGATGATGTCTAAGTCTGTGAGAATAATAAAGCTAGACATTCTTATTCTTTGATGAATGTGTACATATTTTTATTATCCTGCAATATGATAAATGACTGTGCCCGGAGCCCATTTAGATTGCATTTTAATCACTACCATCAGACTGTTTTCCATAGCCATTGGATGGGCTCCTGGGTATCTATTGGGAGAATGTGGGAATTCGGAAATCTCCCTCAGGTCCCTCACGGGGACAAACAAACAATTAATGCATTCCAATAAATAAGTGATTTTGAAAGTAATGCAATGAAATTGGCAGCACAGATGATGATCTATACATATATATGCACTTTATGTTTTCATTGTTTTAAGGACTCATGTGCTATTGTGATATATGATTTATCTGGATTTTAAGGTATTGCTTTTGATAGTTGATTGTTGTAGATGATGTATTCTATATTGTTTGATGGATTGTTGAATGTTTGTGTAAAGTTCTTAATTGAACCAAACCACAATAAATAATGTATTTATTGAAATAAGGCAAGAGTTTTGGGACTCCAGGAAGACTCAACTACTGAAACATCAAATACAAAGAATAAGATGCAGAGAGAAGCCAGCAGCACCTTCCAGGACTGTGAAAGCACCAGCGAAGTCTTCCAGCTCTGCTTGACCCCATTTTCCAATTGACAGGGAAGCTCAGCCAAGGATGACTTCCTTCCTTAGGCTGGTGGGACCAACTGGCCACAAGACTTGCTTTGTCCTCGGTCAACTACTAGGTTGCTTCACATTCCTGGGATGCAATTTCCGAATACCCGAGATACCTGGACCACCGACAAGTGCAATGTCTTTCAAAGCACGAGTCCTGCTGAAACTTTGCAGGCATCCATGTTAGCCTACAGAAGTAAGGCATCTTTGTCCAGAGTCCCCTTACCAGAGTTCAGGACCGGGGGACCAAAGAGATTCCAACCAGGGATATTCGATTCGCTTGTGCGGAGAAAAATGGCACCAAAACCACTAAGAGCCAGTGAAATTATTGGAATATATGCCAGCAGAGTCCCTCGCAAGAGTGCCGCTGCAGAAGTCCACCAGATGTCCTTCCTTCTGTCACCACGACCAAGGTCCAGGAACAAGGGTCAGCATAGCTGAATCAAGAAGAAAGTCAGCTGGAACATCTGATTCAATTCTAAGGTACTGTGGGGCTTTGGGTTTAACCACCTTTAGCCAAATGTAGTGCTTCCTAGCTTGGGGAGAGATCCCTTTGATACGTTTGAAATACTGCAATTCACTTGTGCGGGTCTAACAGCTTGTGCACCTCAGGTAGGCTCTCTTGAGTGCCTGGATCTTTCTTCAATGATCTACTGACTGTTTAACTTTTTCTAAGAAGATTGCATCACAACTAGAACTGTCCTATTGCCTTTGGCTGTCCTGGCTCCCTAAAGGCATCCCTTTTGAACCCTACTGGCTTTTGCAGTGCTTGTTCCCCAGAAAGGTTTTAATTGTGTTACTCAATTATTGCTTAAAAAAATACTCCTACACCCCTCTGGAAGAAAAGACTTATGTTACGGAGCTACAGTGTTCTTTTCTACTCACTTTTTCCCCTTCAAACTAAATATTGTATGGTGAACCAAATGTGCTATTACTGACCTTGATTGATATCACTCTGTGTGCTGGAAATATTTTAGTACACAACAAATGTACTTGCCTGCATTATTGCTGATTGAATACCTTGATCCTGAAATTCTGCTTCATGTTATTATTAGAAGCTGCAAAACACAGTGGCCCTCATTACGACCCTTGCGGAAAGCGACTGACCGGAGCGCCACAGCGTAAATAGCGTTTCCGCCATTGCACGAAGGAGCAAAGTGCGGCCCATTCCGACCCATCGGGCACGAGCACCACGCCACGGCGGAAGTGCAAAGTCCGCGATGGCGGAAATGACCCCAAAACGGCCCACACCGCCGCCGTACGGCGCCCTAGGTGCAATACCGCCACCCCTCTTAGCGGTCACCGCAGTGTGCGCCTACCGGAAAGTACGGTGACCGGAAATATACGGAAACGGAAGTTAAAACATGGGCCCGGAACGGGAAACATCCCGGCGTACACCTATAAAACCACTAAAACCACACAACCACTAAAATCACTACCCTGAAACACACCCCAACCCGTCACCCACCCTAGCGAAACCAAGACAAATGGGAAAAGTAGCGAAGAAAGCGTGCGACCGCAAGCGGCAGGTCCACTTCTCCCGCGAGGAACTCACCGTGCTAACAGAGACCCTCCAGGAGAATGCTGCCGTCGTCTTCTCCACGCAAATGACCAGAACGGCACTTGCAAACAAGAAGACCATATGGGCTCTGGTGGCACAGCGGGTAAGTGCGGTGGGGACCGCACCCCGCACCCCACAGCAATGCCGCAAGCGATGGGACGACCTGCGGATACGCGTACGCAGCATACTCTCTGCCAACCGCAACATTGCCACAGCCACCGGGGGAGGTCCTGAATCACCCATCAAGTTGACCCCCTGGGAAGAAATCTGTGCCTCCACCATCGGAATGGAGAGCATACAGGGAGTCGGAGGGATGGAGAAAGGAGTGCAGACATCCGAAGATTCAGGTAGGTGTACCAGATAAAACAATGCCAAATCCACACAGTCCATCCATGTGAAGTACCATGCGTCCACATAGTGCAACAGAAACACATGTCCAGGAGAACGGCCACACACATCGGCCTGATAGCGCACGTTAAAACCCACAATAAATACATAAATAATTAAAAACCCCTAATACACGCACTACACGTGCAGCAGGCACACCCTAACTGCAGGCTGCCAAACAACTGCACCCTCACTCCACACACAAATCAAAGCACCTCCAAGGACCCGACCCAAATCACCCTCAGATACCACCCCAGAGCATGTGATACAATGCCATTCCAATTCCCACAGACCCATCATTAACCCTCGCCCTCCTTTACTCCACCACAGGGTCCGATCCAAACGACGAGCTACAGGACACCCCTACCAGCACACCTGCAAAGAGGGCCAAGACCAACGGCCAGAGACCCTCCACCTCAGCTGCACGCATCAAGACACGGCAGCAGCACAAATCAGGTGGCAGCACAGAGGAGGGAACATCAACAGGCACCCCAGCAGCCAGCATGCCCACAACACCACCACCACAGGTCCCCCCAATGGATGCCACAGAAGGCACTGCCTCTGGTGGCAGCAGCACCATAGGTGACACCCCATTGATGGCAGCATGCTCCGACACAGAAAACGGGGATGTCGAAGTCAGATCCATCCATGACCTGTCCCAATCCCCCTGTCTGTCCCATCCCGTACAACATGAGGATACCACGCAGGGGCACCCACAAGACAACGACTGGCCATCCCCCCCAAGCCCTGTGGCAAGGCAACATGAGGACAACAGCCCCTCTGTGACACCCCCGCAAATGGGCATGGCCCAGCAGAGGCAACAGTCCCTCGACCAGTTAATCGTGCAACAGCAGCAAATGGCCACGCTCCTCAAGGACCATGCCGATGAATGTGGGGGCACTAAGGCAGACATAGAAACATCAACTGAGACACTTAGGGCAGAAATGGAGAGAGGCACAGAGACGCTGAGGGCACAAATGGAGAGTAGCACCGAGAGCCTGAGAGTCCAAATGGAGAGAAGCACCGAGAGCCTGAGGGGGGAACTGCATGCGACGTCCAAAGACGTATGTGCCGAACTTGCCGCAGTGCGCCGTGTGCTCACTGAGCTCTCGCAAACCCTTAGGGACATGCATGGACGTGAGCAGGCAGACACATCATCCGTTGCAAGTTCAGTCCAGGGCAGCCCCCAACGTAGATCTGGAAGGAACCTGCGCTCCACAGGCAGGGGTGCCCCTGATACCCTCAGAGGGGGCTTGCAATAGCGACAGCCCACTGACAATGAGCATCTTTGGACACTGGGGTTCGTGGGGGAGGTAGGAGGGTGGAGGGGGTGTGTTGGGCTCACTTGGGTGGCGGGTCGATAGGGTGTTCAACATGACATCACATATGCCATAAAAAGTGCACGATCAACCAATGAGATGTGTGGACATTGATTTCTGTGTACTAGGCCATCATAGGCGTACAGTCCATATTGTGCATGTCCCAGACACGCACAGTGCCACGAGTCCCGTGTCCATGTATCAGCCACCAGGCGTGAGTGCTAGAAGCATACATCAATGAGATGCTGACGAATGTCACGGGCCTCCGGTGCCTCGCAGACTCCATGAGGTGCTGCCACATCCCCACCCTCATCATGACCATCATCAGGTGCTTGCAGTTCTGCGTCAGGGGGCATGGGCACATTTCTACGTACGCACATGTTGTGGAGCATGACACATGCCATGACCATCTTTGCAACCTTCTCATGGCGGTACAGGAGTGCCCCGCCAGACCTGCTGAGGCAGCGGAAACGAGTCTTCAGTAGGCCGAATGCCTGTTCAATGACTACACGGGTACGTGAGTGGGCATGGTTGTAGTCCTCCTCATGCTGGTCCCGTGGGTTCCGGACTGGTGTGAGGAGCCATCTCTTCAGTGGATATCCAGCATCACCTGTATGTGGACGAGAAACGTATGATGTGGAATGCCATTGCTACGTACGCACACCCCCCCCCTTCCTGCCAGGTCATTGCCAAATCACATTCCCCACATAATCATGCATGTAATGAGACTCACCGAGTAGCCAGGATCTGTTCCCTGCGTGTCGCTCCATGTAGCGTGGTATTGTAGAGTTCCTCAAGACCATAGAATCATGGGTTGATCCAGGGAATCGGGCACAACAATGTGTAATGATCCTGTTGGAGTCACACACCATTTGTACATTCAGGGAATGAAATTGTTTTCTGTTGCGGTACTGGGCCTCCATGGCATGTGGGACGACCAATTCCACATGGGTGCAGTCGATGGCACCAATGCAACCCGGTATGCCGGCAAGTGCATGGAACCCCACTTTTGTGTTGGTAATTTCCTGCTCCGAGCGTGGTAGAGAGATGTAGTCGTCTGCGTGCTGCAGGAGGGCATCGAGCACTTGCAATAGTGTCCGTGAGAACAGTGGCTGAGAAATGCCATGCAACTGTCCGACTGTGTGCTGGTAGGTGCCTGTGGCCAGGAAGTGGAGTACAGACACCACCTTCAGTAGGGGTGGGATGGCGGTTGGGCTATCTATCATGCTGACAAGGTCAGCCTGTGTCATGTCCACAATGGCGGCTATGGTGTCCCGGTCCAGACGGTAGAGGGTGTGGATCTGCTCATCAGTGAGGTTGAACGGATGTGCTCGGAGGCGTGGGATTGCGGGCTGCCTGCGTGGTGGTAGTGGCTGTGCTGGCGGCCCTTGCTGGCCCTGCCTTGGCCTCCTCCTCCTCCTGCGTCTCCTTCGTGCGGCCGGTAGCAGTTGGTGTTCGTCTTCTTCTTGGAGTTGGAGTAGTTGCAGTGCTATCAGGTCCCCCAGGGCCAACATCGCGAGTCCTGCCGGTAGCATTTCGGTGTGGTTGTGGGAGGAGACTGGCTGTGCAATTTATGTGTTTTCAGGCTGTATGGCCTCCACCTGTGGTGATTAATTCCACCTGTGCAAGCTGCTCTCCCCTTTGGCCGAGCACGTCCCGCGCACAACGCTGCAAATCTGGGAATGGCATCTTGCTATTGCAATCATGTATTTGTACCCGATGGCCGTGTAACATTGGTTGACATGTTCATTCTGCTGTGGTCCCATTGTTGCACATACTATCTGTGCAGTCGCGAACAGACTTGTGAAGGGTCAGTGGAACGTAGTACTCGAGTAACGGTGGGCCCTCATGCATCACTTTACCGAGTTGCAATGACGGGCGGGGCGTCCCATTTGTGGGTGAAGGCAGTTGCCATTTTCACACACAGCCGCACTCGATGGAATAATTAGTGATTTCAAACGGCCACAGATGCCTTTTCGGCGTGATGTTGCAAATGTGGAATTCCAAGGGCGGCGCTTTCGGTTTCCAGCTAGCGGCGAGGAGATGCCCACAGGTCTGACTGCAAATATAACGTTCTGTTGTTCAATGTCCTTGAGACAGGGCCCATGGCGAGGAAGCAATGATTGATATGAATAGTTTGGGATGCGCAATTGCTACGTGGGCGATGAGGCCGGCCGTTCCCACATACATGTTACTTCACAACACTGGAATTACGGGCTGGGGCACTGTGGATTTTGCAGGCTGCATAACGCACAGACTCAATGGATGTTTCTAATGTTATGTGAGTAATTATTCAGGCGTTTTGATTCCGGGATGAGGGAATGATGAATGGATGCATGGGCAGGTGATTTGATACAGAGTTTGCCATGTACAGGGCTTCTTGGGATCTATCCGCCTCCCCTACGCTATGTGATGCAGGGCTGCCATGGTGGGACCATCGTCTATCTGGCCTTGTTGAGCCCTCCCTGTCTCGACACGCCCTCAGACACTTGTGTCCATGCACATTAACATTCCCATCTGATGGATTCTGTTTTGACAGACGCATGCACAGGTACACTCGTTTGTGATGGTGTTTGCACCTCGATATAGATGGTTAGGAGTTGCAAGTGGTTTTGGGGTGGTGATGATCCTTTGGAGTGGGCTAGCATGCATATGGCTGTGGATTTCGTGTGATCATTGAAGTGAGTTGTTGGAATGTAGTTCTGATGGCCATTCTGTTCTTTTTCTTTTCTTTTGGTTGACAGGTATCTCCTCCCCTTTTGCCACTGCCATCTGTATGCCACTCCTGCAGATGGGTTTTACTCCCGACACCTGCTGCTTCGTGTTAATCAGTGGAGCAGCATTACGATCTTATGGGACGATCGCCAATGGCCCACATGCCCTTACGCAGTACTGGTGGCTCGGAGCAACATTTCGGCCTTTCAGCTGGACTAGTGCCTCCCCATTGGGACGGCCCTGCGGTTCTGTGCGCTTCCATGTTGCCTTTTCGTACGTGAATGTGGCTCTGTGTTCCATGAGGGAACAGGACGACACACAAGTAGTGGCTGGTCATTTCTTGCGGATGCAGCCCACAATGGTGATTGGTGTTTAGGAGTTCATGGCCTGATGGCTGTATGGGCTTGGTGACTATGATGTGCATTAAATTTCTATTCTGATTTGGCCCGTGTAGCGTTTTTCTTTGCAAGTGATGTGGCATATGCCTATTTGGGGGGCGATGTATTGTGAGGAGATCTGCATTGGGTTCCAGCTTCGGAGTTTAGTTGCGTGGTACTGTACTGGGCGCGTTTGCCTACTAAGCCCGTGAGGTCAGGGATGGGGGCTGCCAATATGACAGTTTGAATGTTGTCATGCTCAGGGGCGGGGGATTGGGTTTTGTGTAAAAGATGCCGGTCAGCCAGGTGGACTGGTGGAATGATGTGATTCTCGGAATATGGCTGGTCACAGGTGCCTGTGTTTGCGTGCGTTTCTTGGTGGGGGACTGTGGTCATGTCCATTGGGATGGCTTCTGTATTCGTGCCATCTGTGCCCTGCAGCTCCCATTGGCCCCTCTTGTGTTTCTTTTGTTCGTTGCCATGCATGGGTGACTTGTACATTTCAATGGTTGCATTGTGGCTTCATTGCACCTACGGGGAGTTGTACTTTGTGGGCAGGGAGCGGTGTACAGGCACTCAGTGGGGCCGTTTACGGTTGATTCGCGATGCCGTACTTCTCACCATGGCGGAATGGTACATTACGCCATGCCTGATGGCGTTAGGTACATGTCCGCTAGGGTCGGAATTGGCGTACCGTTGCGCCATGGTGGTGTTTGCGGTTTCGCATGGCGCGCGCGCGTGTGCTTGGTGCAGTTAGCGTTGGCGTTCACTACGGTGTCGCTAATGGCTTCGTACTTTGCGGTGACGGGTCATAGTCGCACCGAGCGCTATTCGATGGCGGTATTGCATTTCCGCCATCGTTTTCCGATTTCCGCAAGGGTCGTAATGAGGGCCAGTGTGATTAATTTGCTTTGTGTATAATTGTATACATAATTTAATATAACTTTAAAGGATGTGAGTGTTTACTTGAATACTTGTCTTTACTGATTTCATTATACTGCTTTACAGCTCACAGTACCCCTTCTAGGATAAGCCTGGATACTCAGCCACTCTACTGACTTGTATAGTTCAGGCCTACATTAAAGGTTGGGTCACTAATACCAAGCAGATATGTCTTGCAAAGTCCCACACCAGTCGGACTTCACAAAATCTTACCCAACAGTCGTGATTGGCTAGTTTTGATGACAGATAACCCCATGGTAGTTGCCACCAAATTAGGCATGGAACTTGATATAATAGTAGGCGATATTAAGAAACTGACAACACTAGAAGTATATAAGAAAAGACTTGAAGGCAGTAATGAAGAGTTAAAAGAATAAACATCAGCGTAAAAAGTGGAAAACACTCAAAAAGGACATTACTAACTATACATACGAAAAGGCCTTACCATATTCAGCAGACAACCTTTCTCCAGAAAAACAAAAAACCCTATTTCCATTTAGTAATACATGCAGAGTATGATTTAGGGGCAATTCATTCAGTTTGGCTAGTTCAAATACTGGTAGCGAAGGAGGAGCAAGAACATCCTACAGAGACACACTTCCATAAAGTCAACCATACCAGAGAGACAAAAGATGTTCCCACTGACAATAACAGGACGGATGACATGTATTTAAGCAAGGGCAAGGGAATGAATCAGGATTGGGGAGAGAAGGGGAAGAAAAAACTCCCAGGAGTGGAACAGACTGGTAGCTAATGTCTCCAATTGTACTTTAGATACTATGGAACAAATTATGCTTGAGATAGGGCTAGGATATGTAACTATCAATATTCATAGTCCCTTCTTTTTTAGAAGGCACTCGATGGATTTATGTGTAAGATCAAAAGATTTTTTAAAAATAACCCTATTGATGGTTGTGATAATGTCACTGGACTAAGACTTCTTTATACTATTAGCGCCGCTGTTAGATCGCCTGAGTCAGTGGTCTTTTAAAACAAGTTATTCAAAGACCTAGAGAAATTAGAAAACACACACTACAGTACACCTCATAATAGAACAGACAGGGAGAAAGATGAACTTGGTCGTATTTGCTCCTATGATTACATCATAATTAAAAGTGCAGACAAGGGAGGGGCAATTATCATCATGGATAGGGCTAACTACATCAATGAATGTCATAAACTACTCAATGGCAATACAAGTTATAAATTTCTCCAATCTGATCATACAAATGATTTAACCAATACTATACAAGAGAAAATAGACAGATCCTATTGAGCTCTTCGCCGCATATAATACTATTAAATGATAAACTCTTGGCACCTTTAATGTTTTTCCATTTCACCTCAATCAGAGGTTTGTTTCTTTCTCACATTCATGTAACTACTTTATGGACAACCAGGCTCACGGTGGCCTCGACTCTTGGTGCTGGGCCAGCCAATCCTTTCTTGAATTTCTCCTTCGTCATTAGCTTTTTTCCAACTGCGCCACACTGAAAACCTTTCCATACATGGGGTTTCAAGCTGTGTTAAAGTGCATTGTGGAACATCCAGGTTCTATACATTCTTATGTATATACATTGGCGCATCACTGCAATCTATTTACTATATAGCCAGCTTCAAGATTATTTTTTTCTACTTGCGTTACTGCATCTGTACAAATGTAAAATGCCTTTGCATTTTCTTCAGCGTGTCTTCACATAAGCATCTTCATTTCGATCCCGAAGTGTTGCTTATATTCGACACCTCCTCTTCAGATCTTATAGAATGTCTATCTTCTCCTTTCTTGTGTCTCTTTTCAGGGTGTTTCTGTTCTACTTTGCATGATGTCACAAATCTGCTTTCTTGTTTATTTTCACACTTCTTCTGGGACTCCTTCCAGAAGAACACTGCTTCTTTGTGAATGCATATAGGGTTTTCTCAGTGGATACCTTGTTTCAAGAATCCTTTGCGCTACAGGCATCCTCACCGGTACTGCTTGTGTTGCAAGTTCTGGTTCCCAACATATAGGCAACATGGGGGCAGAGTTCTTGATAGGGGTATTTGGCTCCTACTCTACACTCCCCCCCTCTGGGCGATTCATCAACCACGCTCTCATCAATCTTCACATCTAGACATCCTTATCTGAAGAAGTGCTTCTTTGGGACACATATCTTTATGACCCCTTTCAGGCATCCTGCTGATTTCACATGTTCATCAACACTCCAGGTCATAAGCATGAATTGTCCATTGGGACTGCAGTAGATCTATCTTCCCACATACTTCTTGTGGTTCTTCGGGTACAGGAACTACATTCCCTCAGGTGCATGAATACTGGCCTTCACTTAGTCTCTGATTTCTTCATCTGTTGGCTCCTTAGTTTGGAATCCTGACTCAACATCAATCACAATCTTCATTCCTAATGTTTTCTTTGCTGTCTTCCCAAACATTATCATCACCAACAGGGCTCCAAGAATCCAAGAAACTTGAAAATGTTCACAATTCATTGTGGAACCCATGTGAAGATCAAAACGAACCAGCTGTCATCACGAATGTCTTCCACTTCGTCTTCTATCTTGACGTGTAGGTTTGTCAACATCATTATGGCCTCCGTCAAGGTGCCATTCTCGTCATCGTGAGAAGGTATGAATGTGCAACATGCTTCTCCGATTTTGGCACAAACACCTCCATCCAGTTGTAATTATATCCAAAACATATCTGTTCTGAAGAATCATCAGTCGTATGGCTCTCAGCTCTTCCTTGATAGCATTACATCCCTTTATGGTGGTGTTGATCATCTGCAGAAGCTGCCATCTGGATATCTGTAACTAATTGGTATTTGCAATCTTCTGGATCTGAGGCATAAAAATAACAGTAAAGACTGAAAAAGTCTTGTGAACAGTCTGTGTTCATATGAAATAGCATCAAAGGCTTCTATCGATTTGGCTGAGAAATAATGTTCTCTCTTCATTTGATTCAAGAACTCAGCAAATCTATTCTTCCTCAGGTGAGCATATGCTTTTGGAAACTCGCCAATGTTCAGATCACTCTTTGGAATCACCAACCCTGAAACATGTACGATCACTATAGAACATAGTGCTCCCTAATCTCTGGACAGCTTCATGTAAAATCTGTATCCACAGGCCGAGTAGTGATCCATTATCAGCACTGTCCTTTCTTTCATTCCTGGTACATCAAAGATTTGTCTGCATTGTTGATTCTCTCCAACCTTTCTCGTGCCATCGTTTCTGAAACATAGCTCTGCACTGGCCAAAGGCATTATCTGTAGTGGACCTCCTCTGTCTTCGACCCATGTCAGAAGCTTCGCAAGCCTCTGCCATAGAGGTTGGAATCTATTTATCACTTGTTCAATAACTGGCTTGTGATGATCAGTTACTGCCACAGCTCTGCATATGACGATGCCTTCTTCCCAGCAATGTGGAGAAAGTACTGTTCCCCAGATTCGCATCTGTCCTCTTTCCTTGCAGCTTCGAACTTCTTCATCAGTCTTCCCTTGACAGTTGAGTTTCCTGTTTATCTCCCATCTGATTCCAGCTCCTTTCATGCCAGGTTGTTCATATCTGATTACATGATTTTTACTGTGTGCTCTTTCTCTTGTCTTTAAGTCTTGAACATAATATCTTCATCTGGAGATGTCCATTCTGTCACCCGTACCAAGCATGCTGTTCGGCCCTGCAACTGACCTCTTGCATGGCATAGTTCAAGGTGAGTAAGGCATATGAGCTATGCATATCTTAGACTATCCCATAGCATAAGCAGGAGTGCACGTACATAGCAATCCTCCTCGGAGGACTTTTCCCACCTCTTCCATGTGCTGATACCACATGTTGTTCCCCAAATGTGCTGTACTATCTAAATAATCATTCAATTCATAATCATCCTCCCTTGCACTTCTCGTAGGCCTCTTTCTCTGTTTTTCTCTAAGAACCTGTATCTGGCGCTCAGTAAGGATATCTAAACGAGCCTTTCCTACAAAAAGAATTCTAGGGACACTTGTCAAAGAAATAGGTGACTTCACATGAGCTACTGGAGTAGGGACAATCACATAAGGCCTTGGCCTTCTCACAATGTCTTGTTCTGCCAAGGTGATTGGAGTGGGAAGGGTCAATGGAACTCCTTCCCTTCTGGAACCATTAAAGTAAACAGCATGAATCAATAGAAACAGAAAAACAATAATGGATGCTGAACAGGCATAGATTATGCACCAATACATTAAGCTCCACCATCGATGTCTTTCCACACGTAATAGACTCTGCTCACTTTCTGGAACTGCTATGTGCTCAATAGACCACATGATTGCCTGTTATTACCTTTAAGGAAGGAAACATTGTATTCAGGCAATCTCATTAAATGCTCCATTAGCTGTCAGATTTGCTCTATGATCTGTACAAGTAATCGGCTGATTGCAGGAAGATTTATAGGGATCTCGCATAAACACATAAGTGTTGGTGTTTCTCCAAACAAGATAAGGGTGTACTTGAAGCAAAAAATAAAAGATCATGACAAGTAATTTGTGGGCATCATTGTTAGATAGGACCATCTGTAGATCAGGAAAGACGTTCAGCTAATAGTCTTATCTGCTTATCTGCTCTAAATTTGCTGCCAATAGCTGTCTAATCATCGGGCCATTTTTAGAATCCTGGACAAAAGCATGCATATCAGTGCTCCTCCCAACAAGAGCAGGGTAAACTCTGAGTATAAATATGAAGAAAGCAAGAAGTTGTCTGTATATGTCAACATCAGGCAACACCATGGGCACCTCCAAAAAGAAACTCAGTGAGAAACAAATCAGGAAACTGCTCCCTCTACAAGTCATCCAACAGAAAGTCTAGATTAGGCATTTTTCCATTTACATAAGCACTCCACAGTCCAATGTCAGCAAACTCCTGTGGCTCAAGAACAATAGCTTTTCTCACTCCTTGCTATAGCAACTACAAAGAGTGTCTCAGGGGAGCCACAGTCCAAATGAACACTTTCGCCTATCGACTGCACAGTCTTTGCGTCCTTCTTCCTTGTCATCGATCTAGTCTACACATGCTGAACTTCTTCTCCTCGACTTGCTTCTGATTGGGTTGGGGTGCGACATCCTCTCCAGCGTAGACTTTCATATCTCCTACGTGTAGCCAAACTAGTCTCCCTTGGATCTTAAGTGCTGACGGAGTGATATCTCATCTCCTAACAATTTTGCAGTTGTCTGGGCATCACTCCTAGTCCTCAATGGAGGAGTCACAGGCATTCTCATTCTCCTCTCTGTAACTAATTTGTGGGGTGTGAGATGGTGGTCAGAGCCGGGCTGATTTCTCAATGCATATATTGAAAGGGGCAGGCAATGCAGTCAACCCTTTTTCAGTGTCAGTTTCAACTTGGCTATTCTCTCCTTTAACAGACCATTGAGTTTCTCACATATTCCGTTTGCTTGCAGGTGATAAGTAGAAGAAAACCTGTGTTTAATACTAAGCAATAAGTTGATCTGTTCAAAGACCTCATGCACAAAATGGGGTCCATTTTTTGATCTCAGCACCTCACATACTCCCCATCTAGGAAATACTTCTCAGACTAAAAACTTTGCAGCTGCATGTGGCGTCAGGATGTGTGCATGGACCAGCTTCAATCCATCTTGAAAATGGGCATGCTACCACAATCATATACCGATATCCATTACAAATCTGCTGCATGTCAACATCATTGATGTTTAAATGCTGAAAAAAAAAACATTTGGTTGAGGAATTGCTCCTCCAACTGTTTGCAGCATGTGCCTATCTGTAAACATTTGACATACAATGCAATTTACTACATAAAAAGCCACATGTACAAACCAGTCCTCCACAATGGTTGCTGAGAGGCTCTCCCTAGTATTGTGCACATGGTAGTGTAGATGTTCTAATGCCACCCTTAATAAGGCTACAGCATCACCAGTTTACCAGTACTGTCTTGTCACCACAGTGCTTCTGAAGGGGAAAAAGAACACCACCTCTGTGCCCCCAGTTCTTTCTCTTCCTGTGGAGCTCCACCTTGAACTTCCATTAACTGAGTTTGTGATAAGCGATTAAAGCTTTCACTCACAACTATTATCAGAGCCATTTTCTCTTTCACATCAGGAGTATCAAAACTAAAAATATCTAAGGAATATACAACTCTTTTGGCCTCTTCGTCTGTGGCCTGGTTGCCGCATGAAATAAATTCAGCTCTCTTAGTATGTGCTGCGCATTTAACTATCGTGATGGCTACTGGGGGTTGTAGTGCTTTAATAAGCCTATCCAATAATGCGGCATGCTGCACTGAAGTGCTGTCTGCGTGGGAGGTAGCCTCTCCTTTTCCAGCATGCTAGTCCTGCATGTATGGTTGACGTCACATAGTCAGAGTCACTGTAAACCATCACTTCCTGCCCTGCATCATTCTCGAGTGCAACAAAAAGCGCCACCATTTCTGGAGCCTGTGCTGAAAAATGAGACAGTAGTCTCACACTTGCTACCACTTCAAATTGCCCATTGGCTCTGTGTCATACCACATCTGAGCCTGAATGCCTTTCTCCATCAGTTTGATCGATCCTTGAAGAACCGTCAATAAAGAGAACCTCTCCAGCTGCTGGAGCATTGTCCTTCACTCTTGGCATTTCATCATAGAATTCCTCATAGTTTGAGCAATCATGCACTTGCTCATCCTCTGCCAGTGGTCCAGCTACAAACGTGGCAACATTCACCATTTTATATCGGACTATTTTGATAGCTGGATTCGATATGACCACCTCATAAGCACAGGCTCTTTGATACATCAGTGTACCCTTGGGTTTCTCCAAAACAGAAAACAAAGCATGCTGAACAAATAACGTCATGGAACACCCCATCACTATGCTTGCAGATGTCTTGATAGCGAACATGGCTGCAGCCAGCGATTGTTCGCAGGAGAAGTGACCCCTCATAACTGGGTCCAAAATCCCACTGTAACATGCTAAGGGTTTGTACCCCAAAGTAGTTCTCTGTGTGAGTACTGTGTGAGTACTGCTGTCATGGCTGTCCCATTTGTGTGTGAGAATGAAAAGAAATCCTCAGAATAATTGGGAATTCCTAAAACTGGAGATGTACAAATTGCCTTTTTAGTTCATCAAACCCCTCCTCCATTTCCTCAGTCCTTTTTTTTCCTAATTCACCTCTGCCTTCTTCAGGGCCTGTAGCAAGGGTCCATGCTCTTACATAATAACCCATTCCGAAAAACTGTTGCATTTGCTTTATCATGTGCGGTTTTGGCATTTTCAAGAACACCTCAGCTCTTTAAGGTGTAACTTTCTTTCATTCATGCAAGCTTAACTGTCCTATGTACATGTACAATACCTATTCCTGACAGTACTGCAACTTCTCTTTATCTACTTTATATCCTATGGCTGCTAAAATAATCATTAGCTGAACCAAATCTCGTCTGCTCTCTTCTTCTGTTGTGCTACAAACCAAAATTTCATCTACAGAATGGCAAATCAATATTACTTGGGTCCATCTGTAGGACTCCATTGAAAATCAATGGAGACTCACAGTACCCCGGGGCAAACGTATACTTTTCAACTTAGTCTGATGGAACATAAATGACATAAGATGTTGTGAATCGTTATGCAACGGATTGAGAAAAACAAATTTTTCAAGTCAATCGCCGAAAAATATCATGCTTCTGTAGGAATGCTGCATAAAATCATTACAGGATTGGGAACTAGAGGAAACTCTGCCTCTACAATCTGGTTTATCGGTCTCAAATCTTGAATTAAACACAATGACCCACCCTTTGATTTTTCAATAGGATACACTGTGGTATTACATGGTGACTCTGACATCACTTAAATGCCTTGTTCCATCATAGCTGATATAGGGCCTCATCACCAGTTGGGAGGTAACGCCGGCTCTAATAGTGCTGGCGCTATCTGCCCTACCGCCAAACCCACCAGCGCTATCATGGGTTTGGCAGATTTGGAAATCCCCATTCCCCATTGAGCACATTCGGGAATGCCCCATTCCCCATTGGGCTCAATGGGGAAATCCACCGGCGGTATGAGCGTTAATTTTCGGCGGATTTCCGAGAAATCCGCCAAAGCCCTGATTTGGCGGACCCTTAAATCCAGCAGTAACAGCACTACCGCTGGATTTAAGGGTTACTGCCAAACTCGTGATGAGGCCCATAGTCTTGAAAATACCCTTGTCTGCCTCTAGAGACATGGGATACTGTCTTGCTCAAGGTAAAATTGCTCCTAGTTTCAACTTGATTTTAACTTCTCCCACCCCTTTTTAACAGGCCTCCATCATAAGGACCTGTAGTTCATAAAAAAATTGGTACTTTCTCTATTTCCTCATCAAATAAATGTGGGACACTGTTGCACTATCATCATCCTCTGTGGAACCTCTCATCTTTCTGTCCTGCTCCAATATCTGATACTTATTTCGAACACCACTTCATCGTCTGATGGGTCATCTTTAAACATATCCTTGTCAGTGACATCAGTCAATCTATATCCTTCCCCAATAGCAATCACTGTTCTCCATGGCCTGCCCTCATCATCAAATCCTTTGAGCATGGCCAATTCTCCTCGCACTATGGCTGCCTGTAATTCGAGAAACCTGTCCCCCCTCTTTGTCCATAGGTATTTGTGTCCTGAACAGAAATTCATCAGGTATTCTCATAGTTTTGCCCACTGAACCAGGTAGCCACATTAACAAAATGTGTACCCCACAGTGAAAAACTTCTGTCTCTAACAGCGTTCCTCGCATGGTTATTTGCCCTGTAAATGCCTTGATAAATTCACCCACATTTTACTAATATATTCCTGGCTTTGAACACACTATGCCTTCATCAGTGAAGGAAATCATCATGTTTAGCTTCATCATTAAATCCCAGCCCAGTATATTAACTGCTGAATGCCTTGGATACAGCAATGCGACAAACATATCACACTCACTTATAGAGACTGGCAATTTCTCAGTAAAAGGAACTCTACTTGTAGCTCCAGAGAACCCTTGAGCATTTATGGCATTTCCCGATAACGGAAATGTTCCCTCTCGTATACATGAGCGAGTTGCCCTTGTGTCTACTAAAAAAGAAAGGATTTGCCTCCAATGGTAATATCAACCTTTGGTTCCTCTTGAGGATTTGGTATCACCGATAGTACCGAACACATCAGGTCACCTTGTGAGCTGTCCTATTGTGGATACATACTTATTCCCGTGAGTGTAAAAGGATTCTCACCCTCGATCATGACACCCCCTACTCTATGAGTCAATAACTGTCCTGTATTTGCGCTCTTCTGTATCTGCATGGGTGGGTGCTGTGACTGCCCTTGCAGTGGATTCAATGGTGCTTGCTGTTTTTGAAAAACATGTTGTATTAATTGTGCTTGTGCTTAATACACTCTCTGATCTTGGGCGAACCCCCCTCTTGAGAATTGCCCATTTTGCACATACCTCTGGTTCCCATATGTTTGGGCAATATGACCTGTCATTGCACATGTCTAACACACAGGAGGGGGTCTTCTAATTTGCCCTCTCTGCATGCCTTGATTATCAATTTGCATATTCTGAAAACCACCTTGGTTATTCTGAAAGTTTCCCTGATTATTCTGAAAGCCTCCTCTTCTGCGGAAGCCTCCCCAAATGTCATCAGCCCTTTCCCCAAGAATAGCTGCTAGAGACCCATTATATTCCCTATAGCTAATGTGTTTCCCATTCATAGGTTCATTAGCCGGCGACCAAAGTGAAACTCGTGAGCTTACGTCTTAGATTATCCTTATCCATTTCGGATCACAGGCTATACTGCGGTCTGGAATCTCCTTTTCCTAACAAAGGAAACTGTGAAATCCCAAAATCGCAGTCGGCTTCCCACGTCTTCCCTTCCATAGTAGGGACAATGTATCCTGATCACCTTCTTCCTGGTAGTAACATCAGTCTGTTCACGTATGGTGGCAAGTCCCCCCTCTAACTAAGAGGTAACCTTTTAGGTCGCTCTAGACGTGCCATGAGCTCTAGTGTCCTTTCTATAGGCTGGTCTAAATCTGACCATCTTACTTCTCTATCAGTCAGAAAACATTCTCTGGACCACATGCACCAACTCCCTCCTCCCCACAGAAGGTTTCCCTGTCTTTGTCTGACATATCTTGTCCCCAACTAGTATGGCTGTCATCCTTCGCTTCTCTATTTAAAGTTAGCCTGTCCAAAGACAAAGCTCTGTGCTCGAGATTAAACAAACTCCCCTCCTTGCCTCGTAACTGGGCAATTTCAGATCGATCGTCTATTCCTTTATTTCTAAATTCACTTTTTGTCCTCATCTTCTGATAGGACTTCTCGATTCTGTCTGGAATACTTCCTATCTCAAAATTCTCCTCTAGATTTGCTCTGGCATCAGTTCTTGCGGTGGGAGGAACGCCTCTATGTCCTCCCATAATACTACTCGACTAGGTTCCATTAACTCTTTCACAATGCAATCAATGTTGTGTGCCCTCTGTCTTCTCTTCCGTTCCATTTCCTTATCAAATTCTCTTTGTTTTTTGCTTCATCCCTAACCCTTTCTTCTTCCTGTCTTTTTGCTTCTCTGCTCTCATTTGCCCTGCGCACCTCATCATCTCTGCGTCTTTGCATTCTTTTATCTCTTAATTTCTTTTCTTCCTCTTCTTCATTTTTCTTTTCTAGCCTGTCTCATTCTTTGGTTGCTCTCTGCCTGTTGTCAAATTTTCTTTGTTCTTCTGCTCTTCCTTCTTTTCTTAACTGTTCTTCTTGATACATTTGTTCCCCTCTTTGTCTATTCTTCCTTTTATACTCGCCTTCCTTCAATCGCTGGTCTTGCTCCCTGTCTTTTTTATCTTGCTCATCTTGATATTCCCCTTGCTGTACTTCCTTGATACTCTTCTCAACAAGTGTGAGCAAGATTTGACCTCCCATCCAATCGTTCTTTATGAGCACTATCTCATAAGCTTTGTCTTTTTCTCCCTTCCATCTCTTAATTTCCTGTTCTATATTTAGGGTCACACTTGGTCGTTCACTTTTCTCTTTGTCCCGTGGGACTTTAGAGATCACATCTCTTTCTAGGGTTCTCTCTGGGCTCTTGTCACTGCTATAAGCAGGCAGCTCATGTGTCGGATTACTATATACTGCTGCTGCTTTTAAGCTCTCTTAATGGATACAATCCTTCATCATTCGCTCTATCGCCATTTACTTCAGGTGCGGTAGGGGGAGCAGAAGGCTCAACAACCCCCTCTTTACAATGGTTTAGCATCTAGTCTTCAGAAAGTGGGTCTTCCATTTCCTCCTGATAAATTTTCTAAAACTCAAGACTAGCTAACCTTTTTTACAACTTCTTTCCTGTGTACGCAGCGTGCAAGTATGTGGTCATATGTTGCAAAACTGCTTTTGACAATGATCCCCCTTGTGACCATGGCATGAACATTTTATCTGCTGTGCCCTTAACCCATTCTGCACTATATTTCTTAAGCTTGGGTGCATGTTTCGGCAGCTGCTAGCACAGGTCCATGAGCGGTGTAACATCCTCCATCATGAAAAGTCACAATCGATTGTCAATACTTACCATTATTTTACAAAAAAGTTTATTTTCAGACAAACAATACAATATGAGCGTACACCAATCGTCGCCGCTTCAAACCTCTATGTCTCACTTTACTTCACTCTATCTATTCAATAGACAACATTAGCAATTAAATAAATAAATAATCTACTCTCAGCTTTTTATCACAATCTATTGTCTCTCTTCGACATCTCATAATTTCCTCAATACATACAACAGATACAATATACAAACAGACAGACTGACCGGCTCCAAAATATATTTCGTTTTAGTGCTCCTCGCTACTTATTCTTGACCCTAAAAATATCCTAATTGGAGTGTAAGTTGTCTCCCTTAGCAAACCTTGGTTACTTGTAGCCTAGGTATATCCACTTGGATTTTGAGATAACTTCTTCTAGACACCCCTTGGACGTAGGATTATACGCTCACTCTGTGACTCTCCTCGTCATTCATTAAATACCCCACCAACCCTCTGTTACTTTCTTCCCATTATCATGTTCCCCACTTATTATGCATAAATCATTTTTGCCACCTTTCTCAATCTACTCACCATCCTGACCCTCAGGATCCACTCCTCCTCAATGAGCTACCTTAGCCTTCGGTCGGCTCAGCTGCCTGTAGAAAACGGGAGGGGAATCCCATGAAAGAAGGACCCGTCCCACCTGTCTCGTTGTGTCTTGCAAGATCTTATCTTCAGCCGCTATCCACAGGAAGACTTGCGGTCCGCCAACTAAATGGCAGAGGTCATTCGATGTTTCCGAGAGCCTTAAAAGCCTACTGGGTCAACACATCTATAACCATCCTACCTCTGCTAGCACGTGCACCCATAGACCTGGGCCCTTTAAGACAAGGTAGCAATACTTAGAGATGGATGGAAATGCAGAAATGACTCATAAATCAATAATCAAAATGACTCAGGAAGGTGGAAAAACTCTGTTCTGTTTTATTTTCAATTATCTAAAACAGGGAGGTTACAACAAACATCATCAGACGTTCGCGCAAGCTCTCAAAATATTTAATTAAAAACATAACTTTTAGGGCCGATATTCGTCATCATTACGTGGAAAACTACAAAAACCTACTTGGGGATGTGATAGGTGTACAGGGAACATCTAAGTATACGTTCCATTCGAACAGGGGTAGTAATAGGGGCTCTAACATCAGGTGTATAACTAAGCCCTCCTCTAGTGCAAGTTATCTTCATCATCATAGAATACTCGATGATTCATTGGTTACTCAAACTATAGGGCTCTCAGATACAGGAACCTCGACAATTGGTTGGCATGCTTATACCCTTCTGCAATATTCCTGACGCTAGCGCATGTAGGCTACTTACCCAGGTGCTGGGAGGGTCGGCCTAGTCATGCCTGCCCACCCAATTAGCCCAAAATCTATCATCACTCTTGCGGTCTGCCATTCTATTAAGGCTTTGAACTTGGCCTTGCATAAGCTCTCTGTGCCGAAGAATAAAAGGGAGTGTGGCATGGTCTTATCTTCTGGTTTCGGTGTAGCTCGACGCAAAGCTATTTTCATCAGACCATGTGACTGTAGACCATGTTCTCAAGCTCTTCACTGTATACAATACTATTAAATGATGAACTCTCGGCACCTTCAGTGTTTTTCCATTTCACCTCAAACATAAGTTTGTTTCTATCTCACGTTCATGTAACTACTTGATGGACAACCAGGCTCACGGTGGCCTCAACTCTTGGTGATGGGCCAGCCAAGCCTTTCTTGAATTTCTCCTTCACCATTAGCTGTTTTCCATCTGTGCCACACTGAAAACCGTTCCTTACAGAGGGTTTCAAGCCTTGCTAAATTGCATTGTGGAACATCCAGGTTCTATACGTTCCTATGTATATACATTGGCGCATCGCCGCAATCTATTTACTATGTAGCCAGCCTCAAGATTATTTTGTCTGCTTGCGTTACTGCATCTGTACAAATGTAAAATGTCTTTGCATTTAATTCAACGTGTCTTCGCATAAGCATCTTCATTTCAATCCCGAAATGTTGCTTATCTTCGACACCTCGTCTTCAGATCTTATAGAAAGTCTATGTTCTCTCGTCTTGTGTCTCTTTTCAGGGTGTGTCATTTCTACTTCGCATGATGTCATCAGTATTCCTTCTCATTCATTTATACACTTCTTCACTGACTCCGTTCAGAAGAACACTGCTTCTTCGTTAATGCATATAGGGTTTTCTCAGTGGATACCTTGTATCAAGAATTCTTTGCGGTACAAGCATCCTCACTGGTACTGCTCGTGTTGCAAGTTCCGGTTCCCAACATATAGGCAATATGGGGGGTGGAGCTCTTGATAGGGGTATTCGGCTCCTCCTCTACAATACTGTACACCCGTTACCACCACTTGTTCCGGCGCTATTACCGCTGGAGTACAAGTGACAGTGTTAGTCCCATTTATTATGACTCTATGGGGTATTTCTGTGGTATTACAGTAATTCTGATGAAGTTGGGTGGAAAGATGCCGGATTTACCTCCTACTCATAGTTGGGCAGTGCAGTAATGTAGTCGTATGGTAATACCACTGCATTTAACCTGTACCGCCCAACTAGTAATGAGGCCATAATCTGAACATACCTGATAAACAGAACATTGAATTACATGAGAAGGACATTGTAAGATGTGTTGCTATCACATGCAAATTACAATTTCTGGCAGAGATTACTCGTACCATAAAGTTATATTTAGCAGATTTACATGTTGAGTGTGAGGTGTTTTTCAGATTCCTACGTCAATGACTTTTGTGATTGCTGGCCTGAGCACAATTTGGCAATCAGGATGTATAACCCTAGAACAACTGATCGCAGTTGAAGGCTCCCAATAAGATCATGTACATTACATGAACACTTATGCATATGTGGTCAACATTACATGCACATTGTTAGAATGCATGATTGACCAATATATAATCGACCAATTCTGTGTATCCGACTCTTTCCATCCACAGGAGACGGATTTGCTCTCTGGCCTCCAACTGTTAAGCAAATATGAGGAATGTGTTCTAGTTATTAACAATACTATATTCCCAAAGGCTGGGAGTAACAGAGGACAGGCTACTAGATTGGGAAAACCTCACAACCGGGTCATGCACAGAGGGTTGCACAACCTGGCATTACCTAAGACTGACCAGGATGAATATGCCTCTGGCCGGAGAACAATAAGGCCAAACTATGCTAAGTGGCTCTGACAACATTGTCAGTTTAGAGAACATGAGAAATGGAAGAACTTGATTATTAGTGCTCAAACCAATGATTCTAAAAGATTTTGGCAGATCATCAACCAACAAAATAGGAGCTGCATTTGCATAATCAGTGGTGCTGCCAAGCTTGCCTGGGTCACCTACATCAAAGGCACACTTGAGGGTACTAATCTGGAACAACCTGGAATTCCACCCCAGTCTGGAGTGTGGCATTTTCGGCAAAGCGAACATAAAGTTGCCAGACTCATCAGTAACAGAAAGTCATCAGGGACTTCTGGCCCTGATGGCTTGTGCAACCTTCTGATAAAATTGGACATTGGGTTGTGGACCAACGTCTTTTACTACCTCTTTTCTAGCATTGCAGCTACCCAATTGCTTCCGCAATCATGGTATGATAGCATCCTGGTCCCGGTTCTTAAGAAAGGTTCCCACACCTATCCCCGAAACTATCGCCTTCTTGTGATTCTAGATGTTCCATCCAAAATATTTGCAAAGATCTTACTCGAGGAACTGACAAGTTGGTCCGAGTCAGCTGCTATTATTCCATGGAACCAAACCGGGTTCCGAAAGGGATGTTCTACTTCTATCAATATGTTAGCTCTTACAACTATGATCCAACACTCATGACTGATTTGCAGATGCCCTATCTATGTGGCACTTGGGGATTGTGACAGTACCTATTTAAATATGGTGACAAAGGTTTGAGCATGTATGGTATAGAACAATGCTGTGTAGGGAAAGGACATTACACCGTAATGTGAATTTACTATTGCATGCAAATGATCATTTTAGCAGATATGAGACTAATAGTAATCTTATTTCTGTACCTTACAAACAGTGACTCTACCTTGGATATAAGATACTCTTACCACTTTGTGCATCAAGGGACTGGCTGATGAGGAGAGGGACAATCTGGAGACCCCATTCATTGCCATAATTGTGAAGCTATGGATTATGGGAGGCTTGAGCTTCTGATTCCGAAAAAGGGCTGCATTTCACCTCTCGTAGTATGTTGGTTGACAGACTGAGAACTGTCTCAAACTTCACTATAACCTTCTCAAGTGCTCTGCTCAGTTGCTTCATGATACTCTTGCCTGTCTGGTTAATAAACAATGTTTTTTCAGGAGTGCATCAGAGCTAGGGCCATAATTCCACAACGCATCTCCCCAAAGAAAACAGAGTGGGCCTCATTGACGAGTCCAGCGGTAAACCTGCCGGTGCTATTGGTGGGTTTCTGCTGGACTCATAACATTTTACTGGCAACTAGCTTCCCGGTGCCACCGGGACATTACAAGTCCCAGCGGACCGGGAAGCTGGGTGCTGGTAAAAGTTATTCCCCATTGGTTTCACGGAAGCATCGGCACTGTTGGTAACGGTGCCTATGCTTCCGTGATGAGTTTGCCTACCAGGGTCACTGTGCCCGGCAGGGACAGACCTGTTGGGCACAGTAGCCACGTCAGGCAAACTTGTAATTTGCTTGTCCAGAAACAAAGCTGCTGGTAAGCTTACCGGCACCCTTGTTTCCGGACCGGCAAGCTCGTAATGAGGCCCAGTGTCTCCAAAAAGCTTTAAATCCCGCTTTCGCTGTGAACTCAACCAAAGGCCAACAGTGTATCACTCCCAGCGACCTCACTGGCTCTATCCAAAAGAGAATGATGCTAAAAATATGCAGAGTGTTCCTCATTTGAAAGTCGATGAGATGAGAAGCAGGAATTAAAAATGGAGTATGGATTCCTAAAATGTTCTCATGAACTTGACTACACCATCCGCTGGCCGAAACAGAGTGCTGTGGTTTTTGTTAGTAAGGAGAGCCAGGGGAGCACACAGACTTTGTATTTGGTTGCAGGAGAAAGCAAACAGAGTTTTACATTCTTTCACACATTATGAGCAGTGTGACCCCTGGTACACAAACATAATCTTACATTTTAAAGTACTTGTTTTTTAATTAGTTACTTTTATCACTTACATTCATTTTTGAGTGTTTTATATTGTGATTTATTTATGTATTGCTGTGTACAACAAGGAAGCTCGGAATATTGCGACAATGTTGTTATGTGTATTTTGGTATGCTTTTTGGGTTCTATGTTTCCGATACAAACATTGATTGATTGATTGAAGCCATGCCACTAGAACAAACTGCAATGAATTGCACTTTAGCATCTAAGATGCTATAAGATGTTTTAATATCTGTGTATGAAGTGTAATCATCACGTGCCTCAACTTTTTTTTTAGATTTATTTTATGAATATGTACGCTTTTATGGATTAGTGCAGAAATAAAGATAATTTGATTGATTTTAAATGTCTTACTTTTCCCCTTACCCATGCTCCCCTCCAACTACAAATGCTGCATTGTTCTTCAACCAAGCAGCAAAGGCTAAATAGTAATGTATTAAAACACTTAGAATCATGTTAATGGGGTTAATGTTTGTCTTCTTACCAGGTAGCAATTAATTGTTTAACCCTTTAAGTGCCATGGGTTTTTTCCCCCAGTGCCAAGGCTTTTTTTGATGATTTTGGCATGTCGCCATTAAAGGCCTTGTAACATTTTTGTTACATGAGATATCGTGGCCAAATTTGGCTCCTTTTTTTCCCCACATGTATGCGGTCGTAACGCCACCCATGAATCCTAGGATGCTGTAGGAGGGTGAGAGAAAATAACCAAAAAGGGTGAAAATGTTGTGTTTTAAAAAAAAATGCAAATACAATGATGTACAAAGAAGCCTGTGTTTTTTTTCCTTATAAGAGCTAGGAACAAATGGTTTGCTGTGCTGGATTTCCCATTTTCCTGGCTTTCAAGAACAGGTTGAGTGGAAACGAAAAAACATTTTGATGTAGTTATCAACCGTTTTGTGAGAGCTAGCCAATTATGGCCATTTTTGCCAATTGGACATGCATGGACCGAATGGAAGAAAAGGGTAGGAAAGTCGAATTGGAGGACAGAAAGGCATATATTTCTGAAAAGTAGACAAAATTTCAAGTTCAGAAAGGGGTGCTTTGCGTAGGTTGGGCAACAACTAGGTAGGGGAAAATGCCATAGATTGGGGGAAAAGTGGGAAAATGACAGAAAAAAAGGTATGTGTTGGACATGGTTGGCTTGGTACGGCAATGGCTTCTATGAATTTTGAGAAAAGCAATGCTCCGCTACATTCCCCGACTCTTGCAGTTAGGAAAGTACACATTTTTTGTAGTGTTTTACAAAACAAGCAATAACACAAGCCAAACACTGAGCCATGGTACACAGGAGTTGTGTGCTCATGGCCTGAACAGACGCACCTTAGCATGTGTAAATCAGGAAAACCAATGTGGTGAAGAACAGCAAGCATACATTTTTTGAAAGAGCACAGGCAGACCTTTTCAAGGGTAGATGACTTGTGCAGGTTACAACAGTGTATGGTGCCTAAAGCAGCGACTAAATGTAGGTCACATTTGGGAAATGAAAGGGTTGTGTGACAAAGGGCACCAGCAAATGGGTCAAAACGTTATGAAAACCACACAAACAACAAATGTTATACCTTCCTGCATTTCCACAGGTAGCCCGATGAATACTGTACCTCACATGTGTGGGTGCACCTACCTGGGCGCCAAAGGGAAAGCCTGAAACACAAGTAACCCCAAGTCTGTTTTCACACCTCAATTTCATACTCTCTGCAGACGGACACATCATACAGATATGGGCTTCGGGTGTTCAAGCCACCAGGGAAAACAGGGAACCCCATGCATTTCCGAAAAGAGGACACCCGTGGGAATCCACAGAGGTATGATTTGCGCAAATCGGCCCAGAATTTATTACCCATACACCCCCGCAAAGTTCGAAATGTGGGGAAAGAAACGCATTTTCCACACATTTTACTCGGCTCACCCATCGAAACACGCTGCCAACAACACATGGCCTACCGTCCCGCATTCCCACAGGTGTCCCGATGAAAATGGTACCACACATGTGTGGGTGCACCTACCTGGGCACCAAAGGGAAAGCCTAAAACATAAGTAACCCCAAGTCTGTTTTCACACCTGAATTTCACACTCTCTGCAGACGGGCACATCATACAGATATGGGCCTCGGGTGTTAGAGCCACATAAGGAAAATGGGGATTCCCATGGATTTCCCAAAAGAGGACTCCCGTGGGAATCCGCAGAGGTATGATTTGTGCAAATCGGGCCAGAATTTATTACCCAGACACCCCCGCAAAATCTGAAATGTGGGAAAAAAATGCATTTTCCGTACATTTCACTCGGGTCACCCATCAAAAAACACGCTGCCAACACCATATGGCCTACCGTTCCACGTTCCAATTGGTGTCCCGATGAAAACGATACCTCACATGTGTGGGTGCACCTACCTAGGCGCCATGGGGAAAGCCTAAAACACAAGTAACCCCAAGTCTGTTTTCACACTTGAATTTCACACTCTCTGTAGACGGGCACACCATACAAATATGGGCCTCGGGTGTCCAAGCCACCAAGGAAAACAGGGAACCCCATGCATTTCCAAAAAGAGGACATCCGTGGGAATCCACAGGGGTCTGCCTTGCGCAAATTGCCCCAGTTTTTATTAGCCACAATCCCCGACAAAGTGTGATATTTGGTGGGGAAAAAACACAATGTTCACTTTGTCTGGGGTTCTGGGTAATAAATTCTGGGCCGCTTTGCGCAAGTCAGACCTCTGTGCATTCCCACGGGTGTCCTCTTTTGGGAAATGCATGGGGTTCCCTGTTTTCCTTGCTGGCTTATGCAAATCGGCCCATTACGCACGCCGACGTGAAACTGAAGGTAATCCAGCCCCCTGGCAGTGAGGGGGGACCTCCCCCTCACATAGCCCGGGGGTTGGATTACACATTTGTGTGATCCCTGCTTTGCAGGGATCACACAAAACAAGGTGCCAAAAAGAACGAGCTATCTCGCCTTGGCACTGCGTATGCAATTTCAAGGACGAGATATCAAGTCCTTGGCACTTAAGGGGTTAATGCTCGATCTTATTACCCTTGAGTTGTGCTTGCTCTGTTCCTCAATATCCTCGGCATTTACAATTTGCCAAATAACATGCATGGACTCTGGCATCCCAAATCCCAAATGAGCACAAGCTACTTCCAACATTCCCGACAATTCTCATAAATTCTGATCAATCCACACATGTCCAGATTCTCTTTAATGTTCGCTAACCAAATTAGTCCAAACATTAAAGAAGGGTTTCTGCTATAATTTGAGTGCAAGAAGGTGCTCTGCTTGGTTCAGGGCCATGCTGTTAAGCTCATCCACCACACATGAACTGCGCTTAAATACTATGGTTCACAAAATGGCTGTCGAGGTTTGGGCGTTCTTCTGAAACTGAGTATTCTCATGAGATAATTTGCGAATAGACATTTTTGAGGGAGCTGATAGCATGCCTTGTCCCGGTGAAATACATATTTCTATGTTTAGAAAAGATGGTTTGCAAAGTACACAAACCATAGTAAGGTACGCACACAGATATATAACATGCATATATATATGTGTGCATAACTTACGATTTGTGTAAGTTTTAGGCCACGCCCCCACAAGCCAGGCCCCCAAATGAGGGCCCCCCCTCGATTTCTTACCCCACTTAAAGCCCTGATAGTAGTTGTAGTGATGAACCCTCTCTGACTCCTCATGTTGTTTTGCGAACTGATGACTTGTATGTTGCTATCCAAGATGTTTCCGTTCTTTCTGTCAAGAAGGATTGTAGCCAGAGGAGTGCGGTGCTGCTAATTTCAATGCCTTCCATGCACAGAATAAAGCTCACCAGGGGGCATATTACACATTATGGGTAGTAAGCTGGCCTGAAACTGCCCATCTGGATGACTTGGTGTCCATCCACGAGGTAAGATGCATACCAGTTCACAACTATGCCATGAAGCCCTTTTTATTCGTGAGCTGGTTAGTTAGTGTGAGGTGGTCAGTTTTGTCAATCTTGGAAGAGAGGTCAAGGAGGAACAGTGGCATGTGACACCTTTGCCCAGGATTTGAAGAGTGTAATCTATGACCTGGAAAGTTGGTGTTTCAGTGCAACATTTTGGTCTCTACCCAGATTGATAACCATGAAGCAGGCCATTGTGGTTAATCAGCAACCTCCTTCTCAATGTTTTCTCTATGCAATGATTCAGTTGGTACTCGTTTATCAACCTCAGAAGAATGAAAGGTTGAGTTGGCCTTGCCTTTATTTAAACCTGGGACCTGCAGTTGACACACAGATCGTAGCAGCAAGTGCTCCAACCGCTTATTAGAAATGTCCTGTAAAAATGTCATGCCACAGTAAGAAATTACTAGATTGGCTCCACCTAAATGGCAGTCTAGACAGGAAATAACACTTATCATGCTTACCTCATCATAGATACCCTGTAAAAATGTCAAGCCACATTAAGAAATGACTAGACTTGCTGTACCAAAATGTGAGTCTAGACACTAATAACACATTTCATGCCTGCTTTATCATGGATGTCCATTATGTGATATCACAAACATCACCTGCCCTACCCTCCTGACATGTCCCTATTACCTCAACGTCCCTCTTCCTCATACCAGCACTTACATATTGAGGCAAGGTGCTTCATAGGCAAGTAGAGGGACAAGGAAGAGTAGGACTAGGAGTAATGAAGATTACAGGTAAGTAATCTAGGTATGGAACACAAGCACACCATTCACATGCTCATTTACACTGCACCCATCCACCATTCACTCACACACCTAACCACCCATACATCATGCCCTCACTCACACACAACACATAATATACACATACACACACACACACGCACACACATTTATAAATAAAAAAAAAAAACACTTTCTTACCTTTTTCAAATCCATTGCTGCTTTAAGGAACTCCTTATATGCAGGCAGTGTTTGCTAGGTATTTTGCTTGATTGCAAGCTTCTGTTATTTCATTCAAGCCACTAAGATGTAGTTTATTATTTCTGAAGCAGCTGTCCCAGTTCATGACGGCTAAGTTAATAATGTCTACTATCGGGTCCTATAATTTAAAAGGATCAACTGCTTGTCCAGGGATTCTTTGTAGAGAGACAGGTTGAACATCCAACTCATTTCGAGACAAGCCGGTATCCCCGAAGATCACAGCTCTATGGTTCATACGTTTGCTTTACTAGAGCCTGTTAGTCCATATGTTCCCTCTTTTTCAATAGAGAATCGGCTCTTGGAGGGTCTAGCACTGAGTGCTAGTAGAAAGCAGAGCCTGAAGGATTTCGAAGTAGGAGACAATGAGGCAACCACAAAGTGTGCTGAAGTAGAGTCACATCTTATAAAACACAGTGTGGATCAAGCAAATGGAAATGACGCCAGTCCCCATACGTCATACCCAGTTCTGATTTTTGAAATCACTGCATGCCCATCAACATCGGCGGGAGGAGATTCTAATAGTTCGGGGAATCGTTTCGACCTATAGGCAAGTCTCTGTGAGTTTGTTGGCAGGTGTCAGAGTGGCATCTGTGTCTATTGCGAGTTGTAAATCATAAACCTCAATTAAGGCTAAGACAGTTTGGGAGTCGAACGTTCTGGCCAATTGGCAGCTCATAAAGGAACATATTGCTGTCAAGCTTAATCAGTTCAGTAAATTCTGCCTATGGCTTGAGTTGGTGGAAGGGGTTGGGAGTAAGGCCCCCAACGGATAATGGATAAGCATTGTCACACTGTTGAAATAAAGCTGGTAAAAATACTGGATTGGTCGAAGAGACGGTTATAAGGCAGGATGTTATACCTTGCCCTTTACCCTTATTATTGACTTTGCCATTAGTGATAGTTCCCTTCGGTAGTTCGGCAGAGCCTTATATATGCTCATCTAGTCTCGCCTGCTCTAAACAAAAAACCTGCAATCCAAGGAATGTTTACATTGGCAAAGCAAATATGCCAGAAATTGCTGATAAGAACGTGATGGGGCTTGTTTTGAACAAGAGGAGCTTCATCATTAGTGATGTGGAGAAACCAGCTAGGAATGAACCTGATGAGGCATTTAGAAACAAAATCCTAGCATGCATTAGTCCGAAAATGGCACCTGGATGCATCAGATATTATGACTTGAAGGTTTTCCGCAGTATACAGGGGGATGAATGGTGCTCACTGATCAACAGAGATTGTATGGTGATGGGCTGCATTAGAAGCAATCTCCCCCACGTCTTGAGTATTTGTAAAAACTTTGCTAATGTGTCATCAAAGCTGAATATTGTTGTGGGTCTTGCAGAGGACTCAAAGTAATTTGAAGGTTGATTAGATTAATTAGTACTTGGCGGGAGGAGGGCGGCAGCCTCCCAGCCAATGAGGAGGATCGGAATGGGGGATTTACCACATGGTAATCCACCCCGCTCTGAGCCTCCTCATGGCTGGAGGCCACCATCTTCCCCCTGCCGGGGATTCAGGTAAGTTCTCCACTCTCCTCCCCCATGCACAGCTTCCTCTCCTCTTCCCTGCACTTACCTGCTTTTTTTGCTCCTCTTTGGGAGCAGACGTGCTTGAAACTATTCTGTTTCCAGCTAGTCTGCTCCTGATCTTCGAAAGGCCACCATGGAAAGGAAGAAGGGACGACACATAGTCCCTTCTTCCTTTCCATGGCAGCCATTTTGTTTGTTTACTTTTGTCCTATTTTTTTATGGCCGCCATGGAAAGCTAAAAGGGACTATGTGTAGCATCTTCTCCCATTCATTGGTGGCCATTTTGTTTGTTTACTTTTTAAAATTATTTTCAATGGCCATCCTGGAAAGGGAAAATGGACTTTGTTTTCCCTTCCCTGGTAGCCATTTTTTTCTTTTTTTCTTTTCTTCTTTTTTTCCCTTTCCGAAATGCCAGAGCATTTAGTAAATGAAGAAACAAGCTTTTAGTTCCCTGGTCCAATGGGGTACCTGGTTTAAGTACTACAGCACTGCACTCTGCATTCATACATGGACTCCCACAGAGGACTGCACAATTGGATGCTGACAACATATCCACAAACGTATTTGTGGAATTGATTTAGGGGGTTGTGCCAACGATACATTAAGCACATGTAGCAAGAACCTTCCTTTTCGTGTCAATGGGGGTTATGTGAGGGGAAACTGGGGGTATGCATATTTAGCAATAAACTTCCTAGGGGATGTCAATGGGGGTGTGTGGCAAAGCTGGGGGATTGAGCCAAAGATACTCAATTCACATCTATATATATAAAAAACCTAGGTATGTGTCTGTACTAAGCTGATGCAATTCATCAGTCTTAGGTTGCCCTCTGCTGTCCAAATGGTAAAGTGCACCTCTGTGTACCTTCCACTTCCACAACAGCTATCATTTTAACTAACAGGATGAGCATGGTTGTACACAGTCACCTTCACCTTCCACTATCGCAAACATTCAGCACAATTTCAAGTTACTTCTTCCCGCCCCCACTTCTCTTCACACAGGGCACAGTGGTTCCAATGTCAATGAACAGTCAATTATCAGCTCAACGTTGCAGTCTCTAATGAGCGAAACGCTGTAGCATGATTGCCTCATCACAAGCTAAAACTAAAAGCAGGGTCTCTGCAATGGAACAAGGTTAACAATTACACAACTACAAAGACAAGTCATAAAGGTCTGTGTAATCGGTGGAACTTCGATGCTGTTCTTATACTGTGCATACCTCTGCTTCCATCTGATACAAATATGTCTTTCAAATAAAAAAAAAAACACTGTTAACTATATGTTTATCCTTTTCAGTGACCATTAATATGTCACAGGGACCTATGCCCCCACCCTGGAAGTTATCAGTGGTAATTCCGATATTTCGGAAGGGGGACAGAAGTGACCCTATGAATTACTGACCGATATTGACCTTTAAGATCTGCTAGAATGACGTATACTATGCCAGGAACAGCTTGTGCAGAAAGAAACTTCTTGGGGCATGATCCACACAGCTTTGCTAAGACTGCATGCCATGCCCCCTCCACACTGAAGCAATTGGGCTGAAGAGACTACTTGTCCCAGAATTCCTAGGACTGCCTAACTGACATTACATCCTATTGCTAGAATGCCCCCTCTCCCACCACTCAGAAGTGATAAACACTGTAGGTGGTTACCCAGTGATGATGAAAGGAAAGCACCCTACCACTCCTTGCAGTACAAAACTGTCTGAAGATCTACACAACATCAATTGAACACATTGCCACGTGCATACATCAAATGAAAAAGCCTCTGCATGCTGCAATACTCTGTGATATGTGCAGGGAGAATTGGGGATGCAGAAAATGGGGGTGAATACATATGCTGTTAAGCAGGATGGACACAGATCTTTGGGCATCATCAACTGCAATGTTAATACAGCCAGATGGCACTTGAGCACAGTCACTTTACTTCATGGAAATTGAATGCCATCACCACTTAGACAGGACAGATAAGTACAACCATAACGTCATCACATTTGCAGGTGACTCTGGCTACCCAGAACTACCCCCAGAACTACCATCGCTCGTGGCCCAGAGAAGGAACCCTGGTACACCACAGGATATTGCCTACACTAACAAGGCACACATTTGGACCAGGTGAACATAGAATATGTACTTGTACAAGACCTGATAGAAAGGTGTTGGTGATCCCACTGGCCCATGGGGGTACTTATGTACACTCAGAAGAAGATTGGTAAGATCATCCTTGTGGGTGTGATGCTGCATAAAGTGTATCAGTAGGAATGTGCAACTGCCTGCACAGGAGTACACAACACAGCCAGAGGAGGAGGAGGAGCAGGAGGATGAGGAGGGGGAGGAGGATAATGATGTGTGGGTTGGCCGACCAGCACAAGATGACCATTCAGAAAGTAGAGATATATATTACAGTATTAGGAACTGATTGGCAATTTAAAAAAAAAATAATAATGATATGGTTACTTCACACTGTAAAAAGAATTTGCTGTAATAATATTTATGGCACAGCCCAAAATACTACAGGATCTTTACTTGTTATGTAAAATCCATGTATTCAATCCTCCACACTCTTTCCTTCCTTCCACCCTCAATCACCAACCCCCATTCCCTTCTTCCACCCTCAATTCACAACACCTATACCGTCTCTCCATCCTCAATCCCCAACAGCCATGCCCTTCCCCCATGTCGAACACTGAATGTACACTGACTGTTGATTCACCTCTTGCTGTGCTTCCCTTGTCCATAGAGAGACTCTGCTGCACATACGCAGTGCATTGACATTTTGGTGGCAGACTTCTGGCAAGCAATGCCGCTGTTGCAGTTGCAGAACATATTGAATTAAGGCCATGGATGTGCTGTGGTGGCAGCAGCAGAGCACATTGCATGGTATGATCTGCAGATATCCCCCCAGTTAGCTCCCACAATCTCTGCCCAACAACAGAATTTGAAGCTGTCACTTATGCAATGTGTCTGCACTGGCAACCAAGTTCCCTTGCCATCCAGAGAGATGTGCCCTGCCTTATGTCCTGCATTGATTGATCATGATGTAGTTTGAGGTCTGACAGTTCCTCTATTCTTGTTGTTGCTCCTCCATCAGCATTAGCCTTTCCCAAATTGCACTCGGGGTATCTTCAGGGATGTCATTTTACCAAAATGCCAGGGGTAGCGGAAGTGTCATCACATGACCCTTGACCCCTAATGACATCACAGGAAGTGATGTCATCTGACCCCACCCACACGTGACATCACAGAAAGTGATATCACACGACCTTTTACCCCTTGACAAAACAGAAAGTGGCATCACTTAGCATTGTTCCTCAGTAGACTAAGAAAAATATGGTTACGATATCAATGCAATATAATATACATTTCATACAAAAATGGATCACTATGTGTAGCGTTAATATCAGTGTGTACAGGCCCATATTACCAAATTTTTGTGAATGTAAGCAGACGTCCAACACAACAACCTGGACTATTGTACATGATATATGATATGATATGATATGGCATTTGTAACGCACCTACATACACCTGTTTGAAGGCACGACGAGGCAAGGAAGGAGGAGCAGAGGGAAGACCGGGACAATGATCTTACTAGGCCAAGTGACATTGAGATTGCGCAAGTGCAGGGGAGGTATGAGGGGAAAGTACCAGGGGAAAGGGGAGGGGGCAGTGCAATAACAATAACAAGAAGTGCGGCCAGCAGGTGTCTAAAAGTGCAGGTAGGGGAACTGTAGGGTTACAGATACATACCCAAGTGCAAGGGTTGCCAGGAGGCAGTGAGGGTGTGTGACTGGACGGGCAGGCACCTGGGCCCGAAATCATAGGGTAGCTAGGTGACCAGTTCAGTATCAGACTGGAAATCAGCTGAGAGGAAGAGAGAAGGCAGAAGTAAAGAGGAAGGTCGTGAGGTGCTTCCAGAACCGGAGATGGTTCTCCTCAAATTTCTGAGAAGCAGGGAGGCTGTTCTAGAGGGAGGCCCCAGCCTAAGAACGAAATCTACCACCATCTCGTTGCTTGGAGAAGCGACTGACCCTGAGGGAGTTGGAGGTGGAGGAGTGAAGAGCTTGAGTAGGAAGGTATTTACGTAGAGAGAGTTGGAGGTATTGAGGCCCCACCCCCCAGACGGCCTTGTGGACAATGCAGAGGGTTTTGAACTTAATCATTGAAGCCACTCGGAGCCAATGCAGAGATTTCAGTGCTGAAGGCTAAACTTTAAACAGGAAGAGCTTCTCAAAGAGGCCTAAACCCCAAAGCGCAGACATCCAATGCCTGGCAAGTGTTTGGCCAAAGACTGGAAACGGCAACTGACCAACACAAGTCCAGCCAGAAGACAATCTGAGGCTGTACCACTTCATCCCGTTACACTTGGACAATACGTGCTGGTATTTCGTTCTCAATAGTGCACTTTGTACCATTGCACAGCAACCCACTCCCACCAGTCACACAGATTTTTTCAGTACATGATAGCAGCAGACATTCTGTGTGTGCTAGTATTCTCAATACATGGATTAGCCCATGAAATTCAAAACAAGTAATTGTCCTCCGATCTGCGAACATTCATTTTTTTTAATTTCTTCAAGCACAAATCACCTCAAACAGGTTGCTAACCCGTGTATGACCAAGGGAGCAGTCAAATGCTGAACCGTTCATGTGAGCCCTGAATAAAAAATGTCACATTGCCCTGGACCAGGGAAAGCACGTGAAAAGAGCTTTAGATCATTTCCTGGGTGAGTACGGTACGACACTGCATGCTTCTGAGCGAATTGCACAACAGAGGTCCTAGCCTTATTCACGAGCATTTTTAACTGGGAAAATCCCAGTGAAAAAGGATTTTTCAATCAAGTCTCTGGAGCACGACTATTAACAAATGCTATGCCCATGCATCAATCCTGACCTGTGTTCCACATTGATGATCATGGCGTGAGAAGTAAGCAAGTAGTCACTAATGCTGAGACCTCACCCCATTGAACACCTCATGCACAGGAGTTGGGGACAGTGGAGAATGTGGGAGAAGAAGGTTGTGTCTGAGAGTATGGAGAAGGGCAGCCAGGGGAAGCGGGAGACAGAGGGGGAATGGCGGCGGTGGCGAGGGGTGGTGGAAGGAGAGAAAGAGAGCGGGGAGAAGGACAGAGATAGAGAAAGAGAGCAGAGAGAGAAACGTTCAAGAGGGGGAACGTGCAAGAGATGGAGAGCAGGAGAAAGAAGGGGGAAGAGAGAGGGGATGAGAATAAGCAATCCAGGCACAGGAGGAAATGCAGGTATCAGACCGGTACCGGTGCGGTGGGGGGGCACAAACAGGGGGGAATAAAGCACTTCTCGCTGTACTGTCACACACAATATGTACTAACCTGGGAAGTCAGCACTGCATAATGCGTAAAAACGTTATCCTCTAAAAACACTGTAAACATACGACAAAACCATCTATGACGTAGTTACATCATGCTGAGAAATAAGGAAATCCCACTTAGCTGCCAAACATCAGAGAAAGATGAGGCGCAGGTATCAGGAAAGGGCATCACAGCAGTGGGGGTTTGGCTTGCCTTGATGTTGTAGTTTGTAAAATGTTTGAATTTGATTTCTGCTGCACACGGTTTATAGTAGAGGAGAACGTATGATGGCCATGGGTTCTGCCGCACCAATCATTTATAAGAGAAAAAAAAATAAACACGTAGGGTGTACTTTCACTTCCGGCGTGTCATGAGAGCAGCAGAGAGCGCACATGTACTATAAGATAGCAGGGCTTGTACTAAAAATATGGCCGCGCTCTCTCCCCAATGTGATGTGAAATGCATGGAAGCAGGAAGACTCACACAAGATGTACTAGCCACACACTGCGCGTGCATACTGCATGCACGTGGTGATTCCAAACAAGGCCTTGCCAGATGCGACGACTTCACAAATGCACCCTGACTCAGACAAAAAGGGGCAAGTCCGTAACGACGTCAGAACACTTTCCGAAGGAAGATGCAAGTGAAATAATATCTATATAATGTTATTGAACATTATTTGAAAGGGTTTGGAAGTGAAAGGGGTTTAGTTTTATTTGCCCTGCTGATATACCCCCAGGTCAAAAAGGATGACTTTAGAGACCATCCTGGAGTCATCCGATGATCATCGAACTACATTAGAAGTCATTCCCACATCATCAGAAGTCATCATGCTGTTAAAGTCATCAGCAAATGTCTCAGAATGGTGGGTGATGATTTGGGGATGAGCTTAGGATGACTTGCTGATGATGCTAACATCATCCCTATTTTAGCAAACTCTTTGTTCCTGATGATTTTAGGATGACTTGCCGATTACTTCAAGAGCATCACCATGATGATTTGGGGATGAGCTTAGGATGACTTGCTGATGATGCTAACATCATCCCTATTTTAGAAAACTCTTTGTTCCTGATGATTTTAGGATGACTTGCCGATTACTTCAAGAGCATCACCATGATGATTTGGGGATGATTCTGGGATGACCTGCCGATTACTTCAAGAGCATCGACAGGTTTGCCCCGGTGATTCTGGGATGACCTGCTGATTACTTGACAAGCATGTTTGTCCCTGATGATTTGGGGATGATTCTGGGATGACCTACTGTCAAGAGCATCGTCATGAAACATGTTTGTTCTTGATGATTTGGGGATGGCTTACTGATTAATCACAGAGTTTGTAGGATGATTTGCGGTCTAATACGGACAGTCTTTCAGCTTTTGCTTAATTGCACTTGTGCTGAATGATTTTTTAATGCTTTGCTAAGCACATCTGTTTGGCATTAGTTTTAATTGCATGTAAAAAGCATAATATGGATATGATCATTTGAATTGCAACACCCAATGTAAAAGTGCTGAACCATTGACCAGGAATCACACTTAAAAAGCATACATGCCACAGAAATAGTTTTCTTGCAGTAATAAGTGACTAACGCATAAGTATGGGAATTCACCGCTAAGTACATTCTATAGTCAAAAATAGTCATTTTAATTAGTCATCATGCACCCTTCCAAACCAAATCCATGTGATTCAAGACACATATTGGTAGAACTTGCCATGGAGCCCAAATTAAGCCACAATTATCCAACCTTAACATTTGTTAGACAGTAATCAGTGCACTCATTTTACATTGGTGCCTATCACGCAATGACTACTGTTCTGCATGAGTACAGCGAGGAGTACGGTCTAAAATGATTACTCAGGCCCCACACTACTACAAACTTGGAGTGATCCCAATCATATGTTTGAATAAGGCTTCGACTGGCAGTATATACCAATGTTCCCTCTAAGCTGTGCGCATGTGCGCTTGCCCAGCTTCCTTCTGAGTCCCGCTCAGAAGAATTTTAGCAGCGCACACAGACAATTCCCATCTTCTCAAGAAGTAAAAAGGCACAAGCAACAACAGTTATCTGGTATTTGCTTTCTCTCCTAATAAAACCAAATTATACTAACTAGTATTGATATTATGGTCTTGCCTAATTTCATTGCACTACCATGAAAGCGTGACCTTAAAAACCTAACAAACCTAAAACAGAAAACACCCCCAGGAGGTTAAAACAAATATGAATTAAGTGGCTCCATGAAAAGAAGATCTAACTCAGATATAATGATAATGATGTGTTATTCATGTAGCGCCTTAATCCAAAGCGCTTTACAGAGCACATATTTACATACAATATCGCCCAACAAAAATTGGGACTCAATTATTGACCTCGGAAGGATGAAAGGCTGATTTGACCTTGCCGGGACTTGAACTTGCGACCTGCAGATCACACTCAGATCACAGCAGCAAGCGCTCAACCCACTGAGCTATCTTACCGGCTGCAAGATGAGTGCCCACATACACAATGAAGGATCCTTCCATCCCATCCATGACTCCTATACTTGACTCTACAACACGTGTACCTTGTATCTATTGTAACTTCTGCCTCAGTCCACAGTTTCCTGTTTTTAGGGAGTAATAACTGGTGGTGGTATGCCTCTTAGCTACAAGACTGGTTTTGAGTAAGTGTTGTCACAGGACAATGCAGTGTGGATGGTAAGTAGTGGCACAGGAATTCTTATCATATTGTGTGGTGCAGTTATTATGATGCAATTTTCATCCTTACACAAATTATGTTCTCCTGGCCTTTGAATTACCTCATTATAGTGGAGATTCTTTTTAGTTGGCGTTATTTCATCTACAAATATTGTATCCTGTATGAATTTTTTGCCAGCCACATCAGTAATGATGAGTGATATATTTGTTTTGTTGTAATACAGAGTTTTTTTTCAAAGGGAATAAAACACTTAATGCAGGGACAAACCTGTCAAGTTGCAAGCAACTAGCCAGCCATAAAACGTAACTTGCCATTTTAATTCTACAAATACACATAACACACCATTTCTTACTCACCAAGAGTCAAATACAACTAGCCAGGGCTAGTGGCGAGTGCACATTTTGTGCACTGCTTAATGCATCGTCTCAGAAGGAGTACATTTGTGTGGCAGATCCTTAAGTCATAGACTGGTTGACTCTTTATAATCACATATAAAATAAATAATTTTTTAGTCTATCTTTGGAAAAAAGTTATGCAAATTACACTGTTTATACTGATTTGTAAATTGTTGCAGTAGCTGGAAAGGAGAAACTGCCTTGTAAACGCTTGGGATTGATTGCTCACTAACTAGCCATGCTCACTAAGTGTCTTACCCCGTTAGTCAGTTTTGCCCATGGAAAATAATGAGCGCACAAAGGCCAGCCATTTCTGCACATAGAGAAAAATAATTAGAGGGAACATTGGTCTATACACTTCCCGAAGACAATGTGAGCTGGCAAGATAAGCGACTGAAACAGGATTACTTCAATGATTCCAAAATGAAATCATGTCCAACCAAAATTTTTCCAAAAAAGAAAAATTGCATATATAGCGCTATTCTTTCACTTCTGCCAAAAATTCAATTACTTCAGTACAAGTTATGTGAAATGTTTTCACTGGACATAAAAAGTCAAGCTTATCATATATGAATGATAATAGACTCACTTTGTCATATTGCCCAATCCACATTCATACTGCCCTGTCTATGTACATACAGAAAGTACATTAAAGCTCCTGGTATGTAGATAAAGTGTGTCCTCCATTCTGCTGGTAACCACAAGCAAAGTCTCTCAAGTTAAACTGACTCACCAAATGTCAATCACCACAAGTACAAAAGAAAAGATTGCCCACACAATATAGTTTGGTTAAAAAAATAGTCTTTATATAAACGTTTAGATATAAATTAATCTCAACATTACAGGTGAGTACATTATTTCATATGAACACCCCATTATGTATAGGAGCTAACACAGGGTCTCCAGAAAATATGCACTTACCAGACCTGGTTCACCAGGTCTGCCACTTAATGATATAGACCACTAACCATAACATCTCAACAGAAAGGTGCAATTAGTCTACCAGGCCCTTCCCTTACACATGGAAGGAAAAGACAGGTATGCAGACCACACTCAAAAGGTGACAAAGGAAATTTAAGATGGATTCACCGGCCCCCAAAAGCTGGTCACACATGTCCCCAACACATATTTGGCCCTAGGGAACAAGTAAGGGAAACACACAGTAAAAATACTAGCAGCACTTAATGGAAGAAGGGGTTGAGTGGTGAATGACCAGCTAAACTAGAGAACCCATCCCACAGGTGAGTTTAGACAGCTGTTTAGGAATTCCCAGTTTAGGGTTATGGATTCAAGTTGCTAGCAATGGGCCCATTGGGGTTGTATAAACATTTCTAAAAGTAGCCCCCTCTAGCTACAAAAGTAAGCAAAGTGTTTCTCGGGGCTTCCTTGAAGCCTAAAAGATGCACTTCCAGCATGTGTTTGAATGTAGGAAACCAGTTATGTTCAATCCAATTCAAAACAATTTGGCATTTCAGATATAAAAGTTTCATTTTCAACTTTGATGAAAAAACATACCTTTTGTATTACTGGTATGTGGATGGCTAATGTGCTTTTCTATTCGACTACCAAATGAACTGGGTCTTTCATATCATAAGACTGACACACAAGTGGAATAACGAGTGCCAAATTGGTGAACGCATTTGCTTCTCTACACTGTATGAATCTACTGACCCTACCATAGGCATGCAATCCACCCTCGTTCACATATTTGATCACACTTTGATCTCTCCTCTGAATACGAGTGTAATTTGAACTGTAAACAAGAAGATTATTTTTCTCCATAAATATCTTGTTACATGATACAACGCCAGAGTCAGTGATTTGGGCAATCCGAGTCACTGCTACATATTCATCTTCAGATAAACGTTAATATATTTTACCAGTGCAATCCATTTTTTGTAAGGTCCTCGTTTCTTTCCTTTTCCTCGAGGGGGCCTTTCATCCATTTCCATTTGTATGGCTGTGTTGGTTGACAGAAATACCCTAACCAGATTATACAAGCAATTAAAAGTTAGTCAAATAATTAAGATAACAGAACAGAATACAGGTGGCAAAAGGGGTGCCCTGCGTATTCATGGATACCAAGGTGCATTTTTAGCCGTCTAAAATGTTGGGCTAAAATGGAAGCCATGAGGCCTAAACATAGCATGCACCCCCTGGGTGAGAATCCTTTGGCATCCCAGTCAAAAACAAGCACCCAGCACCCTCAAAATCCCCATTGTGGCAAGGGTAAAGCTTGAGACTATGTTGGGCCAAAATGGAAGCCATGAGGCCTAAACATAGCATGCACCCCCTGGGTGAGAATCCTTTGCCATCCCAGTCAAAAACAGGCACCCAGCACCCTCAAAATCCCCATCGTGGCAAGGGTAAAGCTTGAGACTATGTTGGGCTAAAATGGAAGCCATGAGGCCTAAGCATAGCATGCACCGCCTGGGTGAGAATCCTTTGCCATCCCAGTCAAAAACAGGCACCCAGCACCCTCAAAATCCCCATTGTGGCAAGGGGAACGCTTGAGACTATGTTGGGCTAAAATGGAAGCCATGAGGCCTAAACATAGCATTTATTTATTTATTTATTTATTTATTAAATTTATATAGCGCGCAGGCAGCCCATGGGCATTGTGGCACTGTTACTTGCAAGGAAGACTTAGTTACAATGTGTGCAGGTTGTGCCTTGGGTTACAGTGAGGCAGTGACCTGTGATCAGATATACCACATAATACATCATACAATACAATTATGAGGGCTAGGCCATGTAATTGTTAGATGAACAGGGTCGTTTTCAGGGTTTTCCGAAAGGCGGTCAGTGAGGGTTCAGAGCGCAGGGAGCTAGGGAGGGTGTTCCAGTGTACGGCAGCGAGGTACGGGAAACTGGAGCCCCCTGCTCTGGTCCTTTTTACCCTGGGTACTGAGAGCATGCTGGCATAGGGTGATCTAGTGGGTCTTCTGCCCGTTTGTCGGAGCGTAGTTTTAGAAGGTCTTGGGTGAACCACGCATTAGCGTGTCTAGTGGGTTTGGTTTTCCGAGTTTTAAGTGGGGCGATGGTATTGATTGCTGCTGTGATGGCCGTATCATAATTTTTTGCCAGAGTTTCTGGGTTGTTGGAGAATGAGGCTGTGAAGGCAGGTCCCTGTAAGAAGGGTAGGAGTCTTTCTTTGGTCAGTTGACGGGCACTCCTTGTAAGGGCAGGAGGCAAGGGAGGAGGGGGGTGGGATGTGGTTGTAGTGGTGGGGATGTTAAAGGTGATGGTGTGGTGGTCGGACCATGGGGTGGGGGTGTTGCCTGTGTCTGTGATGGGGCAATTGTGGTGGGCGATCCAGTCTAGTGATCTGCCTAGGGCGTGTGTAGGGTTATTGATGGTGTTGACGAATCCTAGGGTGGCTAGAGCTGTGTCAAGTGCTTTGGCTGTAGGGTCTTTGGCGTCATTCAGGCCAAGGTTGATGTCTCCAAGGAGAATGGCTTTGGATGACTTTTTGAGGTTGTCCGCCAAGAGGTGGGTGATGGAGGCCTGGAAGTCTCCTAGGGGGCCTGGTGGTCGATAGATGAGGTGTAGGGTGATGGTGCATTGGTGCGAGATGGTGAGTTTTAATTGAAGGTAGTCGCTGTTATTGTTGATAGTTTTGTCAGCCTTTCTGATGGTGATTGAGTCTTTGGCTATGAGTGCGACACCGCCTCCAGTGGTCATGCGATCTTGTCTCGTGATGGCATAGCCAGGTGGGAGAGCGAGGGATAGGGCGGGGCCTGAGGCTTCATGTAGCCAAGTTTCGGTGACCATTAGAAGATCTAGATCTAGGGTGGTAATAAGGTCGTGGATGTCTAGTGCATGCGCATTGATGGAGCGGGCGTTGATGAGGGCACATTTGAGGTGCGGTTCAGGGGTGACATTGATGGTCGAGGGTGGCATATCCGAACCGGTGGGAGGCATGTTTTCTGGGGTCATAGACACAGATAAAGTGGCATTTGCATCATTAGATAGCAAGGCAGTGGTAGAAGAATTGCAAATAGCGGTAATTTCATTCAAACCAGTGGGGGGCATGTTTTCTGGGGTCATAGACACAGATAAAGTGGCATTTGCATCATTAGGTAGCAAGGCAGTGGTAGAAGAATTACAGATAGCGGTAATTTCATTCAAACCAGTGGGGGGCATGTTTTCTGTGGTCATAGACACAGATAAAGTGGCATTTGCATCATTAGATAGCAAGGCAGTGGTAGAAGAATTGCAGATAGCGGTAATTTCATTCAAACCAGTGGGGGGCATGTTTTCTGGGGTCATAGACACAGATAAAGTGGCATTTGCATCATTAGGTAGCAAGGCAGTGGTAGAAGAATTGCAGATAGCGGTAAGTGTCTTGTTTCCAAAACGAACGCTTCGCCCCTGAGCTATCCTCCCGGCCCATGAGGTTGTGTGGTGCGTCTGGGTAATTGACTTGCTGGGGATAAATTGGACGTTGTGGTTCTGTGTTGCTGAGTAGCAGGGGTTCTAAACAAAGTTAGTAGAAGGGGTGCTGGAACGCAAGCAGTCCTGGGTACATTTTTTACATTAAAAATATATATATTTTATAAAAGATAATGATAATTGGGATTAACAATACATTTTATAGAGTTCCCAGAAGAAAAAAATGGAAAAAGCCATAGGAGATACACGCTGAACCTGAGATCTTAGCAACCGTAACACAACCTGCTGAACTACCTTTTCAGCTTTCAGCTTCTGACATTCCTGTTGAAAGTAAAAGTCAATTTGACCGCGTTTTCACTTTACCTGGATAAAAATGTTCCTCTGAGTCTGAGCACGTCATTAGCTATTCCCAGGACAAAAAAATGTGTACTGTGCTCTTGGAAAATGAAGCTTTAATCCAAAATGACACGGCTGCACCGTAAATTCAGTGATTGCAGAATAGCTGCCTACAGCCCCCATAATTCAATGCGCTGCCTGCAGCCCCCAGCATTCCATGCGCTGCCTGCTGCCCTGCCGGGCATGCAGTTCGCCGGAAGTGTGTTTTCTTTGTTTTGCCGCGGCCGTGACAATGCGGCCATCCCATAGGAAGCAGCCCGCTCTGTTACTGGAATTGCGCACAGATGGTCATAAAGTAAACATTTTCTTTTTACTTTGATGGATTTATACTCCAGATCCAGCCACCGAAGCAGCAGTTAAGTGTTCTGGTGTGATGGGATGTGCTCGAGACGAGGGGGCTCGATGGGTGTGGGGGAGGGGATTGGAATGAAGATTTGCAGTGTTGGAGCAGAGCAAAATCGTACTGGCAACTATAGGAGAGGGGCTTGGCTGAGTGTGAAGAGAGTCCTGACCTGGGTTTGGAAGTGAGACATCTGTGGGGTGGTACTATGCTGATGCCCTTGCATGGTGCTGGAGTGGATGTATATATAATGCGGGTACATGGGAGTGTGTGGTTTGTGGGAGGGTGTGCCTGCATAAGAGTGGTGATGGGAGTGGTGTCCCTTGGGGCCAAGTGTGGCGATGGCAGTGAGGGGCATGTTTTCTGGGGTCATAGACACAGATAAAGTGGCATTTGCATCATTAGGTAGCAAGGCAGTGGTAGAAGAATTGCAGATAGCGGTAATTTCATTCAAACCAGTGGGGGGCATGTTTTCTGGGGTCATAGACACAGATAAAGTGGCATTTGCATCATTAGGTAGCAAGGCAGTGGTAGAAGAATTGCAGATAGCGGTAATTTCATTCAAACCAGTGGGGGGCATGTTTTCTGGGGTCATAGACACAGATAAAGTGGCATTTGCATCATTGGGTAGCAAGGCAGTGGTAGAAGAATTGCAGATAGCGGTAATTTCATTCAAACCAGTGGGGGGCATGTTTTCTGGGGTCATAGACACAGATAAAGTGGCATTTGCATCATTGGGTAGCAAGGCAGTGGTAGAAGAATTGCAGATAGCGGTAATTTCATTCAAACCAGTGGGGGGCATGTTTTCTGGGGTCATAGACACAGATAAAGTGGCATTTGCATCATTAGGTAGCAAGGCAGTGGTAGAAGAATTGCAGATAGCGGTAATTTCATTAAAACCAGTGGGGGGCATGTTTTCTGGGGTCATAGACACAGATAAAGTGGCATTTGCATCATTAGGTAGCAAGGCAGTGGTAGAAGAATTGCAGATAGCGGTAATTTCATTCAAACCAGTGGGGGGCATGTTTTCTGGGGTCATAGACACAGATAAAGTGGCATTTGCATCATTAGGTAGCAAGGCAGTGGTAGAAGAATTGCAGATAGCGGTAATTTCATTCAAACCAGTGGGGGGCATGTTTTCTGGGGTCATAGACACAGATAAAGTGGCATTTGCATCATTAGGTAGCAAGGCAGTGGTAGAAGAATTGCAGATAGCGGTAAGTGTCTTGTTTCCAAAACGAACGCTTCGCCCCTGAGCTATCCTCCCGGCCCATGAGGTTGTGTGGTGCGTCTGGGTAATTGACTTGCTGGGGATAAATTGGACGTTGTGGTTCTGTGTTGCTGAGTAGCAGGGGTTCTAAACAAAGTTAGTAGAAGGGGTGCTGGAACGCAAGCAGTCCTGGGTACATTTTTTACATTAAAAATATATATAATTAGATTGCAGAATAGCTGCCTACAGCCCCCATAATTCAATGCGCTGCCTGCAGCCCCCAGCATTCCATGCACTGCCTGCTGCCCTGCCGGGCATGCAGTTCGCCGGAAGTGTGTTTTCTTTGTTTTGCCGCGGCCGTGACAATGCGGCCATCCCGTAGGAAGCAGCCCGCTCTGTTACTGAAATTGCGCACAGATGGGGGGGCATCCTTGGGGCCAAGTGTATAGTGAGGGGGCATCCTTGGGGCTGATTGTGGTGATGGGGGGTGTCCTTGGGCCGAGTGTAGTGTTGGGGGGTGTCCTTGGGCCGAGTGTAGTGATGGTGGGCATCCTTGGGGTACAGTGTAGTGATGGGGGCATCCTTGGGGCCAAGTGTAGCGAGGGGGCAACCGTCCTTTGGGCTGGGTGGGGTGGTTGGGGGTGCACCTGAGGCTGAGTGTGGGGAAACAGACCTTGGGTATGGGGTTAAGGTGGTAAGTCCAAGGGCGGTTCTATTAAAGGGGAGTGAATTCTTTGACTAAGGGATAAGGGGGTGAGGGGAGACCTTGGGGTGATGGTTATGAGTGGGTAGAAGTGCTTGGTGTGGGGTATTAAGAGTTTGGTGTAAGTCTTTGGTGGGGACATGAGTTAAGTTCAGTGGAAATCTTTGGGGTCTGGGGCATAAGAGCTGGGTGGAAGTCTTTGGAGCGGAGAGGGTTAAACATGGGGAGGGTGTCTTTTGGGTTGCGGGTTAAGAGTTTGGAAGAATTGTGACAGGATTAAGAGGGGGTTCACGGGTAGAACGGGTATAACAAAACGTGGGTGGTGGGGGAGTCTTGGGGTTAAGGGCACAGGAGTAGTTTGGGTGTGGATAGGGGCAGGCGTGCGTTTGGGGATGTTTAAGGGCAGGAGAGACATGGGGGGGGGGGCGTTAAGGTTTGGGGTGTCATTGGAGGGTAGGTGGGTTAATGCAGTCAAAGTCTTTTGAGAGAAGAGGCTGGGCAGAGGCTTTAGGGGAAGGAGGGCTAAGTGTGGGGAGTCCTTGAGGGGGAGGGCTATTCAATTTGAACTTCCATCTTAGGTCAACTAGTGTGGAGTAAAACCGCTCAAATAAACAAGCCAATATGTAGTACACACACAGGCTTGATGCTTTTATTGTTGCTGGGAATGAGTGCAGCACTTAAATATTTTAATACATATTTTAATACAGTTACTCATTCACCACACAAAGGGGGGGGCGTATGGTGCTAAAATACACATATACACTGATTAAAAACATTTTCTTGGCAAAGGACATCTCTTTTAATGGTGTTACGAGCACAAGAAGATTGTCCTAGTGGCTTTTTCGGGGGATTGCTCATTCCTCAGGGCTGTCTGTCCTTAACAGGAAGGCACCGAAAAGCGGAAGTTTTACTTTGGTCTCGAGGGATTAGAATGTCTGATCACTGTTTTCAAAACTGAAGATTACTGTTTTTCTGAATCTGGGTCATTCAGTTTAAGAACTACAGCCATGAGATGGATGTTTAAAGGGCCCCAAAGAAAAAGCAAGAGGCCAAGGCGACGACGAGAGAAAGGCACTCTGCACTGAACGTCCGGCTCTTTCTCGAGAAACTTTTCTTCAACCTCCTGGAAAACTGCTACAATCATCTCATATATATTGTGAAGGTGAGTTGGGCCTGTTGGGATTGGAGTACTGTGAGCGTAATGGCAAGGGCAGGAACGGTGAGAGCGCACTGACACATGGGGGTTCACTCTTGCCAACTGAGACTAGCAAGACATAAGCGAAGAGCCCAGTGTTGGAGCTCTGTTCCGCACTACACTGGTCACAGCACTGGCTATTCACCTCACAACTTGTCTCAGTGTGAACTAGCTGAAGCAGCAAGTTTGCTGCACCAGTTCTAAATCGAGTGGCTGAAGGCAGACCTGGTTAAGACATTTCTATTACACCAGTAGTGGGTTTACTACTCCAATTAAGTTATTAACGCTCAGAAGACTGCTTTGAAAAAAAATGCACCGTTTGTTGGGATGGCTTGATTAATACGAGCTCAAAGAGTTCCCATGAGAAGGTATTTTGGGGCAAGCGCAGGATCTGGGTGTAAATGGCTATGGGGATTAGCATGGCCATGGCCAGTCAATAAGTGGGCAAATAACCAAACATCTGCATGCTTTGTGTCCCTCCTTTTATGACATTCCCCCCTAGCTGTACTCTATTCCAATAGTTTCAGTGACACCCGATAGCCCTCAACTGACTCTCTGGGCAGGGTCAGGGCGCCCATCCGACTTCCTGGCTGGTTCTCAGGTTCTCCTTCCCTGTTACTCCCTGGGCTGGATCTCCACCTGACACCATTGCTCACTGGTAGGGGCAGTGGACCAAGTTGTAATTGTGTCTTCTCCCACTGTTACCGCAGTGTGATATCCTGCGCAATTTGCCTAATTGTTCTTGTCTACGCTGTTAGTTAGTATGATGGCCAGAAAGTAGGTGCCTTTAACTTTTGTTTTTTTTTTAAATTGTAGAACAGTTACAAGCCACACAAAGACACAATCAGTTGGCAATACATCATTTGCAGGCATCACTGGCGGCGCTTACCAGGACCGATTCATTACCAGAATCAGTGGAGAAGTCGTTGGGAATGGACACTGGATCATCCACACAACAGAAGGTGATATTCCCCTCATAACAGAACCATTCCCAATTTAAAAACTGTAGTTAACTTATTTTTGAGAGTACCTTTTCCGCATTGAATGGACACCATATATAGATGGTGGCCGTTACGCGAGAGCTGTTGGTGTATCAATTCGCTACTGCATGAACAAATTCTATTCTAGACTTATAAGTCATTTGTTTCTAATACATTTTAAAACCTGTCCCTCACATTCATTGCACATTGGCCATTCCTGGTTTCCACGCATAATAGGGGTAATTAAAGGCAGGGAGTGGGTATTATCTTTGGAGAGTTGTATATTTGTTAGTCCATTCGAGTATGTAACAAATCAGTGATGCATGGTTTTCAGGCAGGAGGCGTTGGGTCACCCATGTAAGCAAGGTGTGCTTTGGTATATCTGGGGTCATGTGTTTCCGGACCTTCTAGTTATGTTAATTAGCAAAGGGTTTAAACGACTATTTCCCCACATCCACTTATGCTTTCTATTTCTAACTGTGTGATAGTTTCTAATTTAAAAGTCAAACTGTTGTATCTACACAATGAATCTGTCAATCTTGTTTCTGCATGATTGTCCTGTCTCCCATCCCCACCGACTCAGTGCCTGGCTCAACATCTCCTCAAAGACATATTAACCCCTTTGACCATTAAAGACCATAAATCTTCTGAATGCAGCCATAGAAACCCATGATTCATTTTCAGTTCAAATCTCTTTTAAGCCTGTTTCAACCGTTGTGTACAAATGCATTTAAATGTAGTGACACATTTGTAGGTTGACATTTTAACATTTGTTAATCCTGTATTTATTCTACAATAAGTAATTTAACAATGCCTCTTCTGATGTCCATTTATATTCATATATCCTTTCTTGTTTTTGTAGAATTTTTGAGATCTGTCTGCAAGGCTAACAGTTGGCCTACTATGGACGGCCAGGTGATGAGAAGGAAGCTTGCCACCAAAATCTGCAATGCCAGAAGAGGCCTAAAGAAGACACCGCCTTTCGAAATGCAGGATCAATGATTATTCGTTTGTATTTTTGCAAACTGATTTATTCTTATAGAATACAGCTATGCCGTTAAACTGCATTTGTTAAATAAAACATTTTTTGAACACTTTCTGAGCCTATGTTTGATTGAAGACATCTTATAGCCACAGCAATACTATAATAAAATATCAACAATGTATAGCTGCAGTATTTTACTATCATAATAATGTTGGCTGCTCTCAGTGATATTGGGTGAAGTGACTGGCGGCAGTCTGCCATGCAGGTAGACCTTTAACAGATTCTGTTTAGGTCACTGGAAGTGTGTGTTTCAATGCAGTGCTTTGTAATTTTGGGTGTGAGGCCCTGTTGGCTAGAGGTGAGAATTGAAATTAGGGAGTTTACAGGTTGGTTCGTGACATGGGAGGGGGCGGTTGTAGTTTTGTGCACTAAATCGGTGAACTTGGTTAACAACATTTGGGTGCTCTAGCAAAGATGGACAGTGACAGCTGCAAAATTCATTAGATTTATTTCCAGTAAACTATCCATAAATCTAACGAGTCATTCTAAAGTAATGCCACCAATCTTACTCAAAAGGAATACATCCTTGGGTAATCAAACCCCTTTTCCTAAATGTTTTGGAAGCATCTTGAAATCTTTTAAACTCATCATGGAGTGGTCTGCAAGAATCATTCACAATTCAAAACCCATCCTAAAGTTCTCATGCAACCATCCTGAAGTAATCCCCACCCATCCTGAAGTTGTCATGGAGTCATCCTAGAGTAATCCAAAATCATCGTGGAGTAATCCCCACCCATCCTGAAGATCCCCACCCATCCTGAAGTTGTCATGGAGTCATCCTAGAGTAATCGGAAGTCATCCTGGAGTAATCCCAACTCATCCTGAAGTTGTCATGGAGTCATCCTAGAGTCATCCAAAGTTATCCAGGAGTAATCCCCACTCATCCTGAAGTTGTCATGGAGTCATCCTGGAGTAATCCAAGATCATCACTGGAAGTAATCCAAACTCATCCTGTAGTAGTTTCTGTGATAACTCTAGAGTCATCATCTCATTACATATTTTGGCCTGTTGGAATACTTCGGATGATCTTCCTGAACTATCCATGGATGACTCTAGAATGGAGTCATCGGATGACTCCAGAATGATTCCAGGATGATCTTCCTTTTTCACTTGGGCCGGGCTGGAACCGGGTGTAGTTGTGATCGGGGAGAAAACGAGCAAGTGAGTTGCTCTTCCTGCATTGGTGATCAAGTATGCTTTAATTTGCCTAGTCCATGATCCCCATAGTCATTGGTCAGCTGCACCCAGCAGACTATGCTTTTTTAGTTTATGAAGCTAAGCTGCCTACCTCTTATAAAAGCTGTTTTGTGGAAATGAAAGATAACTCGCAATAATTCCACATTAATGGGGCGTGTGGACGGACCCACACAACCGATGTGGTGCAGCAGTGCTGATCGGGCCAGGCAAGAATTTCGGGCTCGGCGGCCGGCACCACGGCCCTGCAGGCAGCAGGTAGGCGCAGCGGCCCGTGACCAGCAAGCACGACGAGGAGGATCCACGACCATCCCCACCCAGCACTTACACACTCACCCCGACCTGCTCACTCACTCGAGTCTTACTGTGTTTTAGCAGCCTAGGAGCACGCTCATTGGCACACGCAGCCACAAGGGAGAACCAGAGAACCAGATGTGCTGCTGTGAGGCAGGCAAAATGGCGGAAGCAGGCACATGCAGCACTGTGTTTGGTAGGTGTGGCCACACCCCTCAGAGGTCGAAAGAAATTGGCAGAGGTCAACAGCCAATCAGCAGAGGTCGCTCTTGCGACCTCTGGCGACCCCTGAGTGATGTCCCTGGGTATCTTGCAGCACCTCATTCAGTAGGTGGACACATGTGAAGGTCCCACCTGCAAAGTGAATTCCACTTCCGTGATCCTCTTCAGCTGCATTCCATTAATCAGTGTCATGTTGATAAGTGCTTTTGGCAATGTGTCAGGAATTGTCATGCTGATTCTCGTGGGAAATCTGTTAGTAATTATGCAAGGGACTATTCTTCAATTACAGGGTATATTTCTGAGTTATCAAGTATTTTTGCTATATTTCCATGGCAATGCTAACAATCTTGCTTGACATTACAGCTACTAAATGTGTGCTATATATTCTCTCAGACCAGGGTTTGAGCAGGACAGTGTTGATCTCTATTTCAAAGTCCATGGCACTGCATTGGTGCTTTGGCAGCAACTCCCTTCAGGTCTCGGGAGGATAGCTCAGGGGCAATGCGCTTGCCTTGGAAACAAGACGACACAGTGCAACACAGGTTTGATCCCTGGGTCAGTGCTTAGAAACCTCTGGGTATCAAGCACATTATAAATTAACAATTACAAGGTAATCTGGGAAGGATTCTGCCATTAAAGTGGAAGCTGCACCTAAGATTTAGGTGGTGCAGTTAAAATGTCAGATTGTACTTTGCGCCACCTTTATGGCAGTGCCAACTATTTGCATCCCACAGCACCACTTTGGGGGACAGAGCCCAGTTCTCAGCTATGACACCTGCAGCTGCACATGACACTCATGCATTTCCTTGTCCAATTTACCCTGCATCCTCATTTGTAATAATCTGGGTCCACTTGACTGGACACTCTGACCTCTTCTGGCCCGATTCCCTACATTCTAGTCTATTTTGCTGCCCATTTTCTCCTGCCAGGGTTTGTGGTGTAATGGCTTCACAGTTCCTCCACCTATGGCTGCTGTCTCATGGAGGAATCTGGCAAGCAGAGTGTGCACACATGCCTTCAGGTCATTCCAGCACTTTCTCCAGCCTTCTGCATCACACTGCACTATTTCCACCATCACCACTCTGTTCCTGATGTTGTTCCAGATGGTGTTCTTTCATTGTACGGTTGTCTTAATTGACTTTACTTTATTCATTTGTATAGCGCTGAAGACAGGCCCAGAGGCATAATAGCGCTAACATGACAAACAACAAAAAAAATAAAACCTTGCATGAAGTATCAGAGAGGAACAGACTATAGGGGGATTCAGTAGAACAGAGCTTTTTTCAGTCCATGTTTAACACTGGTAAATGATTGACAAGACCTTACATCTGGAGGAAGGTCATTTCAGTTTCTCGGGGCTGCAAAGGCAAAATACCCCAGAGCAACCATATTCAGTTAAGGCCTGGGCACTTGCAGCAGGAATGAGTTGTTAGACCGCAACACCCTCCGCTCAGGCTGCCAAGAGAGTCTGCTGGATAAGTAACACCCTCCGCTCAGGCTGCCAAGAGAGTCTGCTGGATAAGTATTCACGACTATTGGCATAAAGACATTTGTGTGTGATACAAAATAGTCAGAATGTGATTCTACTTGCAGTAGGCAGCCAGCGCAGGGCACTCCTGGCATCAGAGATGCCGACCATGATCTCTCCTGCGTAGGCCTTCCACAACCCTAACTGCATTATTGTGCACTATCTGCAACCGGACACGTTTTACTTTGCTCAGACCTTGCAAAAAGCTACAGCAATAATCCAGTTTAGAACCAATTATGGCCCAGGCCATGGTGAAATGTTATTATGACGCAAAAAAGGTTTCAGCTCAATTGTTGATCAATAATTATGCCCAGATTCTTAATCTTGGGAAGTGTGGCAATAGTACGGCCTGATTTCTGAAATATCTGAAAATCAGACTCAGCTTTCGCAGCTACATGGTAATGGCAGTTATCATAAGCATTGTTTTATATCATTTAGCACTAGGCCGTTATCTACCATCAAAATCTGTATAAGGGTGCAAGCTGAATTGATAGCTACTGTGTCTCTGGTGTAATGACGCAAAAGGGGAATTAGACACTGGGCATCATCAGCATAATTTGTGTAAATTACATCATTTGCATCAAGAATTTCAAAAAGAGTCTTGGTGAATATGTTATACAGTGTGGGGGCTAAGCAGGAGCCCTGATGGACTCCATAGGTCACCACAATGTACTCCGCCATGTCATCTCCATAGAAGACCCTAGCTTACCCGTCTACCACAAAGGATCTGACCGAGTTGGCTGCTGCTGGCCAAAAAGAGGCAGAAGTTAAAAGCCTAGAAACCAGCAAAGCATGGTCAACCAGGTCGAAAGTGGCAGGCAGATCAAAGATCATAAGGAGACCTGGTCCAACCTTCTCAAGCACTTCCAGGCTATTAGCCTTCATGTCTAAAGGGCAGATTCTGTGCTATGAGCACTCCAAAACCCAGACTGCCTCTGGCCCAAGATATTACATTTAGATAGGAAGTCCTGTACCTGAGTGTAGGCCACCCAATCCAGGATCGTAAGCAGCAACGGGATGTTGCTGATAGGCCTATAGTTGAGGGAATGCTCGCATACAAAGATGGTTTCTCAAGCAACTGAGAGATCCATGCCTGCTTGATGCATGACAGCAAGGAACGTTCCCTATTGGAAGTACTGACATATTTTGTAATCAGAGGCACAATCTGAGCAGCACAGGCCTTTACAACTACCACTGGGCATGCATTCCTCTTACAGAAGGTAGGTTTTAGCTGGTGTAATAAGCTTGAAATCTCAATTTCTGTGAACAGGCCAAACTCAAGGGTGGGGATGGTATTGGGCTCAGGAAGTTCCGGATTTCCACTTGGTCTGCCTAATGCAGCATGTTTAATCACAATATCTTCCTGAATTATTTTCATCTTATTATTCATGTGGCCCTGAATGGACCTACGCTAGCCTTTGTCTTTATTTATCATAGGAGCAGACAGACATGTGTCTTCTAACTTTTTAAGAATTTTGAAGAGTTCTCTGGAGTCAGACCTAGCATTTTAAATTCTATGGCCAGAAGAGCATTTGTTTTGATAAAATAATAGCAGAATTATGGTTCTGAGCAGCAAAGGTATTTTTAATCCTGTCATGGTTTTTATCCAAAACGCAAAGGCTTTGCATTTGACCACTTTGAGTTCTCGAATTTCTGAAGAATACCACACTTTGGTATTCATTTTCTTGACACACCGAGTTTTAACAGGTGCTACTAAGCTAGCCGTATTTAGGAGCATGTTTTGATATGCCTCCACCAGATCCCTAGCTGAGTCATATTTGGCTAAATTATTCAGAGCTGCATCGAAATGTGTGCAATTGATGCAACGCAAAGTCTCTGAGTATTCCTTGAAGTAATAACAATCTGTCAGCTTTTAACTTTCTTTAATACTTTGTTGACTTGCTATATTACTGTGACATGCAAGGGAGATCAAAATGAATCAAATCATGGTCAGACCAAGGACAGGGAATCACCTCTAGATTGTAAATGGTGACAATGTAGCTGGGAACTCAGTTCAGCATTCTACCCTTCACATAAGGTGCAATAGTAGCATGATGGGAAAAGCCCCGGTTTGTCAGTGTGGACTCAACAGTAGCTGCCATGGAGGAATAGCCATCAAAGAGTCCAAGGTTGAAGTCACCCAGAATAACAACTTTAGGCAGAGGCTTAAGCAATGGTGTCACCATCGCATCAAATTGGAGGGGGCAATCAGGCATAGTGGAGGGAGGGCGATATATGAGGATAACATTAACTGTGGTATTATGATCCGACGGCAGCGTAGCATGCAAAATAACACAGCCCAGCGGGCCATCCATAGCCACTTCATGTTTCTGTAGAGAAGCTACATTAATTAAGCATCCCCTCCAGTATTGCCCGATTTGCAATCAGCTCTGAGCATTTTAAATCCTCGAGGCAATGCCAGAGAGAGAGTGCAGGACTGGCAGAGTCATGTAACCAGGTCTCTGTTATTCTGCACATTTCAATATCTGCTGGACACCATCACTTCTGCTAGCACCTGCAATTCCCCCTCACTGAATGTGGACATGCATGCATTGCATTCATACTATCGTGGCCTTGATCTTGTAACCTGACCTCTGTCCTGTGTTTTGAGGTTTGTATGGCTACAGGAAGTAATGGATTTTAAATGGATTGTACTTTAAAGATAGTCACCTTTTAGTATCAGTTTTGTGGCAAAGCCTTATTTCCACACAGTACAAATTCCACTGGCCGAATTATCATTTGTGATATCCTCCATTTTTTCAGCAGTAATGCTAATTCATCTGAAAATTGGAGGATTATCCAGTCAGTGTAGGTTTTTGCTGCTAATTCAGCTGGAACAATTACCCTTAATGCTGATGATAGGGGCATGCACACGTGGGCTCTTAATGTAGTGCTCATGCTGCCAGATGTCATGGCATTAACTGTAGCTCCATATGGCAGAATTAGCTCTGGATGTAACTTGTAATGAGGGCCACCATGTGATATTAACAACCATTAACTACATATTGTCCTGCAAAACTGCTTGACACAGACAATTCCGAACCCATTTAGAACATACCTTCCTTTCTGCAATCCCCATCTATGGCAGGTGAAGAACAATGGTCTGGAGGGTTGTCCAGAGTAATGCCAGAGGTTAAGATTAATTCAAAAATGTACAGCCATCACCTCTTGTGTTTTACTATAGTCACCCCGAGTGGTACGGGAGACCTGTGCCTGATGTGCTTGGAGATCAAAGCTACTCTTCACTGATGAGGCCCAACAAGATCAAAACATGTCTGGGGATGCTTGTGGTCTTGTGCAGAAAGGATGTGACAAAACAGTTCTGGCTGGAATGGCCCTTTTGGTGTGGGACCAAGCATGATTTTCAAATGGGTTTTCCCCTTCTGTAATTGCTTGGCAGACTGAAAAACGATGGTCTGGAGGGTTGCCTAGAGCTGTGCCCCTGGTTATGATTAATTCAAAACCTTCCAGCCATCACCTTTTTGTTTTGCCATCTTAAAGGTGCACATGGAATCAATCTATCACAAAAGATGACCTTTTTCCTTCTACTCTCCTGATACTTACTACTGTTGCATCGCACTCTCACATTTTCTATGTACACCTTTTCCTCCGGAGACAATAGTCTGGATACTACAGGGACGGCCACAATTCACCAACTTCTAGACAAGCCAGGTACTCTGAGATCACTACAATGGTGATAGTATAAAAACCTTTCAACAAGACATAACATAACATTTTGCCATGAATTTCCTCCTCGAACACCCAGTCTCCAAGTTTACAGGGAAGTATAATATATGTGGCATATAAAGAGCTAATGACTGCTAACATCTGAAACAATGCTAGTACTGAATAGCTCGCTTTACCTAACCATGTGGTCCCATGCATGGGCCGCTCATGTCCAAGACTTTAATGCTGCCCATCTCTTGCAAAAAGTCCTCAATGGTGGATGGATGTTTATAAGACACAATTACTGTGAATATCTGAGGTGGTACAGGCAGACTCTTTCCACATTCTGCCCTGCATTGGACAAGCTTACATGATCTCTTGACCTTACATGTGGGTCGCCTACACTGGGACAACTGGGCTCTGATGCTTGGTTAGCTAAATAGCAAAATAGGTTAGGGATAGTATATAAGACAGGGGGATCTTCCATTTATCTTCTCCAGACCTTTCTACCCTCAGTGGGTTATTTTCTCCAATGTCCATGGTTTCCCCAGTTTCATCCTCTAACCTTAAACATGACATGACTTTACATACATCACCTCTTTCTAATATGCCTCCACTACGGTAGTATGTGGATGCTATCTCAAGCAATCTACATAGCTTGGAATGTTCATGACTTGTCATAATGGTGAATGTGTAAAGTTGTAACATGAGACATGTGATACTGTCAGAGGTCTAACCCTGTCAAGAGGTGATGGGGATCACTCTCAGCCTGGGGTGTGAGGCCTACCAGTGTTTTCACGAGAGGCAGTCATGCATCAGAGGTGGGGTGTGGGAGCTGGGTAGGCCCTATTTTCTGTCCTTTCTATTTGTGCCTGCTTGCATTAGTTGAGTACAACCTTTTCTTGACTCATGCCCGTACTGTACAATGCTAGCCAATCTCTTTCTTGTCTATAGAGCAGCATAGTGGTGGAAGAACGAGCAAGCAACCTGACCGGGAGAGAGACAGTGGAGGTCTGCTGTGTGTCATAGCAGCCTGCACAACAGAACAGCAGTTCCAGCATTCTATGCGACACAGAACAGGTCATAATGCCAGGAGGTATGCAGAGAGCAGTTCACTCAGCTTGCCAGAAATGTCTGCATACAAAGCAAGACTTACAGAGACAATTCCCTTACTTCTGAGAGGCCCGCAGAGTGGGGCCCCTATACAAACCGACACAATCAACACTCAGAAACACCCTAAAACCAACTGGAATATTGACGGTGATTGTGGTGGGCCACCATTAGCTGGAGCCAGTGGACTCTAGGAATATAAGGCATTAATTCATGCAAATGCAGATGACTGGCTTTCAATGGAAGCAACAAAATGTGTGTAAATGCTGATGCAGTGTTTTGAAAGCAGCCGCTGCAAAATGTGTGCAGATGACAATGCTTTCAATAGCAGTGTTTTAAAATGGTAGTGTTTTAAAAGCAGCCACAGTAAAATGTGCGCAGATGACAATGCTTTCAATAGTAGCCAGTAAAATGGGTACTCACTTTAAGAAACACCCAACAAAATATGCAGTCATTTTAAAATGCAAATGGCTGCAAGTGGGAGCAGGTTAGGGATGCAGGTCAGCGGGTTGGTGGAATTGGTCTAAATGCAGAAAAGACATGGGGAAGCAGGTGAAATGCCACATTGGGTCATTAGAACAGTGGGACAGTGAATTAGGCTTTCCATGAAAAAACAGAATACAGAAAAAGACAGAGACTCAATGTGCAGTACACATTTACAAATTAAGTGCATTTCTATCTGTGAAGAACTGCACTAACTTTCCCATTAACAAAAAACTTCAGTAACTAATTAATTCTCCTGGTTAACATTGCAATGCAGTTCAGTAAACACGGACGGAAATTCCATGGAAAAGAAATATGCACAGTAAAAAAATAAATAGCTGTCTTCTTGTGCATTCTGAAATCTCCTTTTGTTTGCGCATGAAATAAGTAGTTACATGAAGGCTCTGGTGATGTGATTGGATTGGAGAGTCAGAAGTCAGACATCAAGCAAAAGGCAGGGCTATTCTTGATGGACGGACAGAAAGATTAAATATAGGCTTGAACCGAAAGGCTGGACTTTTGCTGTTTTTCCTGCGCCACTTCTGGGTGCTGGAGGTGCTCCTGCCGTCTGCAGAGAAGCTGCAGCCCTATCTGCCAAGAAGTCCAAGGACATTCCAGAGACTTGTGTGACTGGGAAAAAATTCAGGGCAGGCAGAAACACAGAGAGGTTGTGAGGATAAATTACAGCTACTTCAAGTTTGTATGTAAGTATCTGTGGAATTGAGGAGAGCATGGATTACTGCCAGTTTTCTCTATTATTGTTTAGATAAGAATAGGGCATTATTTTTAAATAGGTTGTTGTGGGTTGTTTCAAACACTGGGGACTAAAAAAAAATGTTCTTGCAATATATTTGTGTTTTGTTTCTCAGAGACTCACAGCTGTGCTAGCCTGTTGGTAAGAGATTATAAATGTGTTGTCATGAAATGTAATGTTGTGTTTCTTGTTACATATCACTGCCTTTAAAAAATAATAATAATAACTGCCATAGCAGAAACAATGCTGGTGTTAGTGTTTCCTTTTTGCACTTTGCACATCTTATGGTCATTTTTTCAGTGGGGAAAGTAACTACGGGGCGTTGGTGTTTGCACTACAGTGATAAAATATTGACCACTTTATTTCCCACAAGAGACAAAGTCAGAGAAAAAGAGAAAAAATATATATGCAAAATGGGGAGTTTGGGTGTTGGCATGAATGTGCTCCATTCTGCATGCTAAAGGGGGAGCAGAGCCCTCCCAGGGGGTCCTTGGTGTAAATAAACCATTGACAAAATCCATATGTGATGTCTGACATTATTTACGATCTTCCTGGGTTCTCTATAACTGTGCTAAGCCTTGGTGGATGTTAACAGTCAGCCTGAAGTGTGTCATATTTATAAAGGGGGAAGGTTTGTCTTACATAGGGCAGTGTTATAGAAGGTACGCTCACCACTAAATTACTACCAAAGTGAGGAAAGGCCAGTTCACCGCCAAAATACCATGACACCAAATTACCACCAACATTAGGTAAGGCCAATTTACTGCCAAAATACCACGATACTAAAATACTGCCAAGTTAGGTAATAGCCCTAAAGTTAAAATCTCTTACAGGACCCACATACAAGAAAGTGGTGGGGATTATGGTCTCTTTTATGTTTTTGCTCACCTGTAAGACCTCTGCTGGGGAAAAGAAAACCAGCAGTTTTCCTGGGGAGCCAGGTAAATGAGAGAGCCATAGGATTGTGAAAGGGGGACAATACAAAGGGGCACAGGAAACAGGAAAGTGTGGGTTGTTTAGGTGAGGTCAAGGGAGGTGAAGGAGGACCAATAGACCAACTGGAGGAAGAATAGTGCAGAGGAGCGTGAAGTGGGGTTGCTGAAGGAGTGTGCAAGGTGTGTTATTGTTGTTGATAGAAAGTGGAACCTTGGTGTGAGTGCACATGAAAGTTGTGGGAGTGAAGCTGTAAGTGATTTCAATCCGGCATACACCTAAGTCAACGCCTAGCATGTAATGCACAACTGAAATCCTCATTTATTTTTGTCTAAAAGTTCTTTATTCTGAGCGATATACCACTCATATCACGCCCTTCTCCTGGAACCCCCCCACCCCCCGGTGGCACTGAACCAGGAATCAGGCTGGTTTGCAAAGGTAAAGATTTATTTATGTAGTTAAAATGTTATCACAATATGTCTTCATAGGTACACAACAATCACCAATGGGGTGATGTAACACTGAATGATCTCTTTAATACACATGGAGTAAGTAGTGAAAAAAACAATTCAGCACAGGAAATAATACTTGTTTGTGGTTTCAGATAGGATAGCACTGTGGTTAAAGGTTCCCCTTGCACACCCATCAACCCCCAATAGGTAATGTAAAGAGATAGGAGAAGAGAGCAGATATTCAGGAATGGCAGAATTCAAACAGAATATCAATCCCACTTTCCCCCTTTCAAACAGAAGAGACTGTCAAGCTGTCAGAATGGCTTTTTAAAGTTATCTTTAAAATGAACTGGGCAAAACACCAAATATGGGCTACATTTCTGAAATTGCTATAAATTCTTATAGGAGCCACTTTAGATAGTTGCATAATAATGATTTAATGCAAAGAAAACATTTGAAATCTTAAAATTCAAGTCGGAAGCAATCAAAAGCTGTTTTACATGTGTAAGAATTATCCCAAACAAAAATTTGCAGCAAACTTTTCACTGTGCGATTCTCACGATAACGGGAGAACCATATTGATTTGGAATGTGGTTTTAGATGCGATCTAAAGCTGTGGGTGTTAGCTACAAGCAGAAGTTGAAATTTTGGTTCTAGCACAAAATTGTGGGAGTTACATGCGTTTTAGTAGAGGTTGCTATTTCGAGATAGGCGCAAGAATGGAAAACAGGAATGCACTTTTAAAATGACAAAAGAGTTTCTACACCAGAGGATGACTATGAACAAAACGAATACCACACAGGAACACAGTCACTTGATCAGAATGACTGTCTGCGGAGGAATCTCGCCTTCTTCAGATGAGAAAAGATCAGCGTAGAGATAGTTTTAACAATACTAGTTGTGGAGGAAAGATAGTATGGTTTCAATAGAGAGTTCAGACAATTCAAAAATACTCCTAACAATACAGGTTCTGAATCCAAGATAGGATGGGTTTAAGATAGGGATTGGACTATGCAAAATACATATGCCAGTGACCCAATTCTTTCTATAGATACTCACTGGATATGTTTTTAATGGAACCGCCAGGATTCTGGTCAGGGGACTGGATCTGGGTTAGGACAGACAGCTGGGAACATCAGACTGGGCAGGATTGGCAAGGCACTCTTGTCACCGCATGGCACAGGACTGGACTGGATCTGCAATGCACTCTGGTCACAGCACAGCACAGGACTGGATTGGATCTGCCCTTCTTGGTTCTGATGATAATTATTTTCAGCAGGCAACCAGTACCAGTGCAGCTCGGCTGTATCTGATGCTTCCCCTTAGGTTTGTGGGGTTCTGGTTCTGGAAATTGAGGCCTGGCTGAAAATGGTTCAGCTATGCAATGGGTTTCTGCTTTGCCAGGTTTCTGGAGTCTGGAGCAAGTAAGATGTAAAGTTCAGCAGCAGGGTGCTCCGTCAGCATCAGGATAGTGGCTGAATCTGTCTGTCTTTCTGTGTGGTGAGCTGTCTCTATTTATGCTATGAACAGATGTCATGAAAGCGGTGTGTGGACTGGTTTAGTCTAAGCTTGCCCCTTTTGACAGGTGGTTGTGTCAGAGTCTACTGTCTGCCTTGATAGGAAGAGAGAAACAGAGTGTCACCTTTATGGTGTGATTTTATGAGGCTGAGAATCCACCCCTAGCCCCTGGAACATAAAATCTACTTTTGCCACAATAGATATTTACACATGTGCAACCTCTATAACAATCACATATACAGATTACATATTTTCTATAGCAGCTACTCCTCAAAACCCTGTAGCTGTGGGATCTTGTCTCTGCTTTTCATAGAATGTTGCCCTTTTCATCAGGAACACAATGTCCAATTTTTAAGCAAATTTCTACAAGTGTGCGTGTTTAACTTGGGCATAAGTGTATAACGTTTCATACTTCTAGCAGAAATACATTTTGCGTAAAATCACATTTCTTGCTGTTTCTTTCCAGAACATGTCACACGATTTTGCCAACTCTTGAAACATGCAGCCGAATTTAGATTCACAAAAATCTGTTACTTTTATATTTTTCACAAATTTAACTGGCAAGTTATCCGTCTTTTTAAAATGTTTCCTTTGTTAATGTTCAGCCACAGATGGTTGTTTGGGTCCACCTCTTGTTGTCTCCCTTCCAGTCTAGGAGCAGTCTCCTCCCTGTTTGCTCCTGGCAGAGGCCATTTATGACTGTCCTCACACCTCACATTTCCTTAGCTGCAGCTGGTCATTGTTCCTCATGCCTCTGTAAACCAGGTTCTTTCCCAACCCCATAATGAATGCTTCTGTGTGATTTCCTGCTGAGGGGAAAGTCCTTCCTTCTGTGACAAAACCTGTTATTCCAGTTTGGTAGCTTCAGCCAGTTTTAATTTAACTGTTAATTCCGTTGAATTTTTTCTTAGCTTACTTGTTGTATCAAATCACAGATAAAATTCTCATTCAAGATTTTAAACCATGGGATCAAAACAATTACAATATGGGTTACTATCAGTAACAGACCTCTTAGATTCCAAACATTTGATTTCATTTTATGCATGTTAAAGTTTAATCAGACAGCCTCCTGACAGCTGTCATTCAGGTGGCCTAGGGTACTGCACCCAGAGATTTTTGACAGATCCACAGACAGGCCATTTTTCCTGTGAAAATCTCTTTATGCTTTCAGTTTTTCAGGACCTTCTAAGTTCATAATGATTTCTTAAACTAAGCGAATTGTAGCACCCAGCAAGAATTTTTTATATTTGAGGGTGTTCTGTACTGGCATTCTGAGGTTTCAGCAAGAAAGAAAAAAGGATTCAAAGCAAGATTCTGGGTTTCATTTAGCAAAGCACTGCTTTTTCCTTCTGTACTCCATTTTCACTTGTTGTGGAGACCAGTAACATATTTCAAGAGTGAGACCTCTGTTCCACTACTGACAACATGCGTGGTAGATTGGGCAGCCATCTTTTTGTGCCTTGCAAAGCGCGCATTTCAGAGGTTTTGGTGCGCACAAGGGTTTTGCAGCCATTTTGCTGTTTTCTGGCACCATCATAACACAGTGATGCAACATAGCAGAGCAAAAGTGGCTCAATACATCCGACAGAGCCCCCCTCCTGACTTGAGTTTGACTGCCCGTCAAGGGAACGTCAGGAGATTGGGATGTTCTTTCTTTCTTTGGTCCAGGTGGAGAAATACAGCTGCATCTCCCATCAGTGCTGGATCGACATGCTCTCCTTGCCGGTTCTGGATGGGAGTATGGAATGGCACTGCAGGCTCCTTGGGTGTTTCCTCCCGGTCCCCAAGTGGTCCGCCTTGGTAATTAGAAATTCTTGTTTCAAATGCTATAAGACAGAACAGAGCAGGGTTATGGAAATGTCCCCACTGCTACTCGTGTAGTGTGGCAGATGCATACCTTGAACACAATTTACAATATTCCACAAATTTATTTACTAATAGTTTTACCAGGTGGATTCATCTAGGTTGCCAGAATGTCCCCCTCTGGGTTTCCGGGTGGCTCCTCTATTTGCCACAAAGTATGCCTGAGTTGGCAACTCTTTAGCTGGTTTATGTGGACCCACTTGTCTTCCCCTTCTGCCAAACTGCCCTTGGGGATGCGGATTCTGTAGGCGACTGGTGAGATTCTGTCTACAATTTCAAAAGGAACCAGTCTCCTACTTGGTATTCTTTTTTAGTTGTCTTAAGGTCATACTGGGTCTTCATACTGTCTGCAGATCTTTCTAAATTCCGCTGATCATAGGCAAAAACATGTTGAAGGTGTTTTTTCAGATTCTCAACTTACTCATGAGTTGTGGAGGCATTTATCAAGGTCTGCTCTTGGGTTCTGTAGAGCAGATGCTACGTTAGCACCATCCTTCGTCCAGTCATCAGCTCAAATGGAGACATTTTTGTTGCAGAAGAAGGGGAACATCTGATGGCCATCAGGACAAGGGGTAATCGAATGTCCCAACTTGGCCCAGAATCTGCCACAAACTTTTTTAATATGCTCACAATAGTCTTGTTGTACCTCTTAACTCCACCACTAGAGGCTAACCGGTAGGCAATATGTAGTTTCCTTCTGACCCCAAGTATCTCCCACATCTTTGTCATCACTTAACTAGTGAAGTGACTACCTTGGTCTGACTCAATCCTTTGGGGTAGTCCAAAACGCAAGAAGATGTGATTGATCATCAGGACAGCTGCTGTTTCTGCCTTGCAATTTGGGGCCGGGAGACATTCCACCCATTTAGTGAACAAGCATGTTATGGTCAACATGTACTTGTTCCCCCTAGGGAATCACGTGCCCGATAAAATCGACTTGTAAATCTGACCAAGGCAGTGTCATCCCCTTCTTTTGGAGGGGTGCACGGTGTGTGAGTGATGTTGGCTGAAACTGTACGCACACAAGACATCCCTTCAAGTATTGGCCGAGATCCTGCCCAATGTGTGGCCAGTATGCAACCTCTCGCAAGATTTCTAATGTTATATGAAACCCCTGATGACCGGCTGTGGCCGCATCATGGGCATGACTTAGCATCAGGCTTCGGGATGAGATAGGGACCACCCACTGGTCAAGGCCAGATATGGATCTCCTCACCAACAAACCGTCTTGGATTTGGAAAATTTTTGGAATTTTCATCAACACTCTGAGGTCCTCTTTCCCAATGTAATGGGTATCCGTCAGGGGAAAGTTCTCCGGGTCCTCAATGTGTTGATAAAACGTACCAATTATTGGAACCCCTTTTTGAGCCATAATCAAATCCGCATCTGGGGTCTCCTTACTCCATTGTGCAGTTGAGAGTTCATTGTGAGCATTTGTCTGGGACCTAGTGATAGCAGTGACCTGGATTTCCCCCAACAGGGACTCGATCTCAAGTAGATCCCCTTGGATGGCTCCGGTTTTGGCCAGCTGATCAGCTAGGTCATTTCCAGTTTTTTCTGGTCCCTCTACTTTAGAATGACCCTTGATCTTTTTCCAGTAGATGGTCATTCCATTCGAGGTGACCAGATCATCAATATTTTGTATTAATTTCCCATGTTTCAAAGGTTTATTATTAGCACATAGCATGCCTTTGGTTTTCCAGTTAACCCGGGGCTCCACGAACCCGTTCCGTACATAATCTGAGTCTGTGATTATGACCAGTTCGTGGAGTTGGTGTTGGACAGCAGTGAGGATGGCTTCATGCACAGCCATCAGCTCTGCCACGTGACTACTTCGGGGACCGATTTTGTACCCAGCAGAGGGTTCTGGGACATCCTTTTCCTGTTGTTGTCAACATGGTAGGAGCACCCATCCACATAGACAGTGGACAATCCCTCACACTGGTCTTCTTCATAGACTTTGTGTGGGGAATTAAGGTAGGCCTCCATGTTGTCCTTGTTTTTAAAACTTTTGTCTTCGAGACAGTTTTCTATGGCACAATCATGCAAGTCAGCCAGACCTTGCGCGAGGGGACTCTTCTTGGCCATATCTGACCTCCACAGGAAAGCCTTGCATTGACAGAATCCTGGAAGTAATTTGGGAATTACTCACATTTCTGGCCCAGATTTTGTCACTTTTAAGATATTGCAAAGGTCGGTGTGGAGTCTCCACTATGATGTGTTCCCCCTGGATAAACGGGCGGTAGTTCTTCAATGCCCACACCGTTGCCAGGAGTGCCTTCTCACAATCGTTGAATTTTTCCTCTACAGAGGATAAAGTCTTACTCGCATAGGAGATTACTTTATTGACCTTCTCATGCTTTTGATATAATTCTGCAGTCAAGCATGTATTTGAGAACCCTGTCTCCAAGAAGAACTCCTTGTTTCTGACAGGGTAAGCTAGACAAGGTGCTTGTGCGAGGCTTCTTTTGAGTTGTCTTCCTGCCTCAGCTTGTTCGGGACCCCACTCCCACTTGACCCCCGCTTCAAAAGATGGATCAGGGGTCTTGTGATCTCTGTGTAATCGTCAATGAACGTTTCTGCTGTAATTAGTTAGTCCAAGAAGGCTCCTTAATTCCAGCAGAGTTGTGGGGTCTTTTATTTATTTTCTGGAGCACTTCTACTTTCTTTTCCTGGGGATAGAGACCCTGAGGAGTTATCTCATGCCCCAAGAAATTGACATGGGTTCTGCACCCCTGTGCCTTTTGGAGGAGACTTTTGCTCCGGCAGCCCTCAACTGTGTCAGACATAACGTTTCTCTGCTATGTGTTCCTTCACAGTTGAGCTTTTGACTAGAACATCGTCTACATAGGCCAGGTTACCCCTTTTACCCAAGTCGGGCATACCCTCTGTTTTGCTCTCCAAGAGTGCACAGACAATTCATCACCAGTACATTTGTAGAGCAAGAAAATAATTTTAACGCAGCTAGGCGAAGCAATAACTCACAACCAGATACGCAGTTAGCCGAAATAATGAGCACTTATATGGCTATTTATTCATAGCTTGGAAGCAACAAGTGATAACACATAAATAAATCACAGAAAAGACAGAGAATTCAAAAGAAAATACATCATTGTGGGCGAAACTGAATCCCTCATCTCGCCAGAAGCGGCTGGAAGACCCCAGTAACAGCCAGGCAGAGAGCACAACAGCCCACAGGAAGGTCGGAACAAGGCATCCCCCCACCGACTGAGGTCTTTGTGGTTTCCCCTGACCTTCCCGATAGCTCCGCATATATGCCTTCCTCAAAGGGGGTGGCAATTTCTCTAACCTTCTGACATTAGAGTTTGCGCATTGCTGAGTGACTGTTGATTGCCGGCCGGTCAACCGACAGTAACCCCAAGGAGCAAAGCTTCTCTCTTCTTCTAAAACTACACGGAAAACAATTCCATAACTCATAGCAAGACATAACAAAACCAGCTTTCCCAGCAGAATGTCCTTGACTGGCTGCTGCATACCAGGTTTAGAAAGAATGTCTTTCAGCAAAGCAAATACAGCTTTTCACTGAGGCATGGAATAAATATCCATTATGGCTCTGAGTGCCCCCAGAATGCACTGCGCACCAGCGCCATGTTTTAGCTCAAGCATAACAATTCTACCCTTGGATATTTATCTTCTATAGCCCAGTGGCAAAGGGGCGGTCTCTGGAACCGACGAAACGTTAGATCCAAGTTAGAAATACATCAAACACAACAACAACCAAGTATTATAATAGCTAAAATAATGCAAATGCAGGCCAAGGCGTAACGCAGTGTACCCCCAATGTCAGGAATCCATGAAAATAACCGATCCCACCAATTCCCAACATAACTTTGAGATACTTGGGAAATTAGGTCCCTCAAACCTCTAATATGACTTTCAATGGATCGTGAATGGTCACTTAGATTGAAACAACACATACCTTCCACTGCGTTACAGCCCAAATTATGTTTCAGCAAGAGATAATCAACGACATCCTGTTTTGCAATGTTGCTTTTCTAATAACTTTGCTATCAAGGAGCAACTCTTCTAATGCTTGAGAAGTATGATTCAGACCTGTTACCACTAAACATGCTAGTATAATCAAAGATTTGTAACCCACAGCAGCTAAACCCCAGACTCCCACTAATGAAAGGGCTAACACTAGAACTTCAGTCTCTGATAATAAATGCACATGTGAATCACAATCTGGGGACAAACCTACAGATTCAAAAGTTGACCTTTTGCTTCGAGACATGCCTGGGTGTAAAGGGAACATCATTAGCCCTAATCAAGTTAAGGCACATGGACCTCCGGAAATGTTAGCTGGAATGTAAGTGTATGTGATATTGCCACATGAGAAGAGCCATCCTGTTGGAAGTTTCACGTGATACATATGACTGGCAGCTAACACTGTATGATTGCAAGACATAGAATTATTCACACTGGTACATGTGCGTGGAACTCGAGAACACAACCTTTTTTCGAACGTAGTTGGATTTTTCTGTTTGGTTAAATTCAACTGTTGGCATTTGCCAATTTCATTTACATCGCAGGTCATAAAGTAACACACATCACCTTGAGTTATATTGTATGTTATAATGTGTGTCAAGTTCCTCCACTTGCGATCTGTTTCTTGACAAAACCTGCAGTACTCATAGACGGAAAAGGATTGTCTAATATCGGAATCCTGAACCAAAGAATCATTGTGCGTGACGCCAAAGATGTGTTTTAGAAATGGAACTGGTGTCAGTACCGCTACTAGACATTTAGTCAACAAAGCTTCTGCATGTTGCACGTCAGTAATGCAAAAGTGCGAAATGTTGAGTACTTGCTGTGTCAAGTACGTCCACATATTCACAGTTTTTGTAATCATCGGAGAATATTTTCATCGTCCTTAAGATATCTGTTGTATAGCTGGCATCAACGTTGTTTGCGTCTGCAACTGACGTGATTTTCACATTCCACAAATCCATTTCTTTGGTCTGGCTGGCTTTTCGGCATCAGCATAGGGCTGCTTTTGGACATCATTGCTCATCATCATCGGTTTCCCCTGGATCGCTGGCACAGATGCAACATGTTTTGTGGGAAGCAGCATGCCGTTTGACTCTCCCAAACGGAGTCCATTTAGTCCCACAATTACACCTGCCAGGCTCAGGATCTACAAGGCAAACCCAGAAAAGAAATATCAGTGTTGAAAATCACTCTCTTAGGTAACATTTGTCTGCGGGCACATACTGCCATTTCTTACTACCGTGCTCCATCAATAAGACTACCTGGTCCTTGCTTGATGCAGTAACATCTGCAGGCACTGGTGGGCCACTTGGCCTTTCGACCCACACCTTCGCACCCGGTACCATATTGTCTGAAGAGCCAACACCATGATCCCCACGGGTAGTTAACACTGTAGGAGGCTCCCCCTTTTTAATCATGGACAATTTAACAGGAATAATAATCAACTGGGCCACCCGATCGCCCTTGTGGATGGGTAGCAATTTGTCCCTACTATTCATCAGGATGACTTTGATCTCACCTTGGTAATCGGCATCAATGACCCCCTTCCAGCAATTGAACTCCCTTCAATGCTAGGCCAGATCTAGGGGCAATCCATCCCATATGCTCTGGAGGAATTTGTACCCTAATCCCTGTTCCAATCACAACAATCCCTCTTGGGTCTAATCTGATTTCCTCATGAGAATGCAAGTCTACCCCTGCTGACTCTGGAGTCGCCCAATAGGGAGCTAAAGAACCCAGGGTAATTTCCCAATACAATAGAGTTTCTCTGACTGAGTTGGGTTGAATCTGTAAAGCAGGAATCATTAGCCGCATCAAAGGAGTTTCATGATTATTCACAGGCCTATTGTTTAACACTTGCACCACCTCAAACACACGATCACGCCAGCCTGTTAAACTGCCATCTCTGGATTTGCGCAGCTGCTCTTTCAACAAACAATTCATCCGTTCAATTAATCCTGAAGCTGCAGGGTAATAGGGTACGTGATAAAGCCATTCCATACTCATTTCCTGACAGTACTCTTGAATTAATTTGCCTTTTAAGTGTGACCTATTGTCACTTTGAATCTGCAAAGGCACCCCATAATGCAACGTGATCTGATCCAACAACTTAATGGTGTTCAGTTGTGTGGCACGCTTGCACGGTAAAACTATCATGTATCCCGAGTATGTATCCACAATAGTGCATGCATACTGACAACCTCTACTGATTGGCAGGGGTCCGATATAATCAATCTGCCAAATTTGACCTGGTAATTTTCCTCTTCGCAGGGTACCTTGGACAATCTGAGGGATAGGCCTGTGCTGTTGGTGTTGGAACACTGGACATTGCAAAATTATTGTTTTCACTACCTCTAAAGGAATACTGATTCCTCAAGTTTGTGCCAACCTGGTAGTAGCCTTTTCTCCAAGGTGCCCACATTTCTGGTGAGCCCACTTGGCCAAAGCCTCCAAATCGTCTTCCTGAGCCTCGGCATCCACAGATGAAATCTTGGTGTGTTCATCTGCAACAGAATTAAACCAACGCTCTAATGAATCTGCGGCACAAAGCGCACCCACATGATACACAGTGACTTCACTTTGTGATAACAGCTCAGCAATATCTTGCCACCGTTCTTTTCCCCACAACTCTTTTGAATGAATCATGCACCCATTCTTTTGCCAGGTTGGCAGCCACACCGCCAATCCATTTGCCACTGACCATGAATGTGTGTACAAATGAGATTTACCAGGGGTCTCTTGTTTCAATGCTTGGTAAACTGTGTAAAGTTCTGCAAACTGACTGCTCTTCCCTTTCCCTGATGTGGTCAAAATCTTTTTTCCCACATATTGGGCCGAGCCATCTGTAAACCAGGCATGTTCTGTCTGCTTTACAGTCAGATCGCCATAAGGTACTCCCCATTTCATGGGAGATTCGCGTTTTTCAGACACTTCCGGCGGTATGTAATCTGAGGGTGGTATGTTGGCCACATCCTCATGTAATTTGGCAATCAAACCCTTCCCTTATTTAGTTCTGTCTTGAATATACCATTTCCATTTGATTATGCTGGCTTCTTGAGTGTGTCCTATTCTGTGTGTTTTAGGAGAGCTCAGCACCCATTGCATAATCAGGATTTCAGGCCTCATCAGCACATCATGCCCCACTGTCATTTGCTCAGTATTGACCAGGGCCCAATAACATGCCAGCAACTGCTTCTCAAACGGAGTATATGAGTTACCAGCATCAGGCAATTTACGGCTCCAAAACCCGAATGGCACACGTTTCCTGTCTTATTTCTGCCACACACTCCAGTTAGCGTAATTGTCTTGCACAGACACATTCAACTCCACTTCGCCTTCCTTCAAGGGCCATAAATCAAGCACCTGCTGCACAGTATCTTTTGCCAAATCAAATGCTTTTTGCTGCTCTTCCCCCCACTGAAACTCATATTTCTTTCGTATCACTTTGTAGAGGGGGGCCAATATCTGCCCTAAATGGGGAATGTGCTGTCTTCAAAACCCAAACAGCCCTATGATCTGGTGGGCTTGCTTTTTTGACAATGGAGTGGTAAACTCAAGAATTTTCTATCGGGCCTTCAGCACCATCTCCCGATGCCCATTATGCCACTGAATCCCCAGGAATATCACTGTCTCAGCTGGCCCTTGAATTTTGTTCGGGTTAATATCCCACCCTTCCTTCTTCAATCCTTCCATAATGACTTCTAACTGGTGTTGCATCTTGCGCTCATCCTTACCCTGAATCAAAATATCATCAATGTAGTGAGAGATTTGTATGTCAGGTTTACACGGTATCTTGTCTAAGTGCTCTGCCATCAGCCGGCGACAGATAGCGGGCTATGAATGTACTCCATAGGTAACCTTGTGAAGGTGTACTGACGCCAGCTACATGAAAATGCAAACTGCTCTTGCCACTCTTCAGCAATTGGTACAGAGAAAAAGGCATTGGCTCGATCTATCACTGCATATCAAGTCCCCTCAAACTTTTGGACATTCTCAATCAAGTCAATGGCATCTGGGACTGCGGGCACCAAGGGAGGAGTGTGTTTATATAGTTTATGGTAATCCAATGTCATCCTCCAAGACCCATCCCCTTTTTTGACAGGCCAGAGTGGGATGTTCCACGCGGTAGTAATAGGGCGTAACACACCCGCCTCTACATACTCTTTGATGGTGTCTGAAATTTCCTTGTGCCCTCCCCCCCGGGAATGAGGTATTGCTTCATTGCTACACGCTTTGTCGCCAGAGGCACCTGCACTGGGGGCATCTTCAATTTGCCTACAGTAATGGGTGTGCAGGTCAATGCACTCACCCCAAACTGATACGTTTTACCTCCTAGTCCCAAAGTCAATCCTTCTAGAATGTCAAAGCCAATTATGTACTCGGGTATCGGGACAATCAACACTTGGTATTTCTTCCTAGTCAAATGGTCTATTTTCATATCCACTTCTGTTTGTACTGCGGGGCTCTCCTTCCCCCCATCCCAGTAATGGTAAAGCGTCTGCCTTTGAATTGTGTTGGATTTCCATGAATCAGAGAGGCCTCCGCGCCGGTGTCTATCAATGCTTGCACCCCTTGTGTATTTCCCGGCCCCCAAAAAATCGTAACATAAACATGGGGCCGCCTATCAACTTTTATGTGAGCGGACACCACTGGGGCTCGGCCATAACCCTAGTCAGATTTTGAATGAGTGTAACCTGACTCTGCCTCTAACATTGCACTCACCACCTTTCTCAAATCAGCATATGTTGGCGGGTATGGGGAAGGTGTCCCCATAGACCCTTCTTCTTGTTCTTCCTCAGGAGGAGCGGAAGGTGAGGTGTCCCCCTGTGGCTTAGTCACTACCTGTTTCTTAACCTGTTTATAGCGCTCTTTGGCTGCAAGTCCTCTCTTCTTGTATAGTTCATACATTACTCTAGTTTCACTGCCATGAATTTCTTCTCGTGGCACACCATCTTTTAACAAAGCCAAAAACATGTCCTTTCTGGACACTCGGGAGTCTCTACTATCTTGTCTTCTGCCTTCAGTTCTCCTCTCACTGTGCCCCTCTCTCTCTCGGGGCTTGTCACCACTCTTATCCCACTCTGCTAAGTCTGCCAATTGCCGGATGGCATCCACTACTTCATCAGTTGGTTTGCCCGTCATACCTACGAGCAAAGTCATAATGACACTTTTGTATGTGAGCGGTGCAGTTCTGATCACCATATTCCTGGTTGAAACTGAGAGCGGCACGGCCCCCATGTGTCGTTGAGCATCTACATAAATTGCCTCTTTCATAGCATGCTCTCTGACCTTTTGAATCGCCTCCTTCAAAGTGTACCACCTTGTTTCCTCGCTAGGCCAATCTGTAGTAATGGGATACTTATGGTTACATGCCTGGGCTGCTCGGTGCATCAAAGACACCTGTGAATCTTGCCCATTATCATCAGGGGGCGGCCCTGCCCTTAAGACCTCCTGTACATTGGTGTCAGTTGACAAAGGCAAAACACGCGGTGAGTCCGTGGAATCTACTAACAACCCTGCGGCACACGTTTCCTGTCTTGTTTCTGCCACACACTCCAGTTAGCGTAATTGTCTTGCACAGACGCATTCAACTCCACTTCGCCTTCCTTCAATGGCCATAGATCAAGCACCTGCTGCACAGTATATTTTGCCAAATCAAATGCTTTTTGCTGCTCTTCCCCCCACTGAAACTCATATTTCTTTCATGTCACTTTGTAGAGGGGGGCCAATATCTGCCCTAAATGGGGAATGTGCTGTCTCCAAAACCCAAACAGCCCTATGATCTGGTGAGCTTGCTTTTTTGACAATGGAGTGGTAAACTCAAGAATTTTCTATCGGGCCTTCAGCACCATCTCTCGATGCCCATTATGCCACTGAATCCCCAGGAATATCACTGTCTCAGCTGGCCCTTGAATTTTGTTCGGGTTAATATCCCACCCTTCTTTCTTCAATCCTTCCATAATGACTTCTAACTGGTGTTGCATCTTGCGCTCATCCTTACCCTGAATCAAAATATCATCAATGTAGTGAGAGATTTGTATGTCAGGTGTACACGGTATCTTGTCTAAGTGCTCTTCCATCAGCCGGCAACAGATAGCGGGCTATGTATGTACTCCATAGGTAACCTTGTGAAGGTGTACTGACGCCCACTCCATGAAAATGCAAACTGCTCTTGGCACTCTTCAGCAATTGGTACAGAGAAAAAGGCATTGGCTCGATCTATCACTGCATATCAAGTCCCCTCAAACTTTTGGACATTCTCAATCAAGTTAATGGCATCTGGGACTGCGGGCACCAAGGGAGGAGTGTGTTTATTTAGTTTATGGTAATCCAATGTCATCCTCCAAGACCCATCCCCTTTTTTGACAGGCCAGAATGGGATGTTCCACGCGGTAGTAATAGGGCGTAACACACCCGCCTCTACATACTCTTTGATGGTGTCTGGAATTTCTTTGTCCCCCCCCCCGGGAATGAGGTATTGCTTCATTGCTACACGCTTTGTCGCCAGAGGCACCTGCACTGGGGGCATCTTCAATTTGCCTACAGTAATGGGTGTGCAGGTCAATGCACTCACCCCAAACTGATAAGTTTTACCTCCTAGTCCCAAAGTCAATCCTTCTAGAATGTCAAAGCCAATTATGTACTCGGGTATCGGGACAATCAACACTTGGTATTTCTTCCTAGTCAAATGGCCTATTTCTTATCCACTTCTGTTTGTACTGCGGGGATCTCCTTCCCCCCTAGCCCAGTAATGGTAAAGCGTCTGCCTTTGAATTGTGTTGGATTTCCATGAATCAGAGAGGCCTCCGCCCCGGTGTCTATCAATGCTTGCACCCCTTGTGTATTTCCTGGCCTCCAAAAAATCTTAACATTAACATGGGGCCGCCTATCAACTTTTATGTGAGCGGACACCACCGGGGCTCGGCCATAACCCTAGTCAGATTTTGAATGAGTGTAACCTGACTCTGCCTCTAACATTGCACTCACCACCTTTCTCAAATCAGCATATGTTGGCGGGTATGGGGAAGGTGTCCCCATAGACCCTTCTTATTGTTCTTCCTCAGGAGGAGCGGAAGGTGAGGTGTCCCCCTGTGGCTTAGTCACTACCTGTGGAATCTACTAACAACCCTGCGGCACCCCCATCTAGCAATCTCACCATCTATTTCAATAAAGGCTCCCCTGATTTTTGCCTCAAATGAGTAATGATTTCCCCAACCTCCTGCTGGGTGTAATCCTCCAGCATGGTTAAATCCACAACCCCGCCCGCAGGATTCTGCGGGCGGGGTCCGGCACGCCGTCTTCTAACTGGTTTAGCCGCCACTGTCTTTTGATTAAATTCCACTTTGGGATCTGACTCATTTGCCGAGCTGCTCTCTGGGCTTGTTGAGTCAAAATGTCTCCATCCCACTTATCAGGGTCCCAATCCACACCTGCGGTAGCGATTACAGCTGCCACATTTCTTTGGTTCACCCCTCGCCGTCTTTTCCTATACTTATACCGGGCTACTCTGACTGCTGCCCTCTCTGCCACAGCCTGATATTTATCAGCTTTATCTTTACAAAGTTTCATCTGAATCTGCTGCATCAACGCAATTTGCTTTTCTGCAGCCAACTCTTTTTCTAATCGTGAAATATTCTGTTTCATTTCCACATTTTTCTGATGCATTTTCCTATAGGCATGCAGGAGGACCCAACCCCCGCCTTCCGAGTGCGGCACATTCCTTTCCTCTACTAAAATCTGTTGTAAATAAAACATTACTTCTGACGGAGCAGCATCCCCCAAGCCATCATCCCACGTTTCACGCAGACCCGCTCCGCACGCCCCCACACCTGGGCTAATTTATCATATGGGCCTTTAGCCCAACCTGGAATGATAACATCCGGACATTCACCGCCAGCGGGAAGGCCTTTTTTCCTGAACAAACTATTCATCATTACAGTAATTTGCAAAACCTCTTTTTCTTTCTCCTTTCAATACTGCAGTCACTCGTGCAGGCACGCACACACAATTTTATTTTTTTAAAAAGACGGATTAACACAGCCCAACACTCACTGCCAAATGAAAACAATCTTTCGCCTGCATTGAAATGAAAGCCTATCTGCATTTAAACAGATTCTTTAATATTTGGAAACAATTCATCACAAATACCCTGCTCACAGCGCCAAAATGTTTTGCTCTCCAAGAGTGCACAGACAATTATTCATCACCAGTACATTTGTAGAGCGAGAAACTAATTTGAACACAGCTAGGCGAAGCAATAACTCACAACCAGATACGCAGTTAGCGAAATAATGAGACCGTATACGGCTATTTATTCATAGCTTGGAAGCAACAAGTGATAACACAGAAATAAATCACAGAAAAGACAGAGAATTCAAAAGAAAATACATCACCGTTGGCGTAACTGAATCCCTCATCTCGCCAGAAGCGGCTGGAAGACCCCGGTAGCAGCCAGGCAGAGAGCACAACACCCCACAGGAAGGTCGGAACAAGGCGTCCCCCCTCTGACTGTGGTCTTTGTGGTTTCCCCTGACCTTCCCGATAGCTCCGCATATATGCCTTCCTCAAAGGGGGTGGCAATTTCTCGAACCTTCTGACATTAGCGTTTGCGCATTGCTGAGAGACTGTTGATTGCCGGCCGGTCAACCGATAGTAACCCCAAGGAGCAAAGCTTCCCTCTTCTTCTAAAACTCCACGGAAAACAATTCCATAACTCATAGCAAGACATAACAAAACCAGCTTTCCCAGCAGAATGTCCTTGACTGGCTTCATACCAGGTTTAGAAAGCATGTCTTTCAGCAAAGCAAGTACAGCTTTTCACTGAGACATGGAATAAATATCCATTATGGCTCTGAGTGCCCACAGAATGCACTGCGCACCAGCGCCATGTTTTAGCTCAAGCATAACAGCCTTGTGTAGAAAGATGTTAAATTCATTGCTGGAGTTGATGAATCCGAAGGGAGTCCGGGTCCAAGTGTACTGCTACCCCCGAAGGTAAAGGCCAGCTTGTATTGGTCCTCCCTACTGAAAGGTACAGTCCAGTACCCATTGGTCAGGTCAATGGCAGTGAATACCTTCGACCCCTGGATCCTGACCAGCCCTTGGTCAATGTAGGGAAGAGGCCATCGGGAAGTGTGGACCTGTTTGTTGAGCTCCCTTAGATCAGCACAGAGTCTCCACTGGCTGTTTGGTTTCAAAATCCCCAGCACCGGATTATTGAAGGTGCTGTGGACTGGACGAATTATCCCACGGGACTCAAGGTTCTAATTATTTCAAAAAGGGACTCCATTGATGCGAGAGACAAGCGATATTGCTTCACAAACACTGGAGTCATGCCAGGGTCCGTGGCAATTGTTGTTGTGTGGATGTCGGTGAGACCACAGTCATATGAGTCTACCGCAAAGAGATCTTGAAAATCTAAAAAAATGTGTTTCAATGTTTGCTTTTGCTCCAGAGTCTCGCAGGCATCAGCTAGGTTGACTCTCTCTTCAACCATCTGCCTGAAGCTCGGAAAGACTTCTGGTTTGGCTATCTCAGCGGCCTCCTCCAGCTGGGTGGAGAAGTCCCTGGTCAGGGTTTTGACTTGGACTAATGGCTTCAGGTGGGGAAGGCAGTCCTTCTGCACTTGAAAGATCACCTCATCCCTCCTGAAGTCAGAGGTCACATCTTCCTTACCATAAGGGCAGGAAGAGTACACTAGGAAATTCCCCCCAAGCCGGGTGAAGATCATGTCAGGTGTTGTATCATCATCGGTATCACTGTCAAAACAGTCCTTGGGGATTTGTCCTAATAGTTTGTTACCTAAATCTATGGAAAAATGTCAGTCATCCACCGCCATTGCAATAATGATGCCTGCGCCCAGTGTGATACTCTTTAGGTCACTGTTATCCACCTCTATTGGAATGGTGGTGTGTTCTATGTTGACTAGTGGTGTTGGGTTTACCCCCAACTCTTGCTGTTGGAAATGAGCATTAAGATGAACATAGGCATCAGGATTTTTCAGCTTCTGTCCTCTTTTAGTTTTTACTTCCAGTGAGAATTGTCGGGTCCGTTCTGGGATGGTGACTTGCTCTCCAATCTGAATTTCAACTGCATATGGAAGCAGCTGAGCTGATCAAAATGCTTTCTCTGGGTCATCAAAGTCCATGGGATTACCCGCTAATCGGAACCAAGCTTTGAAGTTTATTAGGTCCAAACTAATGGCAAAGTGATTGAGAATGTCACTGCCTAAATGAAATGCAGCAGGGACATCTCGCACAACCCAACAATTATGGACTATGCTCTTGTTGCCTATGGACATTTTGAGCATACACCTGCTAGGCAGGAGATGTTTGGAATTGGGTGTTTCCAGGTCCATTTCCCATTTGTCTACCAGTTTAAATGTGGGAATGGCTGGATCTTTTGGGAGTTTGCGTAACATGGTCTCACTGATGAAGCTCTTACCATTGTTCACACATACTCGGGCGAGAACAGAGTTCTTCCCCTCATTTAACTGAATAGGTATGAACAACTGCTCTCCAATTTTCTGAATATCAGCCAGGCTTTGAGCTGATTTCTCATAATTTTGGACTATAGGAGTCGGATTTTCTGATTGTGGATTTGTATAGAATTTCAGAGTGTTTCCTTCCAGTGTCGAATGCCACATTAAACTGGAAGAAAGGTTGATTTTCAGAAATAGAGAGGACTCCCCATCACAAGTTTGTTGTCCTACTGCAATTACTGTCATGTCTGGGATTTGGTTACTCTGGATATTAAATTCAATTTGGTCAGGTTTTTGTTCAACCATGTGGCATGTGCCATTTAAACTAACATGGTTGACACTCTGTTTCAGTTTTATTGGTCGGTTAGTCTGGGTCCAGAGGACCTTGTTTACACAATCTATGTGGGGAGACAATCTATGCAGAATGTCATTCCCTAGTAAACATGAGGTGCCCTCTGGAGTCATAACTAGGACCGGGTGCTTCACCTTGTGTCGCCCAATTTTAATGTCTAAATCCGCAGTCCCCTCGACAGGAAGTTCCTTCCCATCGGAGTTCTGAAGTTGTCCAGGAAGAGGGGTGAGAGGAATTTGGTATTTCTCCCCCCCTTTCCGAATCCAGCTGATCAAAGGCCATTTTTGACAGAAGTGTGGATTGGGATCCAGTGTCCACCAGTGCCAAAATTGTACATTGCCCCTGTATTTGGACCGGGGCATACAATCTTCCCTCCTTTTCCTCAAGGAGCCACAGATAATGCACATTTTTGGCTAATTGGTGGGTTACTTTATTTGCTTTGGATACTGACAGAGAGGTGGTTTGGGCAGGATTCTGTTTGGGTTCTTGGGAACCTGTAAGAAAAAGGTGACAGCTACTTATGGGGGGAGTTTTGGACTCCCCTCTTTCTGATTCTGGACTGCCCCCCCCCTTTTTGGAGGCAGTCATCAGAATGGGTTTGAAAAAGGGGATTTTCGTGCTGGTCATTCTGGAGTTTGATGATGGGCAGTTTTAACTCGGACCCCACATCTACCCATTTTTGGATCTTTTGTGACCCCTTTTTCTTTGGGAGGAGTTCCCCCATCCCCGAAGGAGAAGATCTTTTTCCCAGTATCCTCTGAGGACCCCTGTCCTTCAAACTGGAAGATTTGCACCTCCTCCACAGAATGGGCTATTTTAGGCTCTTTATTTCTCCTACCCGCCCTTGGTTCCTTAGGTTGCAGGTTTTCAGGGGCAGGAGATTTTGGTTCCGGTTCCTGGGTTTCCAGGGCCTTTCCACAAGTGGGGAAGGAAGCTTCCTCTAAGGCTTTTCACCACCCTTCCCCTTGTGCCTCCTCCCTGGGAACTGGTGGGTTGTCAGGGTTCTTCCCCCATCATTGTTCTGGAGCACCAGACCCTGGATTTGAGGAGTGTTGAGCGCCATGCTCATCTGAGGGTTCTGTTGAGCCCTCAGCATGCGACCCAGATCCTATGCCATGTTCTGGACCTGGTGCTCCAGTTGGGACACCCGCTCTGGCTGGTCTACCCTGGGTTGACCCCAGGAAGGGTAACTATCCCTTCTCGCATAATAGCCCCTGGTTAGGATAGTTTGGTTACCCCTCCACCCTTGGCCTCCCCTCTCCTGGATTGGGCTGTCTGGACTCAGGAAAGTGGGGAAAGAAAGATGGGTTGTTTTGGGGGTTGAAGTTTGGCAGGTACCGTGGAAAGAAATTTGTTCCGACATTTGGGGGATTACTGCCCTCCTGGGGAAAGTGAGGAGGGAAGTTTCCTGGGTTTCCAGCTGTCTGGTTGAATCCCCCACCCCCTTGGGCTGGGGAAGTCTACTCATAGCCCAGGATTGGTCTGTGGCCCTTGTAGCGTGGGCTGATGTAGTCAGGGGAGTTAGGTGTCCCAGTTGTGGGGTTACCTCCCTGACTGGGATTGGCCCGAGGCCCTTCTGGGTCTGAAGTTGGTTGGATTCTGCGCGGGAAGGTTTTTAGGCCCCCCATCTCCAGATCTAAAATGGGGCAACCTTCACCTCCGCCACCTTAGCAGTAACAGGCGTGTTAGTTGGTTTGGGGTTTTTGCTAATAATTATACTTTCTTTTGGCTTCTACACTTCATAGTTGTCTGTTGCTTGTTCAATGACCCAGTCTAGTGATCATTTCTCATGAAAGTCTCTCACTAGCTGGATCATAATGTATTTAGGGAGAGCATGAAAGAAGGTGTTCACAAATTCCTTACTGTCAGTGTGCACCCTTCTAGTGGTCTGCACAAAGGCGCATTTAAATTCCTGAACAAATTCTTGTGGGGCCTGGTCTTCCCCACATTGTAAGTTGTAGGCTGCCTTGCGGGCCTCTTGAGGTTTTCTATGAATAGAAAAATGTTTCAGGATGGCCGCCCTATAGGTGGACCATCTGGAATGGTTCTGATGCTCCAGCCCCGCAAAGAAGCTGGAGCACTCAGTTGAAAATGTCCACTTTACCTACTGAATACAGCTTTGGCTGTCCTTCGGGTGGAAAGTCTCGATCATCTGCTCAAACAATTCAAGGTGCTCCCAAACCAAATTTTTGGCATTTTTGTGGTAGGGTGTAACGACGTTCCTAATAGCTTTTATTTGTTTCAGGGGATCCTTGAGTAAAGCTCTCTTAACTTTGTTAGCCTTTTTAGTTCTGGCCACCCTAGTCCACTCATCCTCTGACTCAGAGGCACTGCTACCAGAGGTGACTGTCTGATCTTCTAGACTCTCCCGAATTCTGGGAGCTTGTGAATGGCTGGCAGAATGTGGGGGCCTTGTCTCCTGGGACCTGTGGTGCTCAGACGAGTCTTCTGACTCTTCCTTGCTCCCTGGATTGGTTGAGTACCCCCCCCCCCACTGTCCTAGCTGGAAAGATGTTTCAAGTATGCTCTTAGTGGGCCTAGTCTCATGGAATTCCCCACCAAATTTCACTGACTGATCCCTAGGTATGTAATATTTCTGAGGATCCAGCTCTCTTATTCTCCCCTCACTGGAGTCTCCCTGATAAGAGAAGATGGCCCTAGTATTTGGGAACCTGTACATAGATGCCCGCCCATCCATTTCTGGGAGGCGCTAACCTATTCCCATATTTTCCATTGTGTTGAAGTCTGCCATCCCCGTGGCCCTTGGTTCATATGAGCCAGTGGACATGGGGGTGGCAGAGTCCATTGAATTGAAGGGATTGAAGTCCCTGATGCCAGGGTTCCTGAGGTTATGCTTAGGGGTTTCCCACTCCCATCTGACCTCATCTCTTTCAGCCCCTACTCCCGGATAAACTCCCAAAATCTGACCCTTTTGTTCCTCTTTTGAGGCATTACTGGTCTCTATGAGTTGTTCCTGTATGGCTATCTGTCTTTGGAGCCTGTCATTTTTTTCACAGAGAGCCTCATTGTCTCTCTGTGCTTCCTGCCTGCATTGCGTGTATTGGGCCAATTTGTGCTGCAGGAGACTCACCTCCTGTGTTTGGCCCTTACTGGCCTGATTATTCTTTGCCAGAGCATCTTCTACCCTCCTGGTATGCTCTAACAGCTTTTCATAGTCCATTTTGAGTTCACCCAGTCCCTGAAGGGCCTGGTGATTTCATTCTAGCTTGGTTTTTAAATGGCTGACTTCCTGGCCTAGGGCATCCCTCTCTTGACATAGAGCCCCCTCTGCTCAGCCAGGTCGTCCCTTTGTTTCCTAATGGGATATAATTTCTGGCGCTCCTCATCACAATCTGTTTGACTGTGGAGATCCTTCACTATTAATTTATAATTTTCCTCCTTTAGTTTATCAATCTGATTTTCTAGGGCAACCATCTGCCCTGCGCAAGGCTCTATTATAATTTAATTGCTGTTCCAGCTTTTGTTGGCTCTGTTGTAGAGAAGGGTATCCACGTACTGGACCTAAAGGACGGTCTAGTACCCAAATCTTCCCTTGGCTGTGATAGTTCCACACTAGGATTTTGGTATTTTTATTTTAATTATTTATAAAAAGAAAGGATTTTTAGGAAAACTTTGTTGCGTGTAATAAAAAAAGACTATCCTCTAGGTGAAACAATGTTTGACTTCATTTGGTTTCCGCGGGGGCATATTTACTTTAAAAAGACGCACAGTTCCCTAGTTTTTGTTGTAGTATTTTTACCACTGTGACTGTGGTGCTAGGGGGTGGATATAGTTAGTACATGATGGACCAGGGGTCCTCGTATCAATTTCTTTTTGTTCTTCTTTTGTTTTTCTCTTAATATTAATATTTCCAAGTTTTTGATCCATGTGTCTGGATACACAGTGAAAGTCCTTGATCAGTCCTATTATTCACTTTCTGGAAAGATCAAACTGTAGTCTGGCATATTTAATTTGATTTGATTGCACAGGTACAGTGTTATGATTAGCCAACTGGTTTCAGTGGGAAGGACTACTTTCATCAGGGCCGAGACAGCTGATGGATAGTAGCGCTGTTGTGGTTGAAGAGAAGCTGAATCTAGCTTTTTTTATTCAATAGGACCTGCCTGTATGAAATACAGAGCGGGATGGGGACAGGGAAGGGGAAGAAGGAGGAGGAGAGAGGAGGCACATACATGAGTGAGAGTAGGGCTACAGAGTTTGTCCCTAATATACCTTTATAGGTGAAATCTTACCCTAGACACTGGTGTCTTCTCTCGTCATGGTGGTCCTAGTGTGTGACTCTACAACTTCAGTCCCACTGCAGGTGCTGACAATGTTCAGCCGTGTGCAAAACCACCTAGATATAGACCATATATGACCACATGTCTTTAAAGAAGAGATCACACTCCCTAGGTATCGATTATATATTAGCTAATATTACCTATCTAAAAGACAATACATAAGGAGCACTAATTTATAAGATCCCCCATTAATTCCATGCCAAAATCCCTCCTTATTTTCCCCAAGATTGAAAAGCATGCACATTCTATTGCCTACACATATATACTATCCGAGGACAACTACCCTGTTTTAATATTGCTACCCTTGGGGCATATTGCAAAACCAATCTATTGAAAACAATCGCTGTGTGGAGCGAAGTCCTTAAAATAAAAGAAATGTCTATAATGTCAAAAAATGTTCTGCAAGATATTAGTTTTAATTCTTCAGGACTGCCACTGCATCAGATGTTGAATCATGCTGTGTTGCACCCTGCTGGTTTTATGTTCACACCAGTGTTCTCCTTAGCGTCCACGACCCTTCTTTCTTCTAGAATGGCATGCAGACTGACAAGAGAAACGGGCGCAGAGGAATATGTCAGTCTCTCTTCCTGTTGCTCTGATACACACATATAAAAATGTAAATGTACATTTTATATCGTATTTAATGCCGGGGACAGCCTCTAGAAGAGGGACCAGGTTTCGAATCTCTGATATTCTGCGTTGTTTTGCTTCCAAGACAAAAAAAAGTTGCCCCTGAGCTATCCCACCTGCCCCGTGACCAGCCATTAAATTGAAAACACATGACTATCATGCCTGTTCTTTAACTTGGGTTTCCCGGAAACTGAGGGAACTCAAGCTGCAAAGACAACTATAGGCAATCTGGTCATCTATACATTACAATCGAAAATAGTTCTGTTGCATTTTGTCTCTTTTTTTTGTTTTTCTCGGTTGCCGACCTATCAACCACAGTAACACGGTAAAGGGAAATGTTCTCTTCAATAGACAATGCACCTTTTTTTAACTCGAGTTTCTGGCTCTCTGATATATAATGGTACTCTATTGCCAGAGCTGCATTTTTGCAATGCTAGGTTTTCCATCCTTTTAGATTAAGAAATCCGTGGTTAACTATAAAGGTGCCGTCAATTAACCACTATTGGCCTAACAATCTTTCCCATGTTAATTTGAGGTCACCTGTCTGTAATGTAAAAAAGGGACCTCCTTTAGAATAGTATATTTTGCATTTTCTAACTCCATCTGCACTACAGGATGGCATAGGTGCTGTTGGGGGTCTCTGGGTGCCCCCATGCGTGCCCGTGAGCCCCTCCGCCTACAGACCTCACACAGGACACAGCTGTATGCTTCGGGCTCCCCGGTCGCTCTGACGCGGCCGGGAACGCCCCGTTTATTTAAGCCGCACGCGGCGACGTGCAACGTCACGCCGCCGCGTGCGCATACCCTCACGGGGCAACGCCACACTCCTCCTTTTTCCGGGAGGAACAACAATAACACACACTTCTAAATATTGCACTGCACACGAAATAACAATTGAAAAACTCAGAGCCCATGCCCCTTTAATGCCAACCTCCCGAATCCCCTCACTTCGGAACACAGTCAATCGGCCCTAGCACATAGTCACCGAGGTAGGCAGGTTTCCCTCGCCCAGCCCTCTGGGGGTACCTCCCACCTACCTCCACCGCAGGACTTCCCATCGTTCGAGTCCCTCGACCTGGCGACCCCAAGACTTCCCCCCGGGAGGTGTCTTCATCCGGGAGGTCCGTCTCCTCCGGGTCCGGCGGGAGTTCGGCTCGAGAGTCACCCAGCTTCTTAAAGAAACTCACATTCCGAGTGACGGCCGATTTCCCATCCGAGGCCGTCACCATTGACCCTATTACTGAAACCACATCCAGTGGTTCCGGTTCATACGGGAGCGATAGCTTGCCATGGGGGTGTCGGTTCCGGATCAGTACTTTGTCCCCCAGTTCCAGCCGCTGCGGACGAAGACCCCGCCTGACATTTTCTTGGTGTGTCCTTGTCTGTCGCTCCACGTCCACCCGTTGGTTGTCTATCACACCAGGCTCCTTTTCTTGTACCTCCGGCAGGAGGCCTCGGGGGCACCGTCGGAATAAGACTTCCGCCGGGGCAACCCCCGTCAAGGCATGTGGGGTGGTGCGGTAGACCCTCAGAAATTGGTATAGCGCCCGCTGTAGGGGCTGGCCCTGCCCTTGGGCTATTCGGAACGTCTTATTGAGTGTTCTCATCAGCCGCTCTGCGTCCCCGTTCGCCCGGGGCCACAGCGGGGACACCTTCCTGTGTGTCACTCCGCAGCCCTCCAGGAACTCCGAGAAGCGGGCGCTCTGGAATGGGGACCCATTGTCCGAGCACAGGGTTACTGGAAACCCATGGGTGGCAAAGATCTTCTCCACTGCTCCCACCACGTGCTCGAACGCCACTGACTCGACGAACTCTACCTCGGGGTATCGGGAATATTCATCGACAATGGCCAGGAAGTGGGTGCCCACAGCTGTGGATCCAAAGTCTGCGTGCACGATCTCCCATGGCCGGGTCCCTCGTGGCATTACCTCGATCTCAGGTTCCCGCTGGACCGGGGAGGCCGCCTGGCAACACACGCAGGCCGCCACGAAATCGTCCACCTTCCTCTCTAGCTCAGGAAACCACACCTTCAGCCTCAGTCTCGCCTTTGTCTTGGCGGCTCCTTGGTGTCCCTGGTGTGCCAGATTGATGACCTCATTGACCTTGGACCCCGGCACCACCAGGCGATCACCCCGCAGCAGAAGGCCCGACTCCGAGAAGGACAGCTCGTCCTTCACTTTCCAGAGTTGCTCGAGGGTCACCTTGGCCTCTTGAGTGCGCCCCGCCACCAGCTCCAGCATGGACTTCCAGGATCCCGACCGCATGGAGCTCCTCAATATTCGGAAGCATTCATCGTTGGCCGCGGCAGCCTCCAGTTCGGGTAGCGGCATTGCGTTGGGAGTGGCACCCTCTGCCACCATTCTGATGTGGTCGTCGGCTTCCTCTGCGCAGGAGTCTTGCACTGATTCTCGACCACCTTCCGGGTGCCGGGATAGGTAGTCAGCCGCATTGTTGGCACCCGGCCGGTAGATCAGGGTGACGCCATATTCCAAGAGGGCAAGCATCCACCTCTCGATTCTGGCCGGCGGCTTCGATGATGATCCAGCCATTATCGGGATCAGCGGCTTATGGTCCGTCACCACCATCACAGGTCTTCCCAGCACATACCGACGAAAATGCCGACAGCCCCACAGGACGGCCAGGGCTTTGCGTTCTATCTGGGAATATCTCTGTTCGGTTTCAGAGAGGGCCTTACTGGCGTATGCCACTGGTCTGATTCCTCCATCTCGGCCCACTTGAGTGAGCACCGCTCCCAGACCGAACGGGCTCACGTCTACCACAATTTCAGACTCAAGGGCCGGGTCAAAGAAAGCCACTGTGTCATCTGCAGTCAGGGCACCCTTGATGTCTTCGAACGCCGACTGCTCCAACGGGCCCCACTGCCAGGCTGTCTCCTTTGTCAGGGCCCTTTTCCATTTTAGGACTTCCATGCTGGAGACGAAGAAAATATTTTCCTCGTCCTCCTCCTCTGCTTCCTCCGCCGGCGCATCCTCTTCCGCCTGCTCCACTTGAGCTACGTTGGGCGGGCGATTCTGGCGAGGAGTCCACAGCCGGGGTTGTCCTCTCGGAATCAGCACAGGTAGAGTCGCTCTACATACCCTCGAGAAATGGTCGGGTATCCCGCAGCGTCCACAGATCTTCCCTATTGCCATACACTCAGACGAGTGGGGGAGGTCATAGCCGCACTTTTGGCATGACTCCCTGGGTTTTCCTGCTCTGTCTCTGGGAGCTCCACCAGGCCTTCGCACCCCTCTGCCGCCCCGCCAGACGGCGCACACCTCTTCAGGCCGCGCGGCGCGGGATCCAGCTTCCATTTTGTTGGCCCGGGCCTCGGCCACCTCATGACACCGCCCCAGTTCTAGAATGCGGGGTAGGGTAAGGCCAGGCTCTCTCAGGACCTGCCGCCTCAGTTTGCCCGATGAACACGCCTGGATTAGCATGGTCCGCATCATGTCCTCCGCATCCCCCCACGCACACCCTTGGGAGAGGCGGCGCAGGCGACCATAGAAGGTGTCGAGAGTCTCATCCTCCTTTTGCCTGGCCGAGAGCATAACGAATCTCTCATAATCCACGTTGGCAAGGGGAACGAAGTGTGCGAGGAGAGCGGCTTTGGCTTGGTCGTAGGAGTTGTCTGTCGGAGTCAGTGATTCGAATATCTCCTGGACGGCGGCTCCGGCTGAATACAACATCGTAGCCACCATACTATCATTGTCAGTTACCTGGGCGGCCCGGAAGTACATGTCCAGGCGTCCGATCCATCTTCTCCACCGGGGGCCCAGGCTGGACGGGGGGCCCGCCGTGTCGAATTCCGGAATGGGCTGCAGGGCCGCTTGCGTCCTGACCTGGGCCATGGCCAGATGGGGTGGTTGAGCAGCGGCACCTACCGCAGGCCTTGGCCGTCCAGATGTTGCCACAGGTGGGGGTGGCTGCGGGGGATTCTGCCGAAATAGATCTGCCAAACCTTCGTCCTGTGAATCCTCCGAGGTCGTGGCAGCCGCACCCTCCAGGGTGTCGGTATCACTCATAGGCCCAAACGCACAGGCACCCTCGTTCCAGATCTGAGGGCCGCAATTTGGACCTCTCCCCACACTGCCACCTTCCTCGTGATGATGAAGGGGTTAGAGAAGTTTTCCTGAACCGGAGGTTCCAAAAATTGAGCTTGGAAAGTGGAGTGGGCTGAGAAGGCCCAGCCACCTCAGTCCGTCTCCCAGCTCCTACACAACGTCAGAGACCCAAAATTCGTCAAAACATCAAAACCCAGGCATGGGCCTGCAGGTTAGGCTGCCCGCAGTCAGCATATCCAAAAATTTGGCTCGGATCACCTTCCGACTCCAAACCGGAGCTCCTGGAAGTTCCGCAACCACGTGTGCAAAATGGCCGCCAGCCGAGTCTATGGTCCGCGGCCACAGCGTGAGACGAAACATCCGCGGATGTTCCGACGTGTGGAAAAATTATCGTGGATGGCTCTCACCGCCGGGCCTGGGCGTCCAGCAACACTCGTCGCCACTGTTGGGGGTCTCTGGGTGCCCCCATGCTTGCCCGTGAGCCCCTCCACCTACAGACCTCACACAGGACACAGCTGTATGCTTCGGGCTCCCCGGTCGCTCTGACGCGGCCGGGAACGCCCCGTTTATTTAAGCCGCATGCGTCGACGTGCAACGTCATGCCGCTGCGTGCGCATACCCTCACGGGGCAACGCCACAGGTGCTAGCGCCTCGCGGAGCACTTACGGCCAGGTTGTGACACAAATAGAACTGTTCGGCGAGGGGTCGGGCTGGCAATTCGGTTTTGCTTATGTGAAAAGGCAATATTGGTGGACGCCGCCATCTTAAGGCATAGCCAGACACCTCATGTCAGCACACTATGTGAGTAGCGTCTCCAAAACGCTATTGATAACGCCCTCATCTTAGAATGGATTTCTTGAGCTGGGAGTCCTTCCAGCATTCTCTTCCGCATTCTTCCTTATGTAGCTATGGATGGCAAAATTCTGGTCCTTGACATGTAATGCACATCAAACTGCAAAGTGTTGCTGCTGTTCCTCAATATTATAGAATCATGGTATTTCATGTAAGGAACCCGACCACGTGTTCTTATATGTAGTAACTCCATGGCTTTGACCCAAGAGTGTATTCTCTCACGTGGGCAGGGGCACCACAAGGGCGTCATTGCCCAACTGGAACTTTATGTAATTTTGCAGCACATGTACTGATAAAGATTGGGCAAAATGCAATACGATTTACGATCTGTTCTATAGAGTAACACAAAACAATCTAATAGAGGCCAGAGGGCACAGCAGCATTTTACAACCCATTTTCATGGTGCCTTGGCCCACAATATATACGAGCAAGGTTCCTGTAAAGCATATGCCCCCTGTGTATGCCATCATCACAACTGTAAAACACTTTCATGATGCTGGCATCCACACTGAAATTCATACATCCATGTAAAAGACTTTCATGACAACGCTGCCTTTCGCTCTCTGAAACACTTGTGGTCAAGCGCGATACAAATCCAAATATAATTTCATGTCAGTATGTCATCATTGATACTGAAAAATATTTGCATGCAGCTGATGCCCCCAATATATGTTATAACTGGCACCCACGTCAATGCCCTCAATATTATTCATCAATGACAATTAAGGGGCCAGTTCGTGTAACAAACGTGCGCTGAAATTCCCAGCGCAAGCAAACGCAAGGAGGCGCAAGCGTGAGAAAGCAAGCGCACGCGCACGCGTGCGATTCAAGGAAGGCGCTGCGCTACTTTCCCACTGGTTGTGCGCCAAATCCGTGCATGGCGCACGCTGGCACACACGTCTGCAAACAGCGTGCGCTAAGCACACAGCGAAAGCGCACATAGTGCAGCGCACACAACAAAAGTAGGCGGAACAGGGGGCGTAAACGCGGGATGGGGAATAACGCATGAAAACGAAGGCGTAACGGGGAAGTACTGCTGGGAAGTACACCGAACGCCCACACGCACGCGAACCACACGTATTCAAGGAATCAAATAGGGCAAACCCGTGCACGGGCAAAGACACGCACAGGTCTAAACACGTCCGCCACACGAAGGCAGGCGGTAGCGTCCCCGCGCATTACAAAAGTGTGCACAAATAAAAAGCATGCATATACTGAGTGGGGTACATGTATTCCTGGGGAAAGGGCCCTGTGCGAGTGGGGTACGTGTATTTCGGGGGTGCGCGGGAAGTTTCACATGCGATTTCAGCAGGGTACGTGTATTTCAGGGGTGCGTGGGAAGTTTCACATGCGATCTCAGCAGGGTACGTGTATTTCGGGGGTGCGCGGGGAGTTTCACATGCTATTTCAGCAGGATACGTGTATTTCGGGGGTGCGCGGGAAGTTTCACACGCGATTTCAGAAGGGTACGTGTATTCCTGGGGTTCGGGGGAAGTTTTACACGTGAAAGGGCAACGCCCGTGCGCGATACGTCACAGACGCGCTTATACGATAAGGGCCTTTGGTCCAATGAAATCGCGTATGTGTGCTGATGCACTTACGCGCTAAGGGCCTTTCCTCGAATTACACGCTGACGTGCAATTTTTTCACATGCCAAATCACTCCGTATCAAGCTGGCCACGCGAAAACACACAGAAGACCACGCTCCTGCCCTGAAGGCCATTTTCCTGCCCCCTCAGATCCCCGAGCACGCTCCCACCTGCCATCTGCTGCTGCCTGATTGCCTGACTGCCTGCTGCCCACGTGCCCTGCTATTTGGTGCCTGCACATCAGCCATCTGCAGGGGTCCAGTTGCTGTGTCCACCCCTACTGGAACAGAAGACTCCCGACTGGGATACCATCGCTCCACAGCCCAGCCCCAGGACACAGTTGCCCACCCACGCCTGCCTCGGGGGTCGCCATGTCGGGGCAAACACCATCTGAGACAACTGGCGACCCCCAGCCGGAGGGGCAGAGGGCCACCAGCTTCAGTCAGAAGGAAGTTGGTGTCCTGGTGGAGCATGTCCTGGGGCATTATGATGCCCTCTTCGGAACATCACGCGCCAACAAGGAAGACGGGATAGGATCTGGGACGACTTTGTGGTTGCCATCAACGCGGAGGGGGTGGCAACCCGCAACATCAAGCAAGTCAAGAAGCGCTGTGAGGACTTGAGGTCCATGACCCTCATAAAGGCCCGGCGCCTCGTGGAGGGGGGCCGGGGCAGCATGAGTACCATCCAGATGACGGTCCTGGAATGCGCTCCACGCCCAGATCCTTCAAAGGCAGACCCGTCTGGAGTTGAGCGGTAAGTGGCCAAGCATTGCTGTGTGAGACCGGGCATGTTGCAGGGTGCTGGTTGTCTGATACTAGCCTGTATGTGTGACAAAGGCCATGTACGTATGTGTGTGTGCAGGGACATCATGGTCATGCATGTGAGACCAGTAATGTGTGAACCACATGGTAGGTGCATGTGTTACAATGCAACATGCGGAGCAGCATGCGCAATGCACACATTAATGCATGCCTGTCTCTGTTATTGGACATGGATGGGGTGTGAGAGATGGGTGCTGCTGTCATGGACATGTATGGTGTCCATGTCTGTGTGTCTGACTTGCGTGTCTGTGACTTGTAAATGCCATGGATGCATCGCACATGTCTGTGACAATGTTCAGATTCACTGATGCAGCCTACTCATCCTTGTATCCACTGTGTCTGGGGTGTACGAGGCCAGAGGGATAAAAATACGGTGAAGTGTGTGCATGTGTTTTGCCTGCACTGACCCATGTGTTGTGGAGGGACATGATGGAAGTGATGTTTGACAGTGCCACTCATCTGCTATTGCTTCCTGTCTAGGGGACCATTGTACAGAACTTGTGTTCTATGTCTCCCTCTACACAGTGGCAAGTGATGAAGAGGGCGGAGACGGTGCTGTGGAGGAAAGCGGTAGGGATGCCCCCACCGGCCGGCGACGCAAGGCCCAGTCACCCTCCCAGAAATGACCATCGTCCGGGAGTGAGGGGACTGGTGCTGCGTCTGCCACTACGGCTGCAGCGGAAGGGGTGGGTGAGCCCCCACAGGGGCTTGCAACGGCAGAGGACCGTGTGGAGCCATCCAGGTTGGTGGTTTCCACAGAGTAGGGGGGTTTCGCTACTGAGCCGCACATGGGGCCTGGTGGGAGTAGTACCATTGGTGCAGGTGGTGCAGTCCGGGGCAGGAGGCAGCACAGGTCGCTGTGGAGGGGCCTGTGCATGTCACTGTCCCTGACACTGTGACTGCACCACCATGCACCAGCAGGGATGCCCCATCCCAGGCCCGTCCGCAGGTAGGGGGTATGTCCATGTCATCTGACACTCCTCTACCTGTGGACGAGGGGACCCCTGGCCGTATGGAGAAGATCCTGATTGGTGTCGCGTTGCGCACACATGACATTCGTGATGACGTGCGTGCTTCCCGAGGGGAGCACGCACGTCATCACGAAGAGCAGCGTGCCAACGTGGCCCAGTTGGGAGTGTCCATGGTCGGGGGTTTTGTACATGTGTCGGCCACTCTGGCAGCCCTTTCCTCCTCTGTGGAGACTATGCACCAGTCGTTCTCAATGCTGTCTTCCGGCCCAAATGCCACCAGGGCCCCCTGTGGACCTGCCCTGACCATGCAGCCAGCTCGGTGGGGATCCCATCCCTGCCACAGTCGGGAGTCGGAGGTCCAGCAGGGGTGGACACCCCAGCAACTGGACCCCAGCAGTTGGAGGATCTGCCGGCATCATCGGGCAGGGCACGTGCACGACGGCGTCGGTGGATTCCATCAGCCTGGATGCCGTCGTGCTGGCAGAGGCAGTTGCGTCGGAGACAGCAGCAGGCTCAACGTGGGAGGCATCATGGCTCGGGCCATATACATCAGAGGGGCAGGCATCTGCCGGAGGGCAGGAGGACCCTGGAATGGGAGTGTCTTCTGTGTGGCAGCGGTTGGGCCAGCAGATAGGTGCGGAGCGGCGGCGAGCGGAGGAGGCACGGCTCACAATGGTCAGGGCGGAAAACTCCATGCGCAGGGCGCTGCGGCGGGCTGAGTGCCTCGCATGGAGTTGGAGGTGGACATGGCGTTATCCCTGCGAGACCTCGGGGCCAGAGAACAGGCGCGCCTCCAAGACATTGAACAGGAGTTTGATGATGCCCTGGCCCATGACATCAACAAGTGAGCCATTGGACTTGCCCGCCGCCATTGTATATAGTTCATTAGTGTTAAGTTTCATTTCTTTTTTCTTTCATTTGGGGCGCATGGACAATGCCCCACATTTTTGTACATAGTTAGTAATTAGGTAGGTTTCATTGTAGGCTTCATTTATGTCGTTGGGCTCATGGACCATGGATTTGCTATTTGTACATAGTTTTACAGTGGATTTTTCTCCTTCATCTTTTTTTTTCACCATGGAGCAATGGATATTACGCCTTTCTTTCCCTTTGGATTTGCTTTGTTGGACGGTGACTTTGGACACATTTTCATTTGGATTAATTTGGATTCTCATTTTGTTTATTTATCATTTTTGGGACATGCTGCATTTTGATTATTATTGGCATTATTGTGTGTTTTGATTTCATTCCCTTCATTTTTACTTGAATACATTTTTGTTTCTTACTTCAATGTGTGGTCTTCTCGCATTGGTTTCATGCATGTCACAATGTGGGTTTTCTCAGTCATGTGTTGCCATTGTGTGGGTCTGACAGACTTGTACTCATGCGCATACTGCTTATTTGTGATCTATCATGTAATGGGGATTTCAATTTGGAGTGGATGTAAAGCTTGGTTGGGTGTTTGGACTGGGGTGGCGTGGGGTGGGATTTGGGTGGCCATAAGAGCCAGGGATCTAGATTGTGATGACGTGTTGGCTGGGGGACATGTGTCGGGGCCTGCTGGCAGGTGCCCCTGACTGCTGGGGGGTGGGGGGTTAGGGGGCAGGTGTCAGGGCCTGCTGGCATGTGCCTGTCAATGATGGGGGGTGGGGGTTCTGGGGGACATGAGTGGGGGCCTGCTGGCAGGTGCCCCTGACTGCTGGGGGGTGGGGGGGGTGGGGGTGCTGGGGGACATGTGTCGGGGCCTGCTGGCAGGTGCCTGTCAATGATGGGGTGCTGGGGGGGCTGGGGGACATGAGTGGGGATCTGCTGGCAGGTGCCCCTCACTGCTGGGGGTGGGGGTGCTGGGGGACATGAGTGGGGGCCTGCTGGCAGGTGCCCCTGACTGCTGGGGATGCTGGGGGACATGTGTCGGGGCCTGCTGGCAGGTGTCTGTCAATGATGGGGGCTGGGGGACATGAGTGGGGGCCTGCTGGCAGGTGCCCCTCACTACTGGGGGGCTGGGGGTGCTGGGAGACATGTGTCGGGGCCTGCTGGCAGGTGTCTGTCAATGATGGGGGGGCTGGGGGACATGAGTGGGGGCCTGCTGGCAGGTGCCCCTCACTGCTGGGGGGTGGGGGTGCTGGGAGACATGAGTTGGTGATCATATTGCAACGTGACATGTGGCTTGGCTGGGGGCATGCCCATGGTGGATGGGCTGCCTGCGGGACATGACCAGGGGTGCCGGGTAGTCCCCTGTGGTGTGGCTGCCTGCAGGGGCCGTGGAGGGGGTAGAGGGGACACCTGGGAGGACACACACTGCCAATTCACGTGTAGGACTCCCCGCGCAACCCCGAAATATGCGTTCCCCGCTCTGACAGCAAAATCGCTGTGAAACTTCATGCGCAGCCCAGTAATACACGTACCCTGCTGAAATCGCGCGTGAAACTTCCCGCGCACCCCTGAAATACACGTACCCTGCTGAAATTGTGTGTAAAACCTCCCGCGCACCCCTGAAATACACGTACCCAGGCCAATCGCGTGTGAAACTTCCCGCGCACCCCTGAAATACACTTACCCAGGCCAATCGTGTGTGAAACTTCCCGCGCACCCCTGAAAAACACGTACCCAGGCCAATCGTGTGTAAAACTTCCTGCGCACCCCTGAAATACATGTAGCCAGACCAATCGTGTGTAAAACTTCCCACGCACACCTGAAATACACGTACTCAGGCCAATCACGTGTAAAACTTCCCGCGCACCCCTGAAATACACGTACCCTGCTGTAATCGCGTGTGAAACTTCCCGCGCACCCCAGTAATACACGTTCCCAGCTTGGTTTTGCTGTTTGGCAGCCCTGTAAACTGGTCCAGGGTTAATGCGGCCCTTTGCGCTGGATTGGGCATTTGGATGGCTTTTCCTTGCGCTAGGGGCGTTCTTGGGGGCGTAACTGGCGCTGCTGCAGGGTCGCTGCGCCACTCTGCGCCACGGCTGGTTTTGGAGGCTAAAATCCATGAATATGCTGTGCGCGGAAATCACTTTTTAACACACGCGGCTGGCGCAGACATTTGCATGCGCACACTGTGCAACAACTGCGTGCGCCACTTGTGCGCCACTTGTGCGCTGAATTCTATGAATTACCCCCTAAAACACTTATGCAGGAAAAGTGATGATCTCAACCTGATGTTTTTTGTGGCCAAATATTTGCACAGGGCATGGCCACTGAGGCTGAGCTATGCAATACTATTTTATATTTGTGATTTTAAATGTTGACACTTCTGCATGTAATGTATATGCCTTCATGGCACGACTGCCGCATAAAGCTAAGAAAAACGAATGAAAACACTTTCATTGATCTGTTGCCACCAATGTATGTCCTCATAGCCTTTAGCAGGCTTATGCTGGTGCACCGATATGTCTTCACTGCCACTTTAAAATAGTGGTCCCCTCACCACTTTAAAACCTTCCTAATTATGCTGCCCATGTGAAGTAGGGTGAATGGATGGGTCACCCTTCTCCACCCCCCCACCATCTCCACACACGTTCACATGGAGGTACTAAACTACTTCTCTAATACTTCTCCACTCCTTACCCTCTTGAAGAATGCACACAAGTGGTACCAAGTTCATTGTTGTTCTAGGTAAAGTGCTCTTTTCATCCGACTACTGGATTGCTCCTTTTTCGAAACTTGCACCAAAAATACTCTTCTCTGTGGTGGCTTCTAATGTCATTCGTGCCACGGTTTCCTGCTTCTGGGGCCTGTCTATCCCGAATACATGATCCTATGCTTGGCTGCATTGAATGTGACATGCTACCTCTCTGACGACTCGACAGGTTTTAAATCACTTGTCACCCCCGAACCAGGTGGGAGAGCATATTTACCTCATCACTTTGCAAGGAGGATGTGGTCTTTTGTAAACTATTTGCTAAAGTGAAAAGGAGCTTGCCCTGGGGGCACTCTTGTATGTAGTCCAGGAGATTAGAAGGTCAGTATTTGATTTTGCTGCAGGTTTGGCTCAGATGTTCCTAATGTTTTCTAATTATTTGGGTGCTAAAAGGCGGAACATTACCAGACATTTCTCCTGGTTGACCCGGAACTAAACATGGCACACTCAGTTCTATCGCCCAGTGCACAAACCAACTGGGCACTCCTACTGTAGTTGAAACCTGTCACTTGACTAACGCGGGGCTCCAAAACATACTCATTTACTGTCATTGGGCCTCATTACGACCCAGGCGGTAAGGGGTTTACGGCGGCGTAAACAGCGCCGACCCTTACCGCCTGATTCCGAGGTCCCTTAGCGCCATGGAGGATTTAACACCTGCTTTTAGCAGGTGTTAAAATCCATGGCGCTAAGGGACCTTGTTGTTAATTACGCCACCGTAATTTACGGTGGCGTAATTGACGCCTTCCCCACTCCCATTATGCCCTATGGGGCAAAAATGGGAATGGGGAAGGGTAAATGGGTTAATGGGGACTTACCGCCCCGCCAACCTCGGAATGGGGCGGTAAGTCCGCCAATCACCATGGCGTAAACGTAGTTTACGCCATGGTGGTAAAGGTACGACCCAGGCGGTAACTTACCGCCTGGGTCGTAATGAGGCCCATTGATGTCCACACTATAGACGCTACACAACCCAACACCGGGATATTTTCCTGGGTTTTACATGTTTCCTCTGGTACTCATGTAATTATATGAATTGCTCGTTAGACATGATGTATGTTTTCCTAATGTGTGAATGTTGTTTTCCTGAACTCCAATCGCGTTCCGTGAGAGAGATGACTGTCAGCACATTCCTTAGTGCTGCACAGATGTAGCACCTCGAGATGCATGGTTAGACTTGCGTGATACTGGGCCTCATTAGGAGGTGGCCGGTAAGGGATAGTCCCTTACCGCCCTACTACGAGGTCCCTTAGCGGGTCCCTCCAGTAACGCCTGGTCTGACCAGGCGTTATGGACGGGACCCGTTAAGGGACCTTGAAGCTAATAACGGTACCGCAATTTGCGGTACCGTTATTAGCGCCTTCCCCATTCCCATTGAGCCCTATGGGGGCTCAAATGGGAATGGGGAATGGCTTTTTCAATGGGGATTTACCGGTTTCGCAAAGGTCGGACTACACCGGTAAGTCCCCATTGAACGAGACCGGTGCTGGACACACCGCAAATAGCGCCATGACTACCACCACTCTCGTAATGAGGTCCACTGTCTCGTTCTTCTGTCTCACTCAGCATTCATAGCATAGCACCACAGATTTGCAGCACACCTGGATGCATTGTACATACCTAGGTAGTGTGTGATGAATGAAAGGGGCGCATTTTTAATTCATCAATGTCTACACCTGCTCCTTTTTCGAAACTTGCACCAAAAATACTCTTCTCTGTGGTGGCTTCTAATGTCATTCGTGCCACGGTTTCCTGCTTCTGGGGCCTGTCTATCCCGAATACATGATCCTATGCTTGGCTGCATTGAATGTGACATGCTACCTCTCTGACGACTCGACAGGTTTTAAATCACTTGTCACCCCCGAACCAGGTGGGAGAGCATATTTACCTCATCACTTTGCAAGGAGGATGTGGTCTTTGTAAACTATTTGCTAAAGTGAAAAGGAGCTTGCCCTGGGGGCACTCTTGTATGTAGTCCAGGAGATTAGAAGGTCAGTATTTGATTTTGCTGCAGGTTTGGCTCAGATGTTCCTAATGTTTTCTAATTATTTGGGTGCTAAAAGGCGGAACATTACCAGACATTTCTCCTGGTTGACCCGGAACTAAACATGGCACACTCAGTTCTATCGCCCAGTGCACAAACCAACTGGGCACTCCTACTGTAGTTGAAACCTGTCACTTGACTAACGCGGGGCTCCAAAACATACTCATTTACTGTCATTGGGCCTCATTACGACCCAGGCGGTAAGGGGTTTACGGCGGCGTAAACAGCGCCGACCCTTACCGCCTGATTCCGAGGTCCCTTAGCGCCATGGAGGATTTAACACCTGCTTTTAGCAGGTGTTAAAATCCATGGCGCTAAGGGACCTTGTTGTTAATTACGCCACCGTAATTTACGGTGGCGTAATTGACGCCTTCCCCACTCCCATTATGCCCTATGGGGCAAAAATGGGAATGGGGAAGGGTAAATGGGTTAATGGGGACTTACCGCCCCGCCAACCTCGGAATGGGGCGGTAAGTCCGCCAATCACCATGGCGTAAACGTAGTTTACGCCATGGTGGTAAAGGTACGACCCAGGCGGTAACTTACCGCCTGGGTCGTAATGAGGCCCATTGATGTCCACACTATAGACGCTACACAACCCAACACCGGGATATTTTCCTGGGTTTTACATGTTTCCTCTGGTACTCATGTAATTATATGAATTGCTCGTTAGACATGATGTATGTTTTCCTAATGTGTGAATGTTGTTTTCCTGAACTCCAATCGCGTTCCGTGAGAGAGATGACTGTCAGCACATTCCTTAGTGCTGCACAGATGTAGCACCTCGAGATGCATGGTTAGACTTGCGTGATACTGGGCCTCATTAGGAGGTGGCCGGTAAGGGATAGTCCCTTACCGCCCTACTACGAGGTCCCTTAGCGGGTCCCTCCAGTAACGCCTGGTCTGACCAGGCGTTATGGACGGGACCCGTTAAGGGACCTTGAAGCTAATAACGGTACCGCAATTTGCGGTACCGTTATTAGCGCCTTCCCCATTCCCATTGAGCCCTATGGGGGCTCAAATGGGAATGGGGAATGGCTTTTTCAATGGGGATTTACCGGTTTCGCAAAGGTCGGACTACACCGGTAAGTCCCCATTGAACGAGACCGGTGCTGGACACACCGCAAATAGCGCCATGACTTCCACCACTCTCGTAATGAGGTCCACTGTCTCGTTCTTCTGTCTCACTCAGCATTCATAGCATAGCACCACAGATTTGCAGCACACCTGGATGCATTGTACATACCTAGGTAGTGTGTGATGAATGAAAGGGGCGCATTTTTAATTCATCAATGTCTACACCTAGATGAAAATAATTTACATTTCCAGGCATCCTCGGAAAAAGCACAGCACCCACCATATCAACACTTCCTCAAGGGATCTGTAATTGAATCAATGAAACAAGATGAAATATGTGGGTGCATCTTCCCACAGAGAAACAAGATTATAGTTGGGGCAATTGTACAGTGGTTGTGTGATCCTGATACACCTGCATGTGCCATGGCGTGTTTGGACGCTCACCTCCGCGTTGTGCTCACGGTTTCATTTAATAGGTCCACTAAAAAGCAAAATGAGCCTACTTGTTTTAAATAATAGCCTCGCATTGGCTGGCTGATGGTACATGTGCATCGTGCACCAAGAGCTGCACTTGCTAAAGACTTAGCAATCTCCCCACTGCCAAATATCCTAGCCCTTGTTACAGGCCCGGCAGAAATGTGTGGGGGCCCATTTCACTATGATGTTTGAACCCCCCCCCCACGGCCACCTTGCTGAGAGCAGTAATAGTCAGAGGCACCTGTGAGGTGCATACATTATAATGGAGACTAATGTTGAGGGAGTTCATAGCCGACGAATATCACGAGACGGCCAGTCAGAAGGCAGCTGAAACATGAAATGCCCACTGAAAAGACCCGTATTTGCCAGCAAGTGGCTCATGGGGAGGAGCAGGTGTAAAAGTCAACAAGGTGATGATATCACTTTTGTACCCCGGGGGAAGTGACTGCAGTACGGGTACCAACACATGCAGCGTGTATAGCAAGCGCTGCAAAGTGCCCCAAAATTCAAGTAAATGTCACTCACAATCTGAGGTTTAGGTGCCTTAGGACTTCTTTCTTGGCTTGGCTGAGTAGCTGGTCTGTCATAGTTTTCATCAGGATGTTGTTGTCCTTGGTGGGAAATTCCTCAGGTTTGGGTTTGATGGGGTCGCCGGATCATAGGCAACCATTTCCCACTTGTAGGTAGCTCTGACAGACCTCTCAGCTTCGGGGAGGCAAGACACATGCCCCATGCTTGCGTAGGCAGCCGCTTGCACACTACGATGCAACTGAGATGTTTGCCATCTTACTAATTAGATCATTTTTAGCTTCGTGACTCCCGTCTTATCCTGGCCTCCATGGCTCTTTCCTTCAAAGATAATTTCTCTCTTATTTTCTCCTTGATGCACCGCAATGATGGGGCCCTCTGCACTTCCCCTCTTACCTGTCTCCATGCTCTTTCACCCTCTATCTTTAGCCCTTCTCTCTTTGCAGATTTCCTTTTCTCTCCATTCCTCTTGCTTCTCCTCTCCTACATCCTCTTTCAAGACTTCCTTTCCTACCTCTTTGAGTTTTGCTTTCCAAGTTTTCATTCCTCCCTCCTCTTTCTGTACCAAGGTCTTTCCTCTGTTCTTCTGCACTCTTATTGGTGCTATTTTCTCCCCATACTCTTCTCTCTGCTCTCTCTGCTGTTTTCCAACCTGCTTCCTTTTTTGCTATTACTTGTCTCTCCCCAACGTCCTCCTTTTGTTGTTCCTGCACCAGTTGGCTATCCTGTTCTGCTCTTACTTTATGTCATGTCTTCCCTTCCCCCTATTTTCTTTGTGCCATTCTTTCCAGATATTTCCCACACTCTCCTTGCAACCTTTCTTCTCTGTTCCTCCTTCCTCTTCCTAATGCTTCAACTCGTCCACTGTTTCTCCACTTCTGTGCTCCCCCTCTCACTTTTCATGGGCCACCTCTTTCCTGCTCTGACTCCATCCGTTTCACTCAGACCAGGTGTAAGTTGCTGAGACGCCTGGGTCCTGCCTACGCGGAACCACGTCAGCTGTGTCGCAGTATTAGCTGAGCGTAGGGACTGGCTCTTCCACTTTTGTTTCCTTAGCTGTTCTCTATCGTAGCCCACAGTTGTGTGTCGTATCATCAAGCTTTAATAACCCCTGTGGACTTTTTCCACCCAGACCATCAGTTCTAGAGTGGTGAAAGATAGGCATGACTTTCCTCTACAAACACCCAATCTTCAAGTTCACAGGGGAGTATGATGCATGTGGCACACCGTGCAGTCGCGGAGTGGTAACTTCTCAAATCAAACCAGCACTGAATACTCATGTTCCTTTCATATTTAAGTCTTTGAGACTGGCTGGTATTTTTCTAACATAGCTACTGTCGGCCTTGTCCAACGTAAAGTCCTCAATGTTGGGTTGGTGTTTGTAAGACACAGAAACGGAGGATATCTGTGGTGGTGAAGGTTTGATGTTTCCACTTTCAATCCTGCTATGGCTATAGTTACTCCAGCTCTGCATGTGCGCATGTGTGTTCTCTAGACTGGTGCAACACTCATCGGGGGTTGGGTAATTTAGAAAGGCACATTAGTTTAGGGATGGACTGAGGGACCTAGGAGATCCTCCATTTCCACTCTCTGGGGCCTACTCCGCGTACCGGCTGTTGTCCATAGCTCCATGGGTTCCAAGGTCCCTTTCTCTAAGTTTAATCATTGGAACTTATCACATCACTCAATCATGTTTGCTCTTTCGTTCTGCCCAATTGCCCCAATGAAAATGCTCACCTTCGTTTCTAATGGTGGTTTGTTGCGAAGACAGCCACCTTGGAACATTACATAAAAAATATAATTGAAGATTTACAAACAACTCGAATTGTTCCCTGAGCACCACAGACATAAACTCAAATACAGCACTCAGTGTTCCTCTTATGCATATAGTTAATATAAACCTTTTACACAATAAAATCACTGGGAAAAAGAAGTAAACATTATAGTATATACCATAATTCCAAGTAAAAAAGAAATTAGAAAAAAAGCGTGTGATACGAGATCATATGTCACCATACAAGAAGTCCATACACTCAGTGTTCCTCATATGAAGCCGCCAGAGGTTCTGGTTGCATTGCTTCAGCATTGCAACAGCGCAGGTGGTTTAGTAGGAACTTGGGACGTTGGTATGCCAAGCAGTAGGAACATGGAAGCAAACGCAGGATACAATGGAGCAGTCAGAAGCATTTGAAGTAAGAGAGAGAGAGAGAGAGAGGAACTGGTGATTGAAAGTAAGTATTTAAGAAAGGTTGGATATGGATGTAATAGGTTTGCTAAAGAGCTAATGCTTTTAATAGACACATCGCAATAAAATCACATTTCTTTGGTAGTAAGTTGAGCAAAAAGACCCTGACAGCAAGACTCAGGTGGAGCAATAAAGATGACATCTCAGAGAACATGAATAATGTGCACAGCATAGGAGAGGCAGAGAACGATCAGCGTCAAGCGAAGCGGCGGATGAAGGAGCAGAATGCATGCAAGACTTTATGGACCTCAAGAATTCCCCGCGCTGTAACATTTCACAGATGGGCTGTTTTTATAGGTGTTGTAAAAAAAAGAAGCCGATCCATTTGCCACCCACTATAAAAGAAATACCATCTGGGCATGCATTTTAGATGAACACCTTACATTACAAAACATCTGATGGATTTAGTTTTGGTGCTGCCAAGCTGGGGAAGTGTATTGTTGACTCTGTGGCACAAGACCGATTTCAAACAAATGCAGCCTAAGAACCAATAAAGAACAGGACATAGAGTGGTATCAGTCACATGTATTGTTCCTCTGGTATAAATTCGGTTTATCGTGTTACATAAAAACATTATCTCCATGCATGTATTGCTGGGTGATGCCCTGGCTGGTCAGGTTGTTTGATCCTGTGAACACGTCCTGAGATTCCTTTCAGGCCTGCAAGAATAGCACGCTTTGGTGTGTTTTTCAGTGCGTATTGTGAAGGCAAAGGATAAGATAAGGGTGTAGAGCGTGCATGGTTACTTGCAACACTTAAAGGTAAGAGGTGGGTTAGACAGTCAACGTTGGGATGGGCACGAGGATGAGATATTTGTTAGTCACAAAATGAAGTCACAAACGCTACTAAAAGTCACCAACATTGCATAACATTACAAGTATGATCTAACATTGCAAACATTGCATAATGTTGCAACATTGACCACAGTTGCAGTCACTGCAAACATTGTTTGATCTTCAATGGTCCATCCTCATTGAGTCCAGGGGCAATTGAGAAGGGATCCAAATATCAGATATTCACACAAGGATATGGTCTCGGTGGGCTCTTCTGTGGCGTCTTCATGATGGTGCCTGCTGGAAGGTTGTCCATTGCGTTGCCTCCTCAGCAGGTACCTTCCATGCGTGTTCCAGAGACATCCACAGTGATAAAACCACAGAGGCGCGCCTGTGCCTGGAGGAAGGTCCTTTGGGACTGCATGGTATGCTTGGCCGGGATGCTTCAAGTAAACATTGGGGTCCTGACTGTCTGTGCCCTCTATGACGCACTCACATTCCTACTTCCCACTATTGCTCAGTGGCCAATTGGAGACGGGGGCACCGGTGTCTGGAACGACTTGCTATCAAGTAGCAAACTTGAAGAAAACAATCTAACATTTAGAAAAAGACTCAAACATTTCCTCTTTGAACAAGGATATTTACTTGATTGATTGCACGGATACTTGAGCCGTTAGCATCTTTGCTTCCTGCCCTTTCAGGTTCGGTGTGATTACTGAATTGCTTGCAGGCTGTGAACACCTTTGAGTGTCTCTCCCTTTTCCTAACCTGATCTCCCTTCCCCCTTCTACTCCCATAGTTATTTGTCAGTCACTACACTGCAGGCCATGCCACTCTCCCCGAACAATTTTGGTTCTAAGGAGACCTCACTATCTTTCTCTACCTGCGCATCTCTGGATTATTTTCCTTCCTTTTCTGTTTCCTTGGCTCTTCCTTCAGCCTCCTGCCACTTCTACAGCAGCACCACTGACTTTTTTCTCATGTGACTCTCTCAGGCCACCTTTGTAGTTCCTGGCTGCCTTCTACTCCATGACCAGTCCCGCATCCAAATTCAAACGTCTCCTAATTTCCTCCTCGCATCTCCTATCAATCGCCTCACCAATATAGCATGCCTTCCAGTATCCCTCCCGCAACTCCTGGCACCTCCTCTCTGATTTTCCTCTTTCCACACTGCTTGTGACTCCTTTGCAGTCGTATGGTGTTGCCACCCTCATCACAACTATTTGTGACATCTCAACGTCTCCTTCCCTTAGCCTCCACCCAGCTTTCTGCCTCTACACTCCTTCTACCGCCTTCCTGGGCTCTTTCACAGCATCTTACACCTTCCTTCTATCTCTTTGTCTTTCCCACCAGCTGCTAAATCCCCACTGAGACTGTGGGATTCGTGTGTTTTATAGAGCCTATGTCTCTCCCTCTCCATTGGCTGTTTTCCCCAAAGCATGTTCACCTGCACGTGCAGAGGTCTTGAGAATTGTGATTCACTAATGTGGTCCTTTGGTCTCTGCATTCCTGTGCTTAATGGCAATGTGCAGAAAGTGGACCAGGCTTTGCAACGGTTCACCCTCCATCTTGGATGCAAAATGCACTGGCAACATTCTTTGGAGTGAGCCGCACACACACAGTGCTCCAGTGCCATGCAGCCGCTGCATCACCACCTGAACGCTGCTAAAGTAGGTGGTGGCTAACATTTCTCAGCAGTTTAAGCATCCATCACAGGGACCAGTGTAGCATGGGCATAGATTTTGGTACTCATCTGCCGCAGAATTGGGGCCTGGTGTTCTGGTCAAACCCATATACCACCTCCAGGCAAAGCACATTGCCACGGAACATGTCACCTGATTCCTGCGATCACACTATCCAGTAAACCCAATTGAAGACAAAGAACTTTGTCTAAGGTGACACAAAACAATTTCATTTTGCAGCTGGCATCATTACAAATCAACAGAAAATGAATTAACAAATACACTATGGACAAGTGCTAAAAAATTAGCCTTTGCACACGTCACTACTATGGATGGTTCAATTGTTCTCTAAAAAGAGATGTTTTACTGAAAAGGCAAAGGAAGTGAAAGCTGCCCATATCATGTGTCAGCAGCCACTGGCTTAGGTGCTCATAGCCTTGGTCGCAGATTATGATTGAAACTATGATTAAACCTTTTGAGAGGGCCATCCCATGGAGCACATTTCCTTTGGCTTAGAGGAAGGAAGGAAGGAAGGAAGGAAGGAAGGAAGGAAGGAAGGAAGGAAGGAAGGAAGGAAGGAAGGAAGGAAGGAAGGAAGGAAGGAAGGAAGGAAGGAAGGAAGGAAGGAAGGAAGGAAGGAAGGAAGGAAGGAAGGAAGGAAGGAAGGAAGGAAGGAAGGAAGGAAGGAAGGAAGGAAGGAAGGAAGGAAGGAAGGAAGGAAGGAAGGAAGGAAGGAAGGAAGGAAGGAAGGAAGGAAGGAAGGAAGGAAGGAAGGAAGGAAGGAAGGAAGGAAGGAAGGAGGGAAGAAAGGAAGGAAGGGGAGGAGGGAGAGGGGAAGAAAGGAAGAAAGTAGAAGAGGGTGGAAGTGGGTTATGGAGAAAGTGAGAGAAGGGAATGGTATAGGTTTGGGATGATGGCTAGGTCTATGGTGCACAGTATGTGTACACATTGACCAATGACCCTATTGGTACAATATACACTATTTGCCACCACCTTCCAGTAAAAGTACAGTAAAAGGTCCAACATGAGAGTAATTGTAGTATGAAATTAAACATTATTTTAAAATAATTATTGATGCAAATTTCATGGACTTAAATATAGCCTATGCACGTTGAGGCCATTTCTGAATTTCGATAATGAGCATAAAAGGCAAGGATTGAATTTCATTAAAATACCATCTGGAATGTTAAAATTTCCCAAAACTCAGTTATAAAAAATGTTGGAATTTGAATGAATGTATGACTTCGCATTGAAAATCTTCCACATTTAGCAAAGACATCCAGGTGATAAATGTGGGAGGAAAATATCCAAAGTGCATAAAATATGGGATAATTTTGACCTTCAAATGGTGCATCTTTTAATTACTGGTACTTTATGTATTTAATCAAGCCTTTTAAAAGTTAGCTGGCATAATATGACACATTGATATTATTCTAACATGTATCAACCATGAAATCAATTAAGAGGTTTTAGCCTTAGACTCAATATATAACTGAATATTCTGAAACATTATGCTTCACCACTCATGCTTTGCTAAACATGTTGGCATTGTCTTGATCAATTGAGGAAGGGATTTTAAAATTGAATCCTCTATCTGAAAAAAATGTACACAAAAAATCAGTCATGCTGTCTTATTCCTCGCTTCTTTCAAATAATTGACCTTCTTTGAAAATTGACTGTTAATATCATATCCAGCTAATCTTATATGAAATTATAGGTGATGTTTAGATATATTTGATCATTAGAAAACGACACATGTAACAACTGTATGGGGCACATTTCTGAATATTTAGTGTCACACTATGACTCATGGATCGCTTTTGCCCCCCCCCCCCATCAAACAAAAAAACAACACTGCAGAACAAATTTGTAGTGGGATTATGTTGCTATGGGCCGGTGTTGCTTTAGTGGCCTTACTGTTTGGAAGAGATAACATCGTTTTTTGTTCTTGTTAAACTTTGTCTCTATTTCTAGTGTCAGAACAAGATTGATTTTTAAAACATATTTCTAGAGTGGGACTTGTCTACGCTGGGAACGGAAACCAAATATTGTCTATGGCAAGTTAGTACTTTCGCTAAGATTAACAGAATATAAATATTATTTTTTTTTCTACATCAGGGATAGGTAGCATAGGAGCTCTGACCTTCTTATCCAAAATACAATTTCTATCTCAAGTGTGCAAATTAGGAGGGGCGTGGCCAGCATGCGAGCAGGCAGGACGTGAGTCCGTGGAGTTCCAGCGGCCGCCGACAAAATGCTGTTTAAACATCATTTTCGATGGAACAATTCTGGCTCCAAACGCATCTGTGGCGAAGAGGATAAGGTGTGGCACAGGCACCCAGAGCTGGATAGCAGAAAGCCAGCCTTTTACCGAGATATTCGACGATAACGATACCTGATCGGGCGCGAAGGCGTGAAACCAAGATGGCCGCTGCGACTTAGTGGAGCCACGGGAGAGAGCTGTGGCGTCCACGAAAAGGCTGGGAAAGTGGCTGTGCTGTCGCCCGGTTAGGGTGCCCAACACCGACAGGCAACGTGTGCGGAGCTACGGTGCAGGACGGAGGGAGAGACGCAGGGAGCAGCGGAAGTGGCGGGTGATACGCGGAGCGGACGGCACAGTGCTGCGTGTGTCCCCCGGAAAGAAGGTAGGAAGGAACGCTGTTCCGAGAGGGAGCGGATGGATCCCCCCCCCCCTCGTTGGAGTAACGGATTGTCGTTGGATTGGCGGTGCGGCTAGGACTTCGCTCTGGGGACGGGGCAAGAAACTCAAGTTGGCGTGAAGCGGCCTCCCCCCGTGAGTGGCACTGGCTTTGCGGCCCATGACCAATCCTATCCTCACCTCCCGCCCCCGCAGGGAGGACTGGAGGAAATCCGCTTTCCACGGACTGGGCAGAGAGGCAACAATAGATCCAGAACCTGCGCCTGCAGGGACACTCCTGAAAGCACTTAAACACGACTCCTACCCCAGCAGTTACGACCGCCACCTTCCACATCTCAACCGACAGATCAAGCACCACTGGCAAACTCTCCAGACGAGGAGGACACCCTTTCTCTGAAAGATGTAATGGCGGCCATTGCGAGTTCCCGCACCTCCATTGAAATGAAAGTGGACAGCATAGCAGCGGATGTGTCCTTCCTCCGCCATGACCTGCAAAAACTCACTTCTCGCATGGGGGAAGCGGAACAACGCATCTCAGGTACAGAGGACAACATTAGCAATATCAACCAACAATTGTCACAGACACTGCGCCGGTTGAAGACCCTGGAGGCCAGAGTGGATGAAGGCGAGGGAAGGTCTCGCCGCAACAACGTGCGTATTCTCAGAATTCCGGAAGGAACGGAGGGACCGAGCATGGAACTGTTCTTGGAACAGTGGCTAGCAGACATCTATAACCCTCATTCCTTTTCCAAATTTTTCTCAATAGAACGCGCTCACAGGATACCTTCTGGCAACCCCATCCCAGGAATGCCGCCCAGGAGTGTAATTGCTAAGCTCCTCAACTATCGTGATAGTGATGCGCTGCTCCAGATGGCCCGTGCGAAGGGAACAATCACTTATAATGGCTTCGGATAGCCTTCTTCCCTGATTACATGAAAGAAGTGCAACGCGCAAGACAATCATTCGAACCACTGAAGCGGCAGCTGTCCCTCATGAAAGTGAAATTCGGACTGCTATTTCCAGCTCAGCTCAAGATATATCATAAAGGTACGTCCACACACTTCACTGACCCTCAGGAGGCCTGGAAATAGGCGGAGACCCACATTGAGGGCGACTGGTCGGCGCGACCAACGAGACAGGAAGATAGACGCCGGCCTCGTCCGAACATGGAACCAGTGGCTCTAGAACAAGCAGTGGAACCCGCCGAGCACCAACCAGGATGATGCACTCTTACTTCGAACCACAAATAACATTATGGAAACAAAATAGCCACGGCGGCCCGAGGCCACCTCCCAGGAACTTGAACTTAAATTTAGACTGTGACCACAAACAATCAGTTTGGCAACGGAACAGCCAAAGTAAGACAGTTGGAGATTGGTTGAAGCAGAAGCAGAGAGACTTGGGTAATGGTTATTAGTTAATGAGTTACCTGTCCGTTTGACAGGGTATTTGATTGTTGTATGGGGCGACAAATGCTTCAGGTTGGGTGGAGTATAGGGTGGGGGTGGGAGTGTGTGAGTTGTTGTGTTAAAAGTTACACCAAGTTCAAGAAGTACTTGCCAATAACTCCCTCGCGTTTGACCCGCACGGAACGAAAGAGCAAATGAGTCCCGACACTGAACCAACAGATGCACGATCCAGCTCAATCCCGATCCGGGTTGGTGGATCATGTAACACTCTTAGATATACAATACACTGACACCACACATGCTCAAGTCACATGGCACAGAACACCAATGTAGATAAAAGTAGAGCCATCCGGGTGATGACATGGAACGTTAACGGGCTCGGAAATAGTATTAAAAGACGCCTAGTCCTGCAAGCACTGAACCGTCACTCACCGGATGTGGCCTTCTTAACAGAGACACATCTGGTGGGCACAAGATGCACACTGTTTAGTCGCACAAACTACTGACAAGCCTTTCATGCCGGATTCACCATGGGATCACGTGGGGTATTGATCCCAGTACATAAAAGACTCGCCTATAGCCCCACTGCAGTCACCCAGGACCAGGGAGGTAGATATGTACGCACAATAGGAACCCTGTGGGAGCGCACCATCTCTATGATCGCTGTATATGCACCGCCTAACCTCCTAACCCCCCTGACTAACGATATTACACCCCTAATTGTTGACAACACTGAAGGCCTCATGTTGATTGGAGGTGACTTTAACAAAGTCATGAACACGGATTCGGATAGGACACATGTACGATCCAGAAACCCAGATATATGCACTAAACTTGCCACATTTACCAATGCACTGGGGTTATATGATGCATGGAGATCCCTACATCCCAATACAAGAGAATACTCGTACCACTCCGGTGCACATGCTTCGTTATCCAGGTTCGATTACTTCTTCCTACCAATGTGTAACATTCATGAGGTGTGTGACGCACAATTGCTCCCCAGAGGTATTTCAGATCATTCCCCACTCCTGTTAACGATTAAGACCAGCAGACCACTCCCCCCGCCCAGTTGGAGACTGAATGGTTATTACCTGCGGTTTCCCGAACTGGTGGAACACATACAAAAAGTTACTGAAACATACTTTGAAATAAATACTGACTCTGTGGACAGCCCAACAACGCTATGGGAGGCACTAAAACAGTATTGAGGGGTGAAATCATAGCCTGGACTGCAGCCCACAAGAAAAAACACCTTGAAGCGATATGTGCAGCTGAAGCCAAGGTACGGAATGCAGAATCTGCTCACCTGGTCCATGACCTCCCCGAGACACAACGCGCACTGCAGTTAGCACAGAAACAGCTACAGCATATAGCCTTGGACAATGCAAAACAAGCGCATGCAGTAATGCGAGCGAAAATATATGAAACTGGGGACAAGGCGGGGAAAATTCTAGCGTGGTTGGAGCGCAGGAACACGACAGAAGAGCCAGACCCACTAGTAACAGACCAGGACATAGCGGAGGGATTTGCTAAATATTACGCTGAACTGTACAGTGCTCCACTTGCACTGCCACCGACCGCTATATTAGTAGAAATCACCCTTCCCACCCTAGACGAACAACAGGCGGCCCTACTAGAACAAGAAATTACAGAGGAAGAAGTAACCTATGCAATGTCAGAACTTCAGTCAGGGAAGACCCCAGGCCCGAACGTTTCCCTGTCGAAATATGGAAGAAAATAGGCGCAAATGTAATCTCTCCACAACTACTGCTCCTCTTTCAACACTCATGCTCGCAGGATTGCCTCACCCAGACCTCAGAAAAGAGCTACAATAATAGTTTTACCCAAAGCAGATAAGCCACCTGACAAGTGCAGTTCCTATAGGCCCATCTCTCTTATAAACTGCAAGGCCAAAATACTGGCGAAAGTACTGGCCAATTCGCAGCAGTGCGTTCTACACACACTAGTGCACCCGGACCAATGCGGCTTTATGTCACAAAGATCCACCAGCAAAATATATATAGATTACACACAGCACTAGAGAAAACACCTAAGCTACCAAACCCCCTAGCCCTACTGTCCATAGATTTCGAGAAGGCTTTCGACTCTGTGCACTGGGAGGCAATTTGGGAAATTATGCGACGTATCGGCATAGGCCCTTACTTCATGAGTTGGGTTAAACTGTTATACTACCTTCCAGTGGCAGTAACAAGAGTGAATGGGTATACTTCCGAACCCTTCCAGCTAGGTAGGGGCACACGACAAGGCTGCCCCCGTCAGCTTTGATTTTTGCGTTAGCAATCGAACCTTTAGCAATCCTGTTAAGATCCACGCAGACATGGAGTGGCTTCAGGTGGGTGGATGGCTGGGAAGACAGAGTGTCTTTATACGCGGATGATCTGTTAATTTATCTGGCGGACCCGCGAGTTTCCTGCCCCGTTGTGTCGCATTTACTAGAGAGATATGGCGCGTTCAGTGGACTCCGGGTCAACTGGTCAAAGTCCATAATATTCCCGGTGAAACATAGAGACAGTGCGGTACCAGATGTGTGCCCCTACCGTATTGAAAGGGAACAATTCAGATACCTCGGTATACAAATCACACACAAACTAACGGACTATGTGGGGAAAAACTTACATCCAGTGGCGACCAGGTTCAAGGATAATGTTCGCCACTGGATGTCCCTACCACTCACATTGCTGAGTCGCGCGGCACTCTTCAAAATGATGGCCCTCCACCGTTTTCTCTACGTGCTACAAAATGCACCACTATCAATAGCACCCAATGAGTTCCATAAGATAGATCAAACACTTAGGAAGTTGTTATGGAAAGGGGGGCACCCACGAATGGCACTTACTACCCTACAAAGATCCATATGGGAGGGCGGGATTGGGCTCCCCTGGCTACAGACCTATTACTGGGCCAGTCAAATGGCAATAGTGAATGACAAACTGCATGGGGATACCACTCTACCGCATAATGTATTACTAGACACCGACGCACAAGAAAGGCCCATCATGGGCCTCCTCTACCGGAAAAAAGAGCGACCCGCTGACCCATCCATGTTGTCGCATATAGCCATGGTTTGGGCAGATACACATAAATACCTAGGTTGGGATAAAAAACTAACTCTAGCACAACCAATCTGAAACAGACATCTCCCGGAGGTGAACAAACTCCCTAAATGGCAAACATGGGCTCAACTAGGTATTACGAAAATTGGCGATGTGATGAAAGAAAATGTAATAATAGCATTTGCGGATCTAGCTGCCACCTATGCACTCCCCCCCAGCAAACAATACCACTATATCCAGCTCAAACATGCGCTGCAGGCCCAACTCCCTGAACTGAGTGACATACCTGATTATTCTCCACTAGAACGCAATGTATTCCCAGAATTGCTTACACAGAACGTCACATCGACTATGTACAGTGCTATTAACTCCTTTGCTACGAAAGAGCTGTCGAACCTGAAAGCCAAGTGGGAGAGGGAGGTGGGTCATATACTCCCAGAGGAATGGGTGTCTGCGCTGATGTACCCCAGAGAATCAACTATCTCCTCCAGGCTTAGATTGATTCAACTGAAGATACTACATAGGATTTATTACCCAAGGGTGACACTGTTCAAGTGGGGAAAGGCTACGAATCCATACTGTTTGCGATGTAAGAGGGAGGAAGGCTCCTATTATCATATCCTGTGGGACTGTGCCATCATTCAACAATACTGGCAACAGTGCTGTGAAGAACTGTCAAGGGTAATAGGCAAAAGGATACTTGCAAATCCAAAGCAATTATTGCTGGTGATAGGAGACACTGATCTAACGAGGTATGAGAGAGCGCTCTTATCTACCACCAGAAAAAGCACAAAAGATATGGCAAAGTTGGGAAGAGGCCCACTAAAAGTGAGTTATAATATTGTTTCGTTATGCTATCCAGAGACTTGCAGATGGACTGGCGGGTGTAATGCGAAAGGGACAAATGTTAGGGCATGTTTTGCAGCTCGTTGGTAAGGAACCACAGTGGGGAGTCGTTGGTGGGTGGGTATGGGAGGTTTTGTTTACCCCACTGTGTGGGGCTGTATGTTTTATGTTTCCAAAAAACCAATAAAATGTGGTATTAAAAATAAAAAGTGTCAATTTTAGATAGAGGGTATTGTCCTTTGCCTTGTGGCTTGACCATGTCTAAACATGGGTCTGGCAGATGTCTTGTGAGCATGGATTGTCAGCCTATCAAACAAGGTAGGCACTTCATCTTAAATCACTTTTGTTTCAATTGCCGAAATAACTTGGCTATTCAAGGGACTTCGAATCAGCCAAAATTAATTTGGTTTCAAGTTTTCTCAAACTAGTTCATGCAAGTCTAGCAGGAGTTTTTCTTTTAATCAGGCCTTTATGGACTGACATGTGCAGCCTTGTACCCTGCTCTTCTTCCCTTTTCCCCCTTGGGAGTAGGATTGGTAGGGGAGCTCATGACCCAGTCCAAGCAGTCCCCTTAAGTTAGTGAGGGTGATGATTCAAATTTGGTCAACATGATTTCGTGCTCCCTTTGTGTATGTGGCCATCTGTATCTGCTGCCTCAGATGACAATCTCCTCTTGTTCTTGCAGTCTCCCATCCCCACCTTGAGAGGGGCTCACTCCCTCATATTTTAGTGGGATAGTGCTTGGTGAAAGGAGGCTTGGCGACAGGTTAAGCCCCTTGTCATCTTTGCTGAGCCATCCTCCCCTTCATTATGCTGATTCCCTGTCTCTGTAGGTCCCTGGTGTCGTACACACTGCGGGGTACCTATTGCATGCTTGTTCTTCCCAATCGATGTGCCTCTTACTCCTTTTTCGCTTTTTAGGGTCCAGAACTCTATCATCCTTAACATTTCCTCATTATTTGCCTATCCTTCTAACTTCACGTTGTTTAGATGGTGGCCCTAGTGGTCCCATCTCCATCATTGTTCTTCCTTATGCCCTCTTCTCTATTTTGTTTGGCTTATCCATTGCTGCTCAGGCTCTTCTCCAATTACAATGAGCAATTTCCTGGACTCTAACATAACTGGTACATCTAAGGAAACATACACTGACCTCTGGTGACGTATGCTGGCCATCTCCTTCCTGATGGATAAATAGAAAAAAAAGGATGGTACACTGTGGCTCATTAATATTATCTACCTTGTGCACCCGAAAGTCCTCCTCAATGCACACACAGACTGCACCACCATTGTTCAAGGGCCCATAAATATTTCCTTGATTTCGACACTTTCCTCTCCAACCCCCTGAACCCTCCAACCCCCTGAATCCTCCATCCTCTATTTTCATCGCCATTTCCCCCAGCTACACGTGCTACCAATTGTCCAACTCCTCCTCCCTAGCCCTTAGGCAGCAGAGGACCCCCATTTATCAACCACATTCAGCAGTATGTGCTATAGTTCTATCTTAGCTGGTTCTGACACCTTGCAGTCCTGCCATTAAGAGAAGAGAATGATGAAGTCATAATGCTACTACAACATTGGTGCACTCAATGTATGATCAACTAAGCACTCTGCCAACATGTATGCTATCCTGCCATGTTCAGTCTTTTTGAAACATGGTTCTCTGTCGGCTACACTCTGGCAGCTGACACCCTTCTTTCACTTAACTATACTGTGAAACCAGATTGTATGGAGAAGCCTGGTTTGTTATCATTAGAGAACCATTACCCATTTAGGGATCCATAATTTATTCAATCGGAGTAGAATATTAGACTATTCACATTATTCTGCCTCTTTGTATGCATTTGCATTTGCTAGAGAAAGAGGCCTGTTATATTTGAAGTGCCTTGGTAGAGACATATAGAGACATGATATGTTATATGTATTATGTATGCATTGTAGAGACACCATGCATGAGTGTGCACTTAGAAGTATGCATTGAGACACTATGTATAGCGCTTTCCATTGTGAGAGAGAGAGTAAATTATAGAAAGCATGAGGCCTATGAAATTTTGAAGCCATCCTGAATGAGACAGACAGAACAGAAGCGCCACAGACTGCGGAAGTTGTTTTGAGTTACAGGGGAATGAGGAATGTGTAAACAGTTTGGTTATTCAGACACTGATAACGTGACTCTTGCCTTAGTAGAGAACGGAGAAGGGATGCTGGTTTATCAGGCCTGCCTGGTTGGTGTTCACAAAGAGAGAAGGTGGGGGCCAGAGAACGAGGAGTGTTTTGCACAGAGAGATATGCAAGAAGAGAGGGATTTCAGTGGAGTGAATAGAGGAATATGGAGAGAGATGGATGGTATGGTAACACATAACACTGATAGCATGTACAAATATGATCTACAAATGCCACAATGACAAGACAACGCAGTAATTGAGAAGTACACACAGTGCATCACAGACTTTCAGGCACTGCTCGGATTTAGAAGTGCTGACAGAGAGAGACGAGGGAATGCTTACTGTAACCATAGAGATTTATGTACGTCATTGAATACTATAACCAGAGGTGAGGCTTTGGGAGTTGGTAGATGTAGATGTGGATGGAGCTGACTCTGAGATTGAGAGAGGCGTTTGGTGTGGCATTGATGGAGGCATTGGCATGCAGCCTTGGGAGAGGAGTTCGAGCGCTTGGCAGTCTCTGCCTGTCATTGCTCCTTCCCAGGAACTTTCTGATTCCCTTTCTGACTTTATATTCCTGGTTCTGCGTTAAGTAACGATTTGGCATAAATGATAGCGAGGCACATTTGGGTACAATGCCCACAAACGTAATGAAATCAGGTAGGGCATATTGTTGGGACTAAGTATATCACCTTCAGGAGCGGCCCATCTCTATTATTACTGCAAGGTAATTTGAATTTAGGGCAACACATCAACTGCTAACATTAGCACAACATCACTGCACCCAACATATTGTTTTCACATGTATGAAAGTGAGTAAAAGTAAGGTAACATGCATAGAAAAACATGTATATTTGATCACAGTATGCTTAACAGGAGATGCCCAAACGATTAGAACAATAACATTTTTGAACACACTTCCCCTTTCATTTCACACAAAATGTTCCACCGTGGTGTACTTCACAATTTTATAAAAATGACATAGAAATCATGCGCAACCCTTATAAATAACTGCAAAAAACGAATCCTGGAAGCTCTCATTGACAATGTAATGCTCCTCAAAAGGACATTTTTTATATTAATTTTAACCAGAATAAAACCACTAACAAAATGAAGCAGTAAACAACAAAAAGTAGTTTTAAACATGCCAATGTCAACAAAGATAACTTGCAAACTTGTCTGCTGATGATTGCATTTACACAACCAACACAGAACCATATTTCAATGAAAACGCACACACACACAAGAGCATAAAAACCAATTGCCATACATAGCAGTGGTCGAGGCTATTAGATTTACAGACAACAACATTATGTCACAAGAAACCCCCATTCAAAAAAATGTGCACAACAAATTTACCATCCAATGCACCAAGGCAATCCGTCCTCTCTACAAATGCCCCTGCACCTCAATGTGTATTATACAAAAGAAAGTACCAGTTCCACTTCAATGGTATTGTCTCACTGTGTTCCAAAAAGTGTACACTGCCTATAAACTATGTATAATCACTATACGGATATTATTGCAATACTTCTTTCCAAAAGGCAAATTCCATTGCTGTACACATATTATTACAATGCTTATAGCCAGTAGCCAGAACCTTGGGTGCATGGCCGTTTGATGCTGTGGTGGTTGTGGCCAGTCCCTAGACTCTTGGGTGCACGGCCTATGGCCTATGGCAATGTAAAAATAATTTTGTCATGCCACCAGCCCAAACAACTCCATGCATTTTGACAAAATTTGCAGCAGGAGCAGCGGCTTGGTCCTGTGTCATGGTTCATGGTTTCGGTCAAAGGATAGTGGCTTCCTCTTGTGTAGGAAAACCGGCTGACAGAATGAGATTGGGCTGCTTTTGCTATCCTGCTAGCAAGCATACTGTTCCTTTAAGGAAATCCCTTCGTAGCGGCCGGCTGATGGACAGGTGGCAGTTTCCATGGAAACAGTGGCGTCCATTTCGCTTGGGTCGGATCAGAAGTGTCACGTGATCTGGCCTTTATACTTGCCGTTCCAGTGTGAAACGGCGCTTCTGAACTATTCACAGTACGCATATATGTTGTCTTGGAATCTTTCGTTGCCAAACCTAGCCTTGTCTTTGGATTCTCGCCTGGTTACTATTGTCCTGCTGGCTTTTGAACTCGGAACGTCCCACGACCTGCCTTGCCTTGTCCCTTAACTTGTGACTTACCTGTTCTTCAGTTCTTGTTTCTCCTAGAACTTTTTGTCTTCTGTTTTCCTGCTGTCCTGGACTTCTGCGATTGCAGCTGGACCTTTTTCCTTGAAATTAGATTAACCGTGATTGCGCGCACCGTGGGAGCAACTTTTTCTGTTTGTTGAAATACTTGAGGAAACGCGATCACGTGCACTGATGGAGCAACTTGGAACTACTCTGAGGACGTGAACGCGCGCACCGAGGAAACAGGTCTTTGAAGTCCTCAGTCCTTCTCCTAATACTCGAATGCACGCACCGAGGGAGTAACTGTTTTTTTCCATTTGAGGAAACGCGAACGCGCACTCCGAGGGAGACTCTTGGTTGCTGTGTGCATTGATACTGCCGTTGGGTCACCGTAGTTTATTCCTCCATATTGGTTTACCTGTTCCTTTCTATCTTGTGATTTTGGTCTTCATATTCACGGATAAGATCCATTACTCCCTCTTAAGTTTAATATATTCAGATAAAATTCCATTTCTGATACCTTGCTTTATTTCTTTAGCTTCTACACTTCCTGGCTCTTTGTTCCACTATTTTGAACTCACGTCATTCAGTCAATACAGTTTAGAAAGGGTTTTGCATATTCTAGTTTTGCACTGTTGTTATTTGGTCATTATCAAATACATCTTTTTCTTTCTTTCAGCCTGGTGTTCCATGGGATCCATATTCCAATCAATTTGCCCTTCTGTACGTGTATTTATAACGTCCAGAAGGTCTGATTGGTGGGAATCCCAAATATTCTTCACTACGTGTCAAGTTACACGGAAGACATATTTTCATGGTTGTCTGATTCCATGATATCCTGATAGCATGCTATTGTAAATTTGGTGTGAATCTGTACAGTATTTGCTTTTAAAAACAACTAAAAAGTAGGTTAAAAAAATGTGTGATATCTGGATCTGGTCCGCAGACTCACTTCCCTGTTCAGTCCGCGGATGGGCAGCCGATCGGACTAGTATGAAACATGATGTCCGCGGACATTGGACATGCCGCTGATTGGTCAATAAAAAACGTGAGGTGCGTCAGATTTTTGGAAACCCCTGCCATGTTGAGATTTGCGACCCACCACCGTTATCTGTGGGCATTGCAGTAAAACCATGTTAAAAAACACCACATTGCATTTGTCAAACTAATGTAACAATCTCTGGGGAGGTGAGGGATGATGAGGATGGGATGGGATATGGCCTTAGAAAGCCAAAAAAAAGCATTTTTCTTCCCGATGGCTTTGAACCGTCTGGGGCAATCCCGTGATGTTTGCAAACATCTTAGATGTCTGGGGTTATCTATGCATATTTGTGGGATTTTGTCAAGAGGGGGCTAAATTAGAGGGGGTCTCAACATTTTTAGATGGCGTATAACTTTGTTGCCATTTAACCTATACTGAACAATGCAGGTAATCGCCCTGTAACCCTTGTACTTAGGCATTTAAGAAAATGTACTTCCTCATGTGGTTTTCAGAACTGCATGTTTTATCTACAGAACATGGTTGTTGAGAAACAGGATCTTTAAGAATGGCCTTGGTACTATGCTAGTGACAAATAATTGGCTGAGTCTGTGAGAATTTGCTCTCCTCAGTAACTATCATGCTAATATTCCAGTTGTTAATCATCTGTGCACTAATTAACTATTATTGTGTGGAGTTTGCTTAATGCTTTTACTTCTAATGTTGGTATTTGTATCCTAAGTAATTTTGAACAAACCTATATTCTGTATGCGGGTACAATTCTGGGAGCTATGTATGAAATACGATGCTGATTTATTGCACTTATCGACTTGAAATTTTGTGGACTTTTTAACTTGCTTAGAAAATTATATATTTTACATGGAATGTATTGTTGATTTGTATTTGAGACTTTTATGTAGATGTTTGTGCCTTTGTTCTGTACCAATGTATTGGTTGTGCACTGGAACTTAAAGGTCAAAAACCGAATAAAAATATGTTTCACTGACTGACTTTTGAAGAAAAAAAACATGGGCTGATTTCCAGCAAACCCATCTAAGGAGCATTGGCAAGAAACCTGAAAGCATGGTTTGCAAATGTGTCTGTGTTTTATTTTTTGATAAGTGTCATGATATAGGTACAAAAAAATAGTGATATACTTTTGGTGACTGAGGTATAGACCGTGGCTATGGGCAGTGGCCAGATTGTCTGGAACATGAATAATGTCACGACGGGGACAATCTGGCTACTGACCATGACTACGAGGGATGACCAATGGGGATAAAGTGGCCATGTCCACCAGGGACTGGCTGTGTGATAACATTTTCCCAAAAATTGGGATAGGTTTGAAAGGGAAAAAGAAATTCGCTTGTGGTAATATGGTCATATGGTTCTCTCTTTGCCTTCTGCAGGCCACCATATATTTTTTTTAGCGCCCCGGGTTACTGCTTTCGGAACCCGGGGTGCTAATGGCCTCCATCCCTCATTGCAGGGGCTGGAAGGGAGGATAATGGTCCGGAGCCCTCGTTATCCGCTGTCAATTCGCTTGGGATGAAAACCTGGGCTGGTGGGCCCTTATCCCCCATACCAGTCCCTGGAATGGGGGATCAACGCCACATAAACCCATTAGCATAACAACAAACATCAATGGAAATGTTGGAAAATCGTATTGAGTCTCTGTGTACTTTGCTGAGAAATGTACAGTAGATGGAGTCTACAGTTTTTAACTGTGAAAGTGGTTCCTAAAGGAACCTTTTTTTGTTGTTTTTTGATTATTTATTTTTTTGCAAGAGAGGTTAAAACGTAAGGTGGGTAGAGGAAATGAGGGGAGGGGCACCAATCACTAATATGGAGGGGCTGGACAGGGGAAAATGTTGCATGTGTATTACATATACGGTAGGGGGCAAAGTTTCCCATGCTCCTTGATTACAGGTTCAAAAGCACTTCAAAATTGCTCCCCCCTGCACAGTGGTATGTTGCAGTATATCCAGAGGACTGTTGTCTTTGAAAGATATGGATAAACAGCCTCTTTTATTGCTTACAAGGTAGCTGTTGGGACAGAAGTAGGCTGTGTGGTTACAGTACTGGTTGAGGAAGATGAGGTGGCGGAAGACAGTCTACTACTTGCCAACAAATGAACAGCTTTTCTGAGAGCATTGCAGTGGTTGGATTTGGTGTGGTGGTGCATGAAAGTGGTCCCGTAGGACTACTGTCCAGGTAGTCTGCAACTGAGTACTTTGGTAGCTTTAGCCATTGGTACATTCCAACAGTGGTAAAGAACTGCCACAACCATAATTATCTCTTTGTGCTAGAGGTAGGCACTTCCTCTACCTCATCTTCTTGGCCCTCTTCATTGTCTTTGGAAGTATTTCACTTTTTTGTTGTGTAGGTCCTCCAGCTGGTGGTGGTGGTGGCTCTTGGGGAGGAGGGATGGCAATAGCTGATGCCATTTTGAAGATAAATAGCAGTATTGCTAATATTCTTCTGAGTATGTGCTGTTTACTAGATTGTTAGGTGGGAAATTGCAGCATTTTAAGGTGAAACTTTGTAAATTGAACAAAAATGTTGCTATTTTTGGGTAAGTATGATATTAGTAAGTTGTAGAAAATGAGGGTGCATTGGTAAAAACCCATGAAATTCACTGAAAAGACATTGTTAAAGGACGTTATGAACTGAAAAATACCACAAATTCCCACTTATGGTACGCTAAACAACCATAACTTGCGCCACCACCATGCACTGCTAAGATTAACACCCAGAACATCAAAGATGGCATCCAAATGGCATTGAAGACATAACCGCTCACATCACATATCTGGCTCACTTCTTTTTGTTCACTGACATATGTAGGGCCTGTGATTTTGTTCCCTGATAGAGACAATTTTACAAATGAAAAGGTTTAACATATTTACACATTAACTTTCTTGTATGTTGTTAAGGTACTTTCCTTAGGATTTGCCCTCAGTTCATAGTACACATACATGGCGAAATAAGCAAGCCTCAAACACACAAATCATTTGTGTACTTCATGATAAAGTCTAATGTTACTGTCATTTTTGGTGGTGTTGTTTCTTTCCTCCTTATTTAAGTTTCCTTGTATGTGCCTCAGATTTGTATGCATTGTAGGTATTGATGTGTATTGTTTGTACTAACACAAGTATGTAGTAAGTCTCAATTATTAGCTATTAGCTATTTATCCCATGTTTATCATTACTGAAAACTCTGCTAAGGTACCATTCATTATTTTACTATCCAAAATTACTAGATTTAAAAATATTGTACTTCTATGGTGCATGCTGCAGCCATTGCCTATGTGCATGTATGATTAGGTTCCTGCATTAACAACAATCCTCCAATATCATGTTTTGCTGCGATGAGTACATTCTTTAACCCCTTAAGTGCCAAGGACGAGAATGCTTGTCCTTTTTGCATAGACCTGCATAATAGCCCGGCACTCAATACATTAAGTAGTTCATGATAGAACTCCTGATATCCCCTCACATCTTTTTATTAACATTATAAACACAACCCCTTTTAGAGGGCTATGGTCCCTTAGCTTACCATAAGTGGTGAATTCATGGGGTTTTTCGGTTTTACTTGTAACCTAACATCTCTTTAACAAACTTTTTTCAGTGAAAAAAAAAATAATATATATATATATATATATATATATATATATATATATATATATATATGTATCAAGATATAGAGAGGGGGATAATATTCAAGAAAAAACTTAAAACTTTAGTTGTAAGGACGTTAATGTGAGAACTCAACACAACAAACTCCCTGAAATTCAGCAAAAGCCACCTTAACTTTGCGCTCCCTCTTGCACAGCAAATGACTACAATGATTCCATCTTTGATGACATAACTGTTGCCATGACTGGTACCATAACTGATGACATCACTAATGACATAATTTCTGATATACACACAAGTCAATGTATTAAAAAATGTGATATTGTTTAAATATTACTTTTTACTTTGTAGAGTATGTCTTTTATTTCAGTTGTAACATGTTGATCACTTACAAAAGACACACAGAAAGAAATATACATTTATGTACCTATTTTCAAGCAAGTATTGAATTTCAAATCTTCATTTCTTTTCTATATATATATACATTTCGAGTAATAATCCCTTTTTTCAATACTCATGTATGGAAATACTTACAATATATCCTAATACTCAGTTGTTAGTTGTTACCTGTTTTAAAGCACTTCTCATGTCATTTAGAAAATGATACATGTACACATTTTCTTACAATAAAACAATTGTGTATTTACATATATTTATTTTAAAACATCATAAATAATTAGGGTTCAACATGTATGGCTTTCTATTTATTTCTACACTTTTTTTGTAAATGTATATAAAGATTATATAATAGTGAATATGGCTTAGATATATTTTGCACAAACAGGAACATTCTAAGCACTGTACTATTTATAATTCAGAAATCATCTTTTACCAACGTATTAAAAAGGAAAGCTTCACAAGTAACGATATGATGCATGAGTTGCTGTGTACTGTTTTAAACAATGTACTATTCTAAAATGCTAATATCACATTGCAGAAATAATCTAAATATGGACAAATACATAAAGTGATCTTATGTCTGATGCCATTAGTTAAATAATCATTGATCTCATTTATGATGCGATTATTGATGCCAGCTTTGATGTCATCATAAATGTCATAGATGATGACATTAGTGATGTCATCAGTGATATCATCAGTGGTGACATCTGGGATGTCCTCATTGTGGTCAAAGGCTGTGCAACAGGGAGTGAAAATTTAGGGTGGCTTTAGGGGGTTTGTTGCGTTAACTTCTCACATTAACGTCCCTGCAACTTAAGTTTTTTCCTTGAATTTCAAATATTTTGTTAAAATGTATTTCTCAACTTGACGCCCCTGCAACTAAAGTTCTTTCCTTGAATTTCAAGGGTTTTCTTATTTTAGAACAGTACCAGACCACTTGCCATGGCCGTCGGCCATGGCCGGTGGGCACAGCTGGTTTGCACGGCCAAACACTACCAAATGAATAGTCATGGACTTTGACCATGGCTGGTGGGCACGGCCACTCTATATTTTAAAATACCTGCAACTCGTCGCTCAAAGACGTTCATCAGTCACAAACTAACTTTGACCTGTTTTGACAGTGGCATTATTATGTATAAAAGATTGCAGGCTTTGAGAACTCACAATGTTTTTAGACAATGCGCCGTGAGATTAAATTATTTTCCATGGACCACACACTTTTGTTAAGCAGTGTGCTACAAGCCCCCTGTTTTATGGCCGGTTTCTGGGTGACTGTTGTGATACACCACACAACCCCAACTAACCACATTTAAGCAGCAAGGAAAAGGAAAAAAAATTATCAGCTGCACGAATAACATATGCCCAGGTACTTTTGGCCCCATAGCAAAAATCAAAAGCTGGCACCAATGAATATACACACAGTAATTTAACATATATTGTAAAGTGAAATATACAAATCTAGTAATTTGACCTTCCCCTTTAAAGCATGCAAGACAAAATATCTTTGGACTTTTTAAAAAGGTAATGAACACCAGAATAATAACCTGAGAGAAGAATAAATAAATATGCTTGCAAAGTATAAAAGTTGCTCACCTTTTAAACCCAGCAATCGGTCATGAAATTTTTCCTGGAAAACAAAATCCCAATATGAAACAAGTGCTTGTGGTCTTGTGGGTAAGCATTTGCACTGGGAACATGACGACCTGAGTAAAAACTTGGTAGTGAAATACTTGAACAAGCTTGCTAACCTCAAAAAACCCCAAGAGGTTGTGTTCACCCTCTGAGAAAATGTTACGCTGTCCACCCACATGTGCCCTTCAATTGTGCCCTGTAAATCAGCCACAATCAGGAGCAAATAACTGCACCAGTGTCCAGGATTGCAAACTCTCTTGGCACATCATTGGAAAATACTCATGACTAACTTGCCCTCTAATTTCCCCTCCTGACCCACATGTCTGGCTTTCAACAATATTCTGCTTTATAAAGATAACTTGAAAAGTACACATACCATATTGTTACTGAAATATATAATTCATTATCGAACTATGTAAGGCAAAACGTACAATTTTGGCATTATTCCCCCCATCTTGACTGGGAAACTACAAATACCAGAATGCAATACAGGAAAAGGAAAAATAATGGTCTTTAAGTGCAATACTTTCAAGGACTGACATGAGCATGTTTTAAAAAATATAATGTGGTTGCCATGTGTTTTCTTACTGTGTTATCAGATATTTAATACTAAGAAAACACATGGCATCCAGAACTGTGGACTTTTTCCCATCCATTCAGTAACCGGGACTGAGCCTTCTTAGCTTCAAAGAGAGGAAGATGCCCGCCGCATCAGGCCACATTGCTCTTTGTGATCTTTTAAGTTGGGATCATTTATTGGGTAACATGCTCTCAGGCTACCAGCCAATAATTTGAAGCTAAGTAGAGTCGGTCCTGGTTACTGCCTGGATGATTGTCCTTGGTGCCTATTGTGTGATTTTTCACCCCCAACATCACTGTAACTGTCAAAACATATTATGTTGTTTTAGATTTTTCTTTCTATAGCCGCGGATACAGAACTACAGATAGCCTTTGACATCTGTAGTCATTTCATGTATGAACTACAGTTAGCCGCAGTTATCTCTAGTTTTCTATAGCCGTGTATATCAGAAAATTGGCAGAAAAAATCCTTATTGCCCCCCCAGTGCCTCACCATGTGCGGCCATCATCTGTGTCAACTCCCCCCACTCACCAGATGGCTTTCTTACCTCCCGTGCCCTCTCCCTTTCCCCCCCACAACACATGCTGTTTCTGTGACACAGTTTGCTTTGAGATGTCGGCTATTCGCGGATATAGCCGAGGTTACCAAAAAGCTTTGTGTTACAACTCAGTCCCCAGATCCCCTCCAACTTCCCCTTCACTGTCAAATATTTAAAAACCTACTGCACAGAATAACCCAACACCACAAAAAGGCCTCTTTTAAATGCTTCATGCCCAAGTTGTTTCAGACCTTGTCCAAATTCCTCCAGAAGTTTGGGCTGTCCAGTCCGGCAAAACTTTACCTTGTTTGCCTATGGGAAAATGAATGGGAGGTAGGTCAGAACTTTGGAATTTTTTTTGGCTTCACACTTAGGGTGAGGTGTCACATGGGAAGTCGAGGATGCAGGTAAGAGATTATGAGAAGCCTTGTAGCGTTGGATAGAGGATGATAGATGCAGTGATGCCTTACTGTGGATAGATTTGTGAATTAGGAGAAGAGTTATTAATCTGGCACTGTTATGCATCATCAGTCATCCAGCCTGCTGATGGTACGAGTAAGTAGGTGTGAAGTGAGGGAGCTCAGAGAGAGTCCTTGTAAGGAAGTTATTGATCTTGTTGAGAAGACAGAAAGCATAGTTGGGGAGTACACAGAGGAGGCTGGTACATTAGTCAATTTTAGAGAAGACGAGTGGTTAAATAATGGTTGGCGGTGTTGAAAGGAAGGACGTGCCTGAGGTTCCTAATATTTAAGAAGTTGACGTGAGCTACTGTTCCAGTTTGGTGATGGAAGTAGGGAAGAGATGAGAAGGGTCATAGATGACGCTGAGGTTTCTGATTGAAGAAGAGAAGTGTGGAGTGTCAGGTGTGAACTGGATAGGCAGCGGCACAGATAAGAGAGAGTATTTGGCATGGAAAAAAGGCGCCATTGCTCTGGTAAATTTTACCACTAACACCAACGAGTGCAAAACCAATCCAACATTTAATATCAGAGAGGCAGTTGGAAATTTTGATAGAGATCAGAGGACAGATCAGGAAAAGAGAATAAGATTTGGGTGTTGTCCGCGAAGAGTTGGTTCGAGAATCCAAAGGACGAGATTCGTGTCCTGGGAGCAGAATGTATAGTGGAGAGGACTTAATAGAGAGGCTTGTGGGACACCAACAATTAGAGTAGTCATTTGAGAGGTATTGCTGTTCCAGGAGACAGAGAATTTTCAAGGTGCAGGTAGGATTCAATCCAGGCAAGAGCTTGATCATGAATCATAAGAAAGGAGAGAGTATTAAGGAGATCGAAGTGGTGGAGAATGTCAAAGGCAGTACACAGTTACATGAGAAGTTGGATAGAAAATAGGTTTGAGTGCTTAGCAGGGGTGTTTTCAGGGACTTTTTAAATTGGAAAAGTGATTATTTGTGTGTATGTTCTGGTTGTTCACGTGATAATCATTTCAGAAAATCATATTGTATTGCATACACTGTAAACATTTCTGATCATTCAGATATTTGGTTGAAATTGGCTGAATGGTAATAGTGAAGGATTATTGAAAGAAAACAGAGTTTAGATGGATCATGACATTTAAAAGAGTGGATTCTAAGGCTTAATCATGCAGAAAGCTGCTACCCCTTTCTAATAAAAATGAATGTGTACAGACTATTTTATTGACTAATCTGTACTTTTTCCTTACACTCATAGTTTGGATATGTATCACGATGCTTCAGTGCATTGAAGCTTTGATGAAATGTAACTGGTGGTGTCTATTTACATCACCACCAGTATAGAAAAGGGCTGCTTTGAGAAAGATGTGCATAGGATGCAAAACAAACATCAGCTGGACTCAGAAGAGCTGGCTTCCAATATGCTTACAAAATGACATATAATAAATTTTATATAAGATAAACGAATGTGTTATGTGGCTTAACTATTTTTCTGTTGGTACCTTGTGGTAATGTTATTCCATAAATAGCAGCCCTGCCAGCAGGACTGAGTACAATTCAACATAGACAGGACAGGACAGGACACAACCACTGCAATGTTACAAGGCGAGCTATGCAGCAGGACTGAAACAAACACACCTCATCCAGGACACAACAGAACCACTGCAGTAAGGCAAGGTGGCAATCACTACAATACTGAAATAATGCCAACACAACTCGCATCAGTCAGGGCACCAACACATTACTCAAATAGTGAAATGGGACCCTACCAACAGAACACCACAACTACAATACTGAAAGTCTGCCCTCACTGCACAGCTAAGTACAATTAACCTCGTAATGTACCACTCAAGTACTGAACGGTAATCCTAACTACTACAAGGCAGCAGTATGTACCTCTCATACAGGACACAGGACACTGTGAGTGCAATGCACTGCTGGAATGAACCTACAGCAGTTCATATAGGTCAGGACACCACCAGTGGCATTATGAAGATCACCGCCCCCCATCTCTGGTGATGCACAGGTGAACATGTCATTTGGGGCCAGTGCCTTGCCCTTCTGTCCAACATTGTGAAAGTGAGAAGCATTGTCCATTGAGGCAGCCACAATGCCCTTATCCCAAGAAGGTACATTAGGAAATATGTATAATATAAATTGAAGATGACAAGAATAAGTGAAAGAAGTAGACATATACGCATTTAAGAGATATGAGAAATATTACACTACACATATTCATTTACAAAAACACAAACATAAAGTGATGCATACATTGCACACAACATGGTTTACACAGAATATAGCTCACTGACATAGAAACACTACAGCAAAAGGTAGACATTATTTTTTTAATGGATGCCATAAGCATACCTTACAAATGAATGCAGGCTTTAAGCCTCAGACAAGTTAAACATGTTCAAGCCATATCAATATTGGCTAAGCCAGGGTTGAAAAGGTAGAATAAAGGGAACTTGGAAGCATTAAATAGTAGAATAGACTGTCTTTAGCAGTGTTGCTCAAGAGTTTTTTATAAATGAATTTGGCAGTAAGTCAGAAGTAGATAATAACTAAGTGGGCAAAGGAAACCCAGGTTTGCTACAACATTCATCTTTAAAATTAGGCAAATCTGTTTCATTTGTGCTACACACTTTATTAAACATGGAATACACGCTTTGTCAATTTTCGGACAGTAGTTAGCAATATTTTGTGCACACATGAGACCATGACCCACTTCACCTTAGTCGCTTTGTGTAGTACACCATTCAATTGTATCGGGTTTGTTGTCTCTGGCCTTTCCGGCCATGACACGTGAGCCACCTCACCTTGAAAGCCCTGGGGGCTCTGTAAGCACCATTTGACTGCGCCTTCAGCATTGCCAGCCTGGCTTCGAAGCATGCACTAGGGAGGGCTTTGCCTACACGGGTCGATTACTTTTGATTAGCAAGTCAGCCCCGCTCTCTAGGTTTATTACCAAGGAGAGGGTGTGTTTCCTTTGGCCAATCATGGTGTTTCAATAGGAAACATTATGCACGGCAAGCTAGCTATTGGAAGTTTCTTTCATTTTCACAGACACTTTACGCAGCCTTGAGCGCTGCATCAAAGTTTATATGATTCATTCTGTGCACATATTTAAGTCATTCCCTCATCTATACATAACCAATCCCCACGGCAATGTATCTTTGAATAGCACACCAGCCTTCAGTCCGAGGGGTGGGTGTGCCCCCTCTAACGAATTAGACACAGCCACATCATTGAACAGTGCACCACTCTAGCCTCGTTGCTTCTGCTCGAGGGGTGGGTGTGCCACTTCAGCCCAATCAAGTTCAGCAACATCAAAGAAACTCTCTGCAAGCCTAGCGAGCCTCGTTCCCCAGACAGTTTTTTCCGGCTGCACAGATTCACTCCACAGCTTCCTCAGCAATGCCGCGGGTGAGTTTTCACGGTCCATTTTTTGCAATTACTTGTCTTTCAAACCCAGTTGCACGTAGCCAACCCCTATGTCAGCGCAGCACTGCGGATTAGTTTCCCTCTCATCCCGCTTTCCTTTGCCTTCTAGCACTGGGTATATTTTGAAAGTTAGAAATATACAAGTTTACTAATTCTTGTATTTAGACATGACTGGGTGTTTCCAACTTCGTTTCCCCAACTAGGTTTGCTGCATAGATTTACTGGCTGACTTCACTAGTCACAGTCACCAACGAGTTAAATGTGACCTCATTATCCTTTCTCTTAGGTCCCTCATTTGTATATGGGATTTGACAGCCGCTACCAATTCAAAGACATCGCATTGGCGTGCCTCACATTTGTCTAACAACGGAAACCTATTTGTCTCACTAGCAAATTAACTCAGAACTTCTTCATGACAAGTAAGCAATACTACATCACTTTGCAATTTTTTATTAATAATTCAAATTTAGGAGCTGGAGAATTAACATCAGATCAATTCCTCCTTACCAGATTGCAAACTATCAAGCAACAGCGCATTTACATCAAACACCAGACGGCGATCCCAATGATTTAGGGTTTCACCATGCCATGGGTACAGCACAGCGTTGTGAACCAGGTAGACACTCGCTTGTACCTTTTTCTCTCCATTTCTTAAACAAATAATTTGATTGCTCTTTGGAAGAAACAGACCCCACCATCTGATAGCATTCATGTTTCTGGTTCCAGATCTCAATTCGTGTAATAAAATAACACATTGGCACTTGCATGGGATAATTCCTCTTGGTATCCTCTTTCCTGGCTCTTGAACTCTATTCACAAGCCCTCTTTGCTGCACATCTTAGCCAATGCATGGCACAGTTTGCTGCCCTGGTCCTAACACACGACTGCTAAAAGGGCGTCTGTCTGTTTGTGGAAAAGAATCAAACGCTTTACTGAAATACAAGTAAACCACACCCATCACCCAGCCCATGACCTAAATCCTTGGCATCAAACCAAATAATTCAATCATATTTGTTATTCATGTCCTTTCTCATGTATCTGGGTGATTACATTGGGCCTCATTACAAGGTTGCAGGACCAGAAACAACGGTGCCGGTAAACTTGCCGGTACCGTTTTTTCCGGACTGGCAAACTATGAGTTCTGCGGGTGTCTTTCCACCTGCCAGGTCTGACCTGGCTGGCAGATTGGCACCCGTTCACAGATCTTGGCGGATGCATGGGCACCATTCATGAATGAATCCCATGCAAGTGCCAATGTGTTATTTTATTACACGAATTGAGATCTGGAACCAGAAACATGAATGCTATCAGATGGTGGGGTCTGTTTGTTTCCCAGGGTGAATTCTACTCATCGAGGTGCACTTGTTTCAGTCCTGCAGTAAGGGTTGCCTTTCAGTATACAGTGTGGTTCCTGCCGCCATTAAGGTATATTTGATTTAGTGTTCTTGTGTTGGTCACCTTGCAGAGGGTGCTCCATTTGTGAGGGTCATATATACGAGCCCTGCAGTGAGGGTCCTTTTTAGTATTGTAGTTATGAGGCCACTTTTTAATATTGCAGTTGTACGGGATTGTCATGTTTCATGCATGTTTCAGTCTGCAGGGATGTTTGCATACAATGCAGTTTTGTAGTGATGGCAAATTGTCTTTACTTAGGATCACGTTTTTGTTCTTCATAGTGGCAGTCACATGTCCTGGTGGGGGTGCCCCCCTTTCAATTTTGAAGAAATGGTGACCTGAATGACATACTCTTGTTTTGCTCACTGCTGCAGTGAGGGTCACCTTTCGGGGTGCCATTGCTATTCTCCTATTGTGTGGGCTGAACTTGCCTCAGTCATGTATACATTACAATAAAGAACTGCTGGTGTCCTGCCCAGAGGGCTGTGAGGTAGGGAGCCCAGAAGGCTAGGGCTGTAGGCAGCAGAGTGTAGCAGACTGCAAGGCAGGCAGCCCCGAAAGAGCACTGGATCAAAGCCGGAAAATGCAGCAACAGGAACAGCATACAAATTCTAGTCCCAAGGCAAAAAGGGGCTGGGAGGACTCTTGATGCAAGATACTGAGCTCCTGTAGGCAGCTGCTTAAATACAGCCCTGCCCTGTACTGAGGCAGGCTAATTGACAGCACCTGGAGCAGCACACCTGAAGATAATCTGCCTCCTCCCTCTCTGTTCCTCAGATGGTGGCAGCAGCACTGATTGCTAGGGCTTCTGGTGACTGTGGTTCCAATACAGACGAATGTGAATGGCCAGGAATTGATAGCTGAAGCAAGGTGCATTATAGTACATGTAGTTATTTGAATTAAATAGGAAAGTACCAATGTTGCGCAAATGGGAATTAAGGACCAAAGTGTGAATAGGGGTTGTTCAAAGAGTGTTATGAAGATGAATGAATAACAATTAGTCCATGATGATTGTAAATAAGTGCGCCCGTGGCGCAGGCATGACATACCGTCTGCGTCATCATGGGATTAGACCTACAGTTTCAGACTCTTCCCCACACTTGCTTTTTCATAATGGGACTGCATCTGAGGCGTTTTCTTTAAATCACTCGTAGAAGCCATTCACAGTCTGCTCTTTTAACATTAACTTTGAATGCATATTCTTTTGATTCATAATATGGCTTTAGTAACCTGTTCCACGAGGGTAACAGCCCGGCAGCCCGAGATTACGGCCCGAGCAAAGCGAGGGTATGTGATGAGGGCTATGGGACGTCACCCCACGGTATAGCCCATGGAACAGTTTACTAATGTCATTAGCACCCTGTTACCAATACGGTAACCCGGGGTGCTGAACGCGGGGTCTTTTCTATGAATGAAGGGACATCTCACAGCATCCTGTTCATTCATAGAAAATACTGTTCCAAGATGGCTGCCACAGAGATGGAAGTCCGGGCTCCTTACGGAGCCCCTCTTTCATTTCAGTGGCATGCAGCAAAGGGAAACGGAGAGAGGTTGTGGCGAGGACAAGGAGGGTTGTCAGGGATATCAAAAAAAGAAGAGAAGGGAGTATGGCAAGAAGATGGTGGTGTGGGGTGGAAGAAGCAGCCTGTGGTTTCCATGGAATGAGTGCTGCCATTAGGCATCGCAGCCGCAATCCACAGAACCTGATTGGCAGCTCCCCACGCCCTGGGTACTAATAATATGTTAAAAATAATCATGTCCATAGTTGCTTCTGTATGCAGCGATACGTAGTCCTACAAGCTAACCCTCAACCTCAAGTTATGTTATATCATCATTGTAGAAGTAGAGCTTATTCTTTACAATGAATTCTTGGTGGTCTGGAAAAAAATGAAATCAGGGCTTCACATGTATAACTTTATAGTGCAGGTTAGTTGTTATTATGATGTGTAATACCTGTAGGTGAACGTATTCTTTTAGCAGCAGATATTCTAAGGATCTAAAATGCACCATCGATTCAAAATGTGCCTCTGGAGTGACCTACCTGCCTTTGGGAATGGGTCAGATTGAAGGACAAGTTCTACAAAGAGGTTCATGTGCAAATATTCCGACTGTGAGGTCACACAGGTTTCTGTCCCAATGTCCACAAAAATAGTTGACATGGGTGTGACAATATGCAAGTACTATACTGATTAAATAGAATATATTACTGGACGTATTAAGTATTGTTTTTTAAAGTAGAACAGTGTGTAACAGTTCCTACTTGCTCTCCCCCCTCCTTTAAATCCACCAATTGAAATCACCATCGGAATTACAGTTACACTACTACTTAAAAACAGCTCACATGAAATGTTAACTGAATCGTCCAACAGAAAAACAGCTGAACCCAAGAAATGACAGTCAACCTTGGTTTCTTTACGCGCCTAGAAACACTTGTTTAGAGGCGCATTATAAATGCCATATCATTGCATTTCATTCGGTGACTATTTTGCAGGCATGATGCTAGCAGGCATGTGTGTAAGTTGCCAATGCCAGGGTGATAGTGCATTTGATATGTATGCCAGAGCAAACCCAGGGGCATGTATTTCATTTGGTAATAGCTTGATCAAATGCAATGTTTCAGTGCCCGCTTAGTAGCACCTCTGCCTGTGGTATTTTCTCTCTGATCAATAGCAATGCAGCTTTAACGGAAAATCCACGCGGGCGTCACTTGGGGACGCCATGATACGCAGAGACAGATGCAGAGCGTGATTCATGAAGGGAGGAAGGTGGGAGGCCGAGAAGAGACAGACCCGCTAAGAGAATGCATGTTAAGGGTGATTCGCTGTTCGGTTAATGTGCGTGTTTCACGCATCCCCGCTTGCCCTAGCGGGCTCAATGGAGGAGTGGAAAGCGGAGCAAGAAGACAGACGACTTGAAGGCGGTAATTAAATATCATTATCCTGGCAGAGAAGAAGTACAGCCAACGTTCCCATTAGGCGGAACATGGGAAGGCATCCTGGACATGGCGAAATTACTGGGTAGGGAGCTGGAACAGTCATGCTCAGCCATGCTTGCATGGGCAGCGCTGGGACGTAAGTGATGACGGGAGCGCCTCACAGTATATCGCTTTACTATGCGTCCTCCTGCTGTTCATTTGTGAATGGAGCCTTTTCTGTGTGACCTTTCACAAAGAAAGAGACCACATCTGGAAACAGCTCAACAAACGGCCCACCGCATTGAAAGAACGTCATGTGTCCTCACTCACTGTTAGTACTTCAAACAACTGTGCATAGCAAGACTGTGCTGTTCAGTCAGTTGTCATTCGCACGCTTATTTTGCTTTTGAATCCTACGTTTGCATCATTTTGGATTGGTGTTGTTTAGTTGGAAACACATGAATGAAAGGCTTACTTTTAGACACGACAACATCTTTCATTTCCTGCGTTCTTACATTTCACACTTGCAATGTTGGCTTTGGGGGGCGGGGCGATGGCATGGCCACCTTAATCATGACAATGCCTCCACATTATTACTGAAATGCATCTGTTCTTTTGTGAAGCCTACTGCATGTGGGCGGTGGTCTGTCAGTGAATTGCTGTTTGCTCCTCCGCTTACTATTTGTATGTCGTATTTATTTGAAGAAGAGAGATATCAATTACCATCAGAAATGACTTACAAATAACACATTTACAGATGGAGGAGGGGTTCCCCTGAAGGGTGCATGTACAATAGCACAAAGCTGAGAACGAGTGGCGGGCCAGTTTATTAGGGTGTAAAAAAAAGGTGGGACATATGTAACCCCGACCCAAATGGGTGAATTTCAGGTGGTGAGGGGGGAGGAGTTATATACAACTGTAGATTGGAAAAACATTATTGATAGGAATAGAAGAAAAATGAACACCAGGACACAGGAGTTTGTTGATGTGTTTAGGTTTGAATGCACTTAACTGGCTGTACTATGTGGAAAGCATTGATCTCTAGGACTCACAATAATAGGCAGGTGTCCCCTGCCAATAAGAATAGACTTCAAAAGATTCTAAATAGGAATAAAAAAGATGAAAAGAAAGTTGTAAGTGGCAGATGAAAAAAAGAAGATAGACAACAGATACAGAGAGAGAGAAAGAAAAAAAAGGGGAGGGAAAAGATTACTGCTCCCTGGGGGGCATCGAAGTGGATCTCCAGGCTGCATAGCCAGTTGCAGCCTTGCGTGAAACAGAAGCCCTGTGGCGCATGCAGAGTGTAACCCAGGGGATAAAAGCACCCCAGCACTGAGTGAAGCGAGCCCAGGCCAGTGACGTGGTCTGCAAGTCAACAGCCCACCTGAGGACCAGTTCAGGCAGGCCGGGAGGCAATTAAGTCCTGGGCGGCTTGGGTGAACAAACTGCCCCAGTCTAGGGCCGCGTGTCAGGTAACCCAAACCAGTGCGCGGCCTGTGAGCTCCGGTTTGACTGGGATACAGACTGGGCGGACCGGAGGAGGGTGAAATTCCCATGCCACATTGGGCTTTGCAACCCGGGTGAATATTGCAGAGTGGTTGTGAGAGGCAAGTCCCCCTGCCTCAGGTCCAGATGGGGGGAGCGGGGAAGATCAAGTACCTTGGTGTCTACGCAGCAGACATGAACCTCACCAGGACAAGACAGGGAGGGCGGCGTGTGCTGTGCACGACTGACTTACCAGGAATCCCGGCCGCAGGTTCCTGTGTGGCTGGGGCTCTGGGTTAAGTGAAATGGCTCGTAGCTGGCTCCACCCAGGTGGGTGGGACATGAGCAGAGTCCAATGAGGATGTTCTATTTCAGGCACCGCCAAAGAAGAAATAAACATAGGGCTCCAGAAGCTCTGGGAAAAAGCACCACCTCAGATGAAATAAACATAGGGCTCAAAAAGCCCACAGATAAAGCACTTCCACAGAGGAAGTGACAGGTTTGTACCAGCCTCATCAAAACAAATCATCTAATAATAAGCCTATCACCGTCATAAGTGAGGGGCACTCTTTAAAAAGCCTCGTATCGAACAGCAGGTTTTACAATATGCATAAAGTGACTGACAAATGGGGACATAGGACTTGGAATTAAAGGCAGTCTGTGGCTACCAATGTTATATAGGTGATTGCAACAGAAGCTATATTAGGAAACATTTGAGGTTTTGAACGAAGGGATGATGCTCAGAGAAATGTGAGAATAGGAACTTTTTCAAAGTTCACCCAGAATGGGGTTTGTTAAGAAGGGTATATTGTAAGTAATAACACAATCTGAATGGGAATAGGGAGTGGGGCCAGCATGAGTCACAGAAAGTGTACCTGTTAATAGGTTTGTGTTGTTTTTTTTATATAAAAACCTGTAAGGGTCAAAAACTCCCCCTCCACTATACTGTGCCTTATTTCAGGAACCCATGAGTGTGGCCCATCTCCTGTACTAACATCTTTAAATCACAAATTGCTCAGTGCCTCACCTTACCAGCTGGTCTGTGATGGAAGGGTGGTTCCATTTCTGACCCGGGATAAGTTTAAAGTTTGCGCACCTGGGCCAGGTCCATGTTATGATATGTTAGGTTATATGATTCTTTAAAGCATTGCTGTACTCGAGGGCATCATGGGATTGGAGGTTGAACCAGACAATGGCTACCTAAAAGCGATACGTTTTCAATAAGCTGTGGAATGCAAAGTGGTCTTCAGTAGCTCGGAGAGAAAACGGAAGAGCATTCCATAATTTGGCTGCTACATTGGAGAACCAGCGGCCACCCATCTGGCTAAGTCGGCAATAGGGAAGCTTGTAGGGCATGGAAGTGAGCCGAAAGGAAAAGCAGCACCTTAGCAAAACCCTTAGTTGGTAAGAGCCCATTTTGCAGATAGAGCTTACCTGGGCTGAGCCAGACAAAAAGCTGGCGGACGTGAATCCAAGATTGGGAAGCAGGAGAAGAGGAGGGGCCAAGTGCTAGATGCCGCCAAGCAGGCCACCGCAGCATAGAGGGAGGATGAAGAATAGAACAAGGACCAGAGGGGGGACCCACCACCAACACCACCATCTTCTCTCCATTCAACTTGAGCCAATTGCTACCCATCCAGCTGTCCACCACCACCAAGCAACCCCTAGACTGGGCCACTGTGTCTGGCTCTGCTAAGACAAGCTGGATGATGATTTGTGTGTCATCAGCGTAGGGGTAGGGGTAGAGGTAGTAGCAGAAGCTGTGCGAGTAGATGAGCAGCACAAGAGGCTGGATGTAAATATTGAATAAAGCAGGAGACAGGCTGCAGCCCTGTGTGACACCACAAGAAAGTGTATTGGGTTGTGACAGGAAAGAGGAAAGTGGCATAGTTTGTGTCCTATCCCACAGGAAGGAGGAGAACCAGGAGAGGACCTGCCCAGAAAGGCCAGCCAGGGAAAGGCAGCACAGGATGGTCCACTGTGTCAAAAGCTGTTGACCATTCTAAAAGAATCAAAGCATCTACCCCACCCTGGTTGACCAGTCACGTTATGTCATCCAAAACGGAGACCAGGAGACTCTCAGTGCCTTGACCAGGCGGAAATCCTGACTGGAAGGGATCAAGAAACGTTTGAGTTTTGAAGAAAATAAGTGAGTAATGGAGAGAACAAAAATTCCAAGAGTTTCATAGAAAAAGGAAGGAGGGAAAAAGGAAAAGGGTGGGAATTAGCAAGCACACTGGGGTCAAGAGAAGATTTTTTCAGAAGAGGAATGATACAAGATTGTTTTAACTCTCTAGGAATGATGCAATTTGAGCAAGATGAATTGACTGCCCGGGACACACAGAGAACAATTTGACTCATAATGTCCTGGAGGATCCTGAAGGGAGTAGCATCCAAAGAGGAAGCTGATTTCAGATGCTCAGGTTGCAGCTATAATGTCAACCAGCAGGCAAGATGGAAAACGGACCAGGGTTCCATCTGCACCCCAGATGGGGCCAGTATGTTGAAGTTATCAGCATGCAATCCTGTAGAAACAATCCATTAAGCCACAAAACAAGTTGTTACATTGGAGGCATTGCTGATATGGGCTGGGACTCCAAGGACCCTTAAAGGCATCTCTAGTAAGAGCTTGGGTCACCTGGCCAGTATATTCCCGGTTTGGAATGTTCCCAGTGTGGGGGGAGTGGGTAACCACAAATGGAGTCCTTCCAGCTAGGGTGGTTATATACAAGTGCAGATAGGGAATGTGTATGTGTTTGAATGGTCTTAACTGACTGTACCATGTGTCCCCACCACAGGGGACACATAGAATCCTGGGACTCACAACAATAGGCAGGTCCCCCAAGTTTATATAGGGGAAGTAGACAACAGATACAGAAAGAGAAAGAAGAAGAAAAGGGGAGAGGAAAGTAGATTGGCCGCGGCCTCGAACGGACCCCCATGACATCAAGGTGGTTTGTCAGGCTGCGTTGCCAGCTGCAGCACGATGTGGAAGAGAATATCTGGGCTGTATGCAGAGTGAGCCACAGGTGAAGAAGCATCACAGACTGTGGCTGCATGAGTGAGGTCACCCTAGACTGGAGACACAACCTGCTAGGTAACAGCCCGTCCATGGGCCAGTCCAAGCTGCTGGGAGTCAATGAAGTCCCGGAGAGCATGGCGGCCTGGGTGAACAAACCGCCCCACATTTGGGGCTGCATGTTACGTGACATGAACCAGGGCATGGCCTAGGAACTACAGTCCGCCCTGGGGCCAAACCTGGTGGACCCGAGGAAAGTTAAAGTTCTGGGCTGACTTGTGAACGGTGACCTGGGGGAAGATTGCCCAGAGGCTGGTGGAAGGCACTCTAGCCCCAGGGCCAGATTGGGCATGCGGTGAAGATTGAGTACCTCAGTACTGCAGAGTAGTCATGGGTCCCAAGTACAGCCCACACTCCAACCATCCATTTTGAAGTACCAGGAACGTTCACACCGAAATATGTGATGTATGATGAGCAAAGAAACCAGCAGAGAGCCGCAGTGGGGCTCTGTCCAGTACCCATCAGAAGAACAATGCCTATTGAAGTACCAGTACCAAGGAAACCATGGACAGTAAGGTACCCATTGAGAAAGCCATATCAACAAATGAAACGAAATGAAGATCGTCTAAGTGCAGTCCCCGAAGAAACCAAAAAGGTCTTAATGGAAGACGAATGGTGTCGACACGAGAACCCGGACTGACTGACATACAGAATAGATGACGACCAGAGAATGACGTAAAGATACGAAATGCCATGAACAAGGGATATTGTGAACTTAAAATGAAAGGAAAATGTCAAATATAAGAAACTTAAGCTGTAAGAATGATGAAGCATTTCGACCAGTTTACACATGTACATATGCTTGGAACCGCAAGAAAGCTAAGAAAATCGTGTGGCTTGCTATGCTTAGTAGAAAGATAGTGTGGCAAGCGCCGCTATACATAATCTACCTCAAAATAAGCACGTTAAATAAGTATACTGCCACTTTGCACAAGAAGCAGAATTAACTAAAGATTACTACGGGCCACACGAGGGGAATAGATGGCAGAAACGAAACTCAGCAGAGGCAAATCGTGCCAAGAAAGCCAAGGTCATATTAGTAGAATAGACGCACAGTAGCTACAATTAATTGAAGCTAAGAACAGAATATCCTGCTTCAGAAAGGTCAAGATAAGAAACTGAAGGCAGGTGGTGGGTGAAACGAAAATCAAATACACAAATTACATAAAGAAGAGACAAATTCACGGTGTCTGAATCACGTAACCAGCTGAGCAAGGAGAAGTGAGACCTTCGCACCTATGCATGTCAGCAGGCCAGGAGAAGATATCAGAACTTTTCCAGACAGAAGATGCAGTCTCGAGGCCAACCACAGTGAAATAATTGACTCATGGCCACTAAAGTAATGATTGATTTTAACAATAATTGGAGGAAGGCCGGGGAGCTAATAGGCACCCTGCACCTGGCCAACCATTCTGCATGCTGCTAGGCAAAATGGAAAAGTATGAGTGGGGTTGGTGCCAACCCAATCACATTGGACCAAGTAATCTAGGGTCCTATAGTTAGTAGAACCAATGGGATGCCATACTTTTAGTGACGTCTACGGTAGCCATTTTGAAGGTAGGGTTTAGATGTCCCACCTGACAGTGTTTATCCAATCCCTTTACTCCGTTACCATATACAGATATAGTACCTATATTAAAGTTACCTTTCCTGAACCAATAGAATTGCATGCCAACTTTTAAGCGTTAAACGTCAATGAAGATGAGTTTTCAGTATAAATGTTATGTTTTTTATGAAGTTCGTTGGAATTGTGAAGCGAGAGAGAAGATCACACATTTGCTGATATTCATGAGACTCCCCGTTTATTGTACTTGTCATTAAACTGACTCCCTTTGCCAAACCGTTGAGTTGTCATTATTGAGTTGGTGTTGGAGTATTAATCTGTACGCCATCCATCTCAAGAGTGCAGCTATCTTATCTTAAAGTGCTTCTGGGCAAACCCTGACTCTATGGGCCGGATGGGGGTCCCGGAGTACACTTGGTAGCAGAGATTAGATGGTTAATCGATTATCGATTAGATAAGACACCCATTGACCAACGACATAAAGTAACTCTAGGTCCTCGGCCATATTACGAGTCCTTTGCCATACGCTGAGTAGACCGTGAAGCTCCCCGTAGACAGTGGTTAGAGTAAAAAATAGAATCTGCAGACAGAAGTCTGAAGGGACCTGTGTTTCTCCACGTAACCCCTTACCACTCGTACGGGCAGCCGAGCGGGCGAACTGTAGGAGAGGCGGTGACGAAGGCAGTGATCCCGAGCATCCAGAGAGGAAACATGCAAACAGTGAGTGAATAAAAGACTTAATGCTTTAGCAAAAAGTGCATGCCTTAGAACAAGTAAGTGAAAGGTAACGTAGGGAGGCGGGAAAACAAAAGGGTAACTAAGTAGAAGAGAGGGGGTACCGGGGAGGACACCAGAGAAGAGAGAGGATACAGGGGAGGACACCTGAGAAGAGAGAGGATTCACCTTATTCCTATGCTTTAATATAGCGGCTAGAAGAAACTTGCATACATAGTCCTGAATAAAAGAGGAACAAATAGGTCACCACAGCAGTTAAAGATGCCTGTGAAAGGGGTGAGTTTAAACTCCATGTCGGGGTAATATTAGAGGCAGAGGTCTATGTAACCAGCTGGAGTTTGTCTAGTCTGTGAAAGTCTGTTTTACGTTTTATTTGTTGTGACGTCATAGGATGAACATTTTCCTTTGAGGAACTAGCATAACATTTACGCAATTGGAGACTTGAAATATTGTAGAATACAACCTGGTGTTTATTGAGTAAATTAGAAGATATACATTTTGTGGAAAAACAGAATTGGAGCTTGCGGCGATTGGTGCACGCTCATACTGTTGAAATTGTTTAAGGTAACGAAAAACATAACAAGTGTTATATAAGGAGAAAATGAACAGATTTAAATATGGAAGACATGACTCTATTAGTACACTTGTGCAAACAGTTGCCGAAACATGCACCTAAACTGAAAAAGTACAGTGCAAAATGGATTAAAGGAACTGCAAACAAGATGTTTATGCCATGGCCCCAGGGTGGATTGTTATCTAAAATGGTCCTACAGCACATGATGACATATTTGCACGCCTCATACATGGACAAAAAGTTAGACAAACGCCTAACTAGTCTAGAGTTGTGGAAAATGTAGCAACAGGATAAGGAGGAGGAGCCACCAGTAGATTGGATACTTAATGTATGCACAGAGGGGGGTGAGATGCCGTCAGCACCACCCGCCCCAGATGAACGACAACTGAAGACAGTAAGGATGAAGTGTTATACCCGCTAAGAGAACTTAAAGCAGCTACAGGGTTTAGCAACCCGGCATATGAGTCACCTACGCAAAGTAGTGACAAAAATCTAGACAAGGATAAAGATAGAGATATCACCTCCAAAGTCCCGCAGGACAAGGAGAGACGACAGAACGAGAGAAAAGACCAGACACAAGCAAGTACCTATCTCAACACGGGCAGAGAGGTTAAAAGATGGAAAGGAAGTGAGGATAGAACTGATGAGATAGCATTCACACAGAACGAATGGATGGGAGGTCAGATTTTATTGAAACTCGATGGTAAAGGCATAGATGACGAGAAACAAAAAGAGAAGCTAGATGACCTACAGAGAAAAGGGAAGGAAAAAGAAAAAGGATTAAGAGACGAAAGAATAAGGAAAAAAGACAGGCAGAGACGAGAGCAGTTATATTGTGAAGAGCAAGAAAGGCAACCCAATCATAAACAGAGAGCAGCAAATGATCCGGACAGACAGGAGAAACAAAGGATAGAGGAAGAACAAATATACGGGAGAAAAGAATAAAGAGACAAAGGGATGAGGAAATTCAAAGGGCAAATGAACGTAGAGACGCAAAGAAAGAGGAAGAAGATAGGGTCAGAGAAGAAGCAAGGAAGTGCAGAGAATTTGATGACGAAGTAGGACATAAGCGAAGGCAAAGAGCATGCGATCTTGATTATCTGGAAAGGGAGGTTAAAAAACCTGAGCCAGTAGTAGAATGGGAAGATACAGAAGAATTCTTTCCTGAGTATGATTCAGTACCAGGCACGTCTCGGGCAAATATCGAGGATGACTTCGACACCAGAAGCATCGGAGAAACGATCGATAGAATATATGATGAAATGGGGCTAGAACAAGTACCCCAAGGGGAGGGGGAAGACGAGCGCTTGGAGAGCATTCAGCTTTACGATACCGAGGATGTCTCCCGAGGTAGTGTAAATAGAGAACTGCCTCTAGATAGGTTGGAAATCAGTAGGAACAAATAGGATGAAAGAAGTTGCACGAGTTGGGCACAGACAATGTCTGACACCGAAAGAGAGGAACATGGGGAGAAGGAGGAAGTGAGAAGACACAAACAATTATTCTCAGGAGAGAAAGGGATAAGATGATCTGATTCTAGTGAGTCTGTACCGAGGGCATCAAAATCAGCCCCACAGTGAGACCGACGCAAATAAATATTTTACGGTCAGAGGGGGTTGTCTCCACAACCCTATGTGAGCCGGCTAAGGACATTCCCCGGTACGCGGCGTGCAGGAATATTACTCCTGCAATAGACAGAAGAACAATGAGAGAAGAAAGACAGGGCTATGAGTCACAATTTCTGTTGCTCGAGAAAGATGGAACGAGACCACAGTATATTCCATGGCTACACATGGATCGGGAAAACCTGAAAATAAGCTTCCAATGTTGACATCGGGAGCCGGAAAATGGATAAACGAACTAGAAACTAGAAAAAATGACGAGAGGGAACACGTTAGCTATAGGGGTTATCAAAGGTCTCTTAATCACCATACTTGGTGATAGAGCAGATGACGTATGGACACGGGCAGGTTACACTGGTGTGACCACAGTTAATACCGCACATGACAGAGCTCCATTTAACAATTGCAGAGCCGCAGTATGGAAAGCATTACGATTGCTTTATCCAGATACTTCCGACATTGGAGCTATCATGACTCGGAAAATGAAGGAGTCGGAAGACCATTTGCTATAAATGCAGAATTTCTAAAAAGCGTGGGTACTCGAGACGCAGGAATCTTAGAGGAAATCTATACCCGGGTTTTACCATATATTATGTCAAGGGCTGCCAGAGCCGGTACAGAAACAGCTCAAGAAATTGGTCGGAATCAAGGCCAAACCATGGTCTGAGATACATTTGACCATAGCACACTATTGCAGGCTACTGCAAGAAAAGAATCGCAAAAAAGAAGCTGCACGAAATGGTGAAGAGGCAAAATGAGTACAGAAGAAATTGTCAAAATATGCCCTTGAAGGGGCAATGATAACTAGCACAGATGGGTCAAGCATGCAACAGGTGAATAATCCATAGCAGAATAATCAGGGCAATGTTGGGTTTTACCCCAGGGGTAGAGGATTTAGAGGAAGAGGATGGCAGAGTAATCAGGGAGGTTTTGTCATGACCAGTGTGAGGGGGCACAAGTTGTGCCACAAGCAGGCTCCCACCAGAACCCTGAGGGCCTTAAAACCACTGCAAAAGGGCTCCTGAAGCCAGTCCTGGCACCTTTGGCACCAGGCTCATATGTAGGAAGGAAGGGCTGTTCAAACTAGGTCCCATTTATGAACATGGGCCTTTAAATCAAACATGGAAGCACCCACACAGTCTAGTTCTAAGAACCAAGCCTTGCGGTCCAGTGTTTTGGGTGTGGCAGGCCTAGAACTACTTTCCCTGGTACTACTTTACCTGGGCTATATAAACAACACCCTGACTGCAGAACATGCTTCGAGTTATTCTGCAACCTGCAGCGTGACGTTCACTGTGTCCAGCTCCTTGTCTTCAGCATCTTCCTGTAATCCTTATCAAAAAGGGCACCTGGTTGATGCCTTGCTCTACCCAGGTGGGTAGTCACGTATTAAAGAGCAAAATTGAGCAAGGTCATAGAATACCTGGCTGATTAACGAAGGCTGAACACACACCTATGGGGGTTATGTGAATGACTTCTGACAAAATATCAGGACAGTTCTGGGTGCTGCAGTTAGATTTTTAATAAAACTGCAGTTTATGTGTTTTTAGATACACTTGATAGAGAGTAACAGAAGATACAACAGTATTTACACATTTTGAAGGTATAATAACCAGTTTGTGAGTGACAAATTTCAAATATTTGTAACGTCTTTTAAATGCTTACACATCCACTGAGTGGTCCCTGGGAAGGAAACCAGTGGATTTAGTGAGGTGATAGCATGTGGTAGTCAGCACATATACATCAAAACAATGAGGGGTTGAACAAGGGCAATGCAAACAATATAACAGTCAACACAACAGTGTTTCGGCCAGAAAGTGAGCTTGGATGAGCTCTGATGGTGCGGCCTTCATCAGGACGAGATATTCCAAAGCGGGAAGTATCTTGTGAGGTCGGAACTTCGGAGCGCAGTGGCTCAGGGTGAGGCAGTGTCAGCTGTACACTGGAGGATTTTCGAGGTCCTACAAGTGGCCGTTCCTTGAGGGGCTGTTGCCGCGCTTAGTGTGGGTACAACAGGGTGGCGTGATGAGTACGCTGAAGTCAACCGCAAGCATGAGGGGCTGCGGATGGAAGAAGGATGAGCGCTGCAGAACGAGCTGTCAGCGCTCGCGGTCCCATGGCTGTAATCCTACAAGAACAAGAACAAGATTATTCTGTCTTACCTGAGAAAACACCATCCAGCACTCAGCATCTCAACTGGGCTCCAATCTGTGGAAACCGAGAGAAGAAGAAACATCACTCACCTGTGAGTACTAGCTTAAGGACTTCCGGCGAACCGCTACCATAGCTGCTGTCCGAACATTGAGACCTGCAATAACGAGAAAGGGAAAAACAATATTAGAACGCACGCTTCCAAAACATCGAATTCCATCAGTCTTACCTGAATTCCATCGCGTTACGCCACGCTTCCATCCGGAGCACCACAGCAACATCTGCAAAGGAAAAGAGACATATTCAGGTTTCGTTTCAATATTAAATAACCGCATAGCGCTGTACTTACCTTAACAGATTCCGGGGGCTTGTTTTTCATCGCGCTCTCCTCCACTCGCAGCACCACAGCGGCCTGTGAGGAGAAGATGAAGAAAACACAGGTTAGCTTTTAAAGACAATAAAGGCGGTGCGCTTCGCGCCTTCTCTTACCTAGAAAACATGCCTCTCCATCCGGCACGCCCGCATCAAGACCTTCACACCTGAAAAGAAGGAGATAAAAACATTAATGAATTCCCACCATAAACAGAACAAAGACTAACAATTAACAAACCTACCTGCCTACCAGCAGATTCGGGGTCACAGCAAGACTGGGCCCAAGGAAGGCGAACTGCACCAGTGAAGCAACTCAGGCAGCTCGCCAACAAACGTCAAGCGCCCCTGGACAAGAAACGCAGGATGGATAGCTCACCCTACAAATAACTAAGATTCATTATTCAGCACTGGGCAACTACGCATCCAGGGTTCCAGATCTCAAAGCCTTCCAGATGCCCCCGGGGATATCAGGTGAGCGTAACAGGTTTTTAGAGTAATCAAGGAGGCTTTCAAAACATGCAAAATGGCAAACGAGATATATCAAATGGACAAATAATTAGACCAGCGGCAATTTGTTGGTTGTGTGGGATGTCAGGACATCTAGCATGCACATGCAGAAGTAAAAGCATGTTGCATAATGACCAAGGAACCAGAACAGGTATGGTGAATCCTCCTGTGTCTTTACAGCAGGGTGGAAATGGAGTTGCACAGAATCACACGGTGCAACAACAAACGCCAGAAGCGCAGCAAACTTCGCAACCTCAGAATTTGATGAGTTTTCCACAAGGACAGTCTCAACAGTCGCCAATGCAACTGTCAAAGACACTAAGTGCAGGACAGGCTGCATATCTTGGAATGAGGAGTAACACTGATGATGGGGGAAGTGCATTCGCACAAGGTGGAACAAACTTATATATGGACTAGGACAGCTCACTGGGAACCCTGATGTGTTCTATCCTATCAGTGACACCCGACCCTCAACAGGAACCAAGGGTGGATGTCGTTATAGGGGATGAAGAATATTCCTTCTTAGTTGACACGGGTGCAACACGTTCGTGTATACGTGAAGGCAAGTTTTCCTTGTCCGGCAATGCTATAAATACTCAGAGTTTCACAGGAGCTACAAGTGGTGTTCCTTTTACAGATGCACTTCCAGTTTCTATAGGGGAATGTGATATGAATGTACCTCTATTATATTCACGACAAACCCCAGTAAAGATCTTGGGTCGAGATCTAATGACGAAGTTAAACATGACAATTTCATTCACAGAGGAGGGCATAGTATGCTGAACTCCAGGAATGCACTTTTTGAACGTGTGCCAAATGATCAGAGCATACGCAGGACACACAGCTATGAGGGCTGTACCATTAGAGCACAAAATATACATGTATGGAATACGTGTGCTAATGGCAGGGCTGCCAGGCCTTGCTGAGAAATCCATGAAGAGCCCAGATGAATTTCTGTTTAGGCCAAGAATACCAATGCACGAGGAAAAGGGACAAGTATTTCTCTTGGTGATATGCATAGCTGATTTACGAGGGAAAATGGCTTTGATGGATGTTTGTGATGATGAAGGTCGACAATGGTGCACAGTAATCAGCATTGAAGAAGGGTACAGATTGACTGATATCGCTGATATCTATGTTTGTCCCATATTATTGTAGTTTTCAGATTCACTCTGTGCGACAATCATTTTTTCATATACATTTGTGACTTTCAGATCAATGATCATCTCGCTCTTGGATGCCATATGCTTGGCTTCTGTGTCTGCTGCATGTTTTCCATATGAGATAAAATGTGTCCCTTTCGTGTGAGAGGCACATTTCAGGACCGCTATGCCCGCTGGGAGCTGTAGTGCTTTGATCAGTCTATCCAATATGGCTTCATGCTGTACTGGCGTGCCATCCACTCGGAAGTAGCCCCTCCTTTTCCAGCGTGCTAAGCCTGCGTGCACTGTTGATGTCACATAGGCAGAGTCACTGTAAAACGTTACTTCCTGGTCTGAGTGATTCTCAATCACAGGTATCAGAGCTAATAATTCTGCAGCCTGTGCTGAATAATGAGATGGTAATCGTGCACTAAGAAGCACTCAAAATTCTCCATTTGCTGTGTGCTTCAGCACAGCAGGGCCTCTTATATCTTTGTCCATCGCTTTGATTGATTCTCGAAGAACCGTCAACAAAGACAATTTCTCCTTCTCATAATGCATTTTCTTTTTCCCTTGGAATTTCATCATAGATTTCTTCATTAATTTACACAGTCACGTATTGGCTCTCCTTCAGTGACTGGCTCTGCTAATAACATAGCTGGGTTGCATCAGACTATTTTAATCGATGGATTCAATACGATCACTTCATAAGTAGAAGCTCTCTGAGATGTCAATGTGACTTTCGGTTTCTCTAGGATAGCAAATAGCGAGTGCTTGACGTACAGCGTCATTGAGCATCCCATTACAATGGTTGTAGCCTTCTCGATGGCGATCGCTGTGGCAGCTAAACTTTTTTCGCAAGGGAAATGACCTCTCATCACTGGGTCCAAATTACCACTATAATATGCCAAGGGCTTGAACCCCAATGTGGTTCTCTGTGTGAGCACTGCCATCATAACGCTGCAATTCGTATGTGAAAACAGGTAAAATTCCAATGCATAATTGGGAATCCCTGAAACTGGTGCCGTGCAGGTGGCTCTCTTAAGTTCAGAAAATCCTTCCTCCGTGGTCTCAGACCATTCAATCTTTTCTTTCGTCAACTGTGCCTTCTTTAGGACCTGTTGCAAAGGCTTGGTTTAGGAGCTGTAGTCGAAGACCCATGCCCTGACATAATTGCAAAGGCCTAAAAAGCTCTGCATCTGTTTCATCGTGTGTGGCTTGGCTGTGTTCAGTATGGCTTTAGCCCTTTCTGGGGTAACCCTTTTCCCCTCATGTGAGATCAATTGACATATGTATAGCAATTCTTGTTGACAATATTGTAATTTCTCTTTGTCAACCTTATATCCTTTTTCAGCCAATATAGTTAATAGCTGAACAGAATCGTGTCTGCATCTTTCCTCTGTCGTGCTGCAAGTTAAGATGTCATCCACATATTGTAAGACAACATTTTCTAATGCAATGTTGCTTAGGTCCATCTGAAGGACTCTGTTAAAAATAGAAGGAGACTCACAGTACCCCTGAGGTAGCCTCGTGCCTTAAAGACGCATTTGTCTCAACGTAAATGACGTCAGAACTTGTGAGTCTCGGTGCAAAGGGATTGAGAAAAAGGCATTTTTCAAATCAATCACTGTGAAATATTGTGCCTCAACAGGTATATTACATAGAATTGTAGCCGGATTAGGAACTCGGCCTCAACAATATCATTTATTGGGCGTAAATCCTGAATTAAACACCAAGACCCTCCCTTTAATTTTTTGATAGGGTAAACTGCAGTATTGCATGCCAACTCTGACATCACTAAGATGCCCTGCTCCATCATAGCCGAAATTGTCTTAAAAAATCCTTCATCTGCCACCCTGGACATGGGATATTGTTGTGCTTTTGGAAGAATTGCCCCTGGCTTCAGTTTAATTTTCACTTCTCTGACTCCTTTCACTAAGCCTACGTCATAGGGGCCTGTGGTCCACACTGAGACAGGCACCTGGGCCATGTCGTCCTCAAAATATTCAGGACGGTTCTGTGCCAACATCATTTTCTGAGGCACTTCTCTTTTGATCATTACCACCCAAAAAGTGAGGTTTATCTCAACTGCTGTTTCTCCCCTATCTGCTTGGGAAGATGCAATGGGAAGCCCCACAGGAGGAGAACAACCTTTGGAAGCAGCAAGGGTGTTCTTTAAACCCCTCCAAAAGCCTGTGGCGACAAGACAGCACTGGTAAACCAGTAATGCCTATAGCCCTGTTAAAAATAGCACTGGAGCAGTTACACTATCCAGCATATATGACAAAAGAGAATCTAGCAACAATGCTCGCTGAAAACTGGTTCATACTGAACTTAACAGAGCATGTTGCATTTTTTATGGTGAACTTTATAATTTGCCAACAGTTCAAGGCTGGGCACACACTAAAAGTAATTAGAGGAGTATTCCCAAAGCCCAATGGACCTTTTCAGCACTTGCATGTCGATTACATCAATATGATTCAAGTATGTAACGGGTACAGGTATCTAATTGTTGTGGTGTGTCCATTCTCGAGATGGATAGAAGCAGGTCAATGTACACACACAGACTTTACCTGTGCGGCCATATTTATAGTGAGAGGTATTTCGCAGGTGGGGAGCATGTGAAGACATGAGATCAGATAATGGGACTCACTTTGTAAATGAAGTTTTCGAACACATTATCTTGTTGCTTGGTATAAAGCACAAGTTCTCATCGGAGTATCACCCGCAAGGTATTGGGTTATGTGAGAAGCTAAATGGCTTGTTAAAAGAAAGGGTAGCCAAGTTGAAGCTTACTCTAAGAAAGGGATGGTTACACTGCCTTCTCTTGGCACTGTATGCACTCAGAAACTAACCCGGTTCTGACCATCATCTTATGCTGCATGAAATAGCCACAGGAAGAAGAATGTGCACTCCCCTGACACCTCAAGACAGAGCTAGATGTGATGCCCAGCCAACAAGAGAAATCTTAGTGTCTGAAATGCAAAACTACTTGAATTGCATGACATCTTACTGTGATTTCAGGCCAGCTGCAGCGACGACGATAAGTGTGCAGGGCAGCACGGAACACAGAAGGAGATGCTACAAGTGACCAAGTTCAAGGACTACATCTTCCATCAATCTTCCCTGGAAACACTGTCCTGGTAAAGAACCACATGAGAAAGAAATGGGACAAACCAAGATTTAACGGTCCCTTTACAGTGGAAGACTGCACTCCCTCTGCAGTGAAGCTGCAAGGATAAGCAGTTTGGATCTTTTTGGGTGACATCAAGCCATACATCGGAGAAGGCCCCCTGCCTGCATGTCATCCACCAGGCCGGCCGCAGCCGAGATTGGCGGTTGCTTCCGCGTTGGAGCTGGAGACGCAGAGGTAAAGTTTAGTCCCTTCTTTATTTCCGCGTCTCCAGCGATGCAGCGCAGCGCGGCCGGTCGTATTTAAGGCCCCGCCTTCCGGCACGACGCTGCGTTGCAACCCTCCTCTGGATTGTTTTCCTACTTCTGGGTTAACACGCTGTGTTGTTTCTGTCCTCCGGCTTCGGCTTTCTTACGGAAACTTCCTACTTGTGCTGTTCGGTGCCTCTGCTTCCCTCTAGACTCTCCTGATCCTCGCTGTCGGCACTTTCCTTCCCCCGCTCCCAGAGCAGGGCTATGCCGGTCTCTCTCTCTCTCTCTCTGCTGCGGCTCCCGCTGCTTGTTTCCTTTTTCTCCTTCCCTCTCCTTACCTGGCCTCTCTGCTTTCCCTGAGGCTCTACCTCATCCAGCGGTCCCATTTCCGGGTCCAGCCTTCCTTCCTGCCTTATACTGGTCGCAGCTACCCCGAACTCTGCTACTCCTGCACTCCTGGCATCTGGAATATTCCTTCGCTACAGACACTGCACTCTGCCTTGGATTCGACCATTGCCAACGGTCCATACTGACATCTGGATGAAGACCGTCACTGCTCCACTGCAGGGTTTTTTCCCCTTGGGGGTTTTTCCCTGATTTCTGGCTTGGTTCCGGAAGGGAGTCGCGGGACAGCTGTTTTAACAGCAGTCACTGTGGCTTCCCTGCGTGACAAGGACCATCTTCCCAAAAAACAGAAGGACTACCTCGCGAGGCGCCACCTGCAAGACCTTGACACTTCCAGCAGCTCAGGTGAGGAGAGTGTGTGTACTGGGGAGGCCGAGGTCGGGGTGCATACTAGATCACAGATTGCAACGCCAAAAGGAATCACGATGTCAGCGGAAGATCATGTCCAAGAGTTATGGAAGGCATTCCAAGCAATGTCTCAGGAGCTACAAGGGGTAAAGACCGAGAACGCTTTGCTAAAACAGATGGTCTCCGCTAGAGAATCTGCTCCCCCTGAATTGCCACCCATGGCGCTATCCTCCGGAAATTTTGACGGCTCTCCCAAGAAGGTAAAGGAGTTTCTAGAAGCATGTATGGTGTATTTCACCTTCTGCCCTTGCACTTTTTCCTCTGATCAATCCCAAGTGGGTTTTCTGATTTCGAATATGACAGGAAACGCACTATCCTGGGCTACCCTGCTAGTGACCAGTGGTAACGCCATTTTACAGGATTTCTCGGCATTTCAGGATTCGCTGAAGCAGACTTTTGAACGCCCGGAATTATCGTTTACCGCTTGTGAAGAATTGCTGGACGTCAAACAGGGCTCCCTGGATGTCTTGTCTTACATCTCAACCTTCAAAATGTTGGCGGCCGGATCACGATGGGCCGAATCCGCACAATACGCCATCTTCAGAAGTGGTTTGAAGGAAGAAATTAAGGATGACCTTGCAAGGTCTCCTCATTCACCTACATTTGCGGATCTGCTTGCTGCGGCCCTTCACATAGAATATCGCCTCCAAGAAAGGAGGGCTGAACGTCGCAAACAAAAAGACCTTGGTTATCTTCCAGAACCCCATGCACACTCTTCCCCTGGGCGTTCCACAGTCTCTCCGACGGATGAACCAGTGCAGATCGGTACCACCCGATCACCACTGACCTCGGCTGAAAGACGTCGCAGATGGGAGAAAGGTCTGTGTGCCTACTGTGGCTCGGGCCAACACCTTCTGAAAGACTGCACAGAACTGCCAAGCAAGAGGTCGGGAAACGGTCCCCCTCGGCGTCAATAGGGACAGATGACCGAGGGTCTTCAAACGTTTCTCCTCGTCCCTATGTCTTCCTCTCTGTTTCCTCACCCAGGTCGCAGGACGACTCCAGACTTATGGTGATTCCGGTACTTCTTGACCTTGACGGCCGACAAATTAAGACCCTAGCTCTACTGGATTGCGGTGCGGCGAGCAACTTCGTCGACACCCTGTGGGCAGACCGAGTGGGTCTACGCCGGATCCAGCGGAAGGAGGGTCAGAAGGTTGAAGGTGTGGATGGGTCCCCTTTATCCTCTGGCCCCATTACCCAAACTACAGAGGAGCAGCCTTGACGATAGACCATCAAAAGGAAGTCTTACGCTTCGACATCATTAGGGCTGCCCACTTCCCTATCATTTTGGGTATCCCTTGGCTCCGCTGGCATAATCCCCGAATAAATTGGACTGAGAACCAGCTAAGTTTTGATTCCTCCTATTGCCGTAACCAATGTTTCTCACTGGAAGGTCAGGGAGACCTACAACCGGTTAAGATCTCTTCCAACCATCACATAGGAGTTCATGCCTTACCCAACTTCTGTTCAGGATTCTCAGAGGTGTTTCAGGAATACATGCATGCTCAGTTGCCGCCTCACCGGCCAGAAGACTGTACCATCAACCTGGAAGCCAACGCTTTGGTGCCAATCGGACGGATGTTCTCGCTCACACGGACGGAGAGACAGGTTCTTCGGAAATACTTAGACACCAATTTGGAGAACGGTCTGATTCAACCCTCAAAATCACCGGCTGGAGCACCACTATTCTTTATCAACAAGAGAGACTCTACAGATCTTAGGCCCTGCATAGATTATCGGGGCCTAAATAAGGTTACTGTTCGTGATAGGTATCCCATGCCCCTCATCACGGACATCATTGAGGAGGTACAGGGAGCCAAAGTATTTACCAAACTGGATCTCCGGAACGCTTACCATCTGCTGCGAATCGCAGAAGGAGATGAGTGGAAAACCGCATTCCAGACCCCTCTAGGATTGTTTGAGTACCGAGTTATGCCGTTTGGATTGGTGAATGCCCCAGCAGCATTCCAGTGGTTTATGGACAGAATGTTTTCTGACATGCTCTTGATATCGGTTGTCATCTATCTGGATGACATTCTGGTGTTCTCCCCTAACATGACCGAACACATTGAGCAGGTCAGACTGGTACTAGAACGCCTTTGGAAGAATCATCTACTCGTTAAAGCAGAGAAATGCAGATTCGCTGAACCTTCTGTACAATACCTGGGTTATGTCCTGTCTGAGAGAGGGATAGCCATGGACCAAGACAAGGTGAATGCCATACTGGATTGGCCAGCCCCCACTTCTATCCGGGAGGGACAGCGGTTTTTAGGACTTGCAAATTACTATAGGAGTTCATCACAAACTTTTCGGAGGTGGTGTTTCCCATCACCAGATTGCTTAAAAAAGAAGCCTACCCTTTTTCTTGGTCTGCCTCGGCAGAGCAGAGTTTCTGCAGTCTCAAAAGCCTTTTTTGCTCGGCCCCAATTCTACAACATCCGGATCAAACACTACCATTCATTCTGGAGACGGACGCATCCGCCATAGCCATTGGGGCCGTGCTTCTTCAGACCATTCAAGGAGTTGAACACCCGGTGGCTTACCTGTCTAAAACGCTCTCACCCAGCCAACTCAACTACTCCGTTCTCGAAAAAGAGTTGCTTGCCATGAAGTCGGCTTGTGATGAATGGCGGCATCTCCTTATGGGGGCAAGACACCCGTTCCTCATTCGTACGGATCACAAAAACCTGAAAGCCTTACAAGAGATGGAATGTTCGAACTCTAGACAGGCAAGATGGGCATACCTGTTCTCGCAATACGACTTTCAGATCACCTATATTCCTGGGTCACTCAATCGTCTGGCCGATGCCTTGTCTCGCAAGGACTCCCACTCCGAAAGAGCGGCTATCAAGGTCAAGCCCATGTTCCACAGGAATCAAATACTGGCCGCGGTGGGCTCCTTTCTCCAAGAGGTTAAGGCCACTGTCATGCAGAAGATACCCCATCTCTCCTTCCGTTCCGATTCCCCATTTCAAATGAAGGACGGCTGGGTGTTCTATAAAGGGAAGTGGTATATCCCAGAAGGTCCACTACGCAACAAGGTGTTGAGTTGGTGTCATGACTCCCGCATGGGAGAGCACAGAAGTGGCGACGGTACTCTTGAACTAATATCAAGGTCATTCCTCTGGCCCAATATCAGAAGGGAGGTGCTGAATTATGTTAAAACATGTCCCATTTGTGCCAGGACCAAGTACGCCTCGGGCAAACCCCTCGGACTCCTTACCCAAGTGGAGTTGCCGACTCGCCCGTGGGGACTCATTTCCACTGATTTTATAGTGGATCTTCCCAAATCCGAAGCTTGTACCTGTATCATGGTAACGGTGGACGCCTTTTCTAAATTGGCACATTTTTCTCCCTTAGCGGGTCTCCCCACCGCAACGAAGATGGCAGAGGTGTTTGCCCGAGACATTTTCAAATTACACGGGTTTCCTGACAAAATAATCTCGGACCGAGGGAGTCAGTATGTCTCGAATTTTTGGTCGGCCCTGTGCACCCGATTGGGGATAGAAAGGGCTCTTTCTTCAGGTTTCCATCCGCAATCCAACGGCCAGACGGAGCGACTCAATGCAACACTTGAGCAGTACCTGCGATGCTTCATTTCCAGACATCAGGACAACTGGGTCTCCCTACTCCCTACGGCGGAGTTTTCTTACAACAACTCCAAGCACATGCCACAAGTCTCTCTCCATTTTTTTGTACCTATGGGGTCCATCCCAGATTCCTAATTTCAGATGTGCCTAAGTTCTCGAATTCTCCGACGGCAGAAGAGGTTTTGAGGAATATTAAAGAGGCTCAGACCATCGCTTTGCGTATCCTGGAAGACAGCAGACGACAGAATAAGGCTAGTGCTGACAAACACCGCAGAGCGTGCCCGTCCTGGAAACCAGGGGACAAAGTGTCGTTGTTGACCAGGTTTCTTCCCAGGTGGACGAGACCCTTCAAACTTTCACCTCGCTTCCTGGGTCCTTTTTCTATTCTCTCTAGGGTTAATGCTGTGGCCTATCGCTTGAGACTCTCCCCGTCTCTTAGACGCATTCACCCTGTTATTCATTCCTCTCTTCTCAAGACCTACTTCCCTGATCCACATCCCCGGACTCCCTTCCGGCAGTCTCCATCTCCTGCCTCCTCTCCGGTGGAATACGAAGTCTCTGCCATCCGGGATTCTCGGTATAACCGGGGATGTTTGGAATATCTCTTGTCATGGAAGGGGTACCCTGAGTCGGAGGACTCCTGGGAGCCAGCTTCGCAGGTACATGCCCCTCGCTTGCTTGCCAAGTTCCATCGCCTCCACCCGGGGAAGCCGGGGTGGGTGCGATTTAGGGAGGGGCATCCTGTCATCCGCCAGGCCGGCCGCAGCTGAGATTAGCGGTTGCTTCCACGTTGGAGCTGGAGGCGCGGAGGTAGAGTTTAGTCCCCTCTTTGTTTCCGCGTCTCCAGCGATGCAGCGCAGCGCAGCCGGTCGTATTTAAGGCCCCGCCTTCCGGCACGACGCTGCATTGCAACCCTCCTCTGAATTGTTTTCCTACTTCCGGGTTAACAAGCTGTGTTGTTTCTGTCCTCCGGCTTCGGCTTTCTTACGGAAATTTCCTACTTGTGCTGTTCGGTGCCTCTGCTTCCCTCTAGACTCTCCTGATCCTCGCTGTCGGCACTTTCCTTCCCCCGCTCGCGGAGCAGGGCTCTGCCGGTCTCTCTCTCTCTCTCTGCTGCGGCTCCCGCCGCTTGTTTCCTTTTTCTCCTTCCCTCTCCTTACCTGACCTCTCTGCTTTCCCTGAGGCTCTACCTCATCCAGCGGTCCCATTTCCAGGTCCAGCCTTCCTTCCTGCCGCATACTGGTCGGAGCTACCCCGAACTCTGCTACTCCTGCACTCCTGGCATCTGGAATATCCCTTCGCTACAGACACTGTACTCTGCCTCGGATTCGACCATTGCCAGCGGTCCATACTGACATCTGGATTGAAGAGCGTCACTGCTCCACTGCAGGGATTTTTCCCATTGGGGGTTTTTCCCTGATTTCTGGCTTGGTTCCGGAAGGGAGTCGCGGGACAGCTGTTTTAACAGCAGTCACTGTGGCTTCCCTCCGTGACAAGCACCATCTTCCCAAAAAACAGAAGGACTACCTCGCGAGACGCCACCTGCAAGACCTTGACACTTCCAGCAGCTCAGGTTAGGAGAGTGTGTGTGTGTACTGGGGAGGCCGAGGTCGGGGTGCATACTAGATCACACTGCACCCCACTGCAAAAAGACTACGGAAGACGGGGAAGAACCACAGCACATGCAGACGTGATCCATGATGAGGAAGAAGGACGCATGACCAACAGCAAAGCAAAGACAAAGAACTGTTGTGCAAGGTTGTGGCTTCCTTTGAGACATTCTTCTGAGCAAAAAAGGGGATAAGGACATAAAAACGGACACTCTGTGCATCCTAGTTGCAGGGTGAAGAAGAAAAATTGCACGTGTAAGCCACACATAGTCTGTTGACTTTGAACTTTGGACAGAGACACGTTGAAGCTTTGATTAGAAAATAATATGCCAAATTTTGATTGAGGACACATGAATTGGAAGAAAATACAGTACCCAGATTCTTTCTACACAGAGACTTTGTTCGGAATCACTTATGGTGTCCCACAGTAGCGACATCATCAAAGATGTATTGACATATTTCAATCTAGTGCTATAGTGCAATAAGCTGTGGAATGCAAAGTGGTCTTCAGTAGCTCAGAGAGAAAATGCAAGAGCATTCCATAATTTGGCTGCCACATTGGAGAACGAGCGGCCACCCATCTGGCTAAATCGGCAGTGGGGATGCTTGTAGGGCATGGAGGTGAGCCGACAAGAAAGGCAACACCTTAGCAAAACCCTTAGTTGGTAAAAACCCATTTTGCTGATAGAGCTAACCTGGGCTGAGCCAGACAAAGAGCTGGCGGACGTGAATCCAAGATTGGGAAGCAGGAGAAGAGGAGGGGCCAAGTGCTAGATGCCACCAAGCAGGCCACCGCAGCATAGAGGGAGGATGAAGAATAGAACAAGGACCAGAGGGGGGACCCACCACCAACACCACCACCTTCTCTCCATTCAACTTGAGCCAATTGCTACCCATCCAGCTGTCCACCACCACCAAGCAACCCCTAGACTGAGCCACTGTGTCTGGCTCTGCTAAGACAAGCTGGATGATGATTTGTGTGTCATCAGCATAGGGGTAAGGGTAGTAGCAGAAGCTGTGGGAGTAGATGAGCAGCAAAAGAGGCTGGATGTAAATATAAAGCAGGAGACATGCTGCAGCCCTATGTGACACCACAAGAAAGTGTATTGGGTTGTGACAGGAAAGAGGAAAGTGGCAGAGTTTGTGTCCTATCCCACAGGAAGGAGGAGAACCAGGAGAGGACCTGCCCGGAAAGGCCAGCCAGGGAAAGGCAGCACAGGATGGTCCACTGTGTCAAAAGCTGGTGACCATTCTAAAAGAATCAAAGCATCTACCCCACCCTGGTTGACCAGTCACATCATGTCATCCAAAACGGAGATCAGGACACTCTCAGTGCCTTGACCAGGCGGAAATCCTGACTGGAAGGGATCAAGAAACGTTTGAGTTTTGAAGAAAAGAAGTGAGTAATGGAGAGAACAAAAATTCCAAATGTTTCATAGAAAAAGGAAGGAGGGAAAAGGAAAAGGGTGGGAATTAGCAAGCACACCGGGGTCAAGAGAAGATTTTTCAGAAGAGGAATGATACAAGATTGTTTTAACTCTCTAGGAATGATGCAATTTGAGCAAGATAAATTGACTGCCTGGGACACCCAGAGAACAATTTGACTCAGGATCCTGAAGAGAGTAGCATCCAAAGAGGAAGCTGATTTCAGATGCTCAGGTTGCAGCTATAATGTCAACCAGCAAGCAAGATGGAAAAACGGACCAGGGTTCCATCTGCACCCCAGATGGGGCCAGTATGTTGAAGTTATCAGCATGCAATCCTGTAGAAACAATCCATTAAGCCACAAAACAAGGTGCTACATTGGAGGCATTGCTGATATGGGACTCCAAGGACCCTTAAAGGCATCTCTAGTAAGAGCGTGGGTCACCTGGCCAGTATATTCCCGGTACTGGAATGTTCCCAGTGTGGGTGGAGTGGGTAACCACAAATGGAGTCCTTTCAGCTAGGGTGGTTATATACAAGTGCAGATAGGGAATGTGTATGTGTTTGAATGGTCTTAACTGACTGTACCATGTGTCCCCACCACAGGGGACACATAGAATCCTGGGACTCACAACAATAGGCAGGTCCCCCAAAATTATATAGGGGAAGTAGACAACAGATACAGAAAGAGAAAGAAGAAGAAAAGGGGAGAGGAAAGTAGATTGGCCGCGGCCTCGAGCGGACCCCCATGACATCAAGGTGGTTTGTCAGGCTGCTTTGCCAGCTGCAGCACAATGTGGAAGAGAATATCTGGGCTGTATGCAGAGTGAGCCACAGGTGAAGAAGCATCACAGACTGTGGCTGCATGAGTGAGGTCACCCTAGACCGGAGACACAACCTGCTAGGTAACAGCCCGTTCATGGGCCAGTCCAAGCTGCTGGGAATCAATGAAGTCCCAGAGTGCATGGCGGCCTGGGTGAACAAACCGCCCCTCATTTGGGGCTGAATGTTACGTGACATGAACCAGGGCATGGCCTAGGAACTACAGTCCGCCCTGGGGCCAGACCTGGTCGACCTGAGGAAAGTTAAAGTTCTGGGCTGACTTGTGAACGGTGTCCTGGGTGAAGATTGCCCAGTGGCTGGTGGAAGGCACTCTAGCCCCAGGGCCAGATTGGGCATGCGGTGAAGATTGAGTACCTCAGTACTGCAGAGTAGTCATGGGTCCACACGAGCCACCAAGTGGCCTGCGAGGCATCTGCTCTCCATGGGGCCAGACAGGGAGGGCAGCAAGTGTCCTGCATGACAGACTTACCTGGAGCCCTGGCCACAGCGTGCTGCGTATGGGCTTACCATCTGATCTGAGATGGTGGGATGGTTCCAGTGTGGCCCCCTACTGGCCCGAGGTAAGTTTTAAGTATGTGTATTGTAGAGGAGGTCCCAAGTACAGCCCACACTCCAACCCTCCATTTTGAAGTACCAGGAACGTTCACACCGAAATATGTGACGTATGATGAGCAAAGAAACCAGCAGAGAGCCGCAGTGGGGCTCTGTCCAGTACCCATCAGAAGAACAATGCCTATTGAAATACCAGTACCAAGGAAACCATGGACAGTAAGGTACCCATTGAGAAAGCCATATCAACAAATGAAACGAAATGAAGATCGTCTAAGTGCAGTCCCCGAAGAAACCAAAAAGGTCTTAATGGAAGACGAATGGTGTCGACACGAGAACCCGGACTGACTGACATACAGAATAGATGACGACCAGAGAATGACGTAAAGATACGAAATGCCATGAACAAGGGATATTGTGAACTTAAAATGAAAGGAAAATGTCAAATATAAGAAACTTAAGCTGTAAGAATGATGAAGCATTTCGACCAGTTTACACATGTACATATGCTTGGAACCGCAAGAAAGCTAAGAAAATCGTGTGGCTTGCTATGCTTAGTAGAAAGATAGTGTGGCAAGCGCCACTATACATAATCTACCTCAAAATAAGCACGTTAAATAAGTATACTGCCACTTTGCACAAGAAGCAGAATTAACTAAAGATTACTACGGGCCACACGAGGGGAATAGATGGCAGAAACGAAACTCAGCAGAGGCAAATCGTGCCAAGAAAGCCAAGGTCATATTAGTAGAATAGACGCACAGTAGCTACAATTAATTGAAGCTAAGAACAGAATATCCTGCTTCAGAAAGGTCAAGATAAGAAACTGAAGGCAGGTGGTGGGTGAAACGAAAATCAAATACACAAATTACATAAAGAAGAGACAAATTCACGGTGTCTGAATCACGTAACCAGCTGAGCAAGGAGAAGTGAGACCTTCGCACCTATGCATGTCAGCAGGCCAGGAGAAGATATCAGAACTTTTCCAGACAGAAGATGCAGTCTCGAGGCCAACCACAGTGAAATAATTGACTCATGGCCACTAAAGTAATGATTGATTTTAACAATAATTGGAGGAAGGCCGGGGAGCTAATAGGCACCCTGCACCTGGCCAACCATTCTGCGTGCTGCTAGGCAAAATGGAAAAGTATGAGTGGGGTTGGTGCCAACCCAATCACATTGGACCAAGTAATCTAGGGTCCTATAGTTAGTAGAACCAATGGGATGCCATACTTTTAGTGACGTCTACGGTAGCCATTTTGAAGGTAGGGTTTAGATGTCCCACCTGACAGTGTTTATCCAATCCCTTTACTCCGTTACCATATACAGATATAGTACCTATATTAAAGTTACCTTTCCTGAACCAATAGAATTGCATGCCAGCTTTTAAGCGTTAAACGTCAATGAAGATGAGTTTTCAGTATAAATGTTATGTTTTTTATGAAGTTCGTTGGAATTGTGAAGCGAGAGAGAAGATCACACATTTGCTGATATTCATGAGACTCCCCGTTTATTGTACTTGTCATTAAACTGACTCCCTTTGCCAAACCGTTGAGTTGTCATTATTGAGTTGGTGTTGGAGTATTAATCTGTACGCCATCCATCTCAAGAGTGCAGCTATCTTATCTTAAAGTGCTTCTGGGCAAACCCTGACTCTATGGGCCGGATGGGGGTCCCGGAGTACACTTGGTAGCAGAGATTAGATGGTTAATCGATTATCGATTAGATAAGACACCCATTGACCAACGACATAAAGTAACTCTAGGTCCTCGGCCATATTACGAGTCCTTTGCCATACGCTGAGTAGACCGTGAAGCTCCCCGTAGACAGTGGTTAGAGTAAAAAATAGAATCTGCAGACAGAAGTCTGAAGGGACCTGTGTTTCTCCACGTAACCCCTTACCACTCGTACGGGCAGCCGAGCGGGCGAACTGTAGGAGAGGCGGTGACGAAGGCAGTGATCCCGAGCATCCAGAGAGGAAACATGCAAACAGTGAGTGAATAAAAGACTTAATGCTTTAGCAAAAAGTGCATGCCTTAGAACAAGTAAGTGAAAGGTAACGTAGGGAGGCGGGAAAACAAAAGGGTAACTAAGTAGAAGAGAGGGGGTACCGGGGAGGACACCAGAGAAGAGAGAGGATACAGGGGAGGACACCTGAGAAGAGAGAGGATTCACCTTATTCCTATGCTTTAATATAGCGGCTAGAAGAAACTTGCATACATAGTCCTGAATAAAAGAGGAACAAATAGGTCACCACAGCAGTTAAAGATGCCTGTGAAAGGGGTGAGTTTAAACTCCATGTCGGGGTAATATTAGAGGCAGAGGTCTATGTAACCAGCTGGAGTTTGTCTAGTCTGTGAAAGTCTGTTTTACGTTTTATTTGTTGTGACGTCATAGGATGAACATTTTCCTTTGAGGAACTAGCATAACATTTACGCAATTGGAGACTTGAAATATTGTAGAATACAACCTGGTGTTTATTGAGTAAATTAGAAGATATACATTTTGTGGAAAAACAGAATTGGAGCTTGCGGCGATTGGTGCACGCTCATACTGTTGAAATTGTTTAAGGTAACGAAAAACATAACAAGTGTTATATAAGGAGAAAATGAACAGATTTAAATATGGAAGACATGACTCTATTAGTACACTTGTGCAAACAGTTGCCGAAACATGCACCTAAACTGAAAAAGTACAGTGCAAAATGGATTAAAGGAACTGCAAACAAGATGTTTATGCCATGGCCCCAGGGTGGATTGTTATCTAAAATGGTCCTACAGCACATGATGACATATTTGCACGCCTCATACATGGACAAAAAGTTAGACAAACGCCTAACTAGTCTAGAGTTGTGGAAAATGTAGCAACAGGATAAGGAGGAGGAGCCACCAGTAGATTGGATACTTAATGTATGCACAGAGGGGGGTGAGATGCCGTCAGCACCACCCGCCCCAGATGAACGACAACTGAAGACAGTAAGGATGAAGTGTTATACCCGCTAAGAGAACTTAAAGCAGCTACAGGGTTTAGCAACCCGGCATATGAGTCACCTACGCAAAGTAGTGACAAAAATCTAGACAAGGATAAAGATAGAGATATCACCTCCAAAGTCCCGCAGGACAAGGAGAGACGACAGAACGAGAGAAAAGACCAGACACAAGCAAGTACCTATCTCAACACGGGCAGAGAGGTTAAAAGATGGAAAGGAAGTGAGGATAGAACTGATGAGATAGCATTCACACAGAACGAATGGATGGGAGGTCAGATTTTATTGAAACTCGATGGTAAAGGCATAGATGACGAGAAACAAAAAGAGAAGCTAGATGACCTACAGAGAAAAGGGAAGGAAAAAGAAAAAGGATTAAGAGACGAAAGAATAAGGAAAAAAGACAGGCAGAGACGAGAGCAGTTATATTGTGAAGAGCAAGAAAGGCAACCCAATCATAAACAGAGAGCAGCAAATGATCCGGACAGACAGGAGAAACAAAGGATAGAGGAAGAACAAATATACGGGAGAAAAGAATAAAGAGACAAAGGGATGAGGAAATTCAAAGGGCAAATGAACGTAGAGACGCAAAGAAAGAGGAAGAAGATAGGGTCAGAGAAGAAGCAAGGAAGTGCAGAGAATTTGATGACGAAGTAGGACATAAGCGAAGGCAAAGAGCATGCGATCTTGATTATCTGGAAAGGGAGGTTAAAAAACCTGAGCCAGTAGTAGAATGGGAAGATACAGAAGAATTCTTTCCTGAGTATGATTCAGTACCAGGCACGTCTCGGGCAAATATCGAGGATGACTTCGACACCAGAAGCATCGGAGAAACGATCGATAGAATATATGATGAAATGGGGCTAGAACAAGTACCCCAAGGGGAGGGGGAAGACGAGCGCTTGGAGAGCATTCAGCTTTACGATACCGAGGATGTCTCCCGAGGTAGTGTAAATAGAGAACTGCCTCTAGATAGGTTGGAAATCAGTAGGAACAAATAGGATGAAAGAAGTTGCACGAGTTGGGCACAGACAATGTCTGACACCGAAAGAGAGGAACATGGGGAAAAGGAGGAAGTGAGAAGACACAAACAATTATTCTCAGGAGAGAAAGGGATAAGATGATCTGATTCTAGTGAGTCTGTACCGAGGGCATCAAAATCAGCCCCACAGTGAGACCGACGCAAATAAATATTTTACGGTCAGAGGGGGTTGTCTCCACAACCCTATGTGAGCCAGCTAAGGACATTCCCCGGTACGCGGCGTGCAGGAATATTACTCCTGCAATAGACAGAAGAACAATGAGAGAAGAAAGACAGGGCTATGAGTCACAATTTCTGTTGCTCGAGAAAGATGGAACGAGACCACAGTATATTCCATGGCTACACATGGATCGGGAAAACCTGAAAATAAGCTTCCAATGTTGACATCGGGAGCCGGAAAATGGATAAACGAACTAGAAACTAGAAAAAATGACGAGAGGGAACACGTTAGCTATAGGGGTTATCAAAGGTCTCTTAATCACCATACTTGGTGATAGAGCAGATGACGTATGGACACGGGCAGGTTACACTGGTGTGACCACAGTTAATACCGCACATGACGGAGCTCCATTTAACAATTGCAGAGCCGCAGTATGGAAAGCATTACGATTGCTTTATCCAGATACTTCCGACATTGGAGCTATCATGACTCGGAAAATGAAGGAGTCGGAAGACCATTTGCTTTAAATGCAGAATTTCTAAAAAGCGTGGGTACTCGAGACGCAGGAATCTTAGAGGAAATCTATACCCGGGTTTTACCATATATTATGTCAAGGGCTGCCAGAGCCGGTACAGAAACAGCTCAAGAAATTGGTCGGAATCAAGGCCAAACCATGGTCTGAGATACATTTGACCATAGCACACTATTGCAGGCTACTGCAAGAAAAGAATCGCAAAAAAGAAGCTGCACGAAATGGTGAAGAGGCAAAATGAGTACAGAAGAAATTGTCAAAATATGCCCTTGAAGGGGCAATGATAACTAGCACAGATGGGTCAAGCATGCAACAGGTGAATAATCCATAGCAGAATAATCAGGGCAATGTTGGGTTTTACCCCAGGGGTAGAGGATTTAGAGGAAGAGGATGGCAGAGTAATCAGGGAGGTTTTGTCATGACCAGTGTGAGGGGGCACAAGTTGTGCCACAAGCAGGCTCCCACCAGAACCCTGAGGGCCTTAAAACCACTGCAAAAGGGCTCCTGAAGCCAGTCCTGGCACCTTTGGCACCAGGCTCATATGTAGGAAGGAAGGGCTGTTCAAACTAGGTCCCATTTATGAACATGGGCCTTTAAATCAAACATGGAAGCACCCACACAGTCTAGTTCTAAGAACCAAGCCTTGCGGTCCAGTGTTTTGGGTGTGGCAGGCCTGGAACTACTTTCCCTGGTACTACTTTACCTGGGCTATATAAACAACACCCTGACTGCAGAACATGCTTCGAGTTATTCTGCAACCTGCAGCGTGACGTTCACTGTGTCCAGCTCCTTGTCTTCAGCATCTTCCTGTAATCCTTATCAAAAAGGGCACCTGGTTGATGCCTTGCTCTACCCAGGTGGGTAGTCACGTATTAAAGAGCAAAATTGAGCAAGGTCATAGAATACCTGGCTGATTAACGAAGGCTGAACACACACCTATGGGGGTTATGTGAATGACTTCTGACAAAATATCAGGACAGTTCTGGGTGCTGCAGTTAGATTTTTAATAAAACTGCAGTTTATGTGTTTTTAGATACACTTGATAGAGAGTAACAGAAGATACAACAGTATTTACACATTTTGAAGGTATAATAACCAGTTTGTGAGTGACAAATTTCAAATATTTGTAACGTCTTTTAAATGCTTACACATCCACTGAGTGGTCCCTGGGAAGGAAACCAGTGGATTTAGTGAGGTGATAGCATGTGGTAGTCAGCACATATACATCAAAACAATGAGGGGTTGAACAAGGGCAATGCAAACAATATAACAGTCAACACAACAGTGTTTCGGCCAGAAAGTGAGCTTGGATGAGCTCTGATGGTGCGGCCTTCATCAGGACGAGATATTCCAAAGCGGGAAGTATCTTGTGAGGTCGGAACTTCGGAGCGCAGTGGCTCAGGGTGAGGCAGTGTCAGCTGTACACTGGAGGATTTTCGAGGTCCTACAAGTGGCCGTTCCTTGAGGGGCTGTTGCCGCGCTTAGTGTGGGTACAACAGGGTGGCGTGATGAGTACGCTGAAGTCAACCGCAAGCATGAGGGGCTGCGGATGGAAGAAGGATGAGCGCTGCAGAACGAGCTGTCAGCGCTCGCGGTCCCATGGCTGTAATCCTACAAGAACAAGAACAAGATTATTCTGTCTTACCTGAGAAAACACCATCCAGCACTCAGCATCTCAACTGGGCTCCAATCTGTGGAAACCGAGAGAAGAAGAAACATCACTCACCTGTGAGTACTAGCTTAAGGACTTCCGGCGAACCGCTACCATAGCTGCTGTCCGAACATTGAGACCTGCAATAACGAGAAAGGGAAAAACAATATTAGAACGCACGCTTCCAAAACATCGAATTCCATCAGTCTTACCTGAATTCCATCGCGTTACGCCCCGCTTCCATCCGGAGCACCACAGCAACATCTGCAAAGGAAAAGAGACATATTCAGGTTTCGTTTCAATATTAAATAACCGCATAGCGCTGTACTTACCTTAACAGATTCCGGGGGCTTGTTTTTCATCGCGCTCTCCTCCACTCGCAGCACCACAGCGGCCTGTGAGGAGAAGATGAAGAAAACACAGGTTAGCTTTTAAAGACAATAAAGGCGGTGCGCTTCGCGCTTTCTCTTACCTAGAAAACATGCCTCTCCATCCGGCACGCCCGCATCAAGACCTTCACACCTGAAAAGAAGGAGATAAAAACATTAATGAATTCCCACCATAAACAGAACAAAGACTAACAATTAACAAACCTACCTGCCTACCAGCAGATTCGGGGTCACAGCAAGACTGGGCCCAAGGAAGGCGAACTGCACCAGTGAAGCAACTCAGGCAGCTCGCCAACAAACGTCAAGCGCCCCTGGACAAGAAACGCAGGATGGATAGCTCACCCTACAAATAACTAAGATTCATTATTCAGCACTGGGCAACTACGCATCCAGGGTTCCAGATCTCAAAGCCTTCCAGATGCCCCCGGGGATATCAGGTGAGCGTAACAGGTTTTTAGAGTAATCAAGGAGGCTTTCAAAACATGCAAAATGGCAAACGAGATATATCAAATGGACAAATAATTAGACCAGCGGCAATTTGTTGGTTGTGTGGGATGTCAGGACATCTAGCATGCACATGCAGAAGTAAAAGCATGTTGCATAATGACCAAGGAACCAGAACAGGTATGGTGAATCCTCCTGTGTCTTTACAGCAGGGTGGAAATGGAGTTGCACAGAATCACACGGTGCAACAACAAACGCCAGAAGCGCAGCAAACTTCGCAACCTCAGAATTTGATGAGTTTTCCACAAGGACAGTCTCAACAGTCGCCAATGCAACTGTCACAGACACTAAGTGCAGGACAGGCTGCATATCTTGGAATGAGGAGTAACACTGATGATGGGGGAAGTGCATTCGCACAAGGTGGAACAAACTTATATATGGACTAGGACAGCTCACTGGGAACCCTGATGTGTTCTATCCTATCAGTGACACCCGACCCTCAACAGGAACCAAGGGTGGATGTCGTTATAGGGGATGAAGAATATTCCTTCTTAGTTGACACGGGTGCAACACGTTCGTGTATACATGAAGGCAAGTTTTCCTTGTCCGGCAATGCTATAAATACTCAGAGTTTCACAGGAGCTACAAGTGGTGTTCCTTTTACAGATGCACTTCCAGTTTCTATAGGGGAATGTGATATGAATGTACCTCTATTATATTCACGACAAACCCCAGTAAAGATCTTGGGTCGAGATCTAATGACGAAGTTAAACATGACAATTTCATTCACAGAGGAGGGCATAGTATGCTGAACTCCAGGAATGCACTTTTTGAACGTGTGCCAAATGATCAGAGCATACGCAGGACACACAGCTATGAGGGCTGTACCATTAGAGCACAAAATATACATGTATGGAATACGTGTGCTAATGGCAGGGCTGCCAGGCCTTGCTGAGAAATCCATGAAGAGCCCAGATGAATTTCTGTTTAGGCCAAGAATACCAATGCACGAGGAAAAGGGACAAGTATTTCTCTTGGTGATATGCATAGCTGATTTACGAGGGAAAATGGCTTTGATGGATGTTTGTGATGATGAAGGTCGACAATGGTGCACAGTAATCAGCATTGAAGAAGGGTACAGATTGACTGATATCGCTGATATCTATGTTTGTCCCATATTATTGTAGTTTTCAGATTCACTCTGTGCGACAATCATTTTTTCATATACATTTGTGACTTTCAGATCAATGATCATCTCGCTCTTGGATGCCATATGCTTGGCTTCTGTGTCTGCTGCATGTTTTCCATATGAGATAAAATGTGTCCCTTTCGTGTGAGAGGCACATTTCAGGACCGCTATGCCCGCTGGGAGCTGTAGTGCTTTGATCAGTCTATCCAATATGGCTTCATGCTGTACTGGCGTGCCATCCACTCGGAAGTAGCCCCTCCTTTTCCAGCGTGCTAAGCCTGCGTGCACTGTTGATGTCACATAGGCAGAGTCACTGTAAAACGTTACTTCCTGGTCTGAGTGATTCTCAATCACAGGTATCAGAGCTAATAATTCTGCAGCCTGTGCTGAATAATGAGATGGTAATCGTGCACTAAGAAGCACTCAAAATTCTCCATTTGCTGTGTGCTTCAGCACAGCAGGGCCTCTTATATCTTTGTCCATCGCTTTGATTGATTCTCGAAGAACCGTCAACAAAGACAATTTCTCCTTCTCATAATGCATTTTCTTTTTCCCTTGGAATTTCATCATAGATTTCTTCATTAATTTACACAGTCACGTATTGGCTCTCCTTCAGTGACTGGCTCTGCTAATAACATAGCTGGGTTGCATCAGACTATTTTAATCGATGGATTCAATACGATCACTTCATAAGTAGAAGCTCTCTGAGATGTCAATGTGACTTTCGGTTTCTCTAGGATAGCAAATAGCGAGTGCTTGACGTACAGCGTCATTGAGCATCCCATTACAATGGTTGTAGCCTTCTCGATGGCGATCGCTGTGGCAGCTAAACTTTTTTCGCAAGGGAAATGACCTCTCATCACTGGGTCCAAATTACCACTATAATATGCCAAGGGCTTGAACCCCAATGTGGTTCTCTGTGTGAGCACTGCCATCATAACGCTGCAATTCGTATGTGAAAACAGGTAAAATTCCAATGCATAATTGGGAATCCCTGAAACTGGTGCCGTGCAGGTGGCTCTCTTAAGTTCAGCAAATCCTTCCTCCGTGGTCTCAGACCATTCAATCTTTTCTTTCGTCAACTGTGCCTTCTTTAGGACCTGTTGCAAAGGCTTGGTTTAGGAGCTGTAGTCGAAGACCCATGCCCTGACATAATTGCAAAGGCCTAAAAAGCTCTGCATCTGTTTCATCGTGTGTGGCTTGGCTGTGTTCAGTATGGCTTTAGCCCTTTCTGGGGTAACCCTTTTCCCCTCATGTGAGATCAATTGACATATGTATAGCAATTCTTGTTGACAATATTGTAATTTCTCTTTGTCAACCTTATATCCTTTTTCAGCCAATATAGTTAATAGCTGAACAGAATCGTGTCTGCATCTTTCCTCTGTCGTGCTGCAAGTTAAGATGTCATCCACATATTGTAAGACAACATTTTCTAATGCAATGTTGCTTAGGTCCATCTGAAGGACTCTGTTAAAAATAGAAGGAGACTCACAGTACCCCTGAGGTAGCCTCGTGCCTTAAAGACGCATTTGTCTCAACGTAAATGACGTCAGAACTTGTGAGTCTCGGTGCAAAGGGATTGAGAAAAAGGCATTTTTCAAATCAATCACTGTGAAATATTGTGCCTCAACAGGTATATTACATAGAATTGTAGCCGGATTAGGAACTCGGCCTCAACAATATCATTTATTGGGCGTAAATCCTGAATTAAACACCAAGACCCTCCCTTTAATTTTTTGATAGGGTAAACTGCAGTATTGCATGCCAACTCTGACATCACTAAGATGCCCTGCTCCATCATAGCCGAAATTGTCTTAAAAAATCCTTCATCTGCCACCCTGGACATGGGATATTGTTGTGCTTTTGGAAGAATTGCCCCTGGCTTCAGTTTAATTTTCACTTCTCTGACTCCTTTCACTAAGCCTACGTCATAGGGGCCTGTGGTCCACACTGAGACAGGCACCTGGGCCATGTCGTCCTCAAAATATTCAGGACGGTTCTGTGCCAACATCATTTTCTGAGGCACTTCTCTTTTGATCATTACCACCCAAAAAGTGAGGTTTATCTCAACTGCTGTTTCTCCCCTATCTGCTTGGGAAGATGCAATGGGAAGCCCCACAGGAGGAGAACAACCTTTGGAAGCAGCAAGGGTGTTCTTTAAACCCCTCCAAAAGCCTGTGGCGACAAGACAGCACTGGTAAACCAGTAATGCCTATAGCCCTGTTAAAAATAGCACTGGAGCAGTTACACTATCCAGCATATATGACAAAAGAGAATCTAGCAACAATGCTCGCTGAAAACTGGTTCATACTGAACTTAACAGAGCATGTTGCATTTTTTATGGTGAACTTTATAATTTGCCAACAGTTCAAGGCTGGGCACACACTAAAAGTAATTAGAGGAGTATTCCCAAAGCCCAATGGACCTTTTCAGCACTTGCATGTCGATTACATCAATATGATTCAAGTATGTAACGGGTACAGGTATCTAATTGTTGTGGTGTGTCCATTCTCGAGATGGATAGAAGCAGGTCAATGTACACACACAGACTTTACCTGTGCGGCCATATTTATAGTGAGAGGTATTTCGCAGGTGGGGAGCATGTGAAGACATGAGATCAGATAATGGGACTCACTTTGTAAATGAAGTTTTCGAACACATTATCTTGTTGCTTGGTATAAAGCACAAGTTCTCATCGGAGTATCACCCGCAAGGTATTGGGTTATGTGAGAAGCTAAATGGCTTGTTAAAAGAAAGGGTAGCCAAGTTGAAGCTTACTCTAAGAAAGGGATGGTTACACTGCCTTCTCTTGGCACTGTATGCACTCAGAAACTAACCCGGTTCTGACCATCATCTTATGCTGCATGAAATAGCCACAGGAAGAAGAATGTGCACTCCCCTGACACCTCAAGACAGAGCTAGATGTGATGCCCAGCCAACAAGAGAAATCTTAGTGTCTGAAATGCAAAACTACTTGAATTGCATGACATCTTACTGTAATTTCAGGCCAGCTGCAGCGACGACGATAAGTGTGCAGGGCAGCACGGAACACAGAAGGAGATGCTACAAGTGACCAAGTTCAAGGACTACATCTTCCATCAATCTTCCCTGGAAACACTGTCCTGGTAAAGAACCACATGAGAAAGAAATGGGACAAACCAAGATTTAACGGTCCCTTTACAGTGGAAGACTGCACTCCCTCTGCAGTGAAGCTGCAAGGATAAGCAGTTTGGATCTTTTTGGGTGACATCAAGCCATACATCGGAGAAGGCCCCCTGCCTGCATGTCATCCACCAGGCCGGCCGCAGCCGAGATTGGCGGTTGCTTCCGCGTTGGAGCTGGAGACGCAGAGGTAAAGTTTAGTCCCTTCTTTATTTCCGTGTCTCCAGCGATGCAGCGCAGCGCGGCCGGTCGTATTTAAGGCCCCGCCTTCCGGCACGACGCTGCGTTGCAACCCTCCTCTGGATTGTTTTCCTACTTCTGGGTTAACACGCTGTGTTGTTTCTGTCCTCCGGCTTCGGCTTTCTTACGGAAACTTCCTACTTGTGCTGTTCGGTGCCTCTGCTTCCCTCTAGACTCTCCTGATCCTCGCTGTCGGCACTTTCCTTCCCCCGCTCCCAGAGCAGGGCTATGCCGGTCTCTCTCTCTCTCTCTCTGCTGCGGCTCCCGCTGCTTGTTTCCTTTTTCTCCTTCCCTCTCCTTACCTGGCCTCTCTGCTTTCCCTGAGGCTCTACCTCATCCAGCGGTCCCATTTCCGGGTCCAGCCTTCCTTCCTGCCTCATACTGGTCGCAGCTACCCCGAACTCTGCTACTCCTGCACTCCTGGCATCTGGAATATTCCTTCGCTACAGACACTGCACTCTGCCTTGGATTCGACCATTGCCAACGGTCCATACTGACATCTGGATGAAGACCGTCACTGCTCCACTGCAGGGTTTTTTCCCCTTGGGGGTTTTTCCCTGATTTCTGGCTTGGTTCCGGAAGGGAGTCGCGGGACAGCTGTTTTAACAGCAGTCACTGTGGCTTCCCTGCGTGACAAGGACCATCTTCCCAAAAAACAGAAGGACTACCTCGCGAGGCGCCACCTGCAAGACCTTGACACTTCCAGCAGCTCAGGTGAGGAGAGTGTGTGCACTGGGGAGGCCGAGGTCGGGGTGCATACTAGATCACAGATTGCAACGCCAAAAGGAATCACAATGTCAGCGGAAGATCATGTCCAAGAGTTATGGAAGGCATTCCAAGCAATGTCTCAGGAGCTACAAGGGGTAAAGACCGAGAACGCTTTGCTAAAACAGATGGTCTCCGCTAGAGAATCTGCTCCCCCTGAATTGCCACCCATGGCGCTATCCTCCGGAAATTTTGACGGCTCTCCCAAGAAGGTAAAGGAGTTTCTAGAAGCATGTATGGTGTATTTCACCTTCTGCCCTTGCACTTTTTCCTCTGATCAATCCCAAGTGGGTTTTCTGATTTCGAATATGACAGGAAACGCACTATCCTGGGCTACCCTGCTAGTGACCAGTGGTAACGCCATTTTACAGGATTTCTCGGCATTTCAGGATTCGCTGAAGCAGACTTTTGAACGCCCGGAATTATCGTTTACCGCTTGTGAAGAATTGCTGGACGTCAAACAGGGCTCCCTGGATGTCTTGTCTTACATCTCAACCTTCAAAATGTTGGCGGCCGGATCACGATGGGCCGAATCCGCACAATACGCCATCTTCAGAAGTGGTTTGAAGGAAGAAATTAAGGATGACCTTGCAAGGTCTCCTCGTTCACCTACATTTGCGGATCTGCTTGCTGCGGCCCTTCACATAGAATATCGCCTCCAAGAAAGGAGGGCTGAACGTCGCAAACAAAAAGACCTTGGTTATCTTCCAGAACCCCATGCACACTCTTCCCCTGGGCGTTCCACAGTCTCTCCGACGGATGAACCAGTGCAGATCGGTACCACCCGATCACCACTGACCTCGGCTGAAAGACGTCGCAGATGGGAGAAAGGTCTGTGTGCCTACTGTGGCTCGGGCCAACACCTTCTGAAAGACTGCACAGAACTGCCAAGCAAGAGGTCGGGAAACGGTCCCCCTCGGCGTCAATAGGGACAGATGACCGAGGGTCTTCAAACGTTTCTCCTCGTCCCTATGTCTTCCTCTCTGTTTCCTCACCCAGGTCGCAGGACGACTCCAGACTTATGGTGATTCCGGTACTTCTTGACCTTGACGGCCGACAAATTAAGACCCTAGCTCTACTGGATTGCGGTGCGGCGAGCAACTTCGTCGACACCCTGTGGGCAGACCGAGTGGGTCTACGCCGGATCCAGCGGAAGGAGGGTCAGAAGGTTGAAGGTGTGGATGGGTCCCCTTTATCCTCTGGCCCCATTACCCAAACTACAGAGGAGCAGCCTTGACGATAGACCATCAAAAGGAAGTCTTACGCTTCGACATCATTAGGGCTGCCCACTTCCCTATCATTTTGGGTATCCCTTGGCTCCGCTGGCATAATCCCCGAATAAATTGGACTGAGAACCAGCTAAGTTTTGATTCCTCCTATTGCCGTAACCAATGTTTCTCACTGGAAGGTCAGGGAGACCTACAACCGGTTAAGATCTCTTCCAACCATCACATAGGAGTTCATGCCTTACCCAACTTCTGTTCAGGATTCTCAGAGGTGTTTCAGGAATACATGCATGCTCAGTTGCCGCCTCACCGGCCAGAAGACTGTACCATCAACCTGGAAGCCAACGCTTTGGTGCCAATCGGACGGATGTTCTCGCTCACACGGACGGAGAGACAGGTTCTTCGGAAATACTTAGACACCAATTTGGAGAACGGTCTGATTCAACCCTCAAAATCACCGGCTGGAGCACCACTATTCTTTATCAACAAGAGAGACTCTACAGATCTTAGGCCCTGCATAGATTATCGGGGCCTAAATAAGGTTACTGTTCGTGATAGGTATCCCATGCCCCTCATCACGGACATCATTGAGGAGGTACAGGGAGCCAAAGTATTTACCAAACTGGATCTCCGGAACGCTTACCATCTGCTGCGAATCGCAGAAGGAGATGAGTGGAAAACCGCATTCCGGACCCCTCTAGGATTGTTTGAGTACCGAGTTATGCCGTTTGGATTGGTGAATGCCCCAGCAGCATTCCAGTGGTTTATGGACAGAATGTTTTCTGACATGCTCTTGATATCGGTTGTCATCTATCTGGATGACATTCTGGTGTTCTCCCCTAACATGACCGAACACATTGAGCAGGTCAGACTGGTACTAGAACGCCTTTGGAAGAATCATCTACTCGTTAAAGCAGAGAAATGCAGATTCGCTGAACCTTCTGTACAATACCTGGGTTATGTCCTGTCTGAGAGAGGGATAGCCATGGACCAAGACAAGGTGAATGCCATACTGGATTGGCCAGCCCCCACTTCTATCCGGGAGGGACAGCGGTTTTTAGGACTTGCAAATTACTATAGGAGGTTCATCACAAACTTTTTGGAGGTGGTGTTTCCCATCACCAGATTGCTTAAAAAAGAAGCCTACCCTTTTTCTTGGTCTGCCTCGGCAGAGCAGAGTTTCTGCAGTCTCAAAAGCCTTTTTTGCTCGGCCCCAATTCTACAACATCCGGATCAAACACTACCATTCATTCTGGAGACGGACGCATCCGCCATAGCCATTGGGGCCGTGCTTCTTCAGACCATTCAAGGAGTTGAACACCCGGTGGCTTACCTGTCTAAAACGCTCTCACCCAGCCAACTCAACTACTCCGTTCTCGAAAAAGAGTTGCTTGCCATGAAGTCGGCTTGTGATGAATGGCGGCATCTCCTTATGGGGGCAAGACACCCGTTCCTCATTCGTACGGATCACAAAAACCTGAAAGCCTTACAAGAGATGGAATGTTCGAACTCTAGACAGGCAAGATGGGCATACCTGTTCTCGCAATACGACTTTCAGATCACCTATATTCCTGGGTCACTCAATCGTCTGGCCGATGCCTTGTCTCGCAAGGACTCCCACTCCGAAAGAGCGGCTATCAAGGTCAAGCCCATGTTCCACAGGAATCAAATACTGGCCGCGGTGGGCTCCTTTCTCCAAGAGGTTAAGGCCACTGTCATGCAGAAGATACCCCATCTCTCCTTCCGTTCCGATTCCCCATTTCAAATGAAGGACGGCTGGGTGTTCTATAAAGGGAAGTGGTATATCCCAGAAGGTCCACTACGCAACAAGGTGTTGAGTTGGTGTCATGACTCCCGCATGGGAGAGCACAGAAGTGGCGACGGTACTCTTGAACTAATATCAAGGTCATTCCTCTGGCCCAATATCAGAAGGGAGGTGCTGAATTATGTTAAAACATGTCCCATTTGTGCCAGGACCAAGTACGCCTCGGGCAAACCCCTCGGACTCCTTACCCAAGTGGAGTTGCCGACTCGCCCGTGGGGACTCATTTCCACTGATTTTATAGTGGATCTTCCCAAATCCGAAGCTTGTACCTGTATCATGGTAACGGTGGACGCCTTTTCTAAATTGGCTCATTTTTCTCCCTTAGCGGGTCTCCCCACCGCAACGAAGATGGCAGAGGTGTTTGCCCGAGACATTTTCAAATTACACGGGTTTCCTGACAAAATAATCTCGGACCGAGGGAGTCAGTATGTCTCGAATTTTTGGTCGGCCCTGTGCACCCGATTGGGGATAGAAAGGGCTCTTTCTTCAGGTTTCCATCCGCAATCCAACGGCCAGACGGAGCGACTCAATGCAACACTTGAGCAGTACCTGCGATGCTTCATTTCCAGACATCAGGACAACTGGGTCTCCCTACTCCCTACGGCGGAGTTTTCTTACAACAACTCCAAGCACATGCCACAAGTCTCTCTCCATTTTTTTGTACCTATGGGGTCCATCCCAGATTCCTAATTTCAGATGTGCCTAAGTTCTCGAATTCTCCGACGGCAGAAGAGGTTTTGAGGAATATTAAAGAGGCTCAGACCATCGCTTTGCGTATCCTGGAAGACAGCAGACGACAGAATAAGGCTAGTGCTGACAAACACCGCAGAGCGTGCCCGTCCTGGAAACCAGGGGACAAAGTGTCGTTGTTGACCAGGTTTCTTCCCAGGTGGACGAGACCCTTCAAACTTTCACCTCGCTTCCTGGGTCCTTTTTCTATTCTCTCTAGGGTTAATGCTGTGGCCTATCGCTTGAGACTCTCCCCGTCTCTTAGACGCATTCACCCTGTTATTCATTCCTCTCTTCTCAAGACCTACTTCCCTGATCCACATCCCCGGACTCCCTTCCGGCAGTCTCCAGCTCCTGCCTCCTCTCCGGTGGAATACGAAGTCTCTGCCATCCGGGATTCTCGGTATAACCGGGGATGTTTGGAATATCTCTTGTCATGGAAGGGGTACCCTGAGTCGGAGGACTCCTGGGAGCCAGCTTCGCAGGTACATGCCCCTCGCTTGCTTGCCAAGTTCCATCGCCTCCACCCGGGGAAGCCGGGGTGGGTGCGATTTAGGGAGGGGCATCCTGTCATCCGCCAGGCCGGCCGCAGCTGAGATTAGCGGTTGCTTCCACGTTGGAGCTGGAGGCGCGGAGGTAGAGTTTAGTCCCCTCTTTGTTTCCGCGTCTCCAGCGATGCAGCGCAGCGCAGCCGGTCGTATTTAAGGCCCCGCCTTCCGGCACGACGCTGCATTGCAACCCTCCTCTGAATTGTTTTCCTACTTCCGGGTTAACAAGCTGTGTTGTTTCTGTCCTCCGGCTTCGGCTTTCTTACGGAAATTTCCTACTTGTGCTGTTCGGTGCCTCTGCTTCCCTCTAGACTCTCCTGATCCTCGCTGTCGGCACTTTCCTTCCCCCGCTCGCGGAGCAGGGCTCTGCCGGTCTCTCTCTCTCTCTCTGCTGCGGCTCCCGCCGCTTGTTTCCTTTTTCTCCTTCCCTCTCCTTACCTGACCTCTCTGCTTTCCCTGAGGCTCTACCTCATCCAGCGGTCCCATTTCCAGGTCCAGCCTTCCTTCCTGCCGCATACTGGTCGGAGCTACCCCGAACTCTGCTACTCCTGCACTCCTGGCATCTGGAATATCCCTTCGCTACAGACACTGTACTCTGCCTCGGATTCGACCATTGCCAGCGGTCCATACTGACATCTGGATTGAAGAGCGTCACTGCTCCACTGCAGGGATTTTTCCCATTGGGGGTTTTTCCCTGATTTCTGGCTTGGTTCCGGAAGGGAGTCGCGGGACAGCTGTTTTAACAGCAGTCACTGTGGCTTCCCTCCGTGACAAGCACCATCTTCCCAAAAAACAGAAGGACTACCTCGCGAGACGCCACCTGCAAGACCTTGACACTTCCAGCAGCTCAGGTTAGGAGAGTGTGTGTGTGTGTACTGGGGAGGCCGAGGTCGGGGTGCATACTAGATCACACTGCACCCCACTGCAAAAAGACTACGGAAGACGGGGAAGAACCACAGCACATGCAGACGTGATCCATGATGAGGAAGAAGGACGCATGACCAACAGCAAAGCAAAGACAAAGAACTGTTGTGCAAGGTTGTGGCTTCCTTTGAGACATTCTTCTGAGCAAAAAAGGGGATAAGGACATAAAAACGGACACTCTGTGCATCCTAGTTGCAGGGTGAAGAAGAAAAATTGCACGTGTAAGCCACACATAGTCTGTTGACTTTGAACTTTGGACAGAGACACGTTGAAGCTTTGATTAGAAAATAATATGCCAAATTTTGATTGAGGACACATGAATTGGAAGAAAATACAGTACCCAGATTCTTTCTACACAGAGACTTTGTTCGGAATCACTTATGGTGTCCCACAGTAGCGACATCATCAAAGATGTATTGACATATTTCAATCTAGTGCTATAGTGCAATAAGCTGTGGAATGCAAAGTGGTCTTCAGTAGCTCAGAGAGAAAATGCAAGAGCATTCCATAATTTGGCTGCCACATTGGAGAACGAGCGGCCACCCATCTGGCTAAATCGGCAGTGGGGATGCTTGTAGGGCATGGAGGTGAGCCGACAAGAAAGGCAACACCTTAGCAAAACCCTTAGTTGGTAAAAACCCATTTTGCTGATAGAGCTAACCTGGGCTGAGCCAGACAAAGAGCTGGCGGACGTGAATCCAAGATTGGGAAGCAGGAGAAGAGGAGGGGCCAAGTGCTAGATGCCACCAAGCAGGCCACCGCAGCATAGAGGGAGGATGAAGAATAGAACAAGGACCAGAGGGGGGACCCACCACCAACACCACCACCTTCTCTCCATTCAACTTGAGCCAATTGCTACCCATCCAGCTGTCCACCACCACCAAGCAACCCCTAGACTGAGCCACTGTGTCTGGCTCTGCTAAGACAAGCTGGATGATGATTTGTGTGTCATCAGCATAGGGGTAAGGGTAGTAGCAGAAGCTGTGGGAGTAGATGAGCAGCAAAAGAGGCTGGATGTAAATATAAAGCAGGAGACATGCTGCAGCCCTATGTGACACCACAAGAAAGTGTATTGGGTTGTGACAGGAAAGAGGAAAGTGGCAGAGTTTGTGTCCTATCCCACAGGAAGGAGGAGAACCAGGAGAGGACCTGCCCGGAAAGGCCAGCCAGGGAAAGGCAGCACAGGATGGTCCACTGTGTCAAAAGCTGGTGACCATTCTAAAAGAATCAAAGCATCTACCCCACCCTGGTTGACCAGTCACATCATGTCATCCAAAACGGAGATCAGGACACTCTCAGTGCCTTGACCAGGCGGAAATCCTGACTGGAAGGGATCAAGAAACGTTTGAGTTTTGAAGAAAAGAAGTGAGTAATGGAGAGAACAAAAATTCCAAATGTTTCATAGAAAAAGGAAGGAGGGAAAAGGAAAAGGGTGGGAATTAGCAAGCACACCGGGGTCAAGAGAAGATTTTTCAGAAGAGGAATGATACAAGATTGTTTTAACTCTCTAGGAATGATGCAATTTGAGCAAGATAAATTGACTGCCTGGGACACCCAGAGAACAATTTGACTCAGGATCCTGAAGAGAGTAGCATCCAAAGAGGAAGCTGATTTCAGATGCTCAGGTTGCAGCTATAATGTCAACCAGCAAGCAAGATGGAAAAACGGACCAGGGTTCCATCTGCACCCCAGATGGGGCCAGTATGTTGAAGTTATCAGCATGCAATCCTGTAGAAACAATCCATTAAGCCACAAAACAAGGTGCTACATTGGAGGCATTGCTGATATGGGACTCCAAGGACCCTTAAAGGCATCTCTAGTAAGAGCCTGGGTCACCTGGCCAGTATATTCCCGGTACTGGAATGTTCCCAGTGTGGGTGGAGTGGGTAACCACAAATGGAGTCCTTTCAGCTAGGGTGGTTATATACAAGTGCAGATAGGGAATGTGTATGTGTTTGAATGGTCTTAACTGACTGTACCATGTGTCCCCACCACAGGGGACACATAGAATCCTGGGACTCACAACAATAGGCAGGTCCCCCAAAATTATATAGGGGAAGTAGACAACAGATACAGAAAGAGAAAGAAGAAGAAAAGGGGAGAGGAAAGTAGATTGGCCGCGGCCTCGAGCGGACCCCCATGACATCAAGGTGGTTTGTCAGGCTGCTTTGCCAGCTGCAGCACAATGTGGAAGAGAATATCTGGGCTGTATGCAGAGTGAGCCACAGGTGAAGAAGCATCACAGACTGTGGCTGCATGAGTGAGGTCACCCTAGACCGGAGACACAACCTGCTAGGTAACAGCCCGTTCATGGGCCAGTCCAAGCTGCTGGGAATCAATGAAGTCCCAGAGTGCATGGCGGCCTGGGTGAACAAACCGCCCCTCATTTGGGGCTGAATGTTACGTGACATGAACCAGGGCATGGCCTAGGAACTACAGTCCGCCCTGGGGCCAGACCTGGTCGACCTGAGGAAAGTTAAAGTTCTGGGCTGACTTGTGAACGGTGTCCTGGGTGAAGATTGCCCAGTGGCTGGTGGAAGGCACTCTAGCCCCAGGGCCAGATTGGGCATGCGGTGAAGATTGAGTACCTCAGTACTGCAGAGTAGTCATGGGTCCACACGAGCCACCAAGTGGCCTGCGAGGCATCTGCTCTCCATGGGGCCAGACAGGGAGGGCAGCAAGTGTCCTGCATGACAGACTTACCTGGAGCCCTGGCCACAGCGTGCTGCGTATGGGCTTACCATCTGATCTGAGATGGTGGGATGGTTCCAGTGTGGCCCCCTACTGGCCCGAGGTAAGTTTTAAGTATGTGTATTGTAGAGGAGGTCCCAAGTACAGCCCACACTCCAACCATCCATTTTGAAGTACCAGGAACGTTCACACCGAAATATGTGACGTATGATGAGCAAAGAAACCAGCAGAGAGCCGCAGTGGGGCTCTGTCCAGTACCCATCAGAAGAACAATGCCTATTGAAATACCAGTACCAAGGAAACCATGGACAGTAAGGTACTCATTGAGAAAGCCATATCAACAAATGAAACGAAATGAAGATCGTCTAAGTGCAGTCCCCGAAGAAACCAAAAAGGTCTTAATGGAAGACGAATGGTGACGATACGAGAACCCGGACTGACTCACATACAGAATAGATGACGACCAGCGAATGACGTAAAGATACGAAATGCCATGAACAAGGGATATCGTGAACCTAAAATGAAAGGACAATGTCAAATATAAGAAACTCAAGCTGTAAGCATGATGAAGCTATTCGACCAGTTTACACATGTACATATGCTTGGAACCGCAAGAAAGCTAAGAAAATTGTGCGGCTTGCTATGCTTAGTAGAAAGATAGTGCGGCAAGCGCCACTATACATAATCTACCTCAAAAGAAGCACGTTAAATAAGTATACTTCCACTTTGCACAAGAAGCAGAATTAACTAAAGGTTACTACGGGCCACACGAGGAGAGTTCATAGTTAGCAAAATCAAGAATAGATGGAAGAAACGAAACTCAGCAGAGGCAAATCGTGCCAAGAAAGCCAATGTCATTTCAGTAGAATAGACGCACAGTAGCTACAATTAATTGAAGCTAAGAACAGAATATCCTGCTTCAGAAAGGTCAAGATAAGAAACTGAAGGCAGGTGGTGGGTGAAACGAAAATCAAATACACAAATTAAATAAAGAAGAGACAAATTCACAGTGTCTGAATCACGTTACCAGCCGAGCAAGGAGAAGTGAGACCTTCACACCTACGCATGTCAGCAGGCCAGGCGAAGATATCAGAACTTTTCCAGACAGAAGATGCAGTCTGGAGGCCAACCACAGTGAAATAATCGACACAAGGCCACTAAAGTGATGATTGATTGTAACAATAATTGGAGGAAGGCTGGGGAGCCAGGGGGTACCCTGCACCTGGCCAACCATTCTGCATGCTTCTAGGCAAAATGGAAAAGTATGAGTGGGGTTGGTGCCAACCCAATCACATTGGACCAAGTAATCTAGGGTCCTATAGTTAGTACAACCAATGGGATGCCATACTTTTAGTGACGTCTACTGTAGCCATTTTGAAGGTAGGGCTTAGATGTCCCACCTGACAGTGTTTACCAAATCCCTTTACTCCGTTACCATATACAGATATAGTACCTATATTAAAGTTACCTTTCCTGAACCAATAGAATTGCATGCCAACTTTTAAGCGTTAAACGTCAATGAAGACAAGTTTTCAGTATAAATGTTATGTTTTTTATGAAGTTCGTTGGAATTGTGAAGCGAGAGAGAAGATCACGCATCTGCTGATATTCATGAGACTCCCCGTTTATTGTACTTGTCATTAAACTGACTCCCTTTGCCAAACCGTTGAGTTGTCATTATTGAGTTGGTGTTGGAGTATTAATCTGTACCCCATTCATCTCAAGGGTGCAGCTATCTTATCTTAAAGTGCTTCTGGGCAAACCCCGACTCTATGGGCCGGTTGGGGGTCCCGGAGTACACTTGGTGGCAGAGATCAGATGGTTAATCGATTATCGATTAGATAAGACACCCATTGACCAACGACATAAAATAACTCTAGGTCCTCGGCCATATCACGAGTCCTTTGCCATCCGGCTGAGTAGACCGTGAAGCTCCCCGTAGACAGTGGTTAGAGTAAAAAATAGAATCTGCAGACAGAAGTCTGAAAGGACCTGTGTTTCTCCACGTAACCCCTTACCACTCCTACGGGCAGCCGAGCGGGCGAAGGGTAGGAGAGGCGGTGACGAAGGCAGTGATCCCGAGCATCCAGAGAGGAAACATGCAAACAGTGAGTGGATAAAAGACTTAATGCTTTAGCAAAAAGTGCATCCCTTAGAACAAGTAAGGGAAAGGTAAGGGAAGGAGGCGGGAAAACAAAATATAGTCAGAAGTAGAGTAGAACCACCTTATTCCTATGCTTTAATATAGCGGCTAGAAGAAACTTGCATACATAGTCCTGAATAAAAGAGGAACAAATAGGTCACCACAGTGGTTAAAGATGCCTTTGAAAGGGATGAGTTTAAACTCCATGTCGGGGTAATATTAGATGCAGAGGCCTATGTAACCAGCTGGAGTTTGTCTAGTCTGTGAACGTCTGTTTTACATGTTATTTGTTGTGATGTCCTAGGATGAAGATTTTCCTTCGAGGAACTAGCATAACATTTACGTAATTGGAGACTTGAAATATTGTAGAATACAACCTGGTGTTTATTGAGTAAATTAGAAGATATAAATTTTGTGGAAAAACAGGATTGGAGCTTGCGGCGATTGGTGCTCGCTCATACTGTTGAAATTGTTTAAGGTAACGAAAAACATAACAAGTGTTATATAAGGAGAAAATGAACAGATTTAAACATGGAAGACATGACTCTATTAGTACACCTGTGCAAACAGTTGCCAAAACATGCACCTAAACTGAAAAAGTACAGTGCAAAATGGGTTAAAGGAACTGCAAACAAGATGTTTATGCCATGGCCCCAGGGTGGATCGTTATCTAAAATGGTCCTACAGCACATGATGACATATTTGCACGCCACATACACGGACACAAAGTTAGACAAATGCCTAACTAGTCTAAAGTTGTGGAAAATGTACCAACAGGATAAGGAGGAGGAGCCACCAGTAGATTGGATACTTAATGTATGCACAGAGGGGGGTGAGATGCCGTCAGCGCCACCCACCCCATCTGAACGACAACTGAAGACAGTAAGGACGAAGTGTTATACCCGCTAAGAGAACTTAAAGCAGCTACAGGGTTTAGCAACCCAGCATATGAGTCACCTACGCAAAGTAGTGACGAAAATCTAGACAAGGATAAAGATAGAGATATCACCTCCAAAGTCCCGCAGGACAAGGAGAGACGACAGAACGAGAGAAAAGACCAGACACAAGCAAGTACATCTCTCAACACGGAGAGAGAGGGTAAAAGATGGAAAGGAAGTGAGGATAGAACTGATGAGATAGCATTCACACAGAAAGAATGGATGGGAGGTCAGATTTTATTGAAACTCGATGGTAAAGGCATAGATGACGAGAAACAAAAAGAGAAGCTAGATGACCTACAGAGAAAAGAGTAGGAAAAAGAAAAAGGATTAAGAGACGAAAGAATAAGAAAAAAGACAGGCAGAGACGAGAGCAGTTATATTGCGAAGAGCAAGAAAGGCAACGCAATCATAAACAGAGAGCAGCAAATGATCCGGACAGACAGGAGAAACAAAGGATAGAGGAAGAACAAATATACGGGAGAAAAGAATAAAGAGACAAAGGGATGAGGAAATTCAAAGGGCAAATGAACGTAGAGACGCAAAGAAAGAGGAAGAAGATAGGGTCAGAGAAGAAGCAAGGAAGTGCAGAGAATTCGATGACGAAGTAGGACGTAAGCGAAGGCAAAGAGCATGTGATCTTGATTATCTGGAAAGGGATGTTAAAAAACCTGAGCCAGTAGTAGACTGGGAAGATACAGAAGAATTCTTTCCTGAGTATGATTCACTACCAGGCATGTCTCGGGCAAATATCGAGGATGACTTCGACAACAGAAGCATCGGAGAAACGATCGATAGAATATATGATGAAATGGGGCTAGAACAAGTACCCCAAGGGGAGGGGGAAGACGAGTGCCTAGAGAGCATTCAGCTTTACGATACTGAGGATGTCTCCCGAGGTAGTGTAAATAGAGAACTGCCTCTAGATAGGTTGGAAATCAGTAGGAACAAAGAGGATGAAAGAAGTTGCACGAGTTGGGCACAGACAATGTCTGACACCGAAAGAGAGGAACATGGGAGAAAAAGAGGACAAGAGAAGACACGAAAAATTATTCTCAGGAGGGAAAGGGATAAGATGATCAGATTCTAGTGGGTCTTCTCCGAGGACATCAAAATCAGCCCCACAGTCAGACCGACGCAAAGAAATATTTCATGTTCAGAGGGGGGTGTCTCCACCACCCTATGTGAGCCGGCTAAGGACATTGCCCAGAACGCGGCGTGCAGGAATAGTACTCCTGCAATAGACAGAAGAACAATGAGAGAAGAAAGAGAGGGCTATGTGTCCCAATTTCTGTTGCTCGAGAAAGGTGGAACGAGACCACAGTATATTCCATGGCCACACATGGATCAGGAAAACCTGAAAATAAGCTTCCGATGTTGACATCGGGAGCCGGAAAATGGATAAACGAACTAGAAAAAATGACGAGAGGGAACTCGTTAGCTATAGGGAATATCAAAGGTCTCTTAATCACCATACTTGGTGATAGAGCAGATGACGTATGGACACGGGCAGGTTACCCTGGTGTGACCACAATTAATACCGCACATGACGGAGTTCCATTTAACAATTGCAGAGCCGCAGTATGGAAAGCATTATGATTGCTTTATCCAGATACTTCCGAAATGGGAGCTATCATGACTCGGAAAATTAAGGAGTCGGAAGACCATTTGCTTTACATGCAGAATTTCTAAGACGCATGGGTACTCGAGACGCAGGAATCTTAGAGGAAATCTATACCCAGGTTTTACCATATATTATGCCAAGGGCTGCCAGAGCCAGTACAGAAACAGCTCAAGAAATTGGTCGGAATCGAGGCCAAACCATGATCTGAGATACATTTGACCATAGCACACTATTGCAGGCTACTGCAAGAAAAGAATCGCAAAAAAGAACCTGCACGAAAGGGTGAAGAGGCAAAATGAGTACAGAAGAAATTGTCAAAATATGCCCTTGAAGGGGCAATGATAACTAGCACAGACGGGTCAAGCATGCAACAGGTGAATAATCCATAGCAGAATAATCAGGGCAATGTTGGGTTTTACGCCAGGGGTAGAGGATTTAGAGGAAGAGGATGGCAGAGTAATCAGGGACGTTTTGTCATGACCACTGTGAGGGGGCACATCTTGTGCCACAAGCAGGCTCCCACCAGAACCCTGAGGGCCTTGAAACCACTGCAAAAGTGCTCCTGGAGCCAGTCCTGGCGCCTTTGGCACAAGGCTCATATGTAGGAAGGAATGGCTGTTCAAACTAGGTCCCATTTATGTACATGGGCCTTTAAATCCAACATGGAAGCACCCACACAGTCTAGTTCTAAGAACCAAGCCATGCGGTTCAGTGTTTTGGGTGTGGCAGGCCCGGAACTACTTTCCCTGGTACTACTTTACCTGGGCTATATAAACCACACCCTGACTGCAGAACATGCTTCGAGTTATTCTACAATCCGCAGCGTGACGCTCACTGTGTCCAGCTCCTAGTCTTCTGCATTTTCCTATAATCCTACAAGAACAAGAACAAGATTATTCTGTTTTACCTGAGAAAACACCATCCAGCACTCAGCATCTCAACTGGGCTGCAATCTGTGGAAACCGAGAGAAGAAGAAACATCACTCACCTGTGAGTACTAGCTTAAGGACTTCCGGCGAACCACTACCACAGCTGCTGTTCGAACATTGATACCTGCAATAACGAGAAAGGGAAAAACAATATTAGAACGCACGCTTCGAAAACATTGAATTCCATCAGTCTTACCTGAATTCCATCGCGTTATGCCACGCTTCCATCCGGAGCACCACAGCAACATCTGCAAAGGAAAAGAGACATGCTCAGGTTTGCTTTCAATATTAAATAACCGCATAGCGCTGTACTTACCTTAACAGATTCCGGGGGCCTGTTTTTCATCGCGCTCTCCTCCACTCGCAGCACCACAGCGGCCTGTGAGGAGAAGATGAAGAAAACACAGGTTAGCTTTTAAAGACAATAAAGGCCCTGTGCTTCGCGCTTTCTCTTACCTAGAAAACATGCTTCTCCATCCGGCACGCCCCATCAAGACCTTTGCACCTGAAAAGAAGGAGATAAAGACATTAATGAATTCCCACCATAAACAGAACAAAGACTAACAATTAACAAACCTACCTGCCTACCAGCAGATTTGGGGGTCACAGCAAGCCTGGGCCCAAGGAAGACAAACTGCACAAGTGAAGCAACTCAGGCAGCTCACCAACAAACGTCAAGCGCCCCTGCACAAGAAACGCAGGACAAATAGCTCACCCTACAAATAACTAAGTTTCATTATTCAGCACTGGGCAACTACGCATCCAGGGTTCTAGATCTCAGAGCCTTCCAGATGCCCCCGGGGATATCAGGTGAGCGTAACAGGTTTTTAGAGTAATCAAGGAGGCTTTCAAAACATGCAAAATGGCAATCGAGATATATAAAATGGACAAATAATTAGACCAGCGGCAATTTGTTGGTTGTGTGGGATGTCAGGACATCTATCACGCACATGCAGAAGTAAAAGCATGTTGCATAATGACCAAGGAACCAGAACAGGTATGGTGAATCCACCTGTGTCTTTACAGCAGGATGGAAATGGAGTTGCACAGAATCACACGGTGCAACATCAAACGCCAGAAGCGCAGCAAAGCCCGCAAGCTCAGGATTTGAGTTTTCCACAAGGACAGTCTCAACAGTCGCCAATGCAACTGTCACAGACACTAAGTGCAGGACAGGCTGCAAATCCTGGAATGAGGAGTAACACTGGTGATGGGGGAAGTCCATTCGCACAATATATAGGACTAGGACAGCTCACTGGGAACCCTGATGTGTTCTATCCTATCAGTGACATCCGACCCTCAACAGGAACCAAGGGTGGATGTCGTTATAGGGGATGAAGAATATTCCTTCTTAGTTGACACGGGTGCAACACGTTTGTGTATACGTGAAGGCAAGTTTTCCTTGTCCGGCAATGCTATAAATACTCAGAGCTTCACAGCAGCTACAAGTGGTGTTCCTTTGATAGATGCACTTCCAGTTTCTATAGGGGAATGTGATATGAATGTACCTCTATTATATTCACGACACACCCCAGTAAAGATCTTGGGTCGAGATCCAATGACGAAGTTAAACATGACAATTTCGTTCACAGAGGAGGGCATAGTATGCTGAACTCCAGGAATGCACTTTTTGAACGTGTGCAAAATGATTAGAGCATACGCAGGACACACAGCTATGAGGGCTGTACCATTAGAGCACAAAATATTCACGTATGGAATACGTGTGCTAATGGCAGGGCTGACAGGCCTTGCTGAGAAATCCATGAGGACCCCAGATGAATTTCTGTTTTGGCCAAGAATACCTATGCATGAGGAAAAGGGACAAGTATTTCCCTTGGTGATACACATAGCTGCATTACGAGGGAAAATGGCTTTGATGGATGGTTGTGATGATGAAGGTCGACAATGGTGCACAGTAATTACCATTGAAGAAGGGTACAGATTGACTGATGTCGCTGATGACAATCTGTGTGACGAGCAAGCAGATAGGGGAGAAACAGCAGTTGAGATAAACCTCACTTTTTGGGTGGAAATGATCAAAAGAGAAGTGCCTCAGAAAATGAAGTTGGCACAGAACCGTCCTGAATATTTTGAGGACGACATGGCCCAGGTGCCTGTCTCAGTGTGGACCACAGGCCCCTATGACGTAGGCTTAGTGAAAGGAGTCAGAGAAGTGAAAATTAAACTGAAGCCAGGGGCAATTCTTCCAAAAGCACGACAATATCCCATGTCCAGGGAGGCAGATGAAGGATTTTTTAAGATAATTTCGGCTATGATGGAGCAGGGCATCTTAGTGACGTCAGAGTCGGCATGCAATATTGCACTTTACCCTATCAAAAAATCAAAGGGAGGGTCTTGGTGTTTAATTCAGGATTTACGCCCAATAAATGATATTGTTGAGGCTGAGTTCCTAACCCGGCTACAATTGTATGTAATATACCTGTTGAGGCAAAATATTTCACAGTGATTGACTTGAAAAATGTCTTTTTCTCAATCCCTTGCACCGAGACTCACAAGATCTGACGTCATTTACGTTGAGACAAATGCGTCTTTAAAGCACGAGGCTACCTCAGGGGTACTGTGAGTCTCCTTCTATTTTTAACAGGGTCCTGCAGATGGACCTAAGCAACATTGCATTAGAAAGTGTTGTCTTACAATATGTGGATGACATCTTAATTTTCAACACGACAGAGGAAAGATGCAGACACGATTCTGTTCAGCTATTAACTATATTGGCTGAAAAAGGATATAAGGTTGACAAAGAGGAATTACAATATTGTCAACAAGAAGTGCTATACATATGTCAATTGATCTCACATGAGGAGAAAAGGATTACCCCAGAAAGAGCTAAAGCCATGCTGAACACAGCCAAGCCACACACGATAAAACAGATGCAGAGCTTTTTAGGCCTTCGCAATTATGTCAGGGCATGGGTCTTTGACTACAGCTCCTATACCAAGCCTTTGCAACAGGCCTAAAGAAGGCACAGTTTACGAAAGAAAAGGTTGAATGGTCTGAGACGCCGGAGGAAGGATTTGCTGAACTCAAGAGAGCCACCTGCACGGCACCAGTTTTAGGGATTCCCAATTATGCATTGGAATTTTACCTGTTGTCACACACGAATGGCAGCGTTATAACAGCAATGCTCAGACAGAGAACCACATTGGGGTTCAAGCCCCTGGCATATTATAGTGGTAATTTGGACCCAGTGATGAGAGGTCATTTCGCTTGCGAAAAAAGTCTAGCTGCCACAGCGTTCACCATCTAGAAGGCTACAACCATTGTAGTGGGATGCTCAATGACTCTGTACGTCGAGCACTCGCTATTTGCTATCCTAGAGAAACCGAAAGGCACATTGACATCTCAGAGAGCTTCTACTTATGAATTGATCGTATTGAATCCATCGATTAAAATAGTCTGATGCAACCCAACTATGTTATTAGCAGAGCCAGTCACTGAAGGAGAGCCAATACATGACTGTGTAAATAATGAAGAATTCTATGATGAAATTCCAAGGGTAAAAGAAAATGCATTATCAGAAGGAGAAATTGTCTTTGTTGACGGTTCTTCGAGAATCGATCAAAGCGATGGAAAAAGATATAAGAGGCCCTGCTGTGCTGAAGCACACAGCAAATGGAGAGTTTTGAGTGCTTCTTAGTGCACAATTACCATCTCATTATTCAGCACAGGCTGCAGAATTATTAGCTATGATACTCGTGATTGAGAATCACTCAGACCAGGAAGTAACACTGTACAGTGACTCCGTCTATGTGACATCAACGCCGTCTTTTCCAGCGTGCAGGCCTAGCACGCTGGAAAAGAAGGGGCTACTTCCGAGTGAATGGCACACCAGTACAGCATGAAGCCCTATTGGATAGACTGATTAAAGCACTGCAGCTCCCAGTGGGCATAGCGGTCGTGAAATGTGCCTCTCACACGAAAGGGACAGATTTTATCTCACATGGAAATCACGCAGCAGACACAGAGGCCAAGCATATGGCATCCAAGAGCGAGACGATCATTGATCTGAAAGACACAAATGTACATGAAAAAATGATTTTCGCACATAGTGAACCTGAAAACTACAATAATATGGGACAAACACAGTTAATGGAACTCCAATGGGAGGCCCCACAGGAGGAGAAAAACCTTTGGAAGCAGCAAGGGTGTTCTTTAAACCCCTCCAAAAGCCTGTGGCGACAAGACAACACTGGTAAACCAGTAATGCCTATAGTCCTTTTAAAAAATAGCACTGGAGCAGTTACATTATCCAGCACATATGACAAAAGAGAATCTTGCAACAATGCTCGCTGAAGACTGGTTCATACCGAACTTAACAGAGCATGTTGCATTTTTTATGGTGAATTTTATAATTTGCCAACAGTTCAAGGCTGGGCACACACTAAAAGTAATTAGAGGAGTAATCCCAAAGCCCAATGGACCTTTTCAGCACTTGCATGTCGATTACATCAATATGATTCAAGTATGTAACGGGTACAGGTATCTAATTGTTGTGGTGTGTCCATTCTCGAGATGGATAGAAGCAGGTCCATGTACACACACAGACTCTACCTGTGCGGCCACATTTATAGTGAGAGGTATTTCCCAGGTGGGGAGCATGTGAAGACATGAGATCAGATAATGGGACTCACTTTGTAAATGAAGTTTTCAAACACATTAGCTTGTTGCTTGGTATAAAGCACAAGTTCTCATCGGAGTATCACCCGCAAGGTATTGGGTTATGTGAGAAGCTAAATGGCTTGTTAAAAGAAAGGGTAGCCAAGTTGAAGCTTACTCTAAGAAAGGGATGGTTACACTGCCTTCCCTTGGCACTGTATGCACTCAGAAACTAACCTGGTTCTGACCATCATCTTATGCCGCACGAAATAGCCACAGGAAGAAGAATGTGCACCTCGAGACAGAGCTAGATGTGATGCCCAGCCAACAAGAGAAATCTTAGTGTCTGAAATGCAAAACTACTTGAATTGCATGACATCTTACTGTGATTTCAAGCCAGCTGAAGCGACGACGAAAAGGGTGCAGGGCAGCACGGAACACAGAAGGAGATACTACAAGTGACCAAGTTCAAGGACTACATCTTCCATCAATCTTCCCTGGAAACACTGTCCTGGTAAAGAACCACACGAGAAAGAAATGGGACGAACCAAGATTTAACGGTCCCTTTACAGTGGAAGACTGCACTCCCTCTGCAGTGAAGGAAAAACAGCTTGGATATTTTTGGGTGACATTAAGCCATACATTGGAGAAGGCCCCCTGCCTGCACCCCACTGCAAAAAGACTACGGAAGACGGGGAAGAACCACAGAACATGCAGACGTGATCCATGATGAGGAAGAAGGACGCATGACCAACAGCAAAGCAAAGGCAAAGAACTGTTGTGCAAGGTTTTGGCTTCCTTTGAGACATTACTCTGAGCAAAAAAGGGGATAAGGACATAAAAACGGACACTCTGTGCATCCTAGTTGCAGGGTGAAGAAGAAAAATTGCACGTGTAAGCCACACATAGTCTGTTTATGTTTATGTTTATTATTTGATAATGCGCACAAAAAACCCAGGGGTAGCCGGGCGCAGCAGGTACAAGGTTACTTAAGCTTGGGTTGCATACAGGGAGAAGAAGCATGTCAATACAGTACATACATGTCAATACAAACAATTGGAGATGAGTAGCTAACATGTTAGAGGGTTGACGGAGTATACAAAAAGGTACAAGGGTAAGTGCAGAAAAGTCATGGACTAGGTTTCAGGAGTATCATGGTCGTATTAGTTGTCGTTAGACCAGAGCCAGTTTTTTACCTTGCGTCGGAAGTTGGTATAGGGTAGGTTAGCCCTTAGTGCAGTAGGCAATGCATTCCACGCCTGGGCAGCTCTGACCGGGAAGCTGGCTCTGCCCGCTTTGGATCGTCTAAATCTAGGGGTTTCAAGCATGAGGTGGTTGGTAGCCCTAGTGTGGTGTCTGGACGATTTTCTGGTCAGTTTGGCCGAGATGTAGAGGGGTGCTGAGTTGTTGAGCCCTTTGTGGGTGAGCGATAGAGTCTTGAGAAGGATTCTTTCTCTAATTTTGAGCCAGTGGTGGTCTTTCCTGATGTTGGATATATGTTCTCTGCGGGGTATGTCAAGAGCTGCTCTAAGAGCATTGTTTTGAAGGATTTGCAATTTATTTATGAAGGTTTTGTTGGCTCCTGCATAGAGGGCATTGCAGTAATCCAGCTTAGACATTACTAATGTGTTAGCTAGTGTGATGCAGCTAGTTTTGGAAAGGTACGGTCTGCAGGTCCTGATTAATTTACAGGTGTACGCTGTAGACGATGCCAAGGAGTTAACTTGTTTTTTGAGGGATAGAGTGGAGTCAAGGTAAAAGCCTAGAGTTTTTACCTCAGTAGCCACCTTGATTATGTTGCCGTCTATGTTGAAGTTGCTGTAATTGGGACTCAGTTTTTTAGGTTGAAGTCGGATCCCAAGATCAGTATCTCAGTTTTGTCGTCATTTAGGCAGAGACCGTGGGAGGCCATCCATGCCTGAATGAGGAGGTAAATTTTATTTACTAGAGCTGTGTCTTCGACAAAGTTGCCAGATAGTGGTATGAGAATCTGCGTATCGTCCGCATAATTAGTGTAGGTTACCCCTAATCTGTCAAGTTTGTCGAAGAGAGGCTTATTAAATATATTATACATTGTCGGGGAGACACATGATCCTTGTGGGACGCCACAGGTGATGTGGATTGGGTCCGCTGCCGCTACGAGGGAGAACACTCTCATCGTACGGTTAGCTAGGAAGGATTGTACCCACGCTATAGCTTCACTTGAGAAATGGGCGGCAGATGCTAAGTAGTTGCATAATACTGCATGATCCAACAGGTCAAAGGCCGCTGATAGGTCAAGGAGGAGGAGCATAGCTGTAGTACCTTTATCCTTCAACTCATCGATTTGTGTCTTGAGGTCAATAAGGGCCGTTTCAGTTGACTTTGCACTTTGGAAAGGGGCACGCTGAAGCTTTGATTAGAAAACAATATGCCAAATTTTGATTGAGGACACATAAATTGGAAGAAAATACAGTACCCAGATTCTTTCTACACAGAGACTTTGTTCGGAATCACTTATGGTGTCCCACAGTAGCGACATCATCAAAGATGTATTGACATATTTCAATCTAGTGCTAAGATCGTACCCGTCACTGGTGGGGAGGCTCACCAGAATCACTGACTTTCTTCAAGATCCTGAAAATGAAAAGATTATAAGGAGGCTGCTTACTGTAATTGCCAAGCAGTTCCTCCTACTTCCAGAATATAGCGAGGAAAAACCAAATGTCCCAAGCGGAGGAAGAAGCAAATTGTTATTTCGCCTAATTGAAGACTGTCCAGATCTTGTCGGAAGAACCACAGACGTATAGACATTTTCTTCAGGATCCATCAAATACAGAACATCTAAGCATCATCTTAAATGGAATAGTTATTCAAGTTGCACTCCATGCACACCTAAATTGTATACGCCGTTCACAGTGAGTGAGGGCCAAGCAGTTCCAAACGTCAGCAATCGAGGACCAGAAGACAGCAGGTTGTTGAGTAACGTTTTCTTTGACCTAATTGAGGATTTTCCAGAACTTGTGGGGAGACTTGTCGGTGTCGAAGTCCTCACATTCATCAGAGACCCAGCTAACTCTACGCAGATGAGCATGCTCTTGCATGGTATCGTAATGCAAGTCGAACTTTCTAACCATCAGCAGGACTATCTGAGGAGATTTTAAACTTTCCGCCGATGGACAGATCGAGAGTGTTGTGCAAGAGATTTCACTTTTGTTACACTGACAATGACACAGCATGTCTTTGGGAATGAAGCAAATCAGAGGCACAGACTGGGAACTAGAATATTTTGAACATGCACAGTGAAGAGACTTGCTGTATTATTGCTTGATTTTGACACTTTCCATAGCCTAGCAAGAGAATTGTATCCAGAAAAATAGATTGATCAGACAAAGGTGGACAATTGTTTAGTACCTGCAAATATTATGTATTTATGCATTAAATTCATCATTGTTTTACTGTCACTCACAATTAGAACTGCATTTTATATTGGTGCACAAAGTGCACCCACCTAATAATGCACACATGAAGCCCACAAAGGCACCCAGACCTTTCATAGTCATTCCAGTCCCTAGAAGATCTGATGGTGGAATGAATGAACTTGAGATGGATGTGATTAGCAATGACACACACACACACTATGGTAACCAGCGAATCCAAAAGCCGGAGACAGGGTCGGCAGAGTATGAATGTAAAAAGGTTACTGACAACCACACGCATGCAAACATTGAATGCACACACACCAGGCCTGGGGTCAATGACTGCAGAACCACAATCCGAAGCATGGGAGAAGAAGAGACTGCCTACTATGAGAAGTTCCAATACAAGTGAGGTGATAAGAAAAATGGAAAAAACTGAACTCCTGAAGAGACAAGAGGAGTTGGAGAATAAACCAACAGAGACAACATTAACAAGCACGCATGATCCAATGAAGGGGACGAGTACAAGTTCTACAATACAGCCATATACTGGACCAATGTCAAAGTGGATGAAATGGGCATTTCTAACCAGAAGAAATAAGATGCAAGAGGGCAAGGATAGAACTGCCAGACTTTTGTCTACTAAAATGGTACAGATGAGGAGAACTGCACCATGGACCAGGATGCCTGAGAATCCTCCATCAAGAAGAAGCCATACAGATGCATTCAGGGATGTAGCTGTAGCAAACTACATGAAAAATTTAAGAATCAAGAGAACCATACACAAAGATGACAGTGAACTAAACAATTACTTGGACAGCACAGCACATTTGGGAAACAACATTTGGTACCAGCACATGAAAGATGTTGGAAGACGAAGTTCAGAAGGGGAATGCTTTGTTTGTACACCCCTACCTTACAGCATGGGGAAATAAAACATCTTTGTAGCTGTAGAAATTGGTAGAAATTGATACATAGCAACGTGCAAGACCAGAGGCCAGTCCATGGGTAGTGATGCCTCACTGAAATGGGCAACTGAAGCAACTGATCCAAATGAAGATGATTATGTCCAGGACATAAAGACAAGAAACAATGGACATACAAAACACATTGTGATCAGATATGAGAAGCGTGGAGTTAAAGGAGCAGAAATAAGAAGAGAAGTGAACCAGAAGCTAAATGTCCAAGGAAAAACTCCAGAAGAGGCTCGAAATTGGAAAAAAAGAGGCCACATGCAGATTTGGGGAACAGTGCTTTCACCGGACGAATGGGAGAAAGGAGTAGTGATTTGCAGAGCATGGATGGTCCTTGGAGCCTGCAAAGAATCAATTGAGAACACACAAAGGATATGCAAGGCATTGTGGTCAAGGCTTGCAAATGGAGGTGTTTGTGCAAAAATTAAAGAATCATGTTGCACATTTATACCATCTCACGATGAAGAAAATTGAACTCTAATGGAGGCCATAGGTATGCTGACGAAACTACAGAATCAGATGATTGATGAAACTGATGAAGTTGATGATGACAGTTGGTTCGGATCACTATTCTCATGGGTTCCAGAATGGATGGCAGATGCATTCAAGTTCCTGGGAGCCCTGATTGTGATGATATTGCTAGGATTCTGTGTTATCAAGATAATAATCTCTCAGTGCCAATAAACTGCGTAAAAAAGCCATAGGGATGAAGATCATGATTGATGTCGAGCCAGAATGGAAGCCCAAATACCTAACTGATGAAGAAATAAGAGACTTTGTGAAGGCAAGTATTCATGCACCAGAAGGAACACAGTTTCTATATCCAAAAAAGCATAGAAATTATGTGGGAAGATGGGTTTACTGCAGCCCAAATGGACAGTGTCAACTGATAACGTGGAGCAAAGACGAACACGTGAGAACAGCAGGAAGTTTAAAAGGAGTCATAAAGATATGAACCCCAAAGAGACATTCCTTCAGACCATCATGTATAGACCCAGAAGATGAAGAAAGAATGGACAGAGACAATGAAGTGAAGGTGAATACCGAAGAACCAAAGAAGATAGATCCAAGGGAAAAGATGAAAGTGGTCGATGAATCACCCAGAAGGGTGAGAGTACAGGAGGTCCCAAGTACAGCCCGCACTCCAACCATCCATTTTGAAGTACCAGGAACGTGCACACCGAAATATGTGACGTATGATGAGCAAATAAACCAGCAGAGAGCCGCAATGGGGCTCTGTCCAGTACCCATCAGAAGAAAAATGTCTATTGAAGTACCAGTACCAAGGAAACCATGGACAGTAAGGTACCCATTGAGAAAGCCATATCAACAAATGAAATGAAATGAAGATCGTCTAAGTGCAGTCCCTGAAGAAACCAAAAAAGGTCTTAATGAAAGACGAATGGTGACGACACGAGAACCCGGACTGACTCGCATACAGAAGAGATGACGACCAGAGAATGACGTAAAGAGATGAAAGGCCATGAACCTAAAGTGAAAGGACAATGTCAAATATAAGAAACTTAAGCTGTAAGCATGATGAAGATATTCAACCAGTTTACACATGTACATATGCTTGGAACCACAAGAAAGCTAAGAAAACCCTGCGGCTTGCTATGCTTAGTAGAAAGATAGTGCGGCAAGCACCACTATACATAATCTACCTCAAACGAAGCACGTTATATAAGTATACTTCCACTTTTCACAAGAAGCAGAATTAACTGAAGGTTACTAAGGGCCACACGAGGAGAGTTCATAGTTAGCAAAATCGAGAATAGACGGCAGAAACTGTAACGCTCACCTGGTATCCACAGGGATGCCACCCGACCTGTTTGGACTGCTCCTGACCTGGATTCGCCTCCCCCGGAATCTCGTTCTGCCGAGGATCTAGTCTGGAATACAGGAGTTCTGGTTTAGCCCCCAATCTCTTCCCCGCTGGACCCACCTCCCTTGTGAACCCCAACTTAAGCAGGAACGGGACAGTGGTTATGGGTCTGAAGTTAGTGGGTATGCTTGGGTCTAAGGTTGGTTTTTTAAGCAGTGGGATCACCCATGCGTCCTTGAGGTTATCAGGGACAGTACCTGTTTTAAAAGATGAGTTAATGCAAGCTGTGATGCATGGCGCCAGGTCATGGGCAGAATCCTTAATGATAGGAGCAGGGCAAGGATCTCCTTGACAGTTAGATGGTTTGATTCTCCTAATAATGTCTTCCACCTCAGCAATAGTAAGTGGAGAGAAGGCAAAAGGTTTGATATTGGGAGAAGCTAGAGGAGCGGCCCTAAACAAGGTTGATGGGCGAAAGTCCTGATTCAGACTGTCTTGTTTGTCTTTGATTTTAGATTGTAAGGTGGAGATTTTATTCAGTAGAGCGGACTGGATGTTGGCACACCATTTGCTGTCTTTTATGCAAGTGTCAGGGGGGTGGCTGGAGATTCAAGTTCTTTTAAGAGCTAGAAAAGTAATTTCGTGTTCGAGTCTGCTTGCATGATACAGTTATTGAGAGACTCCTTTTTTGCAGTGATAATAGCATCTTTGTAAGTGAGTGAGGCCAGGATAAAGCCGTCCTTATGCTCATCAGAAGGGTGACTTTTCCAGCGATTTTCAGCACAGCTCCATCCCTTATGGTGCCATCAGTCTCCACCTCCTCACATCCACTGGCACCTAATACTAACATACAAGTGTTTAGAAAAATGTATTTCCTTTCGAATGCCTTGCACTGAACAGATGCGACTAACTTCACTAGTGAAGATGATGGGCCTCATTACGAGTCCGGCAGTAACGGAGCCGGAAAACCGGCAGGTTACTGCCGGACTCGTATTACCATTACGCCTCTGTGATTCCCGGAATTACCGGGGCATTACGACCCCGGTGACCCAGGAATTCCGGAGGCGGAATTATGTAAGTCCCCATTCCCATGGAGTCCAAAAGGACTCCTTGGGAGTGGGGAAGTGGAAACACTGGCACCATGTTGTAATGGTGCTGGTGTTTCCATGTCCACCTGAAAGCGGGTGGTGTTAAACCTGCCAGGTTAGAACTGACGGGAGTGACACCTCCAGCCTGCAGGACTCTTAATCAGCCGGTCTGGAACGAACGGTGGTGGCGGATTTACCACCACCATTCTTTCCGGACTGGCTGACTCGTAATGAGGCCCGATGTTTCGTTATAACGAAACCAAGTCCCTTATTTAACAACCTCTCTTCATCACGTGAGAGTGGATACGTGGACAAATGAAGTACCATTGACTCCGAATTCTCATTTGTACCTGCTTGTATTGACAATCCTGCCACAAAGTTATCACCTATGGTTTAGTGCAGCACCCTTTCTTGTCTCATGTTGCAGTGTTTTAAACACAACTTTGTAAATTGTGTGGTTGACATTTGTTTCCTACGTTTGCCATTTCCATCTTGGACCCGTCTTGTAGTTGTGTTCGGTGCAAGGCATGCCAGTCACTAATGATGCCATATTATATCGAAGGTGCGTATTTCTGCATTGAGTGCTATCATGGTGAATTGTGTTCCCCTTTTTTAAGAGTACCGCAGTGTTGCATGTTTTTGGTATTAAGTGTTATTTTATCACTATTTGGAGTGTTTCCTTATGGCTTGCTGGGCTTATTGGTTTTTGTGGATTTAGTAGATTTTACACATGCTGCTCTCACTTGTGGTGTTTATTTTTATTTATAATGTGTAGATGTTGGTTTGCAAGTGACATTAGTTTTTTTAATTAATTGATCATCTGAATATGGACACATAGGATGCATCACCCAATTGAATATGGGTCAACAATTCAGATTCTGCATTCAAAGCAGGTGTTGTATGAAGTTGCTATTCATAGCTCAAATTCAATATTTGTAATTAGCTAATTATTTGGTTGAGTGCATCTTTTAATTTTTAATTTTTGTTCATAGATCCGTATGGTTTTGATGTATGTTGCAGACAGCTGAATTATTGGTCATATACCTACATTGGGAGAGTTGTGTGCTTCAGTGGTTTCAGTTCAGTGTGATAGGGGCAGTGACCTATTAAGAAGGCTGTTCGAAACTTCGATTCTTTAGTGTTTGGTCCATACGACATATACATTGTTTGGTTGATACATTTTCCATCAAAGTGTTAGGAGATGCTCAATAGACAAATTACCCCTGAGGAATGTCCCTCATTCGGTGCCTGATGGACAGAACATCCATCAGGCACCGAATGAAGGAATAGGATAGGGTGACATCATAATAAGTGCATGTGTGTATGGTGACCATATCACTCATTGTACTTGTATATTAAGTACTTGGTAGATGAGGCAGGCGAATGTACACAAAAAAGATCGAAGAAAATATACATGTCGGTCTGCTTGATCTCGTTTTGGTATGATTGTACACTTCAATATGCACTGTATGTATATGTATTAACCATATGATTGTGTTCAATATATTCATGAATTTGGACAAACAGTGTTAATATATGTCCAAATATGTTTAATCACATGTCTTGCTTCCATGATGTGTACACATTTTTGTTTCATATAAGTTGGTGTATATTCATTTTTTGTATGTTGAGGTTTTATTAAGTGTGAAAAAATAGTTTTAAAAAAAACATGACACTCCCCTTGGACAATATTGCCTTTTGTTTTTCATTGTTATTTTTAAGGCATGTAAAAAAATGTTAAGTTGCATTTATGAGAGAGAGTAGGAGAGATCTGGCAGACTCAGAAATAGGAGAGCAGAAAAATGTTAAAGCAAATGGGCGTTGACCATAGAAACATCCACTCAAGACTCAAGCAACATCAATGTAAGGTAGCAACATAATAGTGAGACAGATTCCCTTCATCGAAAAAGCCCTGCTGGAGATACAATGGGTGGATGGAAATCATAGAAGGAAAAGACTTCAATTAGATCCCTCTTTAGAGTGTCAACTGAAACAAGAATGGAGATGAAAAAGGACAAGTGCAGTGCAGCTCTAGAGAGCTTCCTCATGGAAGGTCATTGGTGCAATAGGTGGCGATATTTGCACCCTGAGGTTGGTGGTTATACATTCTAATCTGCACCACATGCAACATATAGCACGATTGATTACTTATTTGCAAAAAGAGGCACTAAACAACCGATACCCAACCCTACAGTTGAAGTCATAGCATGGTCAGACCATTATATATTAGTATGGAAGTAAAACTGGATCTTCAGCCCCCTCCCCAATTCCAGGCGTTGTTGTTATGACACCCTACTACACACCCTTCTACACAAAAGACCCTTCAAGAATTTTTTGAGGACGAGATTTCTGATTTCTGAGAAACAAATATAAAAGGAGAATCACCATATAAATGCATCTGGGAAGCAGCCAAAGCCATGGTTCCAAATGTTTTCATTATGGCAATTTTGTACCACAGCTATTTTCACTATGGTGCTATCACCCCAGCCGTATTTGGCTATGGTTTGGGGAGATGAGGGATTGTCCACCAACCTCCCAAATATCACCCTCCACCTCCACTTAAGCCACCACCCCAAAACCCTGACACAAGACACTATACATATATTTAAAAAAAGAAAGTCACCAAAAAAGGCTGGTGTGTAAACGCCATGGTGAAAGCAGCCACAGTGAAAAAAGCTGCGATGAAAACACAGCAATCGCAAATAATAATGATGTATTTCTTATATAGCACTACACACCCATATGCGTCAGAGTGCTGAATTAGCAAAGCCACAATTATGCAACTATTGATAGCTGAGGGATCATGGCGGAAGAGGGAAAGACATTTCTGGAGTCTATACTTGAAGGGGAATTAAAGACTGTGAAAGCACGGTTGCATGGTTCTGAAAAGCATGAGAGTTCAATAATATTAACAAATAAAGAGAAAAGATAGGAACTAAAGAACATATCAACTGGAAAGGTTGACAAGGTGGTAACATTGTGAGCAAACAGATTAAAGAGTGAAAGATTAGATTGAAAGGTGGAGAGGGTTAGCAACATAAATGAGGAGTTGAAGATTTAACTAAGAGACATAACCCTAGAATTCATAAAATACTACTAGTGCCCATATAAAAATGAGGATAAAGCCTATACATAGAGGGATATTTAGAAGGGCTGGACCTCTCCCACTCTCAGAACCTCAGAGCATGAACCTTAATGCAGCAATCACAGGAGAACAGGGAAAAGCCACAATTAAACACCTGAAAGAAGGCAAATCCTTAGGGCAAGATGACTTAACATCGGCCTTGTTCAAGTGTTTTTTTTTTATCTCGCCTCCTTTCCAAATAAACTGTATAAAGACATTTGGGGAGAGGAAAATGTTCATCCACCTTTCTAGAGGCTCTGCTATTCATGCTCCCAAAGAGGGGAAAGAACAAATGATGTGCTCCTCATACCGTCCAATATCCCTATTGAAATAAATCTTCATGAGAGTGATTGCCTTGAGGTTAGACTTGGTCTTACTGGAGTTGGTGCACCCGGAGTATGTTAGATTGGTCCAAAACAGAGAGGGAGCAGACGATTTAAGAAGAACATTTGACCTATTTGTCCCACTCACTGTCAAGCGGTCTGGTTCAGTCATACTGTCCCTAAATGCAGAAAATGTTTTTGTATGAGTCAGCTGGGCCTCCATGGAGAAAGGTCTACAGAAAGTAGGTACATGCTGGTCTTGGTTGGGATGGATTGAAGCCTTATACTCTAGACCCTCAGCACAAGTAAGGGTCATGGCTCAAAACCCTTTGGGCAGCAGAGGGTGACAAGACATAGTGTCCCCTCACCTTGCAGCTGTATGCCCGGATGATGAAATTCCTATCAGCATGCATTAGAGTCAATACCCATATAAGTGGCATTAAAATAGGAGACACAAACTTCAAACTGAGCCTCTTCACAGACAACACATTGCTCTATGCAACACACCTTCAGGAGTTGATTTCCTGCTTAATAGAGGAGGTTTGCCTATAGGGGAAACTCCCAGGATATGAAGTTAATCTCAGCAAATCCACACCTTTCCCTGCAGGGAACCTACCTTGTGAAATGTTTGAGTTTCTGAGGAGCCTGCCATTTGTCATACTGGAGAACTGATTCAGGTACCTGGGTATTTGTCTTCCAAAGGACCCCTCCAATGTTTATAGAGTAGGCTATTTGTCGCTCTGGTACAAAATCCCAAAAAGACATCCGTAAATTCGAGGAAAATGTTCCTATCGTGGATGGCAATATTGAACACCATAAAAATTACCATATTGCCAAATATTTTTATTTCTGATCCAGATGTTACCAGTGGACCCTCCCCCAACCTTACTCCATAAGGTTCAAAAGAACTTGTTAAGGTGTCTGTGGAAAGATATGAATCCCAGATTAGCATAAACCACACTCCTACTACCTAAGGATAAGGGAGGTGTAGGCTTCCCAGATCTGCAAACCTATTATAAGGCAGACCAATCAAGAGCCCTGGTCAATTACCTATACACGCATGACACAAAGCAATGGGCATACATAGAATACATGATGATGGACCCAGTACCAATGGGTGAATGGTTGTGGGTCCCTCAGAAAAAGATACTGAATTGGATTATTAACCACCCTGATCTGCCTGTACTATGAAAGTTCTGGAAGGAGAGTAAGGGCACACAGTGGCTTACTTTGTGGCCCTCCCCTCTAAATTGTATATAGGACCCCCCCATATGGGGTTTTCTTCATGAGCCTTCCAGATTCCAAGATTGGCATTGGGCAGGTTTGGAAAGGGCAGGCCAGATCTGGGTGGGCAGAGAATGTGTAACCCATCAAATGTTGGAAACCTTACTAAACAAGAACCACCCACCAACCCACAGTGTTTCAGTTCCTTCAAATCAAGGGACAAGTGACAGACCCTAGATGGGGCAATAACCTCCAGAGCGATTAAACACTCTGAGCTGTTGTTGGCAGAACAGTGAGAACCTTAACAGTTTTCTGAGCAGTGGGGACGGGACATGGGGTTAGACATCTCAGACAAATTTGGGAGCTTATGTTCTGCAAGGCTTTCCGATCACCACTTGCTACCCAGTATAAGATGCAAGCTGTTAAGCTCCTTCATAGATGACACTACACCCCATCACGTCCATGCAAGATAATCCCAGGCATCAGTCCAAACTGTTGGAGATGATGACAACCTGTCAGATATTGTTAGCACGTGGGTGGGAATATGTACACTTCAGAGATTCTGGAAGGAAGTCCTAGCAGGCATTAAAGAACCTGATGGGATATGTGGACTGTATCACCTATGAATTTGCTCTTTGGAATCTGGATGTGGGGGCTCTAACCAGGAGCCACACGCTGTTAGCAGCTATCTGTGTGGCAATGGATTAGACGCGGCCTGAAAAACCTTTGAAACGGGAATGTTAATTAAAGTGTGGGATATTTTCAAGATGGAAAGACTAACCCATATGTTAGATGTAACAAAGCAAAATATAGATGAGTTGTCGGTACCATTCTTAGAAAAATAACAGTTTTGATCTCTTGAGCCTATTACATGCTTATTTTGTATTTTATTTTGTTTTATTGCTTATAGGGCGAACATAACTCAAGAGAAGTGGAGCGCTTTACAACAGAATTGTGCCAGAGTTGGGCATAGCATTTTGTACAGTAACACAGTACTGTCGGTGGAGAAAGAGAGGGATTTTTATTTGTCCAGCAGTTATTGTTGAAAAAGCCATGTTTTTTAGTGTTTTGTAGAACTGGAGGATGGTAGGGGCATTTCAAGCCACTACTGGGAATTTCAGATGGTTGGGGTATGACAGAAGGACTGCTCGTAAGTCTTCTCTTTGCCGGCTACTTTTGATGCAAAATTATTGTTTTTTTTTTAAACTTTATTTTCAATGTAGAAAGAATATCAATGCAAAAGGTAACAACATATTTACAAAGTTTATAAACAAAGTCCTATGAACAACAAAATAACCCGCAGTACACATCTCGTTACCAACAAAATTCAAAATCAATACAATTCCAAAAATGTCCCCCAGATCTTTGCAAACAATCCATTCTTGCCCTATTTCCTATATAAACATTCCTCCATAGCTGCTAAATCTCGCATTTCTTTCTCCAACGTAGCAGCAGATTTCCAATTCCTAAGGATAATTTTCTTACCCACTGCAGCCCCTCTAAATAACCACTTTTCTGGCTTTGAGTGAGACCACCTAAAATGGAATCATTTCCCAATATTATCATCTCAAAATTAAAACCAATTGTTTCATCGAGGATCTCCTCACAAATTTCCCCAATATCGTTCCTAAACCCTCGAACCTTCACACAATCCCATATCATATGTTCCAACGTACCACTCTCCTGAACACAAGCCCAATATTCCGGACCATCCTTTAAACCTCTCTTTGATAGTTTTTCTGGGGTCAAATAGATCCTGTTCAAGATCTTAATTTGTCTTGTCCATTCAGTCAAACCCAAGGAACACAGTTTGACATTCTCACACATCCTCGTCCAAATTTCCACAGTGATGTCCGTGCCTATTCTCAGAATCCATTCAATTCTTAGCAAATCATTGCTATTATATTCATGCAGGATCTGCCTATATACCCGGCTCGCTAAGCCGTCCTCATTCACCATAGATTTCCTCGTAAGAAAGTCCAGATTCAGACTATTCTGAAAATCAATCACATCAACAGCTATCTTCAATTTCTTGTAGTCTGAAAACTTGAAACCCTCAATATGATATTCTCTTTGTAAGTCTCTAGCGCTTTTCCATTCACCCTCAGTGAAGAGGTCACCAATCCAGTTGACACCACCTAAAAACCATTCAGGCCAGAATAACACTTTGCCATTCAGTTTAATAGAGGGATTCATCCATATAGACACATTCGGGTCCCGCAAGCATTCACACCCAACAAGACATTCAAATTCTTCCAGGACTTTCTCAATGATGCAGTCAATGTATCTTTCACACCTCTCGATTCTGTAGTTAACAATGCCCTAGGCGACAAAGGACCATTAGCACTCACCACGGCCGTAGCCCACACATTAGGATCCGTCTCCATGAAATCGACTATGAAAGTACAATTAAAGGCTAGATGATACGCCCTGAAGTTTGGTACTCCTAGCCCGCCTTTCTCCAATGGCAACTGTAGCTTCCACAAACTCAATCTTGGCGGTTTCTTGTCCCATAAGAAACCTTGTACAAGTCTGTCCAATTATTTCCAATGAGAAGCCTCAATATTCAATGGGATCATACTCAAGATGTAGTTGATTTTAGGAGCAGACACCATCTTTAAAGCATTAATCTTCCCCCAAAGTGAAAGTTTTAGTAATCCCCAACGTTCCAAATCATTTTTAAAAGCCACAGTAATCACACTCAGATTCACTCTTACCAAGTTACAAATCTTCGGAGTGATCCAAATCCCCAAATACAACATCTTATCTGGACACCAACGAAACCCTAAGTCAGTGACATATTTTGTCTACATCCAGGAACCAACTGCATCACTTCTGATTTGCTCCAATTTACTCTATAACCAGAAATACTCTGAAATTAAGTTAAAACTTCCATCAAAGTTGGTAAAGATTGATGCAAGTCCTGCAGGATCAAAAGTATGTCATCTGCAAATAACCACAATTTCTGCTGTAAACACCAACATGAGACACCGTCTACATCCGGATCATTTCTAATGAAAGCCACCAGAGGTTCAATCACCAGAACAAACAACAAAGGCGATAGGGGACATCCCTGTCTCATCCCCCTTTCCAGTAGAAAAGGAATAAAGCGATCCCCATTGGTGTCAACATCTGCTGTCGGTTCTGACTAGAAGAGTCGAATCCATGACCTAAAATTCACTCCAAATCCCAATTTTTCAAGGACTAAGAATAGGAAGTCCCATTCCACCCGATCGAAAGCCTTCTCCACATCCAATGAAAAAACGGCTGCATCATCCGAATCGTCCGTCGCCTTATTAATAGTATGGAATAATCGCCTGATGTTACTGGATGTTTTTCTCCCTTTCACAAAACCCGACTGATTTTCATTGATCAACTTCGGCAGAAGGTTCTCCAATCTAATGGCCAAGACGTTTGCCAAAATTTTGTTGTCCGTGTTAACAAGACTAATCGGTCTATAGCTCCCAGGGTTGCATCTTTTCCCTTCTTAGGGAAGACTAATATCATGGCGTGTCTAGTCGATGTCGGTAGCAGGCCATTAGCCAAAGAGGACACATACATATCCTTAAGCAGATTCAGGGCGAATCTGTTAATAGCCTGTATAATTCTACTGGAAAGCCGTCAGGTCCAGGCGACTTCCCAACATTTAAGTTGTTGATAGCCTTCTTAATCTCATCCAATGTCAAATCCTCCTCCAGTACCTGTGAGTCATAATCAGAAACTTTAGCAAGGTTTGCTCTCTCAAGAAAGTCAACACTCCCGACTGACTGGCTCATCAATTTCACTCTTATACAAATGCAAATAATAATCCCTAAATACATTGTTAATTTCATTTGGTAGAAAGGTGATCCGTCCATCTTTATCTTGAATAGATGCAATTGATCGTTCAGATTCCCTCATCTTCAACCTACATGCCAACCATTTATCACACTTTTCACCTTTCTCAAAATACTCACATTTCAGGTTATAGTATTTCTGTTCCGTTCTTTCTTCAATTATATCATTAAGCTCTCTTTTAAGCTTTTTCAGTTCCGCATGACCATCTCTGTAAAACGGGTCAGCCATAACCATCTTATATAAATCACCAACCCTCTTCTCAAGTTCCTTCTGTCTTTTAGCATATTTCTTATTCGATCCACATGTCAAATTAATCAAATAACCCCTCATGGTGCATTTTAAAGCCTCCCATACAACCTCTGGCCTTAATGCGCCCGTGTGATTTACTGAGACAAAAAAATCTATTTCTGCCCTCAACTTCTCCACCTCCTTTTCCATTCGTAAGAAAGTGTTATTCATTCTCCAAGTTTAATGTCTTTGAATATGACCTCCCAAGTTGATCCGTCAGTAGGATGGTGCCTATTTCACTAGATTTGTGATTCTTCGTCATTAGTCCAGCTGTCAGCAACATGTCCAGTCTAGAGTAAACCGAATGCGCACCTGAGTAAAAACTATACTCTCTAGCATGTGGATGTTCCAACCTCCAACAATCCTGTAATGCGTCTTCCTCCAACAGGTTTCTTAGAGACATATAGTGGCAATCACTATGTCTATAATTTCCAGACACACTTCTATCTAAATCCTTATTCATAACAGTATTATAGTCACCACCAAGAATGATATTATCCGTACCCAAGTCCTGAAGCGTCTGTGCCACTTTCCTAAAGAAAGAACCATCATCCACTGATGGGGCATACATATTACACAACGTCACAAAACATCAATGAATATAAACCAACAATGCCACCATCCTGCCCTCACTGTCTGACATTTCTTGTACAATCTTCAACAGAGTATTCCTTCTAATCAAAATTGCCACTCCTATTGATCGTGTGGAAAAACATGAGCCATAGACCCGTCCAACCCAACCCTTTTTAAGGGTAACAAATTCATCTTTAAGCAGATGAGTCTCCTGAACAAAACAAATGTCGCACTTCAGCTCTTTTAACTGATTCATGATTTTTAGCCTTTTCTTTGAATTGTTTAGTCCATTAACATTCCATGTAAGCACATGCAAGTCATTAGCCATTTTCTCTGACCCACTATCAATGCCTAATTCTCCAAATATATGAGCCTCTTCCAAACCAGAAAATCCAAAAAGGTGACTAAATGATGTGAACCACACTCCCCCCCTCTGAAATAGAAGCAAGTCAGCAACAACAGATAAATACTATACACAAGATATAACATTCTAAATAGTCCAGTATCCTGCACACCCCTGCTATAAGCCTATGAACACTACCTATAAAAATAATCCCACCAAAAAATATTCCAATGAGTCAAACGCCACCTCATGTATATAAAATTCAACCTTGACACTCATCTCGATAATTGTGTAAATCAGGCAAAACTTCACATTCTCCATATCATCTAAATGATCTTTTGACTCACCAATTATGCGCTCAATTCACACCACTGACCACACCTCCATTAACACACTTTGTTCCTCAAATATTCCCATACAGCTCCCCTATAATATTGCCAAATCATGTCTAAGCACCGTAGCGGTAACAAACTCTACTCACTTCCAATTTCAAGCCCAAACGTTCAAAACAAATAATACCAATGTTAATTAAACATTCATATATATATACAATATAGAAATGAGTATTGTTCCTTCACAAACAAACAGATTAGTTACATGTCTCACTGCATGTACTCAACCATTGCATGAATAATAACATCCTAAAGTTCCCGTAATCATTCCCAGTATCATCCATAGAACCATTTAAACACTAGTTCCCCCATAACGTATATATGATGTGACATATAGGTCACCACTTCGAAACCTGTCTAAAGGCAATACATTACTGAAATTACAATACAACACATCCATCTGAGGTTGCCCTAACATACATTGTAAGTATAATTAAGTAGGGTCATATAAGTTTGAGGAATCAGTATCAACTAACATAAAAACACCTAGTTAACACAGCCCAGTTACCTCACATCAGCAACATATATACCCATATATCTGGTAAACATGCACCAAGTGACCAGTAACACAGACACACCCCCCACAATTTCCACAATTCTTACATTGATTTAAGCATGCACATTAGATAGGAGCAGGCCGTACCTAGAAAGAAAACACGTTAATAACCAGAATAAGCACATTTTACATTTAACAGAGTATGTAACAACTACTAAAGGCTCATCTTCAAGACCAAAGATAAGCATAGCTATAATAGCAGATGTATGATAGATGTGTAGGTTATTTTTCTTTATCTTTCTGGCCCCCTCCAACTCCTAATATTATCTGATAAACTTCAAGTTGAGTCCCAAAAATTGGAAATAAATAGCCGTGCTTCCCATCCAATAACTGAACAACCGCCATCCAAACCTCCCCCACATAATAAATAATACTACTGAATATATATATATATATATATATATATATATATATATTCAAAAAGAAGAGAGGAAATGGCGAACCGCACTCCCGCAGGCCAGACATGAATGCACTCTCCAGAAATCCAGACCAAAAATACACAGGCACCATCCACAGAGTATAGCTGTCTTTTAATATTTTAACAGTTTAGCAGTTTAAAATATGCATTGTGAAAAACCAATACAATGCATGGGCAGCAACATAGAGACAAACAAAAAGCAGGACGATGTGGTGTGCAGCCTGCAAAACAACGCGTTTCGCGCTAACTCAGCGCTTGATCACGTGAGGGGAGGAAGGATAGAAGAGTTCACATGAGGAACACAGTCCTACCACTATGTCTGTGACAACATTAGGTAATGACTCCATGTAGGCACAGTGGTGGCCATATTGGAAAGGAGTCCAGATGTACAAAAACATAGTGAAAATGGTACAGGTTCTGGAGCAAAGCCCTATAAAATGCAAGGGGAGAGACAAACCAAGGTACTGATGGCTACATATATATAGTCCTGTAATGAAAAACCTTAAGTTGTAAAGTAGTTCAGACGAAGGTCAACAACCAGACTAAGTTATAGCTTCGCAGGACATCGGGGAGACACCGCAATTCAGATTAACACCGGAAACATTACAAGCCTGCACTGTATATCTATCAAACATCATTTCACCACTCCTATAAATTACTAAGTCCAATCGACACGCCGTGGGTTGCTTCCAAACTCTCAGATTAAGGCACCTGGTATCACAAGTTCTTCCCCCTCATTTCCTAAAGACATGTTTAATACCGTTACACTTTCTGTACATAAATTTCCATTTTGACATGGTGGACATTACACATACATGTAATCTTTATATTGAAGCAGGATCAAGTAGTCAAATGAAAAACGTATTCAGGCATCCACATTCAACGTTCCACATCGCGTTTACAAAAGAGATGATGGAGCAACGTTCTATATAGCTTAGCTTTCTCTACCCGGTCTACAATTAACGTCTCAATGCCTCCATGCCTATCATCAGCACACATTCCATCCAGTTTGTATACCTTGGCCTTAACCTTGATAGTTGCGCATCTACAACACACAGATGAAGACATCAACATTATATAGTCATAACCAACAGGTCGCAGCCGGAAAATATGTTGTAATTTTATTTTCCATTATGCTTTATGCAGTAAGAGGGCTGGTATGCTTCCAGGCCCAACTATGTACCACCAAGGCCTTATTCTTAACCAGCAATTATGTCGACAGCTCTACTTGGTTTCTCACAGGGACACTTATGTCGTACTGCACCAACTGCTCGACTTAAACAACTCGAACAACTTTACTTAAGCGTGTTGACATTGATCTGCCATGGCCAGTAATGTACAGGGCTCTGTGCAGGGGAGCCAGGAGGGAGGCAACCTGGGATGGCCATATGTAGATTAGATTGGCAGACACTGGAAGCCAGATACCGAGCTGCTCCTTCTAGCTTGGCCTGAGCAGAGGGAAAGCATACAGCAACAAGGTACCAGGTCGTAGAGCTCTAAGCCTAAGCCTCACACCGTTCCAAAAATTAGATGTGTATAAGTAAAGAGTACACTCATTTCCATGCCTTCACAATGCTAGTGGGCCCAAATAAAGACATAAAAAGTATTAACTGCTTTTCGCTTGTAGTATGAGCACCTGTTCATTCCATGCGTGATCCAGATGCAATATCTTCACGTCAGCAGTGCATAAATATGACATTTAACTTCTAGTTCCTGAAAGCTGACAAACAAAGCAGAAAATGCGGTCGAAGTACAGCAACTAGGAGAGCAGACACAGTTGGGGCCACAGTTCTAAATAACCAAAACTATGCTGCTTCTCGGGTGTATGACAACTGAGCAATAAAAGGGCCATTTAATGGTGTGTCTACAACTCGGCTGCATAAACTTTCCTGGAGATGAGATTCGGGAGAACATTCCTTGCTTCCCCTGGCAGTATCGGTCAGGACAGATGAAAAAATGCACTTCACAATGGGAGTTCACAGTCTCTTTCCCCTGTGGTCTCTGTGGACTTACCAGCAATACACGGCTCTCTCCCTCTCAGCTGTGCCCGCATGTGCATCACAGGGTATTCAGTTCCGCCTCAGAGCTAAAGAGAGCATGTGGCGCTGCAAGGGTCACTGGTGTTCAGCTGGAAGTCTGCGCACGCCGCTTCCGAGTAATTTGTGTAAATTCCGCGGTTGACGACAGACATAGACCCTGGCTGCACATATCTTACCGATCCAGGAAATGTACCGTGCATTGAGTGCCTGCGTATCAAAATCAGCCCGGCATCTGACACTGACATGTTACGCGTTATGTTTCCTGGATCTTGCAAGGCACGCAAGAGACACGTTATAAGGTGCTTTCCTCGAAACTACAGGCCATGCTACAGAGCATAGAAGTGATGGTTCCAGAAGTGAGTGATCTTTTATAAAATGGACAGAGTTCCCATCTTTAACTGCAATCAGGTGGCAGTGCCATTTTAACACATATAAAGTAAAAAAAAACAATTTAAGTCAAAGTTTAGTAGGTAGCAATTGAAAACACATAACTCACGTAGTCAGAAGTATGAAGTGCATTTTCCCTTCATTGGTTCCAGCCACTTCATAGCCTCATTAGGGTCCGAAGTGGACTTATCACCATCCGGGAAGACCAAGGTCAGCAAATTCGTCCTGTTAAGGACAGTCTTATCACCCACCAGCCTCGCCAAATCTTTGGCCTCTTTAAATGATTTCCTAATCAAAAGAGTCTCTCTTGGGTAGTCAGGGTACACAAATATTTGATGACCCTGGAAATGTGTGTTTCCCTTCTTCCTTGCTGCTCCTAGAATAGCTTCTTTTGTCCTGGTGTTCATCAGAGTAATCAAAATTTGTCTTGCCTTTGGGCTAGTACTTCTCCCCACTCTGTATATATTGTCCACATCTCCTGGGATTATTTGGTCACAACCGTAGCAAAACTTTAGCATGTCCAACACCAGCTGTATCAAGTCTTAATTAGGATTTTCCTCCACTCCAACAAGCCTCAGATTTTTATTTCTGATCCTTAAGTCCAATTCTAATCCTTTTCCTCTACCTTTTTGAACTTCCTCTCTCAAAGTGTTGTAAGCTCTGAAGCTCCCTGTGATTTCCAAGGACATAGATGTAGATACATTTTCCAGGACAGTAATCCTACTATCCAGTTGAGAGACCTTCTAGGACAAGTCATCTATTGAAGCTTTAACATCCCCCACATCTTGGACCACTTTTCCCAAATCCTGAGCCATTTTGAGCAGCAAAGAATAAATATCCTGAGTGCTAGGTACTTCACTCATCTCTGATGTCGGTTTTGACTTCTTTGGTATAGGGTTTTCAGCAACTTCAATCTTTTACTTGGTGTTAATAATCCAATATTATCAATAGCAGGAGGGGGCCAGGAGCTACAGGATTATGCTGCTGCCTCTGCTGCCTGCATTCAGGAATCCCTGATGCAAACTTTTGATAGGTTTGCTAAGTGAGGTACAAGAGCCTCCAGAGGTGTGGAGCTTATTCGGCAAGTGTGTTGGTGTTCCGAGTGAGACTGCTTTGTAGGTGATACATGCTGTACTAAATAGGATCCTGGCGGGGGAGGTGGAGCCAGTTCAGCGTGTACAGTGTCACTTCTATGAGTTGTTAATCTACAAAAGCCCCCGAGGTGTTGGAGACACTGCCCAATGAGAGTGGCAAGAGACGTTTTTTTAACAAAGGTGTTGTAAAAGGCTTTTTTCATTATTACATCAGTTGAATGTAGGCTTTGTCTTGCTAGTCTTTAAAAATCTTCATAAAAATGTAATTGGAAAAGGAGGGTTGAACTATCAATTTTTGTGTCATATTATCGTATTAGAACCAATCTTTAGTAACCTTCCTAAACATATGTTTATCAGCACTATGAGTGCTTTTGCAATTGTTGCCACTTATAGTCATGCCCAAGATTATTTTGAAGCAGAAATTTCATTCAGCCGTTTATGCACACATACTATTAAGTAGGCAATACAATACTTCCTAAATAAAAAAAAGTTTAAAAACATTTGATATATATATTGGGAACTGAGCACCAAGAAAGGCAAACATCACCCGAGCTAACCATATTGCAGATTGTGGTGAAAACCAGATTTCTGCCATGCCAGCAACACATATTAGGCAGCCACAAATTGCATATGATCAGTATCAACACATTTGCATATGCAATTACTTCCTTTGCATTCCTTACTCTCATTCCCGCAAATATTGCGATCGTAGTTCTGACAGTTTTGGCCGATTTCTCGCATGTACACAAACCCGGCAGGTCTTTTTATTGCTCCCTTTTCAGGTAGTTAACCGGAGCACACTGAATCTAAACCTTGCACGGATAGAAGTGATAAGTGCTGAGAAAGTATCATTAGGACAATGCTGCAGCCCCTTAAGGTGTTTTAATTAAGTAATTAAACCAAGCTGTGAGGCTTTACTAGACGATAATGGCTCAGGCACCAGGTTACAGGCCTAAGTGAATTGAAGGCCTTAACGCAGTGCTCAGCATCGCTTTCCGCCCTTAAAGTCCCCGCCTAGGTGCTTATAGTTAATAGTAACCTGGCTCAATCATTGTAGAGTGGAGGGTGGCATGGTTCTAATTTGTAGTGTGAAAACAAAATCAGAATATCGAGGCTGAGTACCCCAAAAGGAAATACACCGAACACGGGTTACAAAGGAACATACAAAGTACTTTATTTTATACTGAATCCAGTTACAAAAACAGAGCAAAATGAGAGAGTTATCGGCCCTCAGTACAACACAACGAACTCCAGCGTGGTTCAGTGTGCTCAGTGAGAGACGCTGTACATTAGAATGCATTGGCTTTTTATACACTTTGTGGGCACGATGTCCAGCCCTACTTTGGGTTAATATTCCACTTAATACATCACCGATGTAGGGTTCATGCCAAGTCTCAAACAACCGCATATAACTGGTTTGCCTTTAAAACATGTATCAACAGCCTATACAGCAACTGTGTGATCTGGGATTTTCTATGTTAGTCTTCTTAAACATTAATACAATGTGGTTAAACAAGTTTTCTATGTTCAGTGTTTGAATACGTTGTTTTTATATTATACTCGTGGATTAGTTTCTTTACACAAGTAATCCCTTACACACAAGTCAACGAAGGACAAGGTCTCAGTTCACGACCTCAACAAGTGACCTGCAGGCAAGTTACATATTAGCTATGTACAGAGGTCAAGACGGCCATGTTGTATTTTGGAATGACATCGTCCACCATTTTAGCTCACAGGGTGACTTTTACAAAGCGAATCCTAAAATGGCGGATAAACCTAAAATGGCGGCTTACATTGATTTTAAGTTCAGGACCTTGCAACACGGATTCTTTCGCCAGCGACTTTCGAGCAGCTTGGTGTAGGCCAATATACATATATTTATTGCAATAGGAGGCACGATATAATTTCTCTTTTGACAAACCTTCATTTTGGCCTATTCCAAGTGCTAAAACTACTTTGGATCTCCTTGCAAATAACTCCATGCATCATCGTCCATGCACCTTGAATCACTGTCGGAAATATCTATTGCCATTAGGTCATTTGCTAAAATTTCTTTCAACACATATTCTTCGGAAGTTTTATCTGGGGCATACACTTTATGTTCTATCGAACCTATCGCTTGTGCGCAACATCCCCCTAGCATCGAACACATACCAGGTAAACACTGAATACAGCAACAAAGAAACAACACGATTCCCAAAATAATCAGCAAGACCGAAAGTACCTTCCAACCCCAAGAGCGCAAGAAGTCCCAGAACCAGGCGCTAAGATCCCAGTTTCCCTCTGGAACATGCACTTCGGAACTAAGAACGTGCAGATTCTGTATTGCCTTGAAGATAGTTGGGGAGGAATCTGGTACAAAAACACAGCAAGTGGACCCCACTAATGTACGCACTCCACCACGCTCAGCCAGAATGACATCTACTGCCATTCGGATTTGAAGTGCTACTAGTCTTATCGCCTTCTGTTCTAACGTCATATTATAGAGTATGTCCGTGGTCCGGTTGATGGTTCTCTCCAGTACTCTCACTAGCTATCTAATGTCTTCCGAATTCGCTATCTGCCCCCAAAATGGCTCAACTGATTTTGCTATATCTCCCAAGATTTGTGCTGGGGTGTCACCATTCTCGTCCCGCCGTGGACGAGCATTTGACACTTCTCTTGTACTAGCTATAAACACCCCAGGTAACAGGATCCCTAAAAAACAGGTTCCCTGTCAATCCCTGGGCAACCATGGGAATGCTACATTACCGCAGACAAAGTAGACAGGTTCGCCTACATACAAAGGTCTGTTTTCCCCAGTCAAATTTGCAATGTTGACACAACCTAGAAAATTTCCCATTGACTGAGTTCCATTCCTCTGTATGCAAAAAGAAACTGAATCGGGGCTATGATTAACATTGTAAGAAGGAGGCATGGCATCCTTATTGCCTATTGGAGCCATCTTAAAGGAAATCAAATTTTGGAAAGGACGAGACAGTTTATCAGAAGGCCTAAAAGAAGCAACATATGGTTTACTCCTGTTTGCGGAAAAAACGAGCATCCCAGGGGAGTCAAAACACGTTTCTCAAAACTATTCAAATTGGTGCCATCAAAGTTCCCTGAGATGCTATCATTCCAACGGCCAAAGAACAGCGCTCTAAGAGAAGCATAGCAAGCAGTTGTCAAAGGTAAAGGATGAATATACCAACCTAGCCCCTTATCCCTGTGTTACGGTAAATGTGAGCAGACCCAACAGTTAGACTTATTAAAAATGGCATGTGTAGCATTCATGATAAGCAGTAGAGTGTTATTGTGGTACCTTTGCCTATGCTGAGAATCCCTAGGGGATAGAGTATGCAAATGAACAAAGGGAGTAGGAACAATAGGTGTACTTTCAGTAGGTAACAAAAGTTCTAAAGAATGAGTTTCCTCCAGGTACCACAATCCTAAGGCAGCGACTATTAAAAACCCAAATATCATTATAAAAATACAGCAATACATTTTTGGGGCCCAGGCATTTTGTCCATCGTCCCGGTTGGTCACCCCATTATTTACAAGTCCCATATGAGCGGTCTCGGTAGCAGGCATTGTAGTCTTCAAACGGATACCCCAATGTTCGTTGCTGGCGACCTCGTGGCCGAGTGACTTTTTAATCCTTCCACAACCCTAGCCAACAGAATCCCCTTTCTCAAATTTGGTCAAAAACAAGCCCTCGATGATCCTTTTCTTCTTCAAATGCACAGCCGAACCGTGCCGTAAGTCTATCAGATGCACAGCAAAACAGTGCTGTAAGTCTATTTTCTTGGACGCAGATTGTACCTTACTTTTCCCGGTACTGATTGATCCGGAAACAATATGTCGTCACTTCCTGCTGGAAGCAACGTGTCGGAAACAAGTGAAGATGCCGAATTTGAAATATCAGTTTCCGGATGCAAAACTTTTGGAGAGTGTGGAGAAAACATGGCAGCTTCCCCAGGCCTCACGGGCTCAGAGAGATTTTCCGACACACTCTCAGTGCTACTTACTGCTTTGGGATCGTTGGTTGCAGTATTAGCGAGGGGCACTGTTTCTTCTGTAACGTGTGGCACAAGGTGAGGAAGTTTCTTGACGTGGGACGCATGGATCCAGTTCTTTCTCGCAGCGACCCGCACCGCTGTCTGGGTGACCAACAGGACTTGGAACGGCCCACACCAGCGAGGCGCAAGGCAAGAGGAGTGCTCAAAAGCTTTGACGAGCACCCAGCTTCCAGGCCGTATGTTGTGGCCCTGGCCCTCGTATCGCACAGCTAAAGCTTCTTGTACCTGGTGATTAATCAAATACAGGTTTTTAGTCAACTGGCTGCAATAATCTGAAAGTAATACATTTTCAACATTTCTCAATGAATTGCATTTAGGAAGGTTCCAAATATTGGCAGGTCTCCCCATTACCACCTCAAATGGAGAGAGCCCAGTCTTAATTTGAGGGGTTGTACGCATGGATAACAACACGATCGGTAAGGCGTCCGGCCATTTTAGTTTGGTGCCGGCACACATCTTAGCAAGCTTGTTCTTAATGATACCGGTGTGTCTTTCTACTAGTCCGGCGCTCTGAGCATGTCTGTCCGAATGGAACCGTTTGTCAATTCGTAATGCCGTACACATCTGCAGAATTACAGCAGCGACAAAATGTGGACCATTGTCCGACCAGATAACTCTTGGTAGCCCGAACTGCGGGAAGTATTCCCTTAACATGATTTTTGCAGTAGTCATGGCTGTAGCATCTTTAACAGGGAAAGCCTCAACCCATTTACTAAAGGCGCAGATAACCACCAGCACATATTTTTTATTATCACATCGTTCCATTTCAATAAAGTCAAAGTGGATCACTTCGAAAGGGACAGAGGGTGGCCCAAAACTTCCCCTTGGAGTTACTGTCCCCTTTCCCACATTGTGTTGTAGGCAAATCATGCAATCCTGGATGTAGCGCTGGGCAATTTTCGAAAATGTTGTCATTCACCCAAACTTTCTCTAACATTTTTGTCATCTTCTGGGCACATACATGCGTAGGACCATGGGCCATGATGACCATCCTCATTATATACGCGTCAGGGAGTAGCCATTTCCCTTCCGCCATATCCACCCAACACCTGTCATCATCAAGTTTCCCCAAAGCATTCAGCCCACCTTTTGGATTCTTCTAACGTGGCATCAGCTTGGATATCCCGTACAGACCCAACACCCTCATCCATTGCATAAGCATTTACAGTCTCCCTTGAAACATACATCTCCGTAAGGAGATCGGTAGCAGTTTGTCTAGCTATCTGATCAGCAAAAGCATTCCCTTTCCCCATATCATCTGTAATCTTTCGATGTGCTGCACATTTCATAAATGCTAACTGAGTAGGGAGCGCAAGCGCTGAGAGTAGTTGTACTATTAGGGAGCCATGTTGGATTTTGGTGCCATGTGAAGTTAGGAACCCTCTCTCAGACCAAAGGCTCCCAAAGTTGTGAACCACCCCAAAGGCATACTGACTATCAGTATATATATTTACTGCAAGCCCTTCAGAAAGTTCACAAGCTCGGGTCAATGCTATAATCTCTGCGGCCTGCGCAGAATTATGCGTGATTCTCTTAGTTTCCACAACCGTGCTTAATGTAGTGATCGCATAAGCAGCTGTGGATGTACCATGCAATAGTTTGAAGCAGGAGCCATCACAAAACAGCTCTCCTTGCGGATTATCCAAAGGAGTATCTTTCAAATCAATTCTACCCTTTGTCTTTTGTTCGGTCGTATACAAACAATCATGTGGCTCTTCGTCGCCGCAAGTAGTATCTTGCGGGAAAGGTAGGAGTTCAGCCGGATTAAGAACACAACACCTCTTAATTTGAACATGAGGAGGAAACAAGATCAATTCATATCTTGTCAACCGTGCAGAAGTGAGGTGTTGCGTTTGAGTTCGGTTCAGTAGAACATCTACAGAGTGAGGCACCATCAGGGTTAGATCATGGCCTAGGACCATTCCCTCACTCTGTTTTACAGACGCAGCAGCAGCAGCGACAGCTCGCAAACATCTTGGCAAAGCGCATGCTACAGGATCAAGTGCGGAAGAAAAGGAACCGCACGGCCTATTCTTCCCTCCATGTTCCTGCATTAATACAGCCAAAGCACATCATCACATTCATGCACAAACAACACAAAGGCCGTTTCATAGTTTGGTGTGCCCAAAACTGGTGCAGAGCATAATGCAGTCTTAGGCAAGTCAAACGATTGCTGGTGTTCCGCGTTCCATGGCAATGGAGAAGAAATGCCCTTCTTCGTCAAAGCCAACATCGGTTTGATCACTAGTAAAAAATGTGGGATCCACAACCTACAGTAAGAAGCCATACCTATCAAGGCTCTAACTTCCTTCTGTGTATTTGGGACAGACATGCCAGAAATGTGTTTTATTCTTTGAGGTGTCAATCTTCTTCCCTCCTTTGACAGGAGATAGCCTAAATAGGCGACCTCCTGGCAACAATGTTGACTTTTTTTAAGCAAAGCTTTGTGACCATGTTTAGCTAGATGTATAAGCAATAACACAGTGCCCTCCTTACAGGCACTCTCAGAGTCATCAGCTAAAAGCAAATCATCAACGTACTGAAGCAATGTACAGGTAGAGGGCAATTCAAGGGTATCAAGTTGTTCTTTCAAAGCCCTACTATAAATGCTAGGACTCTCTGTGCACCCTTGAGGTACACGAGTAAATGTGAACGAGCATCCCCCTAAAGTGAACGCGAACAAATATCTACTATCCTTATGTATAGGAATACTAAAGAAAGCATTCTTTAGATCCACCACACTAAAGTAAGTAGCTGTAGCTGGAATCATAGTTAGGATTGTCATTACATCAGGCACAATTGGAAATTGTGGAGCCACAACTTTATTAATGGCACGTAAATCAATTATGAAACGGAATGGAATTGCATTATCGCCTTTCTTGTACACGGGTAAATTTGGACTGTTACACAAACTTCCTGAAATTTCTTAAATCACCCCACGATGCACAAAATCGGAAACAATGCATTTCAAAGCTCCCTCGCCCTCAGCTGAAATCTTATACTGGGGAATGCGTGGCAGCTCAATTCCATGTTTCAAAACTATCTTAACAGTTTCAATCTGTAAAACACCGACATCATTGTCGTCAACAGCCCACAAGCTCTCTGGTACATTAATGAATTCTGGCGGCAAAGGTCTAATCAAGAATTGTGAGACAGAAAATTGCTGTGGTGAAATCGTCAAGCGCACTCGATCAGAAGAACAATAAATCACTGCATTTAATTCTTTTAACGGATTCAACCCCAGCAAGTTTTCTCCACAATTCAAAGTCAACACAATGGACAGTGATCCATAAATGGACCCAAAGAAATAGGTACCGGCAAATAAATAGGACAAACTACTGGTGTGCCAGAAAACCCTACAGAAACATTGGTTTGCCCTGACAGTGGAATGTTTGGAACCTGTGAATGATCAATGGAACACTTCTGTGCTCCAATGTCTATCAAAAACTGATGTTTCCTATTTCCCACCATCATTTCAACGTAGGGACCTTTCTGATTGACGGGAATAGGTGTAGGTTCCAAACCCTGCTTCGGGCAATCCTAGCAAAACAGAATGTCATCAAAAGGAAGCTCTTCAGATAAATATGCAGCGGAAGGATGATCAAATATGTCCCTGGTGTCCACACTCAAAATCTGATTATCCTGCGAGAAAGGTTTCTGAGGGTCCTGTGTAAACTGACCTCTACCAGGGCCCCTGACACCCGGGCGACCTCTGGATCGTCTACCCATATTTCTGAATGTATTATTTGACCTTTATTGAAGGACGGGGCATTGTGCTCGCCAATGACCCTCTTGACGACAATGACCCTCTTGACGACAATAAGCGCACTGGTTAATGTTCACAGGACCCAAGGGCACATTCCCTTGCGGGACATACTGACCTCTAATCTGAGAACTACCCCCTCTGGGGCCTCAACAATTTGCTGCAATAGCACTTTAGTTTTCAAATCGCCTTGTCGTTTTTCAACCCTATCTTTTTCATTATTGACACGGTTCTCGTAGTACTGAGCCATGTGTAGTACTTCTGATTGCGATTTAGCCTGCCAAGCGCTCTCAGAAGACATCATTTGTGACTGGATGTCAAGCAGCAATTCACGCACAAATTTGTCCACAAACAACCTTTTCCCAGACTCTGTGCCTAGGTCTTGTCCACTGAAATCCAAGAATACCTGTTCAAACCAATTAAAGAACTCGGTAGCACCCTCAGACTTTCCTTGGACACAGGCCTTAAGTTTGTCCCATATAATTATTTTCTATGGAATTATAGTTTTTAATTTTGCAATAATTCTATCAGGCAAAGTTAGTATCACCTGAGGCGGTCTTTCACGAGCTGGCCTTTCTCCATCAAGTCTAGTTATATTCACCCATGTATCTCCCAACCCTGGTACGTCGTCTATAGTTCTAACTTGTTTCCATAAATCTACGGGCAGGAGTACTGGGAATAACAAATCAATATCGCCTAAGGTGAATACTGAGGATTGCAAAATGGACTCTATTTCTTTATAGTATCCTGTCAGATTTTTCCTATATCAGGAATGGATTGCCTAATAGTATTCAATTCCTGTCTTGAGAATGGGAAGTGAACGAACTGTGATACATAGTGTGCAGGAATGTTCACAGCAACTATATTTCGTGCAACATCGGCCACAACCTCAACCTTCGGGACAAATGACCGAGGAACCTCTCTCATAGGCAACTGAGTATTAGGTGACTCTAACTTACTAAGCAACAGAGCTAAATCGAGCGCTAAAGCAGTCAAAGAAGTGTCAAGTGAAAAAGCTCTCTTGTAAATACTCAATAACACTGTGGGACAACTAATCTTTCTTTTTACACAATCATCCTGTAGGTACTCTATCATTACGTGTATCACTTTCCTCCGCATTTCTGGCGTACACTGATTATACGTGTCATGTACTTCAACTGGAGTTATCGACATATCCGAAATCCATCTAAGTGCGTCCTTCGTACAAATTTGTGCTTCCTCAGATATCGATTTACGACAAGGAAGGAACCGTTTCTGTACATACATACTTTCCTCCTCGTCATCCTCATTATGCAACTTTTCTAACTCCTTTCTATACCCAAATAGCCTCTCTGTCTCTAGGAAACGCTAAATTATTTAGATCCCTTAACCCTGGCGGGAGATCTGCATTATTTAATTTTCCCCACATTACACATACCTGAATCCCTAAACTTCAATAAAAACATTTTTCTCAGGAAAATTATCCATATTACAAAGTGTGGCAGAAACATTAGCTTGATGACCCTTCTCCATACAATGCTTAGCCCATGCAATTAACTCATGTTTCTTCTCCGGTGGTACAGTATTGCGAGTGACAAAATTTGACCATGCAACTCGATCGATTACAAGAGGATCAGGACCACTTGGAAGAGAGGGAGCAGGCAAGTTCAATGGAGGTACTGTAACTGGTGCAATAAGAAGAGGTGGAGGAGCTGGAGGAAGGGGAACATTAGGAGGAGCAGGAACAACGGGAACAAAAGCAGGTAGAGCAGGAATAACAAGAGAAAGAGGCAAAGCGGCAGGAAGACGAACATACTGTGGTGGCGCAGAGGCATCAGGCCTTCGTTCATTTAACAATTTATCTATAAATTCATCAGAAGCATGGAGGTCTTTGGACGGATATATTTTTTGAATTCCAAGTGAGAAAGCCCTATCCATATTCTTAGTTGATTCAGAATGTTTATCTTGGTCATACAATAATGCTTTTTCGGCGTTCGTCTTATGACAGCGCGCATGCTTCTCTCTACTTTTCAGTTGTTGCAACCCTTCTTTTTTCCAATTCTGCAAAACATCAAATGCTGCAGGTCTAGCCTTTTTCTTTAATAGAATTGACTCTAAATACTCAATACGAGGGATTTAGAAACTACCATTGATTGGCCACTGAAGTTCGGAGGCATGTCTGGTTTGTCTGTGCCAAATGTCATTAAATACTATACTTCCAATGCCATGCTTACAGTACATAGTACATGCCGGCGACCCCTCCTGTGGTGCCAGATGGCTAAATTCCAAAGATTGTCTATCGCTGCAGAACAATGCCCTGAAGCAGGTAGACAATTTCCCAGGCATATCAAATTATTGGTGTTACCTGGTCAATAATTGTGTCTGCAGATACAATGCGCCAAATTCAAATTTTCAGGGTTGAATTAAGAGTCGGGTCACGACTCACCTGAACAAACCTAAGGAGGTCCGATCGGATTTCAAAGAATCTTACCTAACTAATCTTACCTCGTGTATGGTGATTTCGGCAAATCTGCCCGCCTCGATAAGTGGACATTCGCCAAGATGCCGTCTAAGACCACAGGCTAATCGTCCAGGGATCAGGTAGTGCAGCGCTGCTGAGGTGTCGCATCTCATTCAGTTGGACCCCTTTTTGTCACACCGTCCGATCCCAGTCCGATAGCCTGCGTCAACCTTCAACAATCTTGAGGGTTCCTATTCGGGCGCCAACTGTGAAAACAAAATCAGAATATCGAAGGAAATACACTGAACATGGGTTACAAAGGAACATACACAGTACTTTATTTTATACTGAATCCAGTTACAAAAACAGAGCAAAATCAGATAGCTATCGGCCCTCAGTACAACACAATGAACTCCAGCGTGGTTCAGTGTGCTCAGTGAGAGACGCTGTACATTAGAATGCATTGGCTGCTTATACACTTTGTGGGCACGATGTCCATCCCTACTTCGGGTTAATATTCCACTTAATACATCACCGATCTAGGGTTCATGCCAAGTCTCAAACAACCGCATATAACTGGTTTGCCTTTAATACATGTATTAACAAGCCTATACAGCAACTGTGTGATCTGGGATTTTCCATGTTTTCTTAAACATTAATACAATGTGGTTAAACAAGTGTTCTATGTTCAGTGTTTGAATACATTGTTTTTATAGTATACTCATGGATTAGTTTCTTTACATGAGTAATCCCTTACACACAAGTCAACGAAGGACAAGGTCTCAGTTCACGACCTCAACAAGTGGACTGCAGGCAAGTTACATATTAGCTATGTACAGAGGTCAAGACGGCCATGTTGTATTTTGGAATGTCATCGTCCACCATTTTAGCTCACAGGGTGACTTTTACAAAGCGAATCCTAAAATGGCAGATGAACCTAAAATGGCAGCTTACATTGATTTTAATGTCAGGACCTTGCAACACGGATTCTTTCGCAAGCGACTTTCAAGCAGCTTGGCGTAGGCCAATATACATATATTTATTGCAATAGGAGGCACAATATAATTTCTCTTTTGACAGTAGTAATCAGTGGAGCCAAGAGGCAGTGACTCTTCCCCAAGGATATGGTTGCCCAATGATGACTGAAAAGTTTGTGTAAGTGTTGGCAATAAAAGGTTTTTTTATTGCACATACATCATAGTAGAAAACTTATTTTGTATAGTATCACAAAATCCACAATAATAAACAACTGTACACTTTCGGGCACAAGGTGCAGGGTGGTGCCCCTGGCCCGTGCCTCCATCTTGTTCCCACAAAGTCGTGGCCCACGTTCGATTCCCTGTTTTCCCCTTTCTTCTTCCTTCTCCTTTTTTCGGGTGGTTGGGATCTGGAAAAAGAAAGTCTTCTGCGTATGCAGAATGATTATGGTGGTCCGTCCGGAGTCAAGGAACTGATTTCTTCCTTGGTAGTGCCTTTCTTTATCCACTTAGTTTTTCCCTGGTCCATGCATGTGTTTGTTTTGTTGTTCCCAAGGCCAGCTGGCTGTTTTGCTTTATCTTGGTTGTTTATGGAGATCCTGTACTTACGTTCTCCGGACCTCTGCAAAAATATTAATTGGACTCAGAAGGGCACACAATCACACATAACACATGGTATTCATGCTGTGTGTGGCAGCCTGTGTTCTCTCCCACTGTCACCTTGCCCCTCGTATTACTCTCCCTTGCCTTTTAGCTGTGGGGGGTGCCCCTCTTCGCAGCACTGGCCATAAAGCTGCGAGAGCAGACATGAGTGTGTGTGACTCCTGCTCAAATGAAAGAGCTGCATAGAGCAACGATTGACAAGGAGGGAGGCAGACCAGGAAGCCGGGAAGGGGGGCAGGGTGGAAAGGGGGCACATAAAGGAGAGGGATAGCATCTGTGGAGAAATTGTGGATATGGAATGGGCCAGAGACACGGATGAGGTTGAGGGGGAGAAGAGGAAGAGTGGGGTTGTGGATATATCACAGAGGAGCAGCGGAAAGAAAGGTTTGGTTAACAGCCAGATTGCATCATCACAATGCAACGACTCTGCAATTCTTGCACTGAGGAAGGGCTCACCATTTAGCCATTGGAAATGGCTAAAAATAGAAACTTGGGTACTTATTACTGATATTAATGAGGGCAAAGACGTACACCTACAGCTAGCTCTAAAATGGGCGTTTTCTTCCATGTGACCATTGGCTTCGAGGCAGGGATGTCATTTAGGGGTCACCAGTGGTCTCAACTGCGACCTCTGAGGTCTTCCTCGCGACCTCTGTGGTCTCCCTTGCGACCTCTAAAAAAAACAGGAAAAAAAAAGCTTTTTCTTTTTTATTTTTTTTGGTACTGCAACCTCCAGAGCTGTGGCCAGCACCATGAGGCTCTTTACTTCTTGAGTGGCAGGCTTTATTGTTCAAGCCCCTTACAAAAAAGAAGAACATTAAGAACAGGAGTGCCACATGTCTAACACTTTCAGCACTGACCCTAAATAAGAAAGAATAGGAATACCAAATAATGTGTCTTTCTGGAATTCTATACAATAATTTCTAGGCTCATTAAAGGTTTATTTCAGGCACACTTCATGGGGTGAGTCACTGATTTAGTTTGTTCTTAAGCGCCTCAACTCAGCTTTTCATCCTTCTGAGGTCGATAAATGAATACCAACACAGGTTGGGTGATATTGGGTGTATATTTTTTCTCTGTAAAGCGCTTAAGCATAAGCGCCATATAATAACACATCATTATCATTTGGTCACGGACGTCTGCTGGCATTGGCATTCACAGTAATATGGCAATATGGGCCTATACACCCTGATTTTAACGATACACATGGCGATCCATTCTTGTATGGAATGTACATCACATTATAGTGATATTGTAACCATATTTTTCGTAGTGTACAATGCTATGGGATGCCACTTCCTATTTTGTCAATGGGTGAAAGCTTGTGTTCCATCTCTTCATGCGATATCACTTGGGGGTGGGGTCAAATGCCATCACTTCATGTGATGTCATCAGGGGGTCAAGGGTCGTGTGATGTCACTTCCGCTACCCCAGGCATTTTGGTGAAATGACGTCCCTGCTTCGAGGTTTTCGAACCTCTACTCTACTCAATGTGCTAGTAGCTTGTTAAACCATCTGTATCACAATGCCCCGCTCTGTCAGTTAATTATGCATATGGGTTTACTAGGGAACCAAAGAGGGCTCATTAAGACTCATCACCTTTTCTTCTGATTCAGACTCCTAAATCTCACATTCATTATCTCCTTTAAATTATATGCGTGTTATGGGAAATGAGGGGCAAAGCACACAAAAATAAACTTTGATTTAGAACTGTCCTAAACACAGCAAAATTTAAAATATTAAATCTGTCACCAAACAAAAACACACAGACAAGCATAGCAGGCAAGTGACCACCGGTCAAATTAACTGCTTAAATTTTACTTAATCATTTATTGTCTTGGACATTTTGGCATTACAAAAATAAGGACTGATTAAAAACAACAAATTAACATGCTTAACAAAAATGTAAAGTTATTTTAAAAGAAATACAAATAAAAATAGATGTTTTTAGGGTTACATTTAAGACAAAAGATACCGTTGGCCTCAGAAACCAGCAGAGAATGGAAAAGGGCGAAAGCCAAACACATGGTGCAGAATATGTAAATGCAAGAGAAGTTTGTCAAGGAAATATATTCAGACCAGCAGAAGCAAATTGTCTTCTAGGTAGTGGCCGGTCAGTGCAAACGTTGCTGCAAAACCGCCCAGTACCGTTAGGAACAGCCCCAAAGTGAGCAATCTGTGGGGCTATCAGACTCACTTTCAACTTGGACAGGAGTAAATTAGAGTTACTTATGGTAACTTCTTTCTGAATCAAATAACTCGATACCAGGTTAAACCATTGTTAAATCCGAATAACTGGTTGGTTGATCTGCCCCCATGTGGTTTCTTTCTTGTCCTACCCTCTAGATATGGTGAGAATGTCCATTTCGCTCACTGGAAGTTCCTGGTGATGTTGTGCTTGATTTCCCTGCAGTGATCACGTAAAACCGATTCACACATCGACACAACATAACAGCGCCTTCGCTGAAAGCGGACGCTACTGCCAATGGCGCATGAACCGTGGATTAGGGGACCTCGCTATCAAGCCAGTCGACCTCCAGACAACCAGTATCTGCTACTTTGAAAGCAAGATTCCTGTCTCCGTATGTGCATAAAACTTACGCCACGTCCGGTGAGCATCGACGCATACGTATCACATGACAAAAGTGGCCGCATTGTCAAGGCGCAGAACATTGCAAATGTGACTTCCGATTGAAATTCTGCCGTAAATGGATATCAAAGTAATTATTGATATATCAGAGGGCCTTCTATTTATATTCTCAGACAAAGCCCATAACAACGCGTTGAAAATGGCATGAAATATCAATTCATTTTCAGAGAAAAGATTGCCAGGGGAAAGACAAATAGCATAAACAGTCTCATTACATTTTCCAGATTCTAATCTTGTACACCTCTTTAGAAGCGGCAGGAGCGGGCGCTGCTTGAAATTATAATTAAATGCTTGTCTTTTGTAGAGGCTTAGCATTCAAATGTAATGCCTGGATGGACGCCCTCGGAAATGAAAAGCATGCTTATATTAGCGCATGCAGCTTTCAAGCATCTACACCCTGTCAATAAGGGCAGTTTTGCTTTTAAATGAGATTACAGCATCGCTTCATCTGTAACAAAGTATTTTATCATCAGATGCAGAGTGCATAAAGTACCCTTTCCCGCGCCCAATCATGTGGAACCGCCATCTTGTGTTATGTAACTTGATATTTGTATAGCGCCTTTCGCAATTGTTATGGCTTTGACACGCTGTGTTCATACCTTGGTCTGGAGCACTAGATGCCATAAAAATATTAATAATACTTTCAAGTGGATGTCCAAATATTAGCAGAGATGACTGTTGTAGCCACACTATAATGTCCCTCCTCATAGACTGTGTGTTCAGACACGGCATGGTTTGCTGTCTCTAAGAGTATGTGAGAGAATGAAGATTACCCCTGCTAACTGCGCAGGGAGTATTAATTCTATTAAAGACTAGGAGGTAAGCATTATGCTTCAACGTCTTTAATTTACTACTCCTCAGCAGTTTCAACAAACCAACAAACTCAACAGAAAACAGAAAAAACGTCTCAACAGACTTTTCTTGCTTTAAAACTACATCCCCATAGTCTCTGTAGTCCAACTTCTCCCTGCTCAGCTATGACCACTTCCTGTCACTGAGCTCCTCCTCTCTTTTACTGCTCTTCAAGCAGATAAGTACTATTCTAACTATCTCTATGTATGGAGTGGATTGAGGTTTTCAGATAGCATGTTATGAGGAATGAGTTTATGAGTAGATAATTCACTCTGCCAGCGCGCGTAGATGGAAAGCTGTAGAACGTTTTAGAGTAAATAGGAATTTTAGCATTCCATCACGAGCGCGGCACCAGTGTAGGGCGCAGTGTCTTATTGCGTGCGCGTTTAGTAGCAGCCCGTTCGAGCGGGGCGGACCCCGCAACGCGCTCACCCTTTGCCTCATGTCTGGCACTGCAGGGCTGGCCGCACAGCGCCGCAGGGGATAACAGGAGCAGAGGTGCCGGCAGGCACAGGAGCTCTCTGCCTCTCTCCTTCGCGGAAGGGGGAGAGCGCCGGGCTACGAAGCACTCCGGCCCCCTCCTTCGCGGAGGCAGGCTAGCCGCGCGGGAGTAGCGGCCCCCTCCTTTGGGAGGGACGAGATAGAGACAAGGCCGGCATTGTTTACTGCGACGCGGAACGGAGCCTTTGTCTCGGAGCCGGGCACAGCGCTGATTTCCTTCTAAGGATCAAGCACATTTAACCGGCGTTACATGTCGGACCGTAGTAGCAAGGAGCATCATAAGCTCCGGAGGCAAGCCCACTTCAGGGCATGTGCATGGAGAGCTGAACAGCACTAGGAAGTGCTGGAGCCTCGCGAGGCTGAGCGAAGCACAGTGCCCTCCTCATTTAGAGGCACAACACGAGTAGAGGCCTATTACAGGCAGCAATAAAGACATTTAGTGCAGTGCAGCCACTTGAAAAAAAAATAATAATAATCATAATATAAATTGAATATTTGATCCAAGGACTGAATAGAAGGATCTGGTAAATCAGGTACACAAGCTGATACATTGGAAAGTATCAGAGTCAACTATAGAGTGAAAGGGCGTGCGACACCTTGACAGGTATTACAGGCACACAGCACCCTCCCAGAATGTCGGATTTTGAGTGGAGTGAAGAGGAACCATCGCTTGACCTAGCTGCCAGCTTCAAGGAGGTGCTGGGAAGCTCACGCATAGATGCAGTGGCTCTAGGGGTGAAACCCCTATTAGACAGGCTGGAGTCCCTGGAAGAAATTCTACACCAGCCCATAGACAACACCGCCCGGACAGAGCGCACGCCCAAAGAACCCTCAGAAGCAGGGTCTAAGGGGAGTACCAAGGCCCAAAAGAGGATAACATCTTGCGACCACCAGGGCCCACTAGAAGGGGCAAAAGAAAAGGCCCTGGAGGTCGTCAACGCCTTCGCAAAGCTTCGAGAAAAATATTTGCAGCGTCAGACAGTGCCGGACCTTACGACCCCCGCTCCAGGGGAAGAAGACGATGGAGAGGAATACCCAGGCTCAGATGAGGGGCCAGAGGAAGGAGACCCTCCCTCCCAGGACAAGGACGAGTTAAGGGAGGAGGAGGAAGTAAGACCCAGCAGAAGGAAGAGAATCTGCAAAGAAAAGCACCTCTAAGAGGCGGAAGAGGATATGTTCGATCCGGACAGTATCCGAAACCTGAGGTCTTCAGACTGGCAGCCATCACCAAGGGTAGCCCAGTACATGACCAAAAGACTATATATTAGCTATATCAAATGTGCATTAATTACATGTCTAATTGTTAAGCCATATCTGCGAAGGACCAGACCTATATGACATTCAAAGCCCAGACAAGTGGCTTTACCTATTCATGCCTGCAGTATGAAATGGACAAAACAATTTACTAAAAATATGCTGTAGTGTAGTGCTTCACAATAGCTTTCTTTGCTTCTAAGCACTGTGAAAGTGAGTGTTCAATGTACAATTCTCGAAAGAAACTACTACTTGCAGTGAGAGTTGTAGAAATGGGTTTACTTTACTGAACATTGGGACGAGTGTATAGTTTTCAGTGCTAAGATTAGAAGAAAATGTAATTGCTTGCCCACTCCACTGAATCAGCCTTTACCAAATTCAATAATGTACTCGCAACCTTTCTCAACCACCACTAGCCAGTCACTGTACTATTTTGCCCCCTCTCATGCCCATCCTCAACATGGATCACCCCTACCATAAAGTTTATGAGAACATCCATGTGCCTCAACCTTAAGTGATGGTGCAAAGACCACTCCCTGACTCTTCTCACTGCTTACAAGGACTCCCTCCAAGCCCTCTGTACTGCTTTTGATGTAACTCAACTTATTATACTGACCTGATCTCATCACTTTTCTCCCACCCTCCTCCGCCAGAAGCTATCTAAGACTCCGCAGACTATGCCCTCAACTCTGAAAAGCCGCTTCATATAATCCTCAGTCTCAGTTGAGGACTTCATCCATTACTTCACCTTCAAAAGTATGAAATTAAGAAGCACACTATCATCCCTTCTATCTCCTCCCCTTCCTTCTTACCACCCTTTTTCATTCTCTCCCTCTCCTCTCTATCCTACCTTTTTTCCACCTCCCCAACAAACATATACCAATCCTCTGCCCTGCAAACTCATTCTGCGCACTAATTGACACTTTTGCACTTTAAATAATGAAACCTGTTTCTCTAATTCCCTATCACTCTAAAGTCCTTTAGCATGTGGGCTTTCACCACATTGCCAGATCGCACAAATACTACTAACTCTCTGACACCCTTCAACCAGAATTTAAGGGAAACCACTTTGCAGATAATGCACTCATCTATGTCTCTAACTTTGTAACCATGGCCCACCACTTTGACTTCTCCATTCTCACCCTACTTGATTTCTTAGCAACCTTTGACACATTGAATCATCCCCTCCTCTAAACCATCACCACCCTTGGTTTCAAGGTCTCCACACTGAAATGGATGGCCTCCTCCCTCTCTGTTTACTTCTTTGTCATCTTGTGTAATTCTGGCCCCTCAGCCCCCACACATTTAACTCTGGGCATCCGTCAATAATCTGTCCTTGGCACACTCCTCTATAACACCTCCTTGGGGAAACCTATGTCCTCCTTTGGCTTCTATTATCACCTTTGTACGGATAACAAAAAATCTTCTCCTCATTTCTCTCATTCAAGACTGCCATATCTTAAAACATCAAGCAAGATTATGGACAATTCTGACAAATATGGGTATTCCCCCAGCTCTATTAAGAGCTATTATGATTTTAAACCAAGGCAGTGGGGCTAGGGTTCACTGGTGATTGGGTGGGGCACTATGCATGAAATTTAGTATTGAGATTGGTGTCCATCAGGGCTGTGTGTTGGCCCCCATTTTAGTTTGTTTATTTATCAATGGCGTACTTCATGAACTTTTGTCAACTTCCACTGACGTGCCAGTATTGGCCCATGTCAGGTTTCCTGTTCTGATTTTTGCAGACAACACTGTCCTTTTGTCCCTGACATCAGTGGGATTGCACCAGCAGTTGGCCATTTTCTCAGGCTTTTAAGGAAGAAAATGGCCTGGCAATTGATATCGCAAAAACAAAGGCTTTGATTTTCAAGGGACCTAGGGGAAAAAAAGAGCATCACCTTGATCTGGTGCTTGAAGGTTCGCACATCGAACATGTAAAGATGTACAATTATCTGTGTATAAGGGTGCTCTAAACCTGTTTCTGGGGCGAACAATCGAAAAGGTTGGGGTTGACCTTGTCTAGGTATAGTGGCTCAATTGCAAATTTTGCAAAGACATGTGGGGGAGGTGCTCCCCGCGTGGTCATAGAGGCCTACAAAGCACAGGCCAGACAGGCTGCCGTCTATGGGACTGAGCTCTGGGGATGAATAATGTTTCTCATTTGTCTGTTATTGAGATTGCTTTCCCTTACATAAATATTGGCTCTGCCCACTAGTGCTCCAACACTTAAAATCCTCCTTTAGGAGCACCTGCAGTCGATTCCACAACTCTGCAGGGCTAAACCAGTTTTGTATTGGATTAGGCTGTGGAGCAGCGAGAGCTTGATTAAATACAGGAGAGTACTGGAGGATGTAATGGCCCAGGAGGGAAGATTGATGCTTCCTTTGCTAGTGCACCTCAAGAGAGAATTGTCTGCCCTTGGCATTGGGAACCTTTGGGCTCATCCGGTGACATCATAGCGCTTTAATTCGTCCAATGGAAATAACATGCCGACATGAAATAATTAAGGAAGACATCCCCACCATGGCAGTAATAATGTTCAGCTGTACCAAACAAGTGATCTAGTGTAGACCCTTTGTGCTGTCTAACAGTCTTTGACATATGCACAGTGTTTGTCCTTTATTCTAGCTCAAACTATCCCTGTGCCCCTCCTACGTTCCTTCCTTTTTGCTTACCTACCGCGTCTCTTTCCTCGTTGTGTCAAGCTGAGCTCCGCGAGTTGGCGTCTCTGTTTTTTGCAGGGGATGGATGAATGAAGAGTGGACAGTGGGCCTGGGTGTCTTTCCGTGGATACCTGTTTTGGAGGTTGGTTCCCCCCATTTTTTCCTGCCTCTCTGTTCGTTGCCTTGCTGCGTCACCGCACTAGACTTCGAATCCCAGATGTCTGTGCGCCACACACACACCGGGCTGCAATTTCCCAAATCGTGAGTGACGGACAGAGGGAGATGCCTTGTTTAAGTATACTGGTGCCTTTAAATATGGAGACAGGAAGCGACGCACACTCCAACTGCCTTGCACCACGAGTAGGCAGCAACACACGTCTAGTCGCAACCGAAGAAAGTACGTAGCAGAACCTCTCCAGTCAGACGTGTTTTTTGACCGGCAAGCACGGGTAAGCATTGTCCCCGACATCGTGGTTACTATTCCTCCCTCTCTGACTGTTTATCCATGTTCTGAGAAAGCATATTTTGTCCACAATGCTCGGTGGTTTACTTATCAAGACGGTGTCCACAAAGCGCTAATCAGTGTCTGCACCTTTTTCTAATGTTATGAGTACGGCGGGTATTAATGTATACTACACTTCGTACTGACTTTCCGAAAACAAAGTAGGAAATAAATATGCCCATATTTCGTGGTAGTAATTGTGCAAACTCGATGCGAACCAAGGGGAATTAGTTTAGTTTACACCTTTTATTACGTTATTTGCATAATGGGTTTAATGTTTCACGAGGCACCAGCCACTTCACATATTTTTTTTTGTAATACCGCAAGGTCAGCGAATGGCAATTATTAACAGATGGCTAAGCTGTACGCATTTCAGACCGCAGGATAGATACTGGTATTCAGGTAAAATCACAGTATAGATGCTCCCTGACGATATGATCTTATAGCGCACTGCGTGTAGCAATGGTAACATTAACATTTCCCCTTATGCCTTCTCCAGTAACCGCAGCTACTTTCAGTCCAGGAGGAGAGACACCGACACATTTGCCTTCACCAAAGTTTAACGAGGCCAATATGCCCCGTAATTTAAAACCAGGTAATCACACATCCGCCACCCCGATGAAACTAGCTTTGACGCCATTCCTGAGGTGGGTTGGTCTTCAGCATGAGTAATAGTATTCCATTTGCATCACATATAGGTTTGTCATGTTTCTAATGAAGAAGGACCCCCAGAACGAATTTGGACTGATTGCGAGTTTCCGCCGCGAGGGACCAGTTATCAAAGGCTCGTGTTCCGCATCGACCTAGGGTGCTACATTGAAGCTCCTTTTGGTAAGCACATCGGACCCTGTGTTAGAGCTAAGGTGGGTGCTTTCACTGGTGTTCTCTTGTCCTCTTGTTGCCAATATTGGTTAGTTGAGAGCTGCCTGATTGGGTTCATTTTGTTTCCGGCTGAGGGGAGACTAACAGGAAACTGGTAACCAGTAATAATGAGCCATTACATTTCGCTTTAAGACCTTTCTTTACAATTACGTTTTTAGTAGAAATAAACCTTTCCATGTTAAGACGCCCCTTGGGTGCATGAAATTGGAGCAATTTGTAGCTCCACAGATGATGTAACTTAACAGTCTGTTGAGATAGAGGGATTATTTATTGGCTTCCCTATCTGTTTGTTTGTTCACAGGTGTTTGATGTCCACCCTCTGCTGGAGTAAAGTTGAAGCTTACCATTTTAGCAGGAAATAGCTGTTTAGTTGGTGCTTCTGAGCAGTCAACCCCTACGCAACATTAGTGCCTGGCACGTTTGAGCATACTTTGGGAGTACTCTACTCCCTGATCCTAATTAATAGGTTTTTTGGTTTCTGCATAACCTTCTCTAATTACATTGATAACCTTGGCACAAATTGTTTTTAAGTGCATGCCCCTGATGAATTTCCCCTGACTGTGTGTGTTTGGAATGAGTGAGGAATGAAACAGGTTGGGTTGAATGGGAGTGAAGGAGTGTGAGATAAAGTGGTAAATGTAGTTTTTTCATTTCTGAAATTAGACAACTTATTTAGGTTGGGCTGTTATTAGACAGTTGATTTTGATACACTGTTTTGTTTTCACTGTCTGTAAATCTCTAACCTTACATTTCTTTATGATTTATGCACACTCCCGATCCCTGTGTGCTTATGTTCTTGAAGCTGTGTCTTTGGTTTTCTTTGCTTTTGTGCAATTTCTTACGGACTGTACCGGAGATTTGTATTAATTTGTCATATGGGTTATGCACCCACGTTATTTTTATTGTGATTCTTAATGATTTTTTAATGTTTAAATAAAATGTATATGTGAATATTCTGTTTAATGTGCATCACTCTACGTTTACTTGCGCTGTTCAGCTCTTTAGTAAATGTGGCTACTAACCTTTTAGAGTTACAAACTCTTTCCCATTCAGGTTCTCTGAAGGGAAGGTTGGACATCCCTTCCCCCAAACCCCCTGTGACGACACACTATTGACCAATTTTGTAGTTTATGATGTTTAGGTGTACCTAAATTAGGGGGTCAGTTTAGTCAAACAGTCTAATTCCCCCTTACCTCCTTGTTGCTTGGTGGTTCCTTTGCTAGTGCACCTTAAGAGAGAATATTCTGCCCTTGGCATTGGGAACCTATGGGCTCATCCGGTGACAAGTACCACAGGGTCAACGGGCAAAGTCCAACATGCCCTTACACTGGAAAGGATGGTGGCAATTGAAGGAAGATTGGCTATCTCACTTCATTTTTAGCAACTATTGGACATTTAAGCAGGGGTATGAATCTGGTTTAGATTGCATGAGTCCTAAGATTATACGTTCACTATATCTTAATCTGCGATTTGGTATCCTGTCCCTTACCTTTGTGAAGTCCAAGTGGATTGCTACCATGAACCCACATTGCCCATTCTGCCCTGTTGTTAGGGAGGTCAGAGTACATTTTTTTTCTTTTTTGCCATATGTATATGGATCTTAGGAAGAGGTCCCCAAAACTCCTCTTCGAGCAAAAACAGGTCCTAACTGTTGCTGAGGCCATTGGGCTCTGTTGTTTGGGTACTAAATGTCCCATAGCCACATTTACTATAGGTTGGTTTCTGCTAAGGGCCTGGCACAGGAGTCTGAAAGTTAGCAACTTGGTTGCATAAGTACATGTATTTCTTTACCCGTGCCCCCTACTATGGAAAACCACTACCATGCTATTGGTGGGTGTGGGGGGGACAATTGTGATTGTAGTGCATTACTAATCAAATGGTTATGTATTTTGCAAGTATGTAGGCATTCCTGCAGATTCTCATGGATGTTGATTACTGTGGTTGTTTCTGGTATTAAGGATAGGTAATTTACTCTTTTATCGGTTTTTAACATTTGTATTTGGGCAAAGTTTTTATTGAATGTACAGTTTTATATTATGTTGGCTTTTATGGTAAATTTTGTATCGAAATAACGCTCAAATGAAATGAAAACATCAAAAACTTCCTCACACATCTGTCAATGGATGTCACTATACCACCAAATGTTGAACTTTTCCAAAACCAAAATCATATTTCTGCTCATTTCGAATTATCATTCTACACTCCTACATCCAATCCTATTTCCCACTGACATCCTCACTCCCTTCCACATGACAATTCCACTGCAAAGTTCTCGGACACAATAACATGCGACCTGCCTGCTCTTTCTCGCTAGATTACAAGGCACACACTCATCCATTAATTTATTTCATTTATGCAAATAGATGTTCATGTGCATGTGGTATTCTATCCCAGAATTGTGTGATGGGATTGTCGTGTCAGGGGGTGTTCAGTCATGGGATGCCACCTTGGTAGAACTAGTCTATAAATCAATAAATCACTTGACACTATAGGGACGCCATGTGGATTGTTTTAATAACATGGAAATTGTTTTTTTCCACTTAGGTGTGAATTATTATACCCAGCACTGAATGCTTTTATGGATCAGAATAGAGACTGTGAGGAACTGAGCAGTGGAATCTGCTACCTCAAACCACAGGCAATATATATATATATATATATATATATATATATATATATATATATATATATATATATATATATATATATATATATAATTTTAGCTTGAGTCTCCAGAACGCTGGCAAGTTCAAATTGCACTCCCAGCCAAAATGTCAGAATGTGGCAGCCATCGGCCAAGTAAAACAGCAGCATCATAGAGCCAGAAAAATAAAGTTAACATCTTTTCGTTATTCAGTTCAACAAAATATAAAAAATGCTGTATAGCTCAAAAGCCGTATGCAGGAGGCAGCAATAAAGGCTGACGCGTATTGCGACACCTAGTCGCTTTTCACATAGCTGAGTCTCTGTTAGTCCACCCATTTAACATGTGTTGCCATCAGAATAGAAAGAGAAATGGGTTAATTTTTGTATTATATATATATATCTTTCATTACAGCAAAAGGCAATGTTTTATAATGTTTTGTCGGCTTCCATGCTTCCATATAATAATTCCTCATTCTAATTGACCACAAGACAATGTCATTAATTTTAATTTCTCTAACATCAATGACAAGTGTTGGTATTAGAGACAATATTTCAGCATTGGAATTTCACTTGAGTTTCTCTAATGCCACTGAAAAGTAATGACCTTAGAGAAATTCTGTATCATATACATTACATGTAAAGAGTGTCATTCACAGGGTTGTCAACTACAGGGGTATGTCTCTGTTGATGTCTAGCAGAATGAATATGACATACACAGTGTGTTGTGTTGCACTAGCAATCTATAGGAGCCTGCTTTCATTTTTAGCTAGCAAAATATATCTGTCATGTAAAAAGTGATATGGTATGTTATCTCGCATTTGTATAGTGCCTGCCACCATGTTTTATGATGTTGAAGTGCTTAATCAGAACATGAAAATATAATTTTCTGGAGGGATAGAAACTAACCCCCAGTCCTACTTGACAATTAGAGTCCATGTATTACATTGTGCTTTCTTTTCAGGGGCAAACTATCAGAAACCTTTCAATAGTCATTTAAACGTACATGAATTTCTGGGAATGGCAGTGGACAAACTAAACATCATCTCATCCCACTAGAAATGTTTGGCTATACTCTGAATGTATGTTTGTGTGTATCCTTGGCTTTCACAGGTCAAAAGTTCAATAATTTACTGCATAATTGTAAATATGTTGTACGCCATTCCACATTCAGTCTCAAGATGCACCTCTGAAAACACAGGTGAATATTGCACTGGACATGCTATGGAATAATATTTTTAAAGAGTTATCATTACATCACCTTCCAAATCAGTGACTCGCCAACTGATACATGATTTCTGAGGGCATACATCTAATTGCATTGCCTTTATACTCTCTTCTGGGTTTTTTCTTGTAAGGCCATGAACCGGCATGGCATCTCACAACTTCAGGCAGTTCCACCCAGCCAGCAATGCCTCCCAGTCTTTTTATGTCAATCTTTCTCAATAAATATGATGTTATTTAAACCAAGTCCTCCTTCAGATTTCCTCTGGATAGAGCCCTCCAAGGGGTTCTTCAACCATCTCAAGATATTATCCCTCTCTAGCACCTATGTTCTCGGTCAGGGTTTCATATCTACAGACCTTGGAGAATTCCAGAGCTCTCTATATTTTCTGTGGGTTTGAAATTATATGGAGAGTAACCTTACTCAGACTGTGTCATTTGATATAATAATTTTAGATTTATTGAGTCATCAAACTGAATTCCTTCAGAAGTTGACATTACCAGCTACTACACTCCCTTATTGGATAGGTTCAACATTTGTGTCTAAGTGACAAGGGAAGTTTCTATCCAGAATTAGATCTAAATGCATGATTTCTTCCATATTGTTTTTATAGGATCATATCCCATCATTGAGATATGGGTTTTCAGACTCGAAAAACAAACCCGTATCAGTCATATGCAACATGTCCGTATAGCATAAACAATGACAATGTAATTGATCTGGCAACCTTAGTTTTGCCAAGATCTAAACAAAACGGCTTTTTACATTAATGTGCGCATTCACAAAATCCCACAGTTTTATCTTTGTTCATTTTGTACACAGATGTCCATTTAAGATAACCATTTATTCGAGGTTGAGTTATTTTCCTAGGATCCATTAAACTTGCAGATATTATTGTATGCCCAAGCCAGAGTTCAGAAAAGTCAAAGCTGAGTGGATCTGAAACTCTTTGATGCTTTGTACTGTCAAAAGCAGATCTTTCAGCCTTATCAAAGTGTATTTAATTCAACTTTACAAATTCATAAACAATTAACATAATACAACCAAAGAAGAATCATTATTCATGCAATACAGAGTCAATCTTACATTTTATTTTAGTTTTTTTTTTAAATCTAACCTGCTAGTTAACAGAAATAGATCGAACAATATTATTTCAGGGCCTGCTTTGACAGATCCTCCAGAATTAATTACATGAGGATATAGCCTTCCTGAGGTTCTACTATGATGAACGCGTGGGCAACACACTTCATCTATTTGTTCTTTCCTCACATGTACACAAAGGTCTGCAATTGCCAAACATTGAAAACAGACTTTGTGCACAAACAAACCATGGCCAGGACAGCAGGTTGTATCTTGTTAGTTATATTTGCTAGAGGAGTTACACCTGATCTTGGGGTATTTTATTATTGTGGTAAATACTGGTATCTTATTATGGTATAATATCTCTTATGATAGTGCATTGGTGGACTCCCTTTATAGTGGTAAAACTCTCCTCAGAATATATACTAACACATGTCCTTTTTATCCCAGGGTTATTCACAATACCAGATGCTGGACCTATTACACTTAATATGGGACGGTACCTCTACTTCTCAGTACCTTATTTATGATGCTAATGTATGCCCTGGTGGCTGATCTGCACAACTGTAAACAGGCAAAATGAAATACCACACACCCATTCACTTTCCCAACTATAGAGTTCACATTAGATTCTTCACTTGAAAACATGTATTATCGCGCGCTTGTCTGGGTGTGCAGATCAAGTAGGATGACCAACTGCCACAAAATGCATCAGAACACAAAGTCATTTTTACAATGTGTCTTTATTGTGACAGAAAAACCTATCAATTACACATGACAACAATTATGCATAGGACAGATTGGTGGTGCAAATGTTTTAAAAAAAAAGACACATTTCAAAAATAGCATGAGCTATAACCAGCCATAGCAACCCGACCTTGAAAGTGAAGAACTTGTCAAGAATTAAGCTTTATGAAAATCAAACTGTAAAGCAACCTTGTCAATTCAGAATTGCATGAACTTATAATATTGAAACATTGCACATGAAATGACCTATCCCTGACTGACTATCGGACAGGTAAATCCAATAACCTCACTTCAACCTATATTTACCTAGAAATTGGCGAGATTCCTGGCACAGCTGAATGTGGGAATCCCTGTCACTTCGTTCACCCACCGATAAGCATTGCCACGACCCCAGGAAGCCTGCCTGTACTGTCTCAGCAAAGAGTCCGAGGCTGCCTGCCTGCCAACACTGTCTCAGCCTAGCTTTTGAGGATCTCTCCAGAATGTCTCTCCCTGGATGTCTGCTTCCTACACCAACTCAGTGTCTTTTATAATCTCCCCAGTCAGTCAAAAGAAATCCTTCTCCATAACCAGATCATACAACTTCATCGTCCTGCTCAGTGTTTTTCCCATTGAAAATGACTGTCCTGCTAAACTGCAAATCTAACATCTTCTTCCTTTTGCTTCCTGAGCAAACACAATGGCCTTCTTCAGCAGCACATATTTCATATTTGCAGCGTCTGCTTTGCTGCACGTTTAAAAATCTAATTGAATGAAGCCACATGTATTTAAAATTTGAATTCAGGACATTTATTTCAATTAACTAATTTGCACTCCATGTTAAGGATATGGGATTCATAGGGGGCGCTGTTGTGCGCCGAGCAAGATGGCCGCCTGATCCGTGAGCTCTGCGGCAAGCGGACCTTATACTCCTGAAACTCGGCACCTTTCCTAATTGCAGCCGTGTACGGGGTACACGATCCTGTTGCTGCGGTTCCGTGGATCCTGCGACCCTGATCCTGTCTCGAATCGGAGTCGGGAAAGGCAATCCCCGACTCCGTAATACCCATCCCCCCGCCTGCGGAGCTCCCACGCGCCTAGGACTGGGCCCGGGCGGTGGGTGGCCGTACCCGCCCGGGGTCCTGCGGCGCCGCCTCCAGCATCTGCCGGACATCGGCGGGGGCCGGTGTGACTCGTCCCCCTCGGCGGCGGGCCATCGGGGGCCGGGATTGTGTCCCGCCGGCCTAGCGGCTGCTCAGACCTGAACGGGGGGGTCTGAAGCGGGCTGCTCCCGTGTCCCCGGAGGGACGTCGGACCTGTGACACTCCCCCCCCCCCCCCTGCTGCATAATATACCTGGGGCCCTCCTCGGTCTGTGGGGGGGTCACTGGAGCCTCTCCCCCACCGGAGGCCGGATACGAGCGGCGCTGCCCCCTTGTGGAGGCGATCTTCTGTTCCACGGCCGGGCGGTCCGTCTTGGGGCCGTGCCGAACTCCGCCTACTGCCTCGATCAGCTGGGGGGACCAGGCACTCATCCCCCCTGGTGCTGGGCGGGCTGGGGTGCGCCGCCCCTGCCATGCCTGGTGGACTGCCGGACTGAACCCTCAGCCCGGCTCGGGAATCCTCTACTCTTCTTCCGGGAGACCCTGCAGGAGGATCGTGGGGACCTTTCCCCCCAATACTTGCGCACCCCATGCTGCCGGAGCGGCGTGGCCCTCGGGTGCGAGCCGGGAGGCCCCACTGACCTACCGGACCTGCTGCCACCCTGCCCCGGATCTCGGGGGCCGCCCCCCCATGGTGGTTCTTGCTCTCTGCGGTGAGGGGATCTGAAACCCACAAGCAACGACGACCGGCTCTGCCCGGTGGGCCCTGCCCTTCTGGCCCTCCTGCCCCGGACCTCAGCTCCTGCTCTCCCCCCCCTTGGGGGGCCTCATACCAGCCACATACTGTGTCTACCTCGGCTGGAATCCCTCGTTCTGTTTGGCCCTACTGGGAACTGGCCTTCCCCCCTCTCACTTCTCTTGAGGCTATTGCCGCTCTGCCCGTAGTGATACTCTGCAGAAGGGGCCCGTCAATACCGCTGGGTATCCTCCACACACTCCTGTTCAGCCGGAAGCCTGCAGCCTACATCTCTCCGGCATAGCCTCGTGGCCACGATACCCCCTGCTCTGCTTGTCACGCACCCTACCTGGATTATTGTTTTGCAAGACCTGGGATCCCCCCTGTCTTCCTCTTGGCACCGCTGGAGGCTCCCCTTCACCCTACTCATCCATCACCACTGCCGGGATGACCAGGGGGGGCGCAAAAAAACAGTGCTCCATCAACATGTTTGCGAAAGCAGCTACGAGATCCCCAGAGGGCCCCATTGAGCGGGCCCCCGTGGCGTCCTCATCCGCGGTGGCGCCCGAGACCCAGGGCATGATGGACTTTATCAGGGAGGGTTTCACTGCCCTACACTCGAAATTGGACGATATGAACGGCACAATATCCTCAATTAAAGCCCACATCGAGAGGACCGATAGCCGCGTGTCTGAGGTCGAGACACGGGTTGGTTCCGCCGAGGACGCACTTGGGGTACTGCGTTCCGAAGTTGTCGCTCTCTCGAATCGAGTCCTCGAGGTGGAAAAGAAGAACGAGGACTTGGAGTCCCGCTCACGACGCAATAACCTTCGCATCATCGGGGTTCCTGAGAACGAGGTGCACGAGCCAATGGAGGTCTTCGTTGAACACACATTAATGTCTCTCCTTGATTCGCCCAAGCTCTCCCCCCACTTCACTATTGAGCGGGCGCACCGTGCCCTTACCGCAAAACCCAGACCCGGGGCTCCGCCTCGTCCCATCATTGCCCGGGTCCTGAACTACCGGGATCGCGACACTCTACTCAGAGCTGCAAGAGACAAGGGCGAACTCTTATTGGGGGGTGCGAGGATTCATCTCTACCCCGACTTCTCGGCCGCCGTCCAACGTGAACGCAAGACCTTCCAAGATGTGAAGAGGCGACTGCGAGATCACTCCATTAAATACGCTATGCTCTACCCCGCCAAACTGCGCATAGAACATGCTAATCAGGTGTTCTTTTTCACAATCCCGGAAGAGGCCTCCAAGTTTATTGACGAACACTTCCCGGGCTGACGTGCTCCTCCGATACATCACTCAGCAGTTTCCCCCTCGGGCCCTGCAGGGGGCGGCCTAGTTTGGCCCTTCCCCGACACCGGCACCGCATCGATCCTCTTTCCCGGATTCGGCTTGCTCAAAGTTCTCCCTTCATCTCAATGATGTGCCATACTGCTGAGTGCAAGACACCCTCTCCAAGTTACATTCAAAGTTTGCAGTTGCACCTTGAGCTCTACTGGTCCCGCTGCGGCCCGGAGTGCAGCGGTCAGCCCGGCCTACAGGCCCCCAGGCGCTGATGCCTCTAGTTTGGTTTTGGTTGAAGGGGTTTGGGATTGTCATTCCTCTGTTTGGGAGGGGGATGTGGGTGGGGGTGGGACATGGTTGGGGTGTTATTCTCAGAAAAATGGCACTGGCGGCGAGGGCGGACGGGGGTGCAGCACTCCCCCAATGGTCCTGGACACCTTTCTTGACTAAACCACTACCACGTCTATGGCGGAGGGGAACTTAACCTTTATGAGTTGGAATGTCCGGGGGCTGGGAAACTATAGAAAGATGAGGCAGCTCCAGCTGCAGGCTGAGCGCCACGGCTCCAAGATCCTTTTTCTGCAGGAGACACATGCTCGCCTGGAACAATGTTTACGTTTTGCCAAAACCTGGGGCCCCCATAGATTCTTCACTGAATTTTCTACGCAGAGTCGGGGGGTCATGACCCTTATTCACAAGAGTCTCCGGTTCACCCTCATCTCCTCACATATTGACCCCCTGGGCAGGTATGTGCTGTTACATTCCACACTCCAAGGGAAAGAAGTGGTGTTGCTGAATATTTATGGTCCCAACCTTGATGATCCCGAGTTCTATAGACAGATCACGTCCCTTCTAGATGGTTTCCCCCTGGTTCCAATTCTCTGGGGGGGGGACTTCAATACTATTTTCGATGTGGCCCTTGATAGGTCTGGGACCAAGCCCCGTCATCTCTCCAGGGCAGCCTACGCGACATTATCATCTCTGCCCCGGTTGGCCATGGTGGACGCATGGAGGTTCTTTTATCCCGATTCTCGCATTTACTCATTTTACTCTTCAGTCCACGATTCATATTCCCGAATTGATCGCTGGGTGATCTCCAATGTCCTGGTTAAGGACGTGAAACAGTTAATGATTTTACCCAGAACCTTGTCGGACCACTCCCCAGTGACCATCACCGTTAGTTGGGCCCCTGATCCAGACCGGTCCCGCTGTTGGAAACTGAAACCCCTCGCCCTTCTTGACCCAGAGTTTCACTCCGAACTCGAGGACTCTATTGAGGAGTTCTTCGAGATAAACGCAGGCTCGGTACCAACAATAGCCATACTATGGGAATCCTTCAAGGCCTATATTAGAGGGATTGCGATCTCCAAGGAAAACGGAGTCCTCAAATCGATCAGGAGAGACCTAGCCGAGAGTGAGTCCAGGCTTTCGACCCTGGAGGCTGCATGTTCACTTCACTCTTCTCCGGGTACCCTAGCGGCCATTGGGGTGGAGTTGGATGCATTCCGCTCCATGGCTGATCGCGAGCAGAAGTTTCTGGACAACCCAGGTATTGCGCGGAAATACGGGGAGGGCGAGCGCCCTGGCCGATTCCTCGCGAGGTTGATCCGACGCGAGACGGGTTCCCCACACATTCTCGGGATCCAGAGACTGGATGGCTCCTTAGCCGTCACCTCCCGGGACATCAACACGGAATTCTTTGACTTTTACAAGTCCCTATACTCCAACTCGGATAAGGTATTAGTGGAAGAAATCGACTCCTTTCTCGAATCTCTTCCCCTGTCGACTCTATCCCCTGAAGCGGCGGGCTCTCTTGATTCCCCACTCACACTGGAAGAGCTGTCCGATGCTATCGATTCCCTATCCTCCGGGAAAGCTCCCGGCTCTGACGGTATCCCAGTCGAATTTTACAAATCCTATAAGTCACTTCTCCTCCCCCACCTGTTGGCTGTGTGGGAGGAGTCGGTCGAGACAGGTGTGTTCCCCCCTTCACTGCGTGAGGCCACGATCACAGTATTGCTAAAGGCCGGCAAACCTCCCTCGCATTGTGGATCGTATCGCCCGCTTTCCCTTATAAACTGCGATGCCAAAATATACGCAAAGGCCCTGGCTCTCAGGCTGGCTCCCATCCTTCCGTCCATCATTCATCCCGATCAAGCGGGCTTTGTCCCGGGGAGGTCCACCTCCCTGAACTTAAGACGCATATTTAATATAATGGACAGGATTAGCCCAGAGACTCAGGCCGTGGCGGCTACGCTGGACATGCAAAAGGCCTTCGATTCGGTCTCATGGCAGTTCCTTTGGCGGGTTCTCGAGGGCTGTAAGTTTGGGCCCGCCTTTCTCTCTTGGGTCAAGCTACTTTACTCGTCTCCCGTGGCTAGGGTCCGCACAGGTGACCATTGCTCTCCTACTTTCGGGATTGCCAGGGGGACAAGGCAGGGGTGCCCATTCTCTCCGTTGGTCTTTGCAATTGCCATAGAACCCTTTGCGGACATGCTTCGCCATCGCCACGCCCACAGAGGCCTCCGTACAGCCGGGAGAGCGGACATAGTTTCCCTATATGCGGACGACGCGTTGTTGTTCATTCGCTCTCCATCCCTCAACCTGCCCCCGGTGCTGGAGGACATCATTTATTTTGGCCGGGTCTCGGGCCTCAGGGTAAATTGCGCGAAATCCACCCTCTTCCCACTCACGGAATGCACTTCCCCCCCCCCTGATACTCTGGGATTCACATGGGCCCAATCCACATTCACGTACCTAGGGATAGCAGTAACGCGCCAACAGGCACTAACCCTTGAAGAGAACTTCCGGAAATACCTTACACTTCTGTCCGCCAAGGTCCTAGCTTGGGACAAGCTCCCGATTTCTCTTGCGGGTAGAATGGGCCTATTGAAAATGGTGGTGTTACCTCAGCTGCTCTATAAGTTTGCCAACGTACCCCTGTGGCCAGGTGCAGATTTTTTTCGTGTCCTGACTCGTACAATTTACTCCTTCCTTTGGCACTCGGGAGCGGTCCGCCTTAAATACGAGACCCTATCCACCCCCATGGCCTGGGGGGGGCTTTGGCGCCCCTGACTTCCACAAATATTGGCTAGTATCCCAGATCCAATATGTCTCCCATTGGTTTAATACAGCTGACCTCCTCCCCATGTCCGACTCGAGAAACTTGCAGTCTTCGATCGCGATATCCGCTCTCTGGTTGTGCAACCCGCTCCCCAGGTACTGGACTCGCAGAGTCCGGTCGCCTGTACATCCCTTGCATTAGCCAAGACATGGAGGCTGCTTGGAGTGGCCCACGCCTTCCACGGCAACCTCCCCCTCTGGAACTTCCTCCCGGGGGTCCCCCAGGTCACACCGCTCTCTGTTCGCCGCTGGGCCGAGGCGGGCTATGAGCTACTACGGGACGTGTTTGATCAGGGCATATTCATCGAGTGGTCGGATCTTCCCCTACCCCTGAGGAGTGACCGGGGAGTCTGGCTCCAGTACGTGTCCCTCCGTAAGACCCTTAAGCGTAATTATCCAACATTCCCTGCGCTACCTCCGGATGACCCGGCCATTGAGGAACTCACTTCCCCCTCACCCATGAAAGGTAAAATCTCCAGGCTATACTCCATGCTGCAGTCCAGATCCTTTCCAGAATTTTCCAAACTCAGGGGGTCTTGGGAGAGGGACTTGGGGGTGGAAATGTCGGATGACCGCTGGGCACATATCTGCGATCGCACGCACCGGGTGTCCTTTAATTCCCGATTTAAGCTCATTCAGTTAAAAGTTCTGCATAGGTTCCACTACACTCCGGTTAGATTGCATCGCATGTCCAGTGAGCACCCATCCAGCTGCCCTCGATGCGGGCAAGATGACGCGGACTACATCCACATGATCTGGTCCTGCCCCCGCCTCTCACAGTTCTGGGGGGCGGTTTGCTCAACGGTATCTGCTGTGATTGATCACCCCATTGACCCTTCTCCTGCACTGTGTCTCTTCCATGACCTCCCTGGTCTCCCTCGTGACTCCAAAAAATTGACTGGCCTCTGCATGCTTTTAGCGGTTCGGTCCATCCTGGTCTGCTGGCTTCGCCCCTTCCCCCCTACACATGCCCAATGGTTAAAAGCGGTTACTTGGGCCTCTGATTCCGAGGAAATGTGGTCCCGCATGCAACCTACCCATTCCAGGCCCAGGGACATCTGGCTTAGATTTCGCTCCTACTTGTCCGACCTTGACATGACTCCGGTCACTTCTCCTCCACCTGCTTCACCTCACTAGTCTGCGAGCACTTCCCATATTACTTTGGTCGGCCTCCCCTCCCCACATGTCGTTTGTAAACTCTGCTTTTCAAATCATTTAATGTGTAATCTCCGCATGACTGTATCATGATATGTAATGTCAAGTTGTACCTGCTGGGCGCTGTTTCGCCTGTTGTTCTGCTGCCACGCTGCCTAATAAAAAGAGTTTAAAAAAAAAAAAAGGATATGGGATTCATTTGGTTAAATGGGACTCACTAAGTTAGTGTGTTAATGTATATTTGTTATTATATTTGGTGCAAATAAAGTCATATGTAATATTAAGCTGAGATGAAATAATTTTGAACATGTGCTCTCTGTTCCGGAAATCTGCATTTCTCATTGGCGCGCTCTGGCTGCATTTGCCACTGCTTGCATGTGTTTCTATTTCCCTGTCTCTACATAGGCCCACTAACACTACATATGCATAATAAGCTAACAAAGCCCTGTAACTCATAGCCGTCTAGGAATTCAGAGCCTCCTCTGTACATTTACCTATACACACTGAAATGAAACATTTGTATCACTAAAGAGCAGTACAAACATGCTTCTCACCTTCAGAAAAGACAAGTGCCCTTCTTCATCAGCACAGATGTTTTTTTTTAAAAAAAACTGCATGCAGAACAGGGACTGCCCATTGCTGTGTTTGAAATGTAGGAGAGATGTAACCCTTTGTTAGGAGTGTAGTTGGTAAGGAGAAAAAATCTACCTTTAATGTTTACTTTGTGAAAGGGAGAATATTTGGATGGCATCTTCATAAATATATAACTATCATTTATGCCCTTATGGGTTACTAATGCCAATGTATCAAAACATAAAAAAGTGTCAATGCCAAAATGAGGGGAGCCATACCACACCACATATGTAAGCCCAGAGCAATGGATTTTCTCCCACCTTTCTGTGGGAGAAAATCCTCTAAAGGTACAATGTGACAGGAATCTTAACAAAAGTGCCCTATAGAATGTAAAATGTGGAAAAATATAATCTATACGGGACTATCCATGTTAAAAAGTGAAAGTTGAAATAGCCTGGTAAAAAGAAAGGCCTCATACTTGAAATCCAAATGAATTTAGGCAAGGATATTTAGATGCAGCACATGGTCATGATCTGTATGTGCCAGCAGGAAGTCCTGGGGCAGGTGGCCTGGCGCCCTTTGAAATGTTTCTCATAGGGGTCTAGGAACATTAGACTACATCACTAACTTCCATGATCTCTAATTGATCAATTTGTTATGCCTGTGGATGGTAGCACCAAGATGGTCGATTGGGAATGGTTGTGTTCTACTAAAGGAGATTGAAATATTGAATTGTGAGTCACTCAGGCTAGACCAGGGCTTTGGTTAACCTTTTGGAGGGAAAATCATACAATTCTAGGTCTTAAAGCGTAGCAGTCTATCAATATTTTTGGAAGTCAAAACACTCCCAGGCTTACATTTCTGAAAGTAAACAACTTCCATGATCAAAGAATTTGAAGTTGTTACATTTAAGTAGATGGCATATGAAGAATTATCATGCTTTCTTTTTTCCAAGGTTTGTGACAAAAAGGAAGACAACGTTGGGACTTGATTTCTAAAAGTTACATTCTGGCCCCAGAGAATGGAGGGAGCTGCTCATGGTGCATTCAATGGAAATTTTAAAAAATACCACATCCTATATATGCATACCACTGGGGCTACCCAATGGGAAGTTATATTTTAAACATAGCTGAATCTGGATATGTATGACTACGTTGGTGCTACATTTTGGATTTAAAATTCTCAAAAGTACCATAGACAGTTCTGTCAACCACAAATGACCCAGCCATACACTGTTTGAAGCATCATTGCCCCCAATGGAAAGATGCAAAATTTCTCCTGCATTGGTCTGCACAAGGAGAAAAAGGGTGTTGTTGTTTGAGCAAACAGACAAAAATCGCCGCATCTGCCACGTGCCACTAACATGTAGGTCTAAACATGGTAAACTAAATGTAAGCGTACCTCTGGATCTCTTATAATTACACAGAGTATAGAGATCAGGAGAACTAACCAAAAGAGGTGCTGCAGAGCAGGGGTAGTCATCAGGGTAGCATCAGGAACCATTCCACCTGTCCATTAAATCTTGTCCTATGTGTAATCCCACTTTCTATATCAGTTTCTGTTCTGAAAGTTGTGAATCCACTGAAAAACCTCTTTCAGAAAGTTATATTTTAACAATAATAGTGCATCTCGCTCTTGGTGTCCAGACTGCCATGCAAGTGAAAGGGCTGACTAAAAAACATTGTAAATGGCTAATTTTATTTCGGGTGCAGTACATCTCAATTTGCCTATTTACAGTCCCCATTATTTTGCAAATATAAGGTTTAACCCACAGACACATGATCATTTCAGTACAATTTATAGTTTGGCAGTTGGCATGTCCGAATTAAGTTAAAGAATATTCTTAATGTGCTTTCCATAGTGAAGGGACATTATTGTCAGTTCCTGACGGGCTAATCCCCCAACAGTCAGCTCCCATTCCCAAACTGAATTGATGAACACGCTGTGAATGTTTTCCTTCTCAGTGAGTGGACGAGGTTGTCCCTGTAACTTTTAAAAGGCAAACATGAGGGAGGGAGAATTGAAAAGTCTTCCAACAAGGACACTACATGCCAGTTCTGTTTTTATCAACTCTGTTATCTGATTGCATTATCATAAGAACATAGTGACATATACACAACATTGTTTTTCTTCCAGTTTTGGAGTTGGGTCAATACAGTGTTCATGATTAGTGACCAGGTCCTCCACTTCTTTTGCTTAATGTGGCCGCAAAGTTTCAAGAATTGCTCATTTAGAAAGTTGTCTATTTGAGATTTTGGCTGCTTACTCTTTCTGTACAACTTAGTGTACAGTCTAAGCAAATGATGGAAAACCACAATGTGTGGACATAGCAATTCTCAAGTGCTATAATGTATTCTGAATTTAAAATTCACTTCACATGTCTTTGATTGAAAGAGTCAAAACTACAGCATCACCACAGGAAAGTGAATTTCATACCTAAACACCCACATGGGACAATTGACCTTTTTTGAAAAACCATATACAAATATAAAAATATAACTAATCAATTGGTTATATGAATAATAGTCAGTCAAATATACTTTATTTACCCACAGTGCCAGAAAAGAAAGTACATGAATACAGTAACATCATATATAAGAACAATACATATACAAATATATGACAGCTCATTGTTGTTATTATTTTTATTATTATTATTAGTATCATTATTATTTATCTTTTCATGATTGCCTAGGTTATTTTAAAATCTTATCTATTCTTTCATCACAAAATTCAGTTAAGCTTTTCTTCTTCTCCATGCACTTGATAAATAATTTGAGGTAGTGAACACCACGTCTGGGGAAAGGGAGCTCTTGCAGAGAGCTTTTGCTCTATTTACAAGTCTCAGCCCATGTTCTGTAGACAGCATGTTCAGTTACTTTGTGAAATTCTCGTATATTCAGGACAAATAAATAGAAAGTGCTGAGGAGATTCATAAATTCCATTACGGAAGGGGCAACAGTTGGTCCCTGTTTTATATCATATATTTGTTACAGGGGCTAAAGGGAGAAAATGTAGTCTCATTTTTATGAACCGTTTACGAGCATGGGAAAATGTTATGTCCATTATGTATCTTTCACAATTACCAGGGTAATTCATAGAATTTCGCAGAAAAGTGTCGCAAGCGGCTGGCGCAGAGTGTCCGCGTGCGATTGTGTGCGCCAGGCACGTGCGCTAAAACCGATTTCCGCGCACAGCGTATTCATGGATTCCATGCTCCCAAACCAGCCGTGGTGCAGAGAATCGCAGCGACCCTGCAGCAGCGCCAGTAACGCCCCCAAGAACGCCTTCGCGCAAGGAAAAGCCATCAACATCGCTAAATCATCGCAAAGGGCTGCGCTAACCCTGGACCAGTTTACAGGGCTGCCAAACAAGGAACGCAAAGCGGGCAACCTTCATATCAGGAGTACGCGGGAAGTTTTACACGCGATTAGCCAGGGTACGTGTATTACAGGGGTACGCGGGAAGTTCAACACGCGATAGTCCAGGGAACGTGTATTACAGGGGTACGCGGGAAGTTCAACACGCGATTGTCCAGGGAACGTGTATTACAGGGGTACGCGGGAAGTCTTACATGCGATTAGCCAGGGCACGTGTAATACAGGGGTACGCGGGAATTATCACACGCGATTTGGCAGGGTACGTGAATTACAGGGGTGTGTGGGAATTATCACATGCCATTTTGCTGGGTACGTGTATTACAGGGGTGCGTGGGAATTATCACACGCGATTAGGCTGGGTGGGTCCTCGCAGGTGTTCCCTGTACACCCTCCACGGCCCCTGCAGGCAGCCCACAAAACAGGGGACTACCCTGCACACCTGCTCATGTCCCCCTGCTCCCCCACCCCCCAGCCACCAGGGGCACCCACCACCAGGCCCCCACCCATGTCTCCTACCACCCCCACCCCCCAGCAGTGCAGGGGCAGCCTCCACCAGGCCCCCACTCATGTCTCCCACCACCCCCACCCCCCAGCAGTGCAGGGGCATCCTCCACCAGGCCCCCACCCATGTCTCCCACAACCCCCACCCCCCAGCAGTGCAGCGGCAGCCTCCACCAGGCCCCCACTCATGTCTCCCACCACCCCCACACCCCAGCCACCAGGGGCAGCCTCCACCAGGCCCCCACCCATGTCTCCCACCACCCCCACCCCCCAGCACTGTGGGGCACCTGCCAGCAGGCCCCCACCCATGTCACCAACCACCCCCACCCCCCAGCAGTGCAGGGGCAGCCTCCACCAGGCCCCCGCTCATGCCCGACTCATGTCTCCCACCACCCCCACCCCCTAGCACTGTGGGGCACCTGCCAGCAGGCCCCCACCCATGTCACCCACCACCCCCACCCCCCAGCCACCAGGGGCACCCACCACCAGGCCCCCACCCATGTCTCCTACCACCCCCACCCCCAGCAGTGCAGGGGCAGCCTCCACCAGGCCCCCACCCATGTCACCCACCACCCCCAACCCCCAGCAGTGCAGGGGCAGCCTCCACCAGGCCCCCACTCATGTCTCCCACCACCCCCACCCCCCAGCCACCAGGGGCAGCCTCCACCAGGCCCCCACTCATGCCCGACTCATGTCTCCCACCACCCCCACCCCCCAGCACTGTGGGGCACCTGCCAGCAGGCCCCCACCCATGTCACCCACCACCCCACCCCCCAGCCACCAGGGGCACCCACCACCAGGCCCCCACCCATGTCTCCTACCACCCCCACCCCCAGCAGTGCAGGGGCAGCCTCCACCAGGCCCCCACCCATGTCACCCACCACCCCCACCCCCCAGCAGTGCAGGGGCAGCCTCCACCAGGCCCACACTCATGTCCCCTATCACCCCCACCCCCCCCCGCCACCAGGGGCACCCTCCACCAGGCCCCCACTCATGTCTCCCAGCGTGCTACGTGTATTTCAGGGGTGCGCGGGAAGTTCCACTCGCGAATAGCCTGGGCGCGTGTATTTCAGGGGTGCGCGGGAAGTTCCACACGCGAATAGCCTGGGCGCATGCATTTCAGGGGCGCGCGGGAAGTTTCACACGCGATTTTAGCAGGGTACGTGTATTTCAGGGGTGCGCGGGAATTCTCACACGCGAGTTGGCTTGGTACGTGTATTACAGGGGTGCGTGGGAAGTTACACACGCGATTAGGCTGGGTGGGTCCTCACAGGTGTTCCCTGTACACCCTCCACGGCCCCTGCAGGCAGCCCACAAAACAGGGGACTACCCTGCACACCTGCTCATGTCCCCCTGCACCCCCACCCCCCAGCAGTGCAGGGGCAGCCTCCACCAGGCCCCCACCCATGTCTCCCACCACCCCCACGCAGTGCAGGGGCAGCCTCCACCAGGCCCCCACCCATGTCTCCCACCACCCCCACCCCCCAGCAGTGCAGGGGCATCCTCCACCAGGCCCCCACCCTTGTCTCCCACCACCCCCACCCCCCAGCAGTGCAGGGGCAGCCTCCACCAGGCCCCCACTCATGTCTCCCACCACCCCCACCCCCCAGCCACCAGGGGCAGCCTCCACCAGGCCCCCACCCATGTCTCCCACCACCCCCACCCCCCAGCACTGTGGGGCACCTGTCAGCGGGCCCCCACCCATGTCACCCACCACCCCCACCCCCCAGCAGTGCAGGGGCAGCCTCCACCAGGCCCCCACTCATGTCTCCCACCACCCCCACCCCCCAGCCACCAGGGGCACCCTCCACCAGGCCCCCACTCATGCCCGACTCATGTCTCCCACCACCCCCACCCCCCAGCAGTGCAGGGGCATCCTCCACCAGGCCCCCACCCATGTCTCCCACCACCCCCACCCCCCAGCAGTGCAGGGGCAGCCTCCACCAGGCCCCCACCCATGTCTCCCACCACCCCCACGCACTGTGGGGCACCTGCCAGCAGGCCCCAACCCATGTAACCCACCACCCCCACCCCCCAGCAGTGCAGGGGCATCCTCCACCAGGCCCCCACCCATGTCTCCCACCACCCCCACCCCCCAGCAGTGCAGGGGCAGCCTCCACCAGGCCCACACTCATGTCCCCTATCACCCCCACCCCCTCGCCACCAGGGGCACCCTCCACCAGGCCCCCACTCATGCCCGACTCATGTTTCCCACCACCCCCACCCCCCAGCAGTGCAGGGGCATCCTCCACCAGGCCCCCACCCATGTCTCCCACCACCCCCACCACCCAGAAGTGCAGGGGCATCCTCCACTAGGCCCCCACCCATGTCTCTCACCACCCCCCAGCACTGTGGGGCACCTGCCAGCAGGCCCCAACCCATGTCACCCACCACCCCCACCCCCCAGCAGTGCAGGGGCATCCTCCACCAGGCCCACACTCATGTCCCCTATCACCCCCACCCCCCCGCCACCAGGGGCACCCTCCACCAGGCCCCCACTCATGTCTCCCAGCGTGCTACGTGTATTTCAGGGGTGCGCGGGAAGTCCCACTCGCGAATAGCCTGGGCGCGTGTATTTCAGGGGTGCGCGGGAAGTTCCACACGCGAATAGCCTGGGCGCATGCATTTCAGGGGTGCGCGGGAAGTCTTACACGCGATTTCAGCAGGGTACGTGTATTTCAGGGGTGCGCGGGAATTCTCACACGCGATTTGGCTTGGTACGTGTATTACAGGGGTGCGTGGGAAGTTACACACGCGATTAGGCTGGGTGGGTCCTCACAGGTGTTCCCTGTACACCCTCCACGGCCCCTGCAGGCAGCCCACAAAACAGGGGACTACCCTGCACACCTGCTCATGTCCCCCTGCACCCCCACCCCCCAGCAGTGCAGGGGCAGCCTCCACCAGGCCCCCACCCATGTCTCCCACCACCCCTACCCCCCAGCAGTGCAGGGGCAGCCTCCACCAGGCCCCCACCCATGTCTCCCACCACCCCCACCCCCCAGCAGTGCAGGGGCAGCCTCCACCAGTCCCCCACTCATGTCTCCCACCACCCCCACCCCCCAGCCACCAGGGGCAGCCTCCACCAGGCCCCCACCTATGTCTCCCACCACCCCCACCCCCCAGCACTGTGGGGCACCTGCCAGCAGGCCCCCACCCATGTCACCCACCACCCCCACCCCCCAGCAGTGCAGGGGCAGCCTCCACCAGGCCCCCACTCATGTCTCCCACCACCCCCACCCCCCAGCCACCAGGGGCACCCTCCACCAGGCCCCCACTCATGCCCGACTCATGTCTCCCACCACCCCCACCCCCCAGCAGTGCAGGGGCATCCTCCACCGGGCCCCCACCCATGTCTCCCACCACCCCCACCCCCCAGCACTGTGGGGCACCTGCCAGCAGGCCCCCACCCATGTCACCCACCACCCCCACCCCCCAGCAGTGCAGGGGCATCCTCCACCAGGCCCCCACCCATGTCTCCCACCACCCCCACCCCCCAGCAGTGCAGGGGCAGCCTCCACCAGGCCCCCACCCATGTCACCCACCACCCCCACCCCCCAGCAGTGCAGGGGCAGCAGGCAGTCAGGCAGCAGCAGGTGGGAGCGTGCTCGGGGCTCTGGGGGGCAGTAGTTCGGCCTTCCGGGCAGGAGCGTGGTATTCCGTGTGCGTACGCGTGGCCAGCTTGGTACGGAGTGATTTGGCACGTGAAAATCCTGCACGTCAGCGTGAAAACCGAGGAAAGGCCCTCAGCGCGTAAGCGCGTCTGTGACGTGACCCGCACAGGTGTTTCCCACACAGCACGTGATGACAGAGCACACGTGGAAAGACTGCACGTCAGAGTGTAATCGCGTGTGATTGGTGGAAATGGCCCTACACGCAGAAGTGACAAAGCGTGTGATTGGTGGAAATGGCCCTACACGCAGAAGTGACAAAGCGTGTAATTGGTGGAAATGGCCCTACACGCAGAAGTGACAAAGCATGTAATTGGTGGAAATGGCCCTAGCGCGTACACGCCGCGTAAGTGACGCTGGACGTGTGGGCCTGTATAAAAGGTACGTGTAGAACACGTTTTCCTTGTACGTGCTTTTCGTGGAGAGCGAGTGGGTGAATTCTGTACTTCTTGTCGTTTCACACGCGATTTACTTCACGACGTTTCAAGTTCGTATTCCCTGTTACCTCTGACAGCTTTTTCTCTTTTTTCTCTTTTACTGGTTTACCTGGGCCTGTTCCCTCAAACAGTGTTCCCTTCTACTGTTGTCCTGTCTCCTCAGACAGCGTACAAATCTTCTTTTGGCGGGGGTGTTGCCAACCAAACGTGCTCCTTTTACACGCTCGTTTACCAGGCAGACGATGAGTCACGCACGTATCTAACATCTGTGCTTGCCCCGTGTGTAGCCTACCCCTTCAGAGGTCATTCTAGGCTGCGTGTGACACGCATACGTTCATTCTTGTGTTACTGGGTGCCACAGCGTAGTCCAGGTTTTTCTTTCTGCACACGTGGTCTAGGAGGGGTTGCGTGCACGTCATCTCCCTTTTTTGGGCCTCCTGTGCGTTGCGTGACCCGTCATCTTTCCCCAGGGGTTACATTCAGCCTTGCTAGAGCACTAGGGCACAATTACCATCTGGTACCCAACCCCTTTGACCCCCAATTGCCCAGGACAATAGTCTACATCCACTCCCATACGCACATTAACATCAGTGCCATGGCTGGGAGGTGAGGATTCCGTAAGGGTGGCAAAGGTGGAAGAGCCACAAGTGGTGGCCGTGGTGGATCCGGTAGGGGACGTGGTCGTAACTTGCAGGGTGAGCCTGTCCCCCCATGTGTGGAGGACCAGTCACGGGCACCCATAATCCCCCCCCTCTCCCCCCCTTCCGTTGAGGCTGATGTGGCTGACACCATCCATGCTCAGCCCTTGTTGGACCAGCCCATTGTGGCACCAGACCTGGCTGACTCCATGGCTGACTTCCAGGTCAGCAGGGCTACGACACGTGCGCTGGTGCACGTTGATGCCATCATGCCACGTGGATCTGGGGCAGCAAGGTCATCTGCTGCACCAAGGAGGCAGGGCGGAGAGGCTGCAGGGGCAGCTGCGGCTCCATCCACCCCAGCCCTCACACACCCAGCCAGGACAGTGTCGGTCCTAGTCCATGCTGCTGACATTCCCCCTGACACCATCACACTAGAGCCAATGCCTGCACCAACTCCCATGCTGAGTGTGCAATCCCACACTCCTGATACAGAGTCCACCAGGGCTCCTGCCCCTAGTGTCCAGAGCGGCGCAGGACACTCAGGATCACCACCACCTTCCAAGCGGAAGAGGAAGAGTGCTCGTCCGGCACAGGCTGATGCCCCAGACACGGCTACACAGCCCGGCCCGTCCAGGAAGCCCAGCTTCACGGATGACGAACTGAATGCACTTGTCGAGTATGTGTCCGGACATGACAACGAGATGGTCATTGTTGCAGGATCCAAGACCACACCCGCACAACTCCAGGCACACTGGCAGACCGTTGCGGACATCGTAAGTGCCCATGGAATCGTGAGGCGCACAGCCAATGATTGCTATAAGCGCTGGAATGACCTAAAGCGCAGGGCAAAGAGTAAGCTGGCCTCAAGTCATGCCGCAACTCTAGTGACTGGAGGTGGGTCTCCAGTAGTAGACATGGAACTCACTCCACATGAGTCAGTCGCTGGGACATACGTCACGGAGGAACAGATCCAAGGCGTGGGAGATCTGGCTGATTACGAGGCATTGTCCGGTGAGTGCACATGCATGTGTGTGTCATCCATGTGCATGGTGTGTGTGTGAGGGCTTCTGTTTGTGTGCCAGGTGAGAGTGTGTGCGCCTGAGTCGTATGGGTCAGCCATGTGCTTCATGCAATACTTCCTGCGCAGCTGCATTTGGCCATACCAGTATCCCTTCTGCCAACAGTAGACATCTAGCCCAACTGCACGCCAGTTGCCCTTGAAGTGTCACCTTGCCACAACATTGTTGCTTATTTTTCACTGTTCATTCAGTCAGATTGTTTGCATTCCCCCACTTTTACTAGCCATGTCGCTGTCCACTAGTCACATGTCTGACATGGCTATGGTGAAGTGGAGTGACTTTGTTACCTGGATATCATTTGTACACACATGTCCCTGTGCAATTGGACCATTTCAGACTGGCAGCTCCAGGTGAAAAATCTGACCTGTTAGAATTAGAAAAGCAATTACATGTGGGAACTGGACTGAATGAATAGGTGCTGCCCTCCTCTCCATCTTCACTCAATAGCAATGGTACATGCCATCTGTGTGATGGCATGTGTGTTTCACCTGGCAATCACAGGCCAATGTGTGATGCCACTGCCAGGCAGCATGCAGAAAATGTGTTCATTTTCCATCTTGGTGTCATCAGTGTGTGCCATTTGCCTGCACTTCATACGCAGTGAGGGTGCATGCATGGGAGGGTTTTAGTCATGTGGGACATGTGTCAATCAAGTACTGGTTCTCTTGCTTCTCAGCCCTCATTGTGTGCCATGGTGCTAATGCCTGTTTCCATTTCTTTGTTTTCATGTCTTTGCAGGGGAAGACGCACCTGATACTGCTGGGGTTGTGGAGATGGTGCAGACCCAGGAGGGGTCCGAGGGCCGACCAACCACCAGTGAGGGACGTGGTGTGGTGGTGGGGGAGAACCCACAAGTGCTGCAGGTCGTGCTCTCAAGGGGTGTCTCTGGCTGCACCTCCCCGAGCTGTACTCAGGTGTTGATTCGGATGAGACCTACGTGCCGTCGCAGGTGAGTGTTCCAGGGAGGGATTCTGTTCTGTCTCACCCACCTGCACCAGGGTCAGAACCCTCCATGGGGATGTCAGTGTTGGCAGCTACGCCTTTGGTGGTTACGGATGCAGGGTCACACTCCGCGACATCTGATCCTGTTCCTGGGCCAGCAGATCAGAGGGGGAATGCAGTCCTGCAGCCTCAGGCAGTGCCGGCACAGCAAGGCGCAGTTCGCCTTGCCCCAGACAGGTGTGGTGCCCGCCGACGTGGTGGCCGTACGCCACCTGGCAATACCGCATGGGAGCAATCCATTTACGGTATGGCAACCCAACAGGCTGCATCATCCGAGATGATGGCTCAGGCCATGGATAGGGTGGCCACTTCCATTGTCCCCCCAGAAAGGCTGATGGAGCGACTAGAGCAGGCAACCGACTCCATCTGCCAGTCACACAGGGAGGACATGTTGGGGTCCAACAGGGACAGGCGGGCGGCACTGGCGACTCTGCAGGAGGCCATCTCCATTGAGTCCCAGGGCCACAGGGAAGCCCTGAGGCAGGAGCTCCTTCACCTCAGGACGACTCTTGTTGAGCTTGAGGCTTCAACACACCAAAGGACAGAACAGCAGCTGGAGCGTCTCACCCGTACGCTCTCAGCTGAGATGCAGGCAACGAGGGCGGAGGTCCGGGCATCCCGTGAGTTGTTGCATGGGGACCTCCGCACACTCATCCTCCAGAACCAGACCTACCACACCCGCATGCTTGCAGCCATGGAGGAGCAGACTAGGGCCTTGCGTGGGCTGCCTCCCATAGTGCAACCACCTCCGGATGCAGCTGCACAGGGTGATAATAGCGACAGCAGTGATACTCCCACAACAGGGTAGCAGTGTGGGCCATGAGCCCATGGAGGTGTTTTATTTTCCCAGGATCCACGCAGGTGGGTTCTGGTGTGCATCCTGTCCTCGGACCTCCTGGGTGGCCTCCCCAACCCCCCCGGACCCATCAATGGCCATTTTTGATTGTTTCTTATTTTTATTTTTATTGTTATTTATTTTATTGCCTATTTTTTTGGGACGATTTGTTGGCTTCCGTGGTTCCTGTGGGCATACGCTGCATTGTGGCTGGGCACATGCAGGCTTGTAATGTATTTGGTTCAGATGCTTGGGTTTGAGTCACACACACCCCCTCCTGCTTCCCGTTTCCATGGGCTTGCAAAGGGTGTGCCCAAGTGACAGTGAATTACACAGTGACGTTGGACTCCCATGAGCTGTGTGGGCAGTCTGTAGTCAATACTGTGTATACATTCCTAGTGCATATTGCTGTTGTGTTGTACACTGCATGTTGCATTGATGTGTAACTCATCTTCTGTGTCTACCTCCCAATTTGCAGGTCCCTTCCTCATGTCTACACAAGGACCTCTAGTCTGGAGATGGGGTCCATGTTGGCAGCAGTGCACCTACAACTCTACATGGCGCCAACACTGCACAGTTGGTGGTGGTGGGAGTGCAGGCATTTCCAGGTGGTGAGACTACTAATATGTAAAATTTGTGATGTCATGTTAATGGTAGTACGTGCTCAAGTATGTTGTTGGTCCAGCATTGCTGTGAGCATTTCAGGTGTTGCAGGTTTCTAATAGGGACACTGTACATAGTGACAATAGTGTCATGTTGTGGGGATTACTTTGTTTACCTGCAAATAGCATGACATGGCACGGTGTGTCGTGTGGCGGTGCTGGGGTTGGGTTGGCTGACATGGCACTGTCCTCTTGTTGCATTTTGCAAGTGGGTATTCTTTTTAGCTGCTTGAATGTGTAACTCCACAAAACTGCATTGGTGGTGTCTGTGTGGGTAGGGATGCACACATTGTGACACTTCCAGGTGAACAATCTCAGGCTGATATGGTATTCACGGTTCATTCTCCAGACATTCAGGATCAGTGTCAGGTTGAGTCATCATTGATTGTCAGATGGAATGTGCCAGGGCAGTGTGCACTCCACAGGGGTGTGATTTCTATGTGAAGTAATTAGCCACTAGCTGTGTACGGGCTGCCTCCCCACGTGCCCTTTCCCCTCCCATGCGCAGCGGCTGTGCATGTGGTTGGGGATGTGGGGCCACCACCATGTCCACGGCCAGGCCCCGGCGTGTTGCAACGTTGTGCAGGACACATGCTGCCACTATGATCCTGCACACTACTGGGGGAGCGTATAACAGCTGCCCGCCAGAACGGTCAAGGGAGCGAAAGCGTGACTTTAGCACTCCGAATGTGCGCTCCACTATGCCCCGGGTTGTAATGTGGGCTGTGTTATATCTTACCTCGGGTGGCGTGGTGGGGTTCCGAATTGGCGTCATCATGTGGGGGCTGAGAGGGTAGGCACTGTCCCCTGTGGAGGTGGTGATTGGTATCATTGGTGGGGTTGTGACCTTGCTCAGTATTCAACATGCATGCATGTGCAGTGGCATACATACTCACCAAGCAGCCATGTATCGCCATGCCGCCCAGCATCTAGGTCCCGGCATAGGGTGGACATTCGGTAAATGAAGCTGTCGTGGGTGGAGCCGGGATAGTTGGCATATACTGAGGTGATGATTCCCTTGGCATTACATACTACCTGCACGTTGATGGAATGCCAGTGCTTGCGGTTCCTATAGATGTGCTCAGATGCCCTGGGGGGACGTAGAGCCACATGGGTGCAGTCGATGGCACCTAGCACTTTGGGGAATCGTGCCACACCGTAAAAATCCAGGGCGGCAGCATGCCTTTCTGCAGGTGTTCTGGGCAGGTATATGTGCCTGCGGACTGATGGGCGTGCAGTGATGATGTTCAAGACCTGGTGTAGGCAGCGTGACTGGGTGGCCTGTGACACCCCACCCACTATGGCACTTGTCCGCTGAAATGATCCAGTGGCTAAGAAGTGCTGGCCCTGACTATCCTCCTCCTCCTCCTTTGGTAGCCCACTGCCACTGCTGCTAGGAACGGTATGTTCATCCTGGCGTCTGGCTTGTTATTGTTAAAGTGCGCAAATTCATGCTTTGCGCGTGTTCTAGGCGAGCGTGTGACCCGCGCACCACTGGAATCCAGTTCCCAGTCCAATAGCGTGTGGAAATTCACACGCACAACGGGATACAGGTGCGCTGACGTACTTGCGTGTGTAAGTGCCTGCGCACCCCTGAAATACACGTACATAGGCCAATCGCATGTACGCGCACTTTTGTCCAATTACACGCGATGACACTCTGACGTGCAGTATTTACACGTGTGCTCCGTCATCACGTGCTGGGTGGGGAACACCCGTGCGGGTCACGTCACATACGCGCTTACGCGCTGAGGGACTCTGGACCAATAGAATCGCGTATGCGTGCTTACGCGCTTACGCGCTAAGGGCCTTTCCTCGGATTTCACGCTGACGTGCCGAATTTTCACGTGCCAAATCACTCCGTATCAAGCTGGCCACGTGAAAACACACGGAAGACCACGCTCCTGCCCAGAAGGCCGAGTTACTGCCCCCCGTGCCCCGAGCAGCCTCCCACGTGCCATCTGCTGCTGCCTGCCTGCCTGCCTGCTGCCACCATGCCCTGCCATTTGGTGCCTGCACATCAGCCATCTGCAGGGGTCCAGTTGCTGTGTCCACCCCTGCTGGAACTGAAGACTCCCGACTGGGATTACATCGCTCCACAGCCCAGCCCCAGGACCCAGTTGCCCACCCACACCTGCCTCTGGGGTTAGCATGTCGGGCACTTCCACATCTGGCACGAGTGGCAACCCCAGGCCAGAGGGGCAGAGCGGCACCAGCTTCACTGCCACCGAAGTTGGTGTCCTGGTGGAGCATGTCCTGGGGCAGTATGATGCCCTCTTTGGATCGTCCCGCGCCAGCAAGGATGGACGGGAAAGGATCTGGGCCGACTGTGTGGTTGCCATCAACGCGGAGGGGGTGGCAACCCGCAACGTCCAGAAGATCAAGAAGCGCTGGGAGGACTTGAGGTCCAGGACCCTTGTGAAGGCCCGGCGCCTCGTGGAGTGGGGCCGGGGCCGCATGAGTTCCATCCAGATGAGGGTCCTGGAACGCGTACGCCCAGCGCTCCACGCCCAGATCCTTGAGAGGGAGGCCCGTCTGGAGTTGAGCGGTAAGTGTCCAAGCATTACTGTGTGACACAGGGCATGTTGCTGTGTGCTGGGTCTATGATACTTGCCTGTATGTGTGCCATAGGCCATGTATGCATGTATGTGTGCATGGACATCATGGTAATGCATGTGCAACCAGTGATGTGTGACCCACATGGTTGTTGCATGTGTTCAAATGCCGCATGGGGACCCCTATGCAGATTTTGAACATGAGAGCATGCCAGTCTCTGTACCGGGACATGGGTGGGGGTGAGGGATGGGTGCTGATGCCAGGTACATATGTGGTAGCCATGTCTGTGTGGCTGACCTGCGTGTCTGTGACTTGTGCATGCCATGGATGCATGACACATGTGTTTGACAATGCACAGATTCAGTGAAGCAGCCAAATTGCCCTTGTATCCGCTGTGTTTGTTGTGTTTGGGGCCAGATGTATGTGACTGAGGTGAAGTGTGTGCATGTGAAAGGCATGAGCCATGATGCATGTGAGTTCCATATCATTGAATGTTTCAAGAGTCCATTGGACATGCATGGAAATGTCCATGGCATGCAGCATGCCTGTTACTGTGTGTGTTTTGCCTGGACTGACCCATGTGTTGTGGAGGGACATGATGGAAGTGTACTTTGACAGTGGTGGTCATCTGCTATTGCTTCCTGTCTAGGGGACCATTGTACAGTACCCTGATGCTTGTGTTCTTTGTCTCCCTCTACGCAGCGGCTAGTGAAGAAGAGGGCGGAGACGGCGCTGTGGAGCAAGGCGGCGGGGATGCCCCCACGGCTGCAGCGGAAGGGGTGGGTGAGCCCCCACAGGGGCCTGCTACGGTGGGAGACGGTGAGGAGCCATCCAGGTTGGTGGTTTGCACAGAGGAGGAGGAGGCCGCCACTGGGGCACACATGGGGCCTGGTGGGGGCATCCCTGCTGGTGCAAGTGGTGCAGTCCAGGGCCAGGGGCAGGAGGCAGCACAGGTCACCATGGAGGGGCCTGTGCATGTCGCTGTCCCTGACCCTGTGAGTGCACCACCATGCACCAGCAGGGATGCCCCGTCCCAGGCCCGTCCGCAGGTAGAGGGGATGTCCATGTCACCTGACTCCCCTCCACCTGCGGACGTGGGAACCCCTGGCCGTGCGGAGAAGGTCCTGATTGGGGTCGCGATGCGCACGGCTGTGATTCGTGATGTCGTGCGTGCTTCCCGGGAGGAGCACGCACGTCATCACGAAGTGCACCGTGCCGACGTGGCCCAATTGGGATCGGCCATGTTCGGGGGTTTCCTGCATGTGTTGGACAATGTGGCGGCCCTCTCCTCCTCTGTGCAGGCTATACACCAGTCGTTCTCCTTGCCGTCTTCCAGCCCAGATGCCACCAGGGCCCCCTGTGGACCTGCCCCGACCAATGCAGCCAGCTCGGTGGGGATCCCATCCCTGCCACAGTTGGGAGTCGGAGGTCCAGCAGGGGTGGACAACACAGCAACTGGACCCCAGCAGATGGAAGATGTGACAGCATCATCAGGCAGGGCACGTGCACGACGGCGTCGGTGGTTTCCATCAGCCTGGATGCCGTCGTGCTGGCAGAGGCAGTGGCGTCGGAGGCAGCAGCGGGCTCGACGTGGGAGGCATCATGGCTCGGGGCCATCAAGATCAGAGGGGCAGGCATCGGCCGGAGGGCAGGGCAACCCTGGGATGGTGGTGTCTTCCGTGTGGGAGCAGTTGGTCCAGCGGATAGGTGCGGAGCGGCAGCGGGCGGAAGAGGAGCGGCTCGCCATGGTCAGGGCGGAGTTCTCCATGCGTCGGGCGTTGAGGCGGGCTGAGTGCCTCGAGGAAGCTCGCAGGGAGTTTGAGCTGAACATGGGGTTATCCCTGCGAGACCTCGGGGCCAGGACAGAGTCCCGCCTCCAGGACATCGACATGGAGTTCGATGATGCCCTGGCCAGCAACATCAACAAGTGAGCCGCAGGACTTGCCCGCTGCCTTTGTATATAGTTAGTTAGTGTTAGGTTTCCTTTATTTGTTTTTATTATTTTGGACCGCTCGGACAATGGCCACTTTTTTGTATATATTTTTTTCATTAGGTAGTAGTAGGTTTCCTTTATGGTGTTGGGCTCATGGACCCTGGTACATTCCTGTATTTAGTTTGTTTTTTGAAGGAACATTTTCTTTTTTTCATTATTGTGTTCACCATGTGGAAATGGTTTTTCATTCTTTTCCTTCTACTTGATATTGCTTTGGTCAACATTTGTTTTTGTATTCCTTTTTCTTTTTTTGATTTTTACTTTTGTTCTCCGACATGGACCATTTATTTTGTTATCCACATAGTTGTATGTTTGATTTGTTTACTTATTTTTAATCTTTAATACATTTTTTATTTTTACTTCCACTTGTGTTATTTTGTCTTTGGTTTCATACATGTCATGATATGGGTTTTGACATTCACTTGCAGCCATTGTGTATGTGTGTGTGACGGACATGTGTTCATTTACATACTTGCCATTGGGGTTGTGTCATGTAATTGCATTCACTATGTGGGTGGATGCAATCCTTGAATGGGTGTTTGTGCTGGGTATGCTGCCCATTACTGCCATGATTGTGTATCGTCAGGACCTGGGGGCAGGGGGACATGGGTGGGGGCCTGGTGGAGGGTGCCCCTGGTGGCTGGGGGGTGGGGGTGGTGGGTGACATGGGTGGGGGCCTGCTGGCAGGTGCCCCACAGTGCTGGGGGGTGGGGGTGGGGGTGGTGGGTGACATGAGTGGGGGCCTGGTGGAGGGTGCCCCTGGTGACTGGGGGGGTGGGGGTGTTAGGGGACATGATTGGGGGCCTGGTGGGGGCTGCCCCTGCACTGCTGGGGGGTGGGGGTGGTGGGAGACATGGGTGGGGGCCTGGTGGAGGCTGCCCCTGGTGACTGGGGGGGTGGGGGTGGTGGGAGACATGAGTGGGGGCCTGGTGGAGGGTGCCCCTGGTGGCGGGGGGGTGGGGGTGATAGGGGACATGAGTGGGGGCCTGGTGGGGGCTGCCCCTGGATGCTGGGGGGTGGGGGTGGTGGGTGACATGGGTGGGGGCCTGGTGGAGGGTGCCCCTGGATGCTGGGGGGTGGGGGTGGTGGGAGACATGAGTGGGGGCCTGCTGGCAGGTGCCCCACAGTGCTGGGGGGTGGGGGTGGTGGGTGACATGGGTGGGGGCCTGGTGGAGGTTGCCCCTGGTGGCTGGGGGGTGGGGGTGGTGGGTGACATGGGTGGGGGCCTGCTGGCAGGTGCCCCACAGTGCTGGGGGGTGGGGGTGGTGGGTGACATGGGTGGGGGCCTGCTGGCAGGTGCCCCACAGTGCTGGGGGGTGGGGGTGGTGGGAGACATGATTTGGACATGGGTGGGGGCCTGGTGGAGGCTGCCCCTGCACTGCTGGGAGGTGGGGGTGGTGGGAGACATGAGTGGGGGCCTGGTGGAGGCTGCCCCTGGTGACTGGGGGGGTGGGGGTGGTGGGAGACATGAGTGGGGGCCTGGTGGAGGGTGCCCCTGGTGGCGGGGGGGTGGGGGTGATAGGGGACATGAGTGGGGGCCTGGTGGGGGCTGCCCCTGGATGCAGGGGGGTGGGGGTGGTGGGTGACATGGGTGGGGGCCTGGTGGAGGGTGCCCCTGGTGGCTGGGGGGTGGGGATGGTGGGTGACATGGGTGGGGGCCTGCTGGCAGGTGCCCCACAGTGCTGGGGGGTGGGGGTGGTGGGTGACATGAGTGGGGGCCTGGTGGAGGCTGCCCCTGGTGACTGGGGGGGTGGGGGTGGTGGGAGACATGAGTGGGGGCCTGGTGGAGGGTGCCCCTGGTGGCGGGGGGGTGGGGGTGGTGGGTGACATGGGTGGGGGCCTGCTGGCAGGTGCCCCACAGTGCTGGGGGGTGGGGGTGGTGGGTGACATGAGTGGGGGCCTGGTTTAGGCTGCCCCTACACTGCTGGGGGGTGAGGGTGGTGGGTGACATGGGTGGGGGCCTGGTGGAGGCTGCCCCTGGTTGCTGGGGGGTGGGGGTGCAAGGGGACATGAGTGGGGGCCTGGTGGAGGCTGCCCCTGGATGCTGGGGGGTGGGGGTGGTGGGTGACATGGGTGGGGGCCTGGTGGAGGGTGCCCCTGGTGACTGGGGGGGTGGGGGTGATAGGGGACATGATTGGGGGCCTGGTGGGGGCTGTCCCTGCACTGCTGGGGGGTGGGGGTGGTGGGAGACATGGGTGGGGGCCTGGTGGAGGCTGCCCCTGGTGACTGGGGGGGTGGGGGTGGTGGGAGACATGAGTGGGGGCCTGGTGGAGGGTGCCCCTGGTGGCGGGGGATGGGGGTGATAGGGGACATGAGTGGGGGCCTGGTGGGGGCTGCCCCTGGATGCTGGGGGGTGGGGGTGGTGGGTGACATGGGTGGGGGCCTGGTGGAGGGTGCCCCTGGTGGCTGGGGGGTGGGGGTGGTGGGTGACATGGGTGGGGGCCTGCTGGCAGGTGCCCCACAGTGCTGGGGGGTGGGGGTGGTGGGTGACATGAGTGGGGGCCTGGTGGAGGCTGCCCCTGGTGACTGGGGGGGTGGGGGTGGTGGGAGACATGAGTGGGGGCCTGGTGGAGGGTGCCCCTGGATGGTGGGGGGTGGGGGTGGTGGGAGACATGAGTGGGGGCCTGCTGGCAGGTGCCCCACAGTGCTGGGGGGTGGGGGTGGTGGGTGACATGGGTGGGGGCCTGGTGGAGGTTGCCCCTGGTGGCTGGGGGGTGGGGGTGGTGGGAGACATGAGCAGGTGTGCAGGGTAGTCCCCTGTTTTGTGGGCTGCCTGCAGGGGCCGTGGAGGGTGCACAGGGAACACCTGTGAGGACCCACCCAGCCTAATCGCGTGTGTAACTTCCCACGCACCCCTGTAATACACGTACCAAGCCAAATCGCGTGTGATAATTCCCGCGCACCCCTGAAATACACGCGCCCAGGCTATTCGCGTGTGGAAATTCCCGCGCACCCCTGAAATACACGTACCCTGCTGTAATCGCGTGTGGGACTTCCTGCGCACCCCTGAAATACACCCGCCCAGGCTATTCGCGTGTGGAAATTCCCGCGCACCCCTGAAATACACGTATCCTGCTGTAATCGCGTGTGGGACATCCCGCGCACCCCTGAAATACACGCGCCCAGGCTATTCGCGTGTGGAACTTCCCGCGCACCCCTGAAATACACGCGCCCAGGCTATTCGCGTGTGGAACTTCCCGCGCACCCCTGAAATACACGCGCCCAGGCTATTCGCGTGTGGAACTTCCCGCGCACCCCTGAAATACACGTACCCTGCTGTAATCGCGTGTGGGACTTCCCGCGCACCCCTGAAATACACGTACCCTGATGGAATCGCGTGTGGAACTTCCCGCGCACCCCTGAAATACACCTACCCTGATGGAATCGCGTGTGGAACTTCCCGCGCACCCCTGAAATCCACGTACCCGGCCAAATCACGTGTGAGACTTCCCGCGCACCCCGGTATACACGCACACGTAGTTTTTGTCAGCGTGTCCGTTTTTGTGGGTACCCCTTTGCACGTCATTTGTCCAGGAGGGCCACAGTATAGGACATTCATCATGGCAGTATATGGGTGCTATTTGTTGGCGCACCTTTTGGCGCACATTTCTTACAGCCACAGAGACGCTACCGCCTGCTTTCTTGTGGCGGTCGTGTTTGTGCCTGTGCGCTGGTTTGAGCGTGCGCTTTTTTGCCCTATTCTATTCCATGAATACGTGTTGTAGGCGAGCGTGTGGGCGTTCCGCGCACTTGTGCCCTGTACTTCCCCCGTGACGCCCACGTTTTTGCAAGTTGTTCCCCATTCCGAGTGTTACGCCCGTGTACCGCCTACTTTTGTTGCGTGCGCCGCGCTATGTGCGAATTTCGCTGTGGCCTGTGCGATTTTCGCTGTGACCTGGCGCACGCTGTTAGATGGCCTGTGCGCCAACGTGTGCGGCGCACTTTTTATCGCACATCCGCTGGTTTTCTCGCGCACGGACTTCCATGAATCGACGTGCGCTGCTTTTCGTGCGATTTTCGCACTTGCACTGCGATTTTCGCTATTCCACTGCGATTCGCACGTTTTTGCCCACTTGCGCCGCGCTAATTATTCCATGAATCGGCCTGTACATGTTTCTTTGTCCCTCCAGTCTGCTTCGCCAATAGCCAGGGACAATTTGTGATCTTCTTGGCATAAGCCCATTCGTGACAAGCATCCTTGATAATGCCATTACTGTTTACTTGTATTGAGCCAGGGTTCAGTCAGAGTTGGTCCAAGTTGAGTTGATGGAGAGATGACTTAATGCAAGCAAGCCATGGGAGTCTATGTGTCCCTTCACAATGCCTTAGGTCTAACAAAGCCTTCCTATAACTCCTCAACTTGCAATTGGACCATAATGTGGACCAGTATATGAATGGTTTTAGGGCTATTGTTTCTTCTAGAGTAGTAAGGCAAAATGTGAAATATTATAGTTAAATCGGTACACTTTTTGGTAGCAGAAGTTGTTTTAAAAAAAAGAATATCTGTTGTGGTCATGTTTTGGGACCATTTGTGTCCCCATAGTTCGGCACCAGAGACAGCCGCCCCCACATCCTGGGACCTATATACTTCCATTGCACGGACAACAGTGTTGTTACAAAATGTCCTTGCACAATTCAGTATTGTCGTTCATCTTTTGGTAAAAGTTAAATTGGCTTTCTCTATGTGTTTGTCACATTTTTTTCTAATAGTAAAGAAACTAAATTAGATTTAGTAGAACTAATAGTAAACATCTGGTATTGATATGGAGGTCAAATGGATGTGGAGGTTAAGAGGTAGTGCCACTGCTGATGGGATTTAGCAAGTATGAATATATAAGACAAATAATGTGACATTTAGATTGAGTACAGATAATTCAATAGTGCAGTGGATTTATACAAAACACAATAGTGGAATTAAAATGTGATAATGAATGTCTCTCTATCTGGTATACTTTCATTGGTGGAGCACACAAGACAGGCTACCACATACTGGCTTGAAATACTATCCATCCTGATGAAGGCTATCATTGAAATAACTAAATGATTCTATATGATATGTCATTTATAACACGCCTGTATTTCTAGGCGCGACAAGACAAGGGAGGGAAAACAGATGGAGGACAAGAAAAATAATCTTATTAGGCCTTGTCATTCAGATTGTGCAAGTGCTAGAAAGAGAAGTACAAGGGGAAGGAGAGGATGGAAGAGCCTAGAAGAGGGGAGGGGAGGGGAACAGGGCAGCAATGCTCTGAGTAGTGCAGCCAGTGCAGTGGGATAGAGTAATTATACTCTATCTAAAAATAGCTTGTGGGATAAAGTAATTGTATAGCACATTAAGGCCGAAAGGCAGTGTTTCAATACATATTTTTTGATAGTATAATGTGTATTTTCAAACATGTTTAAGGCACTGAGGAGCTACAAAAAAACGAGGCTTCAGGATAAAAGAATTGTAGACAATGTGTGAACACCTGAATCTCCTAAATGATGACATGCTATTGAAATAAGAGCCCAAACATGTCTTCTTTATAATTATATATAGCATTTTATTTATGAAAGCACATATTGCAATCCCATTTTGAGATGTGTGCTAAGGAGTTCTTTGATTCATCTTGCAAGAGTTGTCTTTCTTTTTTTTGTATTTAATATATTTTTTTATAGTATAGAGGGACTGATCTATGAATATAAAATGTTGAGAATTATTAATGCTATACTAATTCACAAGAACTCTATGACTAAGAATCAGTAATGAATCCAGTGAGAAATTTAGAGTCTCTTTGTCTGATCAGATGAAGAAGGACACCAAAATATTTTACACAACCCCAAATTGTTGTGCTTTTATGCTTATTTTGTGATACCTGGTGTATCTGTAATGTGTACCAAGTGCCCCATATTCTGCTAAATAATCAGCATAGTGGCAGCGGTTATGGTATGGTTTGTTTTTACAAAAGTAAACCTTGTTCATGGTGTACCATATAAAGGATGACCGATGAAGTGGCAAACTATGCCCCCATGGCCTTACCTTTGATCCAAAGGACGCACATCCTAATGTATAAACAGAAATTATGAATGAGAGAAAGCATTATAAGATCTGTATTAAATCATATGGGTATGTGTTTAGATATGTTTCTGAATCTACAAGTACCTCATCTATAGATATATTGGTATAAAGGACAGTGATGTCAAATGTAAACAATTTGTTCATGTTCACCACTTCAGCAATTTTAATGATAAGCCATGTGCTTAACCACCTAAATCTGCATTATTTCATAGTCGTTGAATGGTGGGTGGGTGAAAAGGGAAAGGTATACAGGCTTCAATCATGAGATAGGAGAGACTTACCCACCAAATCAATCAAAATGGGCATAGATGAAGCCACAACTGTACAGTAAGGAATTTGACCCACACCACCTTACAGGCAAATGTGTCTAGAATTATTTAGAAGACATTGTTCTCCAGTGTTCTCATCCTGGATTTATGCTGGGGCCTTGCAGCCATTGGGCCAAGGAATGAGCAACCCTGCAGAGATATCATTAAAGTCAAAGAAAACATCAGGTGAATGTTCATACAGTGATATGAGGTTGTCCAGTTTGACATGGTATCTGCAAGAAACGATAGATCCCAAAGGAATACATAGGATTACATGTGGTCTGTATCTTCAGCGTCTATACAATGTGACAAGTAGAGACCAAAGCAAATATCTGATTGTAAGGCAAATTGCCAGGATCATTTTTAATGATCTGCAGTTCACATCCACATGAAGCAGATCTGAGGTGAGTACAGGTCAAACGCTTCGATACTAAGTGGAATCCAATTGCCATTAATCAAAGTAGGTCTTATGGCAATATTTGAACTCTAGTTCATTTTCCAAGGCCAGGAAATACATTATATATATCAGCTTGTCTCTTCACCGTGGGATCTCACAAAGACTTCCAGAAACAGGTCACCATTGCTACATTTGCTCTACTGTGAAAAGCTTACCTTTCTTCATGGTGGTACAGTCACCCAAGACTCTTCACAAACTAAAAACAGAAAATATCTTGGTTTTCAAAGTCTCATTACCATGGCAAAACCACCAAACCACCCTTCTCACCTCATCGATTTTCCAGCACTGTCTCATCATTCCTGCATCTACAATCAGGTAGCATTGCACACTGATCTCCAGTTTAGAATAATGCAATAGTCTCTACTTGGTTTTCCTAAATTACAAATACAGCAACTCCATACAGTACAGGCTAAGGTTTCCAGATCAGATTGGTATGGGGCTTGAAACCTCTGAATAATACCACCCCTGAATCGATTTGTCTGCTCTGGTTTCCTGTGGCAACCCACATACATTTAAATACACTTTGTTTCATTCACAGAGCCTAGTGGAACACTGGAATTACCTACCTCATAAATAAGGCGAAGAAGTACTGTTAATCCAGATTTCTTACAACCGCTACTTCCAAGACTCTTGTAGTGGAATCCTTCAGAAAAAAAACACGGTGGGAAAACACTAAAGGCTGTTAGGGAATCATAATGACAGGAATTCCCAGTTGCCCCCAGATATGAGAAAACCCACTTGCTGTTCTGGAAAAGACTAGTGACGTTTAGTGTCATACGTGGCTTGATTATCTTGCACTATTGTGCCCTATGTAAAGCTTCACAGTGTTCCTTCCTTTTGCATTCTCCAGCTGAACTACTTTTTCTGAAATGACTACCTAGAAAATGCTGTCCTGAGAAGACTGCAGTGTAACAGGTGGCACACACAGTGGGGCCTGATGAGGGAAGGAGACGTACCAGCAAGTGAGAAGATAAGCGTTTTGAGGGGCTTCTGGTTTGGGGTGGGGGTGCAGTGTGGAGGAGAAGGGGAGTGCCACGGTAGCTTTGGCTGGGGCAGGTGGGAAGTGAGGTCTCGGAGAACAGCATGTGACAGGGAAAGAGATGAAGGAGGGTGGGGCATCTAGAATGTTGGATTTAGGGCAGGGGTGGACGGGGAACTAAAAGAGGCCCTGGAAATAATTACTGGGGACCAAAAGAGGCCCTGGAAATGAAGCTCAAAGTGGCCCCATGTTAGACATTTTCAGCAAGCCCAATGCTTTTCCTATGAGAAAATTTGGAAATGCCACACAAAAGAAGCCCAGGGTGCAGAGGCCCACCGGGAAATCTCCAGAGTTCCCAATAGGCCAGTCCACCCCTGATTTAGGGGAAGAAATGTCCAAATGGAGCTATTATCCTGCTCTTTGTAGGCCGCTCAAAGACATCCAAGAAAAGGCAGTCTTTTGGAGGAGATGTCTTCATTGGGCGGGATAATGATACAGAATCCCTTTTCTCCAAGGCAGCATTTTGGTACCTCACATACCTACCTTTCCACTGCTCTCAATTTCGTTTTGCACTTATCGCTTCTCAACTTGTTTTCAGAACTTATTGTAACACATTTTGTGCTGCTCTTCTCTACTTCCCCTACCCTTGCACTTACCTGATATGCACGTTTCGAAGGCCTTTGACACATCAAAGTGACTGTACTTGCAATTGTGTCAGAAGCAGCTGAAAGCAACTGCAAATCTCAGAGTCAGTGCTAACACTGAAGCGCGACTTGACACGTGAGGCTCAGCACGTTTTGTGGGTCTTTCCTCGTACGTGAATCACCGAATCGGGCGCAGCGGTCACACTTGCTCTGGAGCCCTGGAGCTCTTGTGCTCTAGTGACTCAGTAATTGCATCGTTGGGGGACCCGCCTGATGCACCAATCTAAAAGCATATTCACCTGGGCAGCAGGTGGCAGCAGTGGAGCTTCCGAGACAAGTGCAGAAGTCGCACCGACCCAGACCAAAGAAGACAGGCAAGGGGTGCTTGAAGGTGAGAGCTACTGATTAAAAGCTCAGCTAGCTCCTGCAGTGAGTGCATTTTGCACCTCGCAGCAGGGGAGTTGCTAGGTCTGGAAAAGACCCGGGGCTAAGCTGATGACGGAACTGTTGGGACTGGGGGCTAGCTAATCTTTTGGCTGTAGCTCCTGAGATTCTATCCGGGGCTACAACCAAAAGATCAGGGCTACAGCCCCCTTAGCCCCCCCTAGCAACGCCCCTGCCTCGCAGCATTATTTAGAGGGGAGTTGCTTCCCCTGACCCTCACCCGAGCCTCTCTGGGGACACAGCATTGCTTGCTAGTGCCCAGTGGCCTGCCTCTTGGAGAAGCTTTTCTTTTCTCTCTACTAGGGAGAGCCACTCTAAGGTGGCTGTGAGTGAACTGCCCCCTTCTTCTGGCACTAGGCACTGTGATGGTGCCTGTAGTCACTCACATGCTTTACTTAATATAGGCCCCCCGTTTTCTCAAAAGTAAGCTCTGACTTCATAGGTCTGTATATTTCAACTAAAATTGATGGTATAGGCAAAAATCAAAAGATCATCAAATTGCTTCCTACATTCCCATACACTTTGAGAAATAGCATGAACTGCTATATGGCGGCAGAAAGAAGAAGCCAAATTCCACCAAAGGTGCATCAGACAAAAGCTTTGAGTGCTCAGCCTTCTGTTACACTTGACATTTTTAGGAGAGCCTCCAGCCCTCGGGTAGGCAGGGGGGCAAACAAGAACACACAGGGGAGGCTTGCATCAGAGCCCAAGCCAATGCAGAATCCGAACCTGCAGGAAAATAGGGAGGAGGCCAGTAGACGGTCTCTGGATACAAAGCTGCAGGACCAGGAAAAGATCACTAACTTCTTCCCGGTACTTGCACCAGCTCGACCCCTGGGCATAAGGTCTCCGATGAGCCCCTCTACATCTATTAGCAACATTGACAACAACAAGGAATTGCTGACTATGTGCCTGGATATGCGATAGCCATCACTAGAAGGGCCTTTGACTCAGGAAGAGGTTCTGGTTTCTTTCCTTCCTACAAACTTGTCAGCAACTCCTGACCTACAGCTTATTGTAAACATCGAATGTGGCAATGACCTAAGCGCCAGTTCTGGCTCGTCGGGCAGCACCTCCCCTGAAATGACAGAGATTACTCTCCCATGCTGAACACCACAGTGGTGACTATAGATGCTATTTTCTGACTGTGCTCTACTCTGGCCAATGAGCAAAGAGCTATAAAAAGTATCTTGTCCAAGGGGGTGGTGTATGTTATTCTGTCCAACAGGAGCGCATGTGAGGTGCATAGAGGCAGTGTGAATGGAACGGCAGTGATCTGGAGGAGGAGGCGATCTTTAATGATTCAAGTATGTTAAACACACCACCAATATTCCCCACGAATACCTCGTAAATAGAGGTCAGTAATTGCACAATGGGAACAGAAGCTACAATGGCCTCTGTAAGCACAACTTCGCTGGCACATTCCTTACTGGTCAAGCAACCCAGCAAAAGCAGGAAATGGAAAAACAAGGCCAAGGCACAGGCAACTAAGAAAATGCATGTGCTGGCTAGGTCCCCAAGGTACGTAGGGGCACTTGCAGTAACACAAAAAAGACCTAAAACAACACTCCTCACAAAGAAGGAGGGATCTAATACTTTTAAGAAATGTCTGAAGTCAAAGGACCGACTGCGACAACGTGGCACTCTGGAGAAATGACTCCAATACCCTGAGAGGGTTCCCTATGCTGAAGTCAAGGGTACTGAAAATCTAAAAGCATATTCACCTGGGCAGCAGGAGAAAAGAGATGTTGGAGTGCAATGTGGGAAATCCATTGATTTATCAACACCTGGGGCTTATAAAGGGATCGCTGACAAAGAGGTACCTGAAAAAAGCATTAATGAGCAGTACACAAATATTTTCATGCAAGTATGGGGTGTTGGGAAGTCTCAGGCTGAGACACAGAAGCCCAACATGAGGAGCAAAGACATTAGGCATCTTGAAAATCCCACTAATGTTGCTCTGCTCTTTTCTCGTATCAACCAAATTGAGTGAATTGGCCACACGGAATGTTCTCCTTATTTGAAAAGAGGGCATTTGATGCTCCTATTTCAACAACTTAGGGAGCTTTATAAGATGTCGAATACAAGGCATTGAATCTGCCAGACCAACTTGTGAGCAGAAGGGTGGTAGGGAAAATACTCTGATTTGCCAAGGACTTTTATGATATAGGTTTGATGATTCAAGTCCAACAGGGCACAGCCAATGAGAAAGGACATGAGCTGGTTAACCCCAGAGGAAAGGCAAGGGCAAAAAGTTACCCAACAAATCACAGTGGCTTAAAAGAAATCAGACCATAGAGCAGAACCTGTACAAATGTTGTTTACAAATGCAGAAAGAAGTTCAATGAACCACGACATGGTTCCTAGTCATTGCATCGAATGCAAAAGCATTGAATGCAAAACCATTGAAAAAAATGCATGGAAAAAATGCATTTTTTAAAATAAAATTGAATGTGGGTGTCCCCACGCCAAACCCCGTTTATTTACCCCTTAAAACTCATCATAGTAAAAAAAAAAACTTTACCTACAAAAAATTGCATTTTTTGATGCATTTTTTTCAATGCTTTTGCATTCGATATTATGTATTCGATGCAATGCCTGGATATCCCATGGTACGAGAGCAGGAGAACTATTGACCAACAGAAACCGCTGCCTTTGGCCAGGTTCTGTCGTGGAAAACGCAGGGTTTTCGATAATTTATATATTAACCTGCATGATATGACGCCTTGGTGAAATCAGAAATATTTCTCCTGCAGGGGACATGGGTCATGGCAACCTTATCTCTGGACGGCTATCACATTTTTACAGGATTAACAAAGCACAAATGGGGAGGCCAAGGGGAGGCCACTTCATAGGCCTCAGTCAAAGATACGTGGCATCAAAGTATATCCTGAACGCAACTAACGATAACTGTCTAGTGGTAGAAATTAAGAAGTTTGCACTAAAAAACAACTGTATTTCGAAACTAAACTTTCACAACCCTCCTGATGGTATCTTGACTGAGACTTTGCGGAGCAGGGTGGTCGACATCCTGACCTTGTGGAGGTTAAAAAAAATGTTGATACATCGCGGTCGCTGGGGACTTTAATATACAATGTACGTCCTTGGAAGAAGACTGTTGCTCAGATTTTGTAGGCGACTAGGTTGAAGAATTGTCGTTCATCCTGTTTGAACTGTTTCTTTTTAATGGATAAATAAATTATTGTGAAATTGTGCACAACCCACTAAGTGATCATGCCACGCTGAAAGTTACGTACCACAGTGAGGCACAAAAGCCCCAAAATCAAGTCTGAGCAATGTGGTGGTAAGCGCCAATGGCAACCACATTGTATGGTCTGAGGCGAATGTGAAAATGGTCAATTAATATGTCAGCAAAATGTTGTACTCGCCTGAAGAATTTCTGAAACAGAGCAAGGGGGACTATCATGAGGCATACGAAGCAATCAGGACATCACTACATGTTTTATCTAAGATTAAGGCCCAGGATAACAGTAATTCCCCACTATTCGATTATAGAATATACATAGAAAAGTATGCAAAACGCAAAAGGTGTCTCTAATAAAGAAAGATAAGACATTGACAGCAAGAGGACAAAAGATCGAAATATGTTCAACCATTACCAAAAATAAGAACTGGTAGCGCACCCACAAAATGAGTATAAAATCAGCAAATTGGAAAATGGTATATGATATATGTCCAGATGATAACGAATGACTCCTGCAAGTTCTGGTACCTGTATCGTAAGTACATCTCTGTGATCTCCCTGAACGAGCTACGTGGCATTGCGGAAGCTGAGTGGCTTCACAATATTCAAAGTTTATACTGGGACCAGGGCAAAAGGCTGAAATGTTCCCTGAGCAGGGTGAATTGATTGCTAGACATAACTAAGCTTAAGTCTTCAAGGGCCCCTATTCCTGACGACGTGACTAACAGTCTTAAAGTCCACTAATATTGGTAGTTGGGGTGTCATTCCCCGCAGTTGGCTTAGCTCTATGCTCATCCCGGTTCACAAGCAGGGGACACACACTATCCTTGAAATTTCACACTGCTTCCAATTTTGAATTCCAGTAGCAAAATGTTTGCAACATTATTACTGCGCCTATTGGAAAAGTGGGCCAAGGAAAAGAAGCTACTGTGACTGTAACAGCTGGGATTCCGAAAGGGCCACTCAACTATACAAGAAATGTAGGCTTTACGCCTACTTTCTGCTGATGCTTTGAATGGGGCTGATATAGTACTTTATTTGTGATTTATTGATTACTCGGCTATCTTCGACGGTGTTGATCCCCTATCTTATGAGCCAAATTATACATGGACGCAAACGTTATAGTTCAATTGTCACCGGAGGGTGTTGTGTCCACCTCCATGTCTACCAGTGAGGACCTGAAGCAGGGGTGCACTCTCGTGCCAGTGCTTTTTAACCTCAGTGGCGGACATGGGGGAAAAATTGGTAGCCAGAGGAAGTGGTGGCCCTTTCTGTGTATTGGAGAAATGGCCATACTTTGGATTTCTTATGTGGACGACACAGTTCTTTTGGACCACACCCCCATGGATCTGTAGCGGGCTATCAATACTCTGACCTCCTTCTCTGAGACCAATCACCGAGATCAATTCCACCTTAACTAAGGTGATGCAGATTTTGGGCGAAGGGCCACACTCTCCTACATACAGGTGGCACATTAGGGGAGTTAAATTACAAGCAGTCAAGTCTTACACCTACTTAGACCACCCTTTCTGCAGTACTCTCCAAGCACTTGTCTAATATTCTTACATTAGCCGTTGGCTAAGCCTTAAGGAATTTATTAAAAGAGTATGTGGAAACTTGATAGAGAGACTCAGGGAAATATATAGGAAAGCCATTGTCCCATGCATACTTTATGGATTCGAGACTATTCTGGATAAGTATGTCGATTGGCTTGATATCCTGGAGGGCAAGATTCTTAGGTCTCTCCTGGAATTGCCTATGACAGTCTCTGTGGCCACTATAAGAATGGAATTAGGTCTCATGTCACTTCACACATTAAGAAACGTGAAGTGTAGCAAACTCTATCTAAGCATAAAGCAAGCAGCTGAGTCCATGGACGCGCCAGGATTTTTGCCTGTTCTTGATGCACACATTGAATTTCGTAAAGCAAATTCAGCTGCTGGAGAATTAGTTGAATCCTTGTAAAAATATTTGGAAAACATTGGATTGGCTTCCTTTGACCATGCCAAAATTGGAAATCATGGGTACAAATTAAGGGCTAGGTCTTATCAGTGGGATACAATTTGATCCATTGACACTCTCAATGCAAACAAAGGTTTTATGGAATTTGCTGCACAGAGCTTTGAATACGAAAAGCCACACAGTTATTTAACTAAGGTGTGTTCACACACCTTAAGACAATTTATATTGTATCTGAGGCTCAACATTCTCCCTGTGATGGAATATCTGGGTGCATGGCATAGGGTCCTGAGAGAAAAGAGAACATGTTGGTTATGTTCAAATTGTGTTTGGACCTGCATCCATGTCTTAACTGCTTGCAAGACAGTCACACAGTTATACATGAAGGGCTACAGACGTGTTTGCACGTCTTCTGAGTCGATTGAATCAGAAAAGTTTTGGTCCACAATTATGGCTGCTGAATCCTTGGTCATCATTGCAGCTTTATTTCATGTTTGGGGAAAAAATCCAGCCTCTACTATTATGTTAGAAAATGGCACAAGATGGCTGAATACCCAAACAAATAAGAAATGTAGGAAAGAGCGTGTGTGGGTACATGCACCCTTAATAAGAACTCCTGGGTGATGATGAATTTTTGGTGACGAACACTTGGTTGATGAGGAATTTAGTACTTAGTATATTGTTTTGAAGTGTTTTTATTGCGATGATGATGACGAAAAGCCAATGAGATGTTAAACAAGTATAGTTTGTGAAATACTAATGAAATGTTATTTAATTGTTTTTTTTTAATGTATATGCAAAAGGCTTTTTAATAAATAAAAACAAATTGGGAGCTTACAAATCACCTTTAAATAAAAATCTGTCTCGGCACTGTCAAGTCAACTGCTATCAAGAATCTGCTCCTCTTTGACCAACTAAAAGTCAATGAGTTCTGTCTTTTCACCACTATATTATGGGTGCAATTAGATAATAAACATCAAACCCTGGCTAATATACCTCCTAAGGGGTTTACCAATCTGCAATGAAAAGACATTAAAGGCCAAGGAGTCACACAGTAGCCATGGAAATGACCGATTTCCAGATTACTCCAAACACCATATTCCTTTTATTGCATTTCCAACATCTGACACAACATCACGCTGCACTCATCCTAAATATTCTCTATAGAGCTCAAAGCAAAGTCATCACTTACCTGGATGACCTATCACTGCATTTGTATGAGATTTCATATTTGCATAGCACATTCAAAATGATATGGGATTTATCTATATGCATGGACAACTAGGAGACCCCTGTGCCCCCATATTTCTGAAAGCCATTCACAGTGCACATTTCACTCCACACCTTTCTAGTTCTTCCCATGCTATTGGCCATACTTTCAATTGAATTCTCTCAGATGGTCCCCTCATATCTTACACAATCAGCCCCCCAACCCCCACTATTTAGGCTAAATCACTTCCTCATCACTCTACATATTCAATAACTCAGTTTCCAAAATAAGCTGGAGTACAGATCAAGGTCTCACTCATATTCCTTTCCAAAAACACCCTCATTGTGCATACTGTTAACTCATAACCTTCATAGGCTGCATACATGGATAATCATTTTATTGACTGAAAAGCCACACTCAAGAAACCTGCATCCTTTTAGAAAGAAAATACAAGGTAATTCTCCAATTAACTTAACCCTGGTATAGAAAATAATGTACATTCATGACAAAAATATACTATTGCCACCACTTTAGGAAAATTGGGGTGGATGGTGGTCTCGAATGACCGTGCACACAGTCAAAGAAAGCTTACCTGACACAACTAACCTCCGACAGCCCTGCTCACTGAACGGCCTCCAAAGAGCAAAGTTGCTAGCTCACTTAAACTAGAAAAACAGCTGACACTAACAGAATGTTAGCAGTGAATTACAGATCTACTGCAAAACATGGAACTTACATTCATGGCATTCTGGAAGAGTTTGATTTTGACCTATTAGGGATATCTGAGACTTGGTTCTCAAATAACATAATCATATTCTACTCTCCCCTCATTCAACGTTGTCACTAACAATAGAGAACGCAAGAGCCACGAGAGGTGGGGAAGTTGCAAAGATATATTCAGGTGAATACAAAGTGTACATATGTAAGTGAATCCAGACACTCTGATGTACTGGCTGGTATTCTAGACATGAGAGTCAATCATTATCTAAGAGACACCAACCTTTGGATGTCTTTAAAGCGGAACCCATGGATACTCAATTCTATGAGAACATGATAAATACACATTTCTTACATTGGAAATGAGAAGCTATCCATAGAGTTTGGCTTGCTGTAAGAATCCTAATAACCTGAAAAATTACCTTGAAGCAGCCCTTGCACATTCCGTTGCCATGGTTGCACCACTAGCTTCCACTGCCCACCTGCTCTCATGATCGGAACGATGGTCTGGAGGGTTGCCAAGAGCGAAGCCAGAGGTTTATTTTGTTTTTCTCATCATACAAGTACCATGCCTTACAGAAATTTTACCACACACTGAAGATCATCAGATCTATGAACCATGGGAGCCCTCTCATTTCCAGAATACCTTCAGTCCCACGTTTATGTTGTATCTTATCTGCACAATAAATGGTAAACCCATATGCTATGTTACATAATAGTTTCTGTTACACATGTGCAATGCACTTTAAAATGTATTGTCAAGTCAAACAAACTTTTATTCGGCATATAAAACGTTGAAGTACAAAAATACATTATTAAAAGGACAAAATATCATAAAATGTATAGTGTATAAAGGGTATATACTGCCAGTTGTTGTGAAGTACAGTTAATAATTAAATACCTCCAATACAGCAATTCATTTCAAAATGACATGCTACCATGGTATTTTTGTATTAGTTTTATTTGTTTTAGCTGAAAAATCAGCCTTTCAAAATGTAACCTTAGAAAAATGGTACAATACATCAATTTCATTTCATTTCAATTTCAGCTCACAAGCCATCATACTTACATTAAATCATCTTTGCAATCTAAATCATAAATAATGAGGCACAAGATAATAAGAAGAAACTTAAAAACAAACCAAATCTACAAACATAATCTATTCAATACTGGTCACGATCAAAAATGTTCGTTCAATGTCGAACCAAGCAATATGGAAGTCATTTTATAGAAACTGCATTCAGATTTTTTAGCATTGCACACTTCACAATGGGTAGTAAAATTATAACAGCAGAAATATTTCTGAACGAGTCATATAACTAAAATACGTCATTTAGACTGGTCCAGCAAGTTCAAAGATCGAATGAAAGTCACCATGGCTATATTCATTCTTGATTTCGGGCTGTTGTAAAGTAATTCCCAGAATGTATCAGAGTCCAACATTCTTCACTTGGGGCACATATGTTTGAAAAGTCTCACTCTCGTTGGGAGTAATGCTGGGCATTCAGCAATCAAATGTTTCAACGTTTCGATTTTTGTAACGTCAGAGCAAAAACGACAAAAGTTAACATCACTAATATTTCAGGTAAATGTGATCTCTCTAGTATACCCCAGATTGAATCTTAGTCTCATATACAGAGATCTACGTTTAGGATCCAGGAATGTAATCATATACTGTTCAAACTGTACATCATTTTTTAAAAGCAAAAGGTGGAACCTTGAACAGTTTAAGTAACTGACACTTCTCCCTTGTCTGGATCCAATCATATAACCAGAGTTTTTCTTTAGCCCTATTTGGGTTATTAATCAGGGTACTTTCTGCTATCCCTATTTGTTCTAGGATATTCTTTGCACTAGCTTTCCACGCTGTGATCATTACATGGTGAGTAGTTAGCACATATTTAGCCAAGACAGTAATGATTCAGGGTGAATTCAATGTCATTAAATACTTCCTATAAAGAGAGACAAGCTTCCAGCAATATACTGCATACAAGGAGATCATACTCAATTCATGCTGGATTAGGCACTTAGAAACAACCTGAAGCAAACCAGGTATAGCCCTCCAGAAGCTAGCTTCCAACTTCCGCCAGAAGGATTCGGCCAGGCAATCCCTTGTCTCAGAGCCATAGGTTAGGATGGGAGTTACCTTTTGTTTAAACAAGGTAAATAGCTGGCGAAAGTAAAAATGTAACGTATTGCCCCAGAATTATATGGACCTGGGCAATACCTGTCTTCAATTTATGATCAAGGTCTACATGATAAGGAATATCACTGCGGTGGCTGCTCAAAATAACACCCAGATACTTGTATTCTGAGACCACCTCTAATTTATTACTCTGTATGAGCCAGGCAAATGCTTCCGCGTCCTTCTACGGGGTACGTCCCACACATTACCTTGTATTTAGACTGGTTAATTGTCAAAAGGTTCTTCTCAACATAATTTCTGAGCTGGGAAAGAAGAGAGCTTAGCCCCCCGGGAGTCTTGGCCAACAACACAAGGTCGTCGACATAGAAAAACCAGGTGACCGAGACCTCACCAAGTCTAGGGATCGGAGACGATACCAGTGAAGTCTGAGGCATATCGGGAACAAAGAAGTTAAACAGGGTGCAGGCCAAGACGCAACCCTGTTTTGGCCCCCTAAAAGTTTCAACTGGTTCAGACAAATTACAATCTAACGATAACCTGATTTGGATTGTGGTCTGTGAGTGAAGCTCCCTGATCCAGTAAAGGAGATCCTCCGGGCAAGTGGCCTTTCTCAGTTTATGAATTAAAAGACCTCTGCAGAATGAATCCAATGCGGCCTTGAAGTCAATAAAGGCCAAATAAACAGGTTGTTTTTTATTAAGTTCATTGCCCTTTATCACCTGCGAAACAGGAAGGTTTACAGCTGCACCCATGCATGGCAAAAAGCCAGTCTGATTGGGATCTCACAGTTGAAGGCTATCTAGACATAAATTGAAGTATCTCAAAAGAAATCTAGCGAAAAGCATGCCCGGGATGTCAAGTTAGGTGATCGGCCTGTAATTCAAAGGACTGGCACGCTCCCCCCTCTTGAAAATCGATATAACAGTTGATTTTCTCTAAGACTGGGGTAGCAATCCAGTCCTGACCGTTTGGACAAAGATGGATAGCAAAATAGTGGTCCAGGCTATAGGATGTTTCTTGATCAAATGATTAGATAGCCCATCTGGACCTGGGACTCTGAAGGACGACAACTTAGAGATAAAAATAGAATGTCATCCAGGTCAAAACTTAGATGATCGTTCTGCCGGCTGACGTTCGTGGTAGAAAAAAGTCCTAGTGGGGTGATAGCATAAAGAGTTTTATAAAAACTAGACCAGATTTCCTCCGTGACCATGTTCACTTGAGTCGCCATCCATGAGCCCCCATTGGCCTTATTCAGGAGGGTCCAGATTTTGCAGAGCTCTTATTAGCAAACGCCTCTAGTATCATTTCCGCATCATGCTGGTAAAATAGGACTCTTCTTGCCTTTAACCAGTTCTTATACTGGCACTTAAGAGATCTTAAGCAAGATATCATACTCAGGCCAGAGAGCAGAACAGCAGCTCTTTTATCTGCCATAGAGAGGGATTTTCTAGCTGCAGGCTCCGGATCATAAGCATAATTTTTACAGGTTTTGTAGAGGATTTGTTCTCAATTGCAAATGTTTGCATGACATCCACATAAGAGGGACAATCTTCCCTACCCAAATAATCAGGTGTACTACCCAGCAGCTTCACTTCATTACTAAAATCTTGGAGGGGGGTAGGGGTCCAGTGCACTTTATTGTTAGCATTATTTAAAATCATCCCTGAAGCTATGGACGGATTTAATCTTTTTTGCGGATTATACCAGGACCAACTTGGCTGCCAGAATGTCGTGGTCACTAAAGGATTGAACGATAATGTGAAACTTACTTACACAATTGAACAATCCGCTGTCCATATATATGTAATCGATTCCACCTGCTTACCTCGATGCCAGGTATAAGCTGGTGGCGTATCCCTGGATACACATCCATTAAGCCTATACATGAGTCGCCCTCGCATTAGGGAGTTCCATCTCATAGCAATAGGCGATAAGGTCATAGATGGTTGGGGTATACAAGAGATGTTAAAATCACCAACCAAGATTACATGCTCACAAGTTCGATCCAGTGTAGTTAAATTCAATAGGTCTTCTACAGCATACAGAAAGGCTTCATCCGTAATACTGCCATGATTCCAATAAGCGTTAATTACATCAATAACGCAATAAGGTGATTTTATCTTTACCTTTTGGAGGAAGCTATTTGGAGTGGCCCAAGGCTCCAAATTAAATGTGAAGAAGTTTTAACCGCCGCCGGCAGTGTAGCCATGGGGCAACCTCGAATAGGGGGTATAGCAGGTATTAAGGCAACTGTGTGTTGATCCCAAAGAGGTGGCTCATAAAGCCAGATCTCTTGTAAGGCTATGATGTCATAAGCCCTGAGGAGGGTATTGACATTGCTAGTTAAATGTTTAAACCCCCTGTTTTTCCAGGAGGCCAAAACACAATTTATCTCAGAATTTGGAAGCTAACCTTGATTCCGTGTAACATGGGGAGTTTTCATATCAGTTTGCTCATTAGTAGTTGGCAGGAGAGATTGATTTCCCCAGACATACAGAAACATGCTGGTGATCCAAAGAGGAAGGGTTGAGTAATAGAAAACCCATATGATAAAGTTCCAAATGGGCCTGTCATAGTGCATTCCTCACCAAAGCTGATTTCATCCACAATTTAACAACAGTAAGATCATAATCGTGTATGAATTCAATTTGGTCAATGTCGCCTGAAGTGACATCTTCTAGAGCTGATATTTCAGCCAGAATGTTCATTACTGATTGCCGGCTCAAGTCATAATTAGGATAAGGGTGCGGCCGACATTTCAAAATCAGATGAGTCAGCTTATGGTAAGGCAGGTCCGATGTTTCGTACCCTGTGGGGGCGGTTGATATTTTTGGGGCCTCCCCGGGGCACCACTACCAAAGAGAGGAGAATTATTGGCACAGCCACCCAAAACTAGCACGTGATTTTTAGTACATTGTCCGACTTGCTTGGCCAAAATACCCTGATTAGTTGTTAGGGAGAAGAGACGCTGCAGCGATTTGTCAATCTCCTCCCTCCAGGACTCCAGCATTGTTTATTTGTTGGGTAACATTGGGATCAGATCATTTGGCAATAAAGGTTTTATGGTTGCAGCTGTTTGGGGAGCCAATAGGCGTTCAGGGGGGGCGCTCGGAGCAACAGCTAAATCGCTTCTCTGTATTTCGTTACCTAAATTAAACTGCACCTCATTTTCCTTCTCCCTGGCCAGCTTGACCAAAGTATCAAGTGGTTCATAAGATAGAGATGTGGTTTGGGATTGGGACTTCAGCAGTATCTTTTGTCGATTTGTTTGCAATTGATCTGTGTGCCAAGGAGGTCGCAGTGTTGGGTAAAGTCAAATAATCACAAAATCATTGGACACCAGTGGATTTGTTCCCCGCGCAAGATTTTATATTTTGTTATTTCATTTTCAATTGCTTAGGAACAGTTTTTTCGTTTTAGCATAAAATATAGTATAATTTTTCACAGTAGCCTTTTCGTGCTCCACCTTCTCCTGGAAAGACCCATACTCGGCCTCCATCAGAGTAATACATGAAAGACTACTAGCTGCACACACAATATTCTTAACTTTAGCCTTTTTCTTTTTTTTGCAAGGAAGTCCAGATTGACAAGGCATAGTTACCCTGTCGTCAGAATTAAATGTGACGGGGGTCACAGTTAAGTCATCCTCATGAGATGTAGGATCAGATAACACTTGAGCTTTTGAAATTGGCTCCTTCACATGGGATTGCAAAAACTGAGATTGCTCGCTAGTAGTACAGTCAATAAGTAGAATGTCTTGAGAATTAGCAGTCCGGACTAGCTGGGAAGACGGTTCAACCGATACAGACTTAGTTTGGGCCGACCGTACTTCACAGTGAATACAATGAGTTTGAACATTGCCTTGGTGGTTGTTAAATTGTGCTAATAATGAATATTGGGCATTCAATTTGGTATCCAAAGTCTTGTACAATTTGGTCAAAGAGAAGAGGGCCACATTCATTGATTGCAAGACCCACTGCAAAATTTCCATTAGAAGGTCTAGACGAAGCTGCAGGTGAAACAGACTTCCGTCTAGGGGTCGGCTGCAAAAATGAAATAGACAAGGCCGATGAATCAGCCGTTGTCAGGGAAAACATCAAAGATGATTGGGAGAGATCACTGTTCCTGAGTATCTTTGGCGAGGGAGATTTAATACCTGCTGAAACCTTTAAAGACGACCTAAGGTTTGTGAATCGCACATAGGCAGGTATAGCAGTGGGGTTACCATTAGTATGAACCTGTCTACAGATTCATTTATTAAAGGATTTGTACAATCGTAGACCTGTGGAATGACCGTCTCCAAAATCAGCGCACAGGGAGATGAATTAGGTAAATTAGGAACTGCATCTGCCAGTAACAATGGCAACATCGGAGCTCCGGAATTACCTAAGGAGTCAGTAGGAGTACAATCAGGTCCTGCCCGCTCATGTCTCGCATCAAAAATGTCCGGTTAGACATATCAGTCTTAACCGGGCATATGGACGCAGCGGCAGGGAACGGTTGGACAGACGTAAAAGCTCGGATCCCCGGAGCAAAGAAAGCTCTAATGTCAGCCATTGGGGAGCATGTACGTGCATCTTTAGCAGATTTCTTAATGCAGGATAGATGAATGGTACGTGTTGATGATTTGGGGTGACCAGAGCTGCAACAGAGAGAGTAGTAATTCAATTTCTATCCGGCATACCGAACGTTAAAGTATATGACATATAACTAGTAAAACAAACACACCAAGGAAAACACAAAAGATTGATATATTTCCGCGGGCAGAAAATGAAAAACACTGCCCGCTCACAAATCGCCTGCTTCTTAAATAGGTCCAGTGCCAGTGAAACCGTGCCACTTCCATGTATGATAAAGGATTGCGTTGCCCCACTGTACTTCCCCAAAGTGATGCCAGACTTGTTCTGTCCATCTGCAGGGGTGGACTGGGAACTAAAAGAGGCCCTGGAAATAATTACTGGGGACCAAAAGAGGCCCTGGAAATGAAGCTCAAAGTGGCCCCATGTTAGACATTTTCAACAAGCCCAATGCTTTTCCTATGAGAACATTTGGAAATACCACACAAAAGAGGCCCACCGGGAAATCTCCAGAGTTCCCAATAGGCCAGTCCACCCCTGTCCATCTGCCTGACTCTTGGAACCTAATTGTGAAGATCTGAGGTCCACGTGGATTAGTATACCTCCGTCCCCAAGTACCCGTCATAGAAGAGCAAACAACTTGCTGACTGGGTTTTGGGGTCACAGGTGGGAGGAACAGAGAACACCGGGTGCTGGGTGGCTGCAAGAAAAACACAAGGTTAGCAGGTAAGTACCGAGACTCTACAGTTATGTGTAAACAGACAAGTAGAAAAACACCTACCCTTGTGATGACCGATGACAGCCTTGAACCTAACTGTTCCCCCTGAAGGTGTTCTGAGTTGGGGTAAAGGTGATGAAAGGGTACCTCAATATAGCATAGTCCAGAGGGTTCTGAGGGTAGCACAACGGGAGGCTAAGAATAATAAATTACTTGATTCCAGATGGGATAGTCTTTTGATACCAGGACCAAAGGCACAAGAAAAAGGCAATCCGGGAGAGATCCAAAGGTCTGAGCAGTTCGAGTAGGCAGTCCGATTATAAACCAGGTCCAAGTGGCAACACCAGAACAATCCAATAAAGCAAGATCCAAAGGTCAGAGCAGTTCGAGTAGGCAGTCCAAAATATACACCAGATCCAAGGGACAATACCAAGAGTAAACCAAACCAGAAAACGCAGTCCAGAATCCCAAAAAGGTCAAAGCCAAGATAACGCGAAACACAGCAGTTGCCAAAAGCCGTAATAACAGCTGAGAAGCACTGATTACGAGGGCCGGAACTTCTTTTATCCTGTATTTCCTGGTCATGTGACCGCTTTCCTGGCACGTGACCGTTCCCCATGAAATCACTTCCTGGTCACGTGACCAACGTCCTGGTCATGTGACCTCTTTCTGTGATGTGTCGTCTCCCAACCATGAAGGAGGACGGGGCTCCTGCGCGCCCGCAGGCACCACGGCAATCCCCAGCGCGAGCGGGGCAACAAGCGCCAGGGATGCCTCCTCGCACGGCACCTGCCCGGAAGCTGGGTAGACACGGAGAAGGAAGGGGTCCGCGGCCTGCACCACCGCCGAACCCGAGCCCCACTTCCACACTCAGCCGAGTCGGGTGAGTGTGCAGCGAGCCTGACACGAATACCCATGTAGTCAAAATGTTTCACCTGGTCCAATTCCATGTTATTCACTTTGATTAATTAAGGGCTGTGTTTTGTAAATTGTGGCTTAAAAACCATGTCCTTGGGTTTCTCTGTGTTTAAGTCGAGATGCTTACTTTTGGTCATGAAGACTTCCAATGTCTTTTCTAGCCCTTGGGGAGTGGTGGCCAAGATGACAGGGTCATCAGCATAAAATAATGCTGGATATCGCTCGGCCCCCATCTTTGGAGAGTCTTAACAATCCCATGCCACTGTATCTATGATCTCATGGATGTAGATGCAGAAGAACAGAGTTGCCAATACGCACCTCTGTCGTTTGAGTTGTTACAATGTGCCATAAAGTGTCCCTTGGTACAGAGTCAAAAGCTGTTCTCATATGCAGAAATACAACATACAGTTTTATATTCCGAGCACAGGGTACTTCTAGATCTTTAGGAACAGCAGAAACAGTGATCTACTGTCCCCTATTCTTACGAAAGCCTGCCTGAGTGTCACTGATAATATGGTTAGTGTCTGCCTATTCTTGAAGGTGACCAAGCATGGATACAGGCCTGTAATTTCCTGGGGAGCTCCAGCCTTCCTTTATATATATCGGTATTATTTACCATTTTAGGCACAATTTGGGGACTATCCCTGGTACATTTGCTGTGTTAAAGATCTTATGTAAGATCTTATGGGCCCATATTTCCTCTTCATCTTTCTAGAGGTTGATTGGTATTAAGTCCGGTCCCACAGCTCTTCCACTAGATTGAGACCTCATTTCAGTTAGCACTTCTTGAGTTGTTATGAGAAGGTTGTGATTGTAATGAAATGAGTTTGATTTATTGTCTACTTATTTGTTAGCGAAACAGTTTTACAGAGATTCAGATTTATTTGTATTTCTGTATTTGTATTTTGTTTTTCTGTGCTATGATTGTTTTTTGTTTGCTTTTTGTCCGGTTAATGGACAAATGCATTTCTAATAAAGACTGAATTGACATATAGACTGCATGGCCTATCAGGTTTTCATGATTATCTGGTGAGAGAAATAAACCATGACATTTCACAAAAACATGACATTCATACTCAAAATCCAGACAGAAACCTAACCTCCTCATGAGTAAGTTAACACATTTTTATGGTTCACTGAAGATCTGTACACACAAAATCAAAATATCAGACACCTGTCAAAACCACAAGCAAAAGAAAAGGTTGTCTTTAAAACAAATGCAAGGGGTTTCCAGTCTCTATTCCTTAGGAAAAAGACATTAACCTTCAAGAACCAAATGGCCAAGGCAGCAAATAGAACAGTAGTCAAAACATTTAGGGAAATTAGCGCCCAACCAGAGATTTTAGGACAACTATCAAACTCACAAGAAATGCAGCAAAGGTTTACTTGTTCCTTTTGGGAAAAAAATAGAGAAAATCCAAATCACTATTGAAAGGGCTAAACAAGCTAACAAGTTCATTGAGCCAGCTAATTAATTGTATAAATCCCACTTCACAAACTTTAGTCCATGTTTTGCAGAACACATCAAGAAAAAAACCAAACCTATGAAAGTATTTGAAGCCTGTACTGGACAATGCCAGCATTCTTTTTGAGGGAGCACATCAAGACCGTAGCATTTCCAATGACCAAAATCATCAATGCTTCTCATGCCATGGGGTCTAAACCCCCATCTTTAAACAAGCTACAGGGACTTCACTCCTGCAAAACACATCTGCACACCCTAAAATCATTGAAACTACTGCCCAATCTTAATCCCAATGGAAGTCCTCTTCCTCTATGTCTCCACCCTTGCACTTCAAGGGCATCTCAACCCTCTTTGTTTCATCAATTACTCTGTGGTTCATCATCTCGTCTCTTCTCTCTTCCTCCTTCTGCATCAATTACCCCCTATCTTGTTGCCACTTCTCTCCTACTCTTTTCAACTCTTGTCTGCTTTACCATTTTCTTTGCATTGTCTTTAAATGCATTCATAGTCTTACCCTATTTATCTCACCTCCTTTATCACCTTTTATGTCCCTTCCAGCCCCTGTTGCTCTCAGTCTCTACATCTTATTTCTGTTCCTAAACCTCCCTTTGTCCAGTCTTGTTTTCGATTCTTTGCCCAACGTGCTTCAAAATATTGGAACTTACTTCCACTTTCTATTTGGTCATCTACTTCTGTCCATATTTTCCATACTCATCTCAAAGCTTACTTTCCATCCCTTCACCCTAAATCCTGCACTCCTCCTAGTCTCTATTAATGCACTTATCATGTATTCTTTTTCATTGTAATGGTTGTCCAAAATGAGTTCAGTGCTTTGGTGAAAGCGCTCTATAAGCCTGAATAAATACAAATACAAATCACTTCTTTTATGGCCATGTTTTAAAAAAATGGGTCACTAATCAACTAACAGAATTCAGGAAAATCCCACACTATACTTGACAGTAATAGGTCAGGCGTAAGAGCTCTCAGGACACTGAGACAATTCTCCTATATATGAGAGGGTAAATACTTAGAGATCTTGATAATAGCACCTCTGACATGCTAATCTTACTAAATTTCTCAGTAGCCTACAACAAAGTAGACCAATACATCTCACTAAGCACACTCCAACATCACCTGACCATTCAGGGAAACACCTTGTCCTGGTTCATCATTTTTTCTTAGTCTCTGCAGCATCACTCCGATATTTGGGGAGTTGGCTTCCAAAATGGCCATGTTGAATGTTGGTGTTCCCCAAGGGTCAAACCAGCTCACCTTATTTTTCAATAGCTACAATCAGCCACTGCTTTCCCTACATCTTCTTAGATGTATTTTGACGATACACAAAACCTGTCCAAAACGTACTGTCCATATGCCAGAATTGTGTGTTTAATTGTGTAATTTCTCTCGTGGAGTGGATGAGAAAAAACACAATTTTCTTGAATCTGAGCAAGATTGAAAATGTATTCTTGATCACATAAACACCTTGTTACTGTCCTTTCCTTTAGCCAAGGAGCTTTGTCTATGCTCCCAGATTCTACAACAGTCAGGAACGTAGGCATCCTATTTGATGAAGCCTTCGCTTTGTTACCTCATATCAAGGACGTAGTTATGAAACCAACTTCAATAAGAAAAATATGCCCTTTTTTTTGAAATGCCACAAAAAGCACGGGTATCAACATCCTTGGTACTACCTAAATGAACTCATATAAATATACATGTACCTTAACATAATACAGGTCAACAAAATTAGAAAAGTGGGTACTCTTTTTTTGTGCATGGGGCTCTATGGATGAGGACTGGAGACCAATATACGATTTCCACAGTTAGCTACCTTGCTTTTACACAACTAGGCCGCGGGCAAAACCCTAGTCTACAGCCTGTACATCTATAGCAATTAAATTCAATGATAGTACAGTAGGTCGGTCAGAAACATATATCATTTTTATTATTCTACTATTGTAAAAAACACATTAATAAAAATAAAACAGGAGGTAAAAAAATGACCCATCATAATCGTTATCCAAGTAAGTCATGTCCAGTTACTGTTTCAGACATTTACTTTCATTGTCATATATTCGATATATTTCTTTGAGAAAATCTTATCTGAGGTTAGTAACATGAGTGAGTGGCTAATGCCAAATCGATGTATGGGCCTGTGCCCTCACGTTTTTCGTGTCTGCACCAGTTTGTTTTTCTAGTTTCGAACAGAGCACCAATATCACCCAACCTCCTTTCTGGGCTCTTTTGAAGCCGTTTTCAGGACACTTAGGATGGTTTCACCATGCACTTGTGACACACTTCTTCATATGCACGTGACTGTGTGTAAAAATTCTGAATATGTGTTAATTCCCTATTTCATGAAGAATTAACGAGATGGTACACAGGAACCAGTTCTAGTATTTTTCATTGTCTATTCACTTCGGAGTCAGAGTTTTCTATGATCAAGTGGGGTACTTTTTTTCTTTTTTCACGCTATATTTTTTTCTTTTAAGCCTCTGCGCGTTGCATTTACCGAGACCATAGGTGATTGGAGCACTATATATTTTTTTCTTCTCGTCGGTCGGTTTAGGCAATCAACATTGCACGTTTTTTATAATGCGGCGCTGGTGTTTTTCAGTCTAGTGAATCCTAGTTGGCCTAGTTGTGTAAAAGCCGGGTAGCTATCTGTGGAAATCATGTATTGGCCTTAACATAATACAAACACACCAACTCCTCCTGGTACAGAATCCCATGACTACAATGATTCTGAACCTTATGGCATGTGACCACATCACACTGGGCCTCAGAGCACTGCTGTGGCTTCCTGTGGAACATAATATAACACTTTAAACACTCCGTTTAACCCTCCAGAATCCCGCTAAGAAAGGGCCTCAATGAATAAAACAGAATTGCTTCTCGTTTAAACAAGCAGTAAAGACCGACCTGCTTAAGACAGCTTTCCCAGGAAGCCTCTAAGGCCACCTGCACTTATCAGCTGACTACTCAACCCTCCTATGTCTTACTCTCTTTCACTGAGGCTACCCTTAGGGTTCCTTAGTGAAGAATTCCGCATAATCCAAACAAGGCTAATTTGGCATGAATCATTGATCAGTAAATTTGCCCAACAAGTGATATTGTGCCACCTAATCTCCAACGATCAGTCACTCCCTGAATTAGAGAGCTCTGCAAGGCTCCCAATTAACACATCTACTTCTTCAGCCCTTCAAATGTATTCTCTGAAAGAGATCATCACATATGTTGGTCTAAAATGCCATCTGTTGTCCATGAAAAACACATGGTAGCATGCTGCAACCTAAGGAATCCAACACAGGGTGACAATAGCCTCCCTCTCCTTGATCCAAGGCATGCCTGTCCCAAAGATGACTAATAATGGATGAACAGCACCACATTAGCACCAAACAGTTACACATGTGCAGTTTTGCTATTTGTTGCCTTGCAAAGGTATATGTGCATTTTCTCTTGCGGGCTGTGTTAGATCCCGTCCTGGATCTATGTGATTTGGCCGTGGCAGTATTGTTTGCGGTGGAATTGACCGTAGTCAATTCTGCTGCTAATACACTTTTACTGCAGCCAAACCCTATAAATCCATCCCCCCCCTAGCTCCCTAATGCATCCCAACTTACCTTTTGGGCATCCACTGCCTCTCCTGACCCTGCAGTCTCAGTTCTGTCCCTCAATCGCGGGTCGGATCCGAAAAGGATCCCCTTTTCTGTTTTTTTGGGGGGATGTCATCCCCCACCTTCAAACCCCGCTCCCTCCTTGGTATTGATTACCCAATTTGATCAAAATTAATCAATCAAATGATACTGGCCAAATTTGGCAAGATTTACCATTCAATCGATTAAATTTGATCAAATTGGGTAATACCCCGTCCCATCACCTTTGCATCTAACCTACAAAATAGGATTACAGTTTAACACAAATATGTAATTCTGAAAACAATCCAACCTGCTCATCAAACCACCACCTTAACCATGTCATGGATATCACAGGTGTCTTTAGTAATCTTAGCAAAATACCTCTCATTATCTGGATTATTCAAGAGCCCATTCCCCACTCACCCATCCTCACAATCATCCAGGCTGCATCACATCTCAAATAAAGCCAACAACCATATGAACCCTACTTTAAGGCCAAGCAGTAGCTCCCAATTGAGTGCAAGATCAAACATAAAAGCTTTGTGCATTCGCCACAAGCCCCCCCATCATTGAACCCCATCTGTATGTTATGATATGTTATGATATGGCATTTATAATGCGCCTACACACAAGTGATTCAAGGTGCGAAGAGGTAAGGGAGGGGAAGAGGGAAGACAAAGACAACGATCTTACTAGGCCAGGTGACATTGAGATTGCGCATGTGCAGGGGAACGGGAAGGGGAAAGGGAAAAGTGCGAGGGCGATGGGGGAGGGGGTAGTGCAGCACATGGGATCAACAGTAAAAATAAGTAGAATAAATAAAAGCAATAAGTAAAAAGTGTGGCAAGCTGGTAGCAGGTGCAAGGGTAAGTACAGACATCAGGTGTCCAGTGCTGGTAGGGGACTGTTAGGGATACAGAAAAACAATCCCCAAGTGTCTGGGTTGCGCCCCTATCTTACTTGATCACTCTTCTGCCTTTGACACGGTCAACCATGCAATCCTGCTCAACCGTCTCTGTGTCAACCTGGGTATCACTGATCAGGCCCTGGCTTGGCTGACCTCTTTCCTCTCAGATCGACCCTCCCAGGTCCAACTTGGGTCCTTCCTCTCCTGTATCTCTATCTCTACCTGTGGTGTTCCCCAGGGGTCTAACCTCTCTCCTTGGCTGTTCAACCAATACCTGGCACTTCTTGCACACCACATTGCCACTCTCTGCCCCAACTTTTAGTGCTATGCGGATGACACTGACTTAATTTTCACTCTCCTTTCCACAATTTCTTCTCCTTCTCTCATCTCTGACTGTCTATCTGCTATCCTGGAGTGGTGTTCCGCCAATGATCTCTACCTTAATGCCAGTAAGACCGATATTCTCCTCATCGGCACACCTGCTCCCTCCTTTCCTGTCATTCTCTGGCCGGACTCTCTTGTCCCTCTTCCTGCCCCCACTTGTGAGGCTAAAAACCTCAGTACATATAAGTGTGTCTCTACTGTCTCTCTTCCCCCCTCCCGTGGTTGGTCTTAACTATAACACTTTATGCTCTTGCACTAGGAGAAATGTCGTCAGGCCTAGTATTGTAGCTTTTTTTATTTAGATCATTCGGAATCTTCATTGCCTAAGAATGATTACTGTATTCCCTTGTTCCCTTAGCACCTTGAAGTACTTTGAAGCACTTCACCTGTGTATAAACTCTGTATAAATAAACAATAACATAAATAAATACATGGATGAGCTCCCTAAAAACAGAATCAAAAGGCTGAGAATGTGCTGTTCAAAACCAACTAGCCCCTATTTTCTAAGAAGCAAAAATGTGCCTATTCAACCTATCCAGTCTGCATTACTTTTTCTGATTCCACCGCCTGTACATTGTACTTCACTGTAATGATTGTCATGTTACTTACTTACTCTTTCATGCCTTCCAAACTGTGCGGTTTTGATTTTATCATCTAAACATTGTAAGCAAGTTGGTATTGGATTACCATCCAGTGCATCAACCAATTTGTTTCATTGGGGCTATATGCACTGAAATGCTTGCTGCAAGAACTGCCATCAGAAGAACAGGCTTGCAGGCTTAGTACTGTGTGATGGACACACAGTTCTTGTCAAAACATAAAACATGATGAGCTTACGGACCTTTGTAACGTGCATATGTAATGGATGGGATCACACCAGATTACTTCTGAGTTAGAATAAACAGACAAACTCAAGAAGATGGCAAGTTACTGTTTTATTACAGTTTGTCTGGAACAGGGAGGTTACAACGAACATCAATGGATGTACGCTCAGTCTCTCAGTGATCTCCACAAAATTACAATTCTTATACTCAAATATGCGTCAGAGTGACGTCATACTACGTGGCAATAGTGAAACACCTATCAAGGGTCGGGATTGGTTTAAGGGAAACATCTAGATATACACTTATAAAGGAGCTAGGATTGTTATTGGGTGTCCGATATCAGGTGGACAACATATGCCTACTTCTTAAAACATGTAATTTCAGAAACATTAGATACATAGTTTCATATTGGTCGTACTCACTATCAGGTCCTTCGCTATAAGGACTAATACAATTGTTGACACGCTTATGCCATTTCCGGAACATTCAGTAAATCCAGACCCAGGTGCCAGGAGATAGGACATTAAGCTACCTCACCACCCAATTAGCCTAGTATCTCTCATCACCTATGCCTTCTGCAGGAAATTGGCTTTGTACTTGGCCTTGCAGAGTACTCTCGTCTTTGGGATCACACGGAAGTGAGGGCACTCGTTATTGTGCTCGGAACTTCAAGTTCTAGCTCTATTTATATCCTTGCCTCACGTGACAAGAGACCATGATCTGGTCCATTTATCAACTTTTAAATGCTCTAAATGAATTAAAACTTGGCATCCTTTGTGCTCTTTCTTACACCTTAACGTGAGAAGATTCATCCTCTGCACACTTCAGAGTAGATAGCTGACCTTGATTTCTAAGATCTTGACATAAGGCGAGACAGCCTTGCGAATCACCTCCATGAGCCTGTTATTCTGCTGCGACACAGTTTTTCCATTCCCGCTTCATGGTTTCTTGCTTACTTATTTCATGATTCCAATGTCCAGTTTCTGTACAAAGATAGCTTCTCCTGCATTCTATTCACTAATCATAGCTAGCCTCAATGATGACTTGATCTACCTTGTGTTTCAGTGTTTGTACATTTATATAGAGCTTCTGTTGTCTGAAACACTTTGTTAACGTGTAATCTTCTTCTAAGCATGAGAATTTGCTCGATCCTTTACTTTGTCATTTGTCCTTTAGGATCCATACATTGTCTTCATTAAGTATCTCAGGATGTCATGCACACTTTCTTATGAAATCATCAGTTCATTTGCTTAGCCCCTTCTCGTATTCCTTCAGGGAGTTCCTCCTGCAGGCTGCTTTCACTCTAGGGGTACATTTGATAGGGTTGTCTCAATGGATATCTCCTTCCAAATACTCACTACAGTATTTGTACAATAGCTGGTGTCAGGCAAGGCACGGTCTCATGTCTCCAATACAGGGGAGGTAGGGCGGCGAGATCTCCTGCGGATGTATACAGCTGCTCCTCTACAGTGAGCATAAACCAGATGAGATGTCAAAACTACTTTGGCTCTGACTGACCAACTTCTCAAAGCACTTTCACTTGCTGTTGGACACAATCTTGGGTATGTTGAATCATCTTTGGTATAACCTTAACACTAAGAAAAAAACTTCAATGATGTGGCCTTTATTGCAAACATGTTGGTGATACTAAACATATGTGCAATGTGTTTAATTTCCACATGTAACTAGTTGAATCAGCAACCATTTCTGAGCCTACAACTTGTCAAATATTAACAATGTTGTTATATGTTTTCGGATTCAAATAAGTAATTGTCACGCACGGCGGCCGCGACCGCTGGCGGTTGTGGAGACGCTGGCGCTGGAGCGGCCATTGATATGGCCGCTACGCAGCTGCACGTTCTCCAGCCGCGGTCTAGCACTCTGCCGTCGGATCAACGGCGCACTTTATTACGAACGCCAACCCGGAAGCCCGCGCGTTGCAACCTACTCGCGTTAGGCTTCCGGGTTGGTACGCTCCAGTTCTTTCCTCTGTGTTCTGTTTCCTCTCCCGTTTCTTTCCCCTGTGATTTGGTGCCGTTCTGCATTGCCTTTTAGTCCTCTCTCTTTCCTCTCTGGCTTCCCTTTTCCTCTGCAGTCCTTCCATATTTCGCTACAATATTGGCTTCAGCAGTTCTTCCTTATCTTTCCCTGTCTGATGGTTACCCATCACCCCCATCCTACCCTCGTTTGGTAGACTTTTCTTTCTGTTGGGTATTCTCCTTCAAATCATTTCGGCCTGGCATCCTGTCATCAAACTCAATCGAAAGGGGTTTTTTGTGCCTTTTGGCTTTTTCCCCTTCATTGGTGTGCCCCGGTTCGGGGGGCCCCCCTAGGCCCCGAGTCAGAGGGGCAGGGTGGCTTCCTCTCGAGGCAGACCCCATCTGCATTCCAGAGAAGAGGCTTTGAGAAGAAGGAGATTTGGACTCCAAACAGAAGAAGAGACTGCAGGTGAGCAGGAGGGCATAAGGGACACCGTGGATAGTGGTGAGGAGTCGAGTAAACCTGGGAGTGATTGTGACAGTTTGCAACGCCCAGAAAGAAGTATGGCCTCCCCCGAGCAAATACAAGAATTAGTGGCCGCGGTCCAGGCCATGAATGTGGAATTGCAGAATGTAAAGGCAGATAATGCAGTTCTGAGGCAGATGATCTCTAATCGAGAAGCTAGAGATTCCGACTTACCGCCTATGACCTTATCCACAGGCAAATTTGACGGCACCCCAAAGCGCTTAAAATAATTTTTGGAAGCTTGTTCCATTTACTTTGCATTCAGACCACTGATGTTCTCTAATGATCAAGCCAAGGTGGGGTACATGATATCTAACATGATCGGAAATGCCTTGGCTTGGGCCACCCCATTTGTGACCAACAATAACCCTATTATCAGAGATTATGGGGGTTTTCTGACCTTATTGCGCCAGACTTTCGAACAACCTGAGATAACACATGTGGCGGCAGAGGAACTTTTGGATGTGCAACAGGGTCCCAATGACCTGCTGACATACATCTCCACCTTTAAACGTTTGGCCTCTGAGGCAGGTTGGCCAGAAAGGGCCCAGTATACTATTTTCCGTCGAGGATTGAAGGAGGAGATAAAGGATGAGCTGGCCAGAATAGCCCGTCCTACTACCCTGTCGGACTTATTCTCCATAGTAACACAGATTGACTACCGCCTTAGTGAACGCAAGGCAGAAAAGAAGAAGCAAAAGGTGTCGGTCACCCCTCTACCTAGTGCCTACCCTATGCCCTCACTGTCTCACTCCAGTAACAAGGAGGAACCCATGCAAGTTGGGTCCGCACGGTCCCCTTTGACCCCCGAAGAAAGAAGACGTCGGAGGGAAACGGGCCTCTGCATGTATTGTGGTTCCGGTTCCCACTTGCTTCGGAATTGTACTGAAGTCCCGCCTAGACGCTCGGGAAACGATCGACCTCGGAACTGAAAGGGACGAGTAACCGAGGTCCGACCACAAGTCCCTATGTTACGGTGACCGTAGCGTCTCATTCAACCACCATGGACTCTCGCCTTATGGCCGTTCCCATCCTGTTGGAAACCCCGACAAAGGTCTTCACCACTATGGCACTTTTGGATTGTGGCGCCGCAGGAGTATTTATGGACACTGAGTGGGCACACAAACATGGTCTCCCACTGCAGAAACTGGAAGAAGTCCAGAAGGTAGAAGGAGTTCATGGTTCTCCTCTGTCATCGGGGCCCATCACCCATTCCACTGTTTCCTTGAAGGCGTGCATTCTCCAGCATTCGTAACAGATACAATTTGACCTAATTCGAGCAGCCCATTTCCCGGTTATCCTTGGAATCCCTTAGTTAAGGAGGCATAACCCGCTCATCGATTGGGCACAGAACACCCTGGCTTTTACCTCCTCGTATTGTAAACAAAACTGTTTACTCCATGCCTCAGAAGATTTGGTACAAGTACTTACCCCCCAACAAGAAGGAGTACATGAAGTTTGTAAGATTCCCTCAGAATTGGCTAAGTTCCAAGAAGTTTTCAAAGACAATCCAGTCTTGGATCTCCCTCCTCATCGGCCGGAAGACTGTGCCATCGAGCTGGTACCAGATGCCCTGGTTCTGTTTAGTCGCATGTTTTCTTTATCTCTATTGGAGAAGAGGGCGCTTCGGAATTACTTGGACTCTCATCTGACCAATGGCCTCATTCGTCCCTCCAAATCACCGGCTGGAGCCTCTTTATTCTTCATACCTAAAAAGGATTCCTCGGAATTAAGGCCATGTATCGACTATCGGGGGCTTAATAAGGTCACAGTACGCGACCGTTATCCAATGCCTTTGATAGCAGACATACTGGAAGCTGTACAGGGTTCAACCATCTTCTCTAAATTAGATCTCCGGAGTGCCTACCACCTTCTCCGGATAAGAGATGGAGATGAATGGAAGACTGCCTTTCGGACACATTTTGGCCTTTTTGAATATCGAGTAATGCCATTTGGCTTGGTTAATGCTCCGGCCATATTCCAGCGTTTCATGGATCGCTTGTTTTCTGACCTATTATTCATCAATATCATAGTCTACCTCGATGACATCTTGGTTTTCTCAAAATCCTCCTCAGAACATACCTCGCATCTTCAGACAGTGTTTCATCGACTACAATTTCAACACCTATTAATTAAACCCGAAAAGTGCCTTTTTTACGTATCTTCTGTTCCTTATTTGGGCTATATCTTATCCCATGAAGGCATCACCATGGATCCCAGGAAGGTGTCTGCCATCTTGGATTGGCCCGTACCCATGTCTTTGAAGGATGTCCAACGATTCTTGGGACTAGCCAACTTCTATAGGAAGTTTATCGTACATTTTTCGCAGATAGTGCTGCCCATTACTTCATTACTTAAGAAGGATGCCAAGCCATTCCAATGGTCTGAAACGGCCAATCAAGCCTTTATTGATTTAAAGAGGAGATTCTGTTCCGCACCCATTCTATCCCAACCTGATCAGAATCAGCCCTTTATAGTAGAGGCTGATGCTTCCGCAAGCGCCTTAGGAGCAGTACTTCTTCAACTCAAGGATGGACTGGAACATCCTATCGCATACCTTTCTAAGACTCTATCCACAAGTCAACAGAATTACTCAGTTATTGAAAAGGAACTTCTAGCGCTCAAGGTGGCATGTGAAGAGTGGAGACACCTGCTTCAAGGTGGTTCACATCCATTCACTTTACGTACAGATCATAAGAACTTAAAGATCCTCCGAAATATGGAATGCGTCAACTCCAGGCAGGTTCGCTGGGCACATTTCTTCAGCCAGTATGACTTTTCTATTTCCTATATTCCAGGCACTCAAAACAGCTTGGCTGACGCCCTGTCGAGGTGTCAGTCTTCCGATTATCACTCTTCTTCATTTAGTCACATGATGTTTCCTCGGAACCGAATAGTGGGGATAATCTCGTCATTTCTTCAAGAAGTTAAGACAGCAACCCAACCCAATTTGGCAACCACTGTGCCGGGTGGCTTACATCCTCAACTTCGCTGGTCTGAAGGCCTTTTACTGGTGGGACAGCGTTTGTACATTCCCTCTAAGCCCCTACAACTGAAAGTTCTGGAATGGGGTCACAACCATGTTACCGCCGGACATAGGGGTGTCAAGGGTACATTGGAGTTGATCTCTCGCTCTTTCTTTTGGCCTTCTCTTTCTCACGACGTGAAGCAACACTGTAAGTCGTGTATGGTGTGCGCCCAAAATAAGAACTCCACTCACAAGCCCTATGGGTTGTTGATGCAACCGGAATTGCCAAGCCAGCCATGGTCCCAAATATCCACAGACTTTATAGTAGACCTGCCCCGATCCCAGGGGTTGACATGTCTTATGGTTACCATTGATTCATTTACCAAGCTGGCTCATTTCTCAGCGCTGAAAGGAGTACCATCCGCTACAGAAATGGCCGAAGTATTCCTTAGGGACATATTTAGGCTCCACGGATTGCATGATAAGATTATCTCTGACCGGGGCTCTCAATATACCTCTCGATTTTGGGGCGCACTATGTCAACGGTTAGGTATAGAGAGGGCCTTGTCATCTGGTTTCCATCCTCAGACTAATGGTCAGACAGAACGTCTTAATGCCTCCCTGGAACAATACCTCCGATGTTATGTCAACAAGAATCAGGACAATTGGGTGAGTCTTCTGCCCACCGCCGAATTCGCGTATAACAACGCTGTACACTCGGCAACGGGACTCAGCCCTTTCTTTTGTTCTTATGGTTTCCACCCTCGAGGTATTCTACCGGTGTTCTCTTCACCCTCTAATATACCCACCATCGAATCCACATTAGATCAAATAACCACAGCCCACACTACCGCCCAACAAAGTCTGGTATCTGTCAGACGCAGGTATAAGGATGGGTCTGATCGAGGTCGTTTACCTGGTCCTGATTGGAAGGAGGGAGAGCGGGTCTGGTTGTCCACTAGATATTTGCCTAAATGGGTACACCCAACCAAACTAACCCCCCGGTTTATCGGACCTTTCAAAATAATCAAGAAAATTAACCCAGTGGCGTATAGATTACAACTCCCCAAGTCCATGTCTCGGATACACCCAGTCTTTCACTGCTCCCTCTTCCGTCTAGTTGATTCGAGCACTCCTGCTAGAAAGGCCACAGGGATTGTGAGTAATCCCTAGTCTATACCAGAAGAATATGAGGTGTCTGCCATATTGGATTCCAGATATCGTAGAGGCAGATTGGAATACCTTGTGTCATGGAAGAACTATCCTCGTTCGGAGAATTCTTGGGAACCCAGGTCATATGTACATGCTCCTAGACTGTTAAAGAGTTTTCACCGAACACATCCGGGGAAACCCGGAGGGGTAGGATCTGGAGGGGGGAATACTGTCACGCACGGCGGCCGCGGCCGCGACCGCTGGCGGTTGTGGAGACACTGGCGCTGGAGCGGCCATTGATATGGCCGCTACGCAGCTGCACGTTCTCCAGCCGCGGTCTAGCATTCTGCCGTCGGATCAACGGCGCACTTTATTACGAGCGCCAACCCAGAAGCCCGCGCGTTGCAACCTACTCGCGTTAGGCTTCCGGGTTGGTACGCTCCAGTTCTTTCCTCTGTGTTCTGTTTCCTCTCCCGTTTCTTTCCCCTGTGATTTGGTGCCGTTCTGCATTGCCTTTTAGTCCTCTCTCTTTCCTCTCTGGCTTCCCTTTTCCTCTGCAGTCCTTCCATATTTCGCTACAATATTGGCTTCAGCAGTTCTTCCTTATCTTTCCCTGTCTGATGGTTACCCATCACCCCCATCCTACCCTCGTTTGGTAGACTTTTCTTTCTGTTGGGTATTCTCCTTCAAATCATTTCGGCCTGGCATCCTGTCATCAAACTCAATCGAAAGGGGTTTTTTGTGCCTTTTGGCTTTTCCCCTTCATTGGTCTGCCCCGGTTCGGGGGCCCCCCTAGGCCCCGAGTCAGAGGGGCAGGGTGGCTTCCTCTCGAGGCAGACCCCATCTGCATTCCAGAGAAGAGGCTTTGAGAAGAAGGAGATTTGGACTCCAAACAGAAGAAGAGACTGCAGGTGAGCAGGAGGGCATAAGGGACACCGTGGATAGTGGTGAGGAGTCGAGTAAACCAGGGAGTGATTGTGACAGTAATTCATTAATTTTCGAAAAACCAATTGATTGTCTCCGGATGACAATATTGGGAGCAGTGCACTTGCAAGTTTTCCAAATGTATTTGAACCATCAGCTGTACAAACATTCCACTTGTATCGGTTAGATAGTTGTTCTAAGTTCATCCCCAAATGCCCCAATAATACCATCATATACCTGGTATAGTCAGCATATGCTAATATAGAACTCAATGTTTTTGGGTCTGATATTTACATGCTGAATACGGTCGCTAATTCATTCAGTCAATCATTCATTTTCATCATTTGTATACTGCCTTTCACCATAATTATGGTCCCAACGTGCTAGTGGTTGAACGCCCCGAGAGGGTCCAAAGTATGGGAAATTGGGAGGTGCTATTATGTGTGTGTGCATCTTTGGCCCATTAAAGATATGTGAGAGTGGGCAAGACCCTGCTAGTCACCCATGTTTGAATGACATGTGGATGGAAGGAGGTATACTAGCAGCTAAGCGGGAGAGGGTGTGGGAGAGGATAGTTATGTGTGTAATGACAGATTACATTTTTTGTTGTGAAAGGATAGCTGCATTCTTATGGTAGGGGTGTTGTGCAAAAGTGTTTGAGTTGTATGTGAAAGCAGATGTGTGTGGGAAAGAGCCCGAGCCTTTGGCTAAATTCTGAAGGTGCGGATTGTGAGTGGAATAATTGGGTTATCTATACATTCAGCTTTGTTTGCCCTCTGGATTCCAACTAGTTGCAAAGAGCAGTACATAATCTCACATCTAAGTGCAATAAAATACCTACGCTCTTTGTGGACCTTATCATGATACAAAGCCCATGGCCAGGACTTTCTAGTAAGATAAGGATCCCACGTTAAGTGTCTAGATGCAGCAACAGTGCCCGCCCTCATGTGCTATAGAGGTCCTTTCCTCTACTCCGATGTTGCCGGAGGTGCCAGAGTTCGACGGAGGCTGACGGATGGGCGGGTCAGCATCATCTGCTGTGGCTGTTGCGACAATAGCCTGCTCTCCTAGGTGTCTAGTGCTGCATTGCGCAGTGGTTGGCGTGCCTGATGCTTGAGATGAGCTATGCCCTCTCGACTTATGGGCTACTCATTCTCGACTGGTGAGACACTGATCCTGTTAGCTGATAAGGAACCACATCCTCAGGTTTCATCATCTGTGAACCACAAAGTTTTACCTGACCCTTCCTTGTTTTACCAATTTTGTATCACAAGCAGCATGTGCCATTAGTGTACCATGCATGTCACTACAAGGAAAACTGCACATATTAAATCATTGACCTCCCAGATAAAAAAGTAATAAATATGTTTCTCACCCTGAGGTCTCTGACTTTTCCTCAGTGACTAATCCCTTGGCCTCACCAGCCCTTAATAGGGAACAGGTTTCTGAGGTCCTGGCTCTGAGCTCACGTAGGAAACAGCGACTCCACTCTGAGAGAACTGATTTTCCCCTCGAAGCTGAGGATGTAGTAAATGTGCAATATAGCTGTGATGAGCTTATTCGCCCATGGCTTGATCTAGAAAATGCAGGAGCAGATACTCCTGAATCTTTGCCAAACAGTGAAAAGGATTCAATTAATTTCCATCTTACTGCCAAATTGTCTGCAGGGGAAATGGAGATTAAGTCTAATTCGGTGCCTTTTACAATACCGTTGCCATGTGTTGTTGGGGGTGACCCACAGCCGTATTACTCTTCTGAGCTATGGTCACAAGTAAAGGACAATATGTCCAAAGAGCTTACCATGTGTGATAGCTTTTCTGACTTTTGCAAATGAATGGACATCTTCGATAAATTGGCGGAAGACCACAGTCATAGTAATATAAACAGACTTTTTACTTCTGCCTGGGGAATCTCTGCATTTAAATGAAGTGGATAGTTGCTGCCAGACAGATGATCGACTAGGAACAACCAACCTGTATTCACAACCTATTGTAAATGCTTGTGATGGTTTGGTCCTGGACTTGGTGTCTTCCCTTATTATCTAAGTAACTGTTTTATCCCTTAAAGTAAGTAATTGAATGTTGGTACCCAATGCCCCTTGCTCGGATGTTGGAATTAAAGCTAAATCTGAACTCAATAGGGCTAATTACCCTCCAAAAACACATACTCTTCAGGCTATGTCCAGAAGTCTGCGTATCAGAAAATCTTCCCTGCTGGTGCCTATATAGAAAATCATTTAGAACTTTGCTATGGAACAGAGGAACTTTATTGTTACTTACATCGAGAAGCCTTGTGGGAATGAACCAAGAGAAGCCCTGAGGAAATAAAGGTATGGCATGGCTTTGGCAAAGATCTGGACGAGGAGTGGTCAGGAGTTCCAGTCTAAAAATCCTGCACACGCTCGAGATAAATGACTGGTGTTCCTAAGAAAATAAGGACTGTGTGTTGGTAGGATGAGGGAATAGTAATTTACCTTTTTTTCTCAGTAACTGTCGCTATTTGCCCAAAGGCTCCTCGACCTTAAATCTTATAGGGCCTCATTACGACCCAGGCGGTAAGGGGTTTACGGCAGCGTTAACAGCGCCGACCCTTACCGCCTGATTACGAGGTCCCCTAGCGCCATGGTGCTTTTAACACCTGCTTTTAGCAGGTGTTAAAATCCATGGCGCTAAGGGACCATGGAGTTAATTACGCCACCGTAATTTACGGTGGCGTAATTAACGCCTTCCCCACTCCCATTATGCCCTATGGGGCAAAAATGGGAATGGGGAAGGGTAAATGGGGATTGGGGACTTACCGCCCCGCCAAGGTCGGAATGGGGCGGTAAGTCCGCCAACCACCATGGTGTAAACGTAGTTTACGCCATGGTGGTAAAGTCACGGCCCAGGCGGTAACTTACCGCCTGGGTCGTAATGAGGCCCATAGTTAATTATATGTGGGCATCATTTTATTTTCTTCCATTATTTAGAATACCTCCAATATGAGCCTATTTGTGTTGTTTGTTGTTTTGCTGTGTTTGTAGAGCTTTGATGCGCATGGGCTATTGCGCTATATAAATACATACATACATATATAGAGTATGCCACATTGCCAAACTCCATATGAATCAAATGCAACTATTTATTTAATCATGCTCATCCTTGTTGAACCAATTTCTTCCATCTGTGTGTAGCACATTTCATAAGTCCAAAATACAGCTAAGTGCAACATATTTCTAAACCCCAAAATCCATCAAGAAGTAACACCTTTGCCGGCCCCTAAAATTCCCGTCAAATGCGGGAAATTTCCCATCCCCAACGTTCCATCAAAGTGTAGCACATTTCCTACCCCCAAAATCCATCTTAGTGTAATTCCCCAATAATGCCTTCATATACATGTTAAGTCAACATCTGTAAGGTGTAAGCCTACATGACCACGTGCTTTCGACGTTTCAACCTATTTCAAGTGCACCCTCAAATGCACTAGTAATGTCATCATACGCCAGGTATTGTCATCATACGTAAGACAGACTTTATAATATGCTTTCCATTGATTATGTTCTGTTAATTAACACAAATCATGCTAATTGACATTGCCCGCAAATATAACCCATGTAATTCCAACTTACGTCATCAAATCATCATTGGAATGCCTTTCATAGTAATAGTGGAGCTTTGGTGGTGGGAGGGTCACGCCCTAACAGTGATCAACATGAGCAGCACTGAGTGAGTTTGAGGAATGGAGACAAGTGCTGAAGGTGAGCACCGAACACACAATGGGCCTCATTACGGGTCCGTCAGTAACCCTGCCAGTGCTACTGGCAAGTTGGCACCGGACCTGTAAAAAATGGCTGCCGCCTGACTTCCCGGGCCACCGGGTAATTCCAAGTCTGGTGGCCAGGAAGTCTGGCACCAGTAATTTAGTTAGTCCCCATTCCCATAGGGTCTCGGAGCACTCTATGGGAATGAGGACACGGGTTGCCAACAGTGCTGATGCTCCTGTGATAACTCTGCAGGCGGATGCCGTCCTGCACGGCAGGTCTGACCTGCCAGGCGGGAGGGCACCCACCCGCAGAGATGGGAGGGGACACACCCGCAAAGTTGTAGTGTGCCGGACCAGAAACAATGGTGACAGTTAGCTTATCGGCACCATTGCTTCTGGCTGGCAGACATATAATGAGGCCCAATGTAACATCTAAATGTATGCAACAGATGTGTTGTGCTAAACCCTCCTAATCCTTAGAATGTCCGTTTGCCGTTCGAATTCACAATAATCTATGCAGAATCCAAGGTTAAGTGTCCAACTCCTACCACTTGTATGGTGCATGCACTTCCATGTGGAGTCAGATGGGCAATTCTGGACATTTGTAATGGGTGTCGCCCATACAATGTGTCACTGCTGACGCTCCTTGCTTTTAGCAGATGCCAAAAAGCATTCAAAGTCCATATGCATTCCTTTCTTACCATTGGCACCTGCACTGGGGCGCAACATGGCATGAGAAATCAGGCTTGTAAACTAGTCTGCGCTGCTCTGAGTACTTCCCCCTTTACCTCAAAGCTGTGTGCACATGAGAATGTCAATGCCAGTTGTTTGTACCATTTACCAAGAGAAGCATCTGACCTCACCCAGTTTATCAATGTAAATCGACACGTGTCATCACCCGTATCACTTTAATGGCCTACACATATTTGAAGCATTAGTGAATTTGAGTAGAAACCACACGTGGGTTGGAGTGTTGAACAATTTGCTATATCCAGTTGTCGAAATGGGAGGAAATGAAGGTGTTTCTGGAGTAGGATGTAGAAATACGTTCAAACTTGCACTACATCCCCTTAAAGAGCAGGCAGGTTTGTTATTTTGCGTCCGCTTTGGAACCTGGGACCTGCTGGATTAGCTCCAACCACACATCGCGCTGAGCTAACATGGAACTGCTTTGTTGCTGTTATTTTTTCTGTAGCGCGTTTGTGACAAAGTCCATTCCCAACTCCATCATAGCTCTGCTCCTGCAGGAGTCAGAACTTTTCTTTTGCATTTAAGCAACTTAACATGATAATATCACAGGCCCAGCTGTGCGTGCAGCTAATGAGTAGGTGGGATGGGTGACTTTAATCTTTAACATGCCCCTTAAGAGGTGCAAATGGTGGCTGATTAAAGAGGGGAGGGTGCGTAAAGCTGCCTCGAACAGTGAACAAAGGTAATGGGGTTCATTTCAAATGCATTTTGCATTTTCTTCCACTGTGTTTCTTTCATCCTTTACACAGTGTTGGGGGGTGGAATGGAGGAAAGGCGGGACCCAGGTCTGAGGTTTTTATTGCGCATAAGAGGGGCATGGTGATGGGGTTTGTGGGGAGCAAGGGTAAGCCAACTAGGGAACACAGTTCAACTACTTCTTTTCATACACTTGGACCAATGGCTATATCCCATGGGCATCTCATACCAAGCTTAAAATCCTCGACTTTAAAACAACTTTGCCTGTTACTGTTATGAAAGACATGACTGCCACAATACTCTCTCCATGTGGGAGGCACCCAACTATGGAACTCCCTTCCTGCTGATATCCCGAAATTAGTGAGTTTGGCAAAATTCTATAGAAAACTGAAAATGTACCTCTTCAAGAAAGCATCCCTACCTGAATAAATCTTCTTCTTGGGGACATCCTACCTTCACCGGCGCCTCATCGATGGCTAGACTCTGTTCTTTATGACTAAATCCTATAGGTAGGTCTCCAGGCTCTTTCCTGGTGTCTCCTTTGGCAGAGTTTACTTTTCTCCTCATACAGGCTTCTACTCCCTCCAGCATACTGATCTGAATGTACCAGTAGCTGCAAGGCCTCCTTTTTTTGCTGTCTTCATCTCTTCCCTTTCAACCCCTTCTCTTTTTGCAGCCCTGCAAAGTAAGTTTGTATTGCTGTTTGACGCTATATAAATCAACAATAAACAAATGCATACCTAGATGAGTCATTTAATGAGGGAACTGCTGGTCCAAACCTGGTATGACTTTGAATACATGGCATTGTTTCTCTGGATTTACAATGGCAAAATCAAAGATCAAATGATGATTGGGCCATTACATGCAAAACATACATGGTGCATGTACATCATTGGCGAATGCAGACTGCTTCACAGGGAGCAATGTGATTCATTTGAATGGGCGGATTAAGGAAACATTTATATGAGTGTATCAATGTTTGAAGGGAATTGCAAAGTGCCTTCTGTTCAGTACTATACATCCCCTTAAATTGTCATTCCCCCCCCAATTTCAAATCAGTCAATGTTGTAATCCACATTATATATCAGAATGCGATCACAGAGATTATTGGCAATATATTTCAATTCAAGTGTATTTGAATGGCATACATTCTCCGAGGGCAACACAGAGAAAAATCTTGATAGTGCAGGGACATTTAATAGCCACAAACCTAAATGCTTTGTCTGACATCTAACACGCAGCATGCTTACTCACTTTGTATTGCCACTTACAGTGGCCGTGTAGAACACTGAATAAGAAGTCAGCTGATAATGCCACCCACCAGGGGCAGGGCGATCCTGACCCACACACCTTGGAGGTGACAGGCTCCAACCACAGAGGTTCCTCTTCCGCACCCATAACCGAGCTGCACGGCCCTCAGATGGGCAAGGTGACACCAGCACACAACCTACCATTTTGACTGTGGGCAATCTTATACTTTAGCAGTCAAAGCCAAGGGACATATTGTGGGTGGTTGATACCCCGGACACAGTTGAGATGGGCCAATCAGCAAGCAGCATTCAAATAAGTAGGAAGGAATGCCATTCAAAACAACGCTGCTGTCACGGCCATCATTACTTACATTGCTTGGCAACAATGAAATGCCACGGATCAGTGGCTAATGGCTTCAGGGCACCGGGATAAGGTGTTGTAAGCAGTTTAAATACTGCTGTAGTTTCTCCGAAGTGCGGGATGATTTCGAGATGAATAACAGTGATGATTCAAAAAGCAGATGGTGCACAGATAGCCGGGTGGCTTGTGGAAGCGGCGACCCTGGAGGGAGAGTGCTACTGCCCTCTCGCTTTGTAGGAGGGTTGGCAAATCATATCATATTTTAGAACATCCTTGAGATGGGGGCTTGACAAATCAACTACTTAACTAGGTACGTGTGAAAGGATATTTTGGAAGAATGTCCTGTATTTACCTTAAAGTTTCCCATCACCTGCCCTTCATGATCTTGACTCCATAAACAAGAGATAAGGGTGATGGATAGTCCTGCCATATATGCTCTTAAGAGGGTGGCCTCTGAGACAAGAGAACTGGTGGATCTGACATGGCATGAACACTTTTCACAACCCTGTATCTCCCAATACAGGATGAAACTGTCTCAGGACCTAACTAAATTGGGTTTCGGACATATATTCAAGCAAGATTTTCATGTAACTGACATCTACAGGTCCCTATTGCATAAATTCAAAGAAGCCCAAGAGCAAAGACAAGGGAGGTTTATGGAGGAGGTGTTGGTTGGCCTGTCACATGTACCCTGGCCTGATATATATTTGTGGCAGTGGGAGGCCACCAACCGTACCTGTCGACACTTGTCAACCTGCAGAAGAAACCTTTTAGCCCTTGCCTGAGCGAACACCTTACCTCTAGCTGCCATGACTAACAAATGGAAGGGTGAGACAAACCCAAAATGTCCAATGTGTATGGTGGAGAGAGAGAATCTGCCCCATCTTCTTTTAGTATGCCCTTTCTACGACTCTTCAACCTCTTCTAAGAAGCGAAGGACTTTTGGATAACCAAGATGATGCCCGGATTTTTCTTTTGGGGGATCTGGACATTAACATCACCAAAGCTACCTGAAGTTTCATTTTTGTAGCCAGGTGGCACAGGTTGCAGAATGTATCTAGTCACAGTGGCTGATGTTTTTCTGGTGGAATTATTTTTGCAGATGCCACAAAATAACCTACTTTACTTTTAAAATGTTTATTCGGAGCAAGACATCCATTAAAGTCAAAAATATAACAGTTAAAAGAAAAACATTCTTTACAATAACATTACATTAAAATTTTAAAAACACAGCAATGAAATTACCTTACAATTATACAAAAATGGGTACAGCACAGACAAAACCAAGTTGCAGGGATTAAATATGTCCTTACTAATCGGGTAAAACCCACTTTCTCTGGTACATGGCCGTTTTCAAGTAAGCCTGAAAAGCCTAGGCTGGCAATGCTGAATCTGCAGACAGTAGAAAAAGTAAAGCCAGCCTATATAGGCGAATGTCCATATAACTTAGCACCAGCAACATTGTAGACCCTCTCACATTTCTATATGCCTGGCTGAACAATACAAAGTGCTTCAGGTCCTCTCTTGCCACCCATCAAGCTGGGCAGCACACATTATTAGAGAACCCTGGCCACTTTTCTGTATTCCCCCTCAACTTTAAACAGTCAGATCTGGCCTCCGTAATCAGCCACCGGTCTCTCTTTTTAGAATTCCACGTAAAATATGGCTTAATCATATTTGCCCTACTTATCACAGCATGGTCTCTATCAGAGCTTTTCACAAATTCCGTGCTCTCTCTCTTCTCCTTTGCTGACTGATGCAAATTCTCCTTGTAATCTTTCATTTGCCTAGTAGACAGGAGACTTTCTAGGGGAGAAAAGGTCAGAATGTTATTAATGGTCAGCACCTCATTGACATGCGAGCCAGTGAATTATGCACCAATTTGCCTTAACCACGAGGCTCCTAATAATAAAATGGCATAGAGAGGCTCACTCATTGGACCACAGGTGAAGCCAGAAGGTCCTAGGTGCTTATGCCCATTGGTCATCCCAGAACTCTATCCCAAGTTCCCTATGAACCGAGACACAAGAGGAGGAGGCTGAGAGACCCAAGAGCTACCTAAAAAAAAATATTTTCCTTCACCTGTATCTTAGCTACATTTGCATACCCCCACAAAGGTGCACCATACAGAGTAGCCACATTTGTCTGAGAAACATACACCCTTAAAATCAAGTCCAAGGGTTGCCCCTGACAAAGGGACAAAAAGCAAAACATCCCACCTACCTGCTGGCTTATCCTCAGGGATTGCTTATTTACATGTGCGGTGCCCGTAACTGACTCTGAAAATCTAACACTGCTGGAGCCGGAGCCCGGAGCGGCGCGTAATGGAGAACACGGCTCGAGAGACACCGCTGACATTCCCTGTTAAACCCCTCCAGGTTGAGTGACGTGGGGGTGCAGTTAGAGTGGCACACTGGGCACACAGGGATTACGTGGAGACAGCAGGCTCTAAAGGCAAATTGAAGCCAGCAGTCAAATGTAACAATAAGCAAGGCTGGGAATGGCTAAAGAACATGATTGCTACAAAAAGTTGCTCAGATTGAAATTGAGCTGGAACACTAAGAGGTTCAGTCATTGGCTCAATGGGGGCAGCACACAGGAAGTACTGTTCTCCCATGACATTTTTGTGTTACAAGAGACCTGGATTACATTTGAGGTGGAATTTGATGGTTATGTGACTTTCCAAGCAGAGGCCACCAAGGGGGAGTGCGGACGCCCCAAGCGTCGCCTCTTAATAGGAATAAAGTCGTCATACAGCCCGAGTTTGGTAAATGACCCTAACCCTGGTAGCAATGTGCTAGCTGTGGCAGTGACCATAATGGAGAAAGGAGGAGAGCATCAAGACTTGTTAATCATTGATATCTATGATCCTCCGGGCATATCGAAGACTGAGTCTATTCTCGAGCAGTTGGATACCATATTAATGAACTGGGATGTGCCAAGGAGTTCCCCCCTTCTCACCTGAGTCTGTTCTTTACCAGCGTCCTTGGATGCTGCCTTCTTTCGGATGGAACGGGTTTTGAAGAAGGCGGCCCGTGTCTCTGCCGAATCCAGAATGCGTTCAGTTTTCCAGGAGGCTGAATCCAGGAATCCAGGAAGCAAAGTAAGTTTGCTAGAACTCGAATCCAGGAGGTAAGAAGAAGGGGGGGGGGTTCAAGGAAGGGAAAGCGGAGTGGAAAGGAGAAGAACCGAGAGCTACGGAGCACACGTCTGGTCGCTACTTCGCAATAGCATTGAGACGCGCGGAGCTGCAGAAGGCGTGGTCTAGAAATAGAGAAAGGTTACGTCCAATGCATAGAGCAAGAAGGGAATGTGTTGGACAGCCATATTGGAAGTATTAATGTGTATAAGCCCGTTGTGACAGGGACCATGAGGCCCAAAAGGGGCGCACCATGCAATTCATGACAGCATGCCTCCTCCGAAGACCCTTCCCTCCTGGTTTGCCCAGATGGATGAGGTTAAACCTTCTGAGCAGCCGTGGGGCCTTGATGTTTGAGAGACGTTCCCAGGTTCTTTCGCTAGGAGGATATCCTTTCCATTCAACCAGGTATTGAAGCTGACCCCTTCTATACCTGGAATCAGAAATTCGAGATACCTCATATTCCAATTGGTCATCGACCAGTAAAGGAGGAGGTCTGGAAGGTTTTTGGGAGGATAGATAGTAGGGTTTTAGTAAAGATGTGTGAAAGACTGGGTGTATCTTCTTCCAGGATTCAGGCAATTTGATCCGATAAGAAACAGGATTTATAATTTCTTTAATGGAAAATGGACCATAGTACCGAGGGGCCAGTTTACTAGGCCTTAGATGTCGGGGTAGTAATTTTGAAGACAACCGGATCTGATCACCGACTGCATAAGAAGGGCCAGGTCTTCTTCTGGAATCTGCATATTTCTTGGTCTATTTCCAGGCTTTCTCCGAAAATTCCTTGGCTTCTTTATGTATGTTGACAAGGGTTTCTGTCCGGATCCGAGTCCACCTCCCCTTTCTCCTCACCTGACTCCTCCGATGTACGTACACAAGGAACGGTCTCAAACTTGCCTGGCTTCTCCTTAGTCCTTGGAACCCTGCTTTCCTGTGTTCTGGCCTTCTTTTCGTGAAGATAAGGTCTGGCCCCTCCGGAGGCCACCGTGACAGAAGAGTGGACCTATCACCGGGGAACCCCAGGGGGCCAGCCTCAGTTCTAGGGAAAAAGCCCAAAGGCGGAAAAAACCCTAGTCCATAGATGGGTTTCGGAAGGTAGGTCCTTTAGATGGTTCAGAACTATAATTTGCAGTTCCAAGATGTCAGGGGTGATGACGTAGATAGTGTGTTTGAAGGTAGGAATCAAAAGAGGCAAAAAAGCAAGGTACGGAGTAAAAGGGTAGCTGAACCTGAGATAAGGGTAGAAAAGGAAAGTATCAAAAAGGGAGAAGGGAAACAGTAATTAGAAAGGGCTACTGTACCAAAGTCTCAAGTAGTCTGAAGCAGCGCTAACCCCCTGCGGCGAAACGGAAAGGAACAACTCGCCAGAAGGTATTACGCCGAGAAGGTAGACAAGGTAGGAAAGTAACAAAGGCTTGAGAAACGCTGCGGCGACCAGCACAGCGCTTCCGTGTTTGTAAAAGAAAGAAATACCAGTCAGAAGGGTTGAAAGAACAGCCGATAGCAAGTCCAGTAAGAAAGCTCCTGTTTCCGGACGCGGAAACACAGTGCGAGAAGCACCCTCGCGGCCGGAGTCCCAGGTTGAAGTAAGGTAAGTGGAAGTTTAGAGCAAAGAAAGAAATAGCGAAGCGGAAGGGTACCGCAACAGATGTAGCAGCTGCACTCGTGGACGCAGAGAAAAACTGTAGCGAATACGGAGATAATAGAAAGGTAAGGAATAGGGATAAAGGGAAGGAACCAGGGGAAATGAGGACTAGGAGGTATACACAGGAAGGCGATAATCCAAAGTCGGAGCGTTGAGAGAGAGTGAAATAACAGATACAACGTGCCGAAAAGTGGGCGGAGCCGGATTATATAAGCTCAGTGTCATGATGGGCGCCATGTTGGGTGAGGACTAGACCGATCACCGGCGGAACTGCCAGCAATACCAATGTTTCCAATCTTGGGTCCTGACAGTTTCGATCCAGGAATCAACTGTAGGTACTGGTGTAGATTGAGCAAGAACAGAAGGCAGGACCGACGGATGAAATCCTTGACTGCAATAAAAGGGGCTGATCATAAGTGCCGAATGGTCAGAATTATTGTAAGCGAATTCAGCCACGGGTATCAGGAACGACCACTCATCCTGGACCTTGGTGGCAAAGCATCAAAGATACTGTTCCAGGGTTTGATTGACACGTTCTGTGATTCCGTTGGTTTGTGGGTGGTAACCTGTGGAAAGGGCACTTTGGATCCCTAAGCATTGACAGAGATGTTTCCAGAATTGTGAGATGTATTGAGGTCCGCGATCCGAAATGTTCTTGGAAGGGAGTCCATGCAAACGGAATATGTATTCCAGGAAGATTCCTGCTAGTTCAGAAGAGGATGGTAATTTACGCCGGGGCGTAAAATGAGCCATATGAGTGAACAAGTCTATGGTAACCATGATGGTGGTATACTCACGGGAAGGTGGCAGTTCCACAATGAAGTCCGCAGCGATAATCTCCCAAGGCCTAGTTGGCAATGTAGGTTGTAGTAGAAGGCCCGCTGGTTTCTTGTTATTGTGTTTATTTTGGCTGCTGACAACACAGGATTGAATGTACTGCCGTACGTCGGGTCTCATCCTAGGCCACCAGAATTGCCTTTGTATCAGACGGAGGGTATTGGTGACTCCACGATGTCCGGAGTGTGGGGTATCATGACAGAGATTCATTATTCTCTGTTGTAGTCTTTTTGTACGGATGACCAACACATTGTCTTTGAACAAATAACCTTCCCGGACCTTTACATTCCAAAGATTTCTTTTGGATTCGTCCTTCCACAGATCAGAGGATTGTGTTTGGGCTTGGATTTCTTCGAGGAGGTTGACTGCCTGGGCCACAAAGATCGTGGGGGAAAACATCTGATGATATGCCTTGTCTTCAGTGGGCTCATAGTCAGGTCGTCGAGATAAGGCGTCGACAATCAGGTTTTGTGATCCAGGAACATGAGTGATATGGAACTGGTACTGGGCGAAGAAATATGCCCAACGCGCCTGACGACTGTTCCTACACTCCAAAGACTGTAGAATCTGGAGGCTCCAGTGGTCCGTACAGACCTGAACTGGATGTTTAGCTCCCAGAAGTAGATGTCGCCATTCAGTGAAGACTTGGCGAATGGCTAACAATTCTTTTTCCAGGACTGAATAATTTGTTTCACTAGGAGTCACGGTTCGTGAGAGGTAAGCAATTGGGTGTTCCAGTTTATTTCCTAATTCTTGTTTCAGGACTGCGCCAATGGCATAATTTGAAGCGTCCATTTCTACCAGGAAAGGACGGCTAGTATCGGGTTGAGCCAAGATAGGCGCTTGCGTAAACTCTGCCTTTAAATGCTGGAATGCCATATCTTGTGGTGTTGACCAGAGGAAAGGAGTGTCTTTCTTCAGGAGAGCAACAATCGGTTGTACTGTCTCAGAGAAATTAGATATGAATTTCCGGTAGAAATTGGCAAGTCCCAGGAAAGATTGAATTTGTTTCACGGAAGTAGGAGCAGGCCAGGTCAATATGGCTTTTACCTTTGAAGGGTCCATACCAATTCCTTCTGGGGTAAGAATAAACCCTAGGTAATGAACGGAGGTCACATGAAACAAGCATTTTTCAGGTTTGCCCAGGAGTTTATGATATCGGAGTCTCTGCAAAACTGCCTTCCGTGCTCTTCATGTTGTATAGGATCCTTGGAGAAGATCAATATGTCATCCAGATATACAATAACAAAGAGAAACAGCATGTCAGAAAACACCCTATCCATAAAGCGTTGGAAAATTGCCGGGCGTTATCCAATCCGAAGGGCATGACTAGATACTCAAAATTGCCAAAGGGTGTTCTGAAGGCGGTTTTCCATTCGTCCCCTTCCCTGACACGGATCAAATGATAGGCGCCCCTGCGATCCAACTTGGTGAATATCACTGCGCCTCTCACGGCTTCCAGGATATCCGAAATCAGGGGTATCGGGTACCGATCCTTGAGGGTGCATTGATTTAGCCCGCGATAATCAAGGCAGGGTCTGAGTTCCTTGGTATCCTTCTTGGGAACAAAGAATAGAGAAGCACCAGCAGGAGATTTTGAAGGTCTTATGGTGCCATTTTCAAGGTTGGTATCCGGGTATTCTCTCAGGGCCTTCTTCTCGAGTTCGGAAAGAATGAACATCCTGCCAAAGGGAATCACTGCAAAGGGTTCCATATCTATTGCGCAGTCTTCAGGTCTGTGTGGGGGTAAGGCCTGGACAATGGCAGTCGAAAACACATCGGCATAAGCTTGGTAGGCTTCAGGGACTTGCATGACATTGGATACCATTAGTGGTGTCTGTTGTTCCTTTGTGGGTTCCTCTGGGTGTGTTAATGGAGGTTCTAGGGATAGACAATGAGACATGGAAAACTCTGAGCCTAGAAATAGAGAACCCGCAGACCAGTTGATATATGGGTTGTGTTTCTGTAGCCAGGGCATGCTGTTGGGTGTCCTGACCCACGTTTGAGCTATGATGCTGCAACATTTGGTGCTGTGGGCTTAGAAAATCCAAGATGGCCAAAAAGCCCACATGTGCGCCCGAATCCAGGAGAACCACGCAGTTTGCGCACACCAAAATGGTTGCCTAACTTGCCACCCACCAGTGCGAGCAGGATGGGCCGGGGTGCCATGAGTGAAATGTGTGCCAAAGGAAAAACCGCACTTTAAAATCACCTTTTTTTTCCCTGAATGTCAGCTCAAAATGCCTATTTCAAACATTGCAACATATCCAAAAATCTCACTGAACACCAGCAGACATCTGGCAGAATGAAGTATGTGTGCATACAAAATCTGGGAAGTTGAAGAGCCCCAAAACAATGTTCATAACAAGACTGGCTGAGCTCTGCAGTTCTGCGGCAGCCTAACTGAAACTGGATTTAAAACTACCAAAAATCGAAAATGTTTAAATTAACTGAGTGACCTACTTTTAAGTGTCACATAGTTTGTCACTGTTAGAATCAGTGTTTTAGCTGCATGTGTAAAAATTGTATGTTCGATTTAAACTGGGGGACAAAAAGTGACATTTAGCTGAAACCTGGCTTAATGAAACTGGATTGTACCTGACAACTTCCCCCCAATTGGAGTGAAACTGGATCCACAGCAGTTCTCAGGCCTGGCTGCATTCTGAGGGGAGGTTACCCCTCTCTGATTGAATTACCAAGGGACTGCTAGAGACTAAACAAAGGACCCAGGCAGAGGGTTTATTGGGGGGAGGTCATAAATGGCTTCCTCTTGAACAATGGGCCTTCCGGGGCCCAGGCAGATGGTTTATTGGGGGGGGCGTAACATAGCTTCCTCTTGGCAGAAGCTGGGAGGGGTAGGGTCTCTGGGCTTGGCAGAAACTGGATAAACTGGTTTCTCCACCATGTGACCTGGGAAGACACACCCCTGTTAGCCAGAATATGATTTTAAGAAAGATGTATAACTCATGGTGCGGACTTGTCAAAATTATCTAAATGATACCATAATTCTTGTGATTTTCCTGCCCACATTTTAAGAGGTTTTAGGACCTGGTGGCATGATCTGGGGGGTTGCTTGCGGAAAATAGGGTTTCACTCCAAATGTATGCATGTTAAAAATCTGACACTTCCTTATATAAATGCATACATGCCTTGCGCACATTTAACTTTTAATGACAAACCAATGTTGCATAGCCCACTAAAATCGAAAATATGTTGCCATTTTTTAATGCAAGCCTCCAGGAAGAGCAGAGTTTGAACAGAGTATACCTCATGTGATATGTGATGGGTGCATGTAATTTTAAACAAATGTGTACCTGTGCAAATATGTATTTGGGTCAAATATAGATTTGTGTGCAATTTGACAGGGGAGTATCCTTTCTGCAGACCATAAAACAGCATCACCATGACACACATTTCCTTCCCCCAATCAAAGCAGTGAGGAACGCTTGACCAATGGGCAGTTGAGAGAGGGGCTGGCTAGTGATGCTGCACACACACCCACTTTCAAAAGACATAAAAAGAGCCACTGGAAGCTAGAGAGGACATTCAAATTCATTTGCTGCAACGCGCTCTGCCGGACCACACAACATCCAGAAGATACCAGATCCAACACTTAGACTTTAAAACTCCAAAGAACTTGATTCAGAACTCAAATCAGAGGCCTAAACCCACAAACTGAGGACTCTTCTCAGCAGACCTCAGCATCCAGCAAACCTAACAGCGGTAGCAGCATCCAGGAGCCGTACAGATCAGCGCGGTGTCCAGAGAAAGCTGTGCAGAAAGATCCAGGAGCTGTGCAGAGACGCTGTACCCAGAGACCAGACTGTGCCAGAACCGGTGCCGGACAGAACCAGAGACCAGATCGCTGTGAAGTGCTGTGCTCAGAGACCGTCTGGGGCGAAACCAGAACCGAAGCCATCTTGACCCGATCCGGGAGACCTAGACCTTCCAAAACACATTGTGAGTACAGCTAGGACGGGGTGAAACCAAAGCTCTTAGTTTCAAGTGATATAATTCAATCTATTTAACCTAAGTAGAACTACCTCCTAACTGTCACTTGTCAATTCTGAAGCTGCATAGCTGTCATTTGTCAATTCTGCAGCTGCAAAGCTGTCACCTGTCATTTTGAGTTTACTTTAAATCTGAAAAACTACCTTTATTTAATCGTCCGTATCTCTGGAACCGTTTGGGCTAGGAACTTGGTTTAACTTTCCTCTGAAAGCTTAGAATCTCAGCTTTTCAACAAGCTTAGAACCGACTTATACTTTTGCCGTAATCGTGATTCACGCATTCGCGAATTTTGCCGCGATTCACGATTTGGTTAAAAATCCAGCCACGTGTGAAAACAGCAGCTTCCTTGCTTTCCTTTGCCAAAAATTTGTTTAACCTGCTAGTTACCCCTAGAGCATTGTTAAAGGGAGCCTGCACTCATCCCTACTATCTCTCACCACCCTGAACCTCCTAAAGGGAATTAAAAGCATTTTCAGCATATTTCTCACTGCATTGTCACCATATTCAAAGTATTTTGCCTGTGTTTCAAAACTCCTATCTGTTGTATAAGCTGCTGGGGGGGAATTGAACTGAATTCTATTTGATTGCATTCCTAAGAACTGTATGCTCTCCTCTTCATCTCCTTACATTGCATAAAGGGGGGGTGAATTGTCCAAGAAAGTGATTACATTGTCTTTGGCTGAAATCCTATCAAGTTATTTTCTGTACTGCAATTTCATTCCACATTGCATCTATTTGAAACCATAAAAGTATTGTTGCTATCTTATCCACCCTATACCCACTCATCATTCATTATAAAGAAGTGTGCTAGTGCCAGACTATCCATTATTGATTACTGCTCAGATTAAGTGTGATATTCAATTATTAATTCATTATAAAAGTGTGATATATATATATATATTGTTTAAATTCTCGAATAAACCTGTTAAACTTGCAAAACAGAACTACTTCTTGGCTAAGTGGGGTTGGGGGGATTCTAAGAGAGTGGTGTTATATAGGGGTAGTCATCCAGAACTCATGAACTGGACATAAAGATATATTAATAAGGGTTTCCATTCAGTATCCCAGACTAGGCATTGACTTAGCTGTAGTGTTGAATTGAATCCTCTTACAAATTGGGGGCTCGAGCCGGACGTTTGGGTTGGATCTATCACTTGTGCAGCTTAATACAGCGTGCTAACTGACGGGATACATACATCCGGTCGGATCACCACGCTGTTTTACGCTGTAAAGCACTCTTCAAAGGGACACTCTAAGGAAAAGGTCTGTTTTGCAAAAATAAAATACTAATTTCTGTAAGTCAGGACAGAGATCAATCTCTAGAATGACGACCTTGGTAGACATGAAAATAGCGAGAGAGCACTTCTTACATAAGCTATTTGTGAGAGGTGAGTGGACTCATCAGGAACAAACGGTCTGGTTGTAGGCAATCGCGCAACAGGTCACTGAAACAGGGTCAGATACATGAGGAGATCAGGGTCCCCTACATGTGGCCCTGAGTGAACTATATATGGCCCCTAAGGCCAAGGATGAGCACCACAAGATTGCCAGGGTAGCGGCATATTTATATTTACATATGGGAGCCATGCAGGACAAATGTGCTGAAGGCCAAGATCTGGCGAGTAGGCAACTGCTGGCATTACAGAAGGCCCAATCTGATCTGGACTCTTCTGAGCAGAGGCTGCACAGAAGCCAGGAGTCCGAAAGTGAGAGTAGACAGTACATCATTAAAATAAAGAAGGATATGGATATCCTGCAACAGGAAAAGGCTGACCAGGATACCAGAATTCTGGCTTTGCAGAAGGAGCACCAAGACAGTTTGGACTCCTTACTGCAGTGCCAGAAAAAGCTGGAGCAACAGATCAATTTCAACGGGGCATGCACAGAGCAGGTAGCCACCCTGCAAATCCAACTAGACAGAGAAAAAGAGGAGAGCAATAAATTGATTCTGAAAGACCTGGATACCCAGGCAGAGTTTGATGAAGAACGCCAGAAAGCTGGTGCCTTTCAAAGGCAGAGGGACGACCTGCCACTTAAAAAGGAAAATGGAAGAAAATCACCTGGCCCACCAGGGACTGGGTGACCTCCAAAAAGAACACCAGGACTTGCTAGAGCACACCAGGAGGGTGGAGGAGGCTCTGGCAAGACAGGAGCAGGCCAGTAGGGATGGGACTCAGGAGGTAACCCTTGTGCAGCAAAGACTGGCCCAGGTCTCCAGGACCAATCAGGAAACGCAGAGAGAGAATGAGGCTCTCTGCCAGCACAATGATAGGCTCCAATAACAGGTAGCAATGCAGGAGAGACTGATAGAGTCTAGTAAGGCCTTAACTGAGGAACTGAAGGCGCAGGCTCTTGCATTGCAACAGGGAGCAGGGGCGGATAGAGACCAGGTTCGCTGGGAAAGGGAAACTCCTGAGCATAACCTCAGGATCCCTAGTACCAGAGGCCTTTATCTCTCTCAGTCCCTGGACTCTGCCACCCCCATGTCCCCTGGCGCACATGAGCACCGGGCCACAGGGATGGAAGATTACTATCCAGCCAGAAGCATGGGGCTCATAGGCCAGTACCTCCCAGGAATGGATGGGCGGGCATTCGGGTATGGGCACCCAAGCACAGTGCAATTTAGTGGGGAACCCCAGGAGAGTAGGCCCATTAAGGGCATCCTGAAAACTTCTGCCCAGTTAGGTCAGTGGGGGGGGTACCCATCAAATCCTGGCAGCAAGGAGGAATCTGAAGACTCCTCTGAACGGCGCAGGACACAGGAGGCCAGGACCCCACTTTCTGCCAGCCATTCCCAGGCTCGCAGAATCCGGGAAAACCTGGAAGAGCAGACAGGAACCTCTGGGAGCAGTGCCTCTGAGTCAGAGGATGAATGGACCAGGGTTACCCCAACCAAAAAGGCCAATAAGGCAAAAAGGGCTTTGCTTAAGGACACATTGAAGCAAATAAAGGCAATAAGGAGTGTCATCACGCCTTATCATAAGAACGCCAAGTATTCCGTTTGGGAACACTTGGAGCTCTATGAGCAAATGATGGAGACTTTCCATTAGAAGGACAGCAGTAGCTGCATCCAGTACGTCAAATGAACATTCTCCCCAGAATACTCCAGTTTCTTTGCGGGGCTGGAGGACCAAAATCATTTAAGATGGTCCACCTATAAGGCGGCCATCTTGAAACATTTTTCTGTTCACAGAAATCCTCAAGAGACTCGCAAGGCAGCCTACAATTTGCAATGTGGGGAGGATCAGGCCCCACAAGAGTTTGTGCAAGAATTAAAGCGTGCTGTTGCACAGACCACCAGAAGGGTGCGCACAGACAGCAAAGAGTTTGTCAATACATTTTTCCATGCTCTCTCTAAATATATAATGACCCAGCTCGTGAGAGATTTTCATGAGAAAAGATCTTTAGACTGGGTCATTGAACAGACTACCCGGATCTATGAGGTGCAGAAGCCTATCGAAAATAAAAATAACGCGCCGAAAAACCCCAAAACCAACAGCACCCTGGCTGCTGCCAAGGTGGCAGAGGTAAAGGTTGCCCCCGTTTAAGATTTGAAGATGGGGAGGCCTAAAAACCTGCCTGCACCAAATAATTCCCAGCCCAGCAGGCCCTCGGGCCAGTCACAGACAGGGAGTCGAGGAGGTAGTCCCACAAATGGGGTCCCCCGCTCCCCTGACTATGTAAGTCCCCTCTAAAAGGGAAACCGACCTATCCTGGGTTATGTGTGGACTCCTCCAGCCCAAGGGGGGTGATCCAGCCAAGCACCTAACCCAGGGAACTTCCCTCCCAACTTCCCACAGGAGGGCAGAAATTCTCCAAATCCTGGGCCGAACTTTTTCCCCAGGTATCCACCCAATTTCCAGCCCCAAAATCATCCATCCTTCTTTCCCCAATTCCCTGAGCCCAGACAACCTAATCCGGGAGAGGGGAGGCCAAGGGTGGAGGGGTACCAAAATCTTCCCAACTAGGGGTACTACCAGAGAAGGGATAGCTACCCTTCCCGGGATCAGCCCAGGGGAGAAAATAGAGCCCCGTATCAGCCTGAGCGGGTTTCACAACTTGAGCGCCAGGTCCAAAATATGGCATGAGATCTGGGTCACATACTGAGGGCTCAACAGAACCCTCAGATGAGCATGCCACCGCAGAATGCCCCAAACTCGGGACCTGGTGCTCCAGAACAATGACGGGGGCAGCACCCTGATAACCCACCAGTTCCCAGGGAGGAGGCACAAGGGGAAGGGGGGTGTAAAGCCTTGGAGGAAGCTTCCTTGCCAACTTGTAAACAGCCCCTGGAAAACCAGGAACCGGAAATAAAATCTCCTACCCCTGAAAGTCTGCCACCCAAGGAGCAGAGAGGAGGTAGGAGAAACAAAGGACCCAAACAGACCCACTTTGTGGAGGAGGTTCAGGTCTTCCAATTTGAGGGAGAGGGATCCTCAGAAGATCCTGGGAAAAGGACCTTCTCCTTCAGAGATGGGGGAACTCCTCCCAAAGAAAAATGGGTCCCAAGCGATTCCAATCCAGACTGGGGAGATATGGAGACTGAGCTACCACCGCCCATCATCTCATCCCAGAACCCACAACACTGAAATCCCCTGGTTCAAACCCATCCTGGTGACTGCCTCCAAAAAGAGGGGGGCGGCCCAGAACCGGAACCAGGGGAACCCACAATGGCTCTGATCTCCAGTTGCCAACTTTTTCTTTCAGATTCCCAAGACTCTCCACAGAATTCTGCCCAAATCTCTTCTCTAGCAATGTCCAAAACCAGAAAGTTAGCCCACCAGTTGTCCAAAAATGTGCATTATCTGTGCCCCCTTGAGGAGAAGGAGGGAAGATACTATGCCCCGATACAAGTACAGGGGCAGGGTACAATTTTGGCACTGGTGGACACTGGATCCCAAGCTACCCTTCTGTCCAAAAGGGCCTTTGAGGAACTAAATGCAGGAAGGGGGGAGAATTACCAAATTCCTCTCACCTCTCTTCCTGGACAACTGCAGAACTTTGACAGGAAGGAAATTCCCGTTGAGGGGACTGCAGACTTGGACAGTAAAATTGGGCGACACAAGGTGAAACACCCAGTCATAGTAGTGACTCCAGAGGGCACCCCTTGTTTACTAGGGAATGACCTCCTGAAAAGGTTGTCACCCCTAATAGATTGTGTAAACAAGGTCCTCTGGACCCAGACTAGCCGACCAATAAAATTAAAACAGAGTGTCAACCATGTTAGTTTAAACGGCACCTGCCACATGGTTGAACAAAAATCTGACCAAGTAGAATTTCACTTCCAGAACAACCAAATTCCAGACGTGACAGTAATAGCAGTAGGACAACAGACTGGTGATGGGGGGTCCTCTCTATTTCTGAAAATCAACCTTCCTTCCAGTTTAAGGTGGTATTCCACACTGGAAGGAAACACCCTGAAATTCTTTACTAATCCACAATCAGAAACTCCCACTCCTATAGTCCAGAAAGATGTGAAATCAGCTCAGAGCCTGGCTGATATTCAGCAAATTAGAGAGCAGTTGTTCATCCCTGTTCAGTTAAATGATGGGAAGGACTCTGTTCTCGCTCGAGTGTGCGTGAACAATGGTAAGAGCTTCATCAGCGAAGCCAATGTCCTGCCAACTCCCAAAAGATCCAGCCATTCCCACATTCAAACTGATAGACAAATGGGAAATGGACCTGGAAGCACCTAATTCCAAACAGCTCCTGCCAAGCAGGTGTATGCTCAAAATCTCCATTGGCAACAAGAGCATAGTCCATAATTGTTGGGTCGTGCAAGACGCCACTGCCGCCTTTTACTTAGGCAGTGACATTCTCAATCGCTTTGCCATTAGTTTGGACCTAATAAACTTTAAAGCTTGGTCCCGATAAACGGATAATCCCTTGGGCTTTGATGATCCAGAAAAAGCATTTACGTCAGCTCAATTGCTACCTTATGCAGTTGAAATTCAGATTAAAGAGGAAGTCACCATCCCAGAAAGGACCCGACAATTCTCCCTGGAAGTGAAAGTTAAAAGAGGACAAAAATTGCAAAACCCTGATGCTTATATACATCTAAATGCTTCTCTCCAACAGCAAGGGTTGGGGGTAAACCCAACTCCATTAGTCAACATAGAACATGACACCATTCTAATAGAGGTGGATAACAGCGACTTAAAGGGTATTACTCTAGCCGCAGGCACCATTATTGGAATGGCGGTTGATGACCGACATTTTTCCATCGATTTAGGAAATTAACTGGTAGGACCAATCTCCAAGGACTGTTTTGACAGTGACAGTGATGACAATACAACACCAGATAGGATTTTTACCCGGCATGGGGGGAACTTCCTGGTGTACACTTCCTGCCCCTATGGTAAGGAAGATGGGACTTGTGACTTCAGGAGGGATGAGGTGATTTTCCAGGTCCATGAGGGTTGCCTTTCCCACCTGAGGCCTCCAGTCCAAATCAGCACTCTGACCAGGGACTTCTCCACCCAGCTGGAGGAGGCCGCTGAGATAGCCAAACCAGAAGTCTTTCCAGGCTTCAGGCAGATGGTGGAAGAGAAAGTCAACCTAGCTGATGCCTGTGTGACTCTGGAACAAAAGCAAAAGTTGAAACAAGTTTTCTTGGATTTCCAAGATCTCTTTGCGGTAGACTCATATGACTGTGGCCGCACCGACATCCACACAACAACAATCCCCACGGACCCTGGAATGACTCCAGTGTTTGTGAAGCAATATCGCTTGCCTCTTGCATCCATGGAGTCCCTTACTGAAATAATTAAGAACCTTGAGTCCCGGGGAATAATCCGTCCAGTTCACAGCACCTTCAATAACCCGGTGCTGGGAATATTGAAGCCAAACGGCCAGTGGAGACTCTGCGCCGACCTCAGGGAGCTCAACAAACGGGTCCATACTTCCCGATGTCCTCTGTCCTACATTGACCAAGGGCTGGCCCAGATCCAGGGGTCACAGGTATTCACTGCAATAGACCTGACCAATGGATACTGGACTGTGCCTGTCAGTAGGGAGGACCAATACAAGCTGGCTTTTACCTTTGGGGGCCAACAGTACACATGGACCCGGACTCCCTTCGGATACCTCAACTCCGGCAATGAATTCAACATTTTCCTACACAAGGCCATGCCAGACCTGGGTGCAAGGGGTAACCTGGCTTATGTAGATGATGTCCTCATCAAAAGTTCATCTGTGGAGGAACACATAGCGGAGATCCGTTATGTTCTGACCCAGTTGAGGGCCGCCGTAGCAAAACATTCCTTTCAGAAAGCACAGTGGTGTAGAACCCGTGTTAATTTCTTGGGGCATGAGATTACTCCTCAGGGTCTCTGTCCCCAGGTAAAGAAGGTGGAAGCACTCCAAAAAACTGAAAGACCCCACAACTCTGCGGGAACTAAGGAGCCTCCTTGGACTGACTAATTACAGCAGAAAGTTCATTGAGGGCTACGCAGAGATCACCAGACCCCTGATTCATCTCCTGAAGGGGGGGTCAAGTGGGAATGGGGTCCAGAACAAGCCGAGGCGGTAAAACAACTCAAAAGAAGCCTCTCACAAGCGCCTTACCTAGCTTACCCTGTCAGAAACAAGGAGTTCTTCCTGGAGACGGGGTTCTCTAATACGTGCTTGACGGCAGTATTATACCAAAAGCATGACAAGGTCAATAAAGTAATCTCCTATGCGAGCAAAACTTTATCCTCTGTGGAGGAAAAATTCAACGATTGTGAGAAGGCACTCCTGGCAACGGTGTGGGCATTGAAGAATTACCGCCCGTTTATCCAGGGGGAACACATCATAGTGGAGACTCCACACCAGCCTCTGCAATATCTCCAAAGTGACAGAATCCGGGTCGGAAATGTGAGTAATTCCCGAATTACTTCCTGGATTCTGTCAATGCAAGGCTTTCCTGTGGAGGTCAGATATGGCCAAAACAAGATGAGTCCCCTCGCGCAAGGTATGGCTGACTTGCATGATTGTGCCAGAGAAAACTGTCTCGAGGACAAAAGTCTAAAAATCAAGGACAACACGGAGGCATACCTTAATTCCCCACACAAAGTCTTTGAAGAGGACAAGTGTGAGGGAATGCCCACTGTCTATGTGGATGGATGCTCTTACCATGTTGACAACGACGGGGAGAAAGAACTGGTGGCTGGCGTAGGGAATGCATGGGTGAAGGAGTTCCCAGAACCCTCCGCCGGATACAAAATTGGTCCCCGAAGTAGTCAGGTGGCAGAATTGATGGCTGTGCATCAAGCCATCCTCACTGCTGTCCAACATCAACTCCACAAACTGGTCATAATCACAGATTCTGATTAGGTACGGGACGGGTTTGTGGAGCACCTGGTTAATTGGAAAACCAGAGGCATGTTATGTACTAACAACAAACCCTTGAAACATGGGAAGTTGATCCAAAACATTGATGATCTGGTCACCTCGAATGAGATGACCATCTATTGGAAAAAGATCAAGGATCATTCCAAAATAGAGGGACCAGACAAAACTGGAAATGACTTAGCTGATCAGCTGGCCAAAACCGGGGCCATCCAAGGGGATCTAATTGAGATTGAGTCCCTGTTGGGGGAAATCCAGGTCACTGCTATCACTAGGTGCCAGACAAATGCTCACAATGATCTTTCAATTGCACAATGGAGTAAGGAGACCGCTGATGCTGATTTGATTACCGCTCAGAAGGGGGATCCAATAATTGGTAAATTTTACCAACACATTGAGGAGGACCCTGAGAACTTTCCCCTGACGGATACCGATTACATTGGGAAAGAGGACCTAAGAGTGTTGATGAAATGTCCAAAAATGTTCCGAATCCAAGACGGTTTGCTGGTAAGGAAATCCCAAGCTGGCCATGATCAGTGGGTGGTTCCTACCTCCTTCCGAAGCCTGATGTTAAGTCACGCCCATGATGCGGCTACCGCCGGTCATAGGGGGTTTCATACAACACTTGAGATCTTAAGAGAGGTTGCCTACTGGCCACACATGGGCCAGGACCTCCACCAATATTTGAAGTGTTGTCTTGTGTGTGCACAATTTCAGCCAACATCCCTCACACACCGGGCGCCTCTCCAAAAGAGGGGAATGACACTCTCATGGTCAGATTTACAAATCGACTTTGTAGGCCCAGTGATTCGCTCCGCTCGGGGGAATAAGTACATGTTGACTGTGACATGCTTGTTTACCAAGTGGGTGGAATGTCTCCCAGCCCCAAACTGCAAGGCAGAAACGGCAGCTGCCTTGATGATTAACCACATCTTTTCCCGTTTTGGTCTACCTCAAAGGATTGAGTCAGACAGAGGTAGCCACTTCACCAGTGAAGTGATGACAAAGATGTGGGAGATACTGGGGGTCAAGAGAAAGCTACACATTGCTTACAGGCCAGCTTCTTCTGGAGCAGTGGAACGCTACAACCGGACAATTGTGAGCATATTAAAGAAGTTTGTGGCAGATTCTGGGCCAAGTTGGGATATCAGATTACCTCTGGTCCTAATGGCCATCAGATCTACCCCTTCATCTGCAACCAAAATGTCACCATTTGAGTTGATGACTGGACGCAAGATGGTGCTTCCTCAGCATTTGCTCTACAGAACCCAAGAGAAAACGTTGATAAATGCCTCCACAACTCATGAGTATGTGGAGATTTTAAGGAAACACCTTCAACATGCTTTTGCCTATGCTCAGCGGAATCTAGAAAGATCAGCCGAGAGTATGAAGACCCACTATGACCTGAAAACTTCCAGGAAGGAATATCAGGTGGGGGATCGGGTCTATTTATACAACTTCCAAAGAAACCAGGCAAAACAGCGAAAATGTTTGCCTACATGGAAGGGACCCTTTGAGATTATAGACAAGATCTCCCCTGTGGCCTACAAGATCCGCATCCCCAAAGGCGGTTTGGCAGAGGGGGAAGACAAGTGGGTCCACATAAACCAGTTGAAGTGTTGCCATCCCAGGCACACTTTGCAGCAACTGGAGGAGTCCTCGGTAATCCCAGAGGGTACCGCTCCAGAGTAATTCAATTCCAACCCTAAAAGATCCTACATATAGCCTATCAAATTCTGTGTTTCTCAAGTTTATGTGTTCCTGTCTCTTAATTTAAAAAAATGTGCATGTTCATATCTGTTGAGTTCTAAAATATATATGCCACCCCACTATATCAATGGTGGGGGAGAAATGTCCATAAATAGGTATTGCCGCTCTTCCTTTGTCGTCCTAGGAGAAAGAAAACCTGGAGACTGGCCAAGGAGGACGATCCGGAGACCGGAGCAGAGACCCGAGGGGCCCAGGGTACCGCCCAATCCTCCCATCAGGACCAGCAAGGAGAAATGATTGATCGACTGGAGGGAGGAAAAGATGCTAAACTGTGCCATTGCAGAATTGGAAGGAGATTATGCTGACATACCAGTGCGTGGGTCAAAACCCTTGTGCACCCGACTCCCCATCGACTCAAATTCAAAGTGCAGTCACGTGGGGGGGCTTTGTTGGGTGTCCTGACCCACGTTTGAGCTATCATGCTGCAACATTTGGTGCTGTGGGCTTAGAAAATCCAAGATGGCCAAAAAGCCCACATGTGCGCCCGAATCCAGGAGAACCACGCAGTTTGCGCACACCAAAATGGTTGCCTAACTTGCCACCCACCAGTGCGAGCAGGATGGGCCGGGGTGCCATGAGTGAAATGTGTGCCAAAGGAAAAACCGCACTTTAAAATCACCTTTTTTTTTTCCCTGAATGCCAGCTCAAAATGCCTATTTCAAACATTGCAACATATCCAAAAATCTCACTGAACACCAGCAGACATCTGGCAGAATGAAGTATGTGTGCATACAAAATCTGGGAAGTTGAAGAGCCCCAAAACAATGTTCATAACAAGACTGGCTGAGCTCTGCAGCTCTCTAGCAGCCTAACTGAAACTGGATTTAAAACTACCAAAAATCGAAAATGTTTAAATTAACTGAGTGACCTACTTTTGAGTGTCACATAGTTTGTCACTGTTGAAATGTCATAGTTTAGAACTTAGAATCAGTGTTTTAGCTGCATGTGTAAAAATTGTATGTTCGATTTAAACTGGGGGGCAAAAAGTGACATTTAGCTGAAACCTGGCTTAATGAAACTGGATTCTGCCTGACAACTTCCCCCCAATTGGAGTGAAACTGGATCCACAGCAGTTCTCAGGCCTGGCTGCATTCTGAGGGGAGGTTACCCCTCTCTGATTGAATTACCAAGGGACTGCTAGAGACTAAACAAAGGACCCAGGCAGAGGGTTTATTGGGGGGAGGTCATAAATGGCTTACTCTTGAACAATGGGCCTTCCAGGGCCCAGGCAGATGGTTTATTGGGGGGGGGGTAAAATAGCTTCCTCTTGGCAGAAGCTGGGAGGGGCAGGGTCTCTGAGCTTGGCAGAAACTGGATAAACTGGTTTCTTCACCATGTGACCTGGGAAGACACAACCCTGTTGGCCAGAATATGATTTTAAGAAAGATGTATAACTCATGGTGCGGACTTGTCAAAATTATCTAAATGATACCATAATTCTTGTGATTTTCCTGCCCACATTTTAAGAGGTTTTCGGACCTGGTGGCATGATCTGGGGGATTGCTAGCGGAAAATAGGGTTTCCCTCCAAATGTATGCATGTTAAAAATCTGACACTTCCTTATATAAATGCATACATGCCTTGCGCACATTTGTATCCATTTTAATGACAAACCAATGTTGCATAGCCCACTAAAATCGAAAATATGTTGCCATTTTTTAATGCAAGCCTCCAGGAAGAGCAGAGTTTGAACAGAGTATACCTCATGTGATATGTGATGGGTGCATGTAATTTTAAACAAATGTGTACCTGTACAAATATGTATTTGGGTCAAATATAGATTTGTGTGCAATTTGACAGGGGAGTATCCTTTCTGCAGACCATAAAACAGCATCACCATGACACACATTTCCTTCCCCCAATCAAAGCAGTGCGGAAAGCTTGACCAATGGGCAGTTGAGAGAGGGGCTGGCTAGTGATGCTGCACACACACCCACTTTCAAAAGACATAAAAAGAGCCACTGGAAGCTAGAGAGGACAGTCAAATCCATTTGCTGCAACGCGCTCTGCCGGACCACACAACATCCAGAAGATACCAGATCCAACACTTAGACTTTAAAACTCCAAATAACTTGATTCAGAACTCAAATCAGAGTCCTAAACCCACAAACTGAGGACTCTTCTCAGCAGGCCTCAGCATCCAGCAAACCTAACAGCGGTAGCAGCATCCAGGAGCCATGCAGATCAGCGCTGTGTCTAGAGAAAGCTGTGCAGAAAGATCCAGGAGCTGTGCAGAGACGCTGTACCCAGAGACCAGACTGTGCCAGAACCGGTGCCGGACAGAACCAGAAACCAGATCGCTGTGAAGTGCTGTGCGCAGAGACCGTCCGGGGCGAAACCAGAACCGAAGCCATCTTGACCCGATCCGGGAGACCTAGACCTTCCAAAACACATTGTGAGTACAGCTAGGACGGGGTGAAACCAAAGCTCTTAGTTTCAAGTGATATAATTCAATCTATTTAACCTAAGTAGAACTGCCTCCTAACTGTCACTTGTCAATTCTGAAGCTGCATAGCTGTCATTTGTCAATTCTGCAGCTGCAAAGCTGTCACCTGTCATTTTGAGTTTACTTTAAATCCGAAAAACTACCTTTATTTAATCGTCCGTATCTCTGGAACCGTTTGGGCTAGGAACTTGGTTTAACTTTCCTCTGAAAGTTTAGAATCTCAACTTTTCAAAAAGCTTAGAACCGACTTGGTACTCCTTATATTTTTGCCGTAATCGTGATTCACGCATTCACAAATTTTGCCGCGATTCGCGATTTGGTTAAAAATCCAGCCACGTGTGAAAACAGCAGCTTCCTTGCTTTCCTTTGCCAAAAATTCGTTTAACCTGCTAGTTACCCCTAGAGCATTGTTAAAGGGAGCCTGCACTCATCCCTAGTATCTCTCACTCACCCTGAACCTCCTAAAGGGAATTAAAAGCATTTTCAGCATATTTCTCACTGCATTGTCACCATATTCAAAGCATTTTGCCTGTGTTTCAAAACTCCTATCTGTTGTATAATCTGCTGGGGGGGAATTGAACTGAATTCTATTTGATTGCATTCCTAAGAACTGTGTGCTCTCATCTTCATCTCCTTACATTGCATAAAGGGGGCGGGGGGGGTGAATTGTCCAAGAAAGTGATTACATTGTCTTTTGCTGAAATCCTGTCAAGTTATTTTCTGTACTGCAATTTCATTCCACATTGCATCTATTTGAAACCATAAACGTATTGTTGCTATCTTATCCACCCTATACCCACTCATCATTGATTATAAAGAAGTGTGCTAGTGCCAGACTATCCATTATTGATTACTGCTCAGATTAAGTGTGATATTCAATTATTAATTCATTATAAAAGTGTGATATATATATTGTTTAAATTCTCAAATAAACCTGTTAAACTTGCAAAACAGAACTACTTCTTGGCTCAGTGGGGTCGGGGGATTCTAAGAGAGGGGTGTTATATAGGGGTAGTCATCCAGAACTCATGAACTGGACATAAAGATATATTAATAAGGGTTTCCATTCAGTATCCCAGACTAGGCATTGACTTAGCTGTAGTGTTAAATTGAATCCTCTTACAATGCCCAATACCAAGGGGTAATGAGCTGACTTAATAATGTCAAACCTGATCAGCTCTTGATGGTGATATATTGAAAGCTGGATCTCCTTGGTCTGTAGGCTTATGGGCCCTGATGTGAGGGGTCTTCTGTCGATAGCCTCCAGAGGTTGCATGGTGCTTCGTGTTTCGTAGGGAATCTGATGTTTAGCAACCCATTCATGATCGATGAATATTCCCATAGCTCTGCAGTCTACCAGGGCCAAAATGGAATAGTTTGTATTCTTGGATGGTGATAAATAGGCCTGTAGTACCACCAAATTGTTTTGTCCAGGAGAGTTCAAGGATGGAATGGATGTGGAGCAAACATCTCTCTCCCGAAGCTCTGCTCCATCTAGGATCGGGAACTGGTGATTCCCGAACGCTGAGGGGGTGCTAAAGGGCATTCCCTAACCAAATGCTTATCTGAGGCGCAGTACATGCACAAGCCCGTATGAATTCTCCTCATTCTCTCTTGTGGAGATATGGGTCCACGAAAGGCCCCAATCTGCATGGGCTCGGATTCAGAGACTGGGCTTTGGTTGATTTCCGGTCTGGGGGTACCCTCAAATGATACATTGGAAGGAGTTCCCCTGGATTTTTTCTTTTTTGACTTCCTTTCCTGGATACGGAAGTCAATCTGCATGGCAAGATCCATTAATGCCTGGAATGACCTTGGTCGTGCCACTCTGGCCAGCTCATCCATAATTTCGTCGTTCAATCCTCTCTTGAACAGGGTAAAACTCGCCTCAGTAGACCAGTCAGCTTCCTTTGCCAGTTGTTTAAATCGGGTTACATACGTGAGCATATCCTGGGCACCTTGCTGAAATTCTAACAAGCATTCTTGTGTGCTGTAGACCTGCTCAGGGCGGTCAAACATGTCTTTTAGGGCCAGTATAAACCCATCATAATCGTCCAAGATGGCATCACTAGAGTTAACGAGGGGAGTGCCCCAAGTCAAGGCATTCCCGGAAAGGTGAGAGATTATAAAACCCACCTCGGCCCTGGGTGTCGCAAAATAGTAAGGCTTGAAGGTAAAGTGAACCAAGCACGAATCCAGGAATGCAAGAAGGGTCTTTGCTGAGCCGTCGTATTTATCCACGACTCCGCCCAGTATAACACTCTCTTTTGTAGCAGAATCCCAGGATAGGACCAATTGTTTGAGAGCGGCGTTCTCTGTTTTCAGATTCTGTACCTCGTTGGATAGTTCCTGCATACGACGCATCAAGTCCTGCACGGCAGCCTCCATGTCGATATCGCTTTCGAGGTGGCGTCTCAAACTGTCAAGGAGTTCCCCCCTTTTCACCCGAGTCCGTTCTTTACTGGCGTCCTTGGATGCTGCCTTCTTTCGGATGGAACGGGTTTTGAAGAAGGCGGCCCGTGTCTCTGCCGAATCCAGAATGCGTTCAGTTTTCCAGGAGGCCGAATCCAGGAATCCAGGAGGCAAAGTAAGTTCGCTAGAACTCGAATCCAGGAGGTAAGAAGAAGGGGGGGGTTCAAGGAATTGAAAGCGAGGAGAAGAACCGCGAGGTACGGAGCACACGTCTGGTCGCTACTTTGCAATAGCATTGAGCCGCGCGGAGCCACGGAAGGCGTGGTCTGGAAATAGAGAAAGGTTACGTCCAACGCATGGAGCGAGAAGGGAATGCGTTGGACGGCCATATTGGAAGTATTAATGTGTATAAGCCCCTTGTGACAGGGACCATGAGGCCAAAAAGGGGCGCACCCTGCGATTCATGACAGGATGCTGATCATGAAAGTAATCCTATCATATTATGTGGGGATCTGAATGCGAGATGTGTAGACTTAGAAGGTTGTGGTAAATATGATACAGTATCTGATTACACCAGAATGGCACAAACAACTTTCAATTCCAAAGGCAAGGCATGGGTAGATTATCTAAATGAATGGATGTGCACAATCGTGAATGGTCGCACAACCAGTCATAACCACGGACAATCAACTTCGGTAATGGGCACTAAAGGGGCAGTCTTGGATTACATGGTGGTATCTGAATGTGTTAATGTGTTCTGGATAATCCAGAGCATCCTGGGTAGTCATTGGTATCCAAATTGCTCCTAATACTTACAGTGACCACGCCCCAGTTACCCTGACCCTGAGCGGGGGAGGGGGAAAGGGGTTTGGGAATGTATGTAGTGATGTGGACATAAACAATAAAAGGAATCGGATACGATGGTCCCAGTTCAATATTGAAAGAATGAGGACCTTGATTTTCCCTGAGGGTTGTTGTCTGAAGAGTGAACTAAGGGGGAAATCCCCTGAGGAGATAGAGGTATGGATACAATCTCTCACTCAGTCTCTCTTTAAGCATACTCAGGTTCCTAAAACTAAATGGAAAGCAGTGGTAAGCGGTAAGTTTGATATTAAGATCCGGGATCGTAAAAGGTTAATGCGGAGAGAAATCCGAACCTGTAGACTGACCTCTATTAACAACAGGAGCCAGCAAGAGAGGCTGTCTGAGATCAAGTATATCAAGCGGCAGTACCACCATGGCTCCATCACTATCGTAAGTCCCAACAACGCGACAAATGGGAGAGTTTTATGAGCAGAAACACCCAAAGAATCTGGCAAATACTAGAAGAGGCAGGAGGGGACCAGGGATTAAGAATAGTGAATCCTATTGGTGAGGAGCAGTGGGTAGCACACATTAAGCATAAGTTTTTTAACGTCAATATACCCGCTTCTGCCATTGTAGTACAAACCCTTGGCCCTTGCCTTTAAGCCATAATGCAATAAAGCAGGTTATCTTAGCACTTAAAACCTCTAAAGCCCCTGGCCTGAATGGGCTGGCAAACGTGGTACTAAAATGCGACCCGGATAATTGGGCACATGTACTTCTGACACTCTTTTTGCGTATTTGTAGGTCGGCTGTGATTCCGTCTTCATGGAGAAGGTTGGTGTTTATACCAGTGCATAAAAAGGGAGACCGACGCAATGCTGGTAATTACCGACTTCTCTCCATGCTTGGCGTAACCAGCAACATTTTCATGACACTTGTCCTTAAGGAACTTGAAATCTGGGTTACAACAAATAATATCCTGAACTATGCACAGACGGGGTTTAGTCCTGGGTCTGGGACAGCACATAACATCAGGGTCCTGGATCTATTGATTAATAATACCCTGAGCTACAAAAATGCCACCTTGTATATAATTTTTGTTGACTTTTGTAGTGAGTTTGACCAAGTTAAGAGGGAGACCCTTTGGGACAAGTTAAGGGATTTAAAGTGCCCTGGTTGGAAATTACATGCATTGGTGAGCTTACATAGTAACAACAGTGCCAGGGTCAGACTTAACAACGAGGGAGAGGCCACTGATCCCTTTCCTATTAATATGGGAGTTAAAAAGGGTTGTGTTGGTGCACCCATGTGCTACAATTTGTATATAGCTGACCTGTTGCCCCGGATGGCTGTTAAAGCAAATTGCCCTCCAAAATTGGGGGACACCCCTATTGTAAGCATGCTCTATATATAATCTATAATATTGTTTGATCGCACGTTGTCTGGAGCAAAGAGCATGCTCGAGGAGCTGTCCCTATACTCGGCGCAACTGGGGCTTACTATTAACCTAAGGAAAACAAAGATATTGGTAATAGCCAAAAGTTCCTCTTGTCGTTCAGGGGTCGAGACAAGCCTGGGTAGAATAAGTATTGATCATACCCATACTTGGGGTTAGAATTTGATACTCAACCCAATTATAATTTGATCATTTCGCAAAAAAAAGAGGCAGGCAAAACTTCTTATATTGCAGGCTTGTAAATTCGCCAAAGGAACAGCAGGTTTTAGTATTGCAGGGATTATTAGACTTTACCAGCAGTGCTTTGTCCCCGCGATCTTGTGTGGCTTGGAGGCATTAGCCATACATGACAGGAACTGGCTCAATAACTTGAGGGGCAGTACTGGCGTGCAGTATTGGTTATGGGACCGGCTTGTTCTGTTCAGTATCTTAGGTTAGAACTGGGTTTAAAATCCCTGAAAGGCATGGCATTGCGAGCTCGAGGTGTGTTTTATCTGAAAGCTATTTCCTCCTTAACATGTAAACTTCTCAGCTTGGCTGGTACTAACTTTGATAATGAAAAGTCACCTCAAGGCAATAGCTATAAACAGCTAAACGAGCCTCTCTTTGACGATATAGACTGTTCGCATGATAAGCGGCTAATGCTATTTATCCATCAAAAAAAATCCTTCATACAAAAAATGAACAGATGGGACTGGACTCACATCCATCTGTCAACCTTGAAGGAGTACGAAGCTGTAACGCATGTAATCCACAGATACAGAAAGCCCCAACAATACCTGTTATTATGCCCAGATACGGAGGTGCGCCAATTTATGCTAAAGCTGCGGACGAATCAGCTTCAGGTATTAGCGGTTACTGTGTCACAGCTGGGTATTCTACCAAAGGACAGGTGCTGTTGTATCTGTGAGAAGGGAGAACACCTAAAAACCACCAGGCACGTCCTGACTATGTGCCCCCGTTTGGGTCCATTGTATATGTGTCTGTTGGGAAATTTGGTAAACAATTATGAGACCATCAAGGGAGAGTCCTTCTGGGATTATTGCTTAAAATCAGACTCAATTAGGACACAGCTGGCACTATATAGGGTTTGGGTTAAAGTTAAAAGTTTATTACCAAACCAGCCGGCTTTGATGGAACCTTGAGTGGTTCCTCAGAAATTAGCCCCTAAGCCTGAAGCTCGAGGCTTGGCCATTATGATTGTTACTTGGTGCTTAGTGCTTGTGGTATGCGCTCATTTGTGTCAGGTACTTTGTGTGTTGGGCTGTATATGATATGTATGAAGTGTGTCACACATTATTTATCCCTGTACTGTATTGTGTTTGATATATATATATATATATATATATATCTAATTTTATACAATTTTATATAATTTTCATATTTAATGTTTTGGCCGTATGTTTGTATTGTTTGTGTAAAGTTCAAATCTGAACTAATTCACAATAAACTTATTATTATTATAAGGGGTAAGGGTAGGGAATAATTATACATTAATAGGGAGGTTGATGGTACTGGGAGGTACCCCCCAAAATAAAAATAAAATTGTTTCATTTTTTTTTTCCTTTAAAAAAGAACATTGAAAAAAAGAGTGTCTTTGTAACATAGGCCCCATAAGATTAAACACTTGCGGTGGCACAGACTCTCTGTCTGATAGTATTGACCTTGTGATGAGTGTTCGGAAAATGGAATGGTCCTGGATGGCGCAGAATGTATCAAGAACATGGTTCAGCATTTTGCCCAAGCTAGGCTGCGGGTTCCTTGAACCAGGGTAGCTGTTCTCTGTGAGGAGCCTGTGCCACAGACATGCATCACTCCCAGTAGATGAGATATTCTAGGCCAGATGTAATTACAGGGCTCTGTGTTAGCCTAAAATGTATCTCCATGTTGTATTTAAATGGTTCCACATCCAGCCTGCATAACCTATGCCCCTATAGGTGTGGCGGGCCATTCGCTTACATGTGGGCCTGATCATCTTCGCTGACCTCCTTCTCTGTTAGGCCTTGCCTCTATGCTGACTTGCACTTGATTTTGATTTTGCATGTATTTATTTTTGACGGAACGGACAACTTACAGTTTTGGACAGAAGCTTTGTACAGAATGGTGTTTGGTGGAAGGAGCACTATTATGGCTGGGTGTGTTACAATACTGCAGCTGAGCAGTGATATGAACCTGGTGGCGGAGGGGTATTGTGACAGGAACATGAAAGGGGGACATCATGGACTCACATAGGTTATATTTATGCAAAAGACAGTTGTCCAATTTTCAATTTTTACAATTGACTGCAGTTGAGGCCTGGGGTTTACATCATGAAAGAGGGAATAGGCCAATGCACATCTCTCTGGGGCTCAGTTCTGAGATTAGATATTTCTGTAGTTTTCTAGTGGTCTTGAACCCAGTCACAGTGAGAATGCACTTCAGTTCAGCAATGAAGAAGTTCCAATGGCGAGGATCATGAGAGTGATTGAGCAAATGTGGGAAGGGAGACTGGGGAGAGGGGTGGTGAGATTGAAGCAGGTTTGGATACAGAGAGAGTGAGCGTGAGAATAGAAGGTGGTAGAGTCATCTAGTTGGGGATGTGTATTCCACTGAGAGATTTAAAGACCAAAACGAATTTTAATATGGAATATTTAGGCATGTAAAAGAACCCTGCATGTAGGTGGGGTGCAAAGGTGGATGGGGTTCACCGTTTTTTGTACGAGGTAGGTGGCAAAGTTCATAACTTTACTAGGGGGGGGTCAAGAAAAAAGTGTGGGGTTCCCATAACGAACCTGGAGCAGTAATCCAGCCTGCTGGGAACACGAGTGGAACTCAGAGCCTCAGTTGAGTGATAGGTGAGGTCGGGAGGAGTTTACAGATGTTAAAGCTGGCACCCATAGCCCGAGATGTAATTAACTTTTGAAGCATGAGATCAGTGGCAAAGGGGATGTCATGAGCCTTGGGGAATGGGATGATGAAATCAAATGGAAAAGAAATAGTAGAACTCAAAAGGTGTGTTGGATCAGAAGAAAGAACTCTTCTGTATTAGAAGAGTAAAGCATCATTTCACACAGTTCAATCCTGTGATGAATGGTACATAAGTATAATAAACCAAAGGAAGAGATAGAGTGTGACAAGGAGTGGTCCAAGGATAATAGATCCCTGAGTGATATACATTGGAAGCAGATTTGCGGCATAGGTACCATTGTTCCAGGAAATGGTTAAAGACATGACCCAAGTAATGCATTGCTCAGGAAGCAAAGCTGAGAGTGGGTCAGGAGAGGATATGGCTGGTTGTCACTGTCACTCTGGGCGGTCCAACCACCGCTGGTAACAGCCTGCCACCAGTGTTAAGGGACCCCGCACTTCACTTGGGCCCTTTTACTTGGGCAGTGGGCAGATAAGGGCAGGGTCGACCCATCCCCTCGGGTTATATCGCACATTCTTGTCATTCATGGTTGTCTGCACCATTTATTTATTTATGTATTTATTTAAATTTATATAGCGCGCAAGTAACCCATGGGCATTGAGGCGCTGTTACTTGCAAGAGCTTAGTTACAGGCAAAGAGGCATTCATCAGTACATTATGTATTCAACAGGCATAGAGCTGCTGTTTTGGTTGGTACAGTTGGTCATTAAAAACAGTTTATGCACTGGAACATAGGAGATGTATTCAACTGGTGCGAGGAATCTTATGTGAATAAGATGGTTTTTATGGATTTGCGGAAGGTGCAAAGGGAGGCCTCACCTCGGATTATAGGAGGTAGGGCGTTCCAGTGAGTGGGTGCGAGAGATGGGAAGCTGGAACCATGTCACCTTGTCAGTTGAGAAGCACACATGCAAACATGTTTCTCCACCACAGCAACTCTATGCAAGTGAATTGAGTAAAATCTTGCAAGCCGTGTTTCAGGCGATGTCTCTGTGTAAAGAATTCTGGTAAATCCACTGGCATGCAATGATGTATATGTCAGAGAAGTAAACAGTATTCCTTATTGTATTACACTGCACCATATGACCCTCACTCTCAATGATGGAATGTAGATCCGAAACTGATCAGGATCTCTAAGTTCAATCAAGTGAAGGTCAACTGGTATTGTGCTTTATTTAATTTGTTTAATTGTGTTTTTATAAGGTGCCTAACATCGTACCTGAGTTTGGTTTCTAAGCGCGGATCGGGGATTCAAACCGCTGTTGATCTGTGTGGTCTTGCTTCCGAGACTATCTTCCGTTCTCCTTGAAGGTAGCAATGTACATAGGTACTAACTACAATTGAAAATCACATAAGATTTCTCAGTGGTGGTGCGAGCATATGCGTGACCACTCTTAAAGTGTACAACACTAACTGGAACTAAAATTGACACTGGTAGAGAAGATTGTTTTAGCACACATGGACACTCCTTCACATCTTTTCATTCATTCATGTTTTTAGACACCAATAGATGCAACAATTCGGTGTATCAGGGAATATACATCCAAGGGGGCACATCTTTAATCAACTATGGCATTGGTGGCACTCAACAGATCGCCAGTTCAGATGTGTGACCATTACAATTACAGCTTTGTTTGATTATTGTTTACAACTCTGCTTGCAGGCAGTGGTTAGCTCTCAGTTATTCCCTGGTTGCACTTCTTCGCTATCAGTGGAGCATTAACACACTAATAAGCTGTTCTCCCCACATATTCATATTTCAATCACATGGCAAACTAATCCACAGTGTTCTCAAGGGATAGAGAAACCTGACTGCTTCAGTGTGTCAAAGCACTGGAGAATGGGTATCCATAAACAGGTCACGTCCAATCACAGAACTGAACGTTCCAAAGATGGGACACGGTCACTATTTTGACAACTTGTGTTACATAATTATGGCTGATTTATAACCTAATGTAGCTCTTTGTTCTTTGCAGCGACATTGAAATAGTGTTCACTAAGATTCTGCTCAACCTGCTGTAGCATTGCAGCGATTACCAGGAGTGGCATTGCATGCTGGGCCGTGTATGCGCCTTATGTTTGCAGCTAATCATTAAGTCGTGTATGCATTCATCCAACTATTTTATTTTGGATATCATGCATCTCCATAAAAGCTAAAAGAACACAACAATACAATACAATATCAGAATGTGAACAGGCACAAAGCATACAATCACAGCCATAGAAATGAAATTGATCAAAACAAATGCTGCAATACATTCATTTAAACATTTTAACTAAAATGGTTAATACGTTTTCTTATTCCAAATGTTAACGTTCAAATACAACAATCACAATGTATACAATTCAGTACTCAAAACACTTTAAAAAAAACTGTTATGAAAAATTATCCAATCAAAATCGTAAAATTGTGTTGTTTAGAAATATATTACATATATAGCTTGATCCCACAGACACAGATACAAATCACGTACACAACAGGTTGAAAGGGTTCAGCAAACAGCCAATTGCTTTAGAAGAAATCGACAGGGTATACAGCTCATTAGCCCATCTCTTAGTTTGAGTGCCCCCATGAGGACCACATGAAGGGTACAGGCAGACGGAGGTGAGTCCGCCGTCAGTAGCACATATAGCGCTGGCCTGCATGGTCTAATTGCTATGTTCTGCAATAACCGTACTAAAGTCGTTTTACTAATTTGGAAACACACGTTTCCTGAGCATGTCTCTAGTCCATCACACATCTATGATTTGCTTCCAGTACCAACTTTGCAAAGTACTAGAAACTACCATCAACCATTAATACTTGTTAGCACAGGTTAATCCTCTCCTCCCCTCTGATTAGCATTCCTAGTGATCCATTATAAATATTCACATGCTCGCTCCCTTATTCTGCTAATCATTTTCCAATAGCTAGCCTGTGCGTTCGCTTTTCTCCCTGGCTTGGCCCTTTTGCCTCTTCCTTCCCTCGAGCAGACCACAGTCGTGTTACCACTGTCGGGTGGTACAACACACTACCTCCAGGGCCAGTCTAGCTTGGAAATACCACCACGGTGCTGATGGATGCAGTGCACATGCCTACTACTGTAGAATAAGGTGGCATAACATTACGCAACAGACAAAGGGGAAACCTACACTGAAGTACACATCTGGGAAGGCAGACAAGCCTAAAGCGGTCTATACTGTGCTAGATTATTCTTCCTGGCCCCCGATGTTGGGGACAGACTATCCTTTACAATGTCCACTTTCTGTTTGCTTCGAAAATTCCATAGCTGAGTTACTAAACATAATTGGCCCTAGTTTTCCCTCCTAACTCTGTTTTTGCCAACAGGAAATATGCCTCAATTGAATGAGTTTTTTCTTTCTAATATGGTTAAATATGTCCACACAAAGTTCTCCATATTTGGACGAGACATAACCCTACCCTTGAATGAACAGCAATCTCATGAACAACAGGCTCAAAATAAATAGACAGTCATGACAATGGTTGTTGCATTTCACGAGAAATCTCTACAAGGAAACAATGGTGATGACGTCCGTTAGGAAACAATTGTAAACGTTTATGTTTACCAGCTTTGTATTGTGATTGCTTTACTTTAAATGAAAACTATGGTTATCTACAGTGTTACCTGAAATTACATTTAAAGGACATCTATATTTTAAAATCATTTAACAACAACAATCTCACCACTCACTCAACAAGACAACAGGTCACACATTGTGGCAAAGGGAGTGTCCTGTGATTTTACAAATGGCGCTCAAAGGTTCTGTATGGACTTTTGTGGAGCAATACACATCTGTGGCATCAGGGTTAGACAGACTTCCAGAGGTTTCATTGGATGAAGGAATTGCATGGATTCAGTTCTGGGTGTCTAATAGAATAAAGGTCCCAATAGTCAGAGCAACTTTCTACTGGGCCCTCAAATGTAGCATTGCCAGTTCAGCCTCCAGTGAGCAACACAGAAATGATCAAACTCAAAAATACACTCACTCAGATCATTTGAGTCTCCAACTTTATGGAGGCTTAAGCTTGACTCTTGTTTTCCGCGTGATTTCCAGAGATGTTTAGCTCCACCACTGATTGCATTTGCATTTTACGTGAGGATGCATCTTCGGGTGCTATTTTCTAAGCCCCCAAGGTTGTGGTAATGGATAACGCCAATTTCCACAGTACTTTGTACAATCCACTGGATTTTGGTGGATGTTTATTGTGGGTAGATAAGGCAGAGTGGACTTTGCCTGTCCGCCACCCTCACCGATCGGCATTGCTGTAAACCCAGTAATCAAGCTCAACTAACTACCATCTGATTTTTTTATGCCAAATTCGACCTTAACTAGCAGAATCACATTGTGCTGCCATTGGCAGAGCCATCAAAGGCTCCATCACGGACTACTGCAATGCTCTATAAGCTGGGTCTTCCAAGTATGCAGCTAACTCACTGCAAGGAATACAAAAACACACTGCTGCCCCCATGCTCACCAACACTTTGCGTTACAAGCATATTTCGCCCATATGAAAAAACACACACTGGCTTCCAGTCAGTGCTATGATCACTTTCAAGCTGCTTACATTGTCTCATAAAACCTTCTAGAGAGGATGTCATTTCTTTATTAAGAATCGAATGCTGAAATATAGTCCCACCCTTGACTTAGGATCTAGGATATCTCTCCTTCTCCACACTCTCTGTTTTAAATGGGCATGTGGATCGGGTCGGGCCCTGAACCGCCCACGGAATCAAACAAGGGAACTTGCCTCGCCCTGAGATGCGTGGCATTCGTTAACCTATCACCTTTCGGTAAAGAATGGCAACCATCTTGTTCTAAAGTCAGATTTTGATCATTAGTGTGCTGACAGCGCGCTTAGATCACCATGGTTTGGAGCGCCACATCAATAACAAAGAACAATTAACAAATTACCACGAGCATTTGATTTTCAAGCTAGCGGTAATGCAAAGGATTCCTTGGAATCCGACTGCACTCAACACCTGGTGTAAGAAAGCGGTTTCCATAGAAGCCATTGTAAATGCCTACCTCAGTCGCGAGGTTTGGACGGTTATTTGACTTTTTCCAAAAGAGAGGGGAAGATTGAAGGGTAGCAGCGATTTTCCCTCTATTTTACTCTGTCCGCCGTGTTTTGGACGGGACGTTTTGAATTGAATGCAAATGTCCCCAGCGCCCGTGTGCAATGTTCACAATGTTTACAATGACCACCAGTATCATGATGGCATTGCATGGTATTCATAAGAAACACACCTTTACAAAGGTACACAATGTTTAAAGTATATTAAGATTGGGTTGCTAACATTATTCTTTCAAATAGTGGCTTTCATTTGGCACATCCCAAACTTTTTTTTTTTTAACTGCAACTCATTTTCATTATACTTTTCTGCAAAGAAAGTGTGGCGAGCATGTACGAACAGTTTTAAAATCACAAAGAATGCACATTTTTATACCGATGTGGACTAACCGTAAATATACTGCTGAGATGGTGGAATTCATTAGCAGGTTCGAAATTAAGATTGCATAAGCAGGAGCTAAACACAGCGCCTAGATATCCAACATTAATTTGTGAGGAGGAGCTAGTACTTAGCTTCCTGCAAATGTAACTTCTATCTAAGATGAAAATGTATCATTTTGTATATTATTTGTGACCCGTATGCTTTAAATGTCATATAAATGTGTCCTAATGTTCATGTATAGATTGTCCTGAATGCACATAGGTGTTTCTTTTCGGCACCAGTTGGCCTGGGAGCCACACGTTGCTCCTGGCAGCTGTTGCTGTCAACGCTCTTCTAGGCTACAAGAAGGAGAGACTGCTCCCAGCACCCTCAATGTTGAACCCTGATTAGCATTAGATTTTGAAGACCCACGGTCCTCTGTGTTAGATGGTACTGACACAATGAAGAGAGAAACAAAATAACATCCTGCACATGTTTTCACACCAAAAAGAGATAACCTTTAGTTTCGACTCTGTCGGGAGCAAGAGGAGTATGAAGGAAAGGCAGTCTGAGACGCTATGTTACCTGAATCTGTGAGGAGAAAAAGCACATCCCTGTCCCCATTGAAAACAGTTCTGTCCGTTTTGGGAATTGCATGTTACGAAGGCACATGTTGTTTGCAAAGCAGTGATGCACATTTTCATGGTCATTTTCCAGTGAGCAGTGCGATCAATGTAGAAGAAAACGTGAGGTGTGATGCTTTCACACCTCCATGTACTGCCTGGCCCCATTATTGTCCACTTCCAAAGCATAGGTGTGACACGGAGGTTTTTTTAAAAAATGTTTTAAGAACATGTAAATTGCATGCAAGGAACCGCCAACATTAGCACTTGCATGCCGTTGGGAGCTCTCTATGCAATTTTCAACATTTACAAAGCAGAGTGTAATTGTAAAGCGAAAAACAAGCCAAAAACACCTCTACTCTTCACTTTTATACTCCTTTTAACAAAATATATATAAACAATGCAGCAAATGATGTTTTGCAGATGCTAATCAGAGACATATTTTGTAGGAATCCATTGATTGTACGCCTGAATGGTGTAAAAATCAATGGATTCATCATGCAGCCGTAAAATCGGGTGCTGTTCTGAGATGGAAGAAAAAAGCAAAGCGAAGACGCAAAACTGGCTTTGTGGCCTCCCTTCACCTCGGAAGGGGATGGAAAGGGGGCATCACATTAAATGAAAGTATGAAAAGCACTACTTCTCACTTTTACACTTCAATTTAAAGCACCTCCCACTGAAAATGTCCAGGAAAGAGCAAAGTCCTAACTAACTTGGCTATCATTTCCATAAAATAGTGAACTTGGTAGCCCCAATCTAAGAACTAGGTCCTTTTAATTAGCAAGTTCCATCCAGAAAATATGGAGAAAACAGTGCCTTACCATAGACTGATACAGTTCAATTCATTTTAATAGTGCAAAGTCTAAGCAGTGGCATGTATTTCTTCAGTTGCTGAAAGGAAAAAAGCATATAATTATTCTGTAGCCTAAACCTCCACTTAGTTTCAGAATGAACCAAGAGATTTTCTGCCACCAAGTCCATTGTTACTGGCTCCATGAATGGGTGTTTCAAGGGTACTCCTGTTAGTCATTGTCCTGCCTTTTGTGAACGTAGCTTTTCACCCTGTGTGTCAAGTGCCAAACCTGCTCATTGTGTCCCACTTTCCATTTCTTATATTTTAAGGAGCTGGTGACAAAAATATAGGTTAACACAATGGCAGCCATCTCTAGATGTTAAAAGCATGAATTAACATGTCTGAATAGAAATAATGTGAAATTGAGCAAACGTTTGTGTTATTATCTATGAATTTTTTATATGGAAGCTCTAATGTAACTTGCCTTACTTATACTGTAACAGTTGTCATGCACAATAGAACATGACTTTAGCAAAGTTTTATTTGAAAGTAGATGATTTAGCCATCCTTGTATTTAGCACCAAAACACTGCATTTCCACCTCAGAGTGTGTATATACTCTGTATATGCAGTAGCGGCCGTGTAGTTATGGTTAAGTTGCTAAACCCATAGGAAGACCACTTTTTCAGCGGCTTGTCACTTCGCTCCCCCTGGAGGAATCCACACCAAACTTTGCAGAAATAGTATATGGCCCGCTCTGAATTGCTACGGCAAGTTTGGTGAGGTTTCGTGCAGGGGGGCAAAGTTATAGTGGGGGTCCCCAATCTTTTTTTTTCTCCATAGACTGAATGGAGAAAAACTTTGCGCACGGCTACAGGGCGAACGGCTGGATGGATTTTCCCCAAATTTGCGGAAGGAGCGGGGCTTGGTTCAGAAAGTGTGCCTTTGTGTGTTTGGTGGTAAAGAATTCAAATGTACGTCTCAAAAAATGAGTGATGGCTGTTTCCGCTCTGCTGACCCATTTCCCTGTTCACTCCGCGGACAGAAGGCTCATTGGCTTGCAGTATGCCATGACATCGGCAAACATTGCACGCAGCCGGTGGTTGGCTGGAGGGAACCGTGCTGTGCATCAAAATTTTGGCGAAACGCTGCCATGATTTATCGGAGGACAGTGTTGTGGTGTGCTTGCCAAGCCCCTAAGGCATTGTGTGCATGCCTGGGGCTCTTGTACGTAACAGTGTGGCCACTGAAATTAGTCATATCTGGGTCCGCTCCGGCATCCCATTTCCCAGTTCGCTGCATGGTCAAAAATGTGATTGCACTGCAGTGTGCAGTGACGTGATGTGCATCATACGTTTTCGATAACGCCTGAGGACAATGCGGTGGTGAAAGGGCCTGGAAAACATACTTTATGGTATCTGGTGGTGGGAAGAAGGGATGGAAAGGGTAGGGGAGTGAGAAGTGCTTCATCGGCTATATCTCATTAGAAGAAGACTGTGGTGTGATAGCGTTATCTGTGCATACTACGCCAATTTGCGGTGACCTCGACAGGCAACAACCTTGTGTGTTGATTGCAGTCAGCCTTCATTATGGCATGACAACTCCAACGGTGATCTCTTTCTGTGATGAGTGGTGGCAGACTGAATTGCAAAAGGGGAGGGCATGAACATTTAAACATAGCATGTAGTATGGTGTGTTCTGTGTGTGGTAAGTCTGTAGCCCCTTCGATGCATGGCTGGAGCCCTTGCACAGAAAAGTATGTCGACTGGTTGAAAATGTATGTCCACTGGTTGCAAGTAGGTGTCACATTGTTGCTTTATGTGTGTGGTTTGGCTGCATTGCACACATTGTTTGTTGCATGGGTGTGGTGATTGTTAGAACATCTTACAGTTGTCGGTGTATGGGTGGAGATGCTGCAATGAGCAGTCCTGCAGTGTGTCCACTGGGTGCAGTGTTGGAATAGTGTCCATATAGAAGAGGATATGGTTAAAATGGTTCTTATATGTGCTTGGGTAGTCTGCATTGCGCAGATTAGTAAGTGTTGTAGTGCACTATGCAGTATTGGTTCTATGCACGTACTAAAGTTTTGGCAGCAGGACCTATGTTGTGAAGATTGTGTTGTTTAGTTGGCATTAATACAATGCTTTGTGAATGGAAGTCGGTAGCAGTGCCAAACACTGTGGTATGTTTGTGCATTATGGTAAGTGGAACACGCGTGCTTGCATCCCTGCTTTATGGTGCAGCGGTTGGGTAGAAGTGCTGGTCCATACATTGTCTTTGTGAATTCTGGCACATGGCTACATGTTCGCCTGCATGGCTCTGTTATGTCGTGGTTGGTCTAGGCCTAGGTCATCACCACAGCCACCACCACATAATGCAGCAATGCAGTTGTAACTCTGCATGTCTTCGAAGGTGGGGACCTTTACACAATGGTTGTGGAGGACATTGTAGACTTAATAGAACAGCAGAAGTGAGCTGCTATGCGTACATTAGTATATGGTGTAGGTCATTGCACATGTTGCAAATTAGGGAGTCACATCTGACCATTTGCATTTGCTAGGGTTTGCCCTTTATAAGACCCTTCAAAGGTAGCATTGGATGCATGGCTGGAGCCCTTGCACCAACAAGTATGTTCACTGGTTGCAAGTAGGTTTGACATTGTTGCTTTGTGTGTGTGGTTTGGCTGCATTACATACATTGTTGATTCCATGGGTGTGGTGATTGTTAGAAGATCTTACAGTTGTGGTGCATGGCTGGAGATGCTGCAGCGTGTCCAGTGGGTGCAGTGTTGAAAAAATGTCCATATAGAAGAGGGTACTGTTGAAGAGGATGCAATATGTGCTTGGATAGTTTGCATTGAGCAGATTAGTAAGTGTTGTACTGCACTCTGCACTATTGCTTGTATGCAGTTACTTCTTACAGTTGTCACTTCGTGGGTGGAGATACTGCAGTGAGTAGTGCTGCAGAGTGTCCACTGGGTGCAGTGTTGGAAAAGTCTCCATATAGAAGAGGGTACGGTTGAACTGGTTCTTATATGTGCTTGGGTAGTCTGCATTGCGCAGATTAATAAGTGTTGTCGTGCACTATGGAGTATTGGTTCTATGCACTTACTAGAGTGTTGGGAGCAGGACCAATGTTGTCAAGATTGTGTTGTTTGGTTGGCAGTAATAGAATGCTTTGTGAATGGAAGCGGGTAGGGGTGCCAACCAGTGTGGTATGTTTGTGGATTATGGTAACTGGAACATGTTTGCATGCATCACTGTTTTATGGGGCACTGGGTGGGTAGAAGTGCCGTTGCCTATGTTACCTTTGTGAATTCTAGAACCTGGCTACATTTTCGCCTGCATGGCTCTGTTATGTTGTGGTGGGTTTGGGAAAGCCCTAGACTTTTGGGTGCATGGCGAAAGGTCGTAGGATGTAGGCCATCCACCCAACAGCCTAGGCCTTCACCACAGACACCACAAAATAATGCAGGCATGCAGTTGTAACTCTGCATGTATTTGAAGTTCATGACTTTTACACAATGGTTGTGGAGGACATTGTAGACTTGGTAGAACAGCAGAAGTGAGTTGATATATGCATATTAGCATATGGTGTAGATCATTGCTCCTGTTGCACAATAGGGAGTCACATGTGACCATTTGCGTTTGCTATGGTTAGGCCCTTATAAGACATTTGCTTTAGGAAGTGCTTTAAGATATTGTGGCATGAAAGGAAGTGCTCAGCAGCACACATGTGAAATATGGCCAATGTACACCAGGACCTACATACCGTTCAGCATACCCAATGCAATGTTATGCAGACATGCACGAAAATATGTGGCCAGGGTGAAAGCTGACAGGCTGCATTGCAGATGGGGAGTGCATTGCACATGACATGAGTGTTTAAACATAAGGTTTACTATGGTGTGTTCTCTGTGGTGAGGGCCTAGTGCCTTGGATGCATGGCTGCAGTGGAAAGGGAAGAAGGACTGTCACTGCTTTACTGGGCCGCGGCCCTGACTGTAGCTGGGAACGTGCATGTGTCACATCCTGCCCTTTTAAGCATGGTGGGCATGGAAATGGAACAGTGTGAATTAGCCAATCAGGTGTCGAGGGTATGCCTCACAGGAAGGGCTGGTACTATTTTTTCCCCATCAGTCTGTGTGTGAGGGTGGCAAGCAGCGATGGAGAGACGCAAAGCCCTAATAGTGGGTGATACCTTTGTGCAAGATGTGTACAGGTATGCTGTGCAAAGAGGCATGGCTGCTAATTTTGCTTTGGAAGGAGTGGAGGCTTTCTGGGGCACTGTCTATGAGGGCAGTTTCAGCGGTATGTAGCTTTGCAGATGTGTGGCTTTTGTCGGTACTGTTGATGTTGTCATACTGCATTGTGGAGCTCTACATTTGGGGTACATGTCGTGTGGACATTTGCTCCGTCGCCTAAAGAAGTTGATGGAAGAAGTGATGCAGATTTTTCCCACTGCCAAGGTAGTTTTCTCAAGCATACCACCAAGAGGAGCAATGGATTATGCCGGTGTAATTTGTCCCCCAGCCAGAGGTCAGAAGGTGTTTCATTAACAGAAGCATGTGTCAATTTATGTCCACTGCTGGGATGTTCTCCACCAACTATGACATCATTAATGAGCGAAATTTGCATTGGTTCTATGCAAGTGGCATTTTTTTTACCAACATTGGCAATGCTGTTTTGTTTTACACTGTGCAAAAAGTGTTGAAGACAATCCTGTAACAATGTAAGGAGGCAAACAAAGGAGAAACTCAGATAAAGAGCAAAAACAAAAAAAGGTTCTTTGTAAGCAGGTATAAAAAACACACAAAAAGAAAAAAACATCTTTTCCAAGGTACCAATAAAGTCCCAAACCCTTAACCTGTTTCACACTTCTTCCCCCCACTCCCCTCCTTCCTAGCACGATAACTCTGCGAATTCCGCGGTAGTTTCAGGATTAAACGTGCCACATCCGTCCCTTTTCATGATGGTAGACATGGAAATGGAACTGTGGAGGCAAAGGGATTGCACAATAAGGTTTCTGGTTGTGGTGTGTACGGAAAAACTGTTGCAGAAGAAATGCAGAAGACCACGGTGGAAGTGGGCAAGCTAAGGGCCATACATCCTGTTTATATGCATGCACTGTATGTATTTGTGAAGTAGCTAAAATACACTTAGTGTTGCTTTTTAACAATCATTTTTAATAAGTTTGCAGTAAGTGGGGTGCTGTGGAATTTTTCTTGGTGAAGTACACAAGGTAAGTGGCAGGCATCTTGTGTTATGCATGCTATGTGTGTATAGTATCATATGATGTGATATTGCATGATATGCCATTTATACTGCGCATAAACACAGGTTTTTCAAGGCGCGCTGAAGCAAGGGAGGGGGAACAGAGGGGAGAAAGAGACAATGAACCTACTAGGCCAGGTGTCACTCAGATCGCCCAACTGCATAGGGAGGGGGAGGAGAAAGTGCAGTACATGGGAAGAAGAAACAATGACAGTAAGTAAAAATACGGCCCAATGGTGGCAAGTGCAACGATAAGTGCAGACAGCAGGTGGTGGTGGAACTGTTAGGGATACAGAAAACAGTCCACAATTTTAGGGTTTGCCAGAAAGGCTCTGCAGGGGTGCGACTGGTGGGGGGAGGTTGCCTGGGCCCGAGATTAGAGGGTGGCCAGGTAACCAGTGCAGAATCAGTTTCAGCCAGGAAGTCAGCAGGGGATAGGAGGAGAAAAAGCAGAGGCAAAGAAAAAGGTTTTGAGGTGCTTCTAGAACCGGCGATGGTTCTCCTCAAGTTTCAGGGAGACAGGGAGGCTGTTGCAGAGGGAGACCCGAGCCAAAGAAAGAGATCTACCACCAACTGGTTGTTTGCTGAAGCAAGTGACTCTGAGGGAGTTGGAGGTAGATGAGGGAAGAGCTCGAGCACAGAGATATTTAGGAAGTGAGAGTTGCAGGTATTGAGGCCCCAGGGCCCAGAGGGCCTTGTGCATAATGCAGAGGGTTTTGACCTTAATCTTCGCAGCAACTGGGACCCAATGCAGACATTTCAGTCCCGGAGAGATATGATTCCTGGGCTTGAGGCCAATCACAAGGGACGCAGTGTTCCTCTGCATGAGCTGCAGAGGGCAGAGAGTACAAGCAGGCATTTTTAGAACACGGCTGTTGCAATAGTCTAGCCTAGAGAGATCCACAGCTGTGAAGACAGTTAGCTTTTGGACATTGCTTTAGGTTGGTAACATACTGTTCTGTTTGGATGGTTCAGGTGTACCTTCCCGTGACCCCTCCTAACCTCTTTCTTAAGATGAATCTTTCAGAGTATCGGATGAGGAGTTGTGTTGTATTTTATGTGGCTCCTTGACCTTCTTGGTCTTTGTTTCTTGGCATGATGGTAAGGTCTAGCTCCCCTGGGGGCCACCTTGGTAGGATCTGAGGTTCTAGCCCAAAGGGAACCCCAGGGAGCCAACTCCAAATGCAGGGAAAAAGCTTGCTAGCACCAAAGCCCCTGCTGATTGTACAATCCTTAACTCTTGGGTTGAACTGCTCGTTGAGATTCCTCTCTGTGAAAAATAAGGATACTAGATAGGTAGTAATAGAACTGCTGATGGTTGTCTGTATTCTGGGAGAGACCACCGAAGGAAGACAGAACAAAGCAGAAAGATCACAGACGGAGCACAGTAAAAAAAACAGAAAGAATACCAGAATGGTTATAGGGTGTACAGGGTTATAGGGTTATAGAAGCAGAATGGAACAAAGATGAGGTGGCAAAGCCGGATACGACGGAAAAAGTACTGAAAACACAGCTGCAGCACCAGCCTTGATAATGATCAAGGAAAAAGGGAGCTGAGCGGAATGTCAGAAGAAAGTCGGAGGAGCAGGCTGAGGAGTATAGGGCAAGGAGAGAAGACATGGGATGTAGGAATAGATGCAAGAGCAGGAAGTCTGGAAATTGCGGTACACAGCAGCGGATACCCGGAAGGAAGACGGATAAAACGCACTACATGAACCACGTAGTATGTTGTTATAGTGACGTTGGACGACCATCTTGAATGAGGACTAGTCCGTCACTATGGCTTCTAGGGCTAAGTCCAGCACATCGAACTGTTCTGTACTGATTCTTCCACTGTTGCCAAAGACGCCACTGCGGGAGCATGACAGTATGCCCTCTTTCTCTATGCACCCCCCCCCCCGGCTTAGCTAGATACATGGGATGGTATCTTTGTAATAGTCAGGGGCATGGACATGATTCTTAGGTTCCCGGGTTTGGTCTGATGTCGAATATCCTTTCCAGTGGATTAGGTACTGTAAGACTCCTCTTCGGTACCTTGAGTCAACAATCTGGGAAACTTTGTATTCCTTAGGTTCTTCAGGGGCCCTGGTCTTAAAGGTCTTCCTCCTTCTTTGGTAAGGGTCAGATATATATTCCTTTAGAAGGGAAGTATGGAAGCCTGGGTGAACTTTCTGGAGACACTTGGGTAGTTTGAGTTTATAGGCCACCGGGTTGATTCTCGCAGTGAAGGGGTAAGGACCTAGGTATCTGGGAGAAAACTTTCCGGGAATGCACCCATCTGGGCAGATATTTGGTTGACAACCATACCAGTGTGCCTAGACCCAATCTGGATTGGCCCTTCTCCTTAGATCTGCAAGTTTCTTATATCCCTTTCTGCTCCCCTCCAAAGATCTTCTGGCATCCTTATGATCTTCTTGGATGCTGTGAAGCAGTTGATCTACCGATGGTGTGTTTCTGGTGGTAAATCCTTCCAATGGGAGCTGTTGAGGATTATAGCCAAAGGTGCGAAGGGCTGTGTGGTAGGCATTGTTGTATGACAATTCTGCTAATGGTAGCAAAGTTGACCAGTTGTCCTGTTCGCGATTGCAAAAACAGCGTAAATACTGCTCGACTGTAGCATTGAGACGTTCGGTCTGGCCGTTGCTTTGAGGATGGAATCTTGAGGATAGGGCACGTTTGATTCCCAATTGATTACACAAAGCAGACCAAACCTTTGAGGTGAATTGAGATCCTCTATCAGAGACCAGAGTTTTGGGGATACCATGTAAACAAACTACTTCTCTGAGGCAGACAGATGCCATTTCTGGTGCTGATGGTAAACCGGGTAAGGCAGAGAAATGAGCCAGTTTGCTGTACGAATCTACGGTTACCATAATAGCCCGATGTTCATCGGAGTAAGGAAGGTCCACAATGAAGTCAGTTGAAACATGTTCACAGGGGCGAGATGGTAAAAGGGGCTGTTGTAGCTGACCACTAGGACGACCTGTGGCTACCTTACTAGAGACACAGATAGGACATGAAGAGACATGTTGTGTAACATCCCTAGTTACAGTGGGCCACCAGAAAGTTCTCCTTACCAGATCTAATGTACCCTCTTTCCCCATGTGTCCTGCTGTCATGTCCGACATACCCAATGCTAGGGCTCCCGATGGTTCCCTGACCTCACCTTCCCCCTTGTCATTAAAGCAGTCCGCTATCCCCGTAAGTATTTCCCCATCAAGTACTAAAGGCAACTCACCTATGTTGCGAGGGTTGCGTGATCGGCTTCTGCAGCAGAACAAACGCTTTCTGCAGCCTTCATCTCACTTTCGGCGTTGGCTGCCGCCTTGGAGACTAAAGTCGGACAGACTCAGGCGGTTCCGCCACCTTCTGGGTCATATGACAACATCCCATTCACGTGGTCCCATCCTTGCTCCCTGATTGGGAGTCAAGCCGGCTAAAAGCAGCGACAGCACAAGCGGTCGTTGCTTCACAGCTGTTCCAGTGACACTGTTCGGCATCTCCATTCTGCGCAAAATCAACTTGTTTCCATGGCTTTACGGACCACGGCTTACGAACACGGACTTCTTTCTGGACACTCTTTGGCTTAAATTTACCTCGATCCTACGGCTCTATGAACCACGGCTTATGAACACGGACTTCTTTCTGGACATTCTCTGGCTTAAAACTTACCTTGATCCTACGGCTCTACGGACCACGGCTTACGCATATGGACTTCCCTTTTGGACACTCCCTATCTCATTCTCGTCTTCTTGGCCTCATCTGACTACGGCCTGTTTCAAGGACAGCCTCTGCTAATCTTCATTGACTGTGCCTGAGCCACATATGTTGCACTCAGGTGTGTTCTGTTGGCAATCCTTCGATCTGGCTGCAGTTGCTGTTCATGCTCCCTCCTTGCAAGTATCCCAGGGCTAAGTTACAGTATTAAATCATCCTCTTCTCGGTAAGACAATTTCCTTTTCCTTCTGCCTTTTGATATTAACTGTGCTTGCCTGTGCTAATACCTAGTTTTGTTACACCGGCCTTGGGGATATCGGTGCAGCGTGGTTCCAGCTCTTCATCCACAACTGTGGCCTCCAGGACCACACAGAGAGTATACTCATATATCTCTCTCTGTGGGGAACTTGGGGACGGAGGTCCCCATACTCTTCACGACGAGACCAAGTCTAACACCTGCTAAGGGAGACTCATGACACCAGGAGAGAACAGTCTCTTGTAACGGTTTGGTTGGGAGGTATAAGGCTGAATCATGAAACAGTAATCCATCTCTCTGGATTAGCTGGAGTGAGGAAGTGTCTGAGGTACGGATACCTTCTCTGACTGCTTGAAGAAAGGTTCCCACATGGGTTATGAAAATCTTATCTGTAAGAGCAGCTCTTCACCCTGAGTCTTCTCGATAGGCAGCCTCTGGCTTCTGGAAAGGGCATGTGCTACCTTGTTTTGGGACTTTGGAATGTAGGTGATCTGAAAGTCATATTGAGAAAAATAATAGGCCCACCTAGCATGTCTCGCATTGGTACACTCCATCTGTTGAAGCACCTTTAAATTGCGATGGTCGGTCCTGATTAAAAAAAAGGCTTGGTAGTGCCCTGCAATAAATGTCTCCACTCTTCACAGGCTTGCTTGATAGCAAGCAGCTCCTTCTCAAGTACAGAGTAATTCTTCTCACTGGCTGTGAGGGTTCTCGAGTAATAAGAGATGGGCTGTTCTTGCTCATCCGCTGTCTTCTGGAGTAGCACTGCTCCCAGAGCACCGTCGGAAGCATCTGTCTCCAGGATACACTGGCGGGACTGATTCACTTGGACTACAACTGGTGCAGTAGAAAACAGGTCTTTAGTTTTTGAAAAGCTTCTACGGAATTAGGATCCATGTGAAACACCACTCCCTTCTTGAGTAAGGCTGGAATAGGCAAGACAATCTCTGAAAAATGAGGAATGAACCATCTATAGAAGTTAGCTAGGCCTAGAAACCTTTGCACTACCTTAACATTCTGGGCTACCGGCCATCGGAGTATGGCATCAACCTTACATGGATCCATATGTACACCTTCCTTGGACAGGATATATCCCAGGTACGACACTGATGGTACATGAAAATTGACACTTCTCAGGTTTGGCATAGAGATTGTTGTGGAGAAGATGCTGTAAAACCTCTGTGACATGACCGTAGTGTTCCTTCTCAGAGGATGAGACGATCAGTATGTCGTCCAGATATACCACTTCCGATCTAAACAAGAGGTCTGAGAAGATTTTGTCTATAAATCTCTGAAATACTGCAGGGGCGTTTACGAGTCAAAAAGGCATTACTCTGTATTCAAAGAGGCCCAGGGGAGTGCGAAAGGCAGTCTTCCATTCGCCCCTTCCTTTATCCTTAGGAGATGGTAGGCTCCCTTGAGGTCCAGCTTGGTAAAGATTACGGAACCTTGTACTGCCTTTAATATGTCCCATATGAGTGGCATAGGGTAACAGTCCCGCTTGGTTATGCTGTTGAGACCCCTGTAGTCTATACAGGGTCGTAGTTCTGTAGTACCCCTCTTAGAAAGGAAAAAGAGAGATGCTCCTCCTGAAGACCTAGATTCAGTGATTAGACAATTCTGTAAATTGTCGTCTAGGTAATCACAGAGTGCCTTCTTCTCTGGAAGGGAAAGGGCGTACATATGCCCAAAAGGTACAGTTGAGTTTTCCTGTAGATCTATCGAGAAATCCTCTGGTCTGTGCGGGGGCAACAGTCTAGGCTTTTTATCCTCAAAGACCTCTGAAAACTGGAGGTAATGTGGAAGAAATGCTGATACCACAGGATGTGTCAAAGGAAGAGCTTGTCCTTGCTACGTATCTTCGTTCTCTGAGTGGGGTAGACAGTTATGAAAGCAATAAGTGGAGACAAAACTTAGGACGTTCTGCTTCTAGTCAATCCTGGGATTGTGCTTACGAAGCCATGGAATCCCCAAAATCAATTGAAAGTGTGCAGCACGGATGATGTCGTACTTTAGTTCCTCCTGATGTCTTCCCATCCACAGCTGGAGGGCTTTGGTCTCCATGACTATGGGACAGGCGGAAAGTGGAGTACCGTCAACACCTTCTACCGGAATCGGTCTTTGCTTAGCTGTCAGGGGTATACCCTGGTCCTTTACCCAGGTCACATCTATAAAGTTCCTGGCTGCTCCACAGTCCAGCATGGCTAACACCTCGATAGCTCTCCTGGGGGTGATCTGTAAGCGTACTGAAAAAACCATCTTGCGTCTTCCTCAGGTCTTAGTGCTTGGGTGTGGTTGCAGGGATTGCAGTGGTTCCCCCGATATCTCCCCTTCATAGGATCGATGGTTGTAGTTTACCTTCCTTCTGGGTGGTACTTCTGGGCAGTTTCTTAGTAGGTGTTTGGCAGATCCGCAATACATGCAGAGTCCCAAGTCTCTTCTCCGCTGATGTTCTTCAGGAGTCAAGGGACCCCGTGTGATTCTTATCTGCATGGGTTCTTTGGAAGGTCGATCTGGAGGGCTGATTGGAGGAGGAAGGGTGGTCATAGGAGAGTAGTTATGACCTCTTCTTTTTTCTTGTCGACGCTCAGTTAGGCGGTATTCAATCTGTAAAGTTAGAGTCACTAGGTCATGAAAAGTTTCTGGCCTAGCCACCCTGGCTAATTCATCCTTTAAATCCTCATGGAGACCCCTCCAGAACAATGTCTGTTGGGCAGAGTCCGGCCAACCAGCCTACGCTGCAAGCTTCTGGAAGCGTGAAACATAGGTGAGGACATCGGTCGTACCTTATCGGAGGTCGATCATTGCTTCATAAGAAGAAAATTTAACCGCTGGTCTCTCGAATCTGGCACGGAATAGTTGTAGAAACTGAGTGTAAACTTGTAGAGCTGGGTCATCTCCAGTAACCCCAGGGGTTGCCCAAACCAGGGCGTTTCCTGAGAGGTTTGAAACGATAAAACCTACTCGGGACCAGGCCGTCTCATAGGTCTTGGGTCAGAAAGTAAAATACACTTGACAGGCGTCTATGAACTCCTTCAGAGCCCGAGGGTTACCATCATACTTTCCGAATGGTAAAGGAATATGAGGCAAGTCTCCTCTGGCCTCATCCCAATTGGCAACCTGCTGTCTCAGGACCACGTTCTTGGCACGTACATTCTGGACTTCAGCAGTCAGTCCTTGGATAGCTGCTACCAATTCCTAGTACTGCTCCAGGAAAGCCATCCTTGTTGTTTGGCGTTGTATACTGTCCAGTTTGGATGGTTCAGGTGTACCCTCCCGTGACCCCTCCTCACCGCTTTCTTCAAATGAGTTGTTCAGAGTCGCGGATGAGGATTTGTGTGATATTTTTCATGGCTCCTGGACCTTCTTGGTCTTTTTTTCCTTCTTGGCGTAAAGGTACGGTCTGGCTCCCCCAGAGGCCACCTTGGGAGGATCTGAAGTCTGTTTGTGCCCTCCCCGTCTTACACATGCAAAAGAATAAAACAGACACACCCCGGATGGGGAATAAGGCAAAGAAAGGAGGCTGCAAGAGTTCAAGGCAAGGTTTATCTAATGAATGGCATTCAAAAGATCTCTGAGAGCGCGCTGACAAAATTAACGTTACAATGCATTTTTATAAGTGTAGTGACGCAACTAACATAGGATACTACGTTGGTCCCGGATTGGTCAGTTCGTCTGGTGCCTTAGGTGTGGGTGTTATCTCCTCCTCTGGGTTGGTTGCTTGGTTGGTGGGAGGATGGACATCAGACATCTGTGCTCCGAATGGGTGAAGGTCAGGTCTCTGTGAAGCAGGGTGGTCACTATCTAAGCTAACATAATATATTCTCAAAAATGCATGCACTAAATAACAATTGTTCAAAGCCTTTCAGTAGTTTATCATGTCTCTATAAAATTCACACATATATCTATACTATCAATAACATTGGATTATATAGGCCTAAGGTTAAGGGTCTTGACCACTATAATACACTGGTTGAAGTGTGGGTCTGTACTCGGAAGAATATCTGGTATGTGGCATTTGTTAGTGGTAGGCAACGATATACTGCAGCAGGGGTCTAATGTTAGTTGGGGATCTGCTGGGTGGGCATCATGGCGTGGTCAGTGGTCTGGCACATGAAAGGAATATCTTGCAGGGACACAGGGTCACAATGGCAGTTTCTACTGGTGAGGGTGCGGGGGCAAGGACATGTTTGTGGAGATGAACGACCTATGTGCTTAGTTCATGCTGGTTCACATGCAGGACAGTGATCTCAGAGGAAGAGTGATGTGTTACATTTATTATTTGTTGCAAGCACCTCCTGCTTCAGTGTGAGAATGGAATCGTGGAGTTTTCCAGTCAGAGTGAGAACGAGGGTGGGGGCCATGTGCCCTGCGCGCCTTGCCGCTGCGAGAAAGGGAGGAGAAGCGTTTTTGTACTATCGCAGTGAGGCCTAGTCACCAAGATGGAGTCAAAAGGGGGTACAAAAATGGATGCCCCGTGTCCTGCTCAGTGGTCCCATCTACGCAAAAGTCAACCAAAGTTAACATTGCATAAGGACAAGGGGCGAACCCACTACTGGAGGCACTTGCTCCGAGTTTTGTACTGAGAAGTAGAGAATGTGAGGGGCCTGAAGGCCCCCCGCTCCCACACATTCCCCCCTTTCGTTACATATAAAGTAACAAATTATGACACTTTATTCTTTTCATTCTCCCTTCGGTAGAACTCAGCTTCAGCAACTGCTTCTTCCCAGGCTGGGGTACCCTTTATTGGCATCCATGCTCTACATACACTTCTCAAGCTATTCCCTCTTCTTGCATATTCATCTGCAGTGCATGTTAAGTATATCCCACCATCCCCGTCCAGGTCTACCCATAACACGTTATACCATTGCAATTCTGTTGGTTCCTTGATTGTGGTGTGGTATAAATTATCAACCCTGTCCCCATATTGCCTGTAGATGGCAGTCATCCTGTACTTTGGAGTGTTATGTTCCCCTGTTTGTATTTGTGCATCTATCATAGTTGCTACCGTTGTCGGTCGGCCCATTGTTACCATCATCATAGTTGAAGTAGGCATGCTTTTTGCACAACACCGGAGTCCTAATTGGCACACGCAGGATAATAGTAACGCAAAGACGCTGATAGGGACGAGTATTTTCATCATCACATTTACCCATGATGGTATCCAGCTGAACACGTTGTCAAACCATGTGCTTTCTTCTGCTCCGCCCTCTATTCTCATCTTTTCCCCTAGATTGTGGACTGCTGCTATCACATGTGAGAGTGTCCGTATCTGCATCTTCGGATGGCATGAATGTGCAACAGGCCCCCCCAATTTTTCGGCAAACACCACCGTCCATCGCCGTGAGGAGATCTAGAACATATCCGTTTTGCATTGTCATTAGGCGCAAGGTGCGGAGCTCTATTTTTATAACGTTGAATCCTTCTTCAGTGTCGTTGGCCAGTTGGATGAGCTCCCAGCGTGCTATTTGTAACCATTTGGCATTTGCTCGTGCTTGGAGCCCCGGTGCTAGGAGCAATGCGAAAATGTCTCTGGAGATGAGAACAGCTTGTGTTTTTGTGGGATCTCAGGAAGGAGTTTTGACGATTCAGGCGAAATATAGTTTGCGCGGTATTTCTTTTTGTGTTTTTATAGGCTTTTCCAGTGCTGTAATCCATGTTAGCTTAGTGATGTGCTGTGACCAGATGGGGTTGCACACTCCCTTTATCCATTGGAATGTGTCCTCAGCTAGTCCCAGAGTGCTTCTGCTTTGCATACAATAGTTTCATCGTGCCATTTGTTTTCTGCATACCTCATCCCTCTTATGACAAGAAATGGCTCTCTGAGGCATATTACTCCTTGACGCCGGCTTGTGCATGTTCTCTCACTCTCCAGTCTTTCTAGGCTGACGGTGTGTGCCTGGAAGGTGCTTTTTATCCTACATAGAACTAAGTGAATCAAGCATTGAGACTCTGACAAGGGCACTTCCTGGAGTACCAACATTTTGGGTGTCCCTGATGCATGAGGAATGAGCGAACAGACATAGCAGCTTTCATGTGTTGCTTGCTTTGCCGTAGCACTCATGTACGAGTACCATTTGTTAGATTGATCAGAGTGGCGGGGGTCTTCTATTTCATCTAACCCCAGGTCATGATAAATGTTGTATCTTTTCCCTCTCGCCCCCCTTTTTATTCTCCTTCTCCTGCCCTCCTTGTAGCTTCTCACTTTTTGGTAATGTATTGGGAACATTCCAGCCCAGGCAGTGTCATTGCTGTTGAATATGGCATGTGTATACTCATTAGTAGCAGCAGCGTAATGTGAGGTAGGTTCTATAGCTGTCTGTGCATGCGTACTTGTGTTGGCTAGGTTGCTCGGCCAATAATAGTCGCCATCATATTCATTCGATTCATAATCATCACTCATATTTATGCCAGGATGTGACAAGGAGACAATTGTTGGACCTGCAGCGGCGTGTTCTGAAAGTTGTGTTACATTTGTACCGTTAATACCAATGTTATATGTTTCTCCCCACATTGTCTTTACTCCAGTACATATTAGGTTGGAAACTTCTTGTATCATATTAGCCCCGCTCCCCCCTTTGTGCATGTCATTAATCAGAGATAAGAGAGTATATTACCAGGCCATGAAAAACAAAATCACTGAAAACAAAACTGCAGCACATTTCAAAACGCAATCAACATTGCTAAACCTTTTAGCCCTAACGCGTCCCTATCACTATCTAACATTGATGTATTCTCTGTGATTGCGCTTCGTTGGGCCATTTCTCACCTGGAGGGGCGATACAAATTTGTTAAGTCACCAGAATATGTACATGTATATATATTTACATTTCATGTTTACTCATTACTTCCGTTTACTATTGCTTGTTTTTAAAAAAAAAATGTTTATACATTTGTTTCAATTATGTCCACTGTTTTAGGCATTTTATGGCAGGAGAGAGAGATATAGTGACAAAAAGAGAATGAAAGGAAGAAGGATACGGACATAGGGCAAAATCAGACGGCGCATCATTACTTTCGCGCTTACAGTTTTTTTCCTTTACATTAAATCACATTGTCATTGTTTCTCAGCCTCATTTGTAGTACCACTTGCACATTCTTGTTCGCTCTGAGGGAGTGCACTCCTCACATCTGAGAGGTGCACCCAATTTTTCAGTCCCTTAACTTTCACTGCAGTGGGCGTACTATAAATAACTTTGTAGGGGCCATGAAACCTCAGTGAATTCCATCTCCTCACGAAACTTCTCACGTATACCTGTGCCCCTGGCAACAGTGGCCCACTTGGGCTGTCTGCAGCCGGTGTGGTAGTGTCAGTTGCCACATTTTCAGTAAAAGGCAGTGCTATTTGTCTCGCTATGCTGCGTACTGCGCACGTCAGCTGAGTTAAGTATTCCTTAAATTCTTCCCCCAGCACTGTGGCAGCCCTGTGTGCGTCAGATGCTCTCCTAATTGGGGAGAGTGGCATGTGTATTCGCCTCCGAGTCACAATTTCATAGGGGCTCAGATGGTGGTCCTTGTGATGATGATTGTGTTCTGAGTTGGAACAGGGCTAGGGGCAGGCAATATACCCAGTTTTTCTTTAATGTATTATACAACGCCGTTGCTCTTTTCTACCATTCCATTAGCCATCGGATGATAAATGGAACACAGTTTGTGCTTTACTCCCAATAGTGATGTCACTTCCTTGAAGAGGTTGTTCACAAAGTGTGTGCCGTTGTCTGACGGTATCACATCACATATTCCCCACCAGGAGAACACTTCTCGCACTAGAAATTTAGCCGCACACTTTGCATCTGGGTGGGGACATGGGCCTACCTCCTCCCACCTTCAAAAGGGACAAACCACCACAACATGTTGTACATTCTATGACAAATTTTGACAAGTGTTCCTGTAGGTTGGGGACAAACCAATGTTCCTGAATGTCTGCGGCGATGTGTTGTTTCGCTACATGGGCTGGGAAGTGCAGCTGTTGGAATGCTACTTCTAGTAATTCTACCGGCATCACTACCTTTCCTGTTGTCTCCTGTCTCCAAATGAGGTCTGTGGCTGATTGTTTGCACCCCCGCTTGCTCCACAACTCTTGCTCCTCCGGTGGTGCTCTCCTCTGTAGCTCTATTAACTGTGCTATGGGTGTGTTACTATAAGCTACTCCTAGTGGCTCTGTAGTGGCTGCCTTTACAATGCATTTGGATGCTGGTGTTATATTGAAATACGAGGCCTGCTTCGCTTCCATGTCGGCTGCCGCGTTTCCCAATGAGATCGCATCTGTGTTGTTGGTATGGGCTTGGCATTTCACCACTGCCACTACCGATGGCTCCGCTAATGTATCTATCAATTCATTCAATAGCGCGGCGTGCTATACTGGGGAGCCATCTGCTCTTCTGAACCCCCTTCTATGCCAGCGGGATAGTCCTGAATGGACTGCGGTAGTTGCATATGCTGAATCTGAATATATAGTCACTGTGCATCCTTTGGCTGTGCGTAATGCTTCAATCAATGCAGTTAGTTCAGCCGCTTGTGCGGAGTAATGGGACGGGATGCGCTTTTGGACAATTGTTTCATAGCTATCTTCCTCCATACGTATTACTGCCATCCCTACATGCTTCTCCCCTGTTTCTGGGTTTATTGAAGCTGACCCATCTATGAAATATACTTTTCCTTCCTTCAGGGCGTTTTCACTTTCTTTGGGAATATCGTCGCCCTCCCCCTCATAGGTTGCACAGTCGTGTTCCTGCATGTCCTACATTGAACATGGCTCTATAATGAATGTTGCTGGGTTTACTGTTTTACATCTGACCACATGCACATTGGGGCTTGAAATTATTATCTCGTATGCGATTGCTCTCTGTGTTGTTAATATTGATTTTGACGGCTCAAGAATCACAAATAATGAATGCTCTGCATATAATGTTACTGAACATCCCATCACAATTGTGGCACTCTTTTCAATGGTGAAGGCCGCAGCTGTGAGGGCGTGTTCACACGCGAATTGACCTTGCATCACTGCATCTAGTGTTCCGCTGTAATATGCGAATGGTTTGTGGCCTAATGATGTTTTTTGTGTCAGCACTGCTGTCATCAGTGTTCTATTGCAGTGCGAGAACAAGAAAAATTCCCTCTCATAATCTGGGTTCGCGAGGACTGGGGCATCTGCAATAAGGTCCATTAGTCGGAAGTACTGAGTCATCATGTCATGTGTCCATTTTATCTGGGCTCTACTCCTCTGTGCTTCTTTTAATGCTTGCAGTAATGGACGTGTGTATGCTGCGTAATCAAGGATCCATGCTCAGCAATAATTACATATGCCAAGAAAATGTTGCATGTCCTTCACTGTTTTTGGTATGATTATGTTACGTATAGCAGCTGCCCTGTCTGGGAGTATTGGTTTTCCATCTTTTGATATTAACTGTCCGAGGTATACAACTTCGGCAAGGCAGTATTGTAGTTTCCCTTTATCCACCTTTTACCTCTTGGTAGCCAACACGTTTAATAGGGTTATGGAGTCTTCTCTGCACTTTTCTTCTGTTTTGCTGCAGACAAGTAAATCGTCTACGTATTGTATAATGGTGCTCTCTACATCCATGTTTCCAATATCTTCACGTAGTACTCGGTTAAGAATGCTGGAGCTTTCGCAATACCCCTGTGGGAGTCTGCGATGCTCATATCTGTTGTTTCCCAGTGTGAATGCTTTAAGGTACTGCAATACTGGGTCAAGTGGTATGGAGAGGAAAGCATTCTTCAAGTCAACCACAGTAAAACATGTAGATTCTTTGGGTATACTGCACAGTATTGATGCCGGGTTAGGCACTTAAGGGAACTCTTTTTGAATGACATCATTGAGTGGGTGGAGATCTTGGATCATCCTCCACGCCCCTCCTTTCGCTTTTTTGATCGGGAAGGTAGCTGTGTTACACGAGGAGTTTGATGGCACTATTATACCTTGGTTCAGGAGTGCATTTATGGTCTCCCTAATCCCTTTCTCTGCTTCTCCGGATATCGGGTATTGTTTCACTCTTGGTGGTATGGCACCTGGTTTGAGTTTTATCCTTATTGGTGTCACTTCATGTAGTAACCCTACATCATGGGGGCCTGTAGTCCAAATTTCTGGTGCCACTTTTGCCATGTCTTCCTCAAATATTGTCGGTGGGGCATTAACACTAGCCATAAGTGGGTTGTGGACCTCCCTGTACTGGATCATGATGTCACACGGTATGCTTATTTCCATTATTATCTCTCCATCGTCTTCGTTATCAGTGAATAATTCTTCGTCAGTTATGTCTCTTTGCATTATATTCGGATCTATGCATAACACAGTTCTCCACTCGCACCCATGCGTGTCCAAGCCTATGACCACAATACGTTTACTCGATACCTGAACTGTCTCGATGTCTATGGACATTATTGTGCCTGGCACGACATCTGTGTTTGCAATTGGGCGGAATATAAAGTCTGATGGTGTCCTCCATTCTTTTCTCATTATCTCAGGTACCACTCGGGCTAACACTGTGATGCCATAGATAAACATGTCTATGTCAATGGGTATCCCTCGCACTACAACTTCATTCATCATTGTACTAATCATCAACATTGCTCGTACTGGGCATACTCCGGGGTTGGAACACACTATTCCCCGCTCTGTAAATGAAATGGTCATGTTCAATTTACTTAGCAAATCTCTACCCAGCAAGTTGATTGGCGCGTCTTCGTGGTACAGTAAGGGTCCGCGCACTGTTTCCCCCCCCCACCGTTATATCAAGATCTTTGGTGTAAGGAACTTTTAAAATTGCCCCAGAGAACCCCTGCGTTTCCAAATTCCTGCCTGAGAGCGGAAACCGCCCTTCCATAAGACATGATTTTTCCGCTCCTGAGTCTACCATCAAGATAAACTGCTTGTTTCCTATCTCTGCCTGCACTAGTGCTTCCTCTTCTGCACGTAGGGTGAAGGATAGGATAGGACTGGACACGCAAGTGCTCCCTCTGGGCTGTCCTAATCTGCATACATTTCTTGTCCTGGCACTGAAAAGAGATTATCTCCAACTACTGTTACACCACGGAATGGTACAGGTGCACCGTTTGCAGCTGTTGCAAAACTGTTATTGCTGGCGTTGCCTACAGTGTTTTGTCTTGCCATGGGCTGTGATGTACTCTGATGTGGTTGTGGGGGTGGCTGTCTTTGTTGCATTTGGAGTTCGTTATAGCACTGGTCCTGTGGTCTTCCCCCTCCCATTGGTAATCCATAAGGGCTACCTCGGTGTGGGCATCCCCATACCTGTTCGTTGTCCATGGGTGGTTGCCCTTGAAAATACCCTGAAGGCCGCATTCTGCAATCTCTTGAATAATGTCCCCATCTCCCACAATTCCAACATGACCCTTGCTGTCCCCCTCTCATCCCTTGCCCACCAAATCCTCTATTCCCCATACCTCGGGGAAGCTCGGCTGCCTGTGCCGGCGTCTCCTCTACTCAGGCTGAATCTCTCCTGAAATAAAACAATCTCAAAAGCAATTCTGCTACCTACATTTGTCCGTTTCTACTGCCCTACTCCTGGGGTCCCTCCGGCTGCGACTTTGGCCGGAATCGGACCCGATTTCAGCTGCTACTGCTTCGGCTTCTAGAGAGGCCTGCTCCTGCTCTATCTTCTACCTGAGTCGGCGGTGATCCTTCCCGCCCCTCCTGCGTTGCGGTAGACCAGGACGGCGCTGTCCACAGTTCGCCTCCGGGTGCCACCGAGCGCCCGCAGCAGCACTGGACCTGCAACATCACCCATCCTGAGATTCCGGACTTCGGCCGACATCGGCCCCGCTTTCAGCTAATACTGCTTCGGCTACTGGAGAGGCCTGCTCCTGCTCTTTCTTCTGCCTGGCTCGGCGGTAAGTCTTCCGGCGCCTCCCGCGTTGCGGTCGACCAAGACAGCGCTGTCCGCAGTTCGCCTCCGGGTGCCACACAGCACCTGCAGCAGCCCTGGACCTGCAATATCACCCATTCTGAGACTCGGCTGGCTAACGGCTGGCTAGATCCCTCCTCGTCATCTCTGGCCATCTCCATTCCAGGTCCCATCTGGGCTGTGGCTGTCCGCCACTATCTTGGTTCCCCTACACCCTACGATCCACCTGATCCGCGCAGTGAACTGCTTACATCTGGGTGTCTCCAAGCGCCTGCGGCGGCCCTGGGACTGCAACATCACCCATCCTCCTGTCATCTCCAGGCTGTCTCCATCCCGGATCTTGGGGCCCCGACTGGGTTTTGGCAGTCCACCACCATCTTGATTCCCCAGCACCTCCGACGACCCCGCCCAGTTGGGTGCGGACTCCTCGGCTTGCACCCGCCGGTGTCTGCCTGACTCCTCCGGCACTCAGTGGGCCTGTGGCGAGTCTGTCCTAGCGCTCTAACTCTGACCTGGACCCTGCCTGAAACAGGGTTGCATATGCTTGGGGGTCCTCCATCTTGGCATTGGTCGTCTCCTACCACCATCAGCTGACATCACCCACCAGCGGCAACCTATCTCCTCCGGCACTCTGAGGCCCTGCAGACTGCCTATACACGAGACTACACCAGCTATGCTCTAACCATCGGCCTACACCAGCCACCTTCACCTGACATCACCCACCAGCGGCAGCCTGACTCCCCCAGTGCTCTGGGGACCCACAGTGAGCTATAACTGATGCCTGCATTCTACCCTGGTATCATCAGGTTACGTATGCTGTTGAGTCCACACTCTTAGCTTTGCAGTCATCAATCGTCTTTCGGCTGACATCTACCCAGCTCCTATGACCACCAGTTGCGCCCCCCAACGCCTGAGCTCAACCTTGCACCAACCTCAACTCTGAGTTGTGTCCATCCAGGGTGCCACCATCTCGACTCCACCCCACTGCCTGCAGTCTACATCCAATTTGGTGCGTCCTCAACCACTTATCCGTCTCTGTGTACCTATTCCACCCTTGGTACCCCTAGCTGTCCTCATCCGTCGGAAGCAAGCGTAACTATCCTGGGTCTGTGGAGTGGACTGTCAAGTCTCCCCCCGTTCTATCCCCGATCCATCCTTGGTACCCACTGGCGGTCCTCATCCGTCGGAAACAAACGTGACTGTTCCGGGTCTCCGTGGAGTGGACTGTCTAGACTCTCCCCACTCTAGTCCGTTCCTCCTACAGATAACTGCGGATTCCCCTTTGGCACCTCTCCGCCTTTGCTGCTGAATTCCTGCCAGTGTACCTGCACAAGATCCTAGCTGCAGCCCCTCCCCACAGACTGCAACCCTCTCCTTTGGCTCCGGTCCTGCCTCAGGACACTGTGGACTCAGCCAGCTACCTACGGTCGTCCCACGGTAAACTGCGGACTCAACTCATGCTTCTTGTCTGTCCTTGTTCCTCACCTTGTGCCCACATTTCTTGGTTAATTTACTTTATTGTCTCAATTCCTCTACTGTCACCTCCCCGCTGCATCTGTAATCACCTGCCCCTGCATCCCACAATCCTATGATCCCCTCCTCCCAACTAAGTAAGTAACTGTCCAAGATTACCGTTCCTGACCACTTTCCATAATCACCCTCATCCTTCCTCTTCAACCTCTACACTGCCCCTGATACCTCTGCCCAGCCCTCTATTTACTGTCCCATCTTATTACTACTTCACTGGTCTCTGTCCTCTCCATAACAAGTCTCCACAGCCACGCCCCCTCCTAACTTGTCCTACTTCTTAGTCCTGTTATGCAACCTACCAAACCTCCTTTTTTCGCTGCCCTTTCTCCCCCCTTTCACCACTCCCACCTTCTCCTTTCCCTCCTTCTCACCTTTTCCCTCCTAATGCCCAGTCCTCTCCCTTATGCCCCTCACCACTCCTCTTGCCGCATTCCTTCCCTCTCTCTGCGCCCTAATCTTCTTTACCCTCCTACCGCCCATCACTCCAGCCACATGAACATGGCACTCTGGAACGCCAGATCCATCTGCAACAAAACCGCAGCAGTTCTTGACCTATTCTTTCACCTCAACCTCCACTTTCTATGCTTAACTGAAACCTGGATCCCCCCTCACAACACTTCTGTCCCCGCCTCCTTAACTACCTCCTCCTCCTCCTTTTCTCATACCCCCCGCACTACTGGCCGTGGTGGAGGAGTCGGCCTCCTCCACCACCCCAAGTTCATCTCCTCCCCCTCCTCCCCATCTCTCCCTTCTTTCCTTTCCTTTGAATTCCTCTTCAAATCTTTCTCCTCTCCCTACCCTATCTCTCTCCTGATTATCTACCGTCCCCCTGGCCCTCTTTCCCCCTTCTACGATGACCTGGATCATCTCCTCTCGCTCATCTCTCCCTCCCCCTCTCCTCTGTCTGTGTTTGGTGATTTTAATCTATATCTTCCTTTTCCCCCTCAATCCTCTCCCCTCTTCTCTATCCTTGATTCCTACCTCCTTTCCCCTCTCCCTTCCTCTCCTACGCACTCCTCTGGCTCCACCCTTGACCTCATCTTCAACTCTTCCTACTCCCCTTCCTCTGTCTCTACCCTTCCTGTCTATCTCTCTGATCACGCATTACTCTCCTTTTCCCTTTCTCCTCTCCTGCACTCCTTCCCTCCTAACTCCTCCCCTCCAATCTACTCATGGCGTGACTTCCGCAACTACGACCCCCTCGTCTTTACTGACTCTTGATCTTCTCTCCTCCCATCTCTCTATGACTTTTCCTCATTATCGGCGAATGAGGCTCTTTCCTCCCTTTCCTCTGCTATTTCATCCTCCCTTGATCAACTCCACCCCCTTACTTTCTTCCACCCAACCCGGAAACTCTCTCAACCTTGGCTCACTCCTCAACTCCTCTCTATGAGGCGCCTACTCAGACGTATTGAGAGACTATGGCTCAAAACTCCCTCCCTTTCTAACAAAACCTCCTACTTCTCTTACCACTCCATCTACGACTCTTGTTTGACCTCTGCTAAATCCTCCTACTACTCCAATCTACTCCAATCTCAAGCCACTAATCCCCGCCGTATCTTCCAAACTCTCTCTCAACTCCTCTCTCCCCCTACTCCTAATCCCTCCTCCAATTCCTCTCTCTCTCCCTCTCACTTTGCTAACTTCTTATCTTCTAAGATTGTTTCCCTTCGGCAAAATATACACACCCCTCCCTCTGATTTCCCTTCTTCTCCTCCCCCCGACCCCCCTTCCTGCTTGACCATCTTCTCTCCCGTCTCCCCATCTGAAGTTTCCACCCTCTTATCTAAAGCCCACCCCACGTCTGCCCCTACTGACCCTCTCCCTTCCCTTCTCATCCCTAAGATTTATCCTCTCCTTATCCCCTACCTCACCTCCTTCTTCAACATCTGTCTCTCTTCAGCTACCTTTCCCACTGCCTTTAAACATGCCACTATCATCCCCATTTTAAAGAAACCTTCTGCTGACCCACGTCCACCTCCAATTTCAGACCTATCTCTCTTCTCCCATTCCTCTCCAAGCTTCTCGAACGCCTTGCCTACTCTCAACTTTCATCCTTTGTCACTAATTCCTCTCTCTTACCACCCTTCCAATCAGGCTTTCGTCCCAAACACTCAACTGAAACTGCTTTCACCTCTATTCTTAACTCCCTTCTTACTGCTTGCCATGCCAAACAATCCTCTATCCTCATTCTCCTTGATCTCTCTGCAGCCTTTGACACTGTTGATCACCCCCTTCTCCTTCATACTCTCTCCTCCTTTGGCTTCAAAGGCTCCGTTCTCAACTGGTTATCCTCCTCTCTTCCCGCTCCTTTACAATCTCCTGGGGTGGCCGGTCCTCTCCCAACTATCCTCTTGAATATGGCGTACCCCAACGCTCTGTACTAGGCCCTTTCCTCTTCTCTCTCTACACCTCCCTCATTGCTCCTGTTATCTCCTCGTTTGGCATCTCCCACCACTTCTACGCCGACGACACTCAACTCTTCCTCTCTTTATCCTCCTTCTCTACTGACCTCCACCTACAACTCTCTTCCTGCCTTACTGCCATTAAGAACTGGATGTCTTCCCGCTTTCTCTCTCTCAATACAGACAAGACAGAAGTGCTATTCTTTCCCTCTAACTCTCTTCCCCCTCCCTCTCCTCCTCCTTTCATTCACTTCCCTCCCTCCAACCTTTCTATCTCTCTTCAAGCTCGTAACTTAGGCGTCCTCTTTGACTCCTCCCTCTCCTTCTCCCAGCACATCTCCCTCACTTCTCGCACCTGTCACTTCCACCTCTTCAACATTCGCAAAATCCGTCCCTCTCTCACTTTCCACGCCACTAAACTCTTAATCTCCTACCTTATCTTCTCCCGCCTTTTCTACTGCTCTTCCTTACTCTTTGGACTTCCTACTTCTCACCGTGCCCCTCTTAAATCCATCTACCACTCTGCTGTTCGCACCCTCTGTCTCCTCACCCCCCATGACTCCATCTCTACCTCTCTTTCCTACCTTGGATGGCTTCCCTTTCACTCCCAACTTAAATTCCAATTTCTATGTCTAGTCTTCAAATCTCTCCATGGTCTTGCCCCCCCGTATCTCTCCTCCCTTCTCTCCTTCTACTCCCCCTCCCGTTCCCTTCGTTTCGCTGACCATTTCCTCCTCACTTCACCCCCACGCCCCTGTGCCTCCTCCCGTTTTCGCTCCTTCCAACTCTTAGCACCCCTACATTGGAATTCCCTTCCTCTTGATATCCGTTCTTCCCCCACCTTCACCTCATTCCGCACTTCCCTTAAATCTCTCCTTCTCTATTCCCCGCTTTGAAATCCCTCCCCCTTCCACCTCCCCCCTTCCCACTCTTATCCCCAGCTTTCCCCCCACCCTTCTCCCACCTCCCTTCTCCACCCTCCCCCTTCCTCCTCCTTCCCTCTTCTTCCACTCCCCCCTATCCTTTCCCTCTCCCCCCTCCCTATCCCACACAGTTAATTGCTCTTCACACTGTTTTATTGCTTGATCGATTCATATTGTAATTGCTTCACTGTTATATCGTTCATGTTTTATGTATTGTTGCTCCATGTACAGCGCTTTGGCTTAAGGCGCTTTATAAATAAACAAATACCTCCGAACCCCCCTCTCTGATCACGGTACCCACCTCTTCCTCTCGCAGGTCTTTCTTGCCACTGTGGTCCTCTGTGTGGCTCTTCTCCATTCCACGGTCCTTGTTCTCCTGCTGCCACAGCGCTGCTATCCCAACTGGTCTGTTTCCCGCACTTTCATCCCTCTCCTTCTCTCTATCAGCGGTTACGCTGGCGTTTATGGTGGCGACCTTCACCAATTTGTTTTGCACCAGTTTTGCTACGTCTACCAACCTTTTTTTGTGCTATTTCCTTTTCTCTCTCTTTGAGCCTCCTACAGTGGTGCACAATTATACTCTGAATTTCAGGCCAACCTTTGGCTTCTATCCCAGCTATTTTGTCCAATGCCTTCTGTACCTCCTTCCGGAGCTCTCTCTTGATGATAAAATAGAACAAGGCGGTGGATTGCTTCCACGCCGTACCAGTTTCGCTTCTCCACAAGTCTTGCACCCGCAGTCTGAATTGCGTAGGATCCTCGTTCTCCTCCATTGTACATTGCATTACTAAATGTAAATCTGGAATGTCTGGAAATGTGCGGTGCAATGCGTCCCATACTTGTGCTTGAACATTGTTGAAGGGCAATCCATCGTGGCGGTCACAGCTCATTGTCACTCCTGGGAACCCCGCCTTCTCCCACACTGGGTCTGCCTGATCACCAACAGCAGACACTAGCTAGATTTTCACATCACCTTTCGCTAGTGGTACTCCTGCCGTGTTCTTCTCGAACACATGTATCCATTTACCCACCCCTCCCGCTAGTGGGGGGAGGAGTTTCAACAGGTTGTTTTTGTCCATTTGGGCCCACGGAATATAGTGCAGCCTACCTGCTCCCTTATGTATCAACGGCATCTGCAACTTGTGTTTCTTTCCTGTTTTACTTACCGTCCCTTTCTTTATCTTACTCACCAACATATTCCCTACTCGTTCCCTTAATCTACCCTGCCATCGTGGGGGTGATCGTGGATCCATGTCATCGAAATGATGTGGCAGTGGGGATCCTACAGCTGCCACTCCTTCCTCGTATTCGTCTAGATCGCTCCACACCCCCTCTACTTCCTCTTCTTGCTCGCCATTCTCCTCTTGTCCTTCTCCGCGCTGGCTTTCTGCCGTGTCAGGGCCTGTACTCCTCCCCAGCACCCATAATATTTAAGATGTTGACTTATTAATTAGAAATTGATTCTTAAAATTGGAGTCCACCTATTGATCTCCCTATTTTCTGTGTTATTCTCTCCTTTGTGTGTGAAACTACTATAGGTAGCACCCACATTCTTTTATAGCATGTCATTCTCAAAAATGAACGAAATCACAGATAAACACGCCTCTACTTTGGCATTTACCAATGAGGAAGCTAAACAAATTTTACCTTCGATAGGCCAGACTGAGAAACTTATCGATACACAGGAGAATCCAGACCGTATTATCTCTAAACTTGAGACAATTATTAGACGTGAAATTTCTCAAAAGTTGCATGCTTCCACTTTAGTTGAGTATTACAAGTCCCAATGGATTCCAAGAGGCCTTAGAGTTTATTTAAGACCCACTCTGTGTAGGGAAAACAAAGATTTCATTGCTAAATGGGATCAGATAATTAATAAGTGCTCGTTGGGTCTTATTCTTTTGACAATCCAGGAATTAGCCAAGTCATTAGATGTTATAGATAAAGAAATTGTTGATCTCACGGCACAATTGAGTAAACTTAAATCTGCACAAGAACTTCAAGCAATTCTAGACGACATTAATTAGAAACTCTCATCTTATAAACAAGATATTGAACAACGTAAGTTGCGCAAATTCAGACGTGACACTTTTGATTACCATAACAACATTGTATACTCGTGGCAAGAGTTTTATGCTCAAAGAAATCGGAGTAGATTTCCAAAGCCTCGACCAACTTCTTCTGACTCAGAAAACACTAGTGAGGGTAGAATAGGTGACCCTATACCAGGAAAACAAGTTTCAACACATCAAGTACCTGTACCGCCTCAAAATTTGGAAATTGGTGGGTCAGCACCAAATACTTCAGGTATCACTACAGCCCTTCCTTTTTTAGAAAAAAAACCCGACGTGGGCACAAGATCAAAAAAGAAAAACAAATAATGGAATCGATTGTTGTGAACATTTCTAGTAAAGTTCTAACTGAGAGTCAATTGGATGTCCTGAATAAGGGGCTTTTGTTTGTTCCAACCTCTAACTCAACTCTATTTGATGAAAAAGTGAATCTTCAATTACTACTCCGTAAAATTAAATTGAAATTATTTTTTGCATCACAATCTGAGGAGTCAGAATGGGAAGATATAGATGATCAACTTGAGATGAAACCAAAAAGTACATTTGATCTGCCGATTGACAGTCCTGTACTAAACATGTTCAAATTGAAGGTTGAGGATGATTTGAAGAAGATTAATTTTCATTCCAGAGCCCCGGTTAATTTGAAAGATTGTCAATTGAAAGAGTTGGAATCTCTGGCTAGCGATTTAGACCTTACAATAAAACGAGCAGATAAGGGTGGGGCTGTTCTCAATGGATGTGTGTAGCCTGTACACCTCGATCCCCCACCAGGAGGGCATTGAGGATATAGAATGGTTACTATTACAAACTAATACCGTGAAATGTGATCCACAGTTAATTATCCAATTCATTACTATCATTCTACACACCAGTTTCTTTAGATATCAATGAGAGCATTATTCACAAATATCCGGCACAGCGATGGGGTCGGCAATGGCCCCAGCCTATGCCAATATATATATGTATTGGTTTGAGAAGCGGTTTGTGTTAGACAATATGGAATGGTCATCAAAGATTATAATGTGGAAACAGTACATTGATGATATTTTTGGTGTGTGGTGTGGCTCCAAAAAAGAATTGGAAGAATTCCTTAGTTATCTTAACTCAGTTCACACACGGATTAAGTTTACCTGGGAAATGGGAGAACCTACACTTTACTTCCTAGATGTGCAGTTAGAGATTGTTGATAATCAAATTAGAACATCCTTATACCACAAGGCTACAGATGTGAACAGTTTATTACATTATGCGAGTTTCCATCCTAAGTCAATGTTGGCTAGTTTACCTTATAGCAAAATGTTACGTTTGAAGAGGATTATTACAGATAGTGATGCTCTACAAAATGAGTGCAATATTTTGTCTAAAAGGTTCCCCTCGAGAGGGTATCCAATGAAAACAATTGAAGAAGCACATGCAAGGTCTCTTCCCATTACGAGAGAACAACTACTGACTCCTAAATCTAAAAAAGAGAATGCAGCCATTCTTCATATTTCAAAATTCTCCAGACAATCGTTTCACATTAAACAAACTATTCAAAAACATTGGTCCATCCTACACTATGACCCCACTTTACTTGAATTATTTCCTGATCCACCAATGATGGTGTATAGAAGAGGCACTAACATTCGAGATAAGGCAGTGAAGGCAGAACGAGCACCTAAGGAAACGCAACTAACGTTGGCTACTAAGAAAAAAGGTATGTTTCCATGTCTGACTTGTAGTCACTGCAACAATGTGTCCAAGGGGGATTACATCACACACCCCCACACAGGGAATAAAATCAAATTGAGAAACTTTGCAACGTGCCGATCAACTGGGGTCATTTACAGCATTAAGTGCCCGTGTGGTCTGATGTATAGCGGACAGACTGTAGGTCTGCCCGAGAAAGATGGCCTGAGCATAAATCAAACATTTGTTGCAATAATATTAAGTCTCCAGTCGCGAGGCATTTTGCAGCGGCACGCCATACCATAGCTCAGATCAGGTTCACTATTTTGGAGGTTGTCAGACGTCCAATTAGGGGAGGGGACTTTATGAGGAGCCTTGCTCAAAGGGAGATGTTTTGGATAGATACACTTGAGACCATTTCACTGAAAGGTCTGAATGAAGAATTTTCTCTTAAGTGCTTTGTTTGAATCCGATTTCATTTGGGAACTTGGTCAAACATTCTACTTGGACTATTTGTTTGTGAACTAGTCATTTTCACCGCATTCGTTTGACTCCTTGATTTAGTGACTTCTGTTGTATTTATTGTATTCAGTGTATTAGGTTCTTTATCTTATTCTTCTCTGTCATAGATTACCTGCTTGACATTTTGACTAGCCATGGGAAGAAGTATTCCATCACTTTGTTGAACTCATGTGGTTCACTATATTTTAGTTTAGTAATTTGTTTCTTTTGTATTGTTATTTTTTTATTTTGTGTCAGTTATTCCGCCTACGGGCAGTACTCTGTTTTAGTTAGATTTTCCATTCCAATTAATTCTATTGGCTTACTACATCACACCAATCATGTGGGTCTGATGGTTCTTGTTTAACATATAGGTCTAGTTACATTTCAGTACTTCCTCTCTACCTTATCATTAGTGTGCCTGTTGGCTTACTATTTTGTACCAATCACAAGTGTCCGATGCCACTGGTTTATCATATAGATTTAGTTCCATTTCAGTATAGGTCAGTATTATTAGTACGTCTCTGTGTACATGGACTAGTTTTATTTAGAACATTTTTCCCTCTTTCTTACTTCTTTTTTACTTTCTGAATAAGTGTCTCACAGTATCCCTTTAGGTGATTTGAATTAGGCTCAGCTACCATTCCTTCTCGGTCTCAAGCCTGGTCATTGGTTATTTTATTTTTAATTTTTTCATTTGTGTCTGTATATGGCACCCGCATTGAATTTTACGTGCGTGCATTTTCTGCTTTGCTCGTATATTCCACGGTTTCGTGTTTCACTTTTAACATTCCCAACTCATTCTAATTTGGGGTTGGCAGCCTCCTTTTTACACGTTGGATTTCCGACGTGCAATACCATGTGTATTCACTTCGTGACTACTACAGTATTATAAACGATGCCGGCATCATGGCAATGACATTTGCTTTCTCTTTAACACGTTACTTTTTCAACGTTCCAGATCACGTGCCTTTAGCACATGATCCTTATCTGGGTATAAACAGAGCGTCTGCTGCTGCAGTACGCCTAGCCAGTTCGAGTTTGCGTATACTCTGGTGAGTTGAATAGAAGGAAGTGTTCTTTCTGTGTAAATTTTACTTTTGTAATTCATTTTGGTTTACTTTTCTTGTATTTCTTTATGGTGTTAGTTTTTGCTAGACTAGTGATATTTACTGTTTGACCTCTATTTTAAGAGTCTATATTTCATGTAAAAAAAACAATTCTGCTTTTTTTTCTGTTTTTTTTCTTTTCTTTCTCCTTTTACCTTCGTTTGGCCATCTGTTTTGGCCACATGCAGTGGCTCCTCCCCAATTGGAGCTGTTTATCAGTTAGATTGTTTCCATACATGGTTTGACTTTTATTTTAAGTCTCTATGCTACATGAATAGATGCGCTTTGGTCACATGCAGTGGCGTGTTCCGATTTGGTGTTGTGTAAACTTAAAGTGTCTTTATACACTGTTTCGACTTTTACTTAAGTCTCTATACCAGATGAACAGATTGATTTTATGATTTTTTCTTTTCCCGTTTCTGGTTAGATACAGTGCTTTTCCCGTCCAGACCTATTTGGCCTTTGACATTCTTTGGGCACTACAGAAGTGAAAGTGGACCTCCTTGGGAATGTGTTTAGTATCTATTGGCTAATCCTTGTTGGACCCTAGAATTGTTCCTTAATAGTCTTATTGACTGAGGCCCCAATCATTGGTAAGCATGGTACTCAATCCATTTTAAGTGTTCTTTAATTCCGTTACCCTTAGGTTATTTACATAACATCATTTATTTCTTCATATTTACTCTCACTTTACAGGGTATTCACTATCCATTTGGAATTAGCCAACATGTATCCCAGCTGGAATTTGATCCTTATTACTATGAGATCTTCAGTACCTTTGTTGCTGTGAATTTATCAATTTTTTGTTCCTTATCAGCTTGTTTAACAGGTAACATTTTCTTTTGATTTATTTAAAAATCCTAGTGCCCGTTTGAGGCCTCATTATTTTCTTTCTTGGAGTCACACCTATGAGATGGCAGATGGTTATGTCAATAAATACTTTCTCTGATTGTAACTGAACTATTGTGACTACATATATGTGGACTGTCTCATTTTCTAAAAATTATATTTTATATATCTTCTTTTTCTGGATTTCTCTAATTTTGTGTAAATTGCAAATATGATATTGACACTGATGCTTTTTTAATGTATATAATTACAGATTATTCTGCTCCTGAAGAAGGGGTTGTTCCCCGAAACGCGTAGAGCTCCTCGGAACATCACAAGAATAACATCTTTGGTTATTGTTTGCTCAATTTTATAACAAATGTTCTATTTCTGTTGTTTTCAAGATCATTCTCCTTTATGATGGCCTTATTTGAATATTTGTATGTTTACGAATTCTGATGCCAACCAGAAGTGTTCTGGTCAACATATTGTGAAACCTGTTTGTTTTGCCTAAATATTAACTTACCTTTTTGAAGTAAAAATTCTAACTACATTTGACTGACTGTGTATCAGTTCCAAAGGTGTGCAGGGGACGGGAGTGTCTTTAGATTTAGACACTTTTTTATGTTTCGTGGCTGGGCGTATAATTCTCACTGGTTTATCATTCAGATGGAACAGGAACTCTCCTGATCGCCATTCTTTTTCTCGCCCTTCTGATGTAGGTGTTCACTGAGAAAGTACTGACTGTGCTGGCTCTGGCGTTGCTGGAGCTAATTCCCCTGTTGCACTTAGTGGGGGTGTGAGATCTGCTACAGACAACGGTGGTACTTCCCCTCCCCCCGGGAGCATTTGGCCTTGGTCGCACAGTGCCGTTAGCCGCGTTATTTCCATTTGTGCATGCGCTAGCTGGCGGTCTAAATCTCCGGTAATCACGCTAAATTCACAGGGAGTGCACTTGTCGGGCCATAAAGGTCTCCTTTGTCGTATGGTGGTGGCGCCATGGCTTCCGCTCCTTTTGAGGGAGTGGGTATGGGGCACGCTGGTATATACAGAGGCTTGCTGTATCCTACTGCTGGTCTTGTCATTAAGGGGTATATTTTGGTTGTGTCATTCTCAGCTGTGGTCGTTGTGCACTCACCCTTTGGCGTTCCGCTTACCTCTTCCTGCGTTTTCTGTTTTTCAATTGTTTTTTCTGTACTTAGCTCTGCTGTGGGGGCAATTTCCTCAAACATTCACCACAGGTCCAATACTTCCCTTCTGTTCTGCAACTGTTTCCCCTTATATCTCGCCAATAAGTGCGTGGACTCTAAATCTAACACCCTTTTGTCAAACAACCCTCCCTCTCGCCAAATTGGTGTCACGCTGTCCCCTTTTATCTCTGTCACCCACTGATCGTGGTATTTTTGTATCCTATCACTATATAGTGGGAGGTGCTGGCAAATATGAGCTAACAGTGTTATTCCCCCCCATGACGATGTTTCTCCCTTCACTTGTATGTGCGTTTGCACCTGAGCCTCCCTTCTAATCACACCCTCCAACCACCTGTCCCCTTGTATAGATCAACAATATGTCAAGCGTTTCTCAATTATTGGCAGTTATTGTGTATCAATATTCAATGTTACCCTTGTAATTATTGCATTTCCAATTTCAACAGTTCACTTTCGCATGTATACCCCTTACCAACAAATTACTTACAATATTTTGACATATGCCTCAAAAATGGACAAGAAGTGAAAAACATATAACACATAACATGCACATGCACTACCTGCGCGCCTTTATTTCCCCTTTGTTCCCGTTACCAAATCCTTTTACCCTTCCCCGTTTTACCTACTCTTCACATTCACTCCCCACCTCTTACACCCTCTTACTCTTTCCCAAGAATTCTTGCTTACATGGAAAAAGAATATTCTAAATAATCTACTCCGAGTCTACTCAATATACAAGACTCCTACTTTTTTCTCATTATCTTCACTTATTTATCTGCACTGGACGAGACAATGCTACGCGGCGCCGCTTTCTCCCCCGTTCGGGCTAGGATACCTCTTCTGTTCGTTTTCTCACTTTTCAGAAAACCTAACGGCCATATAAAGGACAGATCAGAAAAAGCCTCAGCATCACTCACACAGCCCCTACTCTTGGATATAACCCACTATCACCTGATCTCTCATTCCCTGATTTTCCCCCTTACCTTTCCTTGGAAACATTTGCAACCGGCACTCACGTGTTCAGTCAGGTAATCCAAGGGTCACCGTTCACGGTCTGACCCCAGTCAGGTCCGCACCCCAACCAAGCCGTGGCCCGCCTCAGCGAGCAGCTTTTCAGTCGGGTATTCATCAACCGGGAACCCTTGACACTTTCTTGTAGTGCGCACGGGCTGGTCGGCCGCGAAGGCAATGGTTTTGTTGGGGGGCGTCCCATATCTTGCCGCATAGTGCGGGCCTCGAGGCACCTCTCCAAATCACGTCGCAGGGGGTCACCAAATGTTTGTGCCCTCCCCATCTTACACGTGCAAAAGAATAAAACAGACACCCCCCGGACGGGGAATAAGGCTGCGAGAGTTCAAGGCAAGGTTTATCTAATGAATGGCATTCAAAAGATCTCTGAGAGCGCTCTGACAAAATTAACGTTACAATACATTTTTATAAATAAAGTGACGCAACTAACATAGGATACTACGTTGGTCCCAGATTGGTCAGTTCGTCTGGTGCCTTAGGTGTGGGTGGCATCTCTTTGGTTAGTTGCTTGGTTGGTGGGAGGATGGACGTCAGACATCTGTGCTCCGAATGGGTGAAGGTCAGGTCTCTGTGAAGCAGGGTGGTCACTATCTAAGCTAACATAATACATTCTCAAAAATGCATGCACTAAATAACAATTGTTCAAAGCCTTTCAGTAGTTTATCATATCTCTATAAAAGTCACACATATATCTATACTATCAATAACATTGGATTATATAGGCCTTAGGTTAAGGGTCTTGACCACTATAATACACTGGTTGAAGTGTGAGTCTGTACTCGCAAGAATCTCTGGTATGTGGCATTTGTTAGTGGTAGGCAACGATATACTGCAGCAGGGGTCTAATGTTAGTTGGGGATCCGCTGGGTGGGCATCATGGCGTGGACAGTGGGCTGGCACATGAAAGGAATATCTTGCAGGGACACAGGGTCACAATGGCAGTTTCCACTGGCAAAGGTGCGGGGGCAGGGACATGTTTGTGGAGATGAACGAGCTATGTGCTTAGTTCATGCTGGTTCACATGCAGGACAGTGATCTCAGAGGAAGAGTGATGTGTTACATTTATTATTTGTTGCAAGCACCTCCGGCTTCAGCGTGAGAATGGAATCGCAGAGTTTTCCAGTTAGAGTGAGAATGAGTGTGGGGGCCATGTGCCCTGCGCGTCTGGCCTCTGCGAGAAAGGGAGGAGAAGCATTTTTGTACTATCGCAGTGAGGCCTAGTCACCAAGATGGAGTCGAAAGGGAGTACAAAAATGGATGCCCTGTGTCCTGCTCAGTGGTACCATCTACCCGAAAGTCAACCAAAGTTAACATCGCATAAGGGCAAGGGGCGAACCCACTACTGGAGGCACTTGGTCTGAGTTTTGTACTGAGAAGTAGAGGATGGGAGGGGCCTGATGGCCCCTCGCTCCCACACAAGTCCTAGCCCAAAGGGAACTCCAGGGAGCCAACCGCAAATGCAGGGAAAAAGCTTGCTAGCACCAAAAAACCCTGCTGATTGTACAATCCTTAAGTCTTGCATTGAACTGCTTGTTGAGATTTCTCTCTGTGTCGGAAATAGTCCAAAACCGATGTAAAATAAGTATACTAGATGGATAGTAATAGAACTGCTGACAGCTGTCTTTATTGAGGGAGAGACCACCGAAGGAAGACAGAACAAAGCAGAACGATCACAGACGCAGCACAGTAAAAGAATACCAAAATGGTTATAGGGTGTACAGACGTATAGGGAAAAGTAACTACTTACTGTAGCGTAGAAGCAGAATTGAACGAAGATGAGGCAGCAACGCCGGAAAACAAGGTAGAAAGTACAGCAAACACAACTACCACACCAGCCGTGATAATGATCAAGAAAATATGGAACCGAGCGGAATGTCAGAAGAAAGTCGGAGGAGCAGGCTGAGGAGTATAGCGCACAGAGAGAAGCCATGGAACAGAGGAATAGATACAAAAGCAGGAAGCCTGGAAACTGCAGAACGCAGCAGCAGATACCCAGAAGGAAGACAAATACAACGCACTATGTGAATCGCGTAGTGTTTTGTTATAGTGACGTCAGACATCCATCTTGAATGATGACTAGTCTGTCACTCTGGCTTCTAGGGCTAGATCCAGCACATCGAACTGTTCTCTACTGATTCTTCCACTGTTGCCAAAGACGCCACTGTGGTGCATGACACATACATTCAATGCTGGTTTTGGTGCCATATTTTTATGATTTATGTAGGAGATGTGTGAGTGGGGAAACAAATTTGTAGTATTGCCGGAAGGAAAAAAGAGAGTTACTGTTTTGATTTTACAAAGGGTGATACGAGTAAATGGAAACGTTGCAAGCATATACAAGTGAATTGCCACTTGATGATAGTGGATGGGAGAAAAAAACAGTAATATTTTTAAGAACGTAATGGACGCTCACTGGCAGATACTTGTGCACAGGCCCTTATAACGGAGTTGTAAACATACTTCAAAAAAAGTTTTCATACCTCCACTTTGTGGTTGTGGGTGATCATGTGGATGAATGTTGATGCACACATCTTGCATTCTTTTACTGAAATTTCTACTGGACGTGCTTTCCAATGACACAACGCTTGGAGGCTTAAAGTGCAAAGATACATATGAAGTGTTGTACAGAGGTGACAGTGTTAGATGCTAACGTCTTAGATGCCATTGGTGGATTTGTGTGTGACTATTTAACAGTAGCAATGAGGTAGTGATGGACAAAAAAAGAATAGAAAGGGAAGAAGGACTGCTCATGCTTTACTGGGTGCGGCCCTCGTGGTACTTGCGGAAGTGCACATGCCACATTCTGCGCTTCTCACCATGCTGGCCAAAGGAAATGGGACTGTGGGGATTGTCTGGTGCTCAGGGTGTGAGTCACATGAAAGGGCGGCAGTATTTTTTGTCATTACTCTGTGTAGTGAGTGTGGCATGCAGAAATGGAGAGACGCATTTTTTTGATAGTTGGTGATACCTTTGTGAAAGATCTGTTCCAGTAGGCCGTTGAAAAAGGCTTTTATTGCAATTTCGATTTGGAGAGGGTGCAGCCTTTGTGGTGCTGTGGCGATGTGTGCAGTTTCAGCATTCTGCTTGCCGAATGTTGACGAGTGGCCACTTTCGAATCTGTACATGGTGTGGTTCTGCACTACGGTGTGTTACATTTGGGTTCCCTGGCTTGTTCCTGTGTGTACCGTCAACTGAAGAAGTTGATGAAAGCAGTGAAGTGCATTTTTCCCACTGCCAAGGTGCTTTTCTCTTGTATACCACCAAGAATAGTATGGGTCTTTTCCAATGATTGTTGTCACCAGCCAGAGGTCGGAAGGGGTCTTATGAACAGAAGCATGCGTGACTTCTTGATTGCAGCTCGGATGTTCTCCTGTGAGAATGACAACATTGGCTCTTGATATATACACCTTTTCAATGCAAATGCCATTTGTGGCAATGATATTTTATTTTCCAATCTACAGGCTGCACTGAAGACCCTATTGTAAGAATGTGAGCTGAACTACAAAACACAAAAATACTTATAAAAAATGCAAAAAAGTTGTTTCTATGGAATCACCTTTAAAAAAAATGCCCCTTTCAGAGCCACCACTACTAACGAAGTCCCCTACCCTGGTTGAAATGTATTCTCCCACTCTCGTGCACGCACAGCACAAAAAGTCAGCAGACATCACAATAGTTGCAGGATTGCAAGTGTCACATACACCCCTTTTGAAGATGGCGGCCATAGAAATGGGCATGTGGAGGCTACGGGATTGCTCAATAAGGTTTCTGGGTGTGCATTGTACGCATGGACTGTGGTACACAGTGTATTTTTCGACAGAAATGCAGATGGTGTGGTTATGGCTGTGTGTTTCACGAGCCACAGCGTACGGTTTTTGGGGGAGTTCTAAATACATTGATTGAAAGTGAATGGAAAACAGCAGTGGCTGCTCATTTTGGATTCTATCATGTGGATTTGTACTGCTATGGAGTATCCACAATGAAGTGACTGATTTTGGTTTGTCTTTGAGACTTTGGTGACGCTTGATCATGCTGATATTATTGTTCTTCATTGTCGAGGGAAAATTGCACAACATGTTACATGTTACATGAGTTTCAGTGCCATTTACGATGAAGGAGGCACTTGCCCAGGTCATGTATCTGTTTCTGATCTCCTGCATAATTTTTTATCGCATTACGCAGACACTGATGTGGTTGCATTATTTTTCATTTGGTCCGGAAATGGAGAAAGCGTGGTACATTGTGAAGAAGTATGTTTGTGCCTTTTTACGACATGTGCCAATGTCATACTTCAAAAACGGGAATATGACGTTTCACAGCACAAAGAGTTTTCCCCACAAATAGCGTTCATCTTACTATTCCTGCCATTCCAATTTCTGCACCCCCTATCCACATTGCCTTGTTGCCCTTCTCGAAGTACAGGAAGAATTTTTGTAGTAGGTGTTGCGTGCTTAAACTCCTCAAAACGCACTGCAACACTTAAAAAAACCTCTTTCTACAGCGAGCCCTTTCTACCCAATTCCACTACAGTGTTTTCCACAGTGCCATGCCTCCCTTTATTTAGCACACATTCTGTGGAGCGTATATGGTGCACAGTGCCCTGCATCCGTTCCATGGCAATACCACTGTTCAACTCTGAAAGGAGCTTTCTTTATTTAACTTTTTTTCTTTTCCAATTGATTTCTATTTATTTTGGTCTTGTAACACACGACACAGAAGGAACGGAAGGCAAGGGACGGTACAGAAGGGGCAGCACCTACAGGGATAACATAGGGGACGTTCAGAGAGAGGGAAATGTTGGCCCTCACTTAAATAGGCGGCAGTGATTGCCATGTTCCCGGACCGACCCTTCCCAAGCACTTCCAAGTAGCTTCCCTTTGTAGAGTATCACGTTGCAGTACATGCACAATACAATGCCCTTTGCCAGGTAAGGGTCTGTAGCGCAGCATATTGTCTGCAAAGATGTTTTTAAAAATCTGCTGCTCTACATGAGTGTCCCTGTTGTTGGCCGCAGCAGATGTGGACAATGCTGTACATGAAATTACCCTACCGCATTGTTGGAAGGGCAGTACCCTGCCCACTGGTCCCTTGTGCTTCGATTTCCATTCTCGTCACATGCAGTAAAGACACTTCATGGTACGGCATTAGCAGTAGAACTAGCATTCACAGAGATGAATACATTCTGAAATACAAGAATGCTTACAGCAACGAGAAAAGCAGCTTCATTATTCAGTGAGACCCATGCGGCTACAGTACTTTTCTAACCACCACTCCTATTCTTTGTGCTCCGAAGCATCTGCTGTTTGCTTACTTCTCTTTACATGCACTAGTATGTGAGTGACCAATCCGCACCAGCTTTGCCATTTTGTAGACTCACTACAAACTGTCACACCTGCAGTAAAACATGTTCTCCAACTGTATGACCGCAGGTAAACCCATGACACTTTCTGTCACAGTGCTCAATGCAGAGACAGTGTGTCTGTTTCATGGGTCATGGAAAGGCAAGCAGCACATGAATCAAATTAATGCGACATATAAAATGCCAACCATACGCTGGAGTTTGTTGTTCCTTGTTTTCCAGTGGGCCTTGATGTCATGGGTGTTAGTGTCAGCAGTGCACAATGGTGACGCGAGTTATGGTTGCTTAGCTTACTATAACTGTTGAATTCTGGGAGTTTTCAGTTTTACTTGAAACTATAGTATGGATAGGTTGTTGGTAGTGTAAACTAACTGTAACATCCCTGTAACAAAGGTTTTTGCACTGAATTTGCTAGATTGTTCTTAGTGCAAGAACCCCGCCCCCTTCTCTTCTCTTATACAGTGATTGATGTCCCTGGATGCAGTATTCCTCAGCGCATCCTTCCAATCCCAGTCTGCTAAAGGTGGTCCCGCTATCTGCGATCTTCCGGCCTGAAGGCATGCAACTCATAGAGAGTTCCAACTAGATATTTGTGGTGAGACATTTACTTATCAAGTCCACTCTAGGGTGTCAGAGGTATAAGTCCCACCCCCACCCCTCACCAGCCCTCTTCTTATGAAATTATTGTTCATTTTCTTTTTTTGCATTTAGTGCTCCCTTTTCCCTTACCAAACCTGCCCAGAAATGTCCAGAAAGGAAACACACTGCACCGACAGGATATGATATTTATTCTTCTCCTTTTTTGGTTTAAATTATGTTACAGGACTGTTCAATTGCCCTGAAGAGGGCGGCTACTATGATGAAAAAATAAGCAATCCCTCTTGCTCAGTCTCAAGACGGATGATACTGCCGCCGAAACGTCCAGCTTACACGAGGGGGAACTACTAACCCAAAGCCAGGGGCTTCTTTTTGACTTTTCAATGTGTTTCAGACACCATCAGGTGGTTTGACCATATTTAACCCCGACGACGTTGGCATATGATTATCGTAATTATTTCATGTAAATTTCTTTCTGTAAAATGGATTGGTTAGATTTATGAACATTAGAATTTTCTTGGCATTTGAATAATTCATGATGTACTATGTAATCTTATTATAATTTAACACACCAGATACTTGGACTCTGGATACACAATTTAATATTTCTAGGTGCAAAACCAAAAGGTTCATTCACTATATATGTTTTTCTTTCAGTTTATGTTGCAAATGTGTCTTTCTTCCTTAACCACACTAGTCCTCAGACTAGAATAAGATTGATGCTGTTTGTCTGTCCAAAGACACCAATCTATGTTTTCCTTTACAGTCCAGCAATGTTTTTCACATGCAGGTGGTTTTTAAGGAAATTTCATTTTTTGTCCTAAATACAATTAAGCCTATTTTATGAAACAGCCCCCTCTATTTGTGTGTGTGGTTTTTTCTTCCTTGACAATTGAATGGGCAATTAACCTTGGGATATATTCCTTGAGTTAAAGTAGGAAGGATCCCCGATATAACCAAAATGGCTTGCTACATTTGAGAAAGCACTTGGGTTGAGTCTATCAGTAGCAGTACTACCCCTTTTTGTATTTTTCTTAGTGCAACTGAAGCATAACGCCCCTTTACCATCGTGTTTTCATTGAATTTGATAGGTTTTTAGTAGGGCACTGTAACCAGAACCTTCCTTTAGCATAGTTTTGACAGTAAAGGGGATAGGTTTTTAGTAGCGTAACATAACCATAACCTCCATTTAACAATGTTTTTTGTTAGTGATATATATATATATATATATATTACATGGCCACGGTAGGGGCCTTGTAGTTATGGTTAAGTTGCTGTTTCCATAGGAAGAGCACTTTTTGGGTGGCTTATAACTTCGCTCTCCCTGGACGGATCCTCACCAAACTTTGCAAAAAAAGTATTTGGGTCACTCTAAATTTTTTTTGCAAAGTTTGGTGAGGATTCGTCTAGGGGGGGCAAAGTTATAGGGGGGTCCCAAAACTTTTTTTTTTCCCATAGACTGAATGGGAAAAAATGTTTGCTCGCGCCTACAGCCCAAACCGCTGGACGGATTTCCACCAAATTTGGACCAGGTGCAGCGGCTTGGTCCCGAAAGCGTGCTTTTGCAAATTTGGTGAAAATCCGTCCAGTAGTTTTTTTTAAAATGACCAAAAAGTAGGTAAAAAAAAAATTAATGATATCTGTGTTCGGTTCGCGGACACACTTCCCTGTTCGCTCCATGGACAGTGTCCTGATTGGCCAATCGTCTTGCGTGATGTTCGCGGACATGCAACGTGTTCGCTGATTGGACGGCGTAGAGCGTGAAGCGCGTCAGATTTTTCGGTAGCGCCCGCCATCTTGGATTCGCGGACGTCCGCGGACAGCGCGGTGAAACTTTGTTCAAAATGTGTATTTTGTAGAGTGTGTTGGTGTGTAGGAGTGTTTGGGGAGGGTGGGAGTGTATGAGATAGGATGAAAGTTGTGTTTTTTATGTGTTAGACGTTCTTTTTGTGTTCGATTTGTTTGCGGACATCACAGGTGTTCTGAAATGTTCTAAATAAACTGACTGAGGGGTGTTCTAAGGACTCAATATGTGTCAGTTTTGTTCGCAAGCAAAGTGAAACTGCTCTAAGAACACTCGCGGTGTCCACGGAGTGTTCATAGGGGTGTCCTGAGGACGTTGTCCGTATTGTTCTCTTTCAAGTTGAATGTGTTCTAAGAACACCCGCGGTGTCCTGAAATGTTCGCAAATAAACACAATGGGGGTGTTCTGAAGACGTTTTTGAGAACATTCCCGGTGTCCTGAAATGTTCGTAGGGGGTGTCCTGAGGACGCTGTCCGTATTGTTCTCTGTCAAGTTGAATGTGTTCTAAAAACACTGGCGGTGTCCTGAAATGTTCGCAAATAAACAAAATGGGGGTGGTCTGAAGACGCTTCTAAGAACACTCGCGGTGTTCGGGGAGTGTTCGTAGGGGGTGTCCTGAGGACGCTGTCCGTATTGTTCTCTGTCAAGTTGAATGTGTCCTAAGAACACTCGAGGTGTCCTGAAATGTTCGAAAATAAACAAGATGGTGGTGTTCTGAAGACGCTTCTAAGAACACTCCCAGTGTCCTGGAATGTTCGTAGCGGGTGTCCTGAGGACGCTGTCCGTATTGTTCTCTGTCAAGTTGAATGTGTCCTAAGAACACTCGCGGTGTCCTGAAATGTTCGCAAATAAACAAGATGGTGGTGTTCTGAAGAAGCTTCTAAGAACACTCCCGCTGTCCTGGAATGTTCGTAGGGGGTGTCCTGAGGACGCTGTCCGTATTGTTCTCTGTCAAGTTGAATGTGTCCTAAGAACACTCGCGGTGTCCTGAAATGTTCGCAAATAAACAAAATGGGGGTGTTCTGAAGACGTTTTTGAGAACACTCCCGGTGTCCTGGAATGTTCGTAGGGGGTGTCCTTAGGACGCTGTCCGTATTGTTCGTTGTTAAGTTGAAAGTGTTATAAGAACTATCGCATTGTCCTGAAATGTTCGTAGGGGGTGTCCTGAAAACGGTGTCCGTATTGTTCGCTGGCAAGTTCAAAGTGTGCTAAGAACACTCACATTGTTCGCGGACATTAAAAGTTTCCCATAGATCTAAAATCATTGGGTCTGTGGGTGAAAAAAAAATCCATGTTGGATTAAAAAAAAAACCTTTTTCTGTTATGCTACAGTTTATTTGTTTGTTTGTTTTCAGTGTTCACTTGTTGTTTCTGGCTAATGCTTTATACTTTGCTTTGTTGTATTTTTTTTGGAGCAGTAACAGATTCTTCATTTGTTTTGATATTATAAAATTTTGGAGCAGTTAGATACCAATTGGTGTATTCTAACTGTCTATTTTTTAATATATTTTAGTGGTCTTGATTTATCTATTTGGATATTGTTATATTTTGGGACAGTTAGATACCAATTGGCGTATTCTAACTGTGTATTTTTTGGCCTAATTTAGTGGTATTCGTTTATCTGATTAGTTCTTGTAGAATCTTTGAGCTGTTAGATAGCTTTTGGAGTATTCTAACAGTTTATATTATTTTAACACAAATTTATAATTTTTGGACAGTTAGATACCAATTGGCGTATTCTAACTGTGTATTTTTTGGTCTAATTTAGTGGTATTCATTTATCTGATTAGTTGTTGTAGAATCTTTGAGCAGTTAGATAGCTTTTGGAGTATTCTAACAGTTTATATTTTTTTAACACAAATTTACTTAAAGGTTTAAATACAAATACAGTTTATTTATCAAATTTTGGTTTTAAGAACATCAAATAAGCGTTTGTAAGATTTGCTGGTAATCTCTGCTTTAGAGTAATGGTACTATCATTACATTCAAAACATCCACATTTCTTTTTTATATATGCAGTATAGTGCCCTGAATTGGTTGTGGCTCCTGCGTGGTAGATTATACCTATTGTTGTGAAGGTTTTCTTACCAAGTGATATTTGACCATGTGTGAATCCAGTCAGCTTGCAGTTGTTTTTGGTACCATCTGCATTGTAACGTAGAAGCATTAGTATTACGTATTTAATATGTGTTTGTATTACTAACGTGGAGCGATTATCTGAATTGCAGGTAGAGCATAATCTACCATGGTTTGCATTTTGTACAAGTTGCTGAAATGGAATGGATTCACAATTTGGTATTGATATATATATGAAGCGTTCATTGGGGATTTCTTCTTGTGTCACATTGTTGCAGAGAGTGCATGTATGTTTCCACGTGTATGAAATCTGAAAGATTTCATTTATAGGTATGTTTTCCAGTACTTGTAGTAAGTACATTAGACATTCTTGTGGATCTTCCTGTGAGTTTATAGTGAATTTCACCATTCCAGCACAGTAGTCCAATTGTCGTCTTATTCCAAAAACACTATATGTGTTGTCAGGATTGTTTGCTGAATTTCTGTGAAGTACTAACATTTGCAAACACAATAGGTCTGTACTGTGTAAGTAAATGTTGTTTAACAATTGGTGGTAATTGAAATAGAATATTCATTGCTACATTTGCATAGCAACTTACACCAACTATATTTGAGAATTTAAATGGTCCAGGTAGTTCTGTATCTAACTGATTTTTTTGGAGTTTGTCTTCATTCTTTAAAGAAGTACCTGGTTTACTTTCTCTAATTGATTCTTTTTTGTTTGTGGTACTTGATGAAGTATTAGTTTCTTTTACTCTCTTTGGAGGATTTGCAGTGATGTCCTGTTGCATTTCTGTTTGATTTAGTTTTCTTTTACAATGTTTTAGTTTTTGTGGAACAGAATATGTGTTTAGATGGGGAGTGTATAGTGAGCGAAGTCTATTATATTCTAAAATGCAAGGAATATCAGCGTTTACTTTACTTGCATCAAAGTTGATTAGAAATAGACCGTCAAGTGTAAGTAAGCGTGATAGTGCTACGTAGCTCATGCCTTCTTTAAAGACTGTTACCAATATCTATCATTGCTTTGTCTAGGGTAAGACCTTGTGATTTATGAATCGTGACTGCGTATGCAAGAGTTAGAGAACATTTTTCTCTGCGTACATACATATCTTTGAAGAGAAGGAATCTAGCTGTTGAGCGTCCTATCCGTTTTACTTCTGAAAGTTTGTCAAAGAATATATTGACAAACTGAATTTTGTTGTCACGTGGGTATGTTCGAAAGCCAACAACTGTACCCAGTGCTCCATTAACTAGTCCTTGGTCCACGTCAAGGTTACGTTTAAGCATTACTCTGCAATTTAAGGATAATTTTAACATCTTTTCTAAGCCTGCTGTGTTTGAGATTGATTTTTCTAAATTATTTAGTCTTGTTGTGGCTTGGTCACACATGGGTAGTGTCATACCATGTACATCTAGTTTGTCTGTGGCGCTAATTTCCATTATTGGTTTTATTTCTTTACTTAACATTATTTCATTGAATTTGAGACAGCTTGCAAGAGTTGGCATTAAGGCCATACAATTGACATTTTTGTGGGCTAATTGTTCCATAACATCTGTAGCATATGCATTATCGTCATAAAGTGCATTAATGTGCCGGGTTTTCAATGTTGCTTCTGCTTCTTTAGAAAGTATACCAACTCTCAAACTTTTTAAAATGTTGGCATAAGTTAGATCTGCAGATTGGCGCATGTTTTCTGTTAATTCTCTGTATTGGAAATGTTCCCAAAGGTTGACATTTCCAATGCTGCCAACAGTTTTACGGCAGAGTTTGTGCCCTAATGTTTTAAAAATAGGTTCACCTTTTACTGGTGTTAATTGAAGCAGATCTCCAAAAACAATAATGTGTTTTCCTGCAAAGAGCTCTTCATAGTCTGTTTTGAGTACTTCTTGTAATCTGAGGTGAATCAAAGCTAACATCAGGTTGGAGACCATGCTCACTTCATCTATTAGTAGCATTTTCATTTGTTTCAATACTCTGCGTAATTCCATTGCAGCTTCTGCAGAAAGTTTGTAATAGTCTAATTTGTTCTGGTGTTCTACTGGTAATAGTAGTAATCGGTGTAATGTAACACCACCTATGTTGTAGGCAGCTAAACCTGTGGGGGCAGTGACAACAGCTGACAGTTTGTTGTTTGTCAATTGTTGAAGGAACTTACTAATGATTTTGATTAGGAATGTTTTGCCAGAACCAGCTTCACCACTGACGTACAGTAGTATAGGTTTATAATTATGGCAGGAACATTCTTTATTTTCATGTTTTACACCATGTGCAATTTGTTTTGTTACTTCTTGGAAAAATGCTACTTTGCTCATTGTTTAGTTTTGATTGTAGTATAGTTAAGTCTTCCTTATCTTCATACTGACACATGGTGTTTTCTACTTCTATCATAGCTAATTCTGCCTCATTTGTTATTAGTGATTCTCCCAGTGGTTCCTGGCTTCCTGTTACAGAAGGTTGACTACTGTCAGGAGTATCCTTATCTAGTTGGGCTTGGAGTTCTTCTTCATGTTGCTGTTCATTGTGCAACATTGTTTTGTACTGTGTAAAGTTTACATCAGTTATAGTGCTTTCATTTGCTTTGAAAGCATCCTCATATGAGTCATAGTTATCTAGTAATTGTTCTTCTTTTCTCCATGGTTTGAAGAGTTGTAGCAGGGACATGTAATATACTTCTTTATGTTGAGGAGTCTTCAATGACAATTTGATATGATTAATTAAATTTGGTTTAGTAAGTTTAACTAAGCTGCCTTCACAGTCTGTCACTCTATATTTACCTTTTTTTTCGTCAGGTTTCATATTATTTTTGTATGTGTAGTTTTGGGCTATTTGGTATAGACACATGTTTTCCAAAGTATTACTTCCGTTTGGGTAGTATGTGTCCAATAAATTGTTTTTTAAAATGTCTTGGCTGTTTGGATCATGTTTGGCTATTGTTTCTATATCTTAATATGATTTTAGAACTCTTTTTCTAGATTTAGCTGGACCAAGACTTACTATATTTTCAGATTTACCATACAATGAAGTAACAGTGAAACGATCAGCTGCTTCATAAGATCCACATTCTCTATGGGTGAGCATTTTTATGCCCAAGCTGTATAATTTCTGAGATACTGTTTTATCTGATGACAGGTCATTCCAGAGGTCTTGGAGCTCTGTCTTTTCTGCTTTAGTTAAGTATGCTGTGACATATCGTGCAACTGCAGTAGAATTGTCTGCAATGTACTGCACATCTATGTTTGCATTCCACAAGTGGGCAATGATTGCATTATAATCATTGATATATTTTTCTTCTTCTTTTCTTTTCATGTAATATGTATTTTTAGGTGACTTACCTTTAACACTATGTCTAACTGAAGACATGAGGTTGTTTACTTGACCTGTATTTGTAACTGGTCTAGGGAAACCAGATCTGCATTTGGTGTAGTATTTGCCTTTGTTTTTGTATTTGCGACGACAATATTTTCCACATTTGTGTCTTTGAAATTGTAAAATTTGAGCATGAAGATCACTATTTGTGGCTTCTGATGGAATTTCACAAGTGACATATTTTTCAATAAACTGTAAAACAGTGGCATCACTGTCTTGACCAAATTTAGGAGTATCTTTAATCCATAAAAGCACATGGATATGTGGTGCTCCTCTGGCTTGGTATTCTTTTCTCCAAAAGAAGTGTTGCACTTCTCCAAGGGGAGGAACAGTTTTATTACAAATAAAATGTAGCATAGCAATGAAGCGATGGTGAAAATATCTTGAAACATTAACAGGATCCAAAGAACAAAGTTCTCCAGGTGTTAGAATATCTATGTTTGTTTTGTTTTTATTTGATATGCGTAGGAAATCATGCAAATCTTCCCATGCATATTCTGCACAACTTAATGTAACAAACCAAGTGGGTGGGCCAAGGTTTCTGATCATACAACATACATCTCCATGAAGTCGAAACCAGTACTCTTTAGTACCACGCTAATAGATTTGTAATATTTGATTGTAAAACCTCATCCTTTTGTTGCACTTTCTCTAATAATTGTGTAGCTGTCATATTTTGAAAGTGTGATCCTGATTTTAATATGTGTGCAACTCCGTAACATAAAGTTGCTAGTTCACTTTCAAAGAGTAGGTGGAATATGTATTCCACATTTTGTCTAAATCTGGGATCTTCAGAATACATCCGTAATGAGCGGTATTCTGAAGCTGATATTTGAATAGATCTATCATCATACCTTCCTCCTTTCCCAGTAGGAAAGAGTAGAGGAAAAGCACGTGCTTCTATAGTTTTTTCCCATATACTGATTGGCGATCCTTTTGTTTGACGCAATTGGTAAGTTTCCAGTACATCTTGTACGGTGTCATTACAGTGCAAAGGATGAATTGTATAATGGTCTAAAGTATTTGATATTGTAGCAGGATCTAGTAGCTCAAATTGACCAGCTTCTTGTGTTTCTTGAATTATTTCAGTTGTATCTTTCAAGTTTTCTTCAATATTAATTTCTTTGTAATATTCATTATTCTCTTTAAGATATTGGAAGGCTTGTCTAACTTTATATAAATCTACCAGCTGTTGCCATATTTTTTTGTCTTTTGTAGGTACTCCATTTACTAATATAATTAAAGATTGCTGCATTGGACGTTGCACTCCTAGAGTATGCACATTTTCTTTTAGATTTAATGGTAAATAAACTACTTTTCCACGAATGCCTTTTACCAATTCAGAGGGAGGTAATTTTGCAGTTTTTAGTTGAAGGCGTATAATTGCTTGAAATGGGTGTACTGTTTGAATTATGATGCTCTCATATAAATTAAGTTGTTGTAGAGGTTTTGGTACTGGGTATAATTCCAAATTATTTGTGATAGAACGTGAAGGAGTTTGGTTTTTGTCAAGTTTTGTAGTGCAATAACTGCAAAGTATTAAGGGCTCAGTTATTTCATATTTGTTTTCTGCTACAAGGTAGAGAGCTAATTCAAACCATTTAGAATCTTCATTGTCTTCTATTTTGTATGATAGGTCCACAGTTTTTGTGTTACTTTTATAAAAAATTCTACGGCAGCATACACATACATGGTTTGGTACTTCAGCTGATGTACTTTTAAATTTTAGTATTTCTTTTTTGTATGTGTTTAGCAAAGGGTTGCCATGTGTAGAATTGTTGCTTAATTGGTTTAAAGCTATTTCATTCTGTAAATGGCTTTCACTTTCAAAATATTTTTTCTGGATATAGTGAATTTCTTCAGGTAGGTCTTTTGCTGTACCATGTAGAAGGATGTTATTTAACTTTGCTAGTGCTAAAGCAGGACTTTTAGCATAGTACAGTTTATAGACTAGATTTCTTATAGTTGAATGATGTGTTGATATCCTTTTGATATCATGGAAAGTGGTTTTACAAGTAGGTCCTGTAATGCATGCCAATGAATGTCCTTGTAGTCCTGTGTACTTGCGCACTGGACAGGTATCTATATTTTGCAGTAATTTAATTTTGATTTTGTCTTTGCTTTTTACATATTTATTGAGGAATTGGCGTAAAGATTTGAAACATTGTTTGGGAATGTTACACTTTGACGTGCATGGCCATTTGTACACTAGACGTTCTGATTCAGTTGAATGGAGGGGTAATTCTAAGTTTTCAGGGCATATTTTGTAAGAAGTACTTCTTGTTCCATTATGGTATTATTCACTTTTTCATAACCTCCAACACTGCTATGTATGGCAATTGTATTTGTTTGCTTTTGTTTGTACGCTTCTTCATTGAAATATGGTTCTGTGCTTGTAGTGTGATTCCATTCACCTCCGCTGATACTTAAGAAGTTCTTTCTGTTGATATTTCGCTTATTGAGAAGTCTTTTTTGTAATGTAGTTATTCATTTTGTTAGTGGTTTCATTTTGTTTAACAGTAAAATAAATAAATTTCTTTTGAGAAGAATTGCACTGTCCATCAATGCTTCTAAGATTAATTTCCTACAATAGGTTTTAAGCTTTGAACCTGATTTCTCTCCTGTTTTTATAAGATTTTGAAGGACTTTGTGACTGTATATTTTGGCTAAAATACTTTTCTTGGTATGCTTACTTTGCATTATATTAAAATTTGAAGAAGTAGTTTTATCTGTACTGATAGCTGATTTTCTGTTAATTGTTTTTTGGTTTGTTTTACATTTTGATAGAGGAAGCGAAGTTGTTGTACTTGAAACTTCTTGTGTTTCACTAGATGATTGTATTAGCTGTTTTGTTTCAACTTTTTTTTACAAATTCTGCTAGAGATGGATGCTTATGTTGGACACCTTTATTTTAATTTGCTCTACTTTTGCATTGCTTTCTACGGACTTGACTTTTGGTAGGCATTCTTTAGGGTCTGTTGAAAAAAATAAAGAAGATATGGGTTGGGGTGTTCTGGAATGTATGTGTGCTGTGTGCATGAGTGTTTGAGTAAGATGATAAAGATGTATGTAATGGTGTGTGATTGTGCATTGGGAACTAAAACTAGTAGGGATAGGTTTTCTTGAATTTATGTGTTACTAAACTGGGGTTCAGATGACAAAAAAAAGTAAGCTAGTGGTGTGGAAAAGTACAAATAGTAAATCTAATGTATACAATTAAAACAGTTGTTTGTTCTATAATATGAAAATTGTAGTGGTTCAGTTGGGTAATTTGTGTGTCCAAAAATAGAAATTTGTGGGCCATTCTGGCTGTAAATCGCTGTTTAAGACATGGAAATTTTTGGACAAAATGGTACAAAATCTCTATTTTTAGAAACTGAAATAGCTCGTATTAATGTTATAGTCTATTTGATTAATAATACAAATATTATGGTGATATTTTACTTACTTTTTTTTAAATTAACAGGTAACTTCTTAGTTTTTCTTTCTTCTTCGAATTCGGCTGCTTCTTTTCAGGTAAATGGTCTTCACTGCAATTGTAAAAGCTTCAAATTAGTAACTTTTTTTGTATATAGCACTGTTTTTAATTTAGATATTGATTTTTTTAATTGAAATCCTCAGTGCCTTCTGTAAAACCATTAAACTAATTTATTTACATAAGATACATTGCATCAGTTCAGTACATATGATATGTTCTCAATGAACAAATTGTATTGAATGACTAACTGTAGCAAAAAAAAAATATCTTTACTATGTCAGCGAGAGCTGACCGCCAAGGGAGCGATGTTGCAACTCGTATGCTACCAGCCGACGCCAAGGTCACATCTGTAAGCAAAACCAGGCACGCAGAGGCAAATACACTTTAAATGTGCAGAATTCTGCCCCAGCCACGGTCTCTCCACACGTGACCAAGCCAACCTGACAGGGTGCCAGACCCACGAGGGAGAAGTCGCCTGGGTCCCACGTCTGGGACACAGGCTGCAACAATGAAATGACCCAATGGACACCTACAGCGATGGGAATGGTCTGCTCTCAGGCCTATGAGCAAATCCACGCATTGTCTGCACAAACACATAGTTACATATTGTTGCAAATGACAGGTACACCGCGAGCTGGGAACAACGATGGTCCCAGGCTGGGGGGTTCGCGAGTGGACCAATCAGAACATGGGAGCACTCATCACTGACGCCACTAACATTAGCCAATCATTAGGGGTCTTCGTGTAACAATATTCAAGTATCTAATAGAAGGGACAACCCAAGTATACCACCTGACTGACCTCAACCACTAACAACGTTCTCTATATGTATGCTATACTAACCCTACCACTCGAGGAACCAATCCAGAGTGGCGATAGGTTTTTCGCTAACTTTCCCAGGTGACGCAAGTAGCACGTCATACTGAGGCAAAAAGGGGCCTGCGAGCCCCACGAATTTCGAGAGTCTGGACGGACGCGTACGATCCTAGACCCATCCCTGCTGTTGTTCAATAAACAGCAAAACCACCTTGCTTCTTGTGTGTGTCTCATACTCATTTTTGGGAAACACGGGAGGAGTTGGGGCCTCCCAGCCCGGAGGTCCGCGGAAGGCCCAGCCGACCCTGGCAGAAACTCCCCGACAAGTTGGAGGCACTGCTGAGATCTGGTTACGATCTACCTTTTTATTTTTCCTAGTGCTCTCGTTGCGAGGAGGCCCGGCGGCGCGGCCCTCTCTGCCGCTGCCCCCTTTTTGAGGACTACAGGACCATCGTGGAACTGCGAGAAGACCGGACAGCGCAATCCGGATATTGGCCCTCGGGAGCCGGTTGAGAAGTATCCCGCCCGCGGTTGGTGAGTGTCCAGACGTGGTCCAGACGAGGGGAGGTGGCGAGCCGCTTGGAGGGGTGCACGCAGTCGAGCAGCCCTGCATCGAGAGAACTTGGTGAGTATGCCACACCCAACAAGAAATGTGAAATTGTGAGGGAGGGGGGAGGAATGGAATAAGGGAGGTGGGAGGTGTTACCAAGGTGTGCGGCAAAGATTTGATAAATTAGTGTTGGTGGTGAAGTGATTAGTAGCTGGACAAGTGCGAGAGCAGTCCGCTACGCTACGAAGAAGAGTGGGCGGAGCACGAAAACATCACGTGCGACCGCTCGTAGATACTGATTGGCCTAGGTCGCGACCACCTGTAAGGGTGTGTGTGTGCGGTTTCCTATGAATTGGCGATTATTGATCAATGAGTAGATGAGGATCCCTATTGATCGAGCAGCGAAACTCGATAGATAGTTGACGTTTTTCTGTAAGCGGTAGCTAACTGGTTGCCTAAATACGGAAGATAATTGGCTGGTTAAGCCCTCCTGTTGAGGACATATCACACGCGAGGCGACGCAGTGTACACAGTCTGATTATATTATTGGTTACCTTGTTCCAGGCGTGACAAGAGGACAGCTGTGGGGTTAACGGGGATAAATAGCAAAACTTATTTCGAGCATTCTGAAGTGTGAAAAGAACTTACCGGTAGTTTTGGAAGAGGTCGGTGACGTCACCCATAGGGCTTTCATAGGATACCTTGACCACACAGCATTGTTGAAGAGTGGTGGGGAAGTGAATAGTGGTAAGGGGGAGGGCACGGAGGTCAATGGCAACAATTAGATCGGGGCCAGGTGGAGAGGGGGACATGACCGCGCACGGATAACGCCGGCCACGACGAGTGAGGAAGGAGGAGGAGGGGTGAAGAAAAGTGGGACGGCTGTATAAGCACGTCACACAGGGCACGCAGCCGCAGGGGGCTACGTGCACCTTGGCCGTAGGGGGCCGTAACGGTATTAAGTGAGAGAAACAAAGACAGAGAAAAGACTACATACTTGCAAGAGTTATATTTGACTGTTTTCTTTTTAGCGGACGATCGCAAGTCCCCAAACTACGGGGCCAGGTAAAACATCTGCAATTGTCAAATTTGATAGAGTTTATTTTTAGCCAGGTAACGACTACTATATTGAGGAGAGCTAACAACACAGTGCTACCATGTCATACGGGATAGGATCGGGAGGGTGGGGGAACACCCTCACTACCCCGCTACAGCATATATGTAAAACACTGTCACCCCATAGGGAGAAACTGATTAAATACATCATAGAATGGACACAGGGGACGGACAACAAAATGACGACACCCTGGCCGCCTAACGTCTGTTTCGACCCATATGTCCAACACTCGCTACTGACACATCTACATAACACATACAAGGGGAAGAAGTTGACGCACCATGTGGAGGTGTTTAACTTATGGAGGATGTTCCAGGGGTCCCGACCAGGACCGACCGGAATGTTCACTGTGGGGGAAATAAAGGAGGAGAAGAAGATTAAGGAGGAAGAAGAGAATGGGGAAAAGGAGGTTGAAAGCACACAGTGCGCGGTAAGAGGACAAGAGGGAGGGGAGAAATTAGCAATGTCAATGAAGCAGAAATAAAAATGGAACGGACCGACGACATGCCCTTAGCGAAAGTAGTGAAAAAGAAGGAAGGGGGCTTATATCCTGTAACGGAACTACGAGAAGTGGTAAGGCAACAACTAAGGGCGGCTGAGGGGTATTCGAACCCAGCATACAGCCCACCACCATATACAGCTACAGGTGGCTACAGGGGGGGGAGGTGACAAGTGCAGTAGGGCCAATTTATACGAAGATGCCCGCAAGGGAAGGGAAGACTTGTGAAGAACAAATTGCAGCCATAGGACACGACGAGTGGGTAGCTGCGCAGGTGTTATTAAAATTGCGAGGGACATTAACGGGAGAAGAGAAGGAGGTAGTAAGAAAAATGAACGAGGACGATGAGAGTAAGAGTGAGATAAAAGGGGAAGGGGGAAAAAGGAAGGAAGGGGAGCTGTTACGAGAGGAGGAGGAGATTTTGGAGGAACGATTGGCGGAGTTAAGGAATGAGCAAAACGCCCTGATCAAACAGCTTGAGAGGGAGGAAAGAGAGAGAAGGAGAGAAAGGAAACAAAGTAAGAATGAGTTAGAAAAAATGAGGGAACGAACTGAAGAATGGAAGAGGGAAGCTGAAAGGATGAAGGCGGTAGTAGAAAGGGTATCTCGAGCAGCGCAACAGGAAAAGGGAGGAAGAAGAGAAAGAAAAGGAAATGGAAATATGGAAGAGGAAAATACTATCAGAAACCACAAAGAAATACGAGGAAGGGAGGGTAATAGAAAGCATATTAGAACGGGAAAGAGAGAGATGGGAATGGAGGAGAGAGGAAGAAAGGATATTAGAAAAGATGAGTAGTGAGGTAATGGAGGAATTAAAAAAGAAAAGAGAGGAAATAGGCGGAGAAATAGTAGAGAAAAGAGAAGGGGAAAAAGGAGATAGGAGAGGGGATAGTGGGATAAGGAAATATGTACGCAGGGACACAGAAGTAGCAACAACATCAGCACAAGGGGGAGCAATTGGTAAAGAAGAAGTGGGAGGAATGGATTTAACAGATTTAAAAACAGTGACGATTCGGGGGAAAAAGACAGATTGGGGGTTGTCGCTCCTGGATGATTTTTGCAGTGAGGAAGAAGGAGGAATGGGGGGAGAAGGAAGAAACGGGCAAAGGGAAAGCTTAGATAAATTGTACATCACCCGAACCAACATGGAATCACCATGGGCTTGCAGAAGGAAGGAAGAGCTGGGGGGAAGTGAGGAAGGAGAGCAAGGAATGGCGGGAAGGCAAACACGTGCAGCTGCACCCTCATCATCCCGTCCAACATGTCCACCCACACACGCTCCCGAACACACACCCTACGCCGGCAGGCTTAGAGATCTCCCCGGACGCAGGCAGGAAGAACGAACACACACGCCCACATCAAATAAAGGGAATAATAAATGAAGGGGAAGAGATGAAGGGGAAGCAGCTATGAGCGGGGGAAATATGGACATAACTGATGATGTAGACGATACAGAAGAAGAGGAGGGGTATACGGACTCAACACCGCGACACCCGGGGGGGCAGATAGGACACAACCTAATGCCACTTTTGGAGAGAGGAGGGGTTAGACCACAATACGTCCCTTGGAAGCATGCAGACAAGGAAAATATAAAGTGTAGGCTCCCATCACTAAGTGGAGGAGCGGGGAAAAGGATATATGAGATGGAAAAACACACTGCAGGACAGAAACTAGCAGTAGGAGACGTGAAGGGCCTACTAATATCCATATTAGGGGATGCAGCAGATGACATCTGGAAGAGAGCGGGCTTCCCCGGGGTCACAATAACGAACACATCACATGATGGGGCGCCATTTGCGAATTGCAGACATGCATTATGGCAAGCACTGAGGGTACAATACCCAGACACCTCAGACATAGGAGCAATTACGTCACGCAAGATGCGTGAGAACGAAGATCCTGTTGATTATATCCAGGAGATTCAGGAGAAGTGGCGCATGGAAACTAGAGAGCAATGGGACAAGACAACGGCAATATTTCATCACATACTAATACAAGGGCTCCCAGAGGCAGTACAGAAACAATTGAAGAAAGTAGTGGGGATGGAAGCAAAGGCTTGGCCGGAAATACAACTGACAATAGTGCACCATTGTAGGACGTGGCAAGAAAAGCTGAAACAAAAGGAAGAAGATAGAAAAGCAGAAGAGGCTAAATTAGTGCAGAAAAAACTGACTAAGTACACGATGGAAGGTGCACTAATAACTACACCTACATCAATGACACCAAACCCCACGCAAGTAGTGGCCGCACAAGATCCCTCCCAAATACAATCACCACAAATTATAACACAACAGCTGCCACCAACCCACCATACACGGCTAACATGGGAGGAGGATACATGACATCAGGAACTGGATATTATAATAACAACAGGGGAAGGGGAGGTATGATGAGGGGGAGGGGGTATGGCTATCCTGCACAACAGCAAGGGGGAGGATTCAGAAGCTTCTACCCCACTGGGCAACCAGTATACCAGGATAATTCAGGAAGTTTTCCATGGCAGACAAGGGAACCACCTGTATGTTGGATTTGTGGAATGTTAGGACACATGTCACGTACATGTAGAATGAGACCCTCCACACCAGCATGGGGGGAACAAGGACAACAAGGGCCTACAAGGGAGCAGCAAGGTTACCAACAACTGCAGGGGCTGCCACAGGGCAGCACGCAGCAACAGTTAGTAACACAACAACAGCCACAGACATATTCACTACCACAACAACAGGTAGCAATAACACAACAACACCAAGTGCCGTCAGTGCAGCAGCCCACTCAAATACAGGACCATAAGGTAACCTCCACCGATACACAGGTACAACAAACCCAATTGTGAAGGGTGACTGTCCTGGGACACAACCCTTACACAGGAAGTGGTCAATTATTATACCCACAATAGTGCGGAGGAACCACGCAATGAGGTAACGATAGGTGACAAAAAATGATCATTCCTTGTTGATACTGGGGCAACCCGGTGTTGCATAAGGGAAGGTAAATTTAAGATGTCAGGTGAGGCCATGAACACCCAAGGATTCTCGGGGGCTAGGGGGTTGGTTCCCTTTACTGATAACATCTCCTTATCTATTGGAGATTATGACATGTCTGTCCCGCTCCTGTATTCAAGGGAGTCACCAGTGAACATACTCGGGAGGGACATAATGAGCAGGCTAAATATGACAATCTCCTTCACGGAGGATGGCATAATTTGTTCCACTCCAGGAATAAACATGCTCACTGCACGACAAATACTGCAAGCATACTGTGGACAGACAGTAACTAGGGCTGAGCCAGTGGACGGCGAACTGTTCCAGTACGGAACGGACATGGCATTCGCCTGGATGCCAGGAATAGAAGGAAAGATCTGGAGGAGGCCAGCAGCATATTTGTTCAGGCCTGAGACACCAGCCAATGAACCAGAAGGGAAGGTGATTTCGGTGAGCATCGAGAGTATTATAGCGACTGCTGATTATATCGCAGTACATGCCCAAGACCGGGAAGGGAGAGCATGGAGGGCAGTGATAGCGCTGGCTGAGGGGTGCAGGCTCACCCAGGTGTCCGATGAGGAGCTCTTTTCAGAAGACAAGGAATATTGTGAAATGGTATTTATGATGAGTGTGGATATATGGCTAAGAGTGACATATAAGCAAGTGGCACAGAAAATTGCCATTGCACTTGAAACACCCGCATCTACCCCAGTTCCCTTTTACGAGGAAGATATGGCAAAAGTTCCAACATCTCTGTGGACCACCAGTCCCTATGACGTGGGCTGCATAAAGAGTATCGGGGGAGTAAGAATAAAGCTGAAAAAGGGTGCAATACCCACTATCAAAAGAGGCAGATGAGGGCATATACAAAACAATAACAGCCCTAATAAATAATGGCATACTGGTACCATCAGAATCACCATGTTACACGGCCATGTACCCAGTGCGCAAAGCTAAAGGAGGGTCTTGGCGTTTTATCCAGGACCTCAGACCCTTGAACAACATTGTGGAAGCAGAATATCCCATAGCAGCAAACCCGGCCACAATATTATGTGGAATTCCAGCAGAGGCCTCACGGTTCACAGTGATTGACCTCAAAAATGCCTTTTTCTCAATACCCCTGCATCCAGATTCACAAGACTTGACAAGCTTCACGTACAGAAACACAAAATGGAAACACACCAGGTTACCACAAGGGTACTGCGAGTCACCCTCAATTTTCAACAGAGTAATACAGATGGACTTGGGAAACGTTGAATTGGAAAGTACGGTGCTGCAATATGTTGATGACATAATAATTTGCAGCACAAGCGAGAAAAGGTGCATGGAGGACTCATTGAAAATGTTGACCGTATTGGCTGAAAAAGGTTACAAGGTAGACAAAGAAAAGTTACAGTACTGTCAGGAACAGGTATTATACATTGGTCAACTAATATCCCAACACGGAAGAAAGATTGCACCACAAAGAGCACAGGCTATATCAAACACGCCACTTCCACAAACAGTGAGGGAGCTGCAGCAGTTCCTGGGATTGTGCAACTACTGTAGGGCATGGGTTTTTGATTACAGCTCATACATAGGACCCCTACTTGAAGCATTGAGAGAAGCAAACAAAGGGGACAAAACATTGGGGTGGACAAGGGAAATGAAGGAAGCATTTGACGAGTTGAAGAACACAATATCAACTGCTCCGGTACTGGCCACCCCAGATTATGAACGGCAGTTCTTTATCTTTTCACATTGCGACTCAGCAGTAATGAAAGCAGTATTGGCTCAGAAAACAAGCATGGGACACAAGCCAATAACGTTCTACAGCTGTCACTTGGACCCTGTTATGTTAGGTCATTTCCCTTGTGAACAGAGTCTCGGCGCAGCTGCATTCGCGGTAGAGAAATCATCATCTATCACAATGGGGTGCCCAACCACACTATTTGTGGAGCATGCACTATTTGCAATATTGAACAAGCCTAAGTCCACACTAAACACATAGAGGGCGTCAGGTTATGAGATCATCTTGTCTAGACCAGAACTATCAATTGTTAGATGCAGTACAGTTAACCCCGCAAGGTTTATAGCGGAAGTTATTGAGGAAGGTGACTATGCTCACGACTGTACGCAGACTACTGAAATGTACTCATGTAGTAGAAAAGTTGAAGAGGATGCGCTCAATGGTGGAGAGCTCTTGTTCATTGATGGGTCATCAGCAATAGACCAGAGTGATGGGATAAGGAGAACTGGGGCAGCAGTTGTAAAAATGACAGAAGATTTGGTGTGTGTCCCGGTGAAATGTGTACAGTTACCACAGCATTATTCGGCTCAAGCAGCAGAATTGGTTGCACTGATCTTGGCGTTGAAGGAAAGCGTTGACAAAAGAGTTACTATATATTCTGATAGCGCATATGTCACGTCAACTGTCCACTCAGGGTTGATAAAATGGCAGAGAAGGGGGTTTAGGAGAGCTGATGCCACCCCAGTGCAACATGCTCTCTTGTTAGCTGAATTAATTGAAGTAATCAATGATCCCCAAGAAATAGCTTTGGGCAAATGTCCCGCACACACTAATGGAGAAGATCATATCTCAAAAGGGAATGAAACAGCCGACGCACATGCCAAACATGCGGCATATTTTGGTGAAATATGGAATCCCCCAGAGTCAGAAAGAGGGAGAGGGAGGGGGATGGCTAAACAGATGTTGATGAAAGAAGGGTACACCCATCTCCCAGCCACACAGATAATGGAATTACAGGCGGCCGCACCAATTGCAGAAAAGGAACTATGGGTAAAAAGAGGATGTACAATGTCCCCAACTGACGCACTGTGGCATCAAAATAACACTGGAAAGGTGGTCATGCCATTGGCACTGTTGAACACCGCCCTGGCCCAGCTCCATCACCCAGTTCATAAAGGAAAGGAAGTGATTGCAGCACGAATTAGGGAAGACTGGTTCTGCCCTGAGTTAAATTCTTATGTAACAAATTTTATCAGCAATTGCCTTACATGTCAACAGTTTACGCCCGGTCACACGGTGCAAGTGATAAAAGGTACTATACTCCGGCCAGAAGGACCCTTCCTGCACATTCACATTGACTACGTTGATATGATCAATGTATGTCAAGGAAATAGGTATATGATTGTAGTGGTATGCCCGTTCTCCAGGTGGATCGAAGCCGGACCCTGCTCACATGCAGATGCGTTCAGAGCAGCTAAATTTCTAGTGAGAGAGGTTTTCCCCAGGTGGGGTGTGTGTGAAGTGTTGCAGTCAGAAAACGGCCCACACTTTGCTAATGAAATGTTTCAGCACATCACGTCTTTGCTGGGCATTAAGCATAATTTTGCGTGTGCATATCACCCGCAGGACAACGGTATATGTGAACGCCTGAACGGCCTATTGAAAGAAGAAATAGCAAAGATACAGCAAACAACAAAGAAGAGCTGGTTGTATTGTCTTTCGCTAGCTCTATTTGAGCTAAGGAATAGGCCAGGGTCTGACCACCACCTCACTCCTCACGAGGTGGTGACAGGACATCAAATGCGCCTTCCTCTAACGCCTACATCAAGTGCATTCACTGATTATGAAAACACTGCAAATGTTCTTGGTGATGAAATGCATCAATATGTGTCTTCTTTGATTACTAGTGTAGCGTTTGTATCTCAACAGCTCGAGCGCACACGGGGCGGGTCGAAGAGTCCTCAACAAGAAGACACCAACAAAGAACTGGAAAAGGAAGGACTAAGCAAAATTGCTAAAGGTGACCATGTGCTACTCCGCAACTTCAATAGAAATTGGAACGGCCCACGCTTTACAGGTCCTCATTTGGTAGAGGAGGTAGCTACGAGAGCGGTGAAGTTGCAGGATAAGCGTGCTTGGAATCACCTACACGACGTGAAGATCTACAAACTCCAGACCCGCCCTAGCATTACCGACAGGGCCATTGGAAGAACAACGACAGCATCGGCTACAGAGAAGGAGACGTCGACCACAGCTGATGACATTGGTGTCACTACACCCGAACACCCCCAGCCTCCCCACAGACAAGTATTGAAATAGACACTGGACACTTGCCAACAGCCCATCCCATGATCACGAGATCGAAAAGTAAACAGACTTCCGCCAATTGAGCCCCAAACCCCCCCCCCTGCCCACTAAGGTCACCCCCAATTGAAGGACATTGTTTTGTGCACACACACATGTAAACACGTGTATGTTTTCTTTTTTCTCTCGCACATGCAGGTGCCGTGTGTAATTGTATTGTCGAGAAAATAAGTAACTAACAGCGTACATTGCCCAGGAGTAGATGCTACCCACGGATGATAACTACCCTGAAGCCCTATCACACCAATTTGTATATCATATGAGAAGGATTAGTACCTAAAAAGAAGGAGGGTACGCGTATATTACACCGCATTTGTTTTGGCCATAGAACAATCATTTCCCCATCTTCACCAGCACTTACCTGCTCTAAGAGATAGATCACTAAGGTTGGCGTGGGAACAGCTCTTCGCCTGGGCACTGAACGACTACTTGATAGGGAGAGCTTGATAACAACAACTAACCATAATAACAAGCATATTGAGAATTTTCAGGCGGGCAACTTTAACGTCGCAAGAATAAGCTGCCGGACTGCAGCAAGGTAAGAGCAAATGCCGGTGAGACTAGCTTTTGTAATAAAAATGATAGGAGTGTTGGTCATCACTGGTCTATTGGCTGCCTCTGTATGGCAGAAAAGTTACGCTATCAATATTTTGGCTGCACCCAAACCTAACGTACCCATTCCCATGGCCGCAACAGGTGGTACTAGCAACCCTCCACATAAGGGAAGTAGAGTTAAACGCAGCACATACTCAGATAATAAGGGTATTGATAATTACATAACAGATTCAGTACACGTCTCGAACAACATGTGGTACCAGCACATGACCCAAATAGGTAAGCAGACAACAGAAAACAGCTGTTATGTTTGCTCATTGATCCCATACGCCATGAGCGCTTCTCGAACATTCCTCGCCACAGAAATAGAAGAAAAGACGGCACGATGTATAGTATATCCGGCACTATTCCAAACGAGAGGGCGATTCAAGGAACGGTGATGAGAATGGAGTGGAAAACATGAGACACATACCCGTACGAAAACAATTTCCTCAAGTCATATTTGAGTTACCACAAGAGCAGTTTGCATGCTGAAGCGGTCAGATACATGACAAGTGGCCCTGAAAAAGGAGAAACGAAGAAAGTAACACTTCAATACCTACCATGTGATTGGTACACCACTGAAGTTCCTGGTACACAAGGCTGTTGGGAAAGGCCACTGGTAACAATAACAGGGAAGGTAAACATGAACAATGAATGGGACATAGGAGTGGTGGGTAGCAACATGGTAACACAAGAAAATATTACCACCATAAAGGAACACAATGACAGATGATGGACGACATGGGGCAAGTACGTACCCATGCTGACATGGATGGAGAAGGATGAAGACCCAATGAGCATACTACCGCTGACAGCGCCCAAGTTATGCTACCAACACAAAGGAGATGTGGAGGTGGGATACAACACCAACTGTGGAAGCGTGTTAGAATTACCAGAGGGGGGTGCTGTAACGGCAGTGATAATGGATCACTATTGGGCCTGCGGAAATAAGGCATATCACACCCTGCCCCCGTTGTGGAATGGTATATGCACAATGGTACACATCAATGTACCATCGGTAGTGGTGCCCCAAAAACATGTGAATATGGCCAACTTCCCCAAGATGGATGAAGGGAACAAGAGGAAGAAGAGATCTGTACAATCACAGGAGAGAGAGAACAACAACAACAACAATGTCCTAACAAGGAAAAAGAGACAAGGAGAACCCCTAACAGGAAACTACCTGTGGGGAAGGTCGGAAACAGCACTCACTTCTATCCCACCAGAACACAGATTATTTAGCAGACCTGCTATGTTCTTCTCGTCAATAATACACACTGGACTACAAGCTTATGCAAACGCTAAATGGCTCCAGATAACCCGATGGGAACTAATGATGACCATTAATTCAACAGTAAACGGATTCAATGCAATAAAAGAGGAACTACGAGCGGTGAGAATGGTAGCACTACAGAACAGATATGTATTGGATCTCCTCACAGCGATGGAGAGAGGAGTTTGCGCAAAGATAGGACAATCATGCTGCACATTTATTCCTGCTAACGATGCCGATAATGGAACACTTACCGAAGCAGTATCACAACTGGCCCAGATGCACTCCAAGATGATGGAAGAAAGTAAAGGAGTGAAGAAGGATGATAGCTGGTTTTCATTGTTATGGTCATGGATGCCATCATGACTGTCGGACGGGCTGAAGATTATAGTTGGATGCATAATACTGGCTGGAGCTGCATTGATTATAATAAGGTTTTGGAAGGCCAGGAAGGCACGCACTACAGACGAAATGATCGAAATGGTTGGTATGCACCCCTTGATGCCAACTGATGATGACCAGCACACATTGGTAAGGAATGAACCATGCCTGTTCATTGACGACTTAGAGTACAAAACCGCTTTTTCAGGTATAGGTACCAAATGCAGTAGGGATTGGATATTACTAACCATTAACACTGCCCTTAAAAAAAGTATTGCAGTTGGCAATGAAATAGACGAGGCGGAAACAGTTTTCGCACTTGACACTACCATCTTGAACATAAAAGAGAAACTGGACCTTATTGACAAACATACAAAGGAATTTATTAAAATAACAACTACTAAAAAAATGGAAAAGCTTAAAAAGGACATCTCCAATTCAAAGGAAAATGCGTATCCATATTTAAGTCCAGACTATATTGGTCCTGGGCAATGGCATGATCCAACTATGGCCAACCAAGGTCAGCAGAACTACAGAAAAAGGGTTACCTTTTCTGACAGTTCTTCAGATGGTAGTGGCTCCTACCCCAACCAAAATTCACGTGGTCAGAGAAGCCGGCCCTGGAACAGGGGCCAATACAGGGGGCGACGTGGACGCCAAAATTGGCAATTTCAACAGTATCCTTCGATGCCCATGTATGCCCCAAAAGCCCCATACCCTGGGTTTCCTCCACCTAATCTCCATTTTCCTCCCACCGATCTAGTGCCCCCACCCATAGAAAATGTATTCCAAACCAGGAGGAAGGCGTATCGACGTTGAACAGTGTTGGCACTAATCCTTCAGCCGTCTATAACATTTCCAAACGCATACTTTCTACCCAGGAAACTGAGATCCTAGAAAAGGATTTTTCATTCATTCCTATGACAAATCCCACTCAGATGGACTTAGAAATAGAACTCAGGAATTTTTTCCGAAAAGTTCATCTTAAAGATTATTTCGGTTCGAGTAATCCTGAGCCAACAGATGAGGAGAATACTCCATTCCATTTGAAGTCCACATTTACACCGACTTCGCAAATGGTTTCCCCTGAAACTGTTATTTTTGAACGGTCAGTACTCCGAGATTTCCATTCTATCTTCGCTTCTCCTAGTGCTGCCAAACACAATAGGTCATACAATATTTCTAAGTGTGAATGGGAGTGCCTTCAAAATCTCAAAGGAGATCACTCCATTATCATTAAGCAGGCTGATAAAGGGGGAGGGGTTGTGGTTTGTGATTCTACGTACTATGACTCCGAGGTGATGAGACAACTTAACAACACCTCCTTTTATTTGAAACTTAGAGGAGACCCGACAGATAGTATACGGGACGAGATCCTTGCCCTGGCTACACGGGCGCGTGATATCAACATTTTGAGCCCCAAAGAATTTCAATATCTTACCATTAAAGGCACGAGAGCTCCGCTCTTTTATATCCTTCCGAAAATCCATAAGGATAGATTGAATCCACCAGGAAGACCTATAGTTTCTGTATGTGGCTCTATCTTAGAGCCTTTGGGCAAGTATCTCGATTTCTTTCTCAAACCTCTGGCTGCTGAAACTCCGACCTACCTGGCAGACACAACGGATGCCATTGTTCATTTAGAGGGCTTACCTTTCGATACTGCTATCAATTTATTCATCACTCTAGATGTGGAGTCTTTATATTCTAATATTCCACAGTTGGAATCGCTCCCCATAATAAAATTCTTTTTGGACATGAGAAGCGACCCTCAGCAGGTGCCTAGCGAATTCCTCATTGACCTTCTTGAAATTGCACTTACAAAGAACTATTTTCGGTTCAAGGAGGACTTCTTTTTACAAGTGAAAGGTACCGCCATGGGAGCCTCATTTGCTCCAAACTATGCTACACTTTTTATGTGGGCTTTTGAGAAGGTCTCCATCTTTGATGAATCTAATCCTTACCTTCAATCTATTATCTTCTATCGTAGATACATAGACGATATTATAATAATCTGGGACAGAACTTCGGGTAACCATGAAACCTTTCTCACATGGATGAATTCGCTGAATGACCATCTTCGCTTCACCATGACTTCTGACAATATGTCAATACCCTTCCTGGACCTTTTATTGAAGGCTAAAGATGGGGCCATTGCAGTGGATTTATACCGCAAGCCCACGGATAGAATTACCATCCTTCACTTTGAAAGTTTCCACCCCCAATCCCTTAGAGTCAGCATTCCCTATGGCCAAATTTTACGGGCTAGGCGCAATTGTACTGACAAAAAAGATTTTGCCAAACAGGCCGACATCATTGAAGATCGACTCATGAAACGCGGTTATCCAGATCATGTATTGCGTCAATCTCGTAAGAGGGCACGAGATCAGCATCGAGAGATTCTTTTGACCAAGAACCCTCGCGAGAAATCTAACCAGTCGAGAATGGTTTGTGCAATGACCTATAACACTCACCATTCGGCCATTAAGAAAGCAATTAGCAAGCATTGGCATCTTTTACAGTTGAACCATTCCGATCTGGCGCTTCCCATGTTTGCGTTCAGAAAAGGTAAAAACCTTAAGAGTTGGCTTTCTAAGGCCGATAGGTCCTTGCCTCTGTCAGGTCCTAAAACTATTACTGAGATGTGGGGGATGAACAAAGTCCATGGCCACTTTCCATGTGGCTATTGTTGCCATTGTGGGTCAACCACAGCCACTACAACTGTGAACATCAACAACAGGATATGGAACCTCAGGGACCATACAACATGTAATTCGAAGAACGTCATATATGCGATTACATGCCCCTGCTACAAGACCTACATAGGCAAGACATCGAGACCTGTGAAAAGATTCGTACGGGCAACCTCCCATCTCCCCTTGCACTCCATTTCGTAGAACACCAGCATGATTGCAATGATCTACGTTGGTGGGCGCTAGAACAAGTAAGAGGTTTTGACTCTAATACCTCTGCTAATAGACTATCCACTCGAGAAAACTGGTGGATTTACAACACCCAAAGTCATATAGTGGGCCTGAATTCACAGGAAGAGTGGGCTGCCATCACCCACATATATGTATAAACTTAGAAGACTCACTTTGGCAGCCTAGATTATTTGACTTTTGTTCAGAAGAATTGCTGTTCCTGCCTATAGCACTGAGCTTCTAATTTTGGTTGCATTATAAACCTACTGTGCTATGTTTTCATATACATTTCATAGTCCCTTCTTGAACTCACAGGAAAAGTGGACTGCCACCACCCATATATTTGTACAAACCTAGAAGAAATGTTTTGGCAGTTCAGATTATTTGCGTTTATTTATTTAGAAGATTTGCCGTTTCAGCCTAAAGCATTAAGCTTTTAACTTTGTTTGCATTATAAATGTATTGTGTTACGTTTCCGTACACATTTCATAGCTTTTTCTTTCAGCCTGTGGGTGCTTTTTAGTTCTTTCTTCTTATTTTTAGAATTCTAATGCCTTCTCTTATTATTTGGCGCTTTCATTATTTGAGATTACTGTCTTATTGCCTATTGGGTTCACACTTTATTTCATTGCATTCATTCATTTTATTTAACTTTTGCAACCTAGTTTGTGAGCTTCGAGCGAGCAGCGCAGTTGCCTCGGTCCATTTTGTTTATTTTGCAACTTGGGCTGTGGAGCCAGCTGGAAACTGTTTGAGCTCGGCACTGGTGTGCCTTGTGCTGGCAATTAAGCATTATTTTTTTTTTGCTTCAATGCGTGAAGTAGCACGCCCAGATCTGCCCTTCCTCCCCCTCCCCTCCCCTCATTTGGCTATTTAAAGCAGTTCCATCCATGTTCTCTGGGAGAGCTATTGAGGATTCAACGAAGGCGGGATGGTTAGCGCACAGACTGACGGTGAGTTGGGATGCTGGGCCAGTTATTTGAACATCTAGAAATCGTCTTTGTGCAGTCATCTGTTGCGAACCAGGACACAATTGGGGGGCCTTTTTGGAGTGCTAATTTAGGCGCCCAATTAACACATTAGGCTTCCAGTGCGGCTGCAGCAGCTAGTAGCACTGATGTTCTGCTGGCAGCTATGTCTGCCATTAATCAGCAGGGTACACACCGATCTCGGCTATATGCTGAGAATGATGCTAAGTTCCTGCATTTTCCCTCTAGCTGCCAAATATGCATTATATTGGTCGCAACTCTTTAGCATTTACTACTGCAGCGGCTACATTGTCTTTATTATTCATTTTAGCACTGCTTTTATTAGTTTCCTTAGCATTGAAGTAATCTGTTTAACATCATGGGGCGAGCTATGTATTCCATGTTGGAGGACTATTTGTCTCGTAACCCTCTATATTGACAGCCTGTTTATTTATCTAATTATTTACGTTACCACAGCCATCTGCGCACGTACCATAATGCAGTGAACAACACTAGACTCCAGTAGGACAGATCTTTTCAGATGCCTTATTGTGACTGGTCGACCGTGACACAATTGTGCGATTGAACTCCTATGCTTGTGGTCCGTTCCCAATTTAGGTGAGCTCTAATGTTTGGTTTTGCGTTTACCTTTTTTTATTGTCACATTAGGAAGGACTGCCGTATGGCGTGCACCCTTGGTTGTTGGTTTTTTGGAGTGGATATCAGCTACTGATGATCCCTCCTGTATTACAACATGTTCCTGTCTCTCCTTTTTGTTTTTTTGCAGTTCTACTTGACTGAGAACTTGCCCTACAGGTCCATACACATTTCCCAGGATGTACATTCGGGAACAAGTGGCCAGTTTCAAGGTTGAGATATTGGTAAATTTGATAATTTAATTATTTAACCATGTTTTCTCCCATTATTTAGTAAGGAGGTGTTTTTCCGGACAGTGTTCTATGGGGGCGGGCAGGGGGTTATCCTGTTCGTCAATCACAGATCAGTATGTTTTAATCATTATGCCCTCTGTTTTCTTGATTTGATTTAGCTTTGCAGGTTGATACACAATGTATCCTTGGTGTTGTTTTGATTATGTATTTACTGTTTATTATTTGTTTTTCCCTCTTTTTTGTTTGGTTCTTTTAGGTAAAATTATGGATTCAGTTTGCATAATTCTATATTCCTGTATGTATTATTGCCTTATTGCTACATTAAAACCTTCAAGTGGCAAATATTCCAATGGGAGTGCGCCGTCCTGAAGAAGATGGGCATCAACCGTGAAACAGCTTAGATGCTCTACACCATCGAAACTACTTCCTGTGTATATGTCAGACCTAGTGTATATAGTAGGTCATGACAGTACAGTAGTCGACGTATGCCACCCCTTTTTCTAATTAGGAACTACTATTGCCTTGTCCATATATTTTTGTGGTTTTCTCTACATTGTTAAATGCAGCCATAGCCTCTGACCACCAGCCGGGTGACCCTCTTCAGCTGACTTGAGGTTCAGACAGCTTGGCAACATGAAGTTAATACTGACTGAATTTTCAGTCTGGTTTTATATTGGCACTTTGTTTTCCCATCCCCCCTCAAGCACTCCCTTGTGCACCCCCTCCTCAAGACAAGTCCGATCTATGAAAGCCTTGTCTAAACAGGTTCACCCCTGTTCCTCCAAAACCATCAAGGACCACATCGACTCCCTGGCTCCTGCCCTGGCTGACTTTTGCAACCACTCATTCGCCTCTGGAGTCTTCCCATCCCCCCTCAAGCACTCCCTTGTGCACCCCCTCCTCAAGAAACCCTCTTCCGACCCCTCCTGCCCGGCCAACTATCGCCCAATCTCCATTACTCCCTTCCTGGGCAAGCTCCTGGAGAAACTGGCCATCTCCCAGCTTAACCTCCATGCTGAATCTGTTGGTAATCTTCATGACCATCAATCCGGCTTCAGAGCGGCCAGAAGCACGGAAACTGCTCTCCTGAACATCCGTGAGGACCTGCTCCTGAACCTCGATTCCAACACTCCCTGTGTTCTCATTCTGCTCGATCTCTCCTCTGCCTTTGACACTGTCAACCATGCCATCCTGCTCAACCGTCTCCGTGATAACCTGGGTATCACTGGTCAGGCTCTGGCATGGCTGACCTCTTTCCTTTCCGGTCGACCCTCCCAGGTCCAAATGGGCTCCTTCCTCTCTGACATCTTTTTCTCCACCTGTGGTGTCCCCCAGGGATCCAACCTCTCTCCCTGGCTTTTCAACCAGTATCTGGCACTCCTTGCCCACCGCATCGCCGCTCTCTGCCCCTACTTCCAGTGCTATGCGGACGATACCCAGCTCATTTTCAGGCTACCCTCGGCCTCCTCCTCTCCTTCCCTCATCTCCGACTGTCTGTCTGCCATCCAGGAATGGTGTGCCACCAATGACCTCTGCCTTAACGCCAGTAAGACTGAGATTCTACTTATCGGCACACCCACTCCCTCCTTCCCTGCAGCTCTCTGGCCGGCCTCCCTTGGCCCCCTTCCTGCCCCTACCTGCAAGGCTAAAAACCTCGGGGTCATCTTCGACTCCACACTCTCCTTCTCTCCTCATATATCTGACGTCTCTAAGAAGTCACACTACCAGCTGCACCTCCTCAGAGGTATTCTTCCCTTCCTCTCCTTCCCCCAGAAGCTCACTGTCTCCCGAGCCCTGGTTCTCTCAAGGCTGGACTACTGTAACAGCCTCTATCTTAATCTGCCTGCCTCCACTCTCCGCCCTCTGCAACTTATCCAGAACAGAACTGCGAGACTTGTCCTTGGCCTCAAGCCCAGGGACCGTATCTCTCCAGGACTGAAATCTCTTCATTGGCTCCCAGTGGCTGCGAGGATTAAGTTCAAAACCCTCTGCATTGTCCACAAGGCCTTCTGGGGCCTGGGGCCTAAATACCTTCAACTCTCTCTTCCTAAATATCTTCCTTCACGAGCCCTTCGCTCATCCGTCTCCAACTCCCTCATGGTCAGCCGCTTCTCGAAGCAACGAGCTGGGGGTAGATCTCTCTCCGCAGCAGGGGCCTCCCTCTGGAACAGCCTTCCTGCCTCCCTGAAACTTGAGGAGAACCATCTCCGGTTCCGGAAGCACCTCAAAACCTTCCTCTTCGCTTCTGCCTTCTCTCTCCCTCTCCCCTGCTAAACCTGCTTAACTCCCCACTGAATTCTGCACTAAACCTGCATCTGGGCCACTCTCAGCGACCTCGGTCCAGGGCCCAGCCACTCTCCACCTGCACTGCCTCCCTGGCTCCCCCTGCACTGTGGGACTGTCACTGTATCCCTACAGCCCCCTTCCCAGCACTTGCTCTGCAATTACCTCGCACTTGCCACCAGCTGGCCCTTTTTATTTATTATTATTATTATTTTTTTTTACGCTACTTACCTTGTACTGCACTTTCCCCCCCACCTCCTCCCCCTGCACTTTCTCCTTTTCCCCTTACCTCTGCACTTGCGCGATCTGAATGACACCTGGCCTAGTAGGATCGTTTGTCTGTCTTCCCCTTGTTTCCCTCCCTCCCTGCCTCGTCGCGCCTTGAAACACTTGTGTATAGGCGCGTTACAAATACCATATCATATCATATCATATGCACTTTATTCTACAACAATATGCTGCTATTTAGAGATGAGCTCGTAACAAAATTTAAAATTTAATATGTATGTTTTAAACAAATGAAATTTAAATAAAATATTCATGTTTTTCAATTATTGTTTGGTTTATATGGCCTGAACTGTGATTCCGAATTTCGGGGGCCCCCTCTCTCCCCAACCCATTGCCAGTCACCACTTTAACTTGAATTTTGTTTCCGCTGACACACTCTCTGTTCACTAGACCAGCACACAGACACCATAATAAAGGAAAGAGAAAAACTGCGCAGACAGATCATCGCCAACCACCTAGACCCACCATCCGTAAAGCTCGAAAACCCAAGAAACCCGAGGAGCTATATCGGAAGATGGGTATACTGCAAACCGGGAGGAAGTTGTGTATATATGTATTGGTCATTTGAGGACCATGTCAACCACTATGGACACCTGGGAGGAGTGACTAAAATATGGAGAGTGAGAGGAGATAAAGAAAAGGATATGTTTGTGGTCAACAAGTCGACCAGAGGGGGGACTGAAGTGGGAGAATGGGAGAAAAGACTCCCCCCAATCTCCTCACGACCCTGGCCCAGAGGATCGCGGCCCAGACCTCCGCCATGAGATGAATTTGTCTATCTACCAGATGACCAAATACCCTGGTTCAAGAACATACGGATGTGCCCACCAGCCTGCCCGCCAGCCTGCCCTTCTCAAGCCGACACCTGCGGCATGGATGAACTCGACTAAGCCCTCAACAACAAGCACCCACATCGTTAGAGATGCCATGACGACCTAGCCAACTGTCAAGAACACACGTGCAACCATGCACACTGGACACTCCCACACGAAGAATATACTCAGTGCTATGACGTAGGTGACGGATACACCCACTGACGCGCATCTTTATTATTGTTCACATAGGTTTTCCGAAATGCAGAAACGCAAGACGCACAAAGCACTCGTTTACATGCTTGCTGACGCTTCTCCCGACCCTTGTATCGTGATGAAAATACAACGAAGACATGATACTGCCTATGAAGCCATGTGACACCGCAACATAAGTGCCGTGTATTACACATTCCCACCTATGAACCAGGCCCAAGTAGGCCGCAAGCAAGAGCCGCCATGGACACTGAACGAGCAAGAGTACAAGTGCTGATGATGCAGAATGAGCCCAGCGAGAGCTGACAGCCAAGGGAGCGATGTTGCAACTCGTATGCTACCAGCCGACGCCAAGGTCACACCTGTAAGCAAAACCAGGCACGCAGAGGCAAATACAACTTTAAATGTGCAGAATTCTTCCTCAGCCACGATCTCTCCTCGCGTGACCAAGCCAAACCTGACAAGGTGCCAGACCCACGAGGGAGAAGTCGCCTGGGTCCCACGTCTGGGACACAGGCTGCAACAATGAAATGACCCAATGGACACCTACAGCGATGGGAATGGTCTGCTCTCAGGCCTATGAGCAAATCCACGCATTGTCTGCACGAACACATAGTTACATATTGTTGCAAATGACAGGTACAGCGCGAGCTGGGAACAACGATGGTCCCAGGCTGGGGGCTCGCGAGTGGACCAATCAGAACATGGGAGCACTCATCACTGATGCCACTAACATTAGCCAATCATTAGGGGTCTTTTTGTAACAATTTTCAAGTATCTAATAGAAGGGACAACCCAAGTATACCACCTGACTGACTCTCAACCACTAACAACGTTCTCTATATGTATGGTATACTAACCCTACCACTCGAGGAACCAATCCAGAGTGGCGATAGATTTTTCGCTAACTTTCCCAGGTGACGCAAATAGCGCGTCATACTGAGGCAAAAAGGGGCCTGCGAGCCCCACGAATTTCGAGAGTCAGGACGGACATGTACGATCCTAGACCCATCCCTGCCGTTGTTCAATAAACAGCAGAACCACCTTGCTTCTTGTGTGTGTGTCATACTCATTTTTGGGAAACACGGGAGGAGTTGGGGCCTCCCAGCCCAGAGGTCCGCGGAAGGCCCAGCCGACCCCGGGGGAAACTCCCCGACACTCTCTTGGCCCTCTTCCTGCTCCTACCTGCAAGGCAAAAAACCTCGGGGTCATCTTCGACTCCACACTCTCCTTCTCTCCTCACATTTCTGACGTTTCTAAGAAGTCACACTACCAGCTGCACCTCCTCAGAGGTATCTCCAGAGCCCTGGTTCTCTCGAAGCTGGACTACTGTAACAGCCTCTATCTAAATCTTCCTGCCTCTACTCTCCGCCCTCTACAACTCATCCAGAACAGGACTGCGAGACTTGTCCTTGGCCTCAAGCCCAGGGACCGTATCTCTCTAGGACTGAAATCGCTACACTTGCTCCCTGTGGCTGCGAGGATTAAGTTCAAAACCCTCTGCATTGCCTGCAATACAGGAGGGCTATGTTCAAGACTGACCAACTGGGGTAATTTGCCTCCCACCACCCCGTATGCCTTCAGCCGCTCTGGGGCCTCTCCTCACCTTATTGTTGATTCAGGGGTGCTCTCCGTCCTGCCTTCTTGGCAGGGGCGCGTTGTCCTTGTGGGTGGATGCGATCTAGTTACTTCACTGATGCCGGCCCGTTTGATGTCTTTCAGGTAGGTCTTATTGCTGTTGTATTGCGCTGTTATTCCAGCATGCCTTTCTTGGTTTAATAATGTCTCTTTCTCTTCCTTAGATTTGCGGAAGTTCAGTGTGGTGCATTAGCTGAATTGGGTCTTGCTGGTAAATTATGGCGCGTAATGAGCCCTATGATGCGGTAAGTAGGTGCTATGCGCAGCGCAGTGATTTGCATTTGCTAACCTGTTTTCTTTTCTTTTCCCATAGATCGCGGTGTTCACCCGGGTGTGGAATTCCGAGGCGATGCTGGTCGAGGGGCGATCTGCCAGGTAAGCCTGTCAGCACAGTTCGTAATGTTGTAATGTCACTAATACTTTGTTTCTTTCCTTTTTTTAGATCCGTCGGTCCGGGAGACGCACTGATCCTAGGAAGCTGTTTGCAGGAGCTGTGGGCAGCTAAAGATGAAAATTGCAGGTAAGATGCTGCTGCTAACAATGTTCCTTTTGTCTCCTTACAGGTGCTGCTTCTCCGAGGTTCGCGGGTCTAGCTGGACACGGTGAACGTCACGTTGCAAGATTGCAAAGTAACGCGAAGTGTGTTATCCAAGTCGGGTGTTGTTTAAATAGTTTCAAGAAAGTAGTCCAGGTAAAGTAGTCCCTAGGCTACCACACCGAAAACACTAGACCACATAGCTAGGTTCCTAGGAGCCAAGCTATGTGGATCCCTCCATGTTGGCTGGCAGCTTCAAAATAAAGTAGTTCCCCAAGCACCTGTCTTCACTGTGTATGAGCCTGTCTCCAAGAGGGCCTAGGAAGTGAATGCCAAGGCTTATTGGAGACCTGAGCCAAGACCTCTCCTGGCCCATGGGCTTGCCAAGGGGTTTTCGGATGTGGGTCGTGACAGTAAAGGTAATATTTACTAATCACCAATGGGGTGAAAAGAACAATATGAATGCAAGCAACGCACTTAGTTTAACCTTCTATTGACACAACTACAAAACACCAGGGAATAGGAGCACTTTTTGATAAAGGGTAAGATAGCACTCGAGTTAGCATTTCCCCCTGCAATTTTCCCTCAACCCACAAATAATCAATTCTAAGTGGATAAACAGAATCAGCAGGTCATCAGGAATGACAAACAAGAAACAGAATTTAAATCCGACCTTCCCGCCCAAACAAGAGAGAAAAATTGATTTCAAACCCTGCCAATGTTAAAATGACAGTCGGAAATGGATGAATAAATGAATGAATGTGTGAACAATCTTGAAATAAGTGCAATTCTTTACTGGAGCAACACTGGAAAGATATTAGCAATTACAAGCAATGGATTGAGCAAAAACATACAATTCGAAATTATATGGAAGATTTAAAACGGTTTATAATCAAAATGACACGTTGGAAATTAACACACTTTTTCAAATCCCGACAGAATTTACCACAACAGTATTTAATAGAAACGGGTGAAATATTGTAAATCGGGATGTGTCTTTTTTGGGTTGGTGGTAGGTATGGATTCTAGGTACAATATGAAAGTGAAATGAGGTCTCTAGCTGTTAAATTGAGTGAGTTATGCAAGATCTAGTGAGGTGTGTTTTTAAGAAAATGAAGGCATGAAAAAAGAACAGAATTCAATTTTGACAACGACCATTTTAATCTAATGTGAGCATTCAGGCTAGGCTACCAGAATGAGACACAGTAAGCTCTGAGGCTGACTCGTGAGTTTAACCCTAGCACTTACATGCCTGCCCTGGCGGACCCAGTCCGATCACTGCAAACAGGATTAATAGCTCAGGATTTTACAAGACAAAATCATTACAGATGTTGGCGCTTGCACAAGGAATCAAAGTCAGGGTTTCAAGAATGATTTTGACAATATTACAATGATCAGGATAAGGTTAGGAGGACTTAAAGAGTGGAACTAAGGACAAGGCAAGGCAAGTTAGGCTATGGTTCTATGGTTACTATTGCTACTCACAGTCCACTTTAGTTTGGATTTTGGACAGTCAGCGGTTCTAGTCGCCACAAAATTCTGGTCTAACACAGGACAACCGGACAAAATCAGTGGGACAGGAACAGCTGTGCATAGACTGTTTACCGGGTAGCACTTCTGGTTACTGGATAAGATAGGGCATCAGGATAGCAGGATGGCAGCAGCATGCAGTGAGTTTCAGCAAGCCTGGTTCATTCAGGATGCTTCCCAAAACACCACAGCGTTTCCCTTGGTTATTGGGATTATTTTAGAATGGAAGCCTAGCTGAAGCAGAATCAGCAATGCTTGGCCTTGTGGTTTGCATCTGGAGTTTAGATGGATAAATGCAAGATGAAGACAGGAACAGACAGGATGGTGGGCAGGAAATCAGGAATCGGTCAGGAATCAGTGTCCCTGTGTGTTGTAAGTGGTCTTATTTATAATGCCAGGTGACATCATCACAGTATATGACAGGGGCAGGCTTTAATACACACACCCCTAACAATAGGATTGGACAAGGGTAGTAATCTCTGCCTTGCTCTCTGCTGGTTGGATTTCTAAGGGAATGATGTCAGGTTTATGAGGTGAGGTTTACAATGTCCAGAAACTCCCACATAAACTTTACTGTAAATCTGATGTTGCCAAAAGCATACATTTATAGACTTGCAATCTCTTGGAAAATTATACCCACAGGTGACATGTGATTTGCAGCACAGATTAGTCCAAACCTCCAGTCTGTGCAACCTTGTTTCGCCTTTCTGACTCATTTTGGTAATTTTACACATTAAAGATTTGGCCTAAAATTCCACAATTTTATACACAAATGTGAATTGTCCCCAGGGATGTATGTACACAATCTTATACATATTAATACTTTTCTGGGAAGCTGTCATATTTCGTAACTTCTGTTCCCCATGTGGCAATGAGTTCTACCAAGTTTTAAAAGATGGCCCACAGAATTAGATTCAGCACTGCAAATGTTTTAATTTCTGCTAATTCTTGCTACAGAAATAAGATTCTTGAAAGCTTCTTTAGAACATAGTCTCTGGCACCAAAAGGCAGTCACTTTGTTACTTGATCCTGTTTTTTTGTCTTCCTTCAACTGCAACCAGCTGTCATTTCCTTCCATGTAAGGGCGTTTCCAGTCTTAATTGAAGGTTTTATTGCCCCTTCACACTTGTCAGATGAGTTTCCCAGGACTGCTATTGTCCCAGCCTGGGGCACAGACGAATGTCTGATGAGCATTTGAACTTGCATTGTCCTATCCCATTAAAACATTTTCAAGCTGGCACTTCGCACCTACGTGTCCTGGATTTAGGGTGTATCTCCCCTCCTTGGAGGAGTTTCAGGGCCGGCAGCTGAAATAACAGGTTTTCCTGAGAGTTTGCAACTCCAGCCTATGGGCCTCATTACTACCCAGGTGGTAAGGGATTACCGGTACCGGTAAGGGCACGGTGCCGGTAATCCCTTACCGCCCAATTCTGAGGTCCCTTTACGGGTCTCTACCTTAACGGCTGGTTTTACCAGCCATTAAGGATGGGACCCGCAAAGGGACCTTGGAGGTAATTACGGTACCGCAATTTGTGGTACCGTAACTACCGCCTTCCCCATTTCCATTGAGCCCTATGGGGACAAACATGGGAATGGGGAAGGGCCAACGATGAATGGGGAATTACTGCCCCACCAACCTTGGAATAGGGCGGTAATTCCGCCATTCACCATGGCGGAATCGGTAAAATACTGGCGGCAACCATGGCGCACGGGTCGTAATGATGCCCTATGTGTTTTAAGCTATTTAATTTATTACTTTGGGTCTTGAATTAAACTAACCTATGACAGAAGATATCCTATGCGTGTATTATCACCACTAACCTAATTCCTTTACATGGCTAAGTAAGCAGGCTTTCATTAACAATTGAGTTTTGAACAGGTCATTTTTTTCTCTTTAGTCAGCACAGCCCATTTCTCTACATGTGTTAAAAACTGCTATCATTTCTTTCCTTAATTCGGTTTGCAACTCCTCGGATTGCCACTGTCTTGGCAGCTGTAGTCATTTTCCTTGCAGCAGGACTCTTATTACACAGCCACAGTAGTGGCTGTGTAGTTATGGTTAAGTTGCTGTTTCCATAGGAAGAACACTTTTTGGGCGGCTTATAACTTCTCTCCCCCTGGACGAATCCTCACCAAACTTTGCAAAAATATATGGGCCACTGTAAATTTTTGTGCAAAGTGTGGTGATGTTTGGTTCAGAGGGGGGAAAGTTATAGGGGGGGGGGTCCCAAAATGTCTTTTTTTTCCCATAGACTGAATGGGGGAAAAACTTTGCGCACGCCTACAGCCCAAACTGCTGGATGGATTTTCACCAAATTTGCGGCAGGAGCTTGGTCCCGAAAGCATGCTTTTGTAAATTTGGTGCCAATCCGTCCAGTAGTTTTCTTTAAAACGACCAAAAAGTATGTCTCAAAAACTTAGTAATATCTATGTCTGCTCCACGGTCACACTTCCCTGTTCGCTCCGCGGACAAGATACCGATTGGCTAATCCGTAGCGTCATGTCCGCGGACATGTGACGCGTTCATTGATTGGATGTCGAACAGTGTGAAGTGTGTCAGATTGTTTCGCTGCGCCTGCCATCTTTAATTCGTGTTTTGGTGTACGCGGACATCGCCGCTAACACATATAAAACAACAGAACATTGTACTTGTTAAACTTATGAAATACTGTCTCGGAAGGTGAGGGCTAATAAGGCTGGGATGGGATGTGGCAGCAGTAAGTCAAAAAGTGGTGTTTTCTTGTCACCAAAGTCATACGGTAAATTGTAAGTTGCTGCTCAATATAGTGTGCTTTAAGTACAGGTGAAGAATTACTGTGTCTGTGTTACAATGTATTTAAAATAATATTGCAGTCAGACTGGCGTCCTAGAGTTTGAAATCTGAGGCAGCCACCTGCACTGTTTGATGGAAACAGTGGGTCTGCAAGTGTATGGGAGTATCAGTTCTCATGAATGCATTGAGACATGTTGTTGCAAAGTCAGAATGCATTTGCATTCTGAGTGAAGGTCACTTGCTTTGCTTTTTTGGTTGTGAGCTCAGTAGGCCCACGCATCTGACTGAATCCATAAGGGTCAATTGTTTTTTGACCTTGAGCGAAAGGGAAAATTCAGTAAGAATGCAGGCAGTGAAAGTTGCAAAAAATACCATTTGATAAGGTTATGTATTCAAAATGTTTGTAAGGCACATGTAATATCAGTTCAAGAAGATTCTTTGGTGCAAGTACATTGCTGTCTGAGTTTCACAAAGACAATGTAGTCGGTGAATATCGTGTAAGTTTACCTTTGGTGACGCTACACCGAAACGAGATTTATTTTTTTATTACCAGAATACTACATGTGGCAATGTAACTGAAGTACTATCTTTCTGTGTAGTTGTCATTTTTTTTTACTTAAGGAGAGTGCAGATTCTCGGCGTTTGTAGGCTATCACTAGATTCACCCATGTTCAACGCTAATATTTCTTTAAAATGTCATGTATGACCACATCGATTTGTGTATCAGTTTCCACGTTATTTTTATCTTTTTTGAAATTGTTTGCTAAAGGTTGGGTATTGATACATATTTTCTGTTATGTTTTCCGAACAGCTTCATCCTGCCTTACTGTGATTGCCATGGATTTCAGATGTCAAGTGATGAATTTTTTGCATGCCAGATGCACATACTCATGACCGGATGCCTAACCGTCACTGTTTTGTGGGATGATCGCGCAAGACCCATTTGTCCGTACGCTGCAGTGGCCATTAGGAGTAACATAACATCTTTTATGGTGGTGTAGGCCAAAGTTCATGCCGACGTCTTGGAAATCACTGTGCGACTGAAGCGGTTGCTTTATCGAAAACGAATACTTTGTGTATGGGAAAAGAACAATGTGTGCGTCACGATTAACATTTTTGATGACGACCGAAGAAACAAAGTTACTATTTGATTGAAAATGGGAATAGTCCGATGGTCTCAGACAGTTTATTGTCAAATAAAAGTACTTAACAAATTCTAAAATGTTAATGTTTTCTTTTAAAAAACAGTTTATTATTTCAAAATGTGATGTGCTACTTTGTACGTCGCTGTGTGTTCATTTTCAGGTTCTGAGTCACGGCACGTAGGTGCTTATGGGCGCATTTGGCTACGCTGGAGCGGAACGTCATCCAAAAAAGGTGTAGAATATCATTAGGGTTGGTTATGTGACGAGATGTTGGAGTGTTTTCATATTAGACAAGTGTTGTAATGTAGTTAAAAAACATAGCGGTATACATTTACTGACTGAGGGGTAGGCTGTAGCCATGGGGAGTGGGCAGAATGTCGGGATCCTGGTATAAGGTCATGATCTGCACAATGTGGCTACTGGCCATGACCAGAAGTGAGAAAAGATAGGATTACAGTGGCCATGTCCACCAGGGACTGGCTTTGTGGTAAAGTTGTTTGACATTAGGAAACATTTGAAAGGGAAGAAAAAAGTGCTTGTTGTAATATGTTAACAGGGTTTCCTTTTTGCTTTTTGAAGGCTGCCATGGGAAGCGAAGAGGGGCCCTGTATGGAACAACCAACTTCCCTTTCTATGGTGGCCATCTTGGAAAAGGATTTTGTTTTCTAATCCGGGACGCCACAGCCGAAAAATCCTCTTTTTTAGTAGCACGGGTTACTGCTTTGGAAACGTAGATTGTTAATGGCATTCATCTCCCATTTTAGGGGTGGAAGAGGGGGGTAATCATCCAGAGATCGCGTTATGCACTCTCCTTTCGATTGGTCTGATAACTTGGCCTGCTGGCCCTTTATTCACCATTCCAGTCCCTGGAATGGAGGACGAACGCTACAATATTCCCATTAGCATAACACAAACTGCAAATGGAAATGTGGGAAAATCTTATTGTGTGTATGTACTTTACTAAGAAATATAAAGTAGATGGAGTCTATGCATTTTTTTTAATTTATATTTTTAAACTGTGAAAGGTGGTTCTTAAAGGAACATTTAATTTGTTTACGGATGGCTTTTTTTTGGAAGGACAGCTAAGAAGGAAAGTTGCGGATGGAAATGAGCAAAGAGACACCAAACAGTAATATGGAGGGGTAGGTGGACAGGGGAAAATGTTGTGCGTGTGTTATTTGAAAGGTAGGGGCAGTGTTTCTCATGCTCCTTCATTACAGCAGTGGTGCTGTTTCTTGGGGGGGGGGGATGCCTTAGCTCATGTTGTGTTCAGATAAATAGTACCCTTGCTAAAAGTATTTACTGTGTACTACATTGTTAATGGTTAAGTATGAATAGTTGTTGTAGCTGTGCAAGGGAAATGTCTCAGAACACACTGGCATACTTTTTAGGTGTGTCCCCTTGTTCCATTTTGCCTGAAGCCATTTTTCTGTTGCTGCCAAAACGCAGTTTTGAGGTCCTGGTGTGCACAGGAGCCAGCGCAGCCAGGTTGCTGTTTCTTGCACAAATGCAGCTCAGTGATGTCGGGCAATGCGTTGAGTGGGTCAATAGATCCCACACGTGTCACCAGCCCTACTTATTGGAGTCGATATAACCTCATTTTTATCAAAAATATTGATCACCAGATCTATCTCTGTAGCTATACAATTTGGTTTTGCTATTTTATTTGCAGCAGTTTTCCCTCCCTCTTCTATATCAAATAAAAGGTTCTTTATTTCAGTAATCAAGTTGTTGACCTCATTAATAGGTTTGAATATCTTGAATAGTTTTCTTGAACCTTTTGTCAGTACTGCTTCTGTAGTTGCCTTTCTCTTGAACATTATTGATTAGATACATAACTGAAATCAAATACCAAATAGAAATCCCTTTTATAATCTTTCAGAGATAAGTAATTCCCGTACAAAATACAACATGCAAATATTATGTTCAGGGTGCTTGGCATAGTAAAGTGTTGAGGTGCTAAAGTGCAGGTTTTTCCAATTGGCTAAGGTGCAAAGGGAAAAGGTTGTCAAAGCTTAAAGTACTTGTACTAAAGGTTAAAAGATAAATATAATGCAAATGGGACTCGTTTAACCACTTAACTGCAGAGGATGAGCTATCTCGTCCTCTGTGGTGCGTTCCTGGAGCGGAGAACGAGTTAACTTGTCCTCAGCAGTACTTATCTGTGGGTGGGCAGATCGGCAACCCTGGAGCAGCGCTGATGCTCCCGACCCCCAGTCCCTGAAGGGGAAGACTTCCCCTTTCGTGCCTGGGGGTCACGGATCAGCTCTGATGGCACCGGTGCATGCTACGTGCGGCAACGTGATCAGGAAATTAAATGTACATGCTAAAGCCAAAAGGCTTCAGCATGTAAAGTTTGCGGACACCTATTTCAGTTAGCATTTCCCCCTGCAATTTTCCCTCAACCCACAAATAATCAATTCTAAGTGGATAAACAGAATCAGCAGGTCATCAGGAATGACAAACAAGAAACAGAATTTAAATCCGACCTTCCCGCCCCAAACAAGAGAGAAAAATTGATTTCAAACCCTGCCAATGTTAAAATGACAGTCGGAAATGGATGAATAAATGAATGAATGTGTGAACAATCTTGAAATAAATGCAATTCTTTACTGGAGCAACACTTGAAAGATATTAGCAATTACAAGCAATGGATTGAGCAAAAACATACAATTCGAAATTATATGGAAGATTTAAAACGGTTTATAATCAAAATGACACGTTGGAAATTAACACACTTTTTCAAATCCCGCCTGAATTTACCACAACAGTATTTAATCGAAACGGGTGAAGAATTGTAAATCGGGATGTGTCTTTTTTGGGTTGGTGGTAGGTATGGATTCTAGGTACAATATGAAAGTGAAATGAGGTCTATAGCTGTTAAATTGAGTGAGTTATGCAAGATCTAGTGAGGTGTGTTTTTAAGAAAATGAAGGCATGAAAAAAGAACAGAATTCAATTTTGACAACGACCATTTTAATCTAATGTGAGCATTCAGGCTAGGCTACCAGAATGAGACACAGTAAGCTCTGAGGCTGACTCGCGAGTTTAACCCTAGCACTTACATGCCTGCCCTGGCGGACCCAGTCTGATCACTGCAAACAAGATTAATAGCTCAGGATTTTACAAGACAAAATCATTACAGATGTTGGCGCTTGCACAAGGAATCCAAGTCAGGGTTTCAAGAATGATTTTGACAATATTACAATGATCAGGATAAGGTTAGGAGGACTTAAAGAGTGGAACTAAGGACAAGGCAAGGCAAGTTAGGCTATGGTTCTATGGTTACTATTGCTACTCACAGTCCACTTTAGTTTGGATTTTGGACAGTCAGCGGTTCTAGTCGCCACAAAATTCTGGTCTAACACAGGACAACCGGACAAAATCAGTGGGACAGGAACAGCTGTGCATAGACTGTTTACCGGGTAGCACTTCTGGTTACTGGATAAGATAGGGCATCAGGATAGCAGGATGGCAGCAGCATGCAGTGAATTTCAGCAAACCTGGTTCATTCAGGATGCTTCCCAAAACACCACAGCGTTTCCCTTGGTTATTGGGATTATTTTAGAATGGAAGCCTAGCTGAAGCAGAATCAGCAATGCTTGGCCTTGTGGTTTGCATCTGGAGTTTAGATGGATAAATGCAAGATGAAGACAGGAACAGACAGGATGGTGGGCAGGAAATCAGGAATCGGTCAGGAATCAGTGTCCCTGTGTGTTGTAAGTGGTCTTATTTATAATGCCAGGTGACATCATCACAGTATATGACAGGGGCAGGCTTTAATACACACACCCCTAACAATAGGATTGGACAAGGGTAGTAATCTCTGCCTTGCTCTCTGCTGGTTGGATTTCTAAGGGAATGATGTCAGGTTTATGAGGTGAGGTTTACAATGTCCAGAAACTCCCACATAAACTTTACTGTAAATCTGATTTTGCCAAAAACATACATTTATACACTTGCAATCTCTTGGAAAATTATACCCACAGATGACATATGATTTGCAGCACAGATTAGTCCAAACCTCCAGTCTGTGCAACCTTGTTTCGCCTTTCTGACTCATTTTGGTAATTTTACACATTAAAGATTTGGCCTAAAATTCCACAATTTTATACACAAATGTGAATTGTCCCCAGGGATGTATGTACACAATCTTATACATATTAATACTTTTCTGGGAAACTGTCATATTTCGTAACTTCTGTTCCCCATGTGGCAATGAGTTCTACCAAGTTTTAAAAGATGGCCCACAGAATTAGATTCAACACTGCAAATGTTTTAATTTCTGCTAATTCTTGCTACAGAAATAAGATTCTTGAAAGCTTCTTTAGAACATAGTCTCTGGCACCAAAAGGCAGTCACTTTGTTACTTGATCCTGTTTTTTTGTCTTCCTTCAACTGCAACCAGCTGTCATTTCCTTCCATGCAAGGGCGTTTCCAGTCTTAATTGAAGGTTTTATTGCCCCTTCACACTTGTCAGATGAGTTTCCCAGGACTGCTATTGTCCCAGCCTGGGGCACAGACGAATGTCTGATGAGCATTTGAACTTGCATTGTCCTATCCCATTAAAACATTTTCAAGCTGGCACTTCGCACCTACGTGTCCTGGATTTAGGGTGTATCTCCCCTCCTTGGCGGAGTTTCAGGGCCGGCAGCTGAAATAACAGGTTTTCCTGAGAGTTTGCAACTCCAGCCTATGGGCCTCATTACTACCCAGGTGGTAAGGGATTACCGGTACCGGTAAGGGCACGGTGCCGGTAATCCCTTACCGCCCAATTCTGAGGTCCCTTTGCGGGTCTCTACCTTAACGGCTGGTTTTACCAGCCATTAAGGATGGGACCCGCAAAGGGACCTTGGAGGTAATTACGGTACCGCAATTTGTGGTACCGTAACTACCGCCTTCCCCATTTCCATTGAGCCCTATGGGGACAAACATGGGAATGGGGAAGGGCCAACGGTGAATGGGGAATTACTGCCCCACCAACCTTGGAATAGGGCGGTAATTCCGCCATTCACCATGGCGGAATCGGTAAAATACCAGCGGCAACCATGGCGCACGGGTCGTAATGAGGCCCTATGTGTTTTAAGCTATTTAATTTATTACTTTGGGTCTTGAATTAAACTAACCTATGACAGAAGATATCCTATGCGTGTATTATCACCACTAACATAATTCCTTTACATGGCTAAGTAAGCAGGCTTTCATTAACAATTGAGTTTTGAACAGGTCATTTTTTTCTCTTTAGTCAGCACAGCCCATTTCTCTACATGTGTTAAAAACGGCTATCATTTCTTTCCTTAATTCGGTTTGCAGCTCCTCGGATTGCCACTGTCTTGGCAGCTGTAGTCATTTTCCTTGCAGCAGGACTCTTATTACACAGCCACAGTAGTGGCTGTGTAGTTATGGTTAAGTTGCTGTTTCCATAGGAAGAACACTTTTTGTGCGGCTTATAACTTCTCTCCCCCTGGACGAATCCTCACCAACTTTGCAAAAATATATGGGCCACTGTAAATTTTTGTGCAAAGTTTGGTGATGTTTGGTTCAGAGGGGGGAAAGTTATAGGGGGGGGGTCCAAAAATGTCTTTTTTTTCCCATAGACTGAATGGGGGAAAAACTTTGCGCACGCCTACAGCCCAAACTGCTGGATGGATTTTCACCAAATTTGCGGCAGGAGCTTGGTCCCGAAAGCATGCTTTTGTAAATTTGGTGCCAATCCGTCCAGTAGTTTTCTTTAAAACGACCAAAAAGTATGTCTCAAAAACTTAGTGATATCTATGTCTGCTCCACGGTCACACTTCCCTTTTCGCTCCGCGGACAAGATACCGATTGGCTAATCCGTAGCGTCATGTCCGCGGACATGTGACGTGTTCATTGATTGGATGTCGAACAGTGTGAAGTGTGTCAGATTGTTTCGCTGCGCCTGCCATCTTTAATTCGTGTTTTGGTGTACGCGGACATCGCCGCTAACACATATAAAACAACAGAACATTGTACTTGTTAAACTTATGAAATACTGTCTCGGAAGGTGAGGGCTAATGAGGCTGGGATGGGATGTGGCAGCAGTAAGTCAAAAAGTGGTGTTTTCTTGTCACCAAAGTCATACGGTAAATTGGAAGTTGCTGCTCAATATAGTGTGCTTTAAGTACAGGTGAAGAATTACTGTGTCTGTGTTACAATGTATTTAAAATAATATTGCAGTCAGACTGGCGTCCTAGAGTTTGAAATCTGAGGCAGCCACCTGCACTGTTTGATGGAAACAGTGGGTCTGCAAGTGTATGGGAGTATCAGTTCTCATGAATGCATTGAGACATGTTGTTGCAAAGTCAGAATGCATTTGCATTCTGAGTGAAGGTCACTTGCTTTGCTTTTTTGGTTGTGAGCTCAGTAGGCCCACGCATCTGACTGAATCCATAAGGGTCAATTGTTTTTTGACCTTGAGCGAAAGGGAAAATTCAGTAAGAATGCAGGGAGTGAAAGTTGCAAAAAATACCATTTGATAAGGTTATGTATTCAAAATGTTTGTAAGGCACATGTAATATCAGTTCAAGAAGATTCTTTGGTGCAAGTACATTGCTGTCTGAGTTTCACAAAGACAATGTAGTCGGTGAATATCGTGTAAGTTTACTTTTGGTGACGCTACACCGAAACGAGATTTATTTTTTTATTACCAGAATACTACATGTGGCAATGTAACTGAAGTACTATCTTTCTGTGTAGTTGTCATTTTTTTTTACTTAAGGAGAGTGCAGATTCTCGGCGTTTGTAGGCTATCACTAGATTCACCCATGTTCAACGCTAATATTTCTTTAAAATGTCATGTATGACCACATCGATTTGTGTATCAGTTTCCACGTTATTTTTATCTTTTTTGAAATTGTTTGCTAAAGGTTGGGTATTGATACATATTTTCTGTTATGTTTTCCGAACAGCTTCATCCTGCCTTACTGTGATTGCCATGGATTTCAGATGTCAAGTGATGAATTTTTTGCATGCCAGATGCACATACTCATGACCGGATGCCTAACCGTCACTGTTTTGTGGGATGATCGCGCAAGACCCATTTGTCCGTACGCTGCAGTGGCCATTAGGAGTAACATAACATCTTTTATGGTGGTGTATGCCAAAGTTCATGCCGACGTCTTGGAAATCACTGTGCGACTGAAGCGGTTGCTTTATCGAAAACGAATACTTTGTGTATGGGAAAAGAACAATGTGTGCGTCACGATTAACATTTTTGATGACGACCGAAGAAACAAAGTTACTATTTGATTGAAAATGGGAATAGTCCGATGGTCTCAGACAGTTTATTGTCAAATAAAAGTACTTAACAAATTCTAAAATGTTAATGTTTTCTTTTAAAAAACAGTTTATTATTTCAAAATGTGATGTGCTACTTTGTACGTCGCTGTGTGTTCATTTTCAGGTTCTGAGTCACGGCACGTAGGTGCTTATGGGCGCATTTGGCTACGCTGGAGCGGAACGTCATCCAAAAAAGGTGTAGAATATCATTAGGGTTGGTTATGTGACGAGATGTGGGAGTGTTTTCATATTAGACAAGTGTTGTAATGTAGTTAAAAAACATAGCGGTATACATTTACTGACTGAGGGGTAGGCTGTAGCCGTGGGGAGTGGGCAGAATGTCGGGATCCTGGTATAAGGTCATGATCTGCACAATGTGGCTACTGGCCATGACCAGAAGTGAGAAAAGATAGGATTACAGTGGCCATGTCCACCAGGGACTGGCTTTGTGGTAAAGTTGTTTGACATTAGGAAACATTTGAAAGGGAAGAAAAAAGTGCTTGTTGTAATATGTTAACAGGGTTTCCTTTTTGCTTTTTGCAGGCTGCCATGGGAAGCGAAGAGGGGCCCTGTATGGAACAACCAACTTCCCTTTCTATGGTGGCCATCTTGGAAAAGGATTTTGTTTTCTAATCCGGGACGCCACAGCCGAAAAATCCTCTTTTTTAGTAGCACGGGTTACTGCTTTGGAAACGTAGATTGTTAATGGCATTCATCTCCCATTTTAGGGGTGGAAGAGGGGGGTAATCATCCAGAGATCGCGTTATGCACTCTCCTTTCGATTGGTCTGATAACTTGGCCTGCTGGCCCTTTATTCACCATTCCAGTCCCTGGAATGGAGGACGAACGCTACAATATTCCCATTAGCATAACACAAACTGCAAATGGAAATGTGGGAAAATCTTATTGTGTGTATGTACTTTACTAAGAAATATAAAGTAGATGGAGTCTATGCATTTTTTTTAATTTATATTTTTAAACTGTGAAAGGTGGTTCTTAAAGGAACATTTAATTTGTTTACGGATGGCTTTTTTTTGGAAGGACAGCTAAGAAGGAAAGTTGCGGATGGAAATGAGCAAAGAGGCACCAAACAGTAATATGGTGGGGTAGGTGGACAGGGGAAAATGTTGTGCGTGTGTTATTTGAAAGGTAGGGGCAGTGTTTCTCATGCTCCTTCATTACAGCAGTGGTGCTGTTTCTTGGGGGGGGGGATGCCTTAGCTCATGTTGTGTTCAGATAAATAGTACCCTTGCTAAAAGTATTTACTGTGTACTACATTGTTAATGGTTGAGTATGAATAGTTTTTGTAGCTGTGCAAGGGAAATGTCTCAGAACACACTGGCATACTTTTTAGGTGTGTCCCCTTGTTCCATTTTGCCTGAAGCCATTTTTCTGTTGCTGCCAAAACGCAGTTTTGAGGTCCTGGTGTGCACAGGAGCCAGCGCAGCCAGGTTGCTGTTTCTTGCACAAATGCAGCTCAGTGATGTCGGGCAATGCGTTGAGTGGGTCAATAGATCCCACACGTGTCACCAGCCCTACTTATTGGAGTCGATATAACCTCATTTTTATCAAAAATATTGATCACCAGATCTATCTCTGTAGCTATACAATTTGGTTTTGCTATTTTATTTGCAGCAGTTTTCCCTCCCTCTTCTATATCAAATAAAAGGTTCTTTATTTCAGTAATCAAGTTGTTGACCTCATTAATAGGTTTGAATATCTTGAATAGTTTTCTTGAACCTTTTGTCAGTACTGCTTCTGTAGTTGCCTTTCTCTTGAACATTATTGATTAGATACATAACTGAAATCAAATATCAAATAGAAATCCCTTTTATAATCTTTCGGAGATAAGTAATTCCCGTACAAAATACAACATGCAAATATTATGTTCAGGGTGCTTGGCATAGTAAAGTGTTGAGGTGCTAAAGTGCAGGTTTTTCCAATTGGCTAAGGTGCAAAGGGAAAAGGTTGTCAAAGCTTAAAGTACTTGTACTAAAGGTTAAAAGATAAATATAATGCAAATGGGACTCGTTTAACCACTTAACTGCAGAGGATGAGCTATCTCGTCCTCTGTGGTGCGTTCCTGGAGCGGAGAACGAGTTAACTTGTCCTCAGCAGTACTTATCTGTGGGGGGGCAGATCGGCAACCCTGTAGCAGCGCTAATGCTCCCGACCCCCAGTCCCTGAAGGGGAAGACTTCCCCTTTCGTGCCTGGGGGTCACGGGTCAGCTCTGATGGCACCGGTGCATGCTACGTGCGGCAACGTGATCAGGAAATTAAATGTACATGCTGCAGCCAAAAGGCTTCAGCATGTAAAGTTTGCGGACACCTATTTCAGTGCTGCACAGGCATTTTCTGCCCAATTGTGGGGGGGGCTAGTTGGAAAGGGGAAACTCTCCCATTTCCACTGAGCCCTCTCAAAAGCAGATTGCTGTTAGAGGAGTGTTCGATCCTCGACCAGCAATTACCACTGGACAACCAGGGGATTGATTTTGGTGGTGGGGACCTGCCCCAGGCAAAAAAGACCCCCATCCCCACAAAAAAAAATAAGGTGGCACATGTTTTGCCTTCTTTGGGGGCAGATGGGTGTTTTCCACCCATTTTCCCCCCAAGGAAGGCAAAACAAAAAAGGCCACTTTGGCAAAGGCATGCTTGGTGGCATCAGAGGGCTGGTCCTGTGCCTGTGGGGCCAGCTACCGCAGGAATCCCCTCAAGGAGGGGCAGATACTTTATGCTTCTGGGGGGAGGCAAAAGTGGAAGTCTGGCCCCATTTTGTCCCCCCCCCTGGGAAGCAGAAAGGAGCCCTAGGCCACCAGTGAAATGTTTTTGGGGGTAAGGGTACCCCTTGGGAAAAAATTCACCCCCAACTTAAAAATGCAAAACCAGGTGGAACCATGTGGTTTTGCCTTCTATGGGGGTAGATGCATACTATTTTACACCCATTTGCCCCCATGGAAGGCAAAACAACAGAGCACACACTGTAAGGTGAGGTAGACCTGTGGGCATCAGGTGTCTTCTTTTTCAGAAATGCATGCGGTTCCATGTTTTCCTTGATGGCTGCGACATGCCAGGCCCAAATCTCTTGGTCGTCCAGTCTTCCCAAGGGCGTTCGGTTTAACAGTGGTTTAGCCTTTTCCCTTTGCGCCCAGGTTAGTGAACCCACACATATGGGGTATCGTTTTCATCGGGAAATCTGTGGGAATCTGGGAAGGTAGGACACGTGTTGTTGCACACGTGTTCTGGTGGATTCCTGGTAGCAAATGTCTCAAAATTGGCTTTGCAGGGCATTCTGGGTAATAAATTGTAGAGCGACACACGCAAGGGAGACCTCTTTGAATTCCCACCGGTTTCTTCATTTCAGAAATGCACCTAGTTCCCTGTTTTCCTTGGTGGATGTGGCACACCAGGCCCAAATCTGTGGTATGTCCATAAGGCGAAATCCAGTCTTCCCCAGGGCATCAGTGTACTAGTGGTTTAGCCTTTTCCCTTTGCGCCCAGGTCAGTGCACCCACACATGTGAGATACCATTTTCATTGGGACACCTCTGGGAATGTGAGAAGGTAGGACATGTCTTGTTTTCAGTGGTTTTCTCGTGGCAAATGTCTTAAAATTGTGGGCTTTTCATAACATTTTGGACTTTGCAGGGCAATCTGGGTAATAAATTGTAGCACGACACAAGCAAGTGAGACCTCTTTGAATTGCCATGGGTGTCTTCTTTTCAGAAAGGCATGGAGTTCCCTGTTTTCCTTGGGGGCTGTGACACAACAGGCCCAAATCTGTGGATAGTCCAGAAGGCCAAAAACAGTAAACATTTTGTTTCCCCAGGGCGTTTGGTGTGTAAGCAGATTCAATTCAACACTACAGCTAAGTCAATGCCTAGTCTGGGATGCTGAGGGAAACCCTTATTGATATATTTTTATGTCCAGTTCGTTTACTCTGGATGCCAACCCTTATATAACACCCCTCTCTTAGAATCCCCCTGACACCGCGGAGCCAAGAAGTAGGTTTGTTTTGCAAATTTAAAAGGTTTATTTGAAAATTAAACAATATATGTCTATCACACTTTTAACACTTTTATAGTAAATTAATATTTGATAGCACACTTGTAAGGATGATAGTGATCAACAATGGATAATGTTACAGTGGTACATCCTTTTTGATGGCTTAGAAGTGATATAGAGAGGATGAAGTAGCTGAGAATGCTTTTATGGCTTCAAGGACAATGCAATGATGAATGAAAATGCGGTACAGAAAATAAACTTGAGATGACTTCAACAAAAGACAATGTAATCACTTTTCTTTGACAATTCACCACCCCCTCCCCCTCTATGCAAGGTAAAGAGATGGGCACAGTTCGCAGGAATGCAATCAAATATAATTCAGTTCCCCCCCTAGCAAGCTTACAGGAAAACAGGTAGGAGTTTTAAACACAGGCAAGATACTTTGATGTGGTTGTAATTAAGTAGAAAATATACTAAAAAGGCTTTTAATTCCATATAGGAGGTTCAGGGTGAGTGAGAGATACTTAAATTAATTCAGGATCACTTTAGCAATGCTCTATGAATGATTGTCAGGTTGCAAACGAATTTTAGCAAAGGAAAGCAAGGACCAATATTTTTACACATGGCTGAAATGAAGCAAAATGTCAAATCGCGGCAAATTTATTTGCGTGCGTCGAGCGTAATTACGGAGGCACTATAAGGAGTAGGAAGGCGGTTCCGGAGATACGGCCGATTTAGTAAAGGTAGTTTTTTGGATTTGAAATTTTAAAGCTCAGAATGACAGATGACAGTTTTCAGTTTTAAAAATGACAGAATGACACGATTTTAGGAGGTAGTTCTAATAGGCTAAAATAGTTTGGATTAGATTATTTTAAACTAAGAGATTGGTTTTGGCACAGTGCTAGCTGGGTACTCACACTAGATTTTGGACAGGAATGCGACTTCGTCACCGATCGGGTCAGGACTGGCTGGACTTCTGCTAGCAGTTCTTCACAGCGATCTGGTCTCTGGTTCTCTCTGGTTCTGGATACAGCACTGCTTTCTGGATACTGCTACAGGTTCTTGCAAAAGTTCTGGGTAAAGAATTCAAACAGCTCGCCCGGCTGTTGAATAGTTTGGTTGGTTTTGAGACCTGCTGAAGAGGATTCAGCTTGTGGATTCAGGCCTCTCTGCTACAAATTCTGGAGTTAATTTCTGGTCTCTGGAGATTGATGGATGTGAAGTCTGGATATCTGGATTTGAAGTCTGAAGTCTCCTGGCAAAGCATCCCGCAAGAAAGTGGAAAGTGAATCTCCCTACCTGGGTTCCAGTGTTCCTTTTATGTGTTTTGAAAATGGGTGTGTGCCTGGGCCTAGCTAAGCCTGCCCCTCTCACTTATCATTGGCCAAGCTTTCCTCTCTCCCTTAATTGGGGGAAAGAAATTGAGTGTCAGAGTGATGCTGTAGGTTTTATGGTCAGAGGAACCTCCCCTTGTCAAATTGCACACAAATCTATTTCTGACCCAAATACATATTTATCTATGTACTATTTTTCTAATGTTATAGGTCCAGTTAACATATTTTCTGTAGCACCAAACCATCCGATCCCTGTCTTTGTACAATGTCGTGTCCACTTATGACAGAATTCTCCCCTTTTCATCCAGATAACGACCTCTAAACCTTTCCAGATTTTACACAAATGTGCCCCAGGGATATGGGTTTCAGATGATAAAGTGTCAGATTTTTAACATGCATACATTTGGAGTAACAACCTTTTTTTCCGCTACTATCCCCAAGAACATACCACAGGTTCCTAACACCTCTTAAAATGTGCACAGAAAAATCGCAAGAATGATGATGTTATTTATATAATTAAGTCCGCACTGTGAATTATCCATCTTTTTAAAATCATGCTCTGGCCCCAAAGGGGTGTGGTTTTCCAAAGCACATGGTGGAATTTCTGGTTTATCCACTTCCCCCAAGCTCAGCTTGCTCTCACAGGCACTGCCCCTCCCAGTTTCTCCCAAGTGGAAGCCACTTTACGGCCCCCCCAATATAACATTTGCCTGAGCCAGTGACAGTGCTTTGTTTAGTTTCCTGTAGTCCCCAGGTGCCACTCCCCTAATTCAATCAGAGAGGTGTCATCTCCTTTTGGCAGGGGCAGCAGAATGCAGCGAGGCCTGGGAAGAGTGGCTGAGCAGGTTTCACTCCTGTCGGGGGTAGTTGCCAGGCAGAATTCACTCTCTTCAGCCAGGCTTCAGCTAAACGTCCCTTTAGTTCCCAGTTTTCTACATTCAAATCCAACTTACAAGTTTTGCACATGTAGCTAGAATGCTGATTCTAAGTTCAAAACTATGACATTTAAACAATTGCAACCTCACAAGTAGGTCACTCATTTATTCTAAACATTTCGATTTTAGTGGCTTTAAACCCAAATTCACTTAAGCTGCTGACATCCCCAGCTATTTTTTATATATACATTAAATAATTACTTCCTTCAAGTCATTTCAGAATATAGTTTTACATTGTATCCACCTCTTAGCAAGTCTTTCCTTGGCCTGGTTTGGGTTCATTTGTTCAGTTTTACACAAAAGTCTCGTGGTTTTAAAACGCCGGCTTTCTGATAGTGGTGAGCACCAGTACTGCATCCATTTTTGACATTAAGAAATGAATTCCCCACAGTTCTGGGTTGCTTTTGGCAATCAGCATTGCCATTCCCAATGGTTTCAGGCTACTGTGTGTGTAGCCCAATGGTGGTTTTAGGCAGTGCCCTCCTGTGCTCACAACATAGGCAAAAATGGGTGGCAGCCTATTCTTCATGTTTTCCCTGTGCACTCTCTGGGGAGTTCTGGCCATCATGATGTTTTCAATGCCAGTAATGCAGTGTTATGGTAGGGCTTGGATGCATGGGTAAAAACATCCCACAAGCCCCCCCTCTTGTGATGGCCATTCTGATCTTTCACTGATGGAACTCGTAAGATCTGGGATGTTCGCCTCATCTTCTTCCAATTCCGTAGATGGCACAGTTCAGCATCTTTTCCTCCCTCCAGTCGATCAATCAGTTCTCCTTGCTGGTCCTGATGGGAGGATTGGGCGGTACCCTGGGCCCCTCGGATCTTAACTCCCGGTCCCCACGTCGCCTTCCGTGGTCAGTCTCCATGGTTTCATCTCTCCTAGGATGATAAAGCAAAAGCGGCAATACCTATTCGTAGACATTTCTCCACCACTATTAATGGTGTGACGAACACATACATTTTATACATCCGGTTGCATTTTTCAGTCATGTTTTAAAACAAGATATAACATGAAACATTTTTTTTTCAATCATAATATTTTAGAGACTATATGTGGGATATTTTAGGATGGGAACTGAAATAATCTGGAGCGGTCCCTTCTGGGTTTCCAGAGGATTCCTCCAGTTGTTGCAGAGTGTGCCTGGGATGGCAAGAATTTAGCTGATTAATATGGACCCACTTGTCTTCCCCTTCCGCCAGACTACCTTTGGGGATGCGGATCTTATAGGCTACAGGGGAGATTTTGTCTATAATTTCAAACGGTCCCTTCCACCTAGGCAAACATTTTCGCTGTTTGGCCTGGTTCCTTTGGAAATTGTATAGATAGACCCGGTCTCCCACAGTATATTCCTTCCTGGTGGTCTTCAGGTCGTAGTGGGTTTTCATGCTATCAGCTGATCTTTCTAGATTCCGCTGAGCATAGGCAAAAGCATGCTGAAGGTGTTTCCTTAAATTCTCCACATACGCATGAGTTGTGGAGGCATTTATCAGTGTCTGCTCTTGGGTCCTGTAGAGCAAATTCTGGGGAAGCACCATCTTGCGTCCAGTCATCAACTCAAATGGTGACATTTTAGTTGCAGATGAAGGGGTAGATCTGATGGCCATTAGGACCAGAGGTAATCGGATATCCCAACTTGACCCAGAATCTGCCACAAACTTTTTTAAGATACTCACAATGGTTTGGTTGTATCTCTCTACTGCCCCAGAAGAAGCTGGCCTGTAAGCAATATGTAGCTTCCTTTTGACCCCCAGTATCTCCCACATCTTTGTCATTACTTCACTGGTGAAGTGGCTACCCCTCTATGACTCAATCCTTTGAGGTAGTCCAAAATCGGAAAAAGATGTGGTTAATCATCAGGGCCGGGAGACATTCCACCCACTTGGTAAACAAGCATGTAACGGTCAACATGTACTTGTTTCCTCTAGACGAGCGAATTACAGGGCCTACGAAGTCAATTTGTAAATCTGACCATGGCAGTGTCATTCCCCTCTTTTGGAGAGGCGCCAGGTGTGTGAGGGATGTTGGATGAAATTGTGCACACACAAGACACCCCTTCAAGTATTGGTTGAGGTCTTGGCCCATATGTGGCCAGTATGCAATCTCTCTTAAGATTTCAAGTGTTGTATGAAACCCCCTATGACCGGCGGTGGCCACATCATAGGCGTGACTTAACATCAGGCTTCGGAATGAGGTAGGAACCACCCACTGATCATGGCCAGCTTGGGATTTCCTTACCAACAAACCGTCTTGGATTCGGAACCTTTTTGGACATTTCATCAACACTCTTAGGTCCTCTTTCCCAATGTAATCTGTATCCGTCAGGGGAAAGTTCTCAGGGTCTTCAATGTGTTGGTAAAACTTACCAATTATTGGATCCCCCTTTTGAGCCGTAATTAAATCAGCATCAGGGGTCTCCTTACTCCATTGTGCAGTTGAAAGATCATTGTGAGCATTTGTCTGGGACCTAGTGATAGCAGTGACCTGGATTTCCCCCAACAGGGACTCTATTTCTATTAGATCCCCTTGGATGGCCCCGGTTTTGGCCAGCTGATCAGCTAAGTCATTTCCAGTTTTGTCTGGTTCCTCTACTTTGGCATGACCCTTGATCTTTTTCCAGTAGATGGTCATCCCATTCGATGTGACCAGATCATCAATATTTTGGATTAACTTCCCATGTTTCAGGGGTTTGTTATTAACACATAACATGCCTCTGGTTTTCCAATTAACCATGTGCTCCACGAACCCGTTCCGTACATAATCCGAATCTGTGATGATGACCAGTTCGTGGAGTTGATGTTGGACAGCAGTGAGGATGGATTGATGCACAGCCATCAATTCTGCCACCTAACTACTCCAGGGACCAATTTTGTATCCAGCGGAGGGTTCTGGGGACTCATTCACCCATGCATTCCCTACGCCGGCCACCAGTTCTTTCTGCCCGTTGTTGTCAACATGGTAAGAGCATCCATCCACATAGACAGTGGGCATTCCCTCACACTTGTCTTCTTCAAAGACTTTGTGGGGGGAATTAAGGTATGCCTCCATGTTGTCCTTGATTTTTAGACTTTCGTCCTCGAGACAGTTTTCTCTGGCACAATCATGCAAGTCAGCCAGACCTTGCGTGAGGGGACTCTTCTTGTTTTGGCCATATCTGACCTCCACAGGAAAGCCTTGCATTGACAGAATCCAGGAAGTAATTCGGGAATTACTCACATTTCCGGCCCGGCTTCTGTCACTTTGGAGATATTGCAGAGGCTGGTGTGGAGTCTCCACTATGATGTGGTCCCCCTGGATAAACGGGCGGTAATTCTTCAATGCCCACACCGTTGCCAGGAGTACCTTCTCACAATCGTTGAATTTTTCCTCCACAGAGGATAAAGTTTTGCTCGCATAGGAGATTACTTTATTGACCTCATCATGCTTTTGGTATAATACTGCCGTCAAGCACATATTAGAGAACCCTGTCTCCAGGTAGAACTCCTTGTTTCTGACAGGGTAAGCGAGGCAAGGCGCTTTTGAGAGGCTTCTCTTGAGTTGTCGTGATCTCTGCGTAGCCCTCAATGAACTTTCTGCTGTAATTAGTCAGTCCCAGGAGGCTCCTTAGTTCCCGCAGAGTTGTGGGATCCTTCAGTTTCTGGAGTGCTTCCACTTTCTTTTCTTGGGGACAGAGACCCTGAGGAGTAATCTCATGCCCCAAGAAATTAACACGGGTTCTACACCACTGTGTTTTCTGAAAGGAAAGTTTTGCTCCGGTGGCCCTCAACTGTGTCAGAACATAACGGATCTCTGCTATGTGTTCCTCCACAGATGAACTTTTGATGAGGACATCATCTTCATAAGCTAGGTTCCCCCTCGCACCCAGGTCGGGCATGGCCTTATGTAGGAAAATGTTGAATTCATTGCCGGAGTTGAGGTATCCGAAGGGAGTCCGGGTCCATGTGTACTGCTGGCCTCCAAAGGTAAAAGCCAGTTTGTATTGGTCCTCCCTACTGACAGGCACGGTCCAGTATCCATTGGTCCGGTCTATTGCTGTGAATACCTGTGACCCCTGAATCTGGGCCAGCCCTTGGTCAATGTAGGGCAGAGGCCAACGGGAAGTATGTACCCGTTTGTTGAGCTCCCTAAGGTCGGCGCAGAGTCTCCACTGGCCGTTTGGCTTCAATATTCCCAGCACCGGATTATTGAAAGTGCTGTGGACTGGACGGATTATTCCCCGGGACTCAAGGTTCTTAATTATTTCAGTAAGGGACTCCATGGATGCGAGAGGCAAGCAATATTGCTTCACAAACACTGGAGTCATGCCCGGGTCCATGGGAATTGTTGTTGTGTGGATGTCGGTGCGACCACAGTCATATGAGTCTACTGCAAAGAGATCTTGGAAATCCAAGAAAACTTGTTTCAACTTTTGCTTCTGTTCAAGAGTCAAGCAGGCATCAGCTAGGTTGACTCTCTCTTCCACCATCTGCCTGAAGCCTGGAAAGACTTCTGGTTTAGCTATCTCAGTGGCCTCCTCCAGCTGGGTGGAGAAGTCCCTGGTCAGAGTGCTGATTTGGACTGTAGGCTTCAGGTGGGAAAGGCAGCCCTCATGGACCTGGAAAATCACCTCATCCCTCCTGAAGTCACAAGCCACATCTTCCTTACCATAAGGGCAAGAAGTGTACACCAGGAAGTTCCCCCCCATGCCGTGTGAAAGTACTGTCTGGTGTTGTATTGTCCTCACTGTCACTGTCAAAACAGTCCTTGGGGATTGGTCCTAACAGTTCATTTCCTAAATCAATGGAGAAATGTCGGTCATCAACCGCCATTCCAATGATGGTGCCTGCGGCTAGAGTAATACTCTTTAAGTCGCTGTTATCCACCTCTATTGGAATGGTGTCATGTTCTATGTTGACTAATGGTGTTGGGTTTACCCCTAACCCTTGCTGTTGGAGAGAAGCATTTAGATGAATGTAAGCATCAGGGTTTTTCAATTTTTGTCCTCTTTTAACTTTCACTTCCAGGGAGAATTGTCGGGTCTTTTCTGGGATGGTGACTTCCTCTTTAAGCTGAATTTCAACTGCATAAGGTAGCAATTAAGCTGACCTAAATGCTTTTTCTTGATCATCAAAGCCCATGGGATTATCCGCTAATCGGGACCAAGCTTTGAAGTTTATTAGGTCCAAACTAATGGCGAAGCGATTGAGAATGTCACTGCCTAAGTAAAAGGCAGCAGTGACGTCTCGCACGACCCAACAATTAAGGACTATGCTCTTGTTGCCAATAGAGATTTTGAGCATACACCTGCTTGGCAGGAGATGTTTGGAATTGGGTGTTTCCAGATCCATTTCCCATTTGTCTATCAGTTTGAATGTGGGAATGGCTGGATCTTTTGGGAGTTGGCAGAACATGGCTTCGCTGATGAAGCTCTTACCGTTGTTCACACACACTCAAGCGAGAACAGAGTCCTTCCCATCATTTAACTGAACAGGGATGAATAACTGCTCTCCAATCTGCTGAATATCAGCCAGGCTCTGAGCTGATTTCACATCTTTCTGGACTATAGGAGTGGGAGTGTCTGATTGTGGATTGGTAACGAATTTCAGAGTATTTCCTTCCAGTGTGGAATACCACCTTAAACTGGAAGGAAGGTTGATTTTCAGAAATAGAGAGGACCCCCCCATCACCAGTCTGTTGTCCTACTGCTATTACTGTCACGTCTGGAATTTGGTTGTTCTGGAAGTGAAATTCTACTTGGTCAGATTTTTGCTCAACCATGTGGCAGGTGCCATTTAAACTAACATGGTTGACACCCTGTTTTCATTTTATTGGTCGGCTAGTCTGGGTCCAGAGGACCTTGTTTACGCAATCTATTAGGGGTGACAACCTTCTCAGGAGGACATTCCCTAGTAAACAAGGGGTGCCCTCTGGAGTCACTACTATGACCGGGTGTTTCACCTTATGTTGCCCAATTTTAATGTCCAAATCTGCGGACCCCTCGACGGGAATTTCCTTCCCGTCAAAGTTCTGCAGTTGTCCAGGAAGAGAGGTGAGAGGAATACAGTAATTCTCCCCCCTTCCTGCATTTAGTTCATCAAAGGTCCTTTTGGACAGAAGGGTAGCTTGGGATCCAGTGTCCACCAGTGCCAAGATTGAACCCTGCCCCTGTACTTGTACCGGGGCATAGTATCTTCCCTCCTTCTCCTCAAGGGGGCACAGATAATGCACATTTTTGGACAACTGGTGGGCTAATTTTCTGGTTTTGGACATGGCGAGAGAAGAGATTTGGGCAGAATTCTGTGGAGAGCCTGGGGAATCTGAAAGAAAAAGTTGGCAACTGGAAATGGTTTCGGGTTCTGGGCTCCCCCCCCCCTTTTGGAGGCAGTCATCAGGATAGGTTTGACCCATGAGATTTTGGTATTGTTGGTTCTGGGATAGAATGATGGGCAGCGACAGCTCAATCCCCACATCTACCCAGTCTGTTGATTCGGTTTTAGGTTCCCCTGGTTCCGGTTCTGGGCCGCCCCTGCCTTTTGGGAGGCAGTCATCAGGATGGGTTTGAATCAGGGGTTTTTGGTATTGTTGGTTCTCGGATAGGATGATGGGCGGCGACAGCTCAATCCCCACATCTACCCAGTCTGGATTGGAATCTCTTGGGACCCATTTTTCCTTGGGAGGAGTTCCCCCATCTCTGAAGGAGAAGATCCTTTTCCCAGGATCTTCTGAGGATCCCTCTCCCTCAAATTTGAAGTCCTGTACCTCCTCCACAAAGTGGGTCTTTTTGGGTCCTTTGTTTCTCCTACCCCCCCTCTGCTCCTTGGGAGGCAGGCTTTCAGGGGCAGGAGATTTTGTTTCCGGTTCCTGGTTTTCCAGGGGCTGTTTACAAGTTGGGAAGGAAGCTTCCTCCAAGGCTTTACACCCCTCTTCCCCTTCTGCCTCCTCCCTGGGAACCGGTGGGTTATCGGGGTGCTGCCCCGTCATTGTTCTGGAGCATCAGGTCCAGAGTTTGGGGAATTCTGCGGTGGCATGCTCATCTGAGGGTTCTGTTGAGACCTCAGTATGTGACCCAGATCCCGTGCCATATTTTGGACCCGGTGCTCAAGTTGGGAAACCCGCTCAGGTTGATACAGGGTTCTGTTTTCTCCCCTTGGCTGATCCCAGGGAAGGGTAGCTATCCCTTCTCTGGTAATATCCCGGGTTGGGAAGATTTGGGTACCCCTCCACCCTTGGCCTCCCCTCTCCCGGATTAGGTTGTCTGGGCTCAGGGAATTGGGGAAAGAAGGATGGATGGTTTTGGGGCTGGAAACCTTGTGGATACCTGGGAAAAAGTTCTGCCCAGTGTTTGGGGAATTTCTGCCCTCCTGTGGGAAGTTAGGAGGGAAGTTCCCTGGGTCAGGTGCTTGGCTGGATCCCCCCCCTTGGGCTGGAGGAGTCCACACATAACCCAGGATTGGTCGGTGTCCCTTGTAGCGGGGACTTACATAGTCAGGGGAGCGGGGGACCACATTTGTGGGACTACCTCCTCGACTCCCTGTCTTTGACTGGCCCGAGAGCCTTCTGGGCTGTGAATTATTTGGTGCAGGCAGGTTTTTAGGCCCCCCATCTCCAAATCTAAAAAGGGGCAACCTTTACCTCTGCCACCTTGGCAGCAGCAGGGGTGCTGTTGGTTTTGGGGGTTTTCTGTGCATTACTTTTATTTTTATGGGCTTCTGCACCTCATAGATCCAGGTGGCTTGCTGAATGAACCAGTCTAAAGATCTTTTCTTGTGAAAATCTCTCACGAGCTGGGTCATTATGTACTTGGGAAGAGCATGGAAAAATGTATTGATGAATTCTCTGCTGTCCGTGCCCACCCTTCTGGTGGTCTGCGCAAAGGCACGCTTCAATTCTTGCACAAATTCTTGTGGGGCCTGATCCTCCCCACATTGCAAATTATAGGCTGCCTTGCGAGCCTTTTGGGGATTTCTATGTACAGAAAAATGTTTCAAGATGGCCGCCCTATATGTGGACCATCTTGAATGGTTTTGGTCCTCCAGCCCCGCAAAGAAACTAGAGTATTCAGGGGAGAATGTCCATTTGATGTACTGGATGCAGCTACTGCTGTCCTTCAAATGGAAAGTCTCCATCATTTGCTCATAGAGCTCCAAGTGTTCCCAAACAGAATACTTGGCATTCTTATGATAAGGCGTGATGACACTCCTGATTGCCTTAATATGTTTTAAGGGGTCCTTAAGCAAGGCCCTTTTCACCTTATTGGCCTTTTTGGTTCGGGTAACCCTGGTCCATTCATCCTCTGATTCAGAAGCACTGCTCCCAGAGGTGCCCGTCTGATCTTCCAGGTTTTCCTGGATTCTGCGAGCCTGGGAATAGCTGGCAGAATGTGGGGACCTGGTCTCCTGTGTCCTGTGGCACGCTCAGAGGAGTCTTCAGATCCCTCCTTGCTACCAGGATTTAATGGGTACCCCCACTGACCTAACTGGGCAGAGGTTTTCAGGATGCCCTTAGTGGGCCTATTCTCCTGGGGTTCCCCACTAAATTGCACTGTACTTAGGTGCCCATACCCGGATGCCCGCCCATCCATTCCTGGGTGGTACTGGCTTGGATAGTAATCTGCCATCTCTATGGCCCTGTGCGCCAGGAGACATGGGGGTGGCAGAGTCCAGGGACTGGGAGAGATGAAGGCCTCTGGTACTAGGGCTCCTGAGGTTATGCTCAGGCGTTTCCCTTTCCCAGCGAACCTCATCTCTATCAGCCCCTTCTCCCTGTTGCAATGCAAGAGCCTGCACTTTCAGTTCCTCAGTTAAGGCCTTACTAGACTCTATCAGTATCTCCTGCATGGCTACCTGTTGCTGGAGCCTATCATTGTGCTGGCAGAGAGCCTCATTCTCTCTCTGTGCCTCCTGATTGGTCCTGGAGTACTGGGCCAGTCTTTGCTGCAGGAGGGTTACCCCCTGAGTCCCATCTCTACTGGCCTGCTCCTTTCTTGCCAGAGCCTCTTCCACCTTCCTGGTGTGCTCTAACAGGTTCTGATGCTCTTTTTGGAGGTCACCCAGCCCCTGGAGGGCCAAGTGATTTTCTTCAGTTTTTCTTTTTAAATGGCAGACTTCCTGGCCTAAGGTGTCCCTTTCCTGACTAAGAGTCTGCATCTGTGCCGCCAGGTCGTCCCTTTGCCTTTGAAGGGCACCAGCTTTCTGGCGCTCCTGATCAAACTCTGCCTGGGTATCCAGGTCTTTCAGGATCAGTTCATTGCTCTCTGCCTTTTCCCTATCTAGGTGGCTTTGCAGGGTGACTACCTGCTCAGCACATGCCCTATTGAAATCTAATTGTTGCTCCAGCTTTTTCTGGCTCTGCAGTAGGGAGTCCAAACCTTCTTGGTACTCCTTCTGCAAGGCCAGAAATCTGGTATCCTGGTCAGACTTTTCCTGTTGCAGGATAAACATGTCCTCTTTGATTTTAATGAGATACTGTCTGCTCTCATTTTCTGACTCCTGGCTTCTGTGCATCCTCTGCTCAGAAGAGACCAGGTCGGATTGGGCCTTCTCTAACGCGATCTGTTGCCTATTTGCCAGATCTTGGCCTTCAGCACATTTGTCCTGCATGGCTCCCATATATAGATACAAATATGCCGCTATCCTAACCATCTTGTCGTGTTCATATTTAGCTTTAGGAGCCATGTATAGTTCACTCAGGGCCACATGTAAGGGACCCTGATCTCTCCAGATATCTAACCCAGTTGCAGTGACCTGTTGCGTGATTGCCTGCAACCACGCATCCTGGCCCTGCTCAATCCATTCACCTCTCACAAATAGCTTATGTAGGAAGTGCTCTCTGGCTATTTTGATGTCTACCAGTGTCGTCATTCTGGAATTTGAGTTCCTTCCTGACTTACAGAAGTTTGTATTTTATTTTGCAAAACAGACCGTTTCCTTAGAGCGTTCCTTTGAGGGGTGCTTTCACAGTGTAAAACAGCGTGGTGATCTAACCGGATATGTGTATCCGGTCAGTTGACACACTGTATTAAGCTGCACAAGTGGTAAACCTAATCCAGAATGTCCCAGCTACGAGCCCCCACTTTGTAAGCAGATTCAATTCAACACTACAACTAAGTCAATGCCTAGTCTGGGATGCTGAGGGAAACCCTTATTGATATATTTTTATGTCCAGTTCGTTTACTCTGGATGACAACCCTTATATAACACCCCTCTCTTAGAATCCCCCTGACACCGCGGAGCCAAGAAGTAGGTTTGTTTTGCAAATTTAAAAGGTTTATTTGAAAATTAAACAATATATGTCTATCACACTTTTAACACTTTTATAGTAAATTAATATTTGATAGCACACTTGTAAGGATGATAGTGATCAACAATGGATAATGTTACAGTGGTACATCCTTTTTGATGGCTTAGAAGTGATATAGAGAGGATGAAGTAGCTGAGAATGCTTTTATGGCTTCAAGGACAATGCAATGATGAATGAAAATGCGGTACAGAAAATAAACTTGAGATGACTTCAACAAAAGACAATATAATCACTTTTCTTTGACAATTCACCACCCCCTCCCCCTCTATGCAAGGTAAAGAGATGGGCACAGTTCGCAGGAATGCAATCAAATATAATTCAGTTCCCCCCCTAGCAAGCTTACAGGAAAACAGGTAGGAGTTTTAAACACAGGCAAGATACTTTGATGTGGTTGTAATTAAGTAAAAAATATGCTAAAAAGGCTTTTAATTCCATATAGGAGGTTCAGGGTGAGTGAGAGATACTTAAATTAATTCAGGATCACTTTAGCAATGCTCTATGAATGATTGTCAGGTTGCAAACGAATTTTAGCAAAGGAAAGCAAGGACCAATATTTTTACACGTGGCTGAAATGAAGCAAAATGTCAAATCGTGGCAAATTTATTTGCGTGCGTCGAGCGTAATTACGGAGGCACTATAAGGAGTAGGAAGGCGGTTCCGGAGATACGGCCGATTTAGTAAAGGTAGTTTTTTGGATTTGAAATTTTAAAGCTCAGAATGACAGATGACAGTTTTCAGTTTTAAAAATGACAGAATGACACGATTTTAGGAGGTAGTTCTAATAGGCTAAAATAGTTTGGATTAGATTATTTTAAACTAAGAGATTGGTTTTGGCACAGTGCTAGCTGGGTACTCACACTAGATTTTGGACAGGAATGCGACTTCGTCACCGATCGGGTCAGGACTGGCTGGACTTCTGCTAGCAGTTCTTCACAGTGATCTGGTCTCTGGTTCTCTCTGGTTCCGGATAGAGCACTGCTTTCTGGATACTGCTACAGGTTCTTGCAAAAGTTCTGGGTAAAGAATTCAAACAGCTCGCCCGGCTGTTGAATAGTTTGGTTGGTTTTGAGACCTGCTGAAGAGGATTCAGCTTGTGGATTCAGGCCTCTCTGCTATAAATTCTGGAGTTAATTTCTGGTCTCTGGAGATTGATGAATTTGAAGTCTGGATCTCTGGAGATTGATGGATGTGAAGTCTGGATATCTGGATTTGAAGTCTGAAGTCTCCTGGCAAAGCATCCCGCAAGAAAGTGGAAAGTGAATCTCCCTACCTGGGTTCCAGTGTTCCTTTTATGTGTTTTGAAAATGGTGTGTGCCTGGGCCTAGCTAAGCCTGCCCCTCTCACTTATCATTGGCCAAGCTTTCCTCTCTCCCTTAATTGGGGGAAAGAAATTGAGTGTCAGAGTGATGCTGTAGGTTTTATGGTCAGAGGAACCTCCCCTTGTCAAATTGCACACAAATCTATTTCTGACCCAAATACATATTTATCTATGTACTATTTTTCTAATGTTGTAGGTCCAGTTAACATATTTTCTGTAGCACCAAACCATCCGATCCCTGTCTTTGTACAATGTCGTGTCCACTTATGACAGAATTCTCCCCTTTTCATCCAGATAACGACCTCTAAACCTTTCCAGATTTTACACAAATGTGCCCCAGGGATATGGGTTTCAGATGATAAAGTGTCAGATTTTTAACATGCATACATTTGGAGTAACAACCTTTTTTTCCGCTACTATCCCCAAGAACATACCACAGGTTCCTAACACCTCTTAAAATGTGCACAGAAAAATCGCAAGAATGATGATGTTATTTATATAATTAAGTCCGCACTGTGAATTATCCATCTTTTCAAAATCATGCTCTGGCCCCAAAGGGGTGTGGTTTTCCAAAGCACATGGTGGAATTTCTGGTTTATCCACTTCCCCCAAGCTCAGCTTGCTCTCACAGGCACTGCCCCTCCCAGTTTCTCCCAAGTGGAAGCCACTTTACGGCCCCCCCAATATAACATTTGCCTGAGCCAGTGACAGTGCTTTGTTTAGTTTCCTGTAGTCCCCAGGTGCCACTCCCCTAATTCAATCAGCGAGGTGTCATCTCCTTTTGGCAGGGGCAGCAGAATGCAGCGAGGCCTGGGAAGAGTGGCTGAGCAGGTTTCACTCCTGTCGGGGGTAGTTGCCAGGCAGAATTCACTCTCTTCAGCCAGGCTTCAGCTAAACGTCCCTTTAGTTCCCAGTTTTCTACATTCAAATCCAACTTACAAGTTTTGCACATGTAGCTAGAATGCTGATTCTAAGTTCAAAACTATGACATTTAAACAATTGCAACCTCACAAGTAGGTCACTCATTTATTCTAAACATTTTGATTTTAGTGGCTTTAAACCCAAATTCACTTAAGCTGCTGACATCCCCAGCTATTTTTTATATATACATTAAATAATTACTTCCTTCAAGTCATTTCAGAATATAGTTTTACATTGTATCCACCTCTTAGCAAGTCTTTCCTTGGCCTGGTTTGGGTTCATTTGTTCAGTTTTACACAAAAGTCTTGTGGTTTTAAAACGCCGGCTTTCTGATAGTGGTGAGCACAGTACTGCATCCATTTTTGACATTAAGAAATGAATTCCCCACAGTTCTGGGTTGCTTTTGGCAATCAGCATTGCCATTCCCAATGGTTTCAGGCTACTGTGTGTGTAGCCCAATGGTGGTTTTAGGCAGTGCCCTCCTGTGCTCACAACATAGGCAAAAATGGGTGGCAGCCTATTCTTCATGTTTTCCCTGTGCACTCTCTGGGGAGTTCTGGCCATCATGATGTTTTCAATGCCAGTAATGCAGTGTTATGGTAGGGCTTGGATAAAAACATCCCACAAGCCCCCCCTCTTGTGATGGCCATTCTGATCTTTCACTGATGGAACTCGTAAGATCTGGGATGTTCGCCTCATCTTCTTCCAATTCCGTAGATGGCACAGTTCAGCATCTTTTCCTCCCTCCAGTCGATCAATCAGTTCTCCTTGCTGGTCCTGATGGGAGGATTGGGCGGTACCCTGGGCCCCTCGGATCTTCACTCCCGGTCCCCACGTCGCCTTCCGTGGTCAGTCTCCATGGTTTCATCTCTCCTAGGATGATAAAGCAAAAGCGGCAATACCTATTCGTAGACATTTCTCCACCACTATTAATGGTGTGACGAACACATACATTTTATACATCCGGTTGCATTTTTCAGTCATGTTTTAAAACAAGATATAACATGAAACTTTTTTTTCAATCATAATATTTTAGAGACTATATGTGGGATATTTTAGGATGGGAACTGAAATAATCTGGAGCGGTCCCTTCTGGGTTTCCAGAGGATTCCTCCAGTTGTTGCAGAGTGTGCCTGGGATGGCAAGAATTTAGCTGATTAATATGGACCCACTTGTCTTCCCCTTCCACCAGACTACCTTTGGGGATGCGGATCTTATAGGCTACAGAGGAGATTTTGTCTATAATTTCAAACGGTCCCTTCCACCTAGGCAAACATTTTCGCTGTTTGGCCTGGTTCCTTTGGAAATTGTATAGATAGACCCGGTCTCCCACAGTATATTCCTTCCTGGTGGTCTTCAGGTCGTAGTGGGTTTTCATGCTATCAGCTGATCTTTCTAGATTCCGCTGAGCATAGGCAAAAGCATGCTGAAGGTGTTTCCTTAAATTCTCCACATACGCATGAGTTGTGGAGGCATTTATCAGTGTCTGCTCTTGGGTCCTGTAGAGCAAATTCTGGGGAAGCACCATCTTGCGTCCAGTCATCAACTCAAATGGTGACATTTTAGTTGCAGATGAAGGGGTAGATCTGATGGCCATTAGGACCAGAGGTAATCGGATATCCCAACTTGACCCAGAATCTGCCACAAACTTTTTTAAGATACTCACAATGGTTTGGTTGTATCTCTCTACTGCCCCAGAAGAAGCTGGCCTATTAGCAATATGTAGCTTCCTTTTGACCCCCAGTATCTCCCACATCTTTGTCATTACTTCACTGGTGAAGTGGCTACCCCTCTCTGACTCAATCCTTTGAGGTAGTCCAAAATCGGGAAAAGATGTGGTTAATAATAAGGGCCGGGAGTCATTCCACCCACTTGGTAAACAAGCATGTAACGGTCAACATGTACTTGTTTCATCTAGACGAGCGAATTACAGGGCCTACGAAGTCAATTTGTAAATCTGACCATGGCAGTGTCATTCCCCTCTTTTGGAGAGGCGCCAGGTGTGTGAGGGATGTTGGATGAAATTGTGCACACACAAGACACCCCTTCAAGTATTGGTTGAGGTCTTGGCCCATATGTGGCCAGTATGCAATCTCTCTTAAGATTTCAAGTGTTGTATGAAACCCCCTATGACCGGCGGTGGCCACATCATAGGCGTGACTTAACATCAGGCTTCGGAATGAGGTAGGAACCACCCACTGATCATGGCCAGCTTGGGATTTCCTTACCAACAAACCGTCTTGGATTCGGAACCTTTTTGGACATTTCATCAACACTCTTAGGTCCTCTTTCCCAATGTAATCTGTATCCGTCAGGGGAAAGTTCTCAGGGTCCTCAATGTGTTGGTAAAACTTACCAATTATTGGATCCCCCTTTTGAGCCGTAATTAAATCAGCATCAGGGGTCTCCTTACTCCATTGTGCAGTTGAAAGATCATTGTGAGCATTTGTCTGGGACCTAGTGATAGCAGTGACCTGGATTTCCCCCAACAGGGACTCTATTTCTATTAGATCCCCTTGGATGGCCCCGGTTTTGGCCAGCTAATCAGCTAAGTCATTTCCAGTTTTGTCTGGTCCCTCTACTTTGGCATGACCCTTGATCTTTTTCCAGTAGATGGTCATCCCATTCGATGTGACCAGATCATCAATATTTTGGATTAACTTCCCATGTTTCAGGGGTTTGTTATTAACACATAACATGCCTCTGGTTTTCCAATTAACCATGTGCTCCACGAACCCGTTCCGTACATAATCCGAATCTGTGATGATGACCAGTTCGTGGAGTTGATGTTGGACAGCAGTGAGGATGGATTGATGCACAGCCATCAATTCTGCCACCTGACTACTCCAGGGACCAATTTTGTATCCAGCGGAGGGTTCTGGGGACTCATTCACCCATGCATTCCCTACGCCGGCCACCAGTTCTTTCTGCCCGTTGTTGTCAACATGGTAAGAGCATCCATCCACATAGACAGTGGGCATTCCCTCACACTTGTCTTCTTCAAAGACTTTGTGGGGGGAATTAAGGTATGCCTCCATGTTGTCCTTGATTTTTAGACTTTCGTCCTCGAGACAGTTTTCTCTGGCACAATCATGCAAGTCAGCCAGACCTTGCGTGAGGGGACTCTTCTTGTTTTGGCCATATCTGACCTCCACAGGAAAGCCTTGCATTGACAGAATCCAGGAAGTAATTCGGGAATTACTCACATTTCCGGCCCGGCTTCTGTCACTTTGGAGATATTGCAGAGGCTGGTGTGGAGTCTCCACTATGATGTGGTCCCCCTGGATAAACGGGCGGTAATTCTTCAATGCCCACACCGTTGCCAGGAGTACCTTCTCACAATCGTTGAATTTTTCCTCCACAGAATTTAAAGTTTTGCTCGCATAGGAGATTACTTTATTGACCTCATCATGCTTTTGGTATAATACTGCCGTCAAGCACATATTAGAGAACCCTGTCTCCAGGTAGAACTCCTTGTTTCTGACAGGGTAAGCGAGGCAAGGCGCTTTTGAGAGGCTTCTCTTGAGTTGTCGTGATCTCTGCGTAGCCCTCAATGAACTTTCTGCTGTAATTAGTCAGTCCCAGGAGGCTCCTTAGTTCCAGCAGAGTTGTGGGATCCTTCAGTTTCTGGAGTGCTTCCACTTTCTTTTCTTGGGGACAGAGACCCTGAGGAGTAATCTCATGCCCCAAGAAATTAACACGGGTTCTACACCACTGTGTTTTCTGAAAGGAAAGTTTTGCTCCGGTGGCCCTCAACTGTGTCAGAACATAACAGATCTCGGCTATGTGTTCCTCCACAGATGAACTTTTGATGAGGACATCATCTTCATAAGCCAGGTTACCCCTCGCACCCAGGTCGGGCATGGCCTTATGTAGGAAAATGTTGAATTCATTGCCGGAGTTGAGGTATCCGAAGGGAGTCCGGGTCCATGTGTACTGCTGGCCTCCAAAGGTAAAAGCCAGTTTGTATTGGTCCTCCCTACTGACAGGCACGGTCCAGTATCCATTGGTCCGGTCTATTGCTGTGAATACCTGTGACCCCTGAATCTGGGCCAGCCCTTGGTCAATGTAGGGCAGAGGCCAACGGGAAGTATGGACCCGTTTGTTGAGCTCCCTAAGGTCGGCGCAGAGTCTCCACTGGCCGTTTGGCTTCAATATTCCCAGCACCGGATTATTGAAAGTGCTGTGGACTGGACGGATTATTCCCCGGGACTCAAGGTTCTTAATTATTTCAGTAAGGGACTCCATGGATGCGAGAGGCAAGCAATATTGCTTCACAAACACTGGAGTCATGCCCGGGTCCATGGGAATTGTTGTTGTGTGGATGTCGGTGCGACCACCGTCATATGAGTCTACTGCAAAGCGATCTTGGAAATCCAAGAAAACTTGTTTCAACTTTTGCTTCTGTTCAAGAGTCAAGCAGGCATCAGCTAGGTTGACTCTCTCTTCCACCATCTGCCTGAAGCCTGGAAAGACTTCTGGTTTAGCTATCTCAGTGGCCTCCTCCAGCTGGGTGGAGAAGTCCCTGGTCAGAGTGCTGATTTGGACTGGAGGCTTCAGGTGGGAAAGGCAGCCCTCATGGACCTGGAAAATCACCTCATCCCTCCTGAAGTCACAAGCCACATCTTCCTTACCATAAGGGCAAGAAGTGTACACCAGGAAGTTCCCCCCCATGCCGTGTGAAAGTCCTGTCTGGTGTTGTATTGTCCTCACTGTCACTGTCAAAACAGTCCTTGGGGATTGGTCCTAACAGTTCATTTCCTAAATCAATGGAGAAATGTCGGTCATCAACCGCCATTCCAATGATGGTGCCTGCGGCTAGAGTAATACTCTTTAAGTCGCTGTTATCCACCTCTATTGGAATGGTGTCATGTTCTATGTTGACTAATGGTGTTGGGTTTACCCCTAACCCTTGCTGTTGGAGAGAAGCATTTAGATGAATGTAAGCATCAGGGTTTTTCAATTTTTGTCCTCTTTTAACTTTCACTTCCAGGGAGAATTGTCGGGTCCTTTCTGGGATGGTGACTTCCTCTTTAAGCTGAATTTCAACTGCATAAGGTAGCAATTAAGCTGACCTAAATGCTTTTTCTTGATCATCAAAGCCCATGGGATTATCCGCTAATCGGGACCAAGCTTTGAAGTTTATTAGGTCCAAACTAATGGCGAAGCGATTGAGAATGTCACTGCCTAAGTAAAAGGCAGCAGTGACGTCTCGCACGACCCAACAATTATGGACTATGCTCTTGTTGCCAATAGAGATTTTGAGCATACACCTGCTTGGCAGGAGATGTTTGGAATTGGGTGTTTCCAGATCCATTTCCCATTTGTCTATCAGTTTGAATGTGGGAATGGCTGGATCTTTTGGGAGTTGGCGGAACATGGCTTCGCTGATGAAGCTCTTACCGTTGTTCACACACACTCAAGCGAGAACAGAGTCCTTCCCATCATTTAACTGAACAGGGATGAATAACTGCTCTCCAATCTGCTGAATATCAGCCAGGCTCTGAGCTGATTTCACATCTTTCTGGACTATAGGAGTGGGAGTGTCTGATTGTGGATTGGTAACGAATTTCAGAGTATTTCCTTCCAGTGTGGAATACCACCTTAAACTGGAAGGAAGGTTGATTTTCAGAAATAGAGAGGACCCCCCCATCACCAGTCTGTTGTCCTACTGCTATTACTGTCACGCCTGGAATTTGGTTGTTCTGAAAGTGAATTTCTACTTGGTCAGATTTTTTCTCAACCATGTGGCAGGTGCCATTTAAACTAACATGGTTGACACCCTGTTTTCATTTTATTGGTAGGCTAGTCTGGGTCCAGAGGACCTTGTTTACGCAATCTATTAGGGGTGACAACCTTCTCAGGAGGACATTCCCTAGTAAACAAGGGGTGCCCTCTGGAGTCACTACTATGACCGGGTGTTTCACCTTATGTTGCCCAATTTTAATGTCCAAATCTGCGGACCCCTCGACGGGAATTTCCTTCCCGTCAAAGTTCTGCAGTTGTCCAGGAAGAGAGGTGAGAGGAATACAGTAATTCTCCCCCCTTCCTGCATTTAGTTCATCAACGGTCCTTTTGGACAGAAGGGTAGCTTGGGATCCAGTGTCCACCAGTGCCAAGATTGTACCCTGCCCCTGTACTTGTACCGGGGCATAGTATCTTCCCTCCTTCTCCTCAAGGGGGCACAGATAATGCACATTTTTGGACAACTGGTGGGCTAATTTTCTGGTTTTGGACATGGCGAGAGAAGAGATTTGGGCAGAATTCTGTGGAGAGCCTGGGGAATCTGAAAGAAAAAGTTGGCAACTGGAAATGGTTTCGGGTTCTGGGCCCCCCCCCCCTTTTGGAGGCAGTCATCAGGATAGGTTTGACCCATGAGATTTTGGTATTGTTGGTTCTGGGATAGAATGATGGGCGGCGACAGCTCAATCCCCACATCTACCCAGTCTGTTGATTCGGTTTTAGGTTCCCCTGGTTCCGGTTCTGGGCCGCCCCTGCCTTTTGGGAGGCAGTCATCAGGATGGGTTTGAATCAGGGTTTTTTGGTATTGTTGGTTCTCGGATAGGATGATGGGCGGCGACAGCTCAATCCCCACATCTACCCAGTCTGGATTGGAATCTCTTGGGACCCATTTTTCCTTGGGAGGAGTTCCCCCATCTCTGAAGGAGAAGATCCTTTTCCCAGGATCTTCTGAGGATCCCTCTCCCTCAAATTTGAAGTCCTGTACCTCCTCCACAAAGTGGGTCTTTTTGGGTCCTTTGTTTCTCCTACCCCCCCTCTGCTCCTTGGGAGGCAGGCTTTCAGGGGCAGGAGATTTTGTTTCCGGTTCCTGGTTTTCCAGGGGCTGTTTACAAGTTGGGAAGGAAGCTTCCTCCTAGGCTTTACACCCCTCTTCCCCTTCTGCCTCCTCCCTGGGAACCGGTGGGTTATCGGGGTGCTGCCCTCGTCATTGTTCTGGAGCACCAGGTCCAGAGTTTGGGGCATTCTGCGGTGGCATGCTCATCTGAGGGTTCTGTTGAGCCCTCAGTATGTGACCCAGATCCCGTGCCATATTTTGGACCTGGCGCTCAAGTTGGGAAACCCGCTCAGGTTGATACAGGGTTCTGTTTTCTCCCCTTGGCTGATCCCAGGGAAGGGTAGCTATCCCTTCTCTGGTAATATGCCGGGTTGGGAAGATTTGGGTACCCCTCCACCCTTGGCCTCCCCTCTCCCGGATTAGGTTGTCTGGGCTCAGGGAATTGGGGAAAGAAGGATGGATGGTTTTGGGGCTGGAAACCTTGTGGATACCTGGGAAAAAGTTCTGCCCAGTGTTTGGGGAATTTCTGACCTCCTGTGGGAAGTTAGGAGGGAAGTTCCCTGGGTCAGGTGCTTGGCTGGATCCCCCCCTTGGGCTGGAGGAGTCCACACACAACCCAGGATTGGTCGGTGTCCCTTGTAGCGGAGACTTACATAGTCAGGGGAGCGGGGGACCACATTTGTGGGACTACCTCCTCGACTCCCTGTCTTTGACTGGCCCGAGAGCCTTCTGGGCTGTGAATTATTTGGTGCAGGCAGGTTTTTAGGCCCCCCATCTCCAAATCTAAAACGGGGGCAACCTTTACCTCTGCCACCTTGGCAGCAGCAGGGGTGCTGTTGGTTTTGGGGGTTTTCTGTGCATTACTTTTATTTTTATGGGCTTCTGCACCTCATAGATCCGGGTGGCTTGCTGAATGAACCAGTCTAAAGATCTTTTCTTGTGAAAATCTCTCACGAGCTGGGTCATTATGTACTTGGGAAGAGCATGGAAAAATGTATTGATGAATTCTCTGCTGTCCGTGCCCACCCTTCTGGTGGTCTGCGCAAAGGCACGCTTCAATTCTTGCACAAATTCTTGTGGGGCCTGATCCTCCCCACATTGCAAATTATAGGCTGCCTTGCAAGCCTCTTGGGGATTTCTATGTACAGAAAAATGTTTCAAGATGGCCGCCCTATATGTGGACCATCTTGAATGGTTTTGGTCCTCCAGCCCCGCAAAGAAACTAGAGTATTCAGGGGAGAATGTCCATTTGATGTACTGGATGCAGCTACTGCTGTCCTTCAAATGGAAAGTCTCCATCATTTGCTCATAGAGCTCCAAGTGTTCCCAAACAGAATACTTGGCGTTCTTATGATAAGGCGTGATGACACTCCTGATTGCCTTAATATGTTTTAAGGGGTCCTTAAGCAAGGCCCTTTTCACCTTATTGGCCTTTTTGGTTCGGGTAACCCTGGTCCATTCATCCTCTGATTCAGAAGCACTGCTCCCAGAGGTGCCCGTCTGATCTTCCAGGTTTTCCTGGATTCTGCGAGCCTGGGAATAGCTGGCAGAATGTGGGGACCTGGTCTCCTGTGTCCTGTGGCACGCTCAGAGGAGTCTTCAGATCCCTCCTTGCTACCAGGATTTAATGGGTACCCCCACTGACCTAACTGGGCAGAGGTTTTCAGGATGCCCTTAGTGGGCCTACTCTCCTGGGGTTCCCCACTAAATTGCACTGTACTTAGGTGCCCATACCCGGATGCCCGCCCATCCATTCCTGGGTGGTACTGGCTTGGATAGTAATCTGCCATCTCTATGGCCCTGTGCGCCAGGAGACATGGGGGTGGCAGAGTCCAGGGACTGGGAGAGATGAAGGCCTCTGGTACTAGGGCTCCTGAGGTTATGCTCAGGCGTTTCCCTTTCCCAGCGAACCTCATCTCTATCAGCCCCTTCTCCCTGTTGCAATGCAAGAGCCTGCACTTTCAGTTCCTCAGTTAAGGCCTTACTAGACTCTATCAGTATCTCCTGCATGGCTACCTGTTGCTGGAGCCTATCATTGTGCTGGCAGAGAGCCTCATTCTCTCTCTGTGCCTCCTGATTGGTCCTGGAGTACTGGGCCAGTCTTTGCTGCAGGAGGGTTACCCCCTGAGTCCCATCTCTACTGGCCTGCTCCTTTCTTGCCAGAGCCTCTTCCACCTTCCTGGTGTGCTCTAACAGGTTCTGATGCTCTTTTTGGAGGTCACCCAGCCCCTGGAGGGCCAAGTGATTTTCTTCAGTTTTTCTTTTTAAATGGCAGACTTCCTGGCCTAAGGTGTCCCTTTCCTGACTAAGAGTCTGCATCTGTGCCGCCAGGTCGTCCCTTTGCCTTTGAAGGGCACCAGCTTTCTGGCGCTCCTGATCAAACTCTGCCTGGGTATCCAGGTCTTTCAGGATCAGTTCATTGCTCTCTGCCTTTTCCCTATCTAGGTGGCTTTGCAGGGTGACTACCTGCTCAGCACATGCCCTATTGAAATCTAATTGTTGCTCCAGCTTTTTCTGGCTCTGCAGTAGGGAGTCCAAACCTTCTTGGTACTCCTTCTGCAAGGCCAGAAATCTGGTATCCTGGTCAGACTTTTCCTGTTGCAGGATAAACATGTCCTCTTTGATTTTAATGAGATACTGTCTGCTCTCATTTTCTGACTCCTGGCTTCTGTGCATCCTCTGCTCAGAAGAGACCAGGTCGGATTGGGCCTTCTCTAACGCGATCTGTTGCCTATTTGCCAGATCTTGGCCTTCAGCACATTTGTCCTGCATGGCTCCCATGTATAGATACAAATATGCCGCTATCCTAACCATCTTGTCGTGTTCATATTTAGCTTTAGGAGCCATGTATAGTTCACTCAGGGCCACATGTAAGGGACCCTGATCTCTCCAGATATCTAACCCAGTTGCAGTGACCTGTTGCGTGATTGCCTGCAACCACGCATCCTGGCCCTGCTCAATCCATTCACCTCTCACAAATAGCTTATGTAGGAAGTGCTCTCTGGCTATTTTGATGTCTACCAGTGTCGTCATTCTGGAATTTGAGTTCCTTCCTGACTTACAGAAGTTTGTATTTTATTTTGCAAAACAGACCGTTTCCTTAGAGCGTTCCTTTGAGGGGTGCTTTCACAGTGTAAAACAGCGTGGTGATCTAACCGGATATGTGTATCCGGTCAGTTGACACACTGTATTAAGCTGCACAAGTGGTAAACCTAATCCAGAATGTCCCAGCTACGAGCCCCCACTTTGTAAGCAGATTCAATTCAACACTACAACTAAGTCAATGCCTAGTCTTGGATGCTGAGGGAAACCCTTATTGATATATTTTTATGTCCAGTTCGTTTACTCTGGATGACAACACTTATATAACACCCCTCTCTTAGAATCCAACTGACCCCGCTGAGCCAAGAAGTAGGTTTGATTTGCAAATTTAAAAGGTTTATTTGAAAATTAAACAATATATATCTATCACACTTTTATAGTAAATTAATATTTGATAGCACACTTGGAAGGATGATAGTGATCAACAATCGATAATGTTACAGTGGTACACTCTTTTTGATGGCTTAGAAGTGATATAGAGAGGATGAAGTAGCTGAGAATGCTTTTATGGCTTCAAGGACAATGCAATGATGAATGAAAATGCAGTACAGAAAATAAACTTGAGATGACTTCAACAAAAGACAATGTAATCACTTTTCTTTGACAATTCACCCTCCTCCCCTCTATGCAAGGTAAAGAGATGGGCACAGTTTTCAGGAATGCAATCAAATATAATTCAGTTCCCCCCCTAGCAAGCTTAGAGGAAAACAGGTAGGAGTTTTAAACACAGGCAGGATACTTTGATGTGGTTGCAATTAAGTACAAAATATGCTAAAAGGCTTTTAATTCCCTATAGGAGGTTCAGGGTGAGTGAGAGATACTTAAATTAATTCAGGATCACTTTAGCAATGCTCTATGAATGATTGTCAGGTTACAAATGAATTTTAGCAAAGGAAAGCAAGGACAAATATTTTTACACGTGGCTGAAATGAAGCAAAATGTCAAATTGCGGCAAATTTAGTTGCGTGCGTCGAGCGTAATTACGGAGGCACTATAAGGAGTAGGAAGACGGTTCCGGAGATACGGCCGATTTAGTAAAGGTCGTTTTTCGGATTTGAAATTTTAAAGCTCAGAATGACAGATGACAGTTTTCAGTTTTAAAAATTACAGAATGACACAATTTTAGGAGGCAGTTCTAATAGGCTAAAATAGTTTGGATTAGATTATTTTAAACTAAGAGATTGGTTTTGGCACAGTGCTAGCTGGGTACTCACACTAGATTTTGGACAGGAATGCGACTTTGTCACTGATCGGGTCAGGATTGGCTGGACTTCTGCTAGCAGTTCTTCACAGCGATCTGGTCTCTGGTTCTCTCTGGTTCCGGATACAGCACTGCTTTCTGGATACTGCTACAGGTTCTTGCAAACGTTCTGGGCAAAGAATTCAAACAGCTCGCCCGGCTGTTGAATAGTTTGGTTGGTTTTGAGGCCTGCTGAAGAGGATTCAGCTTGTGGATTCAGGCCTCTCTGCTACAAATTCTGGAGTTAATTTCTGGTCTCTGGAGATTGATGGATTTGAAGTCTGATCTCTGAAGATTGATGAATTTGAAGTCTGGATCTCTGGATGTGAAGTCTGAAGTCTCCTGGCAAAGCGTCCCGCAAGAAAGTGGAAAGTGAATCTCCCTACCTGGGTTCCAGTGTTCCTTTTATGTGTTTTGAAAATGGGTGTGTGCCTGGGCCTAGCTAAGCCTGCCCCTCTCACTTATCATTGTCCAAGCTTTCCTCTCTCCGTTGATTGGGGGAAAGAAATGGAGTGTCAGAGTGATGCTGTAGGTTTTATGGTCAGAGGAACCTCCCCTTGTCAAATTGCACACAAATCTATTTCTGACCCAAATACATATTTATCTATGTACCATTTTTCTAATGTTATAGGTCCAGTTTTATTTTCTGTAGCACCAAACCATCCGATCCCTGTCTTTGTACGATGTTGTGTCCACTTATGACAGAATTCTCCCCTTTTCATCCAAATAACGACCTCTAAACCTTTCCAGATTTTACACAAATGTGCCCCAGGGATATGGGTTTCAGATGATAAAGTGTCAGATTTTTAACATGTATACATTTGGAGTAACAACCTTTTTTTCCGCTACTATCCCCAAGAACATACCACAGGGTCCTAACACCTCTTAAAATGTGCACAGAAAAATCACAAGAATAATGATGTTATTTATATAATTTTGACAAGTCCGCACTGTGAATTATCCATCTTTTTAAAATCATGCTCTGGCCCCAAAGGGGTGTGGTTTGCCAAAGCACATGGTGGAATTTCTGGTTTATCCATTTCCCTCAAGCTCAGCTTGCTCTCACAGGCTCTGCCCCTCCCAGTTTCTTCCAAGAGGAAGCCACTTTACGGCCCCCAATATAACATTTGCCTGAGCCAGTGACAGTGCTTTGTTTAGTTTCCTGTAGTCCCCAGGTGGCACTCCCCTAATTCAATCAGAGAGGTGTCATCTCCTTTTGGCAGGGGCAGCAGAATGCAGCCAGGCCTGGGAAGAGTGGCTGAGCAGGTTTCACTCCTGTCGGGGGTAGTTGCCGGGCAGAATTCACTCTCTTCAGCCAGGCTTCAGCTAAATGTCCCTTTAGTTCCCAGTTTTCTGCATTCAAATCCAACTTACAATTTTTGCACATGCAGCTAGAATGCTGATTCTAAGTTCAAAACTATGACATTTAAACAATTGCAACCTATGTGACACTCACAAGTAGGTCACTCATTTATTCTAAACATTTCGATTTTAGTGGCTTTAAACCCAAATTCACTTAAGCTGCTGACATCCCCAGCTATTTTTTATATATACATTAAATAATTACTTCCTTCAAGTCATTTCAGAATATAGTTTTACATTGTATCCACCTCTTAGCAAGTCTTTCCTTGGCCTGGTTTGGGTTCATTTGTTCAGTTTTACACAAAAGTCTGGTGGTTTTAAAACGCCGGCTTTCTGATAGTGGTGAGAACCAGTACTGCATCCATTTTTGACATTAAGAAAATGAATTCTGGGTTGCTTTTGGCAATCAGCATTGCCATTCCCAATGGTTTCAGGCTACTGTGTGTGTAGCCCAATGGTGGTTTTAGGCAGTGCCCTCCTGTGCTCACAAAATAGGCAAACATGGATGGCAGCCTATTCTTCATGTTTTCCCTGTGCACTCTCTGGGGAGTTCTGGCCATCATGATGTTTTCAATGCCAGTAATGCACAGTTTTATGGTAGGGCTTGGAAGCATGGGTAAAAACATCCTTAAGGTCTGTACCAGTGGTTTCGGCTTTTCCCTTTGCGACCAGGTCAGTGCACCTATACATGTGATATACCGCTTTCATCGACTCACCTGAGGGGAACGTGGGAAGGTAGGACATGTGGTGTTCATGCGTGTTTCGGTGGATTCCTGGTGGCAAATGTCTCAAAATTGTGCTTTTCCCCCCTATAATTTTGGAATTTGCAAGGCATTCTGGGTAATAAAGTGTAGTGCGAGACACACAAGTGAGACCTCTTTGGATTCCCACGGGTGTCTTCCTTTCAGAAATGCATGGGGTTTCCTGTTTTCCTTGGTGGCTTTAATACCCCAGGCCCAAATCTGTGGGTTGTCCAGAAGGCCAAAAACACTATAAATATTGTCTCACTAGGGAATTTGGTGAACCAGTGGTTTAACCTTTTCCCTTTGCACCCAGGTCAGTGCACCCACACATTTGAGCTACCATTTTCATCAGGATGCCTGTGGGAATGTGTTGGAATGTAGAACATGTGTTGTTGCGCATGTTTTTTGATGGATTCCTCGTTGCAGATACTGAAAAAATGTCCCTACATTTTGTACTTTGCAGGGCATTCTGGGTAACACATTGTGAGTACATTAGTTTAGGCCGTCAGCATAAAAACACTGTGTAAAAGTTCTTGGTTTTTTACTCGTGGTTTTGCTTGTTTTGTGAAACCTTACAAAAAATGTATGATTACCTAACTAGAATAGTCGGGAAATGTAGCGGTGAATTACTTTTCTCAATAGTCATGGAAGCCATTACCTTACTAGTGGAAACATGTCCAGAACATACTGTTTTTTTCTGTCACTTTTCAAATTTTTTGCAAAACTATTGTAATTATGGGTACATAGTTGCTGTCTGACCTGCGCAAATGACCCATTCCTGAACTTGGAATTTTATTTACTTTTCGAAATGTCTGTCTTTCTGTGTTATCATTGACCTTTTCTACCCTCCTCTTCCATTGTGTGCAAGCATGTCCTATTCAATAAAAAGGTGAAAATCGCCTACCTCGCACAAAACTGAAGGTACACTTATGAAGAAAAAAAACCTTTCCATTCAACCTGTTCTTGAAAACTTGGAAAGGGTGAATTCAGAACTGCAACCCTTGTGTTCCTATCTTTACAAGAATAAAAACGCAGCATTCTTTGTACATCATTTCATTGGCATTTTCTGAAAAAACACAAAATGTTGGCACTTTTTTGTTATTTTCTCATTCCCCCTAGAGCAAACCACGAAACTCGTTATGGCCGCCTACATGTGGGAAGAAAAGGGGGAACATTTGTCCAGGATGTCTCTTGTAGCAAAAACGTTATAAGGGATTGAATGATGGCAAAATGCCAAAAAAAGGGCTTGGATCTGTGAACGAAAACTTTCAGCAGTTAAGGGGTTAAGTCACATGTTTGCTGCCAAGCCACCTTCCGAGTTGGACACAGGTGGTGACGATTAGATACACACAACCAATTATACCACAATCAGATAAAAAGTCCTCTCTAGAATAGCATTAACAACATCCAATACATCAAATACATCTAAAAGTGTAAGAAGAAGAATCTGGAACAAAGAGTTCAAAACCTAACAGTTACATTAAAATATATACATGCTGGTACAAATTCCTGTCCATCGCCTATGGATGATCAGGTGATCTTTGCAGGCTAACACGCTAACAGCAGAAGAACTCACAAAGTTCACTGATGACTCAGATTAGTTGGATAAGAAAAGCTCTAGGGGAACGCCTGACAGCTCAAGGTGAGACCATAGTCTGACTCACCCAACTCCTGCTAAATCGACACTCTCAACTCAGACTCTGACCGAAAGTGGATTGCTGGCAAGAGCACAATAGTTACCTAAGTGTGTCCAAATATCCACTACCATCCACTAGAATCCACTTGAATCCTCTACAACTGAGTTCACAACTTTATGCTGTATGAAGTTTTGGATATTTGCCAGCAGTCAGCAACCTTATACAAAACTCCCGCTCACAGGAAGGTTCAGCTCCCAGGAACCACTTTCAAAGTATTCAAAGTCAAGGGGAAGCACAGAGATGGAGACGCCTGCATCAAACTTCAATACACACTATGCCACACTGGTACCCTGGGCCTGCACCCTGTCTCTCCAAGCTCTCCAAGCTGGCCATGCCCAGCACAGCAAAGGGTGCCAGCAGACAGCGCCATGCAGGGCGAAACCCTCTCCTTTCTATACCTGCATGCTTTTCCATATGGCAAAGTTCAAGAAAGCCTGCAGTAATCACTCGAGCAAACCAGTTCAGCCTCTTGCTGCTCTTGCTATGATAAATGATGTGATATTTTATTTGCATCGAGCTCATACACAAGTGTTTCAGAGCGTAACGAGGCAAGGGAGGGGAACAAGGGAGAACAAAACAACACTCTTACTAGGCCCAGTGACATTGAGACCGCGCATGTGCAGGGGAGAAGGGGAGGGGAAAGTGGAAGGGGGAAGGGAAAAGTGGAAAGTGCTGAGCAAGTATAAAAAATACAAGAAGTGGTAGTGCAGCCAGCAAGTGGCAAGTGCTAGGTTTAATGCACAGACAGGGGGTGCCTGATTAGTGCAGAACAAAGGGGGCACTGTAGGGTTACAGACACAGATACAGATCCAAGTGCAAGGGTTGCCAGGAGGCAGTCCATGTGCGTGGCAGGGAGGGCAAGTACATGGGCCCGAAATCAGAGGGTAACCAGGTGCACGATGCCGAAGCAGAACAGATCAGCAGGGGAGAGGAGGAGAGAAGGCAGAAGCAAAGAGGAAGGTCTTGAGGTGCTTCCGGAACCAGAGATGGTTCTCCTCAAGTTTCAAAGTGGCAGGGAGGCTGTTCCAGAGGGAGGCTCCGGCCGAAGACAGAGATCTACCCCCAGCTTTTTCTTTGAGAAACAACTAACCCTGGGGGAGTTGGAGGTGGAGGAGTGAAGAGCTCGAGAGTGCAGGTATTTACGGAGGGAGAGTTGAAGGAATTTTGGACCCAGGCCCCAGACAGCCTTGTGGACAATGCAGGGTCTTGAATTTAATTCTTGCAGCCTCTCGGAGCAATTGAAAAGATTTCAGGGCTGGAGAGATACAATCCCAGGGCTTGAGGCCAAGGACAAGTCTTGCAGTCCTGTTCTGGATGAGTTGCAAAGGGCAGAGAGTAGAAGAAGGTAGATTTAGAAAGAGGCTGTTGCGGTATTTTATTGCCCAAAAACATTGAGGCGCTTGTTTCAAGAAGGTGTACGTAAGCAAAATTATATAGGAGGCAGTGGTTACTTGGTTACAGCATATTAGCAGGTTACACAGTACAGTTGGGTTGACCACGTTAGGTAACAGTATTGTACAGGGTAGCGCTAACTTGGGAGTTGAACAAAGCAGTTTAGACAAATAGCCTTGTTTTGATAGCTTTGCGGAACAATAAGTGGGAGTCAATTTCCCTAATGTGCGATGGTAGGGCATTCTAGTGGGCAGCTGCGATGGCTGGGAAGCTGGAGCCACCTGCACGATTCTGCGTGTTATGGGTTTGGTGATCATGTTGGTATAGGCAAGTCTGGATGGCCTTGCGAAGGTGGGCATGGCTACACGCTGAGCCAAGTGTGGGGGGGCAGATCATGGAGGCATTTGTGTGTGAGGGAAAGGATTTTGAAGATGATTCTTTGTTTTACAGGAAGCCAGTGGACTTGTCTCCTAAGGTCTGAGATGTGGTCCTTTCTGGGGAATCCTGTAGCAGCCCTGAGGGAATTGTTCTGGACAAGTTGTAGTTTAGCAATGTTTTTACCTGAGGTCCCTCCGTGGAGAGCATTGCAGTAGTCAAGCCTCGAGACGATAATGGCCCTAGCAATGGTGAGGCAATTCTGATTAGTTAGGTAAGATCTTGCTGCGTTGAGCAGTTTAGCGTAGTAGCCGGATGATGAGGCGATGGCGTTGACCTGCCTGTTCATTGTGAGATTGGAGTCTAAGTAGACTCCCAGGGTTTTAACTGTATGGGACACCGCTATGGGTATATTGTTGATGGTGAATGAGCATTATTTCTTGTCAAGGTTACCCAAGATGGTGGGTGAGCCGATCAGCAGAAGCTCAGTATTGTCACTGTAGAGACAGAGCCAGTTTTCTGCCATCCATGCTTGGATGGTGCTATAGATGGAGTTAATGGTAGTCTTGTCTGCTTCGTAGTCGCCCGTGAGTGGAATGAGCACCTGGGTGTCATCAGCTTAATTAGTGTATGAGATGCCCAGGGAGTCAAGAAGGTTGAAGAGGGGACTCGTGAAGAGGTTATAGAGTGTGGGCGCGATGCAGGATCCCTGCGGCACTCCACAATTGATATCACTTGGTGAGGCACATGCTGAGTCGGAGAAATCTTTCATGGCTCTTTCCTGTAGAAAGGAGGTGATCCATTCACACGCTTTGGGAGAGAAGTTGGCTGCAATGGAGAGGTGATTGCATAGGGTATTATGGTTCACAAGGTCAAATGCGGCCGATAGGTAGTCCAACTTAGAGAGAACCAGGGCTCAGGAGAAAGTGAGCTACTGGGGGAAGGAGTGGAAAGGCAAAATACATATGAGGAGGTGCAGTTGGAAGTTTGACTTTTTAGAGACATCAGAGATATGGGCAGAAAAGAAAGCGCTGAGTCGAAGATGACCCCAAGGGTTTTAGCCTTGCAGGGAGGGGTAGGAGGGGGGCCAAGGGAGGCCAGCCAGAGAGTGACAAGAAAGGATGGTGGGGTTGTGCCAATGAGGAGAATCTCCATCTTGGTGGCATTAAGGCAGAGATCGTTGGCGGCACACCAGTCCTGAATAGCAGACAGACAATCTGAGATGAGAGAAGAAGAAGAGGTGGTCGAGGGAAGCCTTACATTGAGTTGAGTGTCATCCTCATAGCACTGAAAATTGGAGCAGAGAGCGGCAATGAAGATGGGCGTGAGTTGCCAGGTATTGGTTGAAAAGCCAGGGTGAGGGGTTAGATCCATGTGGATCACCACATGTAGCGAGAGAGATAGAGGAAAGGAAGGACCAAAGTTGGACTTGGATGTTCAATCTGAGAGAAAAGAAGTCAGCCAATACAGCACATGATTGGTGATACCCAGATTTTCACTGAGATGGTTGAACAGGATGATTTGGTTGTCCCTGTCGAAGGCAGAAGAGAGATCTAGTAGGATGAGGACAGAAGGGATGTTAGAGTCAAGGTTGGAGAGCAGATCTTCACTGATGTTCAGGAGAGCAGTTTCCATGCTTCTGGCAGCTCCAAAGCCCAACTGATGGTTATGGAGACAACCAACAGAATCGGTGTGAAGGTTAAGCTGTGAGATGGCCAGCTTTTCCAGGAGTTTGCCCAGGAAAGGAATGATGGAGATCGGGCGATAGTTATCTGGGTAAGAAGGGTAATCTGTAGGTTTCTTGAGAAGAGGGTGCACAAGAGAGTGCTTCTGAGGGGAAGGGAAGGCCCCAGAGGTGAATGAGAGGTTGCAGAAATCATCCAGGTCAGGAGCGCAGGTGTCAATGTGGCCCTTGATGGTTTTGGAAGAACAGGGAAGAACTTGTCTAGAAACCTTGTCAGGGGAGAAAAGAGGAAAGGAAGAGAAAGAGGGTGGGGGCAGCTGCAGGAGCGCCAGAGTTAGCAGAAGGAGAAGGGGGAAGAGGGGGAGGGGATGAGAGGGTTCAGAGGATGTCCTGGGTGTTTTAGATGAAGTGAGAGGCAAGGGCCAAGCAGGGGCCTGGGAGGCAACAGGAGAGGTAGAGTGCAGCAAGGATGGCCAGCTCCTTGCAGATTTTGAAGAGTTTGGCTGAGTTGTTAGATGCCACAGAGACACATACTTCAATGTGGGCTCTTTTCTTAGAATGGACAAGGAGCCAGTATTGCCTTTGGAGCAGGCAGCAGGACACTTTGTCAGAGGATGAACAACAAGCCCCCCATTTCCTCTCAGCCACCCTGCACTTATGTTTAAGGGTAACTAGGTCCGAGTCGTACCAAGAATTGCACGTGACTTTGGGCTTCAAGTGGACCCTCATAACAGGGGGAAGGGCATCAAGAGTATCGGAGATGGAAGAGTAGAGCATGGAAAGGGCTGTGTCAGGTTGTGAGTTTACGGGAAGCCAGTGGACTTGTCTCCTAAGGTCTGAGATGTGGTCCTTTCTGGGGAATCCTGTAGCAGCCCTAAGGGAATTGTTCTGGACAAGTTGTAGTTTAGCAATGTTTTTACCTGAGGTCCCTCCGAGGAGAGCATTGCAGTAGTCAAGCCTCGAGCCAATAATAGCCCTAGCAATGGTGAGTCAATTCTGAGTAGTTAGGTAAGATCTTGCTGCGTTGAGCAGTTTAGCGTAGTAGCCGGATGATGAGGCGATGGCGTTGACCTGCCTGTTCATCGTGAGATTGGAGTCTAAATAGACTCCCAGGGTTTTAACTGTATGGGACACCGCTATGGGTATATTGTTGATGGTGAATGAGCATCATAAGCACACTTATGTTTAAGGGTAGCTAGGTCAGAGTCGTACCAAGAATTGCACGTGACTTTGGGCTTCAAGTGGACCCTCATGACAGGGGCAAGGGCAACAAGAGAATCGGAGATGGAAGAGTAAAGCATGGAAAGGGCTGTGTCAGCCAGAGGCGGAGGGGGGAGAGAAGGTGGTGGCGAAAGCCTCAACTGGCACACGCTTCATGGTCCGGATGTCCGAGAAGATAGGTGGCAGTTTTGGGCTTTGCTTGTCCTGGGGGGGTAGAGAGGGAGAGATGGGAAGAAAGGAGGGAGTGATCACTCCAGGAGAGAGGAGTGGTCAGAGGGATGGAGAGGGGCAGGTCAGTGGAGATCAAAACATCAAGCGTGTGCCCTGCAGAGTGAGTTAGGTCAGAGGGGAGAATAGAAAGGGAGAGAGAATCGCAGAGGTCACAAAAGAGTACAGAGGAGGAACAAGGAGCATCTAGATGGATATTGAGGTCACCAAGAAGGAGGAGTTAAGTAGATGAGGAAAGGAGGAAGGAGCTGATGTCCGCCCACTATGAGAGGAAAGAGGTGATCTGACCAGGAGGCCGATAGATAGTAGCCATGGTAAGAGAATGGCCAGGCAATAGAGAAAACCTGCAGACAAGGCATTAGAAAGAGTAGTAGGTCTGTGTGGGAATGATAGAGGTAGGAATCCACTCAGGGAAGATTAGGGTACACCCTCTTAAGACAGGTTGGATTTGGGTGAGGAGACGATCTTGTAGCCATCAAGGAGGAGAATGTCAAAGCTTGTGACAGAGCTAGCCATGAACCATGTCTCAGTGAGACCGAGGACATTGATGTTGAATTCTTCGAGGAGGCGGCAGATGTCAGAGGAGTGTTTGACGGCAGAGCGAGAGTTGAGAGTGGCAAGATGAAGAAGGTTGCCGGCCTTCAAGGACTTCCAGGGAGGGATGTCCTGTGGAGGTGAAGAAGGAGGCCGGTGTGGGGCAGTAGAGGAGGGAAAAGAGGGCAAGGTAGCCAAGGGGGGGGCAGAGGGGGGATGCAGGTAAGCCAGAGAGGCGACAGCAGGAGATGAAAGGAAACTGATGAGACGAGGGACGCATCTATCAAAGAGGAGATTGGCCTGAGGGCCTTCGACCATGATTGTGCCATTTAGGTAGTCATTAATGAAGACCTTGGAGGAGTCGAAGGGGGGCATGAGGGCTTCCCAGCTGGTGCCGCATTAATGGGAGAGGAGGAGAAAGGACAGAACACAGAGATCATATGAAGAGTCCATAGATCTGGTGAAGGAATGACAAAGAGGATGTTGGTGAGGTGCTGTCTGGAGGAAGCACAGTAGTAAGTGTCAGCTATAGGGAGACTAGGGTTAGAGGCCAAAATATCCTTTTTGAACTTCTTCCTACAAGACCTAGTGAGAAGGGAAGGATAGTCGATGGAGAAACTGTTAGAGAAGATAGGAGAAACAGAAAGCGCCATGGGTGTGATAGAGAGAGAGGGTGGGGAGCATGGGGGGCAGCTGGGCAGAGTATAACAAGTCGAATGGTGCAGCCACTGGGCCAGCAGGTTACAGGAAAAGCATGCAGTACAAGCAAGGGCACAGGAAATTTGCAAAACAAAGCTAGATTTGATTTAAAGCCAAATGCAAAAACACAGCTAGGTTTGATTTAAAGTTAAATGCAAAAACAAAGCTAGGTTTGATTTAAAGCTAAATGCAAAACACAGTTAGATTTGAACTACAGCTAAGTTCAGAATACTAGCAATGGGTGAAAACACAGTGAAATCAAGCCTGTAAGCATGGGAGACAAGCAGAGAAGGAAGTGAAGTCAAGAGAGGGTAGGAGTGTGTCCAGAAGGAGGGACCTAACCCATAGTTAAGGAGGTGTGAATGTCATGGAAGTCCAGATTCCTTTGAGGTTTAGTAGCAGCATCATGAGTGCACTTGTGCAGGGGTAAGGGAATTCCCAAGCAGGGTACCAGCAGCGGAAAGGGGGCAGACTGGGGCCTTCATTATGGGCCTTTGTAGTCTGGGCCGGCTCCTGCTCCTGGTTGACGTGATTGGCTTAAAAAGCCAAGTGCAACCAGTGGGAGGAGGAGCGGGATCTGCCCAAGGCAGGCAAGTTAAATGGAGAATGATGCAGCCATGTTGGAAGCCCAAGAAACAATAAGGCAATGCTGTGAGGTACCGAGATAAATGGCCCAAAGCGGGTCAGAATGAGCAACAGAACTTACAATGCTGATTAGATGGAGTCCTCGACATGCACATTTAAAAGGACAAATTTAAATGCAGAATCTTGTGAAAAGTTACGGCACCGACGTGTGCTTCCCAAATGAAACCAGGCTTACACCAGTAAGTTGCAAGCAGGGGCAGGCTACGCATTGTCGTTGATCAGCAGGAGAGTGAAAAAGAATCACTTTTGCTGCAACACTTACCAACTGATTACCTTTTGTGAGGAATCTCTTCACTATCATCTCCCATCTCCAGGAGCGGCAGGCAAACAGTGCTTGGTGGCGGCGGCTCAGCTCGGCACAAGAGCAACACACAAGCAGCAGCAACCCCCGCGGCCTCAGGTGGGTTGCTGTCTGTGGTCCGCAAACCCTCGACAACCTTCAACAGCCCCCAGCAGCACAGCAAGCTTCCCACTTCCTCCTTCAAAGTTAAAGGAAAGGACCTATCGAGTCCACGGCAAGCCACACTGTGTAAGCTGTAACTCACAGCAAACTCACAGCCGCTTCCGACGTGACACAGTTTAACAATGTGCATGCTGCAGGGAATGAGGAGACACCTGATTTGCACCTGCTCCTCGATCTCTGATTCACAAAGCCTAATACGTGGAGCCCCATTAAGAGGCTTGAGTGCAATTGCAATGCAGAAAGCTGTGCAACCAGGGCATCTCCTGACATACTCCTGGCATCTCCAAATTGGCTCCTGTTTTAGGCTGAGTCCATCCAGTATAAGGTAATAGGTGCAAACCAGGGATGCTTACGGGCATCTCCTTGTATGCTCCATTGCAAATCCCTGGGAATCTGAGCCAACGTACTGAAATACTGAATTGAAAAACATGCCTGGGTAATACACGAGCAATCTAGAAATTAAATGCTCTGCATTGAAAGGTTTTGGGAACTTTTACATCTGGCCATGTTTCAACCCGCCTTACAAGCAGATTGTGCACACTACATTTTTCTCCATGTTTTTTTTTCTTTTGTGAATCTGCCCCATAGTGCGCATCAAAACGACATGGATATTTATTTTAAATGAGGCAGTTGATAGTAAGACTTTTCAGTTGTTACACAGGACAGTTATTTCCGTAACACATACGTCGGGCAACATACTGCTATTTTTCAAGTCTTGCTTTTTTGAATGCTTGGTTGAAATGACAACGATGTAATTTAAATAAGCACCCGCTCCTCTGTTAAAAGGCTGACAGGTTTCCGACAAATAGGTTTAAAAACCGCTATCTCCCTAACCGCTTGGATGTCTGAGGCAAGCTTGATGTCATTTGGGCACCTAAGCCCTGAAAGTGACATAAGCTTGTCTTGGAATTTCAAGTGCTTACGCAGATAGTGTCTAAAGAGGGCAATCCAACACATCACATGCATTTTTAAAATATATTTCCATTACAATCACTTCTGCCTGTTGAGGATTTGGATCTGAAATGAAAACCCTCCCGTAAGTTTGCTTTCTTTCCTGTGTGTACATTCTTTGCATATCATATGTCATATTAACTATTCTGAAGGTGCATGCATAGCAAGTCTAAGTTGTTCGTCATATGGGACTTTTAGGAGATTGCATTTTTCAAATGTCGGCGAAGCCTCTTTGATCTACAGCCCTCAGAACACTTGACTTTTTCCCTCTGTTACTTTCCTCCTATTCAGCACCGCCTGTACCCCTTTTGGGTGCTTTTCACGTCACTGCCTTGCAGCCTCATATCTCCTTCCCTGCTTCCCCTCCTTGACGCTCTCACCTGCCTGCACACTGTGTTTCACTCGCCTACTTTGCGCCCGCCATTCTCTACTCGCGAAATAACTCAGCTCCATGCATCTTGATGTGCTTCATCTTTATGACTGCTACCGCTCTGGTAATGCCCTACTTCAATGAATGACCCCGAAATGAACAACTCGTTACTTATAACTCTTCTATCCTCTGGTGTGCTCCGAACTGTGCATCCACCTCCATGAGAGCCTTTGGCTCCCTCCCCCCCATCCTCCTCTTCTCGGCACCCATGGCACTCTCCGTCTTCCCTATCTTTTGTAACTGCTTCTCCATCTCCTATCCTCGCCCTCTCATGAACTCTGGAAGGAAGAAACTAAAAAAGGCATTCCTGAGCTCCAACCCTGGTCTGCCCATTGCAGACACCTACACCAATGTCCCCTCTAGACACACCATCACTGACATTCTCTTTGCTGTTCCTTCTTCTAACCTATGGGCCCCCCATATATTCTCTGTTCTCTCCCCTTTCTCCTCCTCTCCCATTATTGTCGGTACCAGATGGGAAATGTTCTTGGCGCACTTTGCATCTTTAAAATGCACCATTAATGTCTATCATAATGGCGCTATCATGGCCCTGAGCTCTCAGCCCAACCTCTGCCTTCTTGACAGGTGTCTTCCTTCTCTCTTCAACTTTCCTCCTTCTCCTTCTACCCCTCCTTGCCTTGCCCCTGATCCCTACAGTGGTGACCCCCCCACCCCAATACCCCTCTCTCCTGGTCTGACCACTCTCTTCTCTCTTCCCACCTTGACCTTCCCTGTCCCCTGACACTTCCACCTGCACTGCCAGTCTCCTTCACGGTCAATCATCCGATGAAGCGTGTGTCAGTCACTGCATTTGCCTCTTCCTTCTTCCCTTCTCCGCCCCCTTCATTATCCTCTCCCTCTGACTCTGTTCTTCCTAACCCCCATCTGTCTATTTCCAACACCCTGGACATCCTTGCTCCCATCAAGAGGATCCGCCTGAAGCATGCCCTCAAATGCAACTCTTGGTATGACTCCAACTTGGCCGTTTTGAAACGCAACTGCAAAGCTGCAGAGAGGAAGTGGCAGGAATCTAGATCGCCCTCTAACAAACTGGCCTGCAGCCTGCTCCATAGGCAATCCCATCTCTCTATCTACTCAAAGTAGAGGGCTCTTGCCCAAGCCCGCATCTCTGGAGCCACAAACAACGCGGCTGAGCTTTTTGAAATCTGCAAGGAACTTGCCGATCCTACCGCAGTCTCCTCCTCCCCTGCCCACTCCCATGCCCTCTGCTCTGCACTGGCCACCCACTTCTCCAAAACTTGAACATCTGTCCTCTATGCCTTCTGCTCCCCCCTCGACTCCCTCTTTCGCCTCCCTTGGTACCCCTCAACCTCCATACTCTCCTCTTATTCTGCCATTGCGCCAGACGGAGTTGTCAGCTCTATGAAAGGATACTCTAAACAGGTGCTTCCCTGTTCCTCCAGAACCTTCAAGGACAACATTGCCTCTCTCGCTCCAGCCCTGGCTGACCTCTGCAACCACTCATTTGCCACTGGCTCCTTCCCCCAACCCCTCAAGTACTCTCTTGTGCACTCTCTCCTCAAAAAGCTATCTGCTAACCGTTCTTTCCTGGCTAACTATCACCCTATTAGCCCTTTCTTGGGCAAACTCATGGAGAAGCTATTCATCCCCCCCAAATGAACCTCCACACTGAATTGTCCAGCTTCCTCCACGACCACCAGTTCGGTTTTAGGGCTGGCAGAGGCATGGAAGCTTCTCTCCTGAACATCCCTCTTTTCTGATCTTCCTCGATCTCTTCTGTCTTCGACACAGTCAACCACTCCATAAACCGTCTCCATGATAGCCAAGGCATCACAGACAGGGGATTGCCGTGGATTACCTCCTTCCTTTCAAACAGACCCTCCCAAGTACAATGGGATCCTTTACTCTCCTCACCACACTCTCTAACTGTGGCATCCCTCAGGGCTCCATTCTATCGCCATAGCTCTCCAACATCTACCTGGCCCCTCTGGCCTACCTGATCTCCACTTTCTCCCCTCATTTCCAGTGTTATGCAGATGATACACAGCTCTCCTTCAAGCTGCCATCCTCTACCTCCTCCTTCTTATCCCTCCTCCCTGACTGCCTGCCTGCTATTCAAGCAGGGCGCTCTGCCAAGATCTCTGCCTTAATGCCAGTAAGACCGAGAGCCTACTCATGGGGAGGTCTGCTTCTTGCTTCTCCTCTCTCTGGCCAGACTCTCTGGGTCCCATCCCCTCAACCATCCGTGAGGCATAAAACCTTGGGATCATGTTTGACTCTTCTCTCTCTTTCTCTCCACACATCACGGACCTTGCCAAGAAGTACAACTTTCAGCTCCACCTTCCGATTTTACCTTTCCTCACCATCACCCAGAAGCTCAGCTTCTCCAGAGCCCTGGTTCTCTCTAGGCTAGACTACTGCAACAACCTCTTCCTCAATCTACCTCTTTCATCTCTTCGCCCCCTCCAACTAATCCAGAATAGGACTGCAAGACTTATCCTTGGCCTCAAGCACAGGGAGCATATCTCTCCAGCCCTAAAAGGGGAAGGGGAAAGGGAAAGGTGAAAGAAAGTTCTTACCCCATCAAAGCCACTTTAGTTTGGAACAAGCTTCCAATAGACTTACGATGTGAAAGAAATCTAAGCACGTTCAAAAAAAGCCTTGAAAACGATCCCTTTTTCGTAAATTCACATCCCCAGGGCCTCCCTGCCTATCTATCTTGTTGTTTGCTCTGAAAGCTCTTCTCCGCACCCAGATGCTCACAGGCTTTGGTGCGTTAGAAATTGACAAATAAATAATAATAATAAAATATCCCCACTAGCTGCCAGTGACCGCAAGGATCAAATTCAAGACCCTCTGCATCATCCACAAGGTTGTCTGGGGCCTGGGACCTCTTTACATCCATCTTTCCCTCCCTTAATACTTCCCGGCCAGAGTCCTTTGGTCCTCTGTCCCTAAATCTCTGCAGGTCAAACGTTTCTCCAAGCAGAGAGTGGGAGGTAGATTTCTCTCCTCGGCTGGCTCCTCCCTCTGGAACGGCCTCCATTCCCCCCTCCGACTTGAGCCGGATCTTCTAAAGTTCTGGAAACTTCTCAAGACTTTCCTTTTTCTCCTCTTCCTTCCCGCTGCCCCCCCCATGCTAACTCTCCCCCCTGCCACTGCGACTGGGGACCAGTCCCGTCAGAGTCATATAGGGCCCAGACCAACCCTCGCCAGTCCCCCCTGCATTTTATGCCAGCACTTGCCCTTGGGCTCCCTTTCCCAGACTAGCCCTACTTGGTCCTCCCCGCCCACTGCACTCTTTCTCCCTCTCCCCTTTCTCCCCTGGCACTTGCCACTTTGGCCCACTGAGCACTTCCCTGACCCCTTCCCTGGGGGGATCCAACTCCTGCATTGCTCCCTCTACCCACCCCCCTGCAATTACCACCTTCTCAAGCATTTGCATGGTAGGATTGTCACAAGGCCACTATAACCATTTTTTGTTGGTCTATGTTCATGATTCCCTTGTCCCCGTGAGTCCCCCATCTTGTCTTGTGACGACTGGAAAGACTTGTAAATAGGCACCATACAAATGTCCAATAAAATAAAACAATTTTTAAAAGTGTGTCTCATTGGGAAAAGTAGACTGTATAGTTCATGGCTACTGAGTAGTGCAAAGAAGAAGTCACATAGCGTCTCAACTGTAATGGTGACTTGAACATAATTCCTTCTAAATACATTTCTGGAGTAATAAAGCCTCATAGACCCACCATCATGTTATGGCCCAAGGTGAAGCCTAGGGTCATAGGTTGAGGAAGGGTCACTATCCCACACGATAATGACCCCTCCCAAGATCTGTAGGCTATTTGCAGATGGTGGTTATAGCAATGTTTTTTTTTTTTGTTTTTTTTTTTTGATTGAACTTTTTATCACAGTTTTTACAAAGGGGTGTGAGCAAAAGAAAATGTTTCTTCATTTTATCCTAAACAAATGTTTCTTCGTTTGATCCTTTGTTGTCGTTGCTGCGGTTTGCTTTTCAAATTGTTGTCAGGTTGTTTCTTCTCTCGTCAAGTTTATGTTCTGAAAGAACTGTCCGACCGCAATTACTGTTTTGGTGTTTTCACCCGACATCAGAATGTTCCACCAGTAATCTTCTTCCATACACCATCTGTTTTTGAATAGGTGTCCCATATGGGTCATTCTTTTTGAGGCCAGTTCAGGACATGACAGCAAAAGATGCCTCAGAGTTTCCACTGTATCTGTTTTGTTACAGAATCTGCAAAGGTTGTTGGAGGCAGAACCTCTGATGAATAGAATTTCTTTGGTGTGTAAAAGGTTCAGCCTGGCCCTTACGTATGTATTTCTAATTTGCTTGCTAGGACCTTTTAGCAAGTAGCTCATAGGCTCGTTTTGTTTTTGATGGTTAACCGGTAGGTCCAAGGCCGATTTGTATTTCGCGGCGTCTTCTAGTGTTTTGATCCAGTCCATTTCCTTAAATTTTTTGGCAGTTTTGTTTGGATTATATTCCAATTCTTCCCATGAGCTTCCTATTTCGGCAAGTGTTTCCGTGTTTCTTTGCTCCCAAGTGGAAAGGATGGTGTTTGAGCCTTTGTTTAGCTCTTTGTTTAATAGCTTAAAGATCTTCTCAGAGGATAATCTGATTTTCCGATGCAGCATCAGAGTGTTTAAATTGACTCTTCCCTTTAGTGAAAGGACATTGATTTCTCAGCAAATCGACGCCATTGGTGTTGATTGTGGGAGCATCAGAAGTTTCCTCCAAAATAGGCCTTCTAGTTTTATCCAGATTCTCTCGGGTATCATAGGCATCGCCTCTGCCCCATAGGAAATAGCAGGCACTGCTTTTGTTGTGTAGAAATTAAGAGCTGGTTTCAAGGAGAATTTTCCAAATTTTTTGTCCATGAGTCGTGCTTGTGTCATCATGATTTTTGTTTTTGCGATCATGGATTCCTGCATGGGGATTTCAAAACAGTTTGAATTGATCGTGACTCCCAGGTATCTAAATGATTTTATTTTTTCCAGTCTCTCTCCTGCCAGAGACAATTTCGATTTTTCTTTTCATGTTGTTGTTTTTTCCAATGTCATTATTTTTGTTTTTGTTGAGTTTAGAATCAGGTCATTGGCTTGGAGGTATTCTGAGAGTGAGTTGAGTTTGCGTTGTAGACCTATGGCAGTTTGGTCCAGTAATAAAATGTCGTCAGCATAGAGTAGTCTGCCAACGTTCTCGTCTCCGATGTTCGGTGGAAATGTTCTGGCTGTGGGGTCCCAGTTTTGGTAGTCACCAATAAATGCAATGTACAGTGCGGGGGCCAGTGGGCACCCTTGCTTTACGCCTCTATGGGTGTTAATCTCCTCTGTGAGTTGGCCTATTCCATTTAATCTGACCCTCATGGGGGTTCCTGAATACAGCTTGATAATTGGGTTCAGGATTGATGGAGGACAGTTCCAGGTCCTCAGTTTCCTCCAGAGTCGGTCTCTGTTGACTGTGTCAAAAGCGTGAGAGAGATCTATGAAAGCCAGATGGATCTTTGGACGTCCCTCAAGAACTTTAGCTTTGAGTATACTTAATAGCATTATGTTGGCCATTGTTCCAATGTTTTTTACAAAGCCTGTTTGGAAATCGTCGTGAGCTTCAGAGGTGACTGCCCATATCTTGAATTTATCCAAAAGGAAGGCACCAAAAAGTTTCCCAATGGTGTCCAATAAGGCGATTGGTCGATAGTTTGATGGATTCCCTTTGTCGCCTTTCTTGAAAATTGGGACCACGTTTGCTGTTTTCCAAGATTTCGGGATAGAGCGGGTGTCGGCGCATTGTCGGAATATTCGGGCTATTAGGGCTCCCCATGATTCTGTGTTGTTTTTGAGGTCGGCATTGGAGATTCCATCCGGTCCGGGTGCCCGGGGAGTTGTTCAGTTTCCGGATTTTCCCACAGATTTCCGTTTCATCACATTCTATGTCCCATCGGTCTTTTTGGGCCCATGGAATTTCGTAAGTAATGCTGTTAGGTGGGGCAAACATATTCGAGAAGAAAGAGATCCATTGCGTCTCTCCAATTGAATTGGCTAAGGCGTCCTTGGAATTGTTTCCTTTTGGGTCGATCAGGGCCCAAAAAGCTTTGGGTTGCTTCCCACTTAGAGTCCTTAGCATGTTCTCCGAGTCCTCTTGGTATAGTATGGCAAAATGGGATTTCAGCCAATTTTTGTAAGACTTTTTTGCGAACAATGCTGCCTCAGCTGTTAGTTTTGAGGGGCGAGATTTTGCTTTACGTAAAGTTCTTCTCATTTCTCTTCTTTTTTCCACCAGTTGCTTATTGCTCATGTGTTTCGGATTCTTTGCAAATGCTTATAGTTTCCTTTGTTGTTGGTAGGGGATCAGTAGGGGATAATAATAAGATGTTAGTGACCCCGCTGGTACGCCAATTGTTCTTTCGTAATTCTTTGTGATTGCTCTTATTGCCTCGCTGGTGAGTCTTAGTCTTGTCCCTGCACCATTGATGACGATTGACGGAGTCATTTTCTTTCTTTTTTCCTCCGATTTTGGATCTGGAGCTGACCATCTGGCCGTCAGAAGGTTGTGGTCACTTTTTTTGGTTCTTATCACTTCGAATGCAGTTATCTTTGAGAGCAAATTTCTGGATATGTATATATGGTCCAAAAAAGCTTTGAGGGTTCCTTGTTCCCAGGTGGGGATGGGGTTAGGTGTGGGAGAAGTCAAGTAATGAAGATTATTAAGATCAAGTTCGTCTATGAATGTTTCCCAACACTTGCCTCTCTGATCCGATTCTCGGATTGTCGAAGGATCTTGAGTTACCGATCCAGGGTTTGGGTCGCCCTTTTTTGTGTTCTGGCCAATGTTAGCTAGGGTCAGGTTTAAGTCCCCGCATATTATGATGTGGTCGATGTCCATCGTGTTTAGACTGGACTCTATCATTTGACCAATGTTTGCCAGAAGAACTGCTTCTTTCAAAGCTTTTGGATTCCAATATATGTTTATCACTAAGTATGATATTGGTTTGTCCACGTTATCGCCTGCTGCGGTCTTCTGCCCGGAAACCAAGGAAGCCAGAATGAAAGCACTACTTAACAGTGTTTGTTTTAGTTGCAGGCCGCTACAGATTCTGACAGCTGTCAAGAGCCCTGAGCTAGGCCTGCCTGTTGTTCCTTGAGTTGCTGGTGAGAAATCAATTTCGAAGCCGTCAATTGTTGGTTTCTTGAGGAGCCACGTCTCCTGTAAGCAGAGAAGGTCGAATGTTCCCAATTTCACATCTGATTTGGATGTCAGATGGGTGAAGCCTCTTGTGTTCCACGAACCCATTATTAATCTACTAGGGGTCTGAGGTGGACTTCTGGGATCTTTGTTTTCTCCAGTCACGGTTGTTCGTGGCTATCTTCCTGTTTCTGTTGAGGGTCTTTCCGGGGTCCAGGCCCATCTAGTTTTTTCGTTGTCTCTGCGGGAGTGTCGCAAGTAGTTATGTAGTTCACTTGTCCTCCTTCTAGGGGGGTCCTGCTCAATTGTTAACTTCTGATTCGGCACGGGGCCCTTCAGGAAACGTTCTAGCTCCATGTTACTCAGTTTTTCCTTATGCCGAATCGTGGAGTTACTTGTGGGGCTTTTGTGCCATTGTTGAGTTTTGGTTGGTTTGTATGGTGAGTCCCGTCGGTCCTTGTGGCTGGAGGTTCTTTGCTCGTCCCTAGTAGGTTCCTTTCCATAATGGTTACCGATTGGCCTCCTTTCCTCAGAGTCCTGTGTTCTGGTTTTGGAATGAGTTTTACGAGGTCTGTAGTGTGGAACTCGGTGACGCAGGGAGGCGTCCGGATTGTCCTCAAATGATCTCCTTTCGTTTAGATCTTGAGCTCTGGATCCTGAGTGTTTTTTAAGGGGTGCGTAGTATGAAGCTCGAGATCTTGAAGAGGTATCTATCTTGTCAGAGGGAGCATGTTCTTTGCTTAGTATGTGATCTCTCACTTTTGATCCGGCTGGTGCTTGGCGAAAGTTCTCCTTATCGCTGCTTATTTCTTCCAGGTAGTAACCTAGGTCTCTAAGGGCTCTAGACTCGCCCTTGAGTTTACGTCTCGTGCTTGATGAAGATATATGGATATATACACTGTCTATGCAGTGGGGACCCGAAAATTCAATGACGTCAAGGTGGTCTGATGTTACTGATCTTAAAGACGGAACTTGATGGAGTAGGTCCATTATTACGGCTCTATTTAGCACCTGATTCGACTTTGATTTGTAACTGGGTTGCAAGAAGAAAGAACGGGTATCAGTTGTTCTCTTGAGTCTCGTTAGACGAGTACGTTTCCAATCTCTATCCAAGTGCTTCGGTGGCATCAAACAGTTCCGTTTTATTTTTTCAGGTGGTAGTCTCTCGGTTCTCTTTTTTGTTGCATGTGCACTCTGGATTTCCATCTGTTGGGAGTGTGAATTTTTTTCTGATTGTTGAATTCATCCTGTTTTTTGGTGCTAGAAGGATGTCTTTGTTTTGACCAAGTCGAGGGCTGTCGTTTCGCGTCTTCACCCGTGTGTAGCGGTGTGGTTTTTGGCTCTAAAAGACTAATTCTTTTTGGAGGTGTACCATTGTCCTGGTTCCGGTCAAAGGAGACAGTTTTTCTTTTTGATTTATGGTTGTTTTCAGATTTTGGGTCTTTGGTCAGCCATTGAGAAGAGAGTTCCAGGGCGTTTCCCATTAAATCGCTTTCAGTGGGTAAGGGAGATCTATTGCTATTCAATCTAGCGTGGTTATTTTGAGTAGCGTTTGGAATCGATAGTTTAGTTGAAATTTTGATGTACTTTCGCTTGATTGAAAGTGAAGATTTTTTCGTGGCCTTAGGGTGTTCCGTTGCCAATTTGGGTTGGGCAGTTGTCCCGGGCTTTGGTTTCATTACTGGTGCTGAGGATATGGATGGACCATCAGCAGAGACTCTGAGCTCTTGTTCTTTCTCATTGATTATGCACCCGTTTAGTGCCTTTGTCTTGCTCGTTGGTGGTATTGAGAAATTGAGAGTGGTTTGATTTCCATGAGTTTGGCCTTCGGAGGTTTTCTTTGTCAAATCCGATGTGAGACTTCAGAGAGAGAGTCTTGCGTTCTGATTGTCCAGCACCGTGGTCATTAGGAGGTTCTTGCCTGATACAGCTGAACAAGAGTTGCTGTTCTTGTCGGCAGTTCCTGCTTTGAAATGGAATGTTTCCACTGGTGGGAAGTCGACCTGGGACTGAACAGATTTTGTTACCCGGTGTTGTTGGTCTCTTGTTTGTGTGCTGACTTCTTTAGTGGTCTTCCTATTTTCTATTTTTGAGGTGATAAATCCTTCTAAGAAAATTAGTTTTGCCTGTGCAGAGGCTGCCAGCGTTACTTGATCCTTTACAGAGTCATTGAGTGATTCGTACAGTTTGGTGAACGGAGCTAGGGCTATAGTGATAGCTGACATTATCGTTAGTAGATCCGTTTTTTTGTTTGGTGTTTCTTTACCAGAGTTTCCCATGATTTCACTTGGTCTCCTGTTCTTTGGCGGTGTGCTTGGCGTGAGCTGATTCAGAGTTTGAGCTTCTTGCGGTCGGTTGATTATTGGTGTTTTAGTCGTTATCAAATGATCCTGATGTGGGATAGCCTGTGTTAATTTTGTGGGCAAGGGTTGCGTTATGAGTCTCTCAGATTTTGGGGTTGTTGAGTCCAGTTTCTTGGTTGTTGGACCAGGGTTTTGTGATTTAGTCGATATGGCTGTTGGCTCTGGCGCTCCACCATGTAACAGAATTTCTTTAGGCGTGTTTGGCTTATTGTGGCTGTATGATGGAGCAGAGCGCTGTGAAGGGTTTCCTGGTGTGTTAAATTCTGTGTTCCTTGCTGGCGGTTTCCCAAAGTGCCATCTTTTATTGGTGGGTAGTTGAGGGCTTGAAGCGATAGGGTTGGGAGGGTTTATGTTGAAGTTTAGTCTCGTCGGAATGACGGGGAGTCGGTGTGATCATTTTCTTCTAAAGTCCCCTCCAGGAGTTCTGCATCAGAAATCTCACATTTCCCTATGAGGACTTTTTTCCCTTGTATGTTGAAGAATTTATCAAGGGTGCTCGCTGATAGAATCTGGGCCTCTTTGTTCCGATTTGTTGGGTCAGGATGCAAGTTGTTTTTTGGTGGTCTGCACGTAAGAGGTTTAGTTTTATTTGTTTTGCCTGGCTTTGTTCTGTTTCCCTTCACAGGTGAGTGTTTGGCCTTCGTTGGGGTTGAGTCTTTAGGTGACGTTTTGTTGGTGTTAAGTGAAGGCTCCTTTTCACAGGTCCCCGGTAGTGTTGCCTTTGAGGTGGTTAAAGGGGGCGTTTTGTCGTGGTTTATGGAGTTCTCACTTTCTGAATCCTCAATTGTTGAGTATGAGCAATCGCCTGACCAAACAGTTTTCAAGTTTCCCATACTGGATGGGGGGCTGGCTAAGTCCTCCCTGGCCAACACCGGATGAATCTCAATTTTTATTTTGTGTCCCCCACGGCTGGGGTGTCAATGTTGCTCACTTTTATGGAGTCATTGGCCTCGTTGGAGGTATGTATGGTGGTGGAGCATGTGAGATTCCCAAACAAGTCTCTAGAGGGCGCTGGGTCTGGCTCGGCGCCCTCTCCTTCCGCTCAAGGGAGAAATGCTCCGGTGCCCGCTCCTGCCGAGCAGAGCAGCGCCGGTGAGCACCCGCCCACTCCTGCTTCGCTTGCAACTCCCGGTCCCGGAGGGCCGCGAGGGGGCAGAACGCCCTCGCGAGGAGGCTCCTCTTCCCCGCCCACATTCGCCTCAGGCGGCGGAGCGCGCGAGGAGCGTCCCGTGGGAGAGACCAGAGCGCCCGCCCCAACAACGTCCGAGGGAGGTCGAGGCAGAGCTCCCAGGCCCAGCGGTGAGTGTGGGTTTGACTTGTGAGACGGGCGATCCATGTTGCATTCATTTTCGCAGGTCGCTGCCGCTGCTGGTCGAGCCGACGCTCCCAGACCAGCCGTTATGGTTGAACCAGCCTGCTGATACGGGGCTGCCTCCGCAGTCTCCGCACCCTGTTCGGTGTCCCCCGGCGGTCGAGCCGATGCTCCCAGGCCCGCAGGGCGGTGAGTGGGGGCTGGAGGTGTAGAGATGGCGCCGTCCTGGGCTCTGTCTTGTTCCTCCGTTCTAGGGGATCGAGCCGACGCTCCCAGAGCGGCCAGAGATTGTGGAGGGGCCAGGGGAGGCTTAACTCTCTCAAGCTTAACATCCTTCTGCAGCGCCGCCACTAATTGTCGGGCAGACCTTCCCGGCCCTCCCGTAAGGAGCGGTGCGGCTAGCGGGGTCGCAGGGAGGTTGATTGCATCCAGCTTGAGCCCCTCTGTTGGTCAAGCCAATGGTTCCGAACTGCCTTGACTTTGGGGGTTTAGCAGAAGTTTGTGCATTTGTTGAGAGGGGATGAGTGGTCTTGCGGCCTGTAGTTTCTTGTTTCTTGAAGGGTTTTTGTGGGGGCTGCGGTGCTCCAGCCCGCTGTCTTCACTACGGGTTCTTTGGCTCCTTAGCCAGTGCACTTCTTCTTCGGGTGCACGGTTCATGTTGCCAGTGCTGTGAGGGCAGCCCCGGCGGTCCTGCGGTCCTGGCTCGCACTGCCACGGACTGCCTTGACTCTGCAGCCTTGACTCCGCGGCCCGCTCCGCGGATAGATGGGTGTTTTATGGACACACCTTCACTAGGAACAGCAACTGTAGAGAGACTGTAGAGAGACTGTAGAGAGACTGCCACGGACTGCCTTGACTCTGCAGCCTTGACTCCGCTTCATGGTTTTGAAGATTTTGTGGGGAAGTAAAAACGTTACATTAATTGTGAGTTAATTAACACACTTAGTAAAATAAATGTGCAATTATTTTGTAGCATTTCAATAAAGTTGTCTTTATAAGTTAATCATTTAAATTGCAAACATGGTTATAATAGCGCAGGTTTAACATGTATTATAAATCACGTAAAAGTAAACAATTATAGTATAAGAAAGTGAAAGCTTTTCCAATGTTCTAGCTTTCGCTTTCATATTTTAAATAGGTTTTTGTAGAAAAGAAATGTGAGAAAAAGCAAAGGGCCTGATTCACAAAAGTGTTTTCCAAAGGGATTGCACCCGTTTCTGTAAATCAGGCCCAAAGGCCTAGAAATTGCATTGTTTCCATGTTCGATTTTGAAGACAGAATGTTCAGAATGCAGTCCTTCCTAGTTCCTAGTAGTTATTGACTACACTCTGAACATTCTGATTGGTTTGGAGGAAGTCAATAATGATCTACAAGTGTTAATAACGCCTTATGAATTGATGAAAGCAACATAACTCACTAGAGCACATTATGAGACCCTAATTTTCAAGCTCTTTCGTAGAAAAAATGGTATCTTAGAAAATGAAGGAATACTATGGCCTCTGTGGGTAGTGGCTATATTAGTAGTCATCCTCAGGAGAACCACTCCTTAGTGAGGGGTTAGGTTTGCCTTACATTAATGAGTATGGCTTCTGTCTGTGTGGACTGAGTTTAAGATGGATTGTGGACCACGTGATTGTTTGGTGTCCATGCAGGGTCTGAATGGATGGATGCCACTAGCTGCTGACATGATGATGTAAAGCTTGGTTTCATCTGCATATTGGCCGGGTGAGACCCCTTGCCTAGGAATTAGGATACCTAGAGGTTTTCTATAAACATTAAATGCTATTGGGCAGGGCAGTATGGAACCCTTATGACTCAATGTGCCCGCTGTGTTGCCTGGTGTCTGGGAACGCGGTCAATAAACCTGTGTTTTGTGTCAGGGAAGCCCTTGCAGGAGCAGAGCGTAGGGCTCACGGCTTGGTGGTCAACCATGCAAATGCAGCCCTGTGATCTAGCAGTATCAGAAGACAAGGGTCGCCATTGGCAATGAAGGGAGCAACACATGGGTCAGCAGATAACGCCGACCATGCAACACATGCATGCTAGAGCAGTATTCCACATGAGTTGTATAATTTCTTTAGTTTGCGGTACAATTTCAAACTGAGGAGATTCGTGGATTAATTTGTGAGAGAGGTTGAGTTACAGCAAAACATTACATTTGGAGGATATGTTTAACATGCATAACTACCCGACAACACTTTATCTGTGAAGTCTACAGCACACAAGGGGCTACAATTATGCATTCATCTGATTTTGTCTCTGAGTAACATCATGAAGCATCTGGGTAAAAAAGCAGAAAAGCACTGATGGGGCTTTCAATGTGGACCTTGCAGGTGTCCCATGGATGGTTACTGCAAGGGAACCACGATGAGATAAGGTTTTCAACGAGACAGATTGGTTCACCTTTAAATTGTGCTTGGTTGCCCAATGCCTTAAATATCTTAAGGGAGGAAATTGCATAAGGGGAGGAGCAAGATGCATGCATGGCTTATTGCAGGCAGTTGATGTGCAAAATGAAGGGTCATGTGTGTCATAAAACACATGAAGTACAGAGATCATTTGCTTTTCGCCAAAGGGCAGACCTGAAAATCAAACCATACAATAAACCCTGGACATGGGCATGAAAAATGAAGGCTTTATAATATTAATGCAATTTTGAAAAAAACATGCTGAAGCTGTGATCTTTCCATTGGCAGAAATGTGGACTATAGCAGTAACTTGGTGTGCCAATCTGTACATCGATTACTCCTCATAGGCCAGGCAGCAACTATCTGACATTTTCAAAGTTTGTTGACCAATGGAATCTTGGGAAACGCCTAGGCCTAGCAATGGAGATTCTCTTACCAAATATGATCTTATAGCGCCAACACTGGTTAACTGAGTGAATACATGAATCAATGGGGAGAGGGAGGCATTTGGCATAGGAGGCTGCAGAATGTGCACAGTTTCAGCGGCCAGACTGCCAGAGGAGTCTGTACATGAGGCCATTGGACTTTTACTTTGGGCTTTCTGCATGATGAGTGATAGGCGGTCTTTTCAGTCTATTTATTAGTAAATGGGCTCCAGTGGGGAAAAAGTCTGAACATTCTATTGATCTACATAGCGGGGGCACTAGGGAGCTGCAGAGGAAAATAATGGGCATCTTTGTGCTGAACAGCACTATTGAGACTTCAATGAACAACTCAAAGTAACAGCAGGTGAGTTTTCAGGGAGCGCCTAAAGGAAAGATAGTCCTCGGTTGCACAAATTGGAAGGGAAAGAGAATTCCGTGTTTTGGCAGCAATGATGGAAAAAGCCTGGCCACCAACGCACAACAATTTATTACGAGCAATGACAAAGCACAGACCTCGAGAAGGAACATAGAGACAGCATTTCTTTTGTATGTATTCTGCACCTTTACCATAGTAGGCCCTATGTACGAGGCAAGGGGATTTAAAAACAATCCACCGTGGCACCGGCAGCCAGTGTAGGTGACGCAGGGTCGGGGCCATGTGAGAATAGCGGGGGGCAAAAGAAACCACCCTGGCTGCCGAGTTTTGAAGGACCAGTAGCTGGCCGATAAGAGAAGCGGGCTGACCTAGATACGGTGCCTTACAATAATCCAAGGCTGAGAGCATCAGTGCAGCCAACACAGGGGCCCTGAGAGGTTCAGGTATACAAGGCAAAACCTTTGTCAAGATTTTAAGATGAAAATGTCCTTGTTGGCAGACTGCACTGATCTGCTTGTCTGCGGAAAGAGCTGCCGTAATCCGGACTCTGAGGTCCTTCATCACTGAAACCAAGGCAGGAAACTGACCAAGGGAAGGGGGCCAAAATAGAGGGGTGCACAGAGCAGCAGCAGAGGGAGGGAGAAACCACCAACACCTCAGTTTTGTCGCCATTCAGCATCAACCAATTACGACTCATCAATTCCCCCAAAGCTGCCAGGCAAGCCCAGAAACGGGTTGCCGTTGCGCTAGAGGCAAGATTGAGATGCACAATGATTTGAGTGTCATCGGCATACGAATAGCAGAGGAAGACATGCGAGGAGATGAGTTTGGCCAAGGGCTGAACATAGATGTTGAACAAAGTGAGTGAGATGGCTGACGCTTGAGGGACACCGCAAGTGAGGGGAGTAGGAAGAGAACGAAAAGAAGGAAGAGAGTGACTGAGTGCAGTCACTGTGCTTGTTGTGAGTGTGGAGGCACATTGCGACCCCCAGAGTAGGGGGAAGTGAGCAGCGACTGTGATATCCAGGGCAGCTGCGCTAAATGAGTAATGAGGCCGGCTGTTTGCGGTGGTGACTGGTCCGGAACTTGTCTTCTACAGAGATGTGTGTCATGCTTGAGCCGCTGACTGCAGGGTCACAGTATTGAACATCTGAGCCTCCTCGCCCTCACTGGTGTCCAAGGAAGTGCCTGTCTGGGTCCCCTTCAGTGTGCCATGGGTCCTGCCTGCAGTGTTGTGAGCATAGTGGAGTGGCGGTGATGGAGATCCTGGCTCAGGGGTACACTCAGTGAGGTGCTGGCCTGCGTGCCGCATGCCAGCTGCAGCATGAAGTGACCTGGGGCCATGCCAGCTCTATGTCAGTTGGAGGCCTAGACTATCTAGAACCTTTTGCACTGCTGCAGCGGTGTCCCTCTGGTTGATGGAAGTGTGCTGCATTGTGAGGAGGCCCAGGTCTGTCGCCGATTTTGCTCGGAAGAGTGCACGGGCTATCTTGGGTCACCTGCCGTTCAGATGTGGAGTGTCTTTGAGCGAAGAGACCGTCAAGGAGACAAGCCTATGATCTAAGAAAGGTCATTGCTCCACCTGCAGCCATTACAGCCCTGGACTTGGGGAGAGGGGAGAGGTGAGACTAGTTTAGCCTGGCCCCATTGCTTGCACTGTGCTGCTGCAGCCCTGCATTCCTGCGTAGCCTACTGTGTCCTGCATATTTCCACGCCCCCCCCCCCCCTCTGATGAGTTCAGCCTCCTGGGTAGCGCCTATGCCCATGGCAAAGGTTGCCAAGTGTGAAAGTCAAAGGCATTGCTGGGGGGCTGAGGGGGCTATAGCCCCAGGTCTTTTGGTTGTAGCCCAGGATAGAAGGTCAGGGGCTACAACCAAAAGGCTAGCTAGCTCAGAGTCCCGACAGTGCCGACATTATCGTAGCCCCGGATCTTTTCGAGACCTAGCAACACCCCTGGTCAAAGCCAACTCAACTTTCTAGAAAGTCCCGCGGTAGAGACGGAAACCCTGTTGGTGTGCAAGCTGAGGCTGAGGTGGCTCTCTGGATGCTACCGGAGACACGGTGGAGGCTCTCACCCCCTCCCCGGGATACTGAGATATCAGCACCTTAGGCCGTCTATGCTGATAGAATGACCCTGATTCTGTTGCAGATAAAAGCGGGTTTCTATTCTGTAAATAGTAAAGTCCACAGTTTGGTATGCAAAGTGGATCTAATGCAACACAGCATCTAAAAGGAAAGCGGTCCAATAACTATGTCACGCCACTTCCTGATTCGTTGTACACTGATGCTTGATACTGCATTGAGTAAGAAACTCCTTCTGGCATTTTAAGCCGCAGGCATAGCTAGATGTAGTATTTAAAGCAGAGTTGAACTCAGAAATGTCTAAATGCTTTGAAGCTAATTTAGGCTCTACATCCCTAATAGCATGAGTGTGGGAGGCTTTTAACCGATACATAAGAGGATTTGTATTGGCTCCCAGAGGGGAGTCCTTTGGGCGGTATGTCATGAAATGACTGGCAAGCCAAAGAGATGAAGGTTTAATTAAGAACTTCAGATGGCTTGCACTTCAGATAATGCTTTACTGGCACTGAAAGACAAGTTGTATCGTTGTAGATAGGCAGCAAATGGCAAATCTGCTTTATCCAAGGACCAGTGCTGGCCCGCAGATACTGCGAAATGTATCGGCCTGTCCATGCTTCTGCGTGACTTGTACGAGGCTAGAAGGGTAGTACGGACATTGCCACACATGTGAGTGCAGATGGGGTGGTGCACACTTCTCCAAACACAATGCACACAATTCAAGACTTTTACGCAAGCAATATGAACCGAACGACATGGACGCGCTACCTGTTCTGCTGGCCTACATCAAAGAGTACCATCCTAGCATAATACATTCAATGACCACAAGGTTGGAAATACTCACTGCCATCATAGATCTCGCGAGACGGGAAGTCCCCTGGCTTGGATGGCCAAATGAAGCCGACAACACCTTCATTCTAAAACATAGTAGCAAAACCACCAGCTGCGCCTCTTATTGCTCAATTTCGCTACTCACTACTAAGTAGACACTAAAATATGTGCTTAAGTCCTAGCATCACCCCTAATTACTCATGCTACCCACCATATTAACCTGAATCAATCGGGGATTCTTCCCGGCAGGTTGGCAGCTTTAAGCCTGCATAGACTTTTTGCAATAATGGGCCAGGTCGACCCTAACGCCCAATGTTGTGGCCGCCTTCCTAGATGCCAAGACAGTGTCTGTTTTCGGTCCTTGAAGCGACGTTATAGCGAGGAGAAATGGGAAGGCACCTCTTGTTTCTACAGTATTTCATACAGTGCACATCTAGCTCCAAGGAGTAGCAGAGTACTTTACAGAGAAACATATATGACAGCAGATTCGTCACTGAGATAATGCACTGTAAATAGAACAGTGTGGTAGTCTTAGAGAAACCAGGAAATGACAGCCAGCCATTGCTTGTGACTGGGACAGTAGTAGAGAGTGCATTGAAATGTGAGCGCGTCTTTGCGTGTTTGCCTGTGTCCATGTGGACGGGAGCTCGTGCACACAAGAAACAGAGGACACTGCCCCAAAATCACACACTTATCTCAAAGTCACTAAAGCCAAGGTTAGAAACTAGTTAAAAAAGGTGCTGCGCTTTTGCCAATAGACCACATCTCCTATCAGATAACAAGTGGATTCAGAAAATATTTCGCTGACAAGCATAAGGATATGCACACAGTGGCAATGATGGGGCATGCTGCACATTTCTGTACGTACGCTCTATCAACTGTTACTTCAAAAGAGTTGTGGCAAACCTCATACACCGAGGTGTATTTCCTTCTTCTGTAGCCTGCCCCTTTCCCAGTGCGTGTGCCTGACTTCAGTGTTGCCACTGAGTATGGGGCCATATGGAAGGTGCCTACGAGTATTCAACTCACTCTGTTGGAATTATTTACCTGGGTAGTGGGAACTGGTGGGTCCATATATATAGTAACTGGTACTGTATATTGAATAAAGTACTTACCTGCAAATTACCCAAGACTCCTGTGGCTTCATGAGTAACCAAATACTCCCCCCTCCTTCACTCCCTCGCTCGCTCCCTCCCTCCCTCCCTCCCTCCCTCCCTCCCTCCCTTCCTTCCTCCCTCCCTCCCTCCCTCCCTCCCTCCCTCCCTCCCTCCCTCCCTCCCTCCCTCCCTCCCTCCCTCCCTCCCTTCCTTCCTTCCTTCCTTCCTTCCTTCCTTCCTTCCTTCCTTCCTTCCTTCCTTCCTTCCTTCCTTCCTTCCTTCCTTCCTTCCTTCCTTCCTTCCTTCCTTCCTTCCTTCCTTCCTTCCTTCCTTCCTTCCTTCCTATCCACCCTTGCTCCCTCCCTCCTTCGCTCCCTCCTTCCTTCCTTCCACACATGTACTGCTGTGACCCACTGTGAATTGCGCCTCTGTGTGCATTCAATTATTATTACATTGAATAAATGCAGGCCTCCTACAAAAATATTGAAAACAAAGGCTTAAAGGATTTTCCAAGACCCGTCCTTTGGTTGTTGCTTGCTGAAACGAAATGTTCCCTGTACATTACTGGCAATTCCCATGTGCATGAACGATCACCACCTCCCTGAAGCACATCCACTGCTCCTAAAGCTCAAACAAATGTTACATTTATGCACTAGATGAATAAAAGCAGTAGCCCGAGGGGGTTTGTATACTAGCATACTCTGCCAACATTCAGTTTGTAGCAGTTTGTTAGGAATACGAGCAATTTACACAGCGCTAACTTAAAAAAAAAATAAAGAAACAATTAAGAAAATACCGAGCTAGAAGGAATCTGAAATCCGTTAATGTAATTTTACAAAAAAAAGCAGCCCTGGCTGGATAATTATTAAAAACATATCATGTGCCAAAGTAGCTGTTCCCAGAGGAGTACACCCCATTCACTATTACCCCTTAATTATGCAGGCAATATCTGGAATACCATGAAATACTATATTTACTTACAGTGTAGTTTACCATCTTATTGTGCATTGTGGCAAAACACGGTGCCACCATCCCCACAAGCGACTTACCCATGACTGTCTCCCCACAGCAGCAGCACTTCCCACTGGAGTTTGACAGTGACAGCAGTGGAGCAGCTCTTGACGTGTGGAGGAACAACAGAGCATCCACCACTTAGCATGGCTGTGCTGGAACACCGGGAGCCAGGCCAGCAGCGACCTCTGCCCTAAGGGGATGGAAGTCGAGGGTGGCAGAGGACACTGCAGGACCTGAGAGGAAAGGCCCTAGTCTTTTCCTTCGACAGCACCAGGAGAGGTCCCGGACGTTTGGATAACCTTGGATAACCATAGAGACAATGGGAGGACCTGGGTTCAAATCCACATAGAGCCACCTGGGAAAATGTAAGTGGTACTTAAATTAATAAAATAAAAACCTGAGCCCCAAGAATTAGGCGCATAACATTTAAAATGTGCCCAGGATAAAGCAAGAATACAAAAAATAAACAAAGAAACTCGACCTACAATTAAAGTAATAGAAGCCCAACTGGCCAATATAAATATAACCAAACACAGGAGGACCAAAGTGGAAACACCCTACCAGCTAATCCTGAAAGCAGGGCTTTCCCCCAAACAGTGGCCAACAGGATGAAGAGGAGTCTGGCTATAAAAGCAGAGCAAGCTCACTCTGAACTTCTCTCCGTCAGGGACAGGTTCCTTGTATGCTTGCCAGATGCTGCTGCATGAAGAGAAGCTGTATCCTGAAGGAGTAGGTTGTGCCTGGATGAAGGCACCTGAACTACCCTGGAGCAGTGCCTGCCTGGAAGCTGCCTAAATAGCCTGTGGAAACTAATTGACTCAGGGGTAAGAAGGAGAGTACCCATGCATCCCAATCTAAACCAGAAAGGGTGGAAGAGGTAACCCACCTCAGAAGACTAAGAAGCGGCTAAGTAGATTAGCTGACCAAAGGGGAAGAGGAGAGTACCCCTGCATCCCAACTAGGCCAAAAGGGCGGAAGAACTGAACTAGCTGAGGAACACTCGTTCGCAAGTACTTTCTTAAGTATGTTTGGCCACTTGAACGTGCTGCTCTGCTGCTCCTGACGGAATTGTGCTGTTGTTCGTTTTGGGATTGCTGGATTTATCTGAGACTGTGTTCTGTGGACTTAAGTAAGAAAACTATACACAGCCGAACAAATTGTATTTGTTAACACACTTGAAAACGCATGCTCGGTGGACTTAACCATCAACCTTGTTTCTATTTGTCTAGGTCCCGCCTTTTTTCCTGGACCAATTGTTGTGCATCCTTTAAGAACGAGCCCGCTCGCGCACACGCTCATGCGCACTCGTTCGCAAGTACTTTCTTAAGTACGCTTGGCTGCTTAGCCACGAAGTCACGGCGCCGCAGTGGGGCTTGGAAGTTTTTACTATTGTGGTAGCTACTTTAGTAAGGGCACTGTCGTAACGTTGTAACGTTGAGCCCAAGAAGCACATATTTGGTGAGTGCGTAATTTTGTACAGTCTGCTTGCTACTGTTCTGTTACTGCCTTTTATCGCCATATATTTGTATGTCACGCATTCTCAAATGACGGCCTTTGCTGCTTATAAGCTCACCTCCAACATGCCAACCATTGTGCCGCTGACACTTTCAATTCCCTCCCTTCTGCCTATAGAAGACAATCAGTGCTTTGGCACCCACCCGCAAACCTTCTTCTCTGCTTCGTCATTTATGCCCAATACTTGATCTGCTAGTAGACAAACAAGATTCCCATTCAATATACAAACAAACAGAGCGGTCGTGATTTCCTTGTCCCCTCTCACGCTCTCACCATCTGGGGTGCATACGCCCTCTCCCCTGACTATTGGGAAAGTGCATGGGTCCTATTGTACGCCTCGAGGGCGTGTAAATCCTCAGCCTGTTTCGGACATTACTATGTTGGAATCTACGAAATATTGTCAAGTTCCACACAAGTTGGATATGCCTTTTTCTCCGATTGAATTTCCTCACCTGTCATAAGATTACTCAGTTATTTCAATTCATGCGAGTCAGCGTGAGTCCCCCATCTCTTCAGGAGGGGCTGATCCCACACTTAGCTCGCCATCAGTGTTATGTGAACCTCCTAACATGTACCCTCATCCAATGCTAAAATCTTTTGCTTTACCTATCCCGCGTCCAAACAGATTACTTCCAATTGATAATTCTGGCCAAACTTTACTCATGATACAACCAGCCCTCACAGCCATTAATACGGCTATTTTCAGCCTGTGCAAACAGTTTGAATCTTTGGACTCCAAAGTATTCTACCAAACAACGCAATTTGAAGAACTGATGAAATGGCTCCCTTCCCAAAATCTAACCAAAAGACAAAAAAGTAATGGAAGCCTTGATGAGTCTGTAGTTGTGGTTTCGAGCCCCTGGATGTTATGTATTAAGAGGCCAACTGTTGTAGTACTGTCCACTCCAGCTTTAGAAACCGTGGCTGCAGCGGTTATGGACCTTTGTCCTCTTCCTCCAATTTCTGGTATAATAGGTTCCATGGACCCTCAATTCCCGAGGGCCCTGTCTCCACAATTAAGTGAAAAATTCCCGACTGTTAGTGGTGCCCTAACCATTTTGCCAGTACTTGGTGCTAACAGTGAGAAAGATACACTGCCCTCAGGGCAAGGACATTTACAGCAGCTAAAACCTAGAAATTCAAAATTTTACCCAAAAAAAATCGCCAACTCTTATAAAAAAAAACAAAAAACACGATTAGGCCAAAACATCCAAAAAGCACTCTTAATGCCTTTTTCAAAGCACTTGGCAAAACATCCATGACAGTTTTACCTCACCAAACTGGGGCTGCTTCAACAGCAAAGTAAGTTGGGCAATCCAAGGAGGAGTGGACAGCCAGCCTGTAATATCAAGAAGCAACACTAGTCAACTGCAAGGGCTGAATCAGACCCTCTCACCTCTCTCACAGTTGGTCCAATCAATCCAACATGTAAGGAATGCTGCTCCAGGGATGACTTGCACTCGTGAATCGGCTCCACCTATTATTTCACTCACAGCTGTTACGCCATTTTTAGTCCTTCATGCGCAGGAGTTTGTAGGTTCATCTACTCAGGGAACACTGATGCAACCACCACCTTTGGTGGTTCCCTCTGCACAGTCTAAAACTGTGTCCTTTGCGCTCCCTCTCCAGCCTATCCATGCTGGTGAATCTGCTATGCCTCAGGTCGCTGTTGATGAATTGAAAAAGAGGGTTGATGAATACTTAGCCATACATTTGGCAAAAGTATTCTCCAAAGCTGTTGAAATTCAAAATCCGTTGACTAATGTGACAAGCTGCCTAACTGATGCGCACCCACTTCAAAAAATAAACACACCGGCTGAATTCAATGATATTTGTCAGCCTGAGGCTCACTGTCCACCAAAAACCTATGACCGTGCTGCCCCATTGAAATGGACTCCTCAAAAGCCTGAAACCCAGATGACTTCACGACATCTACACCCCCGGTGGGCAACTTTTCATACATTGATTCTAAAATGCAGAGAAGGCAATGATCCAGTTTGTGATCTAAACCGGCAGAGTGTTCTAAATATTTTTGGAGAAATTGAAGACTTGCGTAACATCTCTACATTAGAGATCAACCAAATCGAATTTCTTACAGATTGTCCTCTCTCCATAGTTAGAGTATGGATTCCTTCGGGTGTGGTCTGGCAATCCATATGGCGTTGTAAAATGCTCCTCTTTGACATGGGTTTCTTGTTAGCTGAAGACCCAGAGAGTGCTTCAATAAGATCCAAAATATCCAAAATAAAACCAAACATGTACCAGGGCACTACTCAAGAAAGTCTTAGTACATCATAGTTATCCATTATAAGTTAGAACACAAGAGGCCATGCTCATCTCAACTCCTCATTTAAAGATATGTCTGAGCTTTATCAGATTATAGCACTTCAGGAGACAAGGCTAATCAAACCGCCAATATGGGATCATTTTGAACTGGCCCTGATTCCGGCTGTTCCAAGTGAAGGCAGATCTTCGTCTGGCCTTCTGGAAGCGGTAAACATCACATCAGGCTTTTCTATCATGCCGTGGGCTTCTGTTGGGGCGCATATCCAGCTTGTAAAGATCACCAATAATGAGAAGTCCCTTGCCCTGATTAACATATACCATAATGTTGTTGCAATGCCTGATGAGGTCTTCTACACTGGCCTTATTCACATGCTTCACCACATTTCATTAGATATCACGATTACAAACACCATCATTATGGGAGATCTTAACTTAGACGGCTGGAAAGATAAGCGTCAAAATCAAAGTGTGTAAGTGGACAGCCCTCATGCATGAGCGAAATTATCATATGGTCAATGGTGCAGTTCAGGGAGATGTGCCAGCACACTACACGTGGCATTGTGGCCTATGCATCAGCATAACTGATTACATCTACGTCGACCACAAAATCTTTCAAGCTGTAAAAACATTCACTATAAAAGATCACTTAAATAGCAATCATAGTCTTTTGATTCTGCAGCTTGATTGGAATCTGTCACCAAAAGGAAACAAAGAGTATTATTATGCCAAACTCTCAGTCAATAGTGCATGATGCAGAGTGAGATGGAATTCGAGAGCACTAACCCAATTTGAGAACGTGGTTGCTACTAACTCAAAATCCATGCTCCCCAATCAGTACACCAATTTACTGCACCCCTTTGTAAAAACACTTACTATTCCTTATCATAATACAATTCGCCATCCTCATGCATTCGACCACGAAACCCACCGAACAAGGGGCAAATTCATACAAATTAAAAGACAACTTTTAGCCTCAGCATCACTGACCTGGTGGCACAATTTAAAATCTTCCAAATGTAAATATAAAAATTGGTTACGTGGCCGGAAGGTTATCTTATATCAACAAGATAGCAAAACTATGGCTCACGCAATGCGCAACAAAAATTCCTCAGGAATGTGGTATATTCTAAACAATCATACTTGCCATCAACAAGGAGACGCTCAAATTAATGGTGTCTCTGAACAAATTTGGATTGCCCATTTTTCAGCTCTATATGCTGATCCTTATTATGCTGTTCTTCCATATGAGCCAGTCTCGGCATCGGCTTGGCAGTTAGACTCCTCCTTTGAAACAGTATACGCCCTCATACAGAAGATCAGCTCCTCTAGAGCCGAGGGACCAGATGGGCTTTCCAACCAGATGTTCAAAGTAAACCCCCATGAATGGGCACATATTCTTGTAACTATTTTCAAAGACATCTTGAACACGGGATTCATACCACTATCTTGGAAGACTTCTATAATAATTCCCATTTTTAAAAAGGGTGACTGGCGTGTCCCTTCAAACTATCGGCAAATAGTGCTTTTGGACGCACCCGTTAAGATCTTCACCAGATTGGTACTGCAAGAGTTTAATGCTTGGACAGGACCTGTAATTTGCGCGATGCCAACCAGACTGGGTTCATGGCGGGAATGGGAACTTACATCAATCTATTGGCCCTTAACGCCATTACAACCCAATGTCACACGCAAAGGCAACACGTTTTTTTTGTGTTTATTGATCTCAACACTGCCTTTGACTCAGCTAGTCGATACATACTAATGAACAAACTACGAAGAGATCAATGTCCCAGCACACTTAGGACATTATTCACTCCTTACACTATGACACTTCCATTTAGATCCGTATCACCCTAGATGGACTGCTCTCGAAGAAAATCACTACATATAGAGGACTGAAGCAAGGGTGCTCACTGGCCTCTGCTATTTTCAACTATTTCATACATGACATTAGAGTCCCCTTGTCAAATGTCATATCAGACTCACCTAAACTTAATAACCATCAGATCCAATCACTTATGTATGCGGATGATCTTGTTTTAATCTCTAGGACCCAGGTTGGGCTCCAGCGTTTATTGGATGCCTTTCAGGAGTACATATAGCTAAATGAATTAACAATTAATATAGCCAAAACACAAATTTCCATTATTCGCCTAGACGTCATGGTCCGTTGGCTTATGTCTGGTCCATTAATCTTGCCCCAGTTATGGTTGTATAACATAACTGTTATTTGGGAATGCATGTTGATGGGAAAAGAAGGGCACACGGCCAGTTAGAGTGGGTGGAGACCAAGTATCCTCAGCCATATCTCAAGCCTGTATCATCATGCATAAATATGGCATATTTTTGTTCTTGCCCGTGTGGCATTTTTGGACTAAGAAAATTGTACCGGCTTTGTTTTATGGCCTTGAAACATTGCCCAGCGATTCCCCCTTTAAATTTATTCAGTGGGAAGCTACATTTTGGCACTATGTTCGACACTTGCCTCAATGTACACCGGTGGATTGGATAAGATATGAGCTTGGGCTGCTTTCGCTCCAAGCGCATCATAACTGGTGAAAATGTTCTTTATTCAAGAAATGTCTGATTTTAACAAAGCTAAATGTGCTGCTGAAAACAGTAACAAAGTACATGTTTTCGGCTAATCATGCTTTTGTAAACAATTGGCTTGACCAAGTATATCACATACTAGCTAAAGCTGAGATTGCTCTCGAACTATTGCTAAGCAATCCGGACAAAGCAAAACTTAAGATCTATCAGACTGATTGGATAACTAATAGTGATTTATGCTTCACCTATCGTGATGGTGATACATTGAGATTTCCCCCATAGAAAGTTGGCATTTTGCCGCCACATTTGATTCGCTGTCCTTCGCCCAAGTTTTGAAATGGAATACTCCATCTTCCTTTTAATTTATGGGTCACCAATGACATCAAAGCGAAGCATAGGCTCGTGAGTATTGATAAGAATATCTGTCGTTTTTGTAATAATGGTTATACACCCGAAACCTTGGCACATTTGTTCACAGAGTGTCACACACTTCAACCCAAAAGAGACATGTTTTTCACAAGACATTGTAAACATCTGGGGAGTATATCACAACATGATTGTTGGTCATTACTTTTTGCTTTTGGTTATATGTCAATTCAAATTGCAGCTATCAACTTTCTATACAGTTTAAATCTGGACGAGGGAGCAGTGGACTTAGAACCAATTCTTTAGGTAATAGCATGCACCACTGTGTCTCCATCTTTAATAGTTGCGAACAGCAAACAAGAACATCTATTGTTTAGGGCTAGAAACAGCCATCCCATCGAGAAGTTAGATCTCAATTGACTAGTTCATTGTGTTAGGGGGATTTCAGAAATGTATCCTAGACTGAATTGCTGTGTTATTGCCAATGCATATGCTTGCTAAATAGAGTCTTCCCTACTAAGCTTTTTAAAGATAACAAATTGTATGGTCGTTCAGCTTTTTTTAATTTATTTTTTATTTTTTTATTTTTCCTTAGAAGAGGCTGGAGGGGAGAGAAGAAGAGTACCCCTGCAGCCAGAAAAGTGAAAGAGCTGACCTGCCTGAGAAGCTTGGGAAGAGGCTAAAGCAAAACTTTACTGATATCCAGCACTGATACAGGACCCTTGAGGAAAAGAGGGGCACAATAAAATATCCCCTGAAGAGGAGAGGGGCAACATTCCAGGTCCCCTGAGGACCTGAGGGGCAAATGAAAAAAGAGAGAATAAAAGTAAAGAAGATAGACTCCTGAAGGAAAGATGAGTCACTCAGAAAGAGAGAGAGAGAGAGATGAACCACTCGAAGGACGAAGATAGAGAACTAAAGAGTAGAACCCAGCTGAACCCTTGCCTAAGATGTCCTGCACCTAGAAGGCAATTACAGGTTGCAGTTTGACTGCTTCGCACAAGCAGCCCTGTTGTTTCGTCTATCTGAGGAAACCATAAGAGAAAACCTGTTTTTAATTGTACTTTTGTTATTGAGGGATGTACTTTAAGTTAGATATTCTAGCCTCAATACCATTCACCCAAAGTATGGACTTGAAATGTATAGTCTTCATCGGCAACATTGGTTTTTGCTATCTCGACAACTCACTTTTAAGTAATGTATGATTCAGGAAATCTTTTATTTTAAGTTAAAGGATTAGTTGTGACAGGTGAGTTTACTTTAGGGGTTTTAGTACTTTGGGGCACCTTTTTAGTTCATAGGTGAAGTACACCTTTAGTTTGCATATTTCACACAGGGAAAAACTTCTAAATCATTTACGTTTGAACACGTTGCTTAATTCTTTAAACCCTTTTTTTTGTTACACCTGCTTATTAAAGTATTTTCTTTAAGAAGAACCAAAGTGTGAGACCCTTCTATTTGCCAAGTCATCGCAGCATATATTGCTCATCAACTTAACTTGCAAAATCATAAGGAGGCTGTTAGTGCTGCTGTGCTTTCTTCCATTCCATGATGTTGAAATGTCTCCTGTATGACAATATTGTTAAGACGGCCTCGGAAAACCCAAATTACACAGAGGTCCTGAAGCCAGATTGAGTTGGATTCAATAACAGAAATAGACAAAGTGCAAGGCAAACCCCAGCTTTATCATCATCAAAATAAAGAAGGGATAGCATTAAAATGCGGTCGCTCTCAGCATGCTTATCAAAAACAACAGGTTTTATATTCAATATTCATCATAAATGACATCATACTGTAACCCTTGGTACCACAACCTAACAGGTTTGGGGATTGGATAATAGTGGTGACTACATATACATTCTATAGGGGGTAGATTTCTAAATGGGTAATGCTTGTCTGATGACTCCTCCTGAGAACACCTCTAAATTGATAACAGTAAACAGACATCATCTCTACAATAAACTATTGGTTGGCATAATATGTAATGGGCGGCATAACCTTAGGGGTTTTAATTGGTTGGCTTTGTATTACCAAAACTTGGACAACTGCCAGGTCATCAAGAAATTAACTAGACAGGAGTAGGAAGAGAGAGGTCCAAAAACTGGTTTCCGTTCAATTAGAGAAGATACCATCCCTCATTTCTTGGAAATGAGCCAGGGTGATCCGTCTGTGTTGGCCTTGTGTGGCATCTTGTGTCTGGGGATGCGTGTAAAGAGTAAGGCAGTTGTCTTATCCGTGTCCTCTACTAATGAATAAACAGTGCTCTTCAATTAAAGGTTGCATGTGATGGGACCGTGTTTGGAATTATTTTACCCTGTATTTATTAGGATTTTATCTAATTTTGGCACGTGTTATGGTTTCTTTTACCACTGTCGACACCCTTGAGCTACTCTCCATGGGGTCTTTGGGCTTATTATTGTCCTGTACCTGGCTTACAAAGTCTGGTTGTTCTCTTATAAAACTATTGATTTGGGAGTATTCTTCTTGCACACTGGGAATTGCTATCTCATGCTTTCACTGCAACGTTCTGACCATCCCTTAATTCGCAGCAACCTTGGCAGTGGTTATCAGCTCCTGTCTGAACTCTATACGGATTTGTATTTTGTAATTTCAGCATTTTTAGTTCTTGTGAAGCCTTGAGGCCTTTCAATTACTTAGAAGGGTGTTGCGGCTTCCATTTTGAAAAAGATGGCTGTCTGTTACCATCGTGGTTATACTTGTGTATGTGAGAATCCAAGTTTATTACTATTTTATTCCTACTGCCTTTTTAGCAGTCTTTTTGTATTGTCATATTGCAATTCTTAGAACATGGAATCCAAATAGTACTAGTACTAAAACAGCCATCAATACCTTGAATGCATTAGCCAACCAGGAGGGAACCCATGAGAACAGGTAACTAAACATGTAATCATGACCAATATCATCTACCTCCTCCACCATTCTTGTGTGTATTTCTGTTAAGGTTGCTATGGAATCTATGAGAGTTCCATTCTCCTCATTGTGGGCGGATAGTATGTGCAGCAAGAAGGCCCGATATTTGCACACATGCCCCCCTCCATGGCATTTATCAGATCAAGAAAGTACCTGTTCTGGAGTGTCATGTGTCTTATTGCTCTCAGCACTTCTTTTATGGCATTGAAGTCTTTTAGTGTTGCATTTATTGCCTGCAAAGGCTCCCAGTGGGTTATCTGCAGGCAATTTGCATTTGTGTTGGCTTACAACCCGCATTAAAGATAGATGTAAGGAAAATCTCAGTTCTAACGAATAATTTATGCTCGTCTGGTATGGCGTAATATGCCTCTTCCATCTTCATTGAATTGAATTATAGTTGCTCCTCTTCATGCATGCAAGTGTAAGGGACCTCTTATTTCTTGTGTGTGCATTCATTTTGGGGAAATCACCAATCTGCACCTCACTCAATGGTACCTCAATTTGGGGAAAGTTTCATGGAGTTTTTGGAACCACAAACCAGTACTGGTTCATTATCATGGCTGTTCCTACTTTCATAACTGGTACATCAAAAATATGCATACACTTTGAGTTTGTTCCAACACGCACTGTGCCATTATTTCTGAAGCAAAGGGTGGCATCTTTCAAAGGTATTAAGGGTACTGGTCCTCTTTCATCCTCAACCAAATTTGGTGTATTTGGGCCATTCTTAGAGGCATTCTTTATTAGAATTTTGTACAACTACCCTAGGAGTCCTTCTCCTTTGCAACCATGTAATCCTTCCCCCATGCTTCTGCGGTATGCATGTATCATTTTATTTGTAATTGTCCTCTATCCTAACACCCATGTATTTCATTCCCTTGTGCATCATTACATTTATGTTCTTTTATTTTGATCCCTTCCCCACGTCTTTTCCACTGGTAGCTATTTAACCACTTTGTGTTGTGTATCAGCTTTTTTTCATGGTGTTCTTTTGCTTTATGAAACTATCCTCCGATGGAGACTTTGCTTTTTTCACCCACTCTACGGAGGACATCACCCCTTGGAATTGTCCTTGGGTCATACAAAGTGCAAGGTCTGTTATACAATGTACTGTATTTGTGGGTACTTCTGTGGCTATGAACATTCTAGAAGCACTCATGGAGTAGGGAATGAGAGAAGATACAAAACAACTCTCATCAGACATCCGTCTCCCCACTTTTCTCATGTGCTTATACCACATATTGTTGCTAACATGGGCTACTCTTCAATATATTTGGTCATGTGAATTGAGTTGTCTAGCACACCTTTATTTAATTGTTTCATCTGTGTGTGTTAACTACAGGGAATTTGACTGATGTCATTTTGTTCATCATTGTTACATTGCTTATACTCTTATTTACTGGTCTAGCAGTATTAAAAATGATCGTTTCTCTTGCTGCAATAAAAATAAATATATAAAGGTTACAACATGTAATAAAATTGTTATTATCATTATTTCTCTGGTATCTACTTTCTGCAAATCTCTATGAGTAAAATCTCTTCTAGTTGCTAAAAGATTGCATCCCACTGCATTGAAGGCCTGTATACTTCTTTTGTTCATTAGAATACAAGTATTCACAAGACAAGCCTTTCCAAGATTGAGAGAAAATTATTTCCAACACTATGTTACCCTTTAGGTTAAATAGTAATATTGCTATGCAGAGGTTCCAAGCTCCTAACAAAGGATAAATGTTCATACAAAGGATAAAACCAAGAAAAATATAATTGCTATAGGAAACAATTGTTATCTTTCATTTACTGAAGAGGTATCACGCTGTATTTCAGGCCAGCATCATTGAAAGAACATTGAACTGTCTTGTCTGTGTATCTATGGAGAAAATAATGTTTTTACTCTTCTTGCTGCTGATTGTTCCTCGTCATCGACCGCGTTTGGATACTTCTCATATCCTGTTCCCCTTTGTGCTCAATGTTGGCAGACGGGGGTTCTTTCCTTTGCAAACTTTGATGTCACTGAGGTGGAGCCATGTCACCATCCTGTAAAATGTCTACTGAGAACCTTGTCCCCTCAAAACAGTATTAGTAGCTTCAGAAGAGCTTCTGCATCAACTTGTTAATTTACTTCATCAGCTTTCTATGAACCCCCCTGCCACGCTCGTACCTGTTGAGACAGAGATTTAACAGATTCCATCATATCTGTCAAATAATCGTGTATTTGATTGCCTAACACAGTAGAAGAATTCTCTGCATCAGTTTGAGCTTGAGTGGGAGGAGCATTGGGTGTGTGCATTTGGCATCTCATCACCTGCTCATGTGGCATCATGCGATGGTCAGAGCCGAGCTGGTTGCATAATGCAAATAGGGCTAAAGGCAATGGCGCAAACCTTTTTTCAGTGCCTCTTTCAGTTTAGCAATTTTCTCATTTAGGAGGCCATTGAGGCCCTCACAAAAGCTATTTGCTCATGGATGGTAAGTGGATGAGAATGTATCCTTAATACCCAACTTGATAGTGATTTGCTCAAATACCCCATTTACACAATTTCATTGTCAGACTGGAGCACTTCATAATCTCCCCATCTTGGAAATACCTCACATACGGGGAACTTCACAGCACATGCAGCATCTGGATGTGTGGAAGGACCTGCTTCAATCCATCGGGAAAAGGGAGATATGACTACTACCATATACCTGTAGCTGTTACAAACTTGGAGCATATCTACATAGTCGATATGCAAATGCTGAAATGGTCAACTAGAATGGGGTATTCCTCCTATCACTGTTTGTAAAGTATGGCCAGCAGTAAACTTTTAACACGTTAAACAATTTACAACAAAATCTGGGATGTGCTCTGCCAAATTCGGGACAACCTAGTCCTCTGAAATCAGTACTGCAAGCCACTCTCTTGATGTGTGTGCTGGGTGGTGCAATTTGTCTAATGCTACTTTGATCAGCCCAATGGGCATAACTGGTTTCCCAGTGCTATCCTGCCGACACATTGCACCTGTGGAGGTTAATCAGAACCCCCTTCATTTCCATAACTCTTGCTCCTCTAGTGGTGCCCTTCCCTGCAGTTCTGTTATTTATGCTACGGGTAATATTGATATCCTGCTTCATTACCATGTTACATGCACGTGTGTGTTGGTTTGGTGTAGTCACAATGTCTGCTATCTAGGAAAAATATGCTGCTCTTTTTGCTTCAAGTTCGATGGCCTCATTCGCGCAAAAAATGGGCCTGCACCTCTGGTGTATGCTGCACATGTCACCACTGCGATGAACGATGGAATTTGGAGTGTATCTTTGAGTCTGTCCAATAGCAGTGCATGCTGCACTGGTGTGCCTTTTGTGCATAAGATGCCACGCCTCTTCAACTTGAGAGTCCTGCATGTACTATGTACTATTGATGTCACTTAGGCAGAGTCAGAATACACTGTTACTGCCTCTTCCTCCGGCACTTCAAGTGCCAAATTCAGTTCTACCAATTCTGCTGCTTGTGCTGAGAAATGCGCTGGCAAACTCAAACTTGTCATTGTCTCAAAGCTATCATTCTCTTGTGCCTTCCCAACTGCTGTCCCACTGTGTTGTTCACCAGTGTTGCGGTCTATTGACGATGACCCATTAATAAAGAGAATTGTTCCCCCATTCCCAGGGCATTTTGGTAAACATGTGGTGTTTGATCATAGTTTTCAATTTACTTAGTGCAATCAAGCACATTATCTCCTGCCTTTACTGGTTCTACTATAAATCTGGCTGGATTTACAACTCGACACCTGACAATTTTAATTAATGGGTTTGATCTAATTATTTCATAACTGGAGGCTCTCTGTGTGGTCAATGTGCTTTTGGGCATTTCATGCATAACAAATAGGGCATGCTCAACATATAATGTAACTGTGCATCCCATAGGTATGCTGGCATATTTCTCAATTGCAAAGGCTGCTGCTGCCAATGCTTGCTTGCAGGGATAATGACCTTGTATAATTGGGTCTAAAGTTCCACTGTAACATGTTAATGGTTTGTGTCCCATGGTAGTTTTCTGTGCAAAGACAAAAGTCATCACTACTCCATTTTAGAGAGAAAATAAAAAGTATTCTTCATTGTAATCAAGGATACCTAACACGGGAGCTGTGCTAATCACTAGTTTGAATTTTTCAAAAGCATCTGTCATCTAGCCTGTCCAGGCAACATCACTATTATCTCTCATTGGCTCCTGGAGTCCTTTTAAAAGAAGCCTTGTATGGGTTCTGTAGTCAAAAACTCACACCCTGCAATAATTGCAAAGGGCTAGATCATGATTACTTCTGCTCTCTCAGGTGTCACCTTCCTTCTGTTGATATTAACTGAGCTATATATAGTACTTCTTCCTGGCAATATTGCATGTTTTCTTTGTCAACTTTGTATGCTTTCTCGGCCAACTCTGTCATCAGTTTTATTGAGTCTCTACTGCGCTCTTCCTCCATGTTGCTGCACGCTAAAATGTCACCAACATATTGTAGTACTGTGCTGTCAAGGTATACATTACCCACGTCCATCTGCAGCACTTGGTTAAAGACCGAGTGGGGTTCACAATACCTTGGGGTAACCGCATATGTTTTAGTTTTAACCCGTGATTAGTGAACAAAGCCAAAGACTGGGACTCTTCATGCAAGGGGATGGAAAAGAAAGCATTCTTTAAATCAATCACTGTAAAAAATGTAGCTTTGGATGGGATGCTACATAATATTGTGGTTGGGATTGGAACCAATGGAAACTCTGCATCAACAATATTTTTCAGTGGGTGTAAGTTCTGAATAAATCTCTACGACCCACCTGTTCCTTTTTTCACTGGATGCACAGCCGTGTTACATGGGTATTGTGAAGGCACTGATGTCACTTGTCGTACTAAGGTGAAAATTGTGTCATAGATACCCTCATCAGCTTCTTTTGACATAGATATTGTCTTACTTAGGGGAAAATAGCTCACTGCTTGAATTTATTTTTGACTGTCCCCACTCCTGTTAATAGAACAACATTATATGGACTGCTGGTCCACAATGTGTTTGGTACATATGCCAAATCTTCCTGGGAAAGGACAGATCTTTCTCTACTAATTACATTCTCTCAGGTATCTCCATATTTTCAATTATACACTGATATGTAAGATTTATACTAAACATCACGTTGTCATCTGAGTCATCATCTGTAAACAAGCTTTAATCTGTCAAATTGGTTAATCTATGCCCTTCGTAAAGAGCTATCAATGTTCTCCAGTTTGCTTCTTCCTCATCAGCTCTAATTATCTGCATTTCCTCCACGCCTGTTTCCTCCACACCCGTGGGTACTTCTAGTTGAAACACACATTCTATGGGTAGCCTAAATAGTTTGTCCTGTATTCCTAAAAGCCATGCTAACAATATGTGTACCCCGTAAATGAATACTTCTAGATTTAATGGCACTCCTACTTCTGCTTTCTGTCTGTAAAATGCTGTTTTGAATTCTTGTGCATTAACATAATGAATCCCTGGCATAGAACATATTATTCCCTGGTCAGTAAATTATATTGGCTTGTTTAAGTCACTTCTAAATATGTTATCTGGTGTCTTCTGGTAATATAATAATGACATGGACATGTCCTTTTCTCCAATGGTAATAGTTAAAGCGTCTATAAAAGGAACCGTAGTTGTCACCCCAGAAAATCCTTGTGCACTCATGGCAATGTTTGACATTGGGACCTTCCCTTCTTTAACAGTAGACCGAGGCATCTCCGTATCTAGTAGGAAGGAGAATAATGTGTCACCGATAGTCACTCTGACCCTCAGTTCCTCTGGTCTGGAGTAATCATTATGATGGAGCTCATCAAGTATTTCTGTAGGCTGTCCTATTGTGTATGTGTCCAGTCCTGTGCCAATGAAGGGTTCCTTCCCACTACTGTCACACCCTACTATAGGTGTGGGTATTTGTGGCAATATTTTTGTGTTCAATCTGGGTTAGTTAGAGGGGTTACAGAGTGGAAGAAGGTAGATTCAGGAGGAGGCTATTGCAATAGTCAAACCTAGAGAGAACATGGGATCGAGTAACTTTGAGAAAAGTGAGAAAATGGATAATTCCTTTGAGAAAGAAGAGCAGAACGTGGGACTTCTTCTCAATGTCCTGAGTGTGAGGGAGGAAGAAGAGAGAAGAGTTGAATATGACTTCAAAGTTTCTGGCTTCAGAAGAAGGAGCGGGGGAGAGCCCAAGGAGGAAGGGCAAAGTGAAGGAAAGAAGGAGGGAGCAGGGGTCCCAATAGGAAGGATCTCAGTTTTACAGGCATTAAGGCTGAGATTGTTGGAGATGCACCAGGGCTGGAAAGCAGATAGGCAGTCAAAGATGATAGAGGGTGCAAGAGGGACAGCAAGACATTTGAAAAAGAGATCTGTGACATCTGCGTAACACTGGAAGTTGGAGGAGAAGGAGGAGATGAGGCGTGCAAGCAGGGCAAGGTAGATGTTAAAGAGCCAAGGCGAGAGGATAGAACCCTGGGGTACACCACAGTTGGAGAAGGTAGTAGGAGGGGAGAAGGTAACCAAGATGACTTGGGAAGAGCGGTCAGTAAAGAAGGATGTCTGCCATTCCAGTACCTGTTCTGAGATACCAAGGGTATTGTGGAGCCTTTCTATGAGGATGGAATGGTTGACTGAGTCACATGCAGAGGGGAGATCGAGAACGATGAGGACAGAAGGGGAGTTGGAGTCCAGAGATATGAGCAGTTCTTCACAATTGTTCACAAGAGCAGCTTGTGTGCCCCTGGATGCTCAGGATCCAGATTGATGGTTGTGGAAACCATCAAGAAGTTCAGTTGTGATTTGAGTTGGGGTAATGCCAGCTTCTCCAACAGCTTAACCAGGAAGGGGGTGATGGAAATAGGGTGGTAATTGGCAGGGCATGTAGGGGCTGCTGAATGTTTTTCAGGGTGGGCTCACAATGGGAGCGTTTAAGGGAGGAGGGGAAAGATCCAGTGTCAAGAGAGTGTTTGCAGAAATCAGCAAGTGCGAGGGAAAAGCAGCCAATGTTATCATTGATGGTTCTGGATGAGCAAGGGGATACCTCTTAAGAAGAGACCTTCATGTAGCAGACAACTCTGATAACTTCTACAGGTGTGACAGGGCAGAAGGAGGGGAAGGAATAAGGAGGTGGGTTAGGGGCCAAGAGAGGCAAGGTTGTGAGGGATAGGTTCAGAGGTTGGCTAGCAAGGATGTTCAGGATGTCCTGAGTTTTGGCTGGCAAAGTGTATGGCCTGTGAATTGCAGATAGCCTCGGAAGGAGAAGGGGAGGAAGAGACTGTGGAAGGGTTGGCTAGTTCCTGGCAGATCCTAAAAAGGTCAGCCGTGTTGTTTGATGCACCGGAAACCCATGCCTGTATGTGGGCTCTTTTTTCTTGGCACGGATGTAGTGTCTGTATTGCCTTTGGAGCAGGTGGCAGGCCAGTTTGTCAGAGGGTGAGCCTGAAGTTTGCCACTTTCATTCCTCTGCCCTGCACTTTTATTTCAGCACCACAAGTTCAGAGTCGTACCAGGTGTAACGCTTAGAGGCAGGTTTAGGTTGATCCTCATGACTGGGGCGAGAATGTTAAGGGTATTGGTGATGTAAAGGTGGAGGTTGCTGAGAGCAGAGTCAGAGGTAGTATCAGAGGTAGGGGGTCAGAGGGAATGTCATCAGGTGGATGTTAGTGAACGAGGATGAAGGGGCTTTTTGGTGGGCAGTCAGGTGGCCAAAGGGACTCCGTTGGCAAGAGAGGAGAGAATGGTCTGACCAGGAGAGAGGGGTGACTAGTGGAGAGGAGAGAGAGGTCAGAGTGTATGAGGGAGTCCAGAGTGTGTCCAGTTGAGTGAGTTGAGTGGGTTGGCCCAGAAGGTAGAATGGAGAGGAAAATAGAGCGGCAGGGGTCTGTGAAGAGAGTGGGTGCAGATCCAGGGGAATCCAGTTGGATATTGAAATCACCCAGGAGGAGGAAGTTGTAGGTGGATGAAAGTAAGGAAGAGCAGAAGTCAGCCCACTCATAGAGGAACAGGGTGGTGGCACCAGGAGGCTGGTAGATGGTAGCAACGGTCCGGGTGGAGATGAGAGAGATGACCAATTTGCAAACCAGGCTTTCAAAGGAAGAGTAGTGTTGGGTGTGTAAGGTGGAAGCAGGAATCCACTTAGGGAAGTTTAAGGCAACTCCCCACGAGTGAGGTGAGATCGAGGCTTGGAGATGATTTTGAAGCCACCAGGGAGGAGGGAGTCAAAAGCAGTGACTGAGCTGGCATTGAACCAAGTCTCGGTAAGAGCGATAATATCAAAGTGAATGTCTTTAAGAAGGAGGCAGATATCAGCAGAGTGTTTGTTTGTGGAGCGGATGTTAAGAGTCGCCAGATGAACGAGGACTCTGCCTTTAAAAGTTTTCTATGGTGGTGTACAGGGGTGTGGAACACCAGTCAGAGGAGGGAGAAAGAGAGTAGTAGGGGGAGATGCAGTAGAAGGAAGGAAGTTAATGAGAGAAGGCAGGATCTGGTCAAAGAGGAGGAGGTTGGGTTGTGGACCATGAACCAGGATACTGCCTATGTGATAGACATTAACAAAGCAATGAGAGGATAAGAATCCAGCCAAGAAAACCTCCCACTTTGGGCCACCGTTAATGGTGCGGGATTTGGAAGGAGAGAGAGTGGAGAGGAGATGTGGGGTCCATAGATCTGGAGAGGGGACAGAGAAGAGGATATCAGTTAAAACCTCTCTAGGGGAAGCACTGATATAGGTGTCAGCTATTGGTTGTCCAGGGTTTGCACCCAAGATGTCTTTTTTGTGTGTTTTACTACCTGACTTCGTGAAAGAGGAGGGATAGTAATAGTGTACAAGTTAGAGAAAATAGGAGAGATGGAAAGAGCCATAGTGGTGGCAGAGGATAGTTGAGGAATGAAAGAAGAGTGGCTGCACAGTCCAGTTCTAGTTAAACTCACCAGGAGGCGTAGCTAAACTCACCAGGGGGCGTAGTGGAAGTAGTCACAAGGCATCCAGAAAGGAATAGAGTAACAAGAAATAAGAGGTGCACAGATGTAAAAGGTACACACATTCAACATCGAATTTCCTTTTTTTTTAAAAGAGGCACAGATGCGATGCAAGAGAGGGTGTACAAATGTAAAAGGTACACACATCCAAAATCAAATTTCTTATAAGAGCTCTATTTGTGAAAGTGACATAAGGATTGATCGATTTCCCAGCAAAGATGCAGCATTGCCCTGCTTGCAGCAGGCAGTGGGCCCCAGTCCAAGGCAGTGCCCGGACGCTGCTTCTCTGAAGTTGTGGGCAGATATGGAGACCCCAGGGAAGCTCCCCAGCAAGGCAGGTCAGCTCCATGCCATGTGACGATGGGGGAAGAGTTGTTGAGCCCGTGCAGGAAACGTCGACGAGGCAGGCCCCTCCAGGCGGGCGATCACTACCTAAAGCTACTCCCGCCACCTCTACATTATCAGAAGAGCCAGGCGAGAGCCAGGAGATGTGCTGAAAGAAGGATGGGGATCCACTCTGCTTTTTCCCCACCCCTGGCATAGATGTTCAGCAAAGCACTCGGCCCCAGCTCACATGGCGGGCGCACTTAGGTTGGAAGTGAGGCTAGGCTGGGTGTCTCATGAGCCGTGCCATTCTACTTCTGCTGGAGCCGGAGTATGTCGGGTGCCAGCAACAGGACTCAGACTTTGAGAGTTTCACTGGGCCGAACACACCTCAGAGGAAATCCCCCGTGAGGGCTACCGGCATCAATGCTGCAAAGCCCAGTGATCCGCAGTGGGAGTACACTGCTAGAGCCTGATGTGCGGACACTGATTGTATATGTGCCACATTCACCAACGATATTGCATCAAAACTAAAGTCATCCCGCTCATCACTTAGCGTAAGGCTCCACGACACCATAGCTTTCAGTGAGTCTAAAAAGGTGGAGCGCTGGAGCTCACGTCCGTTCCGTCCCGGCTGGCATTGTCATCATGCCTCCAGTGACTCCAGTGCCTCCAGGAAGTTTATCTTACTAAATACTCTCCGACTAGACCACTTTGTTCCTCTGGCACCAACACCTTGTGTGTAAAGCACTTTGCTAAACAGAGGGTAGGTGGTCAATCGATTTCTTCAGCTGGCTCCCTCCTATGGAACAGCACCCCCTGCCTCTGTGCCTTGAGCAGGACTTTTTTAAACTTTGGAAGCTTCTCAAGCCCTACCTCTTTAACTCCTCCTTCCCTTCTTCTCTTCTCTGCTAATCCCACAGTTTCTGTGATTGGTGTCAGGGGCATTAAGCATCCTTGGGGCCCCTGGCCTCCCACACCCAATCTGCCCAGCTCCTGTTTGCCCTTGAAACTTGCCTTGCCACACCCTCCGCCTCGGAGGTTCACACATACTCCTAATGTGGCCCCTGGACTTGTAGCATTCATCAACACAAGCACTTCATCTGTGGCTCAACCTTGAGCCTGGGCTCCCCAGCAGTTACGCCCTCTGTCCTTTTCCTTGCTGGACTTGCAAGGATCTGAATGTTCACAAGGCATAGTCCTTCTTCTTTCTCCCTCCACTGCTTGTATTAATTATTGTGTTTTGTAATGTATTTCACACCCTTGTTCCCTCCCCTCCCCCTGTTGGCACTTTAAAACTGTATTTTACTTGTTGTATAAGCACCTAACACGCAAACAATAAATGAATAAATAAATAAATAGTGCATGTGTCTGTATTGCTGCTGGCTTTTTTGGGGGGGCCATCCCTTGTTGGGTCTGTTTACTTTACTTTAAAATACTGCTATAGCACAGACCTTGGACCCATGGGCGTTAGGGCGCTGACAAACATAAAAGCATGAAGAACAGGACAATAAGGAATCAGAGAAAACTCAAGAGGGAGAACCTGAAGAAACAGGTCATGTAAACAACCAGGTTTTTAGCTTTCTCTTAAATGGTTCATGCTTGTTCTGGAATCCGAGATCAGGAGGGAGATCGTTCCAGCCTCGGTGAGCTGCCATCAGGGATGTCATTTCACCAAAATACCAGGGGTAGCGGAAGTGACATCACATGACCATTGACCTCTGATGACATTACAGGAAGTGATGTCATTTGACCCGACCCCAAAGTAATATTACAGGAAGTGACGGAACACAACCTTTCACCCCTCGACAAAACAGGAAGTGGCATCACATAGCATTGTTCCTAAGTACACTACGAAAAATATGGTTACGATATAACTATGATGTGATATACATTTCATACAAGAATGGATTGCCATATGTATCATTAAGATCAGTGTGTATAGGCCCATATTACCAAATGACTGTGAATGCAAGCAGATGTCCATGGCCAAATGATAATAATGTGTTATCATATAGCACTTACGCTTAAGAGCACTCTATAGAACAAATATGTATACAATATCACCCAACTTGTGTTGGTACTCATTTATCAACCTCAGAAGGATGAAAGGCTGAGTTGAGGTGTTTAAGACCAAACTAAATCAGTGACTCACCCACTGAAGTGTGCCTGAAAGAAACCTTTAATGACTCTAGCAATTAATATATATAATTTCAGAAAGACAAATTATTTGTATTTTCCATTCTTTCCTATTTAGGGTCACTGCTGAAAGTGTTAGACTTGTGGAATCCCTGTTTTTTAAGAGGCCTCTCCTGAAGCAAAGAGCCACATGGTGCTGTCCACCGCCAAGAAGTTTGCATTTAAAAAATAAAGGCTTCTTAAAAAAAAAAAAATGTTTAGGTGTAGCAAGGGAGACCACAGGGGCCGCAGTCGCGACCCCTGGTGACCTCTAAATGATGTCCCTGGCTGCCATAAAGAATGCTCCCTTTTCCGCTTTACTAGTTCTGCAACTCGGATTCATTCGAAATTTCTGCTTATTAGACCTAAGAGATCTGTCAGAGGCATTTTCCACGATAACATCCTGAAAATAGCTAGGCATAGTGCAGAGAGTGCATTTAAACGTAATCACTAGGAGGTGAAAGCGTACACAGGCTGCCATTGGGAGCCAATGCAAAGCTCTTCTGGCCTCTGAAACATAATCCCGTCTGGAGAGGCCCAGAAATGAATAACCGGTAATCTGTTAATTTCCATTTTGTTGAGTCCACTAGTAGGCTGCAGCAGTATTCCAATTTCACACATGCAATAGCTCTTGCTATTGTCTCTGCATTGGCCTGTGTGATTAGGGGTCTAAAATGAGCTAGAAGCTTAATCTAGTACACAGCCGCAGAAACCAAGCTCACTACATGAACTTTCATTGTAAATTGCTGGTCAAAAATTACACCTAGCGTTTTAACTTTTTTACAGGAGATTATTTTAACATCACCCATTGGATGACGTCATATGTAGACCCCAGTTTAGATATTATGGGCTGTGTGTCAATAACGAAAGCTTTGCGTGTCATCCACGTAGTTGGTAAAAATGATCCCTTCCTGATCCAATAATGCAAAGAAGGGGGCCATAAATATGTTATAGAAGCAGGCGGAGATGCATACGCCTTGCGGAACACCATGTTCGACGGGCACCAGAAGTGCCTCAGCCTCCTCGAAGAAGACCCTGCTTTCTCTATTATTTAAGAATGAGTCCACTCAGCACGATGCTGCTGGGGAGAAGTGGGCCACTTCCTCCAACCTGGTGATCAATATTGAATGGTCAACCAGGTCGAAAGCGGCTGATAAATCTAAAAGCATCAACATGGATGCTATGCCCTTGTTCATCCGATCCACGAGTCTAGCCTTCAATTCCAGTAGAGCGGTCTCTGTACCGTATCCCACTCTGAAATCTGATTGTCGGTAGTTCAGGATGGGGTGTTTGTCTAAATTCTGGGCAATTTGCCCATACGTGACTCGTTCTAACATTTTCAGCAAAAATGGCGTATTAGTAATTGGCCTGTAGTTAAGTTGCTCTTCTATGGTAGGCCCAGTTTCTTTAGAATTATAGTGACACAAATTTGTTTTATGTCTGCTGGAACAAGACCCTCAGTAAATGAGGCATTCACATATTTGCAGATAGCTGCAAGTAAGGTTGGGGTACAGGTTTTAATGATCAAGGCCGAATATGGGTCGCTTTTGCATGTAGTGGTTTGGAGATGTGACACTACCTCTGATAGTTCAGCAATCGTGTTAGGGGAGAGGTTGAACTGGGGGATAGAGGAACATTTTTTTAAACAACTCTTTCCCCATATCACATTGGTCCAATGAAGAGGCATCTTTCTGACATAATACGTCTGATTTAATTACTTTCAGTTTATTGACCATGACGTCCTGGATGACCTGACACCAGGCCGCACTCTTCAATGCTGGTGGTGTGTTAGGCGGAATTTTGGATTCTTGCTCTTTAAGTATTTTAAAAAGTTCTTTGACCTCATATTTGGCATTCACGATCCTTGAGTTAAAGATGTTTTTTTTGTTTCCAGGATTGCTAGTTTGTGGGCCCTAGCAGCACCTTTATAGGCTTCCAGTGTACTAGGCGCAGGATTACCTTTCCAATGGTAGAAGAGTTTCAAAGTGGATGATTTCACCTTTTGCAGTTCTAGGGAGAATCAGAATTTGGTCTTTACCCCATGCCTAGCTTTTCTGAATTTCTTATGAGCCAAATTATTAGTGATATTCTCAAGACTGGATAACAACATGTTTGACATCACAGCTCATGAGTCATAGGGTGAGAAGTTCATAGAGGAGCTCAACAAAGGTTATATTCTATCCCACGTGATCATCCTGGGATTTCTTCTAAGTATCCCCAAAGTTCCCTTGTTCTTAAGTTTCTTAGGAAAATCAGCCTTCATGGAAAAGTGAATGAACGCATGATGAGACCAGGGACAGGGAGATACCTGGAGATCCTTCGTGATAACGTTAGTGGCAGAAATCCAATCTAGCATGTGACCAAGATTATGAGTTGGTTGCCTGTTCCTCTTTTCCAAACCCAGAGTGGCCAGTGCCATCTCCAACTCCAAGAAGCCTTCGCGTCATCTTTATGGCCCAAACAAAAATGAAAATCACCTAGTAGCAGGAGGTTAGAGTTAGGCTTGAGAAAGGACAGAAAGTTATTGGGCAGTGCCAGCATGAAGTCTTCAGAAAGGGAGGGGGGTCTATAGATCAGAAGTAGGTTCAGTGTTGATTCCACATTGAGACCTATTTTTACTTCTAGTGATTCAATACCATTCATAATGATCCCACTTTTTTCCCAGATAGTTAGTGATGATTTGAAGATTAGTGCAAGACCCCTCCTCCCCCTTTGCCCTCCAATCTGTCTTGCCTAATCATGGAGTAACCTTCGGACATGGCCTGGTTGAGGGACAGGCCCGCTGCCCTGTGGCCCCAGGTTTCTGTGATGGCACAGATGTCGATATTCATATCTTCTAAATAAGTCGCAACCTCTAGTCCATGTTTAACCAAAGATCTGGTATTAAGGAGTGAACATGCCATCTGTTGTATCGATGGCGCTTGGGCCTGATACTGCCTGTGATCCTGGACATAGTATTCAGGTAGATTGCTGTGTGGCACTGGTGGGTAGATGAACTTCCATCAATGGCTACTGGTTGGTGCTGTGCTTGTGTGGGTTTTTAGCTAAAATGGCCTATTGTACTATGAAAGTGCAGGTTGAAAAGCTTTTTTTCTTGTTTTTTTCAAAACCACTGTAATGTTAATGGTAAATGGTTAACACTCCCTAACTTTGCCACTGCAAGAGCATCAACCTACACTGGAGGCTCGATTCTGAAGTGGGTGTTAAGTACCGAAAAGGTCAGAGAAATAGTTAAGGACTTTTTCGGCACTAAAGACCTATTCTGAAGGTGGCGCATTCTTACGAATGTCGGAATGAATGCGCCACTTTCGGAATATATGTGGCGGTTGCTAGGATGGGTGGGAAACCAACCTAGCAACTGCCACATTCAGTAACTGCCATTTAATATGGCTATTCTTGTGGCACTCGTCCATTTTAGAATGTGCCTTAAAATGGCACACATATACGGTACCACTTTTGTGCCGGTTTTGTGGTGGACTGCCACAGGAAGCCGCTTCAGTCACACATTTTTACCAGGATCAATGCAATCCATGAAAGGCAAGGAATGGCCTGAATATTTCTGAGGACAGATGTGTTTATGTAGTTGATTTCATAAAAAGGAACCCTGTGCTAAGATTTTATTTTGTGTTATTTTATTCATATTGAACATAAAATTCTATCTATTGATGTCTGTTTTAATATGTAAGTTTATGTTTCTTAAAAATCAAAATGATTGTGAAAGTTTTAATTTCTATGAAACCAAAAACACCATAAAGAAAACAAAGAATGGAGACACTTTTGTAGTAGTATATTTCACTTGGCTGGTTACATTGTGTGGGTGTAGTTAAGTGGGCCCAGGCCATGTTGATACCTGCATTTGCAGTGCAGAATACTAACTTAATCTCGGCAACACTTTAGTAAAATTACGATGTTGTCGTTATTTCACGAAAGTGCTGCTGAGATTTTTCCATTCCGTCCATTGTCTCCATAAACAGGTGGAATGCAGGCGGTGCACTGTCATGCCCTCTGAAGATGCCCAGGCCCACTTAAGAATAGTGGTGGAGCCTGGGTGTCCAGATTTGGCGCAATGAAGCATGCTCATTAGCACGCTCACTGCGCCAACATAAGAATCAGGCCGTGGATTGGAGATGTGGGATGTATTGACCCACTCCACTATGCAGCATTACCCTGCCAGTTATGGGGAAAGAAATTTCAACAATGGCGGCAAAACCCTTGTGCACGCTAAAAACCTACAAAAACCTACAAAAACCTACAAAAACTGTGTGCTCCAGAACACAAGAAGAGGGATGCACAACCTGCCACCCATGGTTCATGTGCAGTGTAATAGAGCACACCATGCAGAAATGTGCCAGTGGGTCCCATGACCAGCAAACAGAGTGCAGAGAGAAAAGCATCACTTTGCAAGTGAAACCCAAAATTGTGCCTACAAATTACATTTGCTTTGTTGCCTAAACACTTTTTAACATTTACAATCTTGCCTGGTGCTAAAATTCATGTATCAAATGAAACAATGTGGAACAGACAACGTCTGAAAACTGACAGCCTCTATGCCAAAATCTGGGTGCAGTACCCGGGGTTGCCTGAATGACAGCTGTTAGAGGAGTGCTCAGGAAGCTTTAAAGTTACTTAAAGTTACTTAACACTAAAACGTCTGCTGAATTAGCGAACATAAACTGGATTGTTGCCAAAAAGGAATACAGATTTTAGTTGTGTTTTTGATTCCACAGATTTTAAGGTCAAGAAAGAAATGTATTTGTATATGCTGCAACAAATGTGGGTTTTGCTAGATTTAAAAGTTAATAAGCTTGGCTGAAGCTTCCAGAACTGGAAAAGCAGTTTTTTCTTGCAGAAGGAGGGCCTTCCCCTCAGCAGAAACTCACTCGGAGGTGTTAATTACAGATTAGAACTTAATCTTGTCTACAGAAAGCAAAGGAACAATGACAATGACAAAGCTGCAGCCCAGGAAATTGGAAGTGTGAAAGTGGTTGTAAATGGCCTCTGGAAGGAACAAGCAAGGAGGGGGGTGCCTTGGACTGCAGGGAGACAAAAAGAGGCGGAGCCAAGTGACCATCTGTTGCTAAACATGAACAAAGAACACATTTTTAAAAGACTCATAACTTGTTATTCAGTTGTTAATTTAATTTCTGGCTGCACGTGTGAAGAGGCAGCAGAACGGTGTGACATGTTCTGGATAGGAATGGCAAGGTATGTGGTTTTATAAAAATGTATTACGGGTAGAATTGTGAAAATTTACATCCATATCCCTATGTTAAACACGCACATTTGTAGAAATGTGCATACAAATTGGAAAGTGTTTTAATAGCGAAAAGGACACAATTCTGTAGAAAGGAGAGACAAGATCTCACCACTGCAGGGTTTTGAGGAATAGCTCTATGTAAAATATGGCACAATTGTGTGTGATTTGTATAAAGGTGACCAATGTAGAAATGTACATTTAGTATAAAATCCGATTTTGAGACCAGTGGCTAAAGGGAGGTCTCTGAGGATTGTAAAGCAAATCATAAAACATGACATCACCCAGCCTTGATCCAATCACTCAAATTATAAGGCGGAGATGAAGTGTGTGTCCAATCACAACTCACAGGGGAAAGCTTAGCTAAGCCAGCACACACACCCCCTTTGTGATGTCATTCTATAGCATAAATAGAGACAGCTGACAACACATAGGAACTCACAGATCCAGCCACTTTCCTGATTCAGGCGAAGGACTCTGATCCAGCTTTCTACATCCAGCTTTAAATATTTTCCAGATCCAGATGCCAAAAATCTTGCCAGCAATAGAGACTATTTCATTTGCTATTTCCAGCAAGGCCCCAATCCTAAAATGTATTCTCTCCACTCAGTAAAGGGCTGCATGGTGTGAGAGGCCTTTGAACCAGTATCCAGAAATTCTCTGGCTTGCCACCACTAGGCTTGCCTGAGGAACTCGCCATCCAGCTGATCCAAATACCCACAGACTAGGAGAGCAGATCCTTTGCCAATCCGGTCACCGGCCTAGAGGATCTAGACCTTTGCCTGATGTGCTATCTTTCCTAGAACAGACCCAATCCTGACCCGAGCTGACGGTCCCATTTAAAAACTTATCCTGTGAGTATAAATAGGAAGAACTGTGTCCCATAGCATATGTAATTTGCAGAGTCTTATCCCTACCTCAGACCCATCCTATTTTTCATTCAGAACCGGTATTGTTAGGAGTATATTTGCCTTGTCTTATCCCTATCCAACCCATCCTATCTTTCCGCAGAACCAGTATTGTTAAAACTATCTTTGCGCTGACCCTTTTCTCATCTGAAGAAGTCGACTTTCCTTATCAGGTGGATCACCCTGATCCAGTGACTCTAATATCCCTGAGTGGGATTTGCTTCTTCATAGTCATCCTCTAGTTTAAGCAAACCCAATTGTCATTTTTAAAAGTGCATTCCTGTTTTCCATTCTCGCGCCTATTTTACAAAAACCACCTTTACTAAAACCTCTATAACTCCCTCAGTTTTTGTGATAGAAACGAAATTTCAGCCAATATCACGTAATTTAAAGTTTGCTGCGATTTTAAAAACGTGTAAAATAACTTTTAACTGCTTCTGACTTGGACCTTAAGATTTCAAATGTGTTCTGCTGACTAAATCATTGCTTGTGATTGTGTGCAACTGTTCAAAGCGGCTCCGATAAGAATTTAGAACAATTTCAGTATTTTTGATAAATAAGGATTTTTGTTGTGCACTACCTGCTGGGCTTTGACTTGGGTCTGTGCCGGATTGAAATCACTTACAGCTTGGGCATTCGTTGCGAGATCCTGAATTAGACATACCACTCGTGACAGTCTAACACAGCGTGCTAGCTGACGGGGTACATACACCTTGTTGGGTTACCATACTGTGCTACACTGTATAAGCACCTTTCAAAAGAAATACTCAAAGGAGTTGGGACTGTTTGCAAAAGTAAAGTAACCCTGAGATAAGCCAGAAGGAAATTAATATTTCCGGAATGGTGACGAGTGGAAATCAATATTGCAAGGGAACCCCTACTGCACAAATTGTTTTTCAGGGGTGATTGGGTAGAACAGGTCGAACAGGTATGGCTGCAGGGAATAAAACAAGAAGTCACTGAAACCAACCTTATTATCTGGCAGGACAAGGGGACATTACATCAAGCACTCGGTGAGCTGTACATGACCCCTAAAATAAAAGAGGAGCAATGCAAAATTGCAAAAATATCGGCCTACCTGTACCTCCACATAGGAGTCATACAGGAAAAGTATGCAGACCATGTAGATTTATAAAGAGGCAAGGGCAAGCAATGCCGAAAATCCAGACTAATCTGGACTCTGCAGAGCAAAGGCTCCAGAGTAGCCAAGAAACTGAAACAGAGGCTAGGCAGTATGCCACCAAACTTCAAGAAGAACTGACACCCTTACTGCAAAAGAATTCAGAGCAAGATGCCCAGGTACAGACACTGCAAAAAGAGTTTCAAGAAATGTTGGACTCTTTAAAACAGAGCCAACAAAAGCTGGAGCAGCAATTGCATTATAATAGAGTCTGTGCAGAACAGATAGTCACCCTGCAAAACTGAAAAGAATCCCTAAAAGAAGAAAATAATAAATTGATTATCAAAGACCTAGAATCACAAGCAGAGTTTGATGAGGAGTGCCAGAAAGCTGGTGTCCTTAAAAAACAGAGGGCTGACCTGGCTGCACAAAGGGGCACTCTAACTCAGGAAAGCAACGCCGTAGGCCAGGAAGTCAGCCATTTAAAAATAAAGTTAGAAGAAAATCACCTGGCCCTTCAGGAACTTGGTGAAATCACAATGGATTATGAAAAGCTGTTAGAGCACACCAGGCGGTGGAGGAGGCTCTGGCAAAGAATAATCAGACTAATAAGGACCCAATTCAGGAGGTGAGTCTCATGCAGCAAAATTGGCCCAATACTCCCAATTCAGTCAGGAAGCACAGAGAGACAATGACGCCCTCTGTGAAAAAAATGACAGGCTCCATAGACAGATAGCTATGCAAGAACAACTCATAGAGACCAGTAAGGCCTTAGTAGAGGAGCAAAAAGGTCATTTATTGGCATCTCATCAGGAAATAGGGGCTGGAAAAGATGAGGTAAAATGGGAGAGAGAAATGCCTGAGCATAACCTCAGGAACCCTGGAATCAGGGACTTTAACCCCTTCAATTCCATGGACTCTGCCACCCCCATGTCCACTGGCTCAAATGAACCAAGGGCCACGGGATGGTAGACTTCAACACAATGGGAAATATGGGACTAATAGATCAACGCCTCCCCAGTGAGGGGAGAATCAGAGAACTGGATCCTCAGAAATATCACCTATCTAGAGATCAGCCAGTAAAATTTGGTGGGGAATTCCATGAGACTAGGCCCGCAAAGAGCATTTAAAAAACCTCTTCCCAGCTAGGACAATGGGAGGGGTGCTCAGCCAATCCTGGGAGCAAGGGAGAGTCATAAGACTCTTCTGAGCACCACAGTTCTCAAGAGACTAGGCCCCACATTCTGCCAGCCATTCCCAAGCTCACAGAATTAGGGAGAGCTTAGAGGAACAGACAGCCACCTCTGGTAGCAGTGCCTCTGAGTCACTGGATGAGTGGACCAGGGTGACCAGAACTAAAAAGGCCAACAAAGTTAAGTGAGCCCTATTGAAAGATCCCCTGAAGCAAATCAAAGCTATTAGGAGCGTCATCACGCCCTACCACAAAAATGCCAAATATTCAGTTTGGGAGCACCTCGAATTGTTTGAGCAAATGTTGGAGACTTTTCACCTGAAGGACAGACAAATCTGTATTCAGTATGTCAAGTGGACATTTTCAGCTGAATACTCCAGGTTCTTTGCGGGGCTGGAGGATCAGAACCATTCAAGATGGTCCACCTATAGGGCGGCCATCCTAAAGCATTTTTCAATTCATAGAAACCCTCAAGAGGCCCGCAAGACATCCTACAACCTACAATGTGGAGAAGACCAGGCCCCACAAGAATTTGTCCAGGAATTGAAACATGCCTTTGCGCAGACCACTAGAAGGATGCACACTGACAGTAAGGAATTTGTGAACACCTTCTTTCATGCTCTCCCTAAATACATTATGACCCAGCTAGTGAGGGACTTTCATGAGTAAAGATCACTAGACTGGGTCATTGAACAGGCAACGCGCATCTACGAGGTGCAGAAGCCACTAGAAAGTAAAAATATTAGCAAAAACCCCAAACCAACCAACACGCCTGCTACTGCTAAGGTGGCGGAGGTGAAGGTTGCCCCATTTTAGATCTGGAGATGGGGGGCCTAAAAACTTTCCCGCGCAGAAGTCGACCAACCCCAGACCCAGAAGGCCCTCGGGCCAATCCCAAACATGGGGTCAGGGAGGTAACCCCTTAAATGGGACCCCTAACTCCCCTGACTACATCAGACCCTGTTACAAGTGCAACAGACCCATCCTGGGCTATGTGTGGACTCCTCAGACTCAATGGGGGGGATACAACCAGACAGCTGCCAACCCAGGAAACTTCCCTCCCCACTTTCCCCAGGAGGGCAGTAATCCCTCAAAAGCCGGGTTGAATTTCTTTCCTCGGTACCCGCCAAACACCAATCCCCAAAACAACCATTCTTTCTTTCCCCACTTTCCTGAGCCCATAAAGCCCAATCCGGGAGAGGGGAGGCCAAGGGTGGAGGGGTACCAAAACCATCCTAACCAGGGGTATTATGGGATAAGGGATAGTTACCCTTCCCGTGATCAACCATGGTAGACCAGAGGACTCTGTACCAGCCAGAGCGGGTGTCCCAACTGGAACGCCAGGTCCAGCACATGGCACAGGATCTGGGACACATGTTGAGGGTGCAGCAAAACCCTCCAATGAACATGGCGACACACAACTCCTCGAATCAAGTGTCTGGTGCTCCAGAACAATGACGGGGGAAGAACCAGGTAACTGCCATTCAATATGGCTATTCTTGTGGCACTCGTCCACTTTAGAATGTGCCTTAAAGTGGCACACATATATGGTACCACTTTTGTGCCGATTTTGTGGCGGACTGCCACAGGAAGCCGCTTCAGTCACACATTTTTACCAGGATCAATGCAATCCATGAAAGGCAAGGAATGGCCTGAATATTTCTGAGGACAGATGTGTTTAAAGTTGATTTCATGAATAGGAACCCTGTGCTAGATTTTATTTTGTGTTGTTTTATTCAAATTGAACATAAAATTCTATGTATTGATGTCTGTTTTAATATGTAAATGTATGTTTCTTAAAAATCAAAATGATTGTGAAAGGTTTAATTTCTATGAAACCAAAAATACCATAAAGAAAACAAACAATGGGGACACTTTTGTAGTAGTATATTTCACTTGTCTGGTTACATTGTGTGGGTGTAGTTAAGTGGGCCCAGGCCATGTTGATACCTGCATTTGCAATGCAGAGCACTAACTTAATCTCGGCAACACTTTAGTAAAATTACGATGTTGTCGTTATTTCACGAAAGTGCTGCTGAGATTTTTCCATTCCGTCCATTGTCTCCATAAACAGGTGGAATGCAGGCGGTGCACTGTCATGCCCTCCGAAGATGCCCAGGCCCACTTAAGAATAGTGGTGGAGCCTGGGTGTCCAGATTTGGCGCAGTGAAGCATGCTCATTAGCACGCTCACTGCGCCAACATAAGAATCAGGCCCTGGATTGGAGATGTGGGATGTATTGACCCACTCCGCTATGCAGCATTACCCTGCCAGTTATGGGGAAAGAAATGGCAACAATGGCGGCAACACCCTTGTGCACGCTAAAAACCTACACAAACCTTCAAAAACTCTGTGCTCCAGCACACAAAAAGAGGGATGCACAACCTGCCACCCATGGTTCATGTGCAGTGTAATAGAACACACCCTGCAGAAATGTGCCAGTGGGTCCCATGACCAGCAAACAGAGTGCAGAGAGAAAAGCATCACTTTGCAAGTGAAACCCAAAATTGTGCCTACAAATTACATTTGCTTTGTTGCCAAAAACTTCAAAATGCCTAAACACTTTTTAACATTCACAATCTTGCCTAGTGCTAAAATTCATGTATCAAATGAAACATTGTGAAACAGACAACGTCTGAATACTGACAGCCTATTTGACAAAATCTGGGTGCAGTACTCGGGGCTGCCTGAATGACAGATGTTAGAGGAGTACTGAGGAAGCTTTAAAGTTACTTAAAACTAAAAGTCTGCTGAATTAGCGAACATAAACAGGATTGTTGCCAAAAAGGAATTTTAGTTGTGTTTTTGATTCCACAGATTTTAGGGTCAAGAAAGCAATGTACTTGTATATGCTGCAACAAATGTGGGTTTTGCTAGATTTAAAAGTTAATTAGCTTGGCTGAAGCTTCCAGAACTGGAAAAGCAGGTTTTTCTCACAGAAGGAGGGCCTTCCCCTTAGCAGAAACTCACTGGGAGGTGCTCATTGCAGATTAGAACTGAATCGTGTCTACAGAAAGCAAAGGAACAATGACAAAGCTGCAGCCCAGGAAATTGGAAGTGTGAAAGTGGTTGTAAATGGCCTCTGGAAGGAACAAGCAAGAAGGGGAGTGCCTTGAACTGCAGGGAGACAAAAAGAGGCGGAGCCAAGTGACCATCTGTTGCTAAACATGAACAAAGAACACATTTTTAAAAGACTCATAACTTGTTATTCAGTTGTTAATTTAATTTCTGGCTGCACGTGTGAAGAGGCAGCAGAACGGTGTGACATGTTCTGGATAGGAATGGCAAGATATGTGGTTTTATAAAAATGTATTACGGGTAGAATTGTGAAAATTTACATGCATATCCCTATGTTAAACACGCACATTTGTAGAAATGTGCATACAAATTGGAAAGTGTTTTCATAGCGAAAAGGACAAAATTCTGTAGAAAGGGGAGACAAGATCTCACCAATGCGGGGTTTTGAGGAATAGCTCTATGTAAAATATGGCACAATTGTGTGTGATTTGTATAAAGGTGACCAATGTAGAAATGTACATTTAGTATAAAATCCGATTTTGAGACCAGTGGCTAATGGGAGGTCTCTGAGGTTTGTAAAGCAAATCATAAAACATGACATCACCCAGCCTTGATCCAATCACTCAAATTATAAGGCGGAGATGAAGTGTGGTCCAATCACAACTCACAGGGGAAAGCTTAGCTAAGCCAGCACACACACCCCCTTTGTGATGTCATTCTATAGCATAAATAGAGACAGCTGACAACACATAGGAACTCGCAGATCCAGCCACTTTCCTGATTCAGGCGAAGCACTCTGATCCAGATTTCTACATCCAGCTTTAAATATTTTCCAGATCCAGATGCCAAAAATCTTGCCAGAAATAGAGACTATTTCATTTGCTATTTCCAGCAAGGCCCCAATCCTAAAATGTATTCTCTCCACTCAGTAATGTGCTGCATGGTGTGAGAGGCCTTTGAACCAGTATCCAGAAATTCTCTGGCTTGCCAACACTAGGCTTGCCTGAGGAACTCGCCATCCAGCTGATCCAAATACCCACAGACTAGGAGAGCAGATCCTTTGCCAATCCGGTCACCGGCCTAGAGGATCTAGACCTTTGCCTGATGTGCTATCTTTCCTAGAACAGACCCAATCCTGACCCCAGCTGACGGTCCCATTTAAAAACTTATCCTGTGAGTATAAATAGGAAGAACTGTGTCCCATAGCATATGTACTTTGCAGAGTCTTATCCCTACCTCAGACCCATCCTATTTTTCATTCAGAAACAGTATTGGTAGGAGTATATTTGCCTTGTCTTATCCCTATCCAACCCATCCAATCTTTCCGCAGAACCAGTATTGTTGAAACTATCTTTGCGCTGACCCTTTTCTCATCTGAAGAAGTCGAGTTTCCTTATCAGGTGGATCACCCTGATCCAGTGACTCTAATATCCCTGAGTGGGATTTGCTCCTTCATAGTCATCCTCTAGTTTAAGCAAACCCAATTGTCATTTTTAAAAGTGCATTCCTGTTTTCCATTCTCGCACCTATTTTACAAAAACCACCTTTACTAAAACCTCTATAACTCCCTCAGTTTTTGTGATAGAAACGAAATTTCAGCCAATATCATGTAATTTAAAGTTTGCTGCGATTTTAAAAACGTGTAAAATAACATTTAACTGCTTCCGACTTGGACCTTAAGATTTCAAATGTGTTCTGCTGACTAAATCATTGCTTGTGATTGTGTGCAACTGTTCAAAGCGGCTCCGATAAGAATTTAGAACAATTTCAGTATTTTTGATAAATAAGGATTTTTGTTCTGCACTACCTGCTGGGCTTTGACTTGGGTCTGTGCCAGATTGAAATCACTTACTGCTTGGGCATTCGTTGCGAGATCCTGAATTAGACATACCACTCGTGACAGTCTAACACAGCGTGCTAGCTGATGGGGTACATACACCTTGTTGGGTTACCATACTGTGCTACACTGTATAAGCACCTTTCAAAAGAAATACTCAAAGGAGTTGGGACTGTTTGCAAAAGTAAAGTAACCCTGAGATAAGCCAGAAGGAAATTAATATTTCCGGAATGGTGACGAGTGGAAATCAATATTGCAAGGCAACACCTACTGCACAAATTGTTTGTCAGGGGTGATTGGGTAGAACAGGTCGAACAGGTATGTCTGCAGGGAATAAAACAAGAAGTCACTGAAACCAACCTTATTAACTGGCAGGACAAGGGGACATTACATCAAGCACTCAGTGAGCTGTACATGACCCCTAAAATAAAAGAGGAGCAATGCAAAATTGCAAAAATAGTGGCCTACCTGTACCTCCACATAGGAGTCATACAGGAAAAGTATGCAGACCATGAACATTTATAAAGAGGCAAGGGCAAGCAATGCCGAAAATCCAGACTAATCTGGACTCTGCAGAGCAAAGGCTCCAGAGTAGCCAAGAAACTGAAACAGAGGCTAGGCAGTATGCCACCAAACTTCAAGAAGAACTGACACCCTTACTGCAAAAGAATTCAGAGCAAGATGCCCAGGTACAGACACTGCAAAAAGAGTTTCAAGAAATGTTGGACTCTTTAAAACAGAGCCAACAAAAGCTGGAGCAGCAATTGCATTATAATAGAGTCTGTGCAGAACAGATAGTCACCCTGCAAAACTGCCTAGAATCCTTAAAAGAAGAAAATAATAAATTGATTATCAAAGACCTAGAATCACAAGCAGAGTTTGATGAGGAGCGCCAGAAAGCTGGTGCCCTTAAAAAACAGAGGGCTGACCTGGCTGCACAAAGGGGCACTCTAACTCAGGAAAGCAATGCCGTAGGCCAGGAAGTCAGCCATTTAAAAACAAAGTTAGAAGAAAATCACCTGGCCCTTCAGGAACTTGGTGAAATCACAATGGATTATGAAAAGCTGTTAGAGCACACCAGGCGGGTCGAGGAGGCTCTGGCAAAGAATAATCAGACTAATAAGGACCAAATTCAGGAGGTGAGTCTCATGCAGCAAAAATTGGCCCAATTCTCCCAATTCAGTCAGGAAGCACAGAGAGACAATGACGCCCTCTGTGAAAAAAATGACAGGCTCCATAGACAGATAGCTATGCAAGAACAACTCATAGAGACCAGTAAGGCCTTAATAGAGGAGCAAAAAGGTCATTTATTGGCATCTCATCAGGAAATAGGGGCTGGAAAAGATGAGGTAAAATGGGAGAGAGAAATGCCTGAGCATAACCTCAGGAACCCTGGAATCAGGGACTTTAACCCCTTCAATTCCATGGACTCTGCCACCCCCATGTCCACTGGCTCAAATGAACCAAGGGCCACGGGATGGTAGACTTCAACACAATGGGAAATATGGGACTAATAGATCAACACCTCCCCAGTGAGGGGAGAATCAGAGAACTGGATCCTCAGAAATATCACCTACCTAGAGATCAGCCAGTAAAATTTGGTGGGGAATTCCATGAGACTAGGCCCACAAAGAGCATTTAAAAAACCTCTTCCCAGCTAGGACAATGGGAGGGGTGCTCAGCCAATCCTGGGAGCAAGGGAGAGTCATAAGACTCTTCTGAGCACCACAGTTCTCAAGAGACTAGGCCCCACATTCTGCCAACCATTCCCAAGCTCACAGAATTAGGGAGAGCCTAGTGGAACAGACAGCCACCTCTGGTAGCAGTGCCTCTGAGTCACTGAATGAGTGGACCAGGGTGACCAGAACTAAAAAGGCCAACAAAGTTAAGAGAGCCCTATTGAAAGATCCCCTGAAGCAAATCAAAGCTATTAGGAGCGTCATCACGCCCTACCACAAAAATGCCAAATATTCAGTTTGGGAGCACCTCGAATTGTTTGAGCAAATGATGGAGACTTTTCACCTGAAGGACAGACAAATCTGTATTCAGTATGTCAAGTGGACATTTTCAGCTGAATACTCCAGGTTCTTTGCGGGGCTGGAGGATCAGAACCATTCAAGATGGTCCACCTATAGGGCGGCCATCCTAAAGCATTTTTCAATTCATAGAAACCCTCAAGAGGCCCGCAAGACAGCCTACAACCTACAATGTGGAGAAGACCAGGCCCCACAAGAATTTGTCCAGGAATTGAAACATGCCTTTGCGCAGACCACTAGAAGGATGCACACTGACAGTAAGGAATTTGTGAACACCTTCTTTCATGCTCTCCCTAAATACCTTATGACCCAGCTAGTGAGGGACTTTCATGAGTAAAGATCACTAGACTGGGTCATTGAACAGGCAACGCGCATCTACGAGGTGCAGAAGCCACTAGAAAGTAAAAATATTAGCAAAAACCCCAAACCAACCAACACGCCTGCTACTGCTAAGGTGGCGGAGGTGAAGGTTGCCCCATTTTAGATCTGGAGATGGGGGGCCTAAAAACCTTCCCGCGCAGAAGTCGACCAACCCCAGACCCAGAAGGCCCTCGGGCCAATCCCAAACATGGGGTCAGGGAGGTAACCCCTTAAATGGGACCCCTAACTCCCCTGACTACATCAGACCCTGTTACAAGTGCAACAGACCCATCCTGGGCTATGTGTGGACTCCTCAGACTCAATGGGGGGGGATACAACCAGACAGCTGCCAACCCAGGAAACTTCCCTCCCCACTTTCCCCAGGAGGGCAGTAATCCCTCAAAAGCCGGGTTGAATTTCTTTCCTCGGTACCCGCCAAACACCAATCCCCAAAACAACCATTCTTTCTTTCCCCACTTTCCTGAGCCCAGAAAGCCCAATCCGGGAGAGGGGAGGCCAAGGGTGGAGGGGTACCAAAACCATCCTAACCAGGGGTATTATGGGAGAAGGGATAGTTACCCTTCCTGTGATCAACCATGGTAGACCAGAGGACTCTGTACCAGCCAGAGCGGGTGTCCCAACTGGAACATCAGGTCCAGAACATGGCACAGGATCTGGGATGCATGTAGAGGGTGCAGCAAAACCCTCCAATGAACATGGCGACACACAACTCCTCAAATCAAGAGTCTGGTGCTCCAGAACAGTGACGGGGGAAGAACCCCGACAACACACCAGTTCCCAAGGAGGAGGCCCAGTGGGAAGGGGGCTGTAAAGCCTTAGAGGTAGCTTCCTTCCCCACTTGTGAAAAGCCCTTGGAAACCCAGGAACCAGAACCAGAATCTCCTGCCCCCGAAAATCTGCAACCTAAGGAACAAAGGGTGGGTAGGAGAAATAAAGAGCCAAAAAAGGCACATTTTGTGAAGGAGGCGCAAATCTTCCAAGTTGAAGGAGAGGGGTCCTCAGAGGATTCTGGGAAAAGGATCTTCTCCTTCAGGGACGGGGGAACTCCTCCCAAAATAAAAATGGGTCCCAAGACATACTGATCAAGACTGGGTAGATGTGGGGTCCGAGTCAAAACCGCCCATCATCAAATTCCATGCTAGAAAATCCCCTTGTTCAAAACAATTCTGCTGACTGCCTCCAAAAAGGGGGAGCTTCAGGGGAGCCCAAAACTTCCCCCATATCCAATTGCCACCTTTTTCTTACATGTTCCCAAGATCCCAAACAAAATCCTGCCCAAATCACCCCTCTGTCAGAATCCAAAGCAAAGAAATTAACCTACTAATTGGCCAAAAATGCGCATTATCTTTGCCCCCTTGAGGAAAAGGAGGGAAGAATGTATGCCCCGGTCCAAATACAGGGGCAATGTACATTTTTGGCACTGGTGGAAACTGGATCCCAAGCCAAGCTTGTGTCAAAAAGGGCCTTTGATCAACTGAAGTCGGGAAGGTGGGACAAATACTAAATCCCTCTCACCTCCCTTCCTGGACAACTTCAGAACTTCGATGGGAAAGAAATTCCTGTTGAGGGGACTGGAGATTTAGACATTAAAATGGGGCAACACAAGGTGAAGCACCCGGTCATAGTTGTGACTCCAGTGGGCACACCATGTTTACTAGAGAATGACATCCTGCGTAGATTGTCTCCTCTCATAGATTGTGTAAACAAGGTCCTCTGGACTCAGACTAACCGACCAATAAAATTAAAACAGAGTGTCAACCATGTTAGTTTAAATGGTTGAACAAAAACCTGACCAAATTGAACTCCACTTCCACAATAACTGAATCCCTGATGTGACAGTAATTGCACTAGGACAACAAACTGGTGATGGGGAGTCCTCTCTATTTCTGAAAATCAACCTACCTTCAAGTCTAAGGTGGCATTCCACACTGGAAGGGAACACTCTGAAATTCTATACAAATTCACAATCAGAATATCCTGTTCCTATAGTCCAAAATGGTGAGAAATCTCCTCAAAGCTTGGCTGATATTCAGAAAATTGGAGAGCAGTTGTTCATCCCTGTTCATTTAAATGAAGGGAAGATCGCTGTTCTCGCCCGAGTATGTGTGAACAACGGGAAGAGCTTCATCAGCGAGGCCATGTTCCACAAACTCCCAAAAGATCCAGCCATTCCCACATTTAAACTGTTAGACAAATGGGAAATGGACCTGGAAACACCCAATTCCAAACATCTCAATCTTAGCAGGTGTATGTCATGACCCATAGAACTTGCCCCTTCTGGACTTCCTCGTCCTTATCGCGACGAGGCTTGTATTCTTTGTTACTCCCAATATGGCCGTGCCAAGTGACTTGCCTCGCACCAGCCTTCACGTCGCAAACGGCACGTTTTATAAATTGTCCACGCCCCCGCGGCCCCACGCGTCTCAACGCTATCATTAGGTAGTGACTTGACGTGTGTGCAAATCCACTATTCCTAGTTCCTGGTTCCTTCTTCCTTCTTTTCACCCCTTCCCTCTAATCTGCTCCCGGAATCCTCATTCCTAGCGACCACTACCTTTTTCCTGGACATCCTGAAACAGCGGCCTTCCCGGAACTCTGAACGCGCTCTGCAGCCGGACGAGACTCGAGCAAGCCTATACAAGACCCGATCCGTCCACAAGAGGAATCCTCCCGCGGAACAGAGCAAGAAGCGATCCCAGGTGAGACGGGGGGAGATTTACAACAGTGTATGCTCTAAATGTCCATAGGCAACAAGAGCATAGTCCATAATTGTTGGGTCGTGCGAGATGTCCCTTCTGCATTTTATTTAGGCAGTGACATTCTCAATGGCTTTGCCATTAGTTTGGACCTAATAAACTTCAAAGCCTGGTCCCGATTAGACGGTAATCCCATGGACTTTCATGACCCAGAGAAAGCATTTTGGTCATCTCAAATGTTGCCATATGCAGTTGAACTTCAGATTGGAGAGGAAGTCACCATCCCAGAGCGGACCCGACAATTCTCACTGGAGTAAAAATTAAAAGAGGACAGGAACTGAAAAATCCTGATGACTATGTTAACCTCAATGCTCATTTCCAACATCAGGGGTTGGGGGTAAACCCAACACCACTAGTCAATATAGAACACAACACCATTCCAATAGAGGTGGATAACAGCAACCTAAAGAGTATCGCTCTGGGCACAGGCACCATTATTGGAATGGCGTTTGATGACCAACATTTTTCCATAGATTTAGGCAATGAACTGTTAGGATCAATCCCTAACAACTGTTTTGACAGTGATAGCGACAATGACACAACACCAGACAGGATCTTCACCCTTCATGGAGGGAATATCCTGGTGTACTCCTCCTGCCCTTATGGTAAGGAAGATGTGACCTGTGACTTCAGGAAGGATGAGGTGATCTTTCAAGTCCACAAGGACTGCCTTCCCCACCTGAAGGGATCAGTCCAAATCAGTACTTTGACCATGGACTTTTCCACCCAGCTGGAGGAGGCCGCTGAGATAGCCAAACCAGATGTCTTTCCGGGCTTAAGGCAGATGGTTGAAGAGAGAGTCAACCTAGCTGATGCCTGTGAGACTCTGGAGCAAAAGCAAAAATTGAAACATGTTTTCTTAGATTTTAAAGATCTCTTTGAGGTAGACTCATATGACTGTGGTCACACCGACATCCATACAACAACAATTCCCACGGACCCGGGCATGACTCCAGTGTTTGTGAAGCAATATCGCTTGCCTCTTGCATCAATAGAGTCCCTTTCTGAAATAATTAAGAACCTTGAGTCCCGTGTGATAATTCGTCCAGTCCACAGAACCTTCAATGATCCAGTGCTAGGGATTTTGAAACCAAATGGCCAGGGGAGACTCTGTGCTGACCTCAAGGAGTTCAACAAACGGGTCCACACTTCCCGATGGCCTCTTCCCTACATTGACTAAGGGCTGGCCCAGATCCAAGGATCAAAGGTATTCACTGCCATTGATGTGACCAATGGGTACTGGACTGTACCTGTCAGCAGGGAGGACCAATACAAGCTGGCTTTTACCTTCGGGGGGCAGCTGTACACTTAGACGTGGACTTCCTTTGGATACATCAACTCCGGCAATTAATTTAACTTCTTTCTGCATAAGGCCATGCCTGACTTGGGTGAAAGGGGTAACCTGGCTTATGTAGATGATGTTCTAATCAAGAGATCAACTGTGGAGGAACACATAGCAAAGATCCATTATGTTCTGATGCAGTTGAGGACTGCTGGAGCAAAACTCTCTTTCCAAAAGGCACAGTGGTGCAGGACCTGTGTCAATTTCTTGGGGCATGAGATAACTCCTGAGGGTATCCGAGCCCAGGAAAAGAAAGTAGAAGGACTCCAGAAAATAAAAGACCCCACAAATCTTCGGTAACTAAGCAGCCTCCTTGGACTAACTAATTACAGCAGAAAGTTCATTGAGGATTATGCAGAGATCACAAGACCCCTGATCCATCTTTTGAGGGGGGGGTCAAGTGGGAGTGGGGTCCAGGACAAGCCGAGGCAGTAAGACAACTCAAAGGAAGCCTCTCACAAGTGCCTTGCCTAGCTTACCCTGTCAAAAACAAGGAGTTTTTCTTGGAGACAGGGTTCTCAAATACATGCTTGACTGCAGTATTATATCAAAAGCATGACAAGGTCAATAAAGTAATATCCTACGTGAGTAACACTTTATCCTCTGTGGAGGAAAAATTCAACGATTGTGAGAAGGCACTCCTGGCAATGGTGTGGGCATTGAAGAATTACTGCCCGTTTCTCCAGGGGGAAAACATCATAGTGGAGACTCCACACCAACCTTTGCAATATCTTCAAAGTGACAGAATCTGTGCCGGAAATGTAATTCCCGAATTACTTCCTGGATTCTGTCAATGCAAGGCTTTCCTGTGGAGGTCAGGTATGGCCAAACCAAGAAGTGTCCCCTTGCGCAAGGTCTGGCTGACTTGCATGATTGTGGCAGAGAAAACTGTCTCAAGTACGAAAGTCTTGAAATCAAGGACAACATGGAGGCATACCTTAATTTCCCACACAAAGTCTATGAATAAGACAAGTGTGAGGGAATGCCCACGGTCTATGTGGGTGGGTGCTCCTACCATGTTGACATCAACGGGGAAAAGAAACTTGTGGCCAACGTGGGGAATGCATGGGTGAGAGATGCCCCAGGGCCCTCCACTGGGTACAAAATCGGTCCACAAAGTAGTCAAGTGGGAGAGCTGATGGCTGTGCATCAAGCCATCCTCACTGCCGTCCAACACCAACTCCTCAAACTGGTCATAATCACTGATTCAGATTATGTACGGAACGGGTTTGTGGAGCACCTGGTTAACTGGAAAATCAGAGGCATGCTATGTGCTAATAATAAACCTTTAAAACATGGAAAATTAATACAAAATATTGATGATCTGGTCACCTCGAATGGGATGACCATCTACTAGAAAAAGATCAAGGAACATTCTAAAGTAGTGGGACCAGACAAAACTGGAAATGACCTAGCTGATGAGCTGGCCAAAACCAGAGCCATCCAAGGGGATCTACTTGAGAACGAGTCCCTGTTGGGGTGTATAGGAGGTCCCAGATATGACCTGCACCCCTGCCCCCCATTGTGAGTTGCCAGTAAGGTACTCGCTGTGGTAGGTGACATATGAGGAGCAAATAAACCAACAGAGAGCCGCACTGGGACTCTGCCCCTTGTACGTAAGGAGATCAATATCGGTTGAAACAGCAATAACGTGACAACCCTGGGCAGCACAATATCCTATCAGACAGCCATACCAGCCACTGATACGAAATGAGGAATACCTGCACACGGTCCACGAGGAGCCCCCTAAAGCCTTAATGGAAGGCCAATGAAAATAAACCAAGGGCCCGAGCAGCCCCGAGAACCAACAGAATTGGCTGCTGAAAGCACGAATGCCAGTACTAGTAACTGCAAGGATAATGATAATGGATGCAGGGGAGAGACACAGTTAAAACGTGAGAGAATGATGCCATAAGACAAGATGGAAGCAACCGCCCTGTTGAATGTGTGTAAATAAGCTTGAAATGCAAGAGGCTAAGAAATCGATAGTGCTTGCAATGCCTAGTAGAAGATTAGAGCGGCAAGCGCCAACCATATATCTACCTCAATACTGCACAATGTACACGTGCAACTCCATTTTGTGAAAGCAGAAATGTACCCAGGCGGCCAAAGGCCTGACAGGCTGAGTTTAGAAACCCAGCAAAGACCAGAGAAGGAGCGGAATCGAAACTCAACAAAGAGAGGCTTATGCCGGCGAGATCGAGGTCAACCAAAGAAGGGGAGGTGAGCATAAACTCACGAGACTCCAACTACAGAGAATACCAACCCGCCCATGAAGGTCAAGATAAGAGAGGCCTAGGCAGGTGGTCAAGCGCACACAGAATTAAATGCACATAAGGTTGGAAACTGAAGCAGATTCACAGTGGACCAGCACGTGACCAGACAGGCGCGAAGATGTACCACCGCCTGATGTCATCCAGAACCAGAGGGTACCATAACTTTTCCTGATAAGAGACTACAGATCCGAGGCCATACCCAGCCAACTAATTGACACATAGCCCTAAAACACTGATTGATGGAAGGGAGGAAGGGTGAATCTTGGGACACTAGGCACCTGGGTGTCTACTCTGCATGCTTCTAATTAAAATGGAGATTTCTGTTTAGGGGAGTAACTTGCCCAATCACAAGGGACCATGTAATCTAGGGTCCTATAGACACTGTAACCAAAGAGACGTCGTACTCGTAGTGACGTCAATCACCTGTGTTGTAGAGGGAAGGGCGTAGATGCCCACCCAATAAGAGTTATCCAATCCACTTGCGTTATTTCCATATACAGATATAGCACCTATACTTAAGTTACCTTTCCCAACCAATTGTATTGCATGATGATTTTTTGTAGAATTAGATGTCAATGATGAGGGATTTTGCCCATAAAAGAGGCTGTTTGACTAAAGTTCGAGGAAGTCGGGGTAAGGCAGTTGTTCGGGATGCTGCTGATTTCCATAAGCTGATATATGTATCATTAAATGGACTTCCCTTTGACAATTTACTGAGACCTGATTATTGAACCTTGCTGGAGTATGTGAATCCTGCACTCTGTCCTCGCATGGTGCAGCTATCTTGTATTACTAGTTTTCGAAGGTGAGTACTGACCAATGGGCCCGTCAGTAATTTACTCTCCTCGTCAACTGGGGGAAATCCAGGTCACTGCTATCATTAGGTCCCAGACAAGTGCTCACAATGAACTCTCAACTGCACAATGGGATGACCATCTACTGGAAAAAGATCAAGGATCATTCTAAAGTAGTGGGACCAGACAAAACTGGAAACGACCTAGCTGATCAGCTGGCCAAAACCAGAGCCATCCAAGGGGATCTACTTGAGAACGAGTCCCTGTTGGGGGAAATCCAGGTCACTGCTATCACTAGGTCCCAGACAAATGCTCACAATGAACTCTCAACTGCACAATGGAGTAAGGAGACCGCAGATGCTGATTTATTTACGGCTCAAAAAGGGGATCCAATAATTGGTAAGTTTTATCAACACATTGAGGACCCTGAGAACTTTCCCTTGACGGATACCGATTACATTGGGAAAAAGGACTTCAGAGTGTTGATCACATGTCCAAAAATGTTCCAAATCCAAGATGGTTTGTTGGTGAGGAGATCCATTGCTGGCCATGACCAGTGGGTGGTCCCCACCTCATTCCGAAGCCTGATGCTACGTCACGCCCATGATGTGGCCACAACTGGTCATTGGAGGTTCTATACGACATTAGAAATCTTGCGAGAGGTTGCATACTGGTCACACATGGGGCAGGACCTCGACCAGTACTTGAAGGGGTGTCTGGTGTCTGCGCAATTTCAGCCAACATAGATTTGCAAGCCGATTTTATCGGGCCCATGATTCGCTCCTCTAGGGGGAACAAGTAGATGATGACTGGAACATGCTTGTTCACTAAATGGGTGGAATGTCTCCCGGCCCCAAATTGCAAGGCATAAACAGCAGCTGCCCTGATGATCAATCACATCTTCTCGCGTTTTGGACTACCCCAAAGGATTGAGTCAGTCCGAGGTATCCACTTCACTAGCGAAGTAATGACAAAGATGACAAAGATGTGGGAGCTACTTGGGATCAAAAGGAAACAACACATTGCCTACTGGGCGTCTCTAGTGTTGGAGTTGCGAGCTACAATAAAACTATTGTGAGCATATTAAAAAAGTTTGTGGCAGATTCTGGGCCAAGTTGGGACATTCGATTACCCCTTGTCCGGTTGGCCATCAGATCTACCCCTTCTTCTGCAACAAAAATGTCTCCATTTGAGCTGATGACTGGTTGAATGATGGTGCTACCCCTGCATCTCTTCTACAGAAACCAAGAGCAGACCTTGATAAATGTCTCCACAACTCATGAGTATGTTGAGAATCTGAGAAAATACCTTCAACATGCTTTTGCCTATGCTCAGCGGAATCTAGAGAGATCTGCAGACAGTATGAAGGCCCACTATGATCTCAAGACAACTAAAGATGAATACAAAAGGAACCAAGCCAAAGAGCACAAATTCCTCCCAAGTTGGCGGGGTCCTTTTGAAATTGTGGACAGAATCTCACCAGTCGCCTACAGAATCTGCATCCCCAAGGGCAGTTTGGCAGAAGGGGAAGACAAGTGGGTCCACATAAACGAGCTGAAGAGTTGCCATCCCAGGCATACTTTGCAGCAAATAGAGAAACCAACCGGAAACCCAGCTGGGGAATAGTGGCAATTTTAACCAATGCAAGTGTCTTTCCCACTGCTGATATCCCCCAGATGACGTGTGGACACAGTAGTGGGAAAATATCCATAACGATGCTCTGTTCTATCTTCCAGCATCTGGACTAAGAATTATCCATAGGATTACCAAGGAGGAGCACTCAGGGACTCGGAGGAAAGAACCATGGAGCCCGGAGAGCCGCTCCATACTCCCAACCAGAACCAGCAATACTCTTGACCAGAACCTACATGGAGAGCATGTCGCTTCATCACTGACAGGAGTAGCAGCGGAATTTCTCCACATGGACAAAAGAAAAGAACATCCCAATCTCCTGACTTCCCCTTGACGGGCGGTCAAAATCAAGTCGGGAGTGGGGGGCTCCATGGGATGAATTGACCCACTCTGCTATGGCATTACCCTGCAAGTTATGAGGAAAGAAATGGCAAGAATGGCGGCAAAACCCTTGTGTGCGCCAAAAACCTACAAAAACCGTGTGCTCCATCACACAAAAAGAAGGATGCACTACCTGCCACCCATGGTGCATGTGCAGTGGAATAGAGCACACCCTGGAGAAATGTGCCAGTGGGTCCCATAACCAGCAAACAGAGTGCAGAGAGAAAAGCAGCCTCAAAATTTTGCATACAAATAACATTTGCTTTGTTGCCAAAAACTCCAAAATGCCTATAACACAACACTTTTCAACATTCACAATCTTGCCCGGTGCTAAAATCCATGTATCAAATGAAACATTGTGAAACAGACAACGTCTGAAAACTGACAGCCTATATGCCAAAATCTGGGTGCAGTACCCGGGGCTGCCTGAATGACAGCTGTCAGAGGAGTACTGAGGAAGCTTTAAAATGACCTAAAACTAACAAGTCTGCTGTATTAGCAAACATAAACAGGATTTTTGCCAAAAAGGAATACAGATTTTAGTTGTTTCCACAGATTTTAAGGTCAAGAAAGAAATGCATTTGTATGTGATGCAACAAATGTGGTTTTTGCTGGGTTTAAAAGTTCATTAGCTTGGCTGAAGCTGCCAGAACTGGAAAAGCAGGTTTGTCTCCCAGAAGGAGGGCCTTCACCTCAGCAGAAATACACTGGGAGGTGTTAATTGCAGGTTAGAACAGAATCTTGTCTACAGAAAGCAAAGGAACAATGACAAAGCTGCAGCCCAGGAAATTGGAAGTGTGAAAGTGGTCGCAAATGGCCTCAGGAACAAGAAAGGAGGGGCATGCCCTGCACTGCAGGGAGACAAAAAGAGGTGGAGCAAAGCGACCATCTGTTGCTAAACATGAACAAAGAACACATTTTTAAAAGACTCATAACTTGTTATTCAAAGTGGTGAAAAATATAAAAATGACAGAGTTGTTCATTTAATTTCTGGCTGCACTTGTGAAGAGGCGGCAGAACTGTGTGAAATGTTCTGGACAGGAATGGCAAGATATGTGGTTTTATGCAAAATGTATTAATGGTAGAATTGTAAAAATTTACACGCATATCCCTATGTTAAACACACACATTTGTAGAAATTTGCATAAAAATTGGAAAGTGTGTTCATAGCGAAAAGGGCAAACTTCTGTAGAAAGGGGAGACAAGATCCCACCACTCTGGGGTTTTGAGGAATAGCTGCTATGTAAAATATGGCTTCTTTGTGTGTGATTTGTATAAAGGTGACCAATGTAGAAAAGTACATTCAGTATAAAATCTGATTTTGATTTTAAGACCAGTGGCTAAAGGGAGGTCTCTGAGGATTGTAAAGCAAATCATAAAATGTGACATCACCCAGCCTTGAGCCAATCACTCACATTGCAAGGCGAAGATGAAGTGTGGTCCAATCACAGCTAACAGGGTCAAGCTTAGCTAAGCCAGCACACAAACCCCCTCTGTCATGTCATTCTATAGCACACATAGAGACAGCTGACAACAAGGACTCACAGATCCAGCCACTTTCCTGATTCCGGCAAAGCACTCTGATCCAGGTTTCTACATCCAGCTTTAAATATTTTCCAGATCCAGATGCCAAAACACTTGCCAGCAATAGAGACTATTGATTTCCAGCAAGGCCCCAATCCTAAAATGTATTCTCTCCACTCAGTAAAGCACTGTGTGGTGTGAGAAGGGCTTTGAACCAGTATCCAGAAATTCTCTGGCTTGCCACCACTAGGCTTGCTGAGGAATTCGCCATCCAACTGATCCAAATACCCACAGACTAGGAGAGCAGATCCTGTGCCAATCCAGTGACCGGCTTAGAGGATCCAGACCAGTGCCTGATGTGCTGTCTTTCCTAGACCAGATCCAATCCTGCCCTGAGCTGACGGTCCTATTTAAAAAAGTATCCTGTGAGTATAAATAGGAAGAACTGTGTCCTATAGCATATTTACTTTGCATAGTCTTATTCCTATCTCAGACCCATCCTATCTTTCATTCAGAATCAGTATTGTTGAAGCTATCTTTGCGCTGACCCTTTTCTCATCTGAAGAAGTCGAGTTTCCTTATCAGGTGGTTCACCCTGATCCAGTGACTGTAATATCCTTGCATGGTATTCGCTTCTTCATAGTCATCCTCTAGTGTAAGCAAACCCAATTGTCATTTCTCGTGCCTATTTTACAAAAAAAAACACCTTTAGTAAAACCTCTATAACTCCCGCAGTTTTTGTAATAGAAATGAAATTTCAACTCCTACTTGCATCAGTGCGATTCTCCTGTTATCGCGGCTATCGCACAATGAAAAGTTTGCCGGAATTTTTAAAACCTGAAAGGTTTACACGCGTAAAATAACATTTAACTGCTTCCGACTTGGACCTTAAGATTTCAAATGTATTCTGCTAACTAAATCATTGCTTGTGATTGTGTGCAACTGTTCAAAACGGCTCCCATAAGAATTTATAAAAATGTCAGTATGTTTGACCATATTTGGTGTTTTTGCCGAGTCCATTCTAAAGACAATCTTGAAAGCCATTCTGACAGCTGAAAAGTCAATTCCATTTTTCTCTTGTGTTTGCTGGGAGAAAGTGGGACTGATATTTTGTTTGATTTGTGCCATTCCTGAATACCTGCTCTCTCCTCCATCTCTTTACATTGCTTATTGGGGGTTGAGGGGTGTTGCAGGGGGAATTTCTAACCTCAGTGCTATCTGATCTGAAACCAACACAAAAGTATTATTTTCTGTTCTGCATTTGTTTTGCTCATTACTTACTCCTCGTGTATTAAATATATTATTCAGTGTTCTCTCACCCCATTGGTGAATATTGTTTATCTATTAAAACATATTGTGATTACATTTTCAATACATAAATACATATTTACCTTTGCAAACCAGCCTGATTCCTGGTTCAGTGTGACCTGTGGGAGGGGAGGTCCAGGAGAAGGGTATGATATGAGTGGTATATCGTTCAGAATATTGAATTTATAGACAAAAATAAATAAGGATTTCAGATGTGCACTACATGCTGGGCTTTGACGTGGGTGTGTGCCGGATTGAAATCACTTACAGAGATCCCAAATGAGGATGGAATGTGTGTGTACTTTGGTCGTACATTCCTGTGAGTTTTTAGCCGCGGGTTGGTAAAGCTATATGTAATAGAATTGCTCTATAATAAATGTCCTTGCTAATATGATGCAAAAAATATATATTTCTGTTAATTTGTATGCTCTTGATGCATTACTGTACGAACCTAGTCGGAGAGGTGATATTCCAGTGAAGTTCATAGCCGACCGCAGTAGCGTATGTGGCATTTTTTGTACCCCAAAACCCAGTATCGCATTGATTGGTGAATGGTAAACGTGCCATTATGCTCCGACCTCAAGTATCTTAATCTCCACTGCACCAACAATCGAGTAACCAATGATGCTGACGCAGGTAGGTGAATGGGTGATACATTCTTGAAATTTGTCAGTCTTGGGTTGATGCCGCTATGTATCAAAGATCATGGCCCCTTAAGGCTGGGCCTCATTATGAGTATGACAGTGTAAGAGAAAACGGCAGTACAGTGGGGATGTATCTGGTACCAATGCTGTCCTGTCACATTGCTGCACCACAATGGTAAAGTTTTTGTGGAAAAATTGAGGAGGTACCTCCAGCAAACAGATGGAGGTAAAAAAATACCCTTTACAGCTAAACATTGGTGGAATTACAATGGCAGAATCACTGCATATGGTAACTCTGAAAAAATCAGATGCACTTCTAAGAACTCTAAAAATAGGAAATCACCCCGCTATGCAACCACTCGGGATCTGGTCGTAGTTCTTCAGGATGGAGTGATGACAACGGTAATTGATTTTGTTGGTAATTCTGCAACCTCACCATAGATTTATTGCATGCCCATTGTTCATTGCTGTGTCAACCTGATAGAAAGGAGAATTTCCAGTGATGGCCACTGGGTGGCACTGTGCAGGTGTGGCTTATTAGCTGAAATTGTCTATTGTGTTGTCACTCTGCAGCTAGAAGTTTTTTTTTGTCCTCTTTTCTTTCAAGCCTACCATAATCTTAATGATGAATTGTAAACATGCTCTAATGCTCCAATTCCACAGAAGGCAACCTATATTGCACTTATGGTCATGAACGGGGGCGAACATCATATCTGGTTGATCATTGCAGCCTTGGGTTGAAAACGCTATGTATAAAATACAACTTCCCTGTAAAACAATCACAATTTTCTCATAGAGGAAAATAGAACGCGTTTCGGTTAATCTGCACACTGCTAATCTTTTGTGTTGTGGCTTTGATTGGGAGCTAGACTTCCAGTGATGGCTGCCAGGTGGCACTGTGCAGGTGTGTATTTTTTAGGTGAAATTGGCCTATCTATATTTGTAAAACCCTTAACCATTTTTGTATCAATATTCTTCCTTTAAACAATGCTACTCTCGCTTCCAGAAAGTGTGCAATTGCAGGGTTATTAAATAGTTCTGAGCTTTTTCAAACATCCTATAATTCAGAAAACTTTCAAGGCTTGATTAATTTCATGTTGCACAATGTAAGGTTGACAAGGGGAATTACGAACAACAAAAAGAGAAAACAAACACAAGTAGCCTGTTCTTAATTTGACATATTTTTGATATTCTCACATGCCAATGTCCTACCCTTACATGCATACAGAATTCCCAAGGTCACCGTGAGCCAACATCTCTCTCCAGCCTGGCAGTAAAATCACAGCTGAAGTCGGACGATAAGTTCATTATCATCATCATCCCATGCACTTCATGGTTTAGCAATTACTACTCTACTTATAGCTGATTTCTCGAGAAGTGACATTTATATGAGTAGTTTTGTAAACCACAATTTGTTTATTTATTTTTACATTCATAGCAGCACACTAAGCACTGAGGCATCTAGGTGCTAGTTCCATTGGATATGGTGTTGCAGTATGTTGGCAGGTGTTACCAGCAAGTTGCTTCAGCAGCGAAGGCTGCACAAGTTGTTGTTGGTTTTAGAAATTGGTGTATAATGAAGAGGTCTTCGACGATAGAAGCCCCACATCTGTCACCTATATTGATAATATCTATTTCTTACAAACCCATGGGCCTCAGAGTGCTGAAATAACAGATGGCATTATTATTCCACAAAGTGGTACTCAAATGATGGACCTCAGAAGGATAAAGGGCTGAGTTGGCCTTGCCAGGATTCAAACCTGCCGCTGCAGGCTGTGCTCAAATATCAGGGGCAAGAGCTCAACTAGCTGTGCTATCTGACTGACAAATTGCACCTCATCAGGGGTTGGGTGGAGCAGTAAGAATGTGGTGGTAGTAGCATTATTGCAGAATTACCTCTTCAGTGCAATTACCACAGCCCAATTTGCGCCACAGAAATTGCACTGACACTGCACCGTAGAGTCCTATGGACTCAAAAAATGGGAAGTAACAGCATTGCCGCAAACTCGGGATCCGGCGCTAATAGCGTCGGACCAAGTTGCGGTAATGCTATTTGCATTGAGTGGTATTTTGGTGCATTTACCGCTGGGATACTGCACAACGTCTGTTGAGACCCATAGACTTTGATTAGTTCTGACATTGTGCCTATACATCGTTGTTTTGGCGTAAGCACTTGTGCAGGACAATGTCATACTACATTCTGGTTTTCCATCAACAGGTAGCTGCAATCACGTGATACTTAGAATTCATAACTAGTATTGTGTTGTTGCATCACTACAGAATGTTGCTGTTCTGTAAATCCGGCAATATGAGTTGCTACACCATTTTATTTGTGATATTTATTCCTTGAAAACCCTTGGTTACAGTCTGAACGACCACATTAATGAGATAGATTTGAGGGGCTAAATATTTGAAAAAATGAACCCTTTTCTTACCCGTTAACTCCTTTTACTTTACATTTCTCCTGGTGTTTAAGTAAGCTTAAGCTTAACGGACCTATGAAGAAAGAGTTGCCAGGTTACCTAGCAACCATCTGGAAAATGTTTTCTTACACACACTTTTGCATTCAATCGCCACCACCATTGTTTATGAATGTGTTATCTGCCACTACGCGGCATGCACAGAACAATAGCAAATAAACAAGATACATTTTATCAAAAGCAAATACATTGTTTGCAGCAGTTCATTGGTAGCTCATCGTGTACTCATTTTCACAGCCTTTTGGTTGGACATCAACAGGTGGGCTGTTTCGCCTTGTTTTAACATTGTGCGTAGTCTTCATGGTCCAGAACAAAGCTTTTAGGTACAGGTTACAATGCATCCATTTTTATAAAGTAATCCATTACTTTGTGCTGCAATGTACAAACAAAGGCACTTTCACAAATAAGTTGCAAAATAAGAACATATTTAAAAAAATGTTATTAGTGAATTTGGTTACATCAAAAACCTTTACACTTTAAGGAACACATTTAGATTGAGAAATATTAAATGCAATAATAAATAAAAAGACGATTAATTATGCAAGATAAAAGAAAGAAATTCTTAATTCATGTTTCAATTTTTATAGATTCTAAAAATCTCAACGTGTCTAAAATCAATGATACAGACACTCCTTTAAAAATCATTGCCCAGATTGTGTTTTCTGAGATAGTAATACAATATTTGAAATATATTTTCATCAATGTATTTGTTGGATCTTCAAGTTCAACACAGACTGCTATTAAATGTCTCAGTGACTCAAGGTGTAATGAGTTTGCTTGGTGATTTCTTGTCAACAATATTTCACCACTTTTCCACAGATTTAGGCAGATTAAGAACATATTTCTGTAGGAAACTAATGTTTTCAGGTGGTGAATGTGCAAACAAGATTGTGGTACCTAGATGTAGCCAGTAACATTGGCCAACACTTTACAGTGCTTCAAAAAAATGTAGCAGGCGTTCCGCTCCAGAAAGAACATGGCATGATAACCTGTTCTGGGATGAGAGTTTGCAGCACACGCTTTTTGCTCACTGTACCTTTCACAGATGGCAAACATCTGTGAAAGTACAGTGAGCAAAAAGCATGTGCTGCAAACTCTCATCTCTGAACAGGTTATCATGCCATGTTCTTTCTGGGAATGCTACCTTTTTTGGAAATATTTGCAAGGAACTTGAGGTTGGTCACCCTGAGTTACCTGGGGGCAACCAGACGTGGACTCCCTGCTCACTGTCCTCAGAGAGGCACAGCTTCACCTCATTGATGAGGCCCAACAAGGCTGAAACACATGTATGAATTTGCTGTCGGTGTTCTTGTTCAGAGAGGAATTGTCATAGCATTTCGGTGATGGAATGCCCATGTGGGCGGGACAAAGACTGATATGCAAATTGATATTTCCCATCTGTGAGTACAGTGAGCAAAAAGTGTGTGCTGCAAACTCTCATCTCAGAACATGGTATCATGCCATGTTCTTTCTGGAGCGGAGCGCCTGCTACCTTTTCTTGAAAAACTTTACGGTGCTTGCCTAATAGTTTTTTTATTTATTAGTCATGGTGACTTAGCTAATGACTTGCCACTGTGAGCTACATGATATTGTTACAACTATCCCTGCATTCCAGGCATACATAATACTCTATAAGTGGAGTACCAAGAATAATACCCTTATCAACGCACTGGCGACCTACAGTACTGACTGCATCAAAAAGAAACACAAACCATGAACCTTACTGTGCATTGCATTTATGAAAATAGATAATCTTAATCACAATGCAAAGGAGCGAAGGCTTGTGAGGGAGGAGCAACATCTAATTTTTCCCACCACATAAATGGTTTCATCCATGAGGACATTTGATGGTAATGGTAAAGCCAATAGTATTCCCCATCTACTGTCAGTTTTAGTGACCTTCCAGTTAAAGGTTAGCAGTTATTACCTCTGGTGGTATTCCAAGGGAATACGGTCAGTGGTAAATACCACCCTATTGTCAATTGGATTTTCAACATGAAAATCTGACATTTTTAACTCCAAACCAAAAGTGGAATGAAATTTTACAACTATCCAGTATAAATTTTCATTTTCTTCCTTGTTAAGAGTAGAAGCAACGTTTCTGTCTTCAATAGAGGAATAGAAACAAACCAGGACATGGAAAGGGGGTGAAAACGGTGGGACCTTCGATGCCCATCTTTTTACCACTTTTGTATTGTAATACATACAGATGTCAGGAGTGTGCATGTTGTGCAGTGGATTGCACAGAAGTGGTATGAACCACTACTTCACAATATACATTGATACCATCATTTTTAGTTGTATGATTTTATTTTACTTAAACATCATATCTAGAGCAGCATGGCCGAAGGAATGTGCAGCATTTTACGACCATAAAAACAATTAACAATACAGAAATACATGCGATTTAATAAATGAAATAGTCATTACGACTAAGAGTTTAGTGAAGAATGACAAACAATAATTAAAATGAAGTACGTTTTAAGGACCCACCTGAACTCAATCCGAGTAGGGAGCAAACTTAGAAGCATGTAGCTACTTAAAACAGGTAATCACAAAATGCAACAGATCAGCACTCCAGGATCCCCTGAGAGGTTCAATTTGGCTGTAAGAGAAGTGAGTTCCTGCAACACTACTTCCTCATAAGAGATGCAACTGAACTTGAAATTTGATGAGGCTGATGTTTTTCATGCACTGAAAATCAACTGTGGAACCGAATGTAAAACAATTTTCAGAGGGACTGTGAGTAATTGCCACCTAGCAAGGGTGTAGAAGCCTTGACATCTTTGATTTTTATCAATTAATAAAATGATACAGATTCCATCTCAGAAAGGGTAATCAGCCAGTAAGATTCCTTTGCCAAAAGCATAGTGTACAGTTATGCCCTGCTGCATCAGTAGCCTGTTCTGCAGTGCCTGCTCTCCAGTGTCACAGATCGGGTCCAGAGGTCGCAGGTGCTCATTAGATAGCTGCAATGATAGCCAACTCTCTGCAGCACAGCGGCTGCATTTAAGAAATGCACCTCTGTGCCAAAACTCAAAAACTATTAGGATACAGTCCTGGTGGAAGAATTTCCTTTACATTTAAAGTTATGATATGGTGGATTGTATTTCTTATATTTATTGCAGCCACAGCACATTGATGTCACACATGTGTTAGCCATGTGAGCCTAGCTCAGCTGTGGAAGGATTTTTTGTAGTCTCCCAAGCCGGCTGCCCTTGCCACTGCTGGAAAGTCTGTAGCCTTGGCGATTGCCTCTTTTTGTTCCTTTGTGGGGGCTGGTAACACCCTCCTACAGAGAGACAGCCACTCAACAGGAAGCTGTCCTAGGAACAGGAATTAAAGGGCACACCCATTCATAAATAGGAGTAGCCTCAAACCAGGGTGCTGCACACCTAAATGCCTTTGATTCTATCGAGAAGGGAAGGGTGTGATTAGTTTAGAAAGAAGAAGCGTGTTACATCTGGAGTAAGGTTCTCCCATCTTGTTTTACTCTACCTCTAGCTTTCCTTCCTATCCCCTCCACTTCCTGTAGCACATATCACTTTGGGTGTACATATTTCAGGAACATGGATTGGAAACTTTACCTCTCAAGTGCTATGGGCATGTATGTTTGTCCTGAATTCCCATAAGAAATCATTGTAGGCTGCGCCTACTCCTGCCCTTAAGTGTCACATGCTTGCTTTTGTCCAATCACCTGTGGATCTATACCATTAACAGAAGGTGTCTCCCACCACTTATTTGATTAATCTCTGGACTTCAGCCATTGAAGAATAATTTGTTTGGACACTGTAGGGAGAGCAGTCATTTCAAAAGTACTCCAGTTTTCAGATTGAAGACAGGTTGTCCGAGGCAGAGGCAAGCCCTGTTCCCTAACCATCCCCAGGTGACCTGCTGCTCGAGCAAAACATGCATCTCTACCAGCTAATGTTGTACACAGGACCTCACTGTGTTGAAGACCACTGCAGCGGTATGCCAGCCCACACCATGTTTGGGACCATAAGAAAAGGACTCACTGCATCACTGAGCTCCTGGATTGGCACACACAGGACCCGACGAGCCAGGAAAGTCAGGATACTAGTGTATTTTCTGTTGAACTGCTTGGAGCCATGTTTTAAGAAATGTTCAACACATTCAAACCACCAGGACCTTCCAGAGCTGCCTTTTTCCCACTCCTGATATTCGCATTGCCGTCACAGTGCCAAGAAATCTAGTTCGGCACTATCAGACCACCAAGAAATCGGAACGCTATTATTGTCTGCTAACTCACTCCTTGGTCCATCTTTGAGCCCTAGAGACTTGCTAGTTCACAGTAGTCTCTTTTTGCATTCAAGACCATATACATTTTAAGAACATTATGGTTATTACGTTCCTTACAACCCTGATTCATTACTCAGAGTGCTATTTATGTTTAGTCAGTGTACTTTCCTCACAGGTGGGTTTTGTGCAATACTTTTCTACTCAGTTATTGTTTTACATTGTGTGTTTAATTAAAATATATGTATTTTTATAGATCCTTCATTGGACATTCCTTAATTTTGGATATTATATGTCACTGTTTGGGTTGCTACTGTACCACATTTACAACATAGCTTTCACATGGCCCCCATTTTCACAAAAGGCAAAGGAGGTATATCTCTTTATTGTGGCTGTTTTACCTTTATGATTGTGTTGGCTCTTGGTTTGTAGAAATGTGAGGGATGAGTAGGCTCGTACGCTTCTACTCATCCTTTTTCTCCTGCTGGGAAGAAGTCAGTTTGTCACAGGAACCATGGTAGAAGAAGGAATTGCTGTGGTTATGGCATTTCTACCATCCAAGTGGAAAGATCTACGTACTAGACGGTGCAAAACTCTGATTCATTTCTCTAAGGAGGGACAACTGAAATAAAATTGGAATGTGATCATGAGAAATATGTGACTATGGGTAAAGCTCAAATATTTTACAGAGACCGCCAGGGTATGAGTCATACCAAGTAAAGTTAGTGGAGCCACTCTTGAAATTCTGAACAGGAGACAGAAGTAGAGGAGATCACAATAAATTCTGTTTTACTAGGGCTCCATTTCAAAGAAAGTAAGGACATCCATACCTCGATGGCACTGAGGCACTCTCTGAGGAGGATGATATCAGCCAGAGATACCACCATAAGGTAGATTTAAGTGTCTTCTTTGTACTGGTCTACCACATGGCCCACCCATAACACTAGCTAACCTAAAGGTTCCATGCAAAATTTGAGAAACATCAGGGATCGGATATAACCCTGAAGAACCTATAACATGTGTGCATGCAGGGTCCAGATCTCTCTGGCCCATCCTGAATGATTTTACAAGAATGAGGAGATTCAGGCCAAAATAGGGCCTGTCAACCACAGGCCTCAGGACCTCAGGATCATTTTCCCAGTTCCCTCAAATGCAGGGTGGAAGTGATAAGAAATATGTTTGTAAAGCCCTGGAAAGTGTTCACTGACAGAATTACACCAAACATGGATTGAATATCCTCTTAGAATGTGGGAGTGCTCCAATATGCAATAATCACTGTGTGGCTAAGGGGGGAATTCCTGCACCAGATAATAAGGGATTGAACAATGTAGCATCTGGGTGTGGAACACTGCAGTGCCAGGATTTATATTCATGGATATTGATTGGGTATCCTTTATTAGGATTAGGGGTGTTGCTAGGTCTGGAAGAGATCCAGGGCTATGCTAATTTTGGGAGTGTCAGGACTGGGGGCTAGATAGCCTTTTTGGTTGTGACCCCTGAGCTTCTCTCCGGGGCTACAACCAAAATATCCAGTGCTATAGCCCCCTCAGCCCCTCCACCCCCAAGCAATGCCTCTGAAAATACTGCTTTTCAAGAGACCTGACTGGTAGAACCAATTCACATGCAAGGGTACTTTGTTGTCCAAGCCAAGAAAAGTAGTATGAGAGGGTGACCATCTGGAAGACTCTCAGTCTAAGTTGCAGTGAACATTCCCAGAGAAGCCAGACAGTCAACTAAATCCAATAGCAATACTCAACTTTTAATTCTCAGTGGTAAAGAGGGCCAGAGTCTAGGTCTGGTTAACTTCATAACAGAAACATAGGGAAGGGATCGATAGGCTTGTTGGCTGCACTAAAGAAATGAATGACTCCCAATGAAGCGGGCCGATTGGCAAATACCCCCTTTATTGTGGGGGATGACTTTAATATGTGGTTGGGCCCTGGAGAAGATGTTTTTATGTTGGAAGAAGAAGAGATACCCTACTCTGCCCATCCTACCACCTTGGTTGATCTGCCTACTTCCAACAGAGCTCTCTGCTTATGTGAGATCTTGACCGACACTGGCCAGCCAGTGACTACTCATTTGACAATGGCAGATTCTAGAGTATTATCAACTACGTACTTTTAACAATGAAGCCGTGGGGGTAAAATTTGGATTTTAATATTCATAAAATACCCGAAAGAGATCATAACCCCCTTGTTCTCAAAGAGGCAGTAAAAGAGAGTCTGCACAGTAATCCCAACACTCACTCAGCTGCAATCACTCTCGGTTCCAAGTATAGGCTCGAATTTCAGCAATGATAAGGAATTAGGAGTGGGAGTTATTAGGGACACCAGGACAGAACTAATGGCATGCCTACACAGTGGTTCTCATGCTGGTAATTGTTAAGGCTTTGACACCTTCATCAGGGTTTGTAAGGACATGTTCAGGCCTTCCCTCTCCAATTTGAGGGCAGGTCGCAACCATCAAAAGACCTGGTTTTCAATAACTGTCAGGATAATAAAAGAACGTTCCTTGGTGCACGAAAAAGAGCAAGTGTGGACATAAAGGAAATTTGCCTAAGGCACAAGGAATATAAATCTGCTTCAACAGACAGGAGAAAGGAAATGTCCATCTCTATTTGGGAAGGCTTTTGTGCAGCCTCAAAAAATACAGTCTTCAAAGTGTTCTGGAGAATTGGGTCTAGGAATACTAGAGGTCTGAACATGGGGTGTTCCCTAATCCCAGAGGCACATATAGCAGAGGAGAACTGGATAAAGCATGTCAAGGAACTGTTTGGCATAATGGATAGGGCCCAAAACAAGTTAGGGGGTCACTATTCAGGATGGGCGGAAACATAGGGGCACATAGATGTGGTGACATTGAGGGGGGTTACCTCTGCCCTCCAAAGACAAAAAACATTTAAGTCTCTGGGGATTGACTGCATCCCAAATTACTTATTTTGTTTTTTGACAGACTTGTGGGGCCTCTTCTTGACACAGGTATTTAATGCTATTATTAGGACTAGACAAATCCCTGGCACCTGGAAAACCAGAATTATTGTTCCGATATTTAAAAAGGCTGGCAAAAGTCTTGCCCCTTCATATAGACCCATCACTCTGTTGTATGGGACATCTAAGCTATTCTCTGGCATTATTGGAGCAGCTGGAGGACTGACTTACAGTAGATAACATCCTGTCAGATATCCAATAAGCCTTTCGCCCAGGCACTGAAACAATACACCAGTGTTGTAACCTCTGTCTTATTTTGGTGAAACAGATATGGATGGGTTTTGAAATATCCAATCTACACGGCCATCATGGACCTTAGTGCAGACATTGACCATGTAGATATGAGATTACTGTGGAAAACTCTAGCCACATTGGTCTTCCCATTGGTCTTCCAGCTGCTTGAGTCAATTCATGAAAGCACTAGGGTATGCACACGTTATGGTCAGGATGGAGTACTTTCAGATTGCTTGGTTGGAGACAAGGGGGTCTGCCAAGGATGTGTCCTTGCCCCAAAACTTTGTTACTTACATATTAGCAGCCACACTCATTATATAGGGTAATTCACCAATATTGATGTTCCCTGATGTGGTGCCAGGAGACTGTCAGTGCTCAGCTATGTTGATGAGGCTGTTCCCCTAGTAAGGACCCCTAGAGCACTACAGGCATTAATAATTGAGTATGGTAAATACATGAGGAATCAGGGTTTTCTGGTCAGTGGTCGCACATGCTTCACTATGTATGTCTCCAAGAAACCCAAACAATGCCCATAGATGTTTTAGAGGGAAAGATGTTGGATTATTTTTCAGCCTTTGACAATCTGGGGATAAGGTTCAATAACAGACTGAAGTGGAAAAACCTTATTTCAAAGTTAAATGCAGGATGAGTCAAATCACAGGGGTAACTTTCAGAATAGCCAAGAATGTGGGACATTCTGTTGGCTTAGGTATGCCAGAGGGACTGGGTTGCACTACCAGCTCACCATTCGCTCACCAATGGCCCAAAAAACCTTTCTGCAGTACACAGATGGAGGACACAATCAAGGGCAAAATAGAACTATTATTTATTACAGAAACAGGGTACATGATTGGATAGTTAGGGTGATAGTGCCTATATAGGGCACCTATAGAAGTTACTCTATTGAACCTCACATGCCAAGTGGCTTGCCTGACCCTAACCCACAAACTATCTATCACATTGTTGCAGAGTCGCATGATTACCATTGGCCCTTGCCTTCTGCATCCACCCCTGGATTTGTGTTCCTTGATTGGCTGGAGCTGATCTCCCCAGCCCTGGGACCCAGCTCTGTTCCCAGCGCTCAGTGCACCTTTTCAAGGTGATGAGAGTGTTCCAAGTGTAGCGGTTAGTATTACCACTTTGCCTTTCAGAGTGCCTGCAGGGTCTCAACTTTGTTAGAGAATCCAAGATTCACTTCATGTCTGCGTTGCTGGGAACTGCTCATCTTCTCACAGCAGGTAAATGACCATTGTCTGGCTCGGCCGAACCACATGGTCGAGGGCAACTGAGTTCTCTGGTCTGCAATTTGTGAGGATTTATGCTAGTATTTTACAAGTTGCTCCTTGTCTACGAGGCCCAGGAATGTTCTGCTCACCGTTGACCTTACGCTGTAAGCCCGGGCATGCTGCTTCGTGCAGCCTAATTTTACTTTTATTTGTTTCTCGTCCTGCGGCCTGTGCCCTCACACAACCTCACTACAGTTATACTATGATTTCTATGGCCCTCATTACAACCTTGGCGGAGGACCATGGTGCTATTAGCACCATGGTCCATGCCGCTAAGGTTACGATTCCGCCATGTGGATGGCGGAATTACGCCCCATTACAAGGTGAGTGGGGTGGTAATTCCCCATTCATCAATGGCCCCTTCCCCATTCCCATTTTTGCCCAATAGGGCATAATAGGAATGGGGAAGGTGATAATTACGGCACCGTAAATTACGGTTGCCGTAATTATCGCCAAGGTCCCTTAGCGGGTTGGTTTTTAACGCCTGCAAAAAGCAGGCGTTAAAGTCACCATCCCCCTTAGGGACCTTGTAATCAGGCGGTAAGTGTTTAACGGCTCCGACGCTCTTTACGGCACCGTTAAACACTTACCGCCTGGGTTGTAATGAGGGCCTATGCATCTATATCGTGATACTTTTCTTATAGGTCAGTAGTAGTTGGCTCTTCCAGGCTCCTTATATGATCCTGTAGTTCTATATTGTTAATTGCAATACGCGCCTGAAAGCTTGTTGGGCATCTCTTCTTTTGCATACTGTCTTGCGTTTCTACATTTGGCTAATGAGAACAATAATTAAGGCTTTTGACAGTATCTATATGTATCTGTCCTCTATCTACAGAACTGTATAAGCATGTTCTTCCTGTGTGCACTACCGGCCCCATTAACCCCCTACCGTCAGGGTCGTAATGACCCCCATTGACTGGATAAGGTTTGAATTGTTGTTTGAGTGAATATCTGTTTACATGTGTAGATATCACTGGCCCTCCTGGGGGCTGTCCAAACAGTGAGTCGCACCTTGTGTTCTTTTCTATTCGGGCTTTGATGTTCATGGGGGTAAGGAAGAGCATTCCAGCGACACGCTCTTCAATTCCTCCATGGAACATAAGAAGGCGGGTGTAATCTCGCAAAATTCAACTGTCTATCCCGAACCAATTTCATCCTAACTATCAGCAATGGAAAGCCTTGTATACTGTGGAAAGTCCAGTGTTTACTTTGATCGCTCAGCAGAATGCGAGGTCTAGAATGCAGGGACAGCTTTCTGGAGGCCATTGTATGCCTCAAGAGGGACGGCACTGTGAGCGTGCGAAGCAGGGGAGGAGCTAATGTATAAATCAGCTCATCACATAGTGTGGAACCTGCTGGCCAAATGGCACCCATTGTCAGGGCTGGACCTGGGAACCAAAAGTGGCCCTGGAATCTTTTTCAAAAGTGGCCCTATATTCCACTGAAGGAGAGTCAGTCTCCCCTCTTTAATGAGGCACCTCTGTCGCCCATTTGACAAGCCTGTTGGCAGTACCACTGTCACAGGAGTGATGAGTTGAGTCTCAACATATGTCATATCACCATATTCTCATTTTTTTTTTAAATGCAAGTACTCATTCTTTCTCGTCATTTTGTCACACCACCCTCCCTTAGTCCTTCTCTTCTGTCAGTTTCCTCAACTCTCCTCTTAAACCTCTTATCCACTGTTCAACCCCTCCTTCCAGCCACAACTCTTCTTTCCTCTCCTCTGTTGTCATATCTCCCTCCCATCCTGTTCTCTTGCTACCCTTTTCTTTCCCTCTCTCCCATCCCATATATCTCACCTTCCTCTTGCTATCTTCTGTATCTACCAACTGCCCCTCACTTTCTTGCTGCACCTCTTTCACCTTTCACCTCAGTTTTGCAACATATCCAACCGGAAAAGTCATATGTTCTTCATATTAAATTTAGGGCACTTAGCATCGATTGATGATAGTGTTTTTCTGCTCTTCATTTGACACGTGTTCCCCTGCTCTGAGCATCATTTTAATATCTCACTTCCATACTTGCGCACTCAATGGCTAGTCTCTTCCTTTCCTTCTTTCTCTCTGTATTAGTATTTCTCCCTTACCATCCTGCTCCTTGCAAAGTATCCTACTCTGTCCTGAATGTTCTCCACACTTAATGCCCCTTTATTTGTGACCACCGTCCCACACGTACACTTTTCTTCCATTCTAACTTCCAAAGCCTGATTCTCTTATCTGCTTACCCCACCCTCCCACTCACTACTTCCTTCCTTTCTCCCTGATTACCCCATTGATCTGGATTACAAGTGACCCCCATGCAGATTAATCCTACAGAATACTAGTGGAATTCCTACAATTTGACTTAACATCACAGCCAAGAAAATATGAATCCTGCAATAAGGAAAACACCAAGAATGCCGCCACTACAGGAAGGTGATGGGTAGATAAATGAATGACAGAGCATTCTTGCATCACAAATTACAGCACAACCGACCCTAGACATATGCCCAACCACCATACCATTAAAAGTACACTTTACATGCCCATTTGCACCGTTAGCAAACACAGAATGTTTAATTGAAATCCACATTTGAGTTTTACATGAGCAGCAGCATGGCTATTGGGTGCCACCCAAACACACATTGTTGCCAACCTTGGCATGTCTGAAAATGAGTGTGCCACTCCTTCGTGAACCACTCCATGTCCTCCCCAGTAAAATGTCCCTCTTCCTTCTCTGCCACATCCCACAGGATGGATCGGGCACTCACAATTTCCGGCTCTCTAGGCTTGATTATTTTTACAGAGCTGTTGCTTTGTGGGTGCAGTGGCAATGTCCTAGTTCTTAGGGTCAAAAAAGGACATAAGTGCCCCTGTGCTCCGCTGCCAAGTGCCTAATTCCGCCACTTTTTTGTTACTATGCTTCAAAACTTGATCAAAAACACTTCATGAAAGAAATGGAAATCACTCCTGCGTTTTTCCCCATCTTTCTTCATCTTATGTTTATCAGGAAACGTTTTTTTTTGTTTCATATTTCTCTATTGCAAAAGAAAAGACATACAATCCTTAACATATAACCTGTCGATAAACAATATCAATGGTTCAGCCCATCTACAGTGCATTCCAATGATCAAAACCTAGAAACAATACTTCTGCCCTCTACATATGTGGGGTGCAGTATTCTTAAAATCACCACTTCATCGTGTCTTTGGCCCAACTCCCTAGCAAGCAGCCTGGTCACTGCCCTCACTTCATGGTACGCTGCCTCTTAGCAATTGTAAACATTTCATTAACAACCTGCTCGTTCTTTTACTGGGGATAAAGCCCAACAGACACATTTTGATTGTCGCTGACAGCGACCAGCCTTGCCTTGCACTTGATGACACTCCCAGCACATGTGTATACATGTGGACCCAGGACAGCCACATTTAGGGCAGTAAGCACTAAACTGTAAATCCTCTGTAACGTGCTAGAGATACGCTCCTTGCAAGCATTTAAAGTTTATCATATATTGCGACAGTTGAGCTCTGCTCCATTCTGTCTTCTAATACATGACTGTATCGGTGCCACAGCTCTCCTCTCATGCCTAATAGGTGTGTTTGGAAAATATTCAAGACACCCCACTGTCCTCCGGGCACTTGCCTCTATCTTGGCGTACACTAGGAAACCAGTTCTTCCCATATCCCAGGGTAGAGGGGCACTTTCAAACTCACAGACCTGTCCTCCTCATTTAGCTGTCCACCCTGTTCTGTTCCCCTTGACACTGGGCTTGCCAGTGCAGGGCATTGAACAGATCCCACCCCCCCATTCTGCCACCTACGAGATATACTTGTGCCCTTCGATTCTGCCACTTTTATGACAGATTTAAGGAATCGCTTGTACTTTCACTGGCAGTTGCTCGGTTGGGGGTATGCAATAGTTTCTGAGGCACGAGTATTGCCCCAGTAAGGGGCGTTACCCGATCCATAGCACAAAGTATTGCAGGAGCGCAGGCGAATAGTGAAGTCTACAATCAGGAGCGCCAACCCCCCTCCTCATGCGATAATCTGCATTGGAAGAGAGGGCACCATTTTAGATACTACCACTGTGCCGCTCTTCTGCCCATTTCTCGAACTGATTCAGGGCTTGTGTGACATCTGGGTTTTCAGCAAAGCCCAAACAAATAAAGCATCAACGTCACAAAATAGATTGAGCTGAATTATACAATCTCTACATTTTAATGATTTAGTCCTGCCTTGGCACATTAGGTGCTCAAAAAAGTATCTCTCCAAAGCCGAACATATGAATTATGGTTAAGCCAAACTTCAGTACACCCACCCCAAACGAGGCTGTTTGTATTAATTTCTTTACACAGCAGACAAGACAAGCAAGTTTACAAATTCACTGTGCAATGAAGCGCTTAATGTATGAACACTAATGGTGTAATACATCTGACGGTATATTACCATAAACGCATAGCTGGACCTGCACGCCCAGGCGACTGCATATGACACATTTGCAATGTGACTATGCATAGGACAAGGAAACCGTCAGAACTTCCAGCTAATCCCGTGACACAGTAATTAGCTAATGCACCCGACCTGGGCAGATTTCAGCATTGAAACAAAGGGAAATGAAGCAATGTGCCCAGGATCTCACACGGATGCTGGGCCTCATTACGACCCAGGCGGTAAGTTACCGCCTGGGCCGTGACTTTACCACCATGGCGTAAACTACGTTTACGCCATGGTGGTTGGCGGACTTACCGCCCCATTCCGACCTAGGCGGGGCGGTAAGTCCCCAATCCCCATTTACCCTTCCCCATTCCCATTTTTGCCCCATAGGGCATAATGGGAGTGGGGAAGGCGTTAATTACGCCACCGTAAATTACGGTGGCGTAATTAACTCCTTGGTCCCTTAGCGCCATGGATTTTAACACCTGCTAAAAGCAGGTGTTAAAAGCACCATGGCGCTAGGGGACCTCGTAATTGGCGGTAAGGGGTCGGCGCAGCTAACGCTGGCGTTAACCCCTTACCGCCAGGGTCGTAATGAGGCCCGCTGAGATTTGAGCACAGGACTTTTACAAACGATGCCACTCATTAAAGCGCTATCCAAAGTGCACTACTTAATACTTTGATGTTGACTTCTCTGTTACTTACCGGTGTGCATTCTGAAATCAGGCACGCACAAGCTGACTTCATAGCACAAGAACAACAAACATATTTAGTAGTAATCGTAATCGATTCACGCCAGAAATCAGTCAAGAAGTGGCAGAGCTGGTGGACCACGGACTGAGCACACTGGCCCTCATTACGACCCTGGCGGAAAGCGACTGACCGGAGCGCCACAGCGTAAATAGCGTTTCCGCCATTGCACGAAGGAGCAAAGTGCGGCCCATTCCGACCCATCGGGCACGAGCACCACGGCATGGCGGAAGTGCAAAGTCCGCGATGGCGGAAATGACCCCAAAACGGCCCACACCGCCGCCGTACGGCGCCCTAGGTGCAATACCGCCACCCCTCTTAGCGGTCACCGCAGTGTGCGCCTACCGGAAAGTACGGTGGCCGGAAATATACGGAAACGGAAGTTAAAACATGGGCCCGGAACGGGAAACATCCCGGCGTACACCTATAAATACACCAAAACCACACAACCACTAAAATCACTACCCTGAAACACACCCCAACCCGTCAACCACCCTAGCGAAACCAAGAAAAATGGGAAAAGTAGCGAAGAAAGCGTGCGACCGCAAGCGGCAGGTCCACTTCTCCCGTGAGGAACTCACCGTGCTAACAGAGACCCTCCAGGAGAATGCTGCCGTCGTCTTCTCCACGCAAATGACCAGAACGGCACTTGCAAACAAGAAGGCCATATGGGCTCTGGTGGCACAGCGGGTAAGTGCGGTGGGGACCGCACCCCGCACCCCACAGCAATGCCGCAAGCGATGGGACGACCTGCGGATACGCGTCCGCAGCATACTCTCTGCCAACCGCAACATTGCCACAGCCACCGGGGGAGGTCCTGAATCACCCATCAAGTTGACCCCCTGGGAAGAAATCTGTGCCTCCACCATCGGAATGGAGAGCATAGAGGGAGTCGGAGGGATGGAGAAAGGAGTGCAGACATCCGAAGATTCAGGTAGGTGGGCCAAATAAAACAATGGCAAATCCACAAAGTCCATCCATGTGAAGTACCATGCGTCCACATAGTGCAACAGAAACACATGTCCAGGAGAACGTCCACACACATCGGCCTGCAAGCGCACGTTAAAACCCACAATAAATACATAAATAATTAAAAACCCCTAATACACGCACTACACGTGCAGCAGGCACACCCTAACTGCAGGCTGCCAGACAACTGCACCCTCACTCCACACACAAATCAAAGCACCTCCAAGGCCCCGACCCAAATCACCCTCAGGTACCACCCCAATGCATGTGATACAATGCCATTCCAATTCCCACAGACCCATCAATAACCCTCGCCCTCCTTTACTCCACCACAGGGTCCGATCCAAACGACGAGCTACAGGACACCCCTACCAGCACACCTGCAAAGAGGGCCAAGACCAACGGCCAGAGACCCTCCACCTCAGCTGCACGCATCAAGACACGGCAGCAGCACAAATCAGGTGGCAGCACAGAGGAGGGAACATCAACAGGCACCCCAGCAGCCAGCATGCCCACAACACCACCACCACAGGTCCCCCCAATGGATGCCACAGAAGGCACTGCCTCTGGTGGCAGCAGCACCATAGGTGACACCCCATTGATGGCAGCATGCTCGGACACAGAAAACGGGGATGCCGAAGTCAGATCCATCCATGACCTGTCCCAATCCCCCTGTCTGTTCCATCCCGTACAACATGAGGATACCACGCAGGGGCACCCACCAGACGACGACTGGCCATCCCCCACAAGCCCTGTGGCAAGGCAACATGAGGACAACAGCCCCTCTGTGACACCCCCGCAAATGGCCATGGCCCAGCAGAGGCAACAGTCCCTCGACCAGTTGATCGAACAACAGCAGCAACTGGCCACACTCCTCAAGGACCATGCCGATGAATGTGGGGGCACTAAGGCAGACATAGAAACATCAACTGAGACACTTAGGGCAGAAATGGAGAGAGGTACAGAGACGCTAAGGGCACAAATTGAGAGAAGCACCGAGAGCCTGAGGGGGGAACTGCATGCGACGTCCAAAGACGTATGTGCCGAACTTGCCGCAGTGCGCCGTGTGCTCACTGAGCTCTCGCAAACCCTTAGGGACATGCATGGACGTGAGCAGGCAGACACATCATCCGTTGCAAGTTCCGTCCAGGGCAGCCCCCAACGTAGATCTGGGAGGAACCTGCGCTCCACAGGCAGGGGTGCCCCTGATACCCGCAGAGGGGGCATGCAATAGCGACAGCCCACTTACAATGAGCATCTTTGGACACTGGTGTTCGGGGGGGAGGTAGGAGGGTGGAGGGGGTGTGTTGGGCTCACTTGGGTGGCGGGTCGATAGGGTGTTCAACATGATATCACATATGCCATAAAAAGTGCACGATCAACCAATGAGAAGTGTGGACATTGATCTTTGTGTACTAGGCCATCATAGGCGTACAGTCCATATTGTGCATGTCCCAGACACACGCAGTGCCACGAGTCCTGTGTCCATGTATCAGCCACCAGGCGTGAGTGCTAGAAGCATACATCAATGAGATGCTGACGAATGTCACGGGCCTCCGGTGCCTCGCAGACTCCATGAGGTGCTGCCACATCCCCACCCTCATCATGACCATCATCAGGTGCTTGCAGTTCTGCGTCAGGGGGCATGGGCACATTTCTACGTACGCACATGTTGTGGAGCATGACACATGCCATCACCATCTTTGCAACCTTCTCATGGCGGTACAGGAGTGCCCCGCCAGACCTGCTGAGGCAGCGGAAACGGGTCTTCAGTAGGCCGAATGCCTGTTCAATGACTACACGGGTACGTGAGTGGGCATGGTTGTAGTCCTCCTCATGCTGGTCCCGTGGGTTCCGGACTGGTGTGAGGAGCCATCTCTTCAGTGGATATCCAGCATCACCTGTATGTGGACGAGAAACGTATGATGTGGAATGCCATTGATACGTACGCACACCCCCCCCCCTTCCTGGCAGGTCAATGCCAATTCACATATCCCACATCATCATGCATGTAATGAGACTCACCGAGTAGCCAGGATCTGTTCCCTGCGTGTCGCTCCATGTAGCGTGGTATTGTAGAGTTCCTCAAGACCATCGAATCATGGGTTGATCCAGGGAATCGGGCACAACAATGTGTAATGATCCTGTTGGAGTCACACACCATCTGTACATTCAGGGAATGAAATTGTTTTCGGTTGCGGTACTGGGCCTCCATGGCATGTGGGACGACCAATTCAACATGGGTGCAGTCGATGGCACCAATGCAACCCGGTATGCCGGCAAGTGCATGGAATCCCACTTTTGTGTTGGTTATTTCCTGCTCCGAGCGTGGTAGAGAGATGTAGTCGTCTGCGTGCTTCAGGAGGGCATCGAGCACTTGCAATAGTGTCCGTGAGAACAGTGGCTGAGAAATGCCATGCAACTGTCCGACTGTGTGCTGGTAGGTGCCTGTGGCCAGGAAGTGGAGTACAGACACCACCTTCAGTAGGGGTGGGATGGCGGTTGGGCTATCTATCATGCTGACAAGGTCAGCCTGTGTCATGTCCACAATGGCGGTTATGGTGTCCCGGTCCAGACGGTAGAGGGTGTGGATCTGCTCATCAGTGAGGTTGAACGGATGTGCTCGGAGGCGTGGGATTGCGGGCTGCCTGCGTGGTGGTAGTGGCTGTGCTGGCAGCCCTTGCTGGCCCTGCCTTGGCCTCCTCCTCCTCCTGCGTCTCCTCCGTGCGGCTGGTTGTAGTTGGTGTTCGTCTTCTTCTTGGAGTCGGAGCGCTTGCAGTGCTATCAGGTCCCCCAGGGCCAACATCGCGAGTCCTGCCGGTAGCATTTCGGTGTGGTTGTGGGAGGAGACTGGCTGTGCAATTTATGTGTTTTCAGGCTGTATGGCCTCCACCTGTGGTGATTGATTCCACCTGTGCAAACTGCTCTCCCCTTTGGCCGAGCACGTCCCGCGCACAACGCTGCAATTCGGGGAATTGTATCTTGCTATTGCAATCATGTATTTGTACCCGATGGCCGTGTAAGATTGGTTGATATGTTCATTCTGCTGTGGTCCCATTGTTTCACATACTATCTGTGCAGTCGCGAACTGACTTGTGAGGGGTCAGTGGAACGTAGTACTCGAGTAACGGTGGACCCTCATGCATCACTGCACCGAGGTTCAACGACGGGCGGGGCGTCCCATTCGTGGGTGAAGGCAGTTGCCATTTTCACACACAGCCGCACTCGATGGAATAATTAGTGATTTCAAACGGCCACAGATGCCTTTTCGACGTGATGTTGCAAATGAGGAATTCGAGGGGCGGCGCTTTCGGTTTCCAGCTAGCGGCGAGGAGATGCCCACAGGTCTGACTGCAAATGTAACGTTCTATTGTTCTATGTCCTTGAGACAGGGCCCATGGCGAGGGAGCAATGATTGATATGAATAGTTTGGGATGCGCAATAGCTACGTGGGCGATGAGGCCGTCCGTTCCCAAAAACATGTTACTTCACAACACTGGAATTACGGGCTGGGGCACTGTGGATTTAGCAGGCTGCATAACGCACGGACTCAATGGATGTTTCTAATGTTATGTGAGTAATTATTCAGGCATTTTGATCCCGGGATGAGGGAATGATGGATGGATGCATGGGCAGGTGATTTGATACAGAGTTTGCCATGTACAGGGCTTCTTGGGATCTATCCGCCTCCCCTACGCTATGTGATGCAGGGCTGCCATTGTGGGACCATCGTCCATCTGGCCTTGTTGAGCCCTCCCTGTCTCGAGGCGCCCTCAGACACTTGTGTCCATGCAAGTTAACATTCCCATCTGATGGAATCTGTTTTGACAGACGCATGCACAGGTACACTCGTTTGTGATGGTGTTTGCACCTCGATATAGATGGTTATGAGTCGCAAGTGGTTTTGGGGTGGTGATGATCCTTTTGGTTGGGCTAGCATGCATATGGCTGTGGATTTCGTGTGATCATTGAAGTGAGTAGTTGGAATGTAGTTCTGATGGCCATTCTGTTCTTTTTCTTTTCTTTTGGTTGACAGGTATCTCCTCCCCTTTTGCCACTGCCATCTGTATGCCACTCCTGCAGATGGATTTTACTCCCGACACCTGCTGCTTCGTGTTAATCAGTGGAGCAGCATTATGATCTTATGGGACGATCGCGAATGAGCCACATGCCCTTACGCAGTACTGGTGGCTCGGAGCAACATTTCGGCCTTTCAGCTGGACTAGTGCCTCTCCATTGGGACGGGCCTGCGGTTCTGTGCGCTTCCATGTTGCCTTTTCGTACGTGATTGTGGCTCTGTGTACCATGGGGGAACAGGGCGACACACAGGTAGTGGCTGGTCATTTCTTGCGGAAGCAGCCCACAATGGTGATTGGTGTTTTGGAGTTCATGGCCTGATGGCTGTATGGGCTTGGTGATTTTGATGTGCATTAAATTTCTAGTCGGATTTGGCCCGTGTAGCGTTTTTCTTTGCAAGTGATGTGGCATATGCCAATTTGGGGGGCGATGTATTGTGAGGAGATCTGCATCGGGTTCCGGCTTCGGGGTTTAGTTGCGTGGTACTGTACTGGCCGCGTTTGCCTACGAAGCCCAGTGAGGTCAGGGATGGGGGCTGCCAATATGACAGTTTGAATGTTGTCATGCTCAGGGGCGGGGGATTGGGTTTTGTGTAACAGATGCCGGTCAGCCAGGTGGACTGGTGGAATGATGTGATTTTCGGAATATTGCTGGTCACAGGTGCCTGTGTTTGCGTGCGTTTCTTGGTGGGGGACTGTGGTCATGTCCATTGGGATGGCTTCTGTATTCGTGCCATCTGTGCCCTGCAGCTCCCATTGGCCCCTGTTGTGTTTCTTTTGTTCGTTGGCATGCATGGGTGACTTGTACATTTCAATGGTTGCATTGTGGCTTCATTGCACCTACGGGGAGTTGTACTTTGTGGGCAGGGAGCGGTGTACAGGCACTCAGTGGGGCCGTTTACGGTTGATTCGCGATGCCGTACTTCTCGCCATGGCGGAATGGTACATTACGCCATGCCTGATGGCGTCAGGTGCATGTCCGCTAGGGTCGGAATTGGCGTACCGTTGCACCATGATGGTGTTTGCGGTTTGGCATGGCGCGCGCGCGCGTGCTTGGTGCAGTTAGCGTTGGCGTTCACTACGGTGTCGCTAATGGCTTCGTACTTTGCGGTGACGGGTCATAGTCGCACCGAGCGCTATTCGATGGCGGTATTGCATTTCCGCCATCGTTTTTCGATTTCCGCCAGGGTCGTAATGAGGGCCACTGACCTGCTGCTTGCCTCATCGTCGGACTCGGTCTCAGAGCACTCAGCAGACTAGCACTGACTGAGTACACCCGGGCTGCACCTGCGCTGCAAACTGCCATGTGATGTGAGCGCAGTAGGACTGCAGTGCACGTGCGTCTCCCGGGCGGTGCCCCCTGGCAATGCACAGGTGCATGCCTGGCCCGTCGGCCCCAGACAGCAAAGAGAAATGCAGCAGCCAACAGCTGCTGTGATAGAAAACCATCCAGGCCGCAATGGATGTTTGTTCAACGTTTATGATTTCTGTATCCTTTCCTCCAAGCCCCCAAGCCACAAAAGAGGCCCGACGCCACAGGCCTACCAGGGAAAGTCCCGGTTTCCCGGTGGGCCAGTCCAGCACTGCCCGTTGTGGACACAAGACTGTGGCGACAAATCTAGGCATGCCCCCCTGATGATGCTCCAGGAAAATGTAGCACTTCCAATACCGTGCCTAACGACGGACCACGGCAGTAACCCATCAACAAACTTTATGTTAAACTCCCGTTCTCCGCCGATGCAAATGACGCTGAGGTTCACACACCATGGAGAGTTGTAACTGCGAGTCGGCCCTTCTCTCCCCACACTGTCAACCAATCTGCACATATGCCGCCTTGCCATTAGGACGTGCCAAGTGGGAGCTGGGCACCACTTTAGATACCTGAATGCATAGATTGAAGACATCTGGGCTAGACAGATCACCCCTCTAGCGCAGGATCTCCACAGGAACACTCACTGCTGGGCCTAATATAGGGGAATATCAGACTATTAATTTGGCAGTACTGGAGCATCTGGTGTGTGCATAGCGTGCCCCAAACAATATGAAAATGGACAGGATGGCGCAATGTACTCTTTAAAGCCCATCTTAGACAGCAATTTCAACAAGACTATTGAATTAGTCAATACACCAGCCACCAACCACCCTGCACTATAACAGCTAACAGTTGGGGCCCTTCGACAACTAAGACCACAGTGTGACGGCCACCCGCCCTGCCCATGCATTTTGAAATATAAATGAGACTTGCTCAATGTCACCACAAGCCCCCAATGAACATATACTGTGCCTAATGCCACTTACCCTCTGCCTAAAGACAAGGGGTGAGGCCCACGCACAAATAAACACTGTTAGGCAGAATTATATGTAGTACCCTTTGGGAACAACACACACAATTAAGATTACAAGTGACAGTGAAGATCCTCCAGGAATCTTCTTCCCCTGAGCTTGTGGGACCAACCAGTTCACCCAAACTGCAAGCCAGGACTCCCTCCTCTGGTCGAATTTGCTGTACAGAGCTACAGTGGGCCGGATAGCCAGGAAGGTCAGACCCTTCTTTGGTTTTAAGGAGCGCACCTTTCATTCGTTGCTTTGCTCTACTGCTGGTTTCTTCCCTGGTTAGTGCAGGACCCTCCAGTCTTCCTACTTCATGTCAGTCCGACAGTCACTTCAGGAACCGTGAGCCTGCAGGAACTACCAGAAACGTCCGCCTCAGCTACAGCTTCTTCTCCATTTAAAGGTACTGTACAAATTTGGTTGTGTGTTTCGTTCAGCTGCAGTGAAGATGTGTGAAACCTTTTGCCAATTCGAGAGCTTGTCCTTCTCTTCTCTTTAAATTCACTTTTCTGCCAACCAACTTTGTCCCAAACTCTTGGCAAAGACTTAATCACGAACTACCTTGAACTGTGTGATCTTGAGCAAAATACTTTTGTCCTATTGACTTTGGCCCTAAGCCTATTTGATTTGATCCCATCACTGTAGTTCCTCTTTCTGGGTTTCCCTGCTTACTTACCTGTTGGTGCTGCTCAATTTTAGCCTAACTTTGTTTTTCCCTCCCTTTTTAAATTGCTGGAGTGACATTTTGCTCACACTTCGTTTTGAGTTTAAACTTGTCCAGAATCTATTGGGAGTGGTGTGGTGTACTGGTAACGTGATTTTCCAACTGCTTTACTTTAGTGAAATGTTATACAACTGATGTGTAAATAAATGTATATTCTTTTACTCAGAAGCCTTGAGTCAGAGTTTGTTAGAATCATAGTAATTGCTGTCCTTTGTGTGACTATTTGATACTGCTCACCTACTCTTCAGATAGTTCTGGCTGCTTAGCCATCACTACCACTTTTACTGTGTATTACAGGCTTGTACCAAAGGTGAATTTGTACTGTCACGTATAGTCTCAATTGTGTGTGGTGTTCCCAAAGGGTACTGCATATAATTCTGCCTAACAAGCACCCCAAATAACCTGAAACCCTATTGATTCAATACTTCACCACGGCCAAGCAGACCCCAACGATGTAAGGAAACGTCTAAAAACTCCCCAGAGACGGCTACAACAATAGCACCGGGAGCTTAGGTGACGGCCTGTTTGCACCAACCATTTTGACTAGACTCCCAAGAGGGCATCTTAAACGCTACCTACACGCCTGTAGGCACCAACACTGCGGGTATCGGATTGGGGGCTCCTGTTGTGTCTCTAAGGAGCGGGGTGCTGGTTTTTTGAACCCTTCAATCTACAACAGACATTAACTTGAAACCACAATGACTACAGGGCATTAATTACTTAACCCCCTTGGAACACTTGTCTATAGGAGCATTATAAATGCCTTATCATATCATATCATAACCGCCTGGTAACAACACCAATACTGACAGCGTTCCAAATCTAACAGAAACACCTTTACACCAGGCAGCATGCCAACACATCAAGATGGAGGTGCAGAATCAGCTACAAACACTTCTCACAGAAATGAGAGCAATAGGACATAGCACCCAAGAGACTAACGTCACAGTTCTAGGGACCAAATGTGACATTCAACACATGCACTCCCGCCTGAATGCCCAAGCTGAACGCTCAACGGACAATGAAAAATTGATTAGCGCTCTTGAGGATAACAGCACAGTGGCAGTCACATATCTTGAGAGGCTCATAAAAGAAGTACACTGCCTCGACGTGAATGTCGAGGTCCAAGAAAATTGTTTGTGGCGCAACAACCTTCATCTTGTCGGCCTCCCCGAAATGGTTTAGGGATCGGACCTCGAGGCTTATGTTTACTGCCTATTTCAAGACCACCTTCACATCCAAGACCAAGATCTCATGTGATTGAAAGAATCCACAGGGCACCCATCCCAAAACCAGCAGCAGGAGACCGCCCACAGCCCATTACAATGCAGCTCCTTAACTTCCAACATAAGGTAGCCATTCTACATACCTATAGAGCAATCAGCACAATTTGTGCGGAAGGGTCAGAAGTCCTCATCTTTAATGATTTTTCTGCCCAAGTAACTCGACGAAGGAAGAGATTTGCTCTGCTGTTTACATCACTGCAAGGCACAAATCAGAAATACTATTTGAAATTCCCTGCGGTCTGCTGCATCCAACTAGACAAAAAATGTCACTCCTTTGATGACTCTGTGGACACCTGGTGCCTACTACACCAACAAGATCTTGTCTCTACAGTCTTTGCTGCAGATACTGAGGACGAGAGACCAACCCACCAGACAGAAGCCCAGCAATGACACCACCAACATCAGCAACGACTCTGGGGTAAGTGACAACACCCCGGCAAATGCCTAAATGGACCTGATCGCAAAGACTCCAGACTGCCAACGTGTTTGAACTTGACCCACAATGTCTTTCTTCAATCGTTAGTGCCAGACAAAACTCATTGCAACTATCTACAGCATTAGAGTTTGGGTCAAGCAGGAAAGAAATATGCCCAGAACGTGCTAACGTATGCGGATTATAACAAAAGAACCCACCTTCTACTATAAGAGATCCTCTGTCCCCCCACCCCCGGGCTTCCAGAATCTCTGGATACCCTTGTGAATTCCACCAGCATGCCAGAAGGGTGGATGAGATTCACATCATCTCTCCTACCCTCCCTCCCCCGTGTTTTGACTCTCAAGAAGCTGTATTGGGTTAATATAGGTTTTTCCCAATGTTAAGGATATGACATTCAGATTTGATGCCATGTTTGTTTTGTCAAAGTTCCTAATTACACACATTGTATGGTCAACAAAGCACTCCTTGGTATGAATACTCCCCCTTCATGTAATTACACTCGCTAACCAACCAGGGCCCCACTGGATTGACCAACCTGCATCTAGTGACACTTAACGTAAAGGGGCTGGGTCACCCAATCAAAAGACGGCAAGATCTCAACTTCCTGTAGAACACACAGTACCATATCACCTTCCTTCAGGAAACACACCTTGACACATATGAATCAGGGAAATTAAATTGAGGATCAGTCGGGTAAACAGCTCACTTGCCGCATAGAGGTAAAAATGGGTTCTCAATCCTAATTCACAAATCTCAGATACAGACAGAATATTTGCACTAATTCAGGGCTGGGTCCATCAACACACCCTTGCTTTCCTGAACATATATGCCCCAACCAGAGACACACCTACATTTTTCACACATGTATTTGCAAAATGTGCGGTACTGGACCATCAGGGCACAGCCCTATCACCACCTGTGACGTCACGCTAACGCACAACTCTGCTAACCCTTATGTTTGAATTAGATATATGGAAAAAACTTCATCCACAATGCCACGAGTATACATTCTACTTGAACTGCCACAAATCTTAATCCAAGCTTGACTACTGGGTAGCCCTGACGAAAGCCCTATTACAGATAAAACAATGTACGATACTCCCCATGAGGTTTTCCGACCATGCACCACTATGTCTTCACATTGAGCTACCGGGAACCCCACCAGGAATCTTCAAACTAATGAAAAAGACATAAATAGACGTTTTGCAGAATATTATGGCAAACTTTATGCCAATCCGAGCCAAATTGCTCCTGATCACGTAGATACTTTTCTCAACACCCTACATCTAAAGACAATCACCGATTTGCAAGAATCTGAACTCTGGACACCAATCACAGCAGATGAAATTATCCAAGTTATTTCTTCACTAACAGCGGCAAAGGCATCCGTGCCAGATAGCATACCCATTGATTTATATAAAGTGTTGATAGACCGCCTTGCACTGCTGCTCGAAACAGTATTTTCTGAGGCACTACGTCTGGGTCAGCTGCCAAGGTCGTTGATGGCAGCCATTACAATTGTCTTCCACAAACAGGGTCAGGACCTAGAAGATTGCGGATCATATCGACCAATCATACTAAACAACACCAACGGCAAAATACTGGCTAAATGCCTAGCACGCAGAATCGAGAAAACCCCCCACAACTTATCCACAGCGATCAAACAGGCTTTATCATTGGTCGTCACTCTGCGGATAATGTTAGGCGACTGCACACAGACGGGAAGACCCAGATGAAATACTACTGACAGTTGACGCTGAAAAAGCATTTGACAAAGTTCGATGGGACTTTATGTTTAGGGCACTCACAGCTTACGGATTTCCTCCAACTCTTCTGAGGCTCAAATGATTATTGTACACAAACCCCCAATCCTCAGTGACCACCAATGGAACCACTTTGAACTTGTTTAATCTATACTCGGGCACCAGACAAGGTTGCCCCCAATGCCCCCATTTATTTGCACTATCCATCGATCTGCTAGCGGAGAAACGACACACTGACCCACAATGGAACGGTGTGATGAGAGGGGTCGAAGAACACTGAATATCCCTGTATGCGGACAACTTTCTGGTTTATATTAGCACCCCCACAGTCTCAATCCCACGCCTGCATGAACGGCTTCACAAATATGGGCCATGACAGGATACAAGGTAAACTGGATGAAATTGGAGGTTCTACTTCTCAGACCCGACATACCATGGGACTCAGGCGGGGTAGTTCCCTTTTGCCTCCAACTGCATTTCATCAAATGTCTGGGGATCCATGTAGCCTCATCTGTCCAGGAAATTTCAGACCTAAATTACCCACCTATCATAACAAAGATCAAATCGGATCTAATAATGTGGAACACACTCCCACTATCATTGGCAGTCCGCATCAATGCATTTAAAATGACCTCCCTACCAAAACTCATTTACCTAGCAATGCCCCAACGCAACAAATGTATAAAGACTTAGACACACAATTGGCCAAATGTATTTGGAGAGGCAAAAAGGCAAGGATCTGACTCGAAATTCTACAGGCCTCCAAAAATAACGGTGGACTGGCAGTACCAGCCTGGCAGACTTACTATCAGTCAGCCCAAATATGCTGGGCCTAAAGATGGCTCGATACGTCAGATACATCTAGTTCGAGATCGATGGAACTCTCCCTAATAGCACCTTATACCCCGGCCGAAATGCTAGCCATCCCACTAAATAAATACGTAAACACAATAAATCACACCCATTGATAGGCCTATCACTGACACAATGGCATAGCATGAGACAACTGTTGGGTTCTGATGTCCAGGCGGCCCCAGCCTGGATTAGCATACAAGCAATCCTCTCGATCAGCCTAGACTATACTTTACACAAAAACCAAGACAGATTAGAGTGCTCGACCTATACGACTGGGGAACACTGATGGAGTTCCAAAAAGCTAGCCAAATACTGTAACTACAACACAAGGAGTAGATACATTTCCATAATATATGAGAGGTCATTAGATCCAACACAACCAGCCAAACATTGCAGAATACCCCATCGGTGGGTGAACTGGAAATGGAACAAAACCCGACAGAGTTCCAGAGAATATGCTCATTCTTCACAATCTGAATCCCGAACAAGATCAAACGCAACATAATTCTTGCAGCACAATTGTCCAACGATTTATAGACGTGACGATGTATACAATTATTTTGAAAACATAGCATCAACATCCCACAATATCTGCAACAGAGATATATAATATAAACTGATCCAAAGGCTGTACTACACACCTAGTAAACTATACTGTATGGGTCTTACTTGGTCACCGGCGTGCTGGGGACAGTGTAAGGAGGTGGGCACAATAGGTCATATCTTGTGGAGATGCCCTATGATTAAGACATATTGGGAATGGGTTCATAAATTGATCTCACATATTCCAAACATAACGATAGATTTGGCCTCCGGACTAATGCTGTTTGGTGCGGATGAGGCAAACTGGCACACAAACCCAATTCTAAGAATACTGGCACACACAATCCTTTTCACAGCACACAAGCTCTTAATCATGCACTGGAAAACAGTCAGTATCCCTACCAAACACGCATGCTTAACGTTGATTACCAAGATGTGCTTACTTGAATGCTCCGTCCTGAGACGTTGAGGCAGGCCTGAACAAGCAAACCACTTTAGGGATATATTGGACACATACATCGAAGAAGAAGGAATCACAACCATAGCCTCCCTCATCCTACAGTGCTCGCAGTTGACCCTGTCACTGCGTTGTTGGAACAACTCCATTAAGTACTGTTTCACAAGATATACCCCATCAAAAGACACAGGTATCAGGGAAGAGAAACTATAGGGTATACCGGATGGCTCCTAACTGAGCATAATTAGCCAAACATTTCTACAATGTATGTCTTTTATTAATACTGTTACAATAAATGCTACTATGTTGGTTAGGGGTCGGATGGGTGTATTACTGTTAAATTCGATAGGGTGGGCACAGGGGAGAAGGGGAGATTAGGTATGGATCAAGATATTGTTACCTAGCCTCGTTTTTAGGCACACGGGTCATGTAAACTGTTCATGACATGCTTTGCAAAAGAAGTTTAAAAAAAAATGAAAAAGAATGCTGCTATGGTTCCCCCTTTAGCACATGTGTACACCATGCACCTGGAAACTGGTATGACTTACCTGGCAGATTCCATTTTTGTGAGATCCATTTCTATCTGGGCCTCACTTTAGGCAGGTACTAACAGCCCCCTAATTAAAGATCTCATTATGAATTTAATCACGCAAAATGATAATTGTAAGGTTGGTTGGATTGCCCACATGAAGAACTTGCTACATAAGCTTTCACTGGCTATCTACTTTTATGATACAGGAAAATTGACAGGCCTTTCTAAGTCACTGGTTAATCATTGGGCTATGTAAGTTCTGGCATCCTTAAGGGAAGACGAAATGCTGCTGAAAACCCAGGTCTGGGCTTATTTACCATTAGCCCCTCGAAACGGTTTAGCTGAGTATCTCTGGTGATTTCTCCATTGCGTAGATCACTTTTGAGGAAAGCCAGACAGAGCGTACTGCCTGTGGTGGCAGTAACCCAGTTCTGGAATTCTAATCGAGGGGGGAACCCAAATTGTAGATGTATGCGTGGCTGGCTGGAGACTTTATCCCATCTTATTTGGGTATGCCCACTGTATAATGATCTTCAGACAAAATATTTACTTACGATTCTATGAAAGAGTGGGATCCGGTCATGTCAAGCAGCTGTTAATGACTCCAATCAAGCATTCCCACTAGGTCAGTGCCTTGTCTGGGATTGCTCAAGGGCAGTTCTTATTTATATATTTTTATGACACGTTATACTCTGGATGATAAACCCTTATATAACGCCCCTCTTAGAATCCCCCTGACCCCACTGAGCCAAGAAGTAGGTTTGTTTTGCAAATTGAAAAGGTTTATTTGAAATATTAAACAATAGATGTATATCAGACTTTATAATAAATTCATATTTGATATCACACTTAGACATATGACAGTGATCAACAATGGATGATGTTATACTAGCACACTGGTTTAATTACTTAGGAGTAGTATAGAGGATAAGGTAGCTGAGAATGCGTTATATGGTACAAGGAAATGAAAGGTGGAAAAGAAGCAACACAGGGATAAACTTGATATGATTTCAGCAAAAGATAATAGAATCACTTTTTCTCTGACAATTCACTCCCCCCTATGCAATGTAAGGAGATGGAAGTAACACACACAGTCTTCAGGAATACAATCACAGTACAATACGAATTCAGTTCCCTGCTAGCAAGCTTAGAGAAACAGGGATGATTTTAAACACAGGCAAAGTACTTTAAAGGTGGTATGCAAAGAAGGGAAAACTATGCTAAACATGATTTTAATTCCCTCTAGAGGTTTAGGGTGAGTGAGAGATACTTTAAATCAGTTCAGGCCAGCCCTATCAATGATTCAGGGATGGTTACCAGGTTGAAAACGGAATTCCGTAATGGAAGCAAAAGACAAATGTTTTTACACGTGGCTGGAATGAAGCAAAATGTCAAATCGCGGCAATTTAGACGCATGCATCGAGCGCAATTACGAAGGAACTATAAGGAGTTGCAAGTTGTTTTAGAGCTTGTTGGAAAGCTTAGAATCTCAGCTTTAAAATAAATCTCGCTTCTATCACAAACGGTTCAAGTGATACGGACACGATTTAGTGGAGGTAGATTTTCAGAAATGAAATTTTAAAATTTCAGAATGACAGATGACAGTTTTGCAGCTTTAAAGTCACAGAAGGACACACAATTCTATGATGCAGTTCTCAATAGGTTAAAATAGTTTGCATTAGATTTAAACTAAGTGATTGGTTTTGCACAGTTCTGGCTGAGTACTCACACTATGTTTTGGACAGGAATGCGACTTCGTCACGGATCGGGTCAGGATTGGTTGTGGTTCTCTCGCCACTGGGTACTGGTTCTGCGCACAGCGATCTGGGTCAGCTCTCAGCACTGCACAGCAATCTGGTCTCTCTGGATCTCTGGTCTCTCTGGATCTCTCTGGATCTCTGGTCTCTGGGTATTGATGGATTTGAAGTCTGGAGTCTCCCGGCAAAGCATCCCGCAAGAAAGTGGAAAGTGAAAGTCCCTACCTGGGTTCCAGTGGCTCTTTTTATGTCTTTAGAAAATGGGTGTGGATGCTAACTTTCTTTGCCCAACCCACTCATGATTTGATAGGTCAAGGATTTCTCTTTCACCTGATTTGAGAAGGGAGCAGTGAGTCATCCTATGTCATCAGGTGTCATCTTTATGGCATACAGAAAGAACACTCACCTTAGAAAATAATTTTCATAACTAGATACATTTCCCAGATACACAAGTGGTTGACATTACATGTACAGGTTGCAGATGACTTGAGGTACATTCTTGTTCAACTCTGATCTTCCTAAGTGCTTGCATTCAAACATTACAACTTATTTTCGTTTTTAGTTGGTTTACCAATATCGGACGTTTACCAAAAATGGCACAAATGTACACCGCCTTTCTACACATATTCCAGTAAATTTCCATGTCTCTAGCTTAAACCCGGTGTCTGCAACATGAATAAATTGTGGGGTTCGGTCCCAGAGCATCGTACGGAATTGAGTTTAGACTCAAATTGTAGGTACATTTTGCATTTTAAGGATCTCCAAATTGTACATTCCTGTCATCTGGTTACAATTAGTTATCAGTGTTTTAATAAAACATATATTTGCCTTCAATTCAATTCACAAAAAGTGTCTGGGCCTGCCCCCAGAAGCCTGGAGAGTCAGGGATCACATGTCTCTTCTTTCCCAGAGCAGTGTGTTGACAGTAAACACCCAAATCAGCATATCCTATTCAATGGAAAGGGTCTATTATGTTGTGTCCTGCAGGCTGGAGGAGGAACTCCTCCCTCTCAATCAACAGGGCCATGTGATATCCTGGCTTCCTGTGTGGAGTTCTGAGGTGAGAAAGTTTCCCAGCCTCTTGGACTGTTAATTGAATCAGCCTGTCTTCCTGTTAAGAAAGGAAGAAGGCATACTATGGCAAAAGGGACAATGCACACAGTTGCACTGTGAATAACTCTGAATCTAACAACGTGTATATAATACCCAAGTCTTGTGTATATATGTAAAACCCAGGAACGTCAATAAGATAAAACAGTATTACCAATATAGGAAAAGGGATGTGGGGTAAACACTTAGGACCTCCTTATGACTGAAAGGAAAGTCGGCAAACTCTTTACCCACTATGCTCTTACAGATACTGACAGCGCTAAACCCACGTAGCGGGCAAGCAAGGACAGATTCTGTGAACTGACAATCTGTAGAATACTGAATAAGGCAATTATAAACAGTACTCACGAGGACCGGAAAGACCACTTGAATGTCAGTAATTTCACGAACCCTGTAGATCAAACAGGGACCCAGAAGGCTGTAAAAGCAAAGGGTTAAAGATAACAAAATACATAAACCCTAGTAAAAGGCAAGTCTGAATTGTGATAATAAATCGTGAGGAAAACTAAAAGGGGAACACTCTGGAACTTGTAACAACAAAACCCACACCTAATAATCAATGGAAAATGAATGCAGAAGTGCAATGGAAAACATGGAGTGGAATAATAAATCGTGAGGAAAACTAAATGGGAAACACTCTGGAACTGGTAACAACAAACCCACACCTAATAATCAATGGAAAATGAATGCAGAAGTGCAATGGAAAACATGGAGTGGAATCTCAATAAAGTTGGATTAGGAGCAGGGAAAATGATATCACAAAAGGAAACCTTTCCCACCCAATCCAAGGAGAAAAGGCAGTAACTAATTCTACGAAAGTAAATAGTAATACATCATGTTTTTCAGTAACCAGGACAGCATAAAGGGACAGAAAACACCGGCAAACTGGGCTGCATCAAATAGTAAAGTACAGAGAAAGGCTGTCTGCAGACAGAGGAAGACAGAAAGGGAAATTCAGAAAGCATAAATCAAATAAGCGCATAAATCCGAAATCCAGGACAGAGGAACAGGACACAGGAACTAGTAACTGGGCACAAAGCTAGGAACAGGAACTAGGTACAAGGCATGGAACTAGGAACAAGGAACTGGAACTAGATACTTGGCACAATATCTATGAACAAGGAACTGGAACTAGGTACAAAGCACAGAAACTAGGAACAAGGAACTGGATATAGATACTTGGCTCAATATCTATGAACAGGGAACTGGAACTAGGTACAAGGCACAGAACAAGTACAGGAAACAGGGACTAGTCACAACAGGAACATTGCTACAATGACCAGCGCCGGACTGAAGCAAACTGAGGCTTTTAAAGCTGCTTAACGAGCACACCCCCAGGCGTGCTGCCTGCTGCACCTGCAGCCACAGGTGTTGCCTATCCTCCTCCCAGCCTTGTGCTGCAAGGGAGGAGATGATGCAGTGAGCCAGGCATTCTGGGAAGCAAGAGGTGAAGCAGTGAGCCAGGCATTCTGGGAAGCAAGAGGTGAAGCAGTGAGCCAAGGCATTCTGGGAAGCATAGTCATTTGATTTGAGTAGCATGCTGGCTGCCAGGGAGGAGATGAAGCAGTGAGCCAGGCATTCTGGGAAGCAGGAGGTGAAGCAGTGAGCCAAGGCATTCTGGGAAACATAGTCATTTCATTTAAATAGCATGCTGGCTGCCAAAAACCAGGAATGGATCCGGAAGGGAAGTAACTGGGAAAATAAGGTTTTAACGCTCCCAATTCATCAGAACACTGTAGCATAGGGTTCGAAGGAAATGTCCAGTAAGGATTAAACCCCAGAACATGCCCCCAAGTGGCGGGGACGGGAACGAAGGGAGCGAGAACGGGAGCGAAGAGAGCGAGCCGTGACACTATACCCCCTTCCACGGCCGACTCCAGGCGGCCGTTACTCGCACAAAACATCTTCCTTCCATGACTGGAGCGCTTTGTCTTCGGAGGTGGCACTGACGAAAAAAATGATCCACGGGCAGAAGCAGAAGGACTGGAATGAATAGAATCAGGCTGCAGTCTATAAGAGTCATAGGCAGGTTTTCGGTGAGGAAAGGACTCATGGGTTGAAGAAAGGCATGAAGGACTTGCAGGACCCGAAGTAGAGTTGGAAAGTCCAGGAAGCTCAGTCTCTGGGAGCGAACACTCATACATCATTGAGGAGGGAGACTGGCTGGTGCATGCTTTGGACAATGATAGATACTCTGGTAGCCCCCCTGCTGAGAGCGAACACACAGGAGGTGAGAAAACAGCGGATTTCAGACAATGTTCATGTTCAGACAAAGAAGGTGGTGACTGGTTCAAGGCCTGTGGTTGAGGGTGACCAAGGTTTGATTGCATTTGTTCCACACCTTGGGGGCCTGGAAGTCCAATGGGTTGTACAAGGCTGGTATTCCTGATGTCAGTCAAATGGCGACCTTGTTGCACGTGGGATACAACCACAGGGACGTTTGGCATACCGATAGGAGTGATAGACGCAGTACTTGGTACATCAGGCACACTCGAAGCTGGAGCAATAACAGACACATCTTGAACTGCAGCAGTCATATCCTCCCTTTGGCTACTAGCACCCGAATGGTGCAGCAGTTGGGGAACCGTGCCCGTCCCTTCCTTCAGGCTCATGTGAGATCCGGCAACAAAAGGGCTGTCAAGCGGTTTATCCAAACCGGCACCCAAATGTGAACCGTCCGGCCCGTTATCCTGGTTGGCTGCTTGTTCGATGTATAGGCCATGGCTGATGGTATCCGTCACGCTCTTGTAATACTCTAGGCAAGTCCAACGGCCTTGCATGTAAGGCTCTCCCAAGTCATGAACCAGCTTGATGTTTTTGGCAGAAGTCTCAGACTCAGATGTAGCATATGCGGGAGGTGCTAATTCTACAGACAAGCAGTTGGGGGAATTAGCTTGTGTAAAAGGCAGGCCTTCTGGTGATCCTCCTGAAGCATAGGATGGGCAGATTGGATGTTCATCCGTAATAAATGGCTGAGATTTAGGAGGTAGCTCTGAAGTAGATGAATCTGCAACATGATCAAACAGAGCAGACAGGTTCACCTCCGATATTGGCAGCGAGGCTGAGCAGGATACAGGTCTTTCATGAACTGAAGCCAAACTAGCGGTAGGCTCTGGGACCGGAGACAGGCACTCAGGATGTGCTACCGGAGGCTTCATGGCTGAAGGAAAAACTGCTGGATGAGTCACTGTATCTGAAAACAGGCATGCCAGAGGAAATTCAGAGGCTGAGGGCATGCAAGCTGGAGCCGTCTCGTTAGCTGAAGACAAACTTGTCAAGGTCTTTGGCTCTGACCACGTACATGGTGAAGGCTCTTGAGTGACTGGCAGATATAGCAATTGTTCATTGATTGAAGACACGTTTGACAATGATGACTGCAGAGCCGTGGACTGGGTAGTCGAAAAGTCAATAGTTGTAGAAGGACAGACTGAAGTCCCAGAAGTCGACAGACATATTTGTGGCTCAGGAATGGAAAGCACCTTTAGGGCGATTGACTCCATGACACCATTAACCAAAGACTGAGCTGGACCCATGCCGCACCTTTCCTTAGTGGATGACACAGAGTCATTTCCAAAGTCTCTGTTAATCAGGATTTCGTCAAGTGTCCATTCCTTTGTCTTAACTTCTGAAGGTGGCAGATTATCAATCAACAGTTCAGGAAGCGCTTGCCTGGTCCTTGTTTTAGTATACTGTGGAATGAGTCCATCAAAACAAGAATTATGTACTGTCTTTGATTGTTCATTGTGACAAAATTTGGCAGAAGGAGGAGTGAACACAGAGGTAGCATCGTTTTCCACATCAGCTTGAATGTTTACTTCAGTCTCAGCAGCTGGATCAAGGGCTGAACCTAAGCCTACAGTAATGACTGATTCTGTGTACGCAACCATTGTGGATTGTGTTTGAAATACAGAAGCATGTATGTGTTCAAACTCTGAATTATGACTGACTGCTACGGAGGAATTCTTAGGCAAAGGAGTGACTTGTAAATCTTCTACTAACAGCAATCCCTGACAAACGGTAGAACAATTGTCAGAATCTGTGCTCTGAATAAGTGCTGTGCAAGAAAGAGGACTTTCACTCCCAATAGGTTTTTCATATTGACAAGTATCATGACCTACTAAAACCTCCTCACTCAGAGATTGAACAGTATTCACTTCATCAACGGATAAAGTTTGAGGTGTAGTCAGAAAAATTCGTAAAGTTTTATTCTCCTCTAATAAACTGATGTATTCTCGTCTTAATTCCTCAAATTCAACTCTTAACATGCCAAGGCTTAACTGTACATCCCTATCAGTAGTCACAAGGGAAGACATGGTGGCATCGGGGCTGGAACCTGCCCTAGTCATCTGGACGTGTACTGATTGTACATCGTTATTTACTGCTTGCAGGTCTTGTGATCTATACTCTCGCTTACCGACTGGGTCTGTGTTACCCTTAAGTAAACTACTGACATCAGACCTCTTGACATTAGGGGCTACAGTAAGTACTTGTGCGGAGGAGTAAGCAGTTGACTGAGGGCTGAAAACAGAAGTTATGTAATGAACCCCTTCATTCTTTATGTTTGAATCATGAAACTGTTCAATCTGAGGTAAAGCACAACCGGAATCATGAGATTCAACAACAGATGTACTCATATTTAGTAAATCTAACAGTGTTTTATTTTCCGCTGCTAAGGCTTGTGCGGACATATCTGGATCAAAATTAAAAACAGAATTAGGATCAGGCAATGTATGATGGGCCAGGCGATGGGTAAAATATCTTGCACGTAAATACCCATTCGTGTCAAGGAGTTCATTTAAGTCTGGATCAGTGTTTTGATTATCACAGGCAAACGTAGTCAAAACTTTCTGTACACATTTTTTAGTAGCCTTGCTACCCTTCTTTCTTGATCTGGCCGTATACAAACGGGAAGAAGGGCTGGTCATTCTGTTAAGAAAGGAAGAAGGCATACTATGGCAAAAGGGACAATGCACACAGTTGCACTGTGAATAACTCTGAATCTAACAACGTGTATATAATACCCAAGTCTTGTGTATATATGTAAAACCCAGGAACGTCAATAAGATAAAACAGTATTACCAATATAGGAAAAGGGATGTGGGGTAAACACTTAGGACCTCCTTATGACTGAAAGGAAAGTCGGCAAACTCTTTACCCACTATGCTCTTACAGATACTGACAGCGCTAAACCCACGTAGCGGGCAAGCAAGGACAGATTCTGTGAACTGACAATCTGTAGAATACTGAATAAGGCAATTATAAACAGTACTCACGAGGACCGGAAAGACCACTTGAATGTCAGTAATTTCACGAACCCTGTAGATCAAACAGGGACCCAGAAGGCTGTAAAAGCAAAGGGTTAAAGATAACAAAATACATAAACCCTAGTAAAAGGCAAGTCTGAATTGTGATAATAAATCGTGAGGAAAACTAAAAGGGGAACACTCTGGAACTTGTAACAACAAAACCCACACCTAATAATCAATGGAAAATGAATGCAGAAGTGCAATGGAAAACATGGAGTGGAATAATAAATCGTGAGGAAAACTAAATGGGAAACACTCTGGAACTGGTAACAACAAACCCACACCTAATAATCAATGGAAAATGAATGCAGAAGTGCAATGGAAAACATGGAGTGGAATCTCAATAAAGTTGGATTAGGAGCAGGGAAAATGATATCACAAAAGGAAACCTTTCCCACCCAATCCAAGGAGAAAAGGCAGTAACTAATTCTACGAAAGTAAATAGTAATACATCATGTTTTTCAGTAACCAGGACAGCATAAAGGGACAGAAAACACCGGCAAACTGGGCTGCATCAAATAGTAAAGTACAGAGAAAGGCTGTCTGCAGACAGAGGAAGACAGAAAGGGAAATTCAGAAAGCATAAATCAAATAAGCGCATAAATCCGAAATCCAGGACAGAGGAACAGGACACAGGAACTAGTAACTGGGCACAAAGCTAGGAACAGGAACTAGGTACAAGGCATGGAACTAGGAACAAGGAACTGGAACTAGATACTTGGCACAATATCTATGAACAAGGAACTGGAACTAGGTACAAAGCACAGAAACTAGGAACAAGGAACTGGATATAGATACTTGGCTCAATATCTATGAACAGGGAACTGGAACTAGGTACAAGGCACAGAACAAGTACAGGAAACAGGGACTAGTCACAACAGGAACATTGCTACAATGACCAGCGCCGGACTGAAGCAAACTGAGGCTTTTAAAGCTGCTTAACGAGCACACCCCCAGGCGTGCTGCCTGCTGCACCTGCAGCCACAGGTGTTGCCTATCCTCCTCCCAGCCTTGTGCTGCAAGGGAGGAGATGATGCAGTGAGCCAGGCATTCTGGGAAGCAAGAGGTGAAGCAGTGAGCCAGGCATTCTGGGAAGCAAGAGGTGAAGCAGTGAGCCAAGGCATTCTGGGAAGCATAGTCATTTGATTTGAGTAGCATGCTGGCTGCCAGGGAGGAGATGAAGCAGTGAGCCAGGCATTCTGGGAAGCAGGAGGTGAAGCAGTGAGCCAAGGCATTCTGGGAAACATAGTCATTTCATTTAAATAGCATGCTGGCTGCCAAAAACCAGGAATGGATCCGGAAGGGAAGTAACTGGGAAAATAAGGTTTTAACGCTCCCAATTCATCAGAACACTGTAGCATAGGGTTCGAAGGAAATGTCCAGTAAGGATTAAACCCCAGAACATGCCCCCAAGTGGCGGGGACGGGAACGAAGGGAGCGAGAACGGGAGCGAAGAGAGCGAGCCGTGACACTTCCGTGAACAGCAGGTGTTTAGGAATTTTAATTAACCAAAAGGCTTTGAAGTTTCCAGCTGGCTCAGGATCCTTTGGCAACTCCTGAAGTACAGTTCTACTGTCAGAGTTTAGACCTCTAGTGCCAGTTTGTGGAAAATGCCGGTACTGCACCCATTTTTGGGATCTGTCTTGAATTAATGCATTTCAAAAAGGGGATTTTGCTTGATAGTATATGATCCTTGCTTAACATTGTTTTGATGGGAATCTTTACAGTAGAATAAAGTATAACACTCAACCAGGGTTGAATTTTTGTTTGGTGATTTCGTGCCCATGATTTTAGCAAATTTTTGACATCAAGAAAATGAATTCCCAACAGTTCTGGGTTGCTTTTGGCAATCAGCATTGCCATTCCCAATGGTTTCAGGCTACTGTGTGTGTAGCCCAATGGTGGTTTTAGGCAGTGGCCTCCTGTGCTCAGAAACATAGGCACAAACGGGTGGCAGCCGATTCTTCATGTTTTCCCTGTGCACTTTCTGGGTAGTTATGGCCATCATGATGTTTTCAATGCCAGTAATGCACACTTTTGTGGTAGGGCTTGGATGCATGGGTAAAAACATCCCACAAGCACTACTATTTTTGTTTACTTGAACAAGGTCTCTGCTCCTATTTGGCCTTGCCTGCTTCTAACAGAGAGCATGGCTGAGGCGAGTTATGCTAATCTCAGCTAGGGAGGGTGGTGTTGGGCTGATGCAAATTAAGTAACATTCCCTGCCTGTAAACCGAGTGCTCGGCTGTATGTTGAGGATGTAACTTAACTTAATTGACACTTCTGTGTGTGCTGTTATGTTTTTTTGATGTACTCTTTGATTGTATTAAATGTTTTAGTGGGACAGGTTTTGTGGATGTAACGATCTGACAAAAAATGTTGATTGATTGATTGATTGAATATTCCAGCAATATCACTGCCATTACCACTGGGGAGGTGGTAAACATTACACTAGGTGGATTCTTAGGCATAACACTGTGGATACTGTCATTCCTACTACAAAGTCCACCCAATTCCTAATTGCCCCTTAGACTGCAACACTACATCAATATTGCTGATGGACTCCCAGGTCCATGGAGTAAAGGACCAGACTATTTAAAACTGATCTATAGTTTCCCACATGAGCATGCACACACCAGATGCTATGACCTGCTGCCTCTTCCAGACAAATCAACTGTTTCTTTGAACCATCTTTCACGTTGTAAAACAACTTATACGCGTCCATGTCCACAGCCACAGAACTAACTGGAAGATATACATGACGCCTAACCAGGCAGGGGCATGACTCACAACATGTGAACACCCTGACGTAACCCCTTTTGCTCCAATGTTTGGCTTTTGCTCTGCATCACTGTAAAGGAAAACATCCTTTCATCTAGTCCCACCCACATGACCTGGAGCAGCAACCACACCTGCGCAGCTCCTATTTACAAGGATGTTGTTGCATCATACTACAAGATGTTAAGTCAGGAATGTGAATGAGAGTAAATACATTACTGGGCCTAACTTTACGTGTGTGAATTTTAGTCTTTGACACTCAGTCCTCCTTTTTCACAGTTTCAAGATGTGTACACAGGCACCACAGCATTCACTTCAAGACAGAACGTAGGTATTGAGTTTTTAGTTTCACCCCTTATCCAGGGAAGGCACAATTGCAAACATAGCTTCAGAAAAGTCATTAGACTTCGACCCTGACAGTGCTTTGGTAGAGGAGAGAACGCTATGGGGCTCATTATGGGTCCGGCAGTAACCGTGCGGTGATACTGGCGGGTTGCCAATGGACCTGTAAATATTTACTGGTGCCTGACTTCCAGGTGCCACTGGGAGATTACAATTCCGATGGCCCGCAAAGTCAGGCACGGATAAATTGGAGGTCCCCATTCCTTTAGAATCCCATAGGACGCTGTGAGATTGGGGACCACGGAGGAACCGGCACCATTGCTAATGGTTCCAGTGCTTCCATGACCATCTGCGTACAATGGCAACTGTGCTCGGCAGGGTCAGACCTGTTGGGCACGGCGGCATCCGGCAGGCAGACCTCTAGTATGACGATCTGGAAACAACAGTGCCGGTAAGCTTACCGGCACCGTTGTTTTCAGACCAGCAGGCTTAGAATGAGCCTCTTTATTTCTTAAAAATAGGTACTAGCCAGAACTTGTAGGACTGAAAAGTAAATTTGTTCTTTGCATCAAAATGAATCGTTACCTCTCCTACCTGAAGCATTATTTGACTCCATCATTTCACAGCTATGAGATTCCGTACAAACCAGAACAATCGCTTTTGCAATACCAGTAATGGAACTCATGGGGGCCAAGTTGGTGAACTTGCAGGGTTTGCCAACAAGATTTGGCACGAGTGGTAGTGGTGTGTGGCGGACCAGAAGAAGGGCTCTAACTATTATGAATATTTTAAGTGTTTTTTTATTCAAAAATAAAAAGAGAAATCCTTTCTAGCCCTATCACTATGAGCGAAGTTCCCTGCCCAACAAACTAAAACTAATGGTGCTCAAAAGAAAACCGTCTATATTCGGAATCCTAACCAACCAACTGCCTCTACATCATTAAGAAAAACAAAGAAAAAGAAGGAGGCCGGGGCAAACATTTCATCAGGATGCAGGTTTCAAAAAGTTCAAAAAAGTTCTGGCAAAGTTTGTCAAAGTACTGGTAGAGTTTAACAATTCTTTATAATACAGTTCTCAGACCTCCCTGTAGGCTCGGTGTGCCAACTTTTCACAGACTCCATAAGGTTTCCTTTTGCTCAAGAGAAACAATGTGTCTCAAACTTCAACAATTCCATTTATTACAGGTATCAGGTGTCTCTGTACGCTCACTGTGCCAACTTGTCATAGACCCCGTAGGTTTCCTTTTCCTCAGGAAAACCAAGGTTTCTTTAAAACAACTAGACCATTTCCTCCTTGGTGTTTGACAGTATCCTTGTCTTGCTTGTAAATATTCAAATCCTCTGTTTGCTCTCTTCCCAATTCTATATGCTATATTTCAGATTTCTTGGACTCCCCAAGGTTCGCAGGTCCTCTGTCAGGCTTGCATATGCCTCGGTACGCCATATGCCTATTTGGGTTTTCTGGGCTCCCGTAACCCCTGTGGCTTCTACAGCCTTAAGTGTCAATAGGGTTGGATCTTATGGCTCCCCAAAGTTATATGGTCCTCAAATAGGTTTGGTGTATGGTTGTTCGGGTTTTCCATGCTCCCATAACCCTTGTGGCTTTTCCAGCCTTGGCAGTTAAAGTCTCCCAATTTCTCGGGGCTCATCACAGCCCCATGGCCCTTTGATAGTCTTGTTTTATCTCTGTTTGGGTTTTCCAGGCTCCCGTAACTGCTGTGGCTGCCTCTCTCAATGGCTTTACCTCTTCAGAAGCATTTTTCTTCCCTTGTATTAAAGTCTCTCAGAGGTCTCCAAAGCCTGCTGGCTCACTAATAGGTTTGTTTCAATTCTATTTGATTTTTACAAGTTCCCATATTCCTTGTGCCTTCGCCGGCCCCTATTCTAACTGTTCTCCCCTCTCCATGTTGCTACATTTTCCGTAGTGTTTGATTCCCTTCCGCTGCTCTGCTCAACAGTCATTACACCTTTTGTGTTCAGCTTGGGCTTACTGGTTCTCAGCTGCAGTCTGGTCTTGGTATCGGTTAATGGGCCCTGGGCCCACCACAGCTTCCGTGTTGTCACGCCACAATACGAGATGGTTGCTGTATTGTCGTGGTCAGGTTTCTGGCCTGGCCTTCTTTGAACATCAGGACGCCAGCCTTCCAGCATCTAATAAGCGTTTTGTTCACTCCCCAAGCTTCCGCTGCCTCCGCAGACTAGGATATTTTCCCTCCAGAGGATCGCCCTTGTGTAGGATTCTCTCTCCTCTCTGATTCAAAGTTCCCCTTGTTTTTTTGTAAATCATCCAAAATCATGTATTTCCTCTTGACTGTGGAGTTCAGACAAGATCCATCATTTCCTGAAACCAAAGAAATTGAAGAAATGTCAATATTCGTTGATCCAAAAACAGGGTTCACAACAGTGTTTCCTATTCCCATGTAGGCAGACAATGTTATATGGACTGGGAGTTCCTTATAAGAATGGGGCTCCTTGTCCCCACGAGGGGAGTCACTCCCAGTGAGGTCCCACTTGTTCAGAACCCTAGGGAGGGTTTTGCTTAGTGGGCTCACCTCCCTAGCATCACATGCGGAGAAGCGAGGAATAGTACAGATTTGTCACAAGTGATACCCAATCAGGAGGCTTGGAAGGAGGATCAGACTCACTGGTAAAAGCCTGCATTCTATTCCTCCCTCTGGTACCACTGCCTGTTTCACCATTTTCATTATAACCTGCCCCATTTCCTCTCCTCAAAGCGGGAGTCCCCCAGCCACTAAATAGTGCACAGACTGCATCCCACCCTTCAAAGCTAGCCATGTTTCTGTCACTTACCTGTTTAACTCCTCCCCCTCCAGCACCACGTCTGCACCAATAGCCACAAGGCAATGAAAAAAGAAAAATGACAATGTCCCTATTTCTATTTCCTGTGGGGTCATCATCATTTTTTAAAGGGAGTTGTCACACGCGGAACACCTGGACCACATTCTCTTTGTAAAAAACACTGTGTCAGGTGCTATTAGTACTAAAGTGTGTCAGGTGCTATTAGTGTTAAGTCCCTTGTTGTGGGGCGGGCTTTGGTGTTAATGGCCATGAGGATTTGCTTCATTCAGGCATACAAATGCACAGGCTGTGAGACCACCAATGCCAAAGCCTGGTTTAGAATATTGGGTTTAATGCTACTTTAGGTGCCATTACATGTTTACTGCCTCCCTTAAAGCTTGGAATGGGGGTTAGACCAAACATAGACCCACAGCTGAAATGGGTTAAGACAACTTTGCTCTATTATTGGCCCACACAATGTTTCTGCTTCCAACATTATTGTCATGTGGCAATGGGGATCCCTAAAGCATCCCGATTTGGTTCCATGTCATTTCATCGCGGGATGTTTTTTCACAGGGTTTTTTACCTTGATTTTTTAATGAAAAAACCCATCAGATTTTTTAAAAATTCTTTTTGGGGGGGTTTCCCCCAACCCCCCATTTTCTTCCATTTGTATTTATTCCCAAACACCCACACCCCATATGTATAATTTACTAACCCCCCCTAAAAAATCCCATGGGTTTTTTCGAAATAAATTTGCGGTAAAAAAACCCACAAAAAACACCCTGCGTTGAAAGGACGTCATACCCCCGATTTATGCAATTTGAATCATCCCAACTATGCTGGTTTGGGACTTAGAATAGAGGGCCTTGACAACTACCTTGGGATGACAGACCTACAGAGGTTCTTTGTCCAGGTGCTACCGATATTGCTCATTGAAACAGCAACACTGGTTTAAATGTGATGGGACTTATAGACATTGATCAATAATATTTTGCCAGTTTCCACTGTTCCCAGTGAAAAACATATTGCTAATAGCCAGTTGTTTTATTTAAGCAGATTTTGATAGATTTGTCATATTTGAAACACCCATTTTATACACACTGTACTCTTCGTTGTGACATACTGTTTACATAGTGTTATATTTTGTACATGTAGTGTAGGTCAATGTATATATTTATGCATATTCACTGAAAAAACTTTGTTAAAGGGACGTAATGGTTTGTGATGTCATCTTGCATGTCCTGGATGCTAGTCCTAGCATTGCACGGTGGTGGCGCGAATTATGATTGCTTAGCTTACCATAACTGGCGAATTTCTGGAGGGCTTCGGTTTTACTTGTAACCATAATGTCCCTTTAGCTAAGTTTTTTCATTGAATTTCATAGGCTTTTATTAGTGCAACTTAACCATAACGTCCCTTTAACAATGTTTTTTCACTTAATTTCATAGGTTTTTATCAGTACAACTTAACTTCCCTTTAACAAAGTTTTTTCAGTGAATTTTATGGGATTTTAGCAGTGCACCCTAATTTCTTACAACTTACTAATATCATACTTACTCCAATATAGCAACATGTTTGTCTAATTTAGGAAGTTTGACCTTAAAACTCTGAAATTCCCCACCTTCTTGCATAATGTTTAACACTTCTTTACCTTTTTTGTAAATTTTTCCACAGTTCTTGTGTTCATCGACGTTCGCAAACCTCTGATGTAATCGCAGACTTTCTGGACAGTGTCATGTGACTGCGCACACATTGCATGATGACGTGTCTGCACTTCGTGAACGGGTGCGTGCTTCATGAACCGTTTGGAACTGCATTTTTCAGCTCATCTAGGAACTTTAAAGCTCTTGCGCAGCTCCTACAACTATTCTTACTCATTATTCATTAACAATCTTTTGCACCCAACACATACTTGGATACTTGGAAGAATATTAGCAAAACTGCTATTTATCTTAAAAATGGCATCAGCTATTTCCATCCCTCCTCCCCAAGAGCCACCACCACCAGCTGGATAACCTACAAAACGAAAGAAGCACTTTACTTCAAAAGACAATGAAGAGGACCAGGAAGATTGGGTAGAGGAAGTGCCTACATCTAGCACCCAGAGAGAATCATGGGTGTGGCAGTTCTTTACCACTTTTGGGAATGTACCAAAGGCTAAAGCTACCAAAGTGAAATCCAGTCATGGACTACCTGGGCAGTACTACTATCAGACCTACATGCACCGCCACACCAAATCCATCCACCACAATGCTCTTAGGAATGCTGTTCATTTCTTAGGAAGTAGTAGGCTGTCGCCCTCTCCCTCATCTTCCTCAACCAATACTGTAACCACACAGCCTACTTCTGTGGGATACAAAATCCCACCAGCTACCTTGCACACCATAAAAGAGAATGTTGATCCATATCTTTTGAAGACAGCAGTACTCTGTATATACTGCAACACCCCACTTTGCAGGGGAGAGCAAGTGCTGTAATCAAGGAGCAAGAGAAACACTGTCCCCCACCTTAGATGTAACACACGTGCAACATCGTCCTCTGTCACCTGCCACTCCATATTTGTGGTTGGTGCCACTTGCCTCATTTCCCTCCCGATCTTACTTTCTTACGTCTCCTGCAAAAAAAGTAAAAGAAAAACATAACTAAGGTTCCTCGTAATCAGGCGTTAAGGGGTTAACGGCGCCGCCACCTTTTACGGCGCCGTTAATCCCTTAACGCCAGGGTTGTAATGAGGGCCATAGACTCCATCTACTTTATATTTTTCAGTGAAGTATTTAGATTTAATAAGATTCTCCAAAATTCCCATTATCATGTTCCACTATGCTAATGGAAATTATGGACAATTGTATGCTAGAGAAAAAAGAAAAAAGCAGAGAAACAATTTTCTGTCGGAAATTCTTCTCTCTTGTATAAGTAAACACCACAATCCATTGCCCTTTATGACTATCCACAGTCTCTGCCTTCCCCTGTTTAGCCCATTCGTTATTAGAAAACCTGAATTGCACATGCACCCCATCACACAAAGCAGCCCTTTTACTTTTTTTACTGTTATGTTTGTAACGTTACCTCATTGCCCACTTTAAACCATTCACACATATATCCACAAATCACTTAAAAAACTCAACATATAGCCTATCAACATATCAAACTTCCAACTGCCAACTGCCACTTAACAATGTTTTACAAATATTTGCATCTGCATTTCCCATACTTACATCATAAAATTATACATAGTGCTCCTATAAATGCACATATAGATTGTGCAGTTAGAGAACTCGTAAATAAAAGGGGCAGTACACATGGACAAGTGCTCATGGTTGCCCAGGAGGAAAGTGCCAAGGGATGCCAAGGTGGGAAGCCCCTAGCTAACTGCTGGTTCATGGGAGTCGCAAGGGTGGGGTACATCTTAACCGTAACATCTTTTTAACAAAGTTTTTTTCTGTCAATTGAATAGGTTTGTATAGGTGTAAATGTTTCATAATGTTACATCACTATATATAAGTTATTAATAATTCCTATTTTAACACATATTAAAACATTATAAACCACCTTTAACAAACATATTTTTTTGCTACGTATACTTATGTGTATCATTATCAGCAGTGCATGCCGGGGATGCAAGTCATTGTTGAATTGCCTAGGGGATGAGGCTCGACCATGACCCCAGACCCTCCGAAACAGTCCTGTTGTCTACTGCACCTACTCAGCATCCTAGTTCAGTGGTCACTATACTCTCATAATGTAACCAATGGCCAGTGCTCATAGTTTGCATGGCCAGTCACAATAAATACATAAAAGAGACCAGAGGGAAGTTTATGCCACCCAAAGGAATAATCCCCCTAATATTAGCAACAAAAATACACAAGTATTCCTTTGTGTTATATATTGTAGACCCACCAGGTATATGGATGAGTTGCTGGCTTCAGACTTTTACTGCATCTGAAACAGTGTATCCGTTTTATTATTAAACCTTCATGCACTTTATTTAGAATATACACAATTTTAATTCATCATTATTCAGCGCAAAATCATTACTATTTTAAAACAAGCTTTGTTTTAAATGGTTGTGGAAAAAACAACAATAGTCTTCAGCAGCTGATACCTAGACTTTCTCTTACCATTGCTTTTATTCATTCATTAAAATCCTTGACTCACATACTACTTCAAATGTCCACAGTCACTCAATTTCTACACTCACTACCTGACATGTTTCACTCCTTGAAGCTCAGAATTAAGAACAATTGGCCTGGAAATTCATCAGGGGTAAACAATTATTAATTTTCACTCTTTTTTAAAGAAGAGTGAAGCGCATTCAATCATCAGTTTGGTATGGAACGCATTTTCTTGTGTTCTGTCTTTGTGCTTCAGTCTGTTGTTTTTCTGTCTTATTCCATTTTCTACCTTTGAGTCCAGTCTCAAATTTTCAAGTGCCGAGTTTCCTCCAGAGAACTTGCATCTATTTCTCTTTTTATTTTTTTCTATCCTTTGTTTACTTGACAAAAGGCTTTTCATTCATCAGTTCAGTTAGCTCTCATTCTTATCTTGGGAGCCGGCGTGATAAAGTTCTTCACGTGGCTGACGACTTGCCAGTACCATTACAATAAATTGTCTTTTGATCTTAAAATGACAGCCGATTTTCGCCCTTCTCTTATTCAAACATGTCTTCGGACTACGTCTGATTTTGTACGTCTTTTAAAAAAAAAACTTTATTATACTTGCACAGACATGTCATCAAATCGTTAGTTTCACATTATACACCGTGTCAACAGTTTCCATTACAATTCAGAGTACACTTTATATTATTCATGTAAAGTTTCTTTGGTCATATCCTCCATTGCTTTAGCAGCCAGATATTGTCTATACCTGCTCCATTTATCTTTAAGGTGACTTTGAGTAGGTATCAATTTGGCGTACATTTCTTCACAAACATTAGCCCACATCATATCCCTCTCCCAGTCATTTTTCGAGGGTGGTTCCTTACTTTTCCAGTGCATCAAGATCGCCCGTTTTGCAATCAGTAAACTTATGTTAAGCAGCTTACGCCAGATGGGATTCATTGGGTCTCATTACGACTCGTGCGGTAACCATGGTGCTAGTTGCGCCATGGTTGCCGTCTGTATTTTACCGATTCCGCCATGGTGAATGGCGGAATTACCGCCCCATTCCAAGGTGTGTGGGGGCGGTAATTTCCCATTCACCATGGCACTTCCCCATTCCCATTTTTGCCCCCATAGGGCTCAATGGGAATGGGGAAGGTGGTAATTACGGTACCGCAAATTGCGGTACCATAATTACCTTCAAAGTCCCTTTGCAGGTCCTGTACTTAACGGCTGGTAAAACCAGCCGTTATGGTAGGGACCCGCAAAGGGACCTCGTAATAGGGCAACAAGGGATTACCGGTACCCTTATCGGTACCGGTAATCCCTTACCGCCTGGGTCGTAATGAGGTCCATTTTCTCTACTTTCCCTAGTATGCATTTAGTTGATTTTGTCCGTCTTAACAGAGGTTTTTCTTTTAAGTTGTCCTCTACTCTTTCGTGTGAGTGCTGAATTCTCTCACAAAGCAGCACCCTTCTGTCTGTAATCTCCTTGTGCTTCTCTCTCTGTTTCTTTCTTCGGAGTAGAATTGTAGCCTCTGCCTGGCTGCCAAAGGAATACTTGTGTATTTTTGTATTTTTGTTGCATGGCCAGTCTCCACAATTCATTGGACATGGGTTTTGGCCATGCCACATACCCCCATAGGCAGGTCAGAATGGACATTTGTCCTTGCCAAGGGCCAGGCCCAATGCCCACAACAGAAAAGTTATATCACTATTTTTTTTGCTTGCGTTTTGACACTTTTAAAAAGAAAAAAAACTGGACAGATTTGCAAAAGCATTTTTACTGCAATACTGAACAACACTCCGGGATACAGCCGCAAGCAGAATTTATTTTCCCATTTAAACCTAGAGTTTCGGCCATGCCGCAGTCCCAATTAGTAAATCAGAGTGGGTATTTGTCCTTGCCGAGGGCTAGGCCCATCGTCCATGCACCAAACTTATATCACTATTTTGTTTGCTTACATTTGGACACTTTGGAAAAATATAACACAAAACCGATTTGCAAAAGCATGCTTTCACATCGTTATGGATGCTGCTCGCGCAGGTTTGTTGTAATTCAGTACAGCACTTCAGGCTGCAGCCGCAAGCAAAATATGTTTTCCCATTCAAACCTAAGGCTACGGCCATGCTGCATGCCCCAATAATTAAATCAGAGTACACGATTATCAAGTAATTGCAGTGCGGTAGAGTGGGTAGGTCACTGCGCGTCATCTTGTAGGATTACCCTGCTGCTAGTGATGGGGTTCTTTTGTGAAGGGGCCCATCCTTCTTCAAGTGTTAGCTTTCGAAAAGGAGAGTGAGTCCTATTCACCTTAGCGCTGGGTTATTCAATAAGTAACTAATGTCATAATAAAGCAGTCTTAAACTTAAAAACCAATGTCGGTTTTACATTTAATATTAGAAGTCAGCCGACACATCTTTCGACTCTCTCGGGTATTTCTCAATGCGCGTGGATTGTGGGCCAGTCATTGCAGCGAGGTTGTAGAAATGAGGCCAGGATGCAATCCCAATATCTGTCCCGGTATGGTCACAAATAAAGGTGGTTAATGATTTGAAGGGGGTGGCCTTTTGACCATGTGGGCACCTGGTTCAGCGTCCTTGGTAATTATCAGCTGTTTAACACGGCCTCAGAGTGTATGCAGTGGTAGCCAAAGTGATCTGTTGATGCAATCCTGTGCAGCACTTCGAGCTGAACAGGATTGCAGGCAGAATTAAAGCAACAGGCAAAAAAAGAAATCCCATTCAAACCTATCCCGATTTTAAAAAACTTTACCACATAGCCATTCCCTGGTGGCCATACCCATTTTAACACCATTGCCAGTCCCTCATAGTCATGGCCAGTAGCCAGATTGTCTGGGTCATGGCATTTGGCCATGACTCAGACAATCTTGCCACTGCCCATGCACACAGTCCATGTCTCGTTTTATCTGGCCCCTGCCCATGGCAACAGGCTATACCTCAGTCACCAAAAGTATATCACAATTTTTTGTACCTACATTATGATACTTTGCAAAAAATAAAACATGGGCACATTTGCTAAACCATGCTTTCAGGTCCTTGCCAATGCTCCATGCATGACTTTGCTGCAAATCTGTCATGTTTAATTTTTTGGAAAAGTGTCAAAATGTACAAACATAAAATAGTCAGATAAGCTAGCTCCAACTTTGCAAAATCCATTCAGACTTTTCACAAACATTCAAGTTTGTGTCTCTAATCTTTCTAAATCTTTTGTACACATTCGTCAAATGGAAATCAAAGTTCTAAACCATCTAAAAATGTCCAAAACCCACCTCTAATTTTGCCACCTCTTCACAAAATCCCACCAAACTTTGCAAAAACATTCAAATCTGGGTCTTAAATGTTTTTTTGCAATGGCACTAAATTTATAAGCCTTTCAAATATTTTGGGACCCCCCTCTAATTGTGTTACCTCTTGGAAAAACAGCACCAAACGTTGTAGAACTATTCAAGGTCAGAGCTAGAATGATATTCCAAAATGTCATGCAGTTTCATTCAGTGGCACCAAAGTTATAAGCCATCCAAAGATTGGTTTTCACCAACCCTGTAATGCAAACATTTTCATGGATGCACCCGAAAATCTGAAATGATCCTGAACATTGCAGGTCTGTCCCAAAATGTTTGCTTACTTCAAAGCTGGAAAAGCACCTGTCTTTTGGCTTTTTATGGCCATATCACATCATCATCACCCCTCGCCTCCCCAGAGATTGTTTAATTAGTTTGTATTTTTTAATATGTTTTTACAGCGATGTCCACAGACAACAGTGGCTGTTCATGAATCTACCATGCCGACCGTTTCAAAATATCTGACGCAACTCACTTTTTTCACCATCCAATCAGCGGGCGCGTCAGATGTCCGAGGACAACACGCCAGACCCTGATTGTTCCAGGATGGTGTCTGCAGACCGAATAGGGAAGTGAGTCAGTGGACCAAACACAGATATCATTATTCTTTTTGTTACCTACTTTTTGGGTGTTTAAAAAAAATAACAATGACAGATTTACACAAAATTTTCAAAAGCACGCTTTTGGGACCAAGCCGTTGCTCCTGGCGCAAATGTGGTGAAAATCCATCCAGTGGTTTGGGCGGTAGGCGTGAGCAAACCATTTTTTCCATTGTGTCTATGAGGAGAACCACACATTTTTGGATCTCCCATACTTTTCCCTCCCCTGGCGAAACCTCGCCAAATTTTGCAGGATTAGTCAGATGGGGCCATATACTAATTTTTGCAAAGTTTGGTGAGTATTTGTCCAGAGGAGCAAAGTTATAAACTGCCATAAAAAGTGCTCTTCCATTGGGTTGAAAAACTCAACCATAACTAAAGGCCCGCTACTGCAGGTCGTGTAATTTATATGTATATATTTAAGTATTGTTAAGTAGGATATAAAGTAGGGAAAAGTAGAATGGGGGTTATATGGAAAGGGAATGCTATGCAGACTTAAAAGTTATGCAGGGGTAGGACGTTAAATATAAATAAATATACAGTCATCAAGATGAAAAAGGGGCACAGGGGTGGTACCCTGGCGTGAGGTAGCAGAATAATGTTGCACCCTTCCTGAGCCCCTCTATTAACAGGAGACCACCAACAGAGGCCATCCTCTGTCCTTAAACTCCATGTGGATGGCATCCCTGTGTAGGTAAGGGGACTGTTGCATCAGACTCACCCTAAGGATCCCCAAAACTCCTCCATTGAAGGGTGAACTCATTTAGTTGGCACTCACACCAAGGGAATCCTAAGAAATCGGAAAGGCAATGCTTTTTAAAAGTATAAGTGTTTATCATAAATAAAGAGGGGTCCCCTTTGGGATGCCTGTAAAATTCACTGTGGTGCCCATGTCCATTCGTCTTCTAAGAACTTCGGGTGTAGCCCATCTCCTGTTAACAGCGATTTTGTTTAGCAGGTGCAGCGATGCTCCCTATCCAGTGGGGTGTGGGTGGTGGTTTCCATGGGAACTGTCTCTGATATGGAGTGAGGGAGTGGAACATCCTTGCTTGAACCAGGGCTGGAAAACAGGGGCTACACAGCGCTGAGCAACAAATCCAATAAAACAAACCAATAAGATAAAATTCCTTCTGATTGTTACTTTCATTTTCTACAGTGCTCCATCAAGATGCATTTCAGGTTTGGCTATAAGGGCATCAAATAAGAGCTAACATTTGTGCATCAATTATCACAAAATTTAAATATCAAAATCATACACATTGCCAACTTATTCTTAATTAACTGTACAATGCACAATTAAATAGATTTAAAATATCAAAGTTATTCGTATTTGTTTTGTTTAGACCCCCTTGAACCCGCTCTATAGCAAAGATCCCATACCCCTCCGCTGATAACATCCTAAGTATTGTGTGGAGAACCATCAGCGCTTGATTTTTTAAACCAATTCTCCCCCTTTGCCTAAAGCGCTTTATAGAAGGGGAATCATGACATTAACATGCAACCCCCCCCCCCCCATTTGATCTCAGAGGTAGGTGGTGAGTGTGGAGAGGACTTGAAAGGGGCCAGGAGTTACAACAAAAGTATGAAAAGGTGATGGGAAAGGTTGAGAGGACCATTGCAGGATGTTAGTGATGTGTAAGAGGAGAGGGAGAGGGAGCGGCAGTATACACTCAAAAGGGAAACATCAAAGAAATGATGTTCTCTTCACCTTGCGCAAAATAGATGTCTTTGTATTGGAATGAACATGGCTAGTTTCCACAGTGCCCAATAATTAGAAAGTATTTCCAGTCAGCGTGGCCATTAAGCGGCATTGCCAGTTTCAAGAGTACCAAAACATGTTATGAACATTCTTCACCTGCTTAAGAACAGATCACACAGGCTTCCACATGCTCTGTAATAGTTGTAGCTTTCTCCACATGCCGCAGAATTGGCATGGCACGTACATACGTGCCCATTAATGAACAAGTAGTGCCAGTTTCCATATGTCCACAGGTAGCAGGAATAGCCAGTTCCTCGTATTCCAGTTACAGGCATTTGCAGTAATGCAGAGTTCTGGTGAAAGATTTTGCCAATCGCGCAGACTTCAAAACTAGATCAAATTGACTGACTGACTTTAACATGACCCAATAGGAGAAGCATTTTAATGTGAGCCCAACAAGTAGATGCTGGCTGGGTGTTAACGATCTTTAACTGCGAGAAGTGTTTATTGTTGCTTCGCATGTCTCAAGAGATAGATTAAAAAATAGGGAATTTAAAAGAGCAAAGTCCTGAAAGCCGCAGTGTATCTCTCATGGCAGACATCCAATTCTCATTGCCAGGCAATAGAAGAGAGGGAGGGTTTGTGGCTCGAATAGGAGAGATCGCTATGATGTATGTGCAGTTGTTGTCAGGGAGGATGGATGTCATGGCCTCTTTCAGTTGTCTTTTTCCGTCAGCTAAATGGAATTATCAGAGTGCATCATAAGGAATTCCCTCGCAATAAGGCAACACTGCACCTTTAGCCACCTGGGTCCGGGTTGGCTCCACTGATCCCTGCCAGACCCTTCAAGGTTTAGTCAGGCATGAGGGTTCTGCTGGGCATGTAATGAGGGTCAAGTGGTTCTGGACAACCAAGGAACTTGCAGCATAGTGCTCCTGTATGGTCCATATTAAAACAATAACACTATGACATGATTTTCAGTGGGGATTCATGTGTTCTTTTCAGACTGTAGGTATACAAGAGTAAATGAAACCTTAACAGACTCCAAAACTTATCCCACTCGACTCTTATAAACTATTGAGGGTGTCTCTTCTAGAGCACTTGGATGTCATACTTCAGGAGTGGCAGACAGCATGAAATACACACCTATTTGAGTTGTTTTTGTCCCTTCACTGTCTCCACAAGATACAGTCTGAAAATATTCATGAGCAGGAATTTCATCTATCCTCTAGTCTTTATATATAAAGTGGAATGTATGTATGTGTCTATGTTTGTCCGGCTCTAAAAATCCACACTGTTGAACCCACATCTACCATATTTTGCATGGATTCCGATGCTGTCTGGGGCAAGGTCATAGTGTATGTTTGGATGCAAAAAATCTTATATGCAAATACAATTTGGATGTGTGTGAATATGTTTGGCCGGCCATACAAATCCACAGAGTTGAACCCACTGCTACCAAATTTTGCATGGATTCCTCATTTGTCTGGGGCAAGATTGTAGTCTACGTCTGGATGCAAAAAATTCACTCCATAGACACACTCATTCAGGCCTGGACTGACCCACCGGGACACCAGGACTTTCCCCAGTAGGCTGTGGGACATAAGGCCTCTTTTTCTTGGTGGAAGGATCCATGGTGATGTTACATGATTTAGGTCAGCAGCATTAACCTTGTGCAGCGCTGGGGTGGCCCGCATTGCACCTGCGTATTATGGTGGTGGGAGGGCACCACACTGGCGATCTGCACGTGCCCTTGTGTGCTGCTGCCTGCTGCTCGCATGCGCATTTTCAGTCCTTAAGTCAGACAGCGAATCTACGACGTGAGCTCAGCTCAGCAGCTGCTGGCGGCCTGCTCCCTCTCCATCGAATTTTGGAAAAAGCCAAAAGGATTCACTGGCAGTGTCAGCAGCCAGCAGAGCCAGTCGGGCAGGTTTCCAATCCTGAATCCCGACCATCTGAGGTCCCCCGTACCCGTTAATTCCACTTAGGGTTTCAGCAATAGCGAGTGATGCCTGGTGTTCCATGGTTGGGATGCAGCTGCCAGCAGTCTCAGCTCTCAGGCCTCTGGATGCCGACTGGACGTCTCCATGTTAAGGTATTTGCATGCCTGCTAAAGAATCAACAGTCCACAGTGTAATGTGAGCAACACCAAAAAAATATCATAGCATAGCCTAGTATGACATACTGTGATATGATCACATGACATGATGTTTGTCTGCAGTTCCCCTCCCTCGTGTACATTTAACTTGGACTTGGACTTGTTCAACCTTTATTTGCTCATAAAAGCTGTTTGGCCTGCCCAGTGTGGACTGATAGTGAGCAATTATTATTTGGTCACGAGACCGTCTGCTCGAAACCCTCATGTGATTTGCTTCAAACACACCAATCCTTATGACCATCAGGAAAAAAAGTGGGCATAAAAAAAAACAGATGGTAAGAGGGCGCTTTAAATGTGAAGAGGCGTGTTCTTCACTATGGAGCCTGTCTGGCTGCTGCTTTAAAGTTGAAGAGTTTGGGGGCCTACAGGAGTCTCGGATGCTGTCTGGGCCTTAAGGGATAGGAGCGTTTTGGAGGCAGAAAGATGCTTTGGAAATCAGAGATGCGTTGGAAACAGATTTGAAATGCGTCATTTTTTTCCTTCCGGTTTGCTTTCAAAGCAAGCCGGATCGGACTGAAAGTAATGTAAGGCTGAGCCGCATGGCTCACAGGGCCCAGGAACCCCCAGACAGCGCTGCAGAGGTTAAGGTTAGGCACTGAGGAAAGGTTAGATAAATGTTGCTTCCCAGGCTGGTGCTCCACATGTGTGACAAAGACGGGTGATAAACAAAGCAGCTATTCGTTCCCGAGTGTGACATCTCTGAGCACTCATTTGAATGTTTGCATGCTGGTTTATAGACTGATCCATTGTGATAGGTATGAAGAAATCTTTCAGCGCATCTAGAGATTCGTCTGTTGAAGCACATATCTGGCATCCGAAGCATGTTGCAATGTATGTCTGCCATGCGTGGATTACAGACTTTTCATTTTGTATTACAGATCACGTGTCACGGATCCAAGCCCAAGGCAACAACTGCTAGTGGCTCAGAAAGGAGACACTAAATGGCTACTGTACAAAGTAATTTCCCTTTGCCTAGTTTATGTGGTGAATGACACTTGTATTAAACATATTAGGCAACTGTCTTGGAAGTAAGGGCCATTCACCTTCCGCTCCTATGGATGGCCTTTCTGCATTTGGGACGGGGGCGCACCCCGGGATCATGGCAATAGCCTGCAGCCGTTCATAATATGCCACACAGCTGCTCTACTGCCAGTGAAGGCACACTTGGTCATCGCCGCCTGAGGACGGGGCCCAATGCTTTTGAACGCTAGCCATCTCACATATGCCTTTGCCCTAGTAAAGCCATCTAGAGGAGAGTATTGTTTCCCAGGTAGACCTGAGCTTATATAAGGAGTCTGCAGCTCTACAGATTTGTTGTACTACGATTCTGTGATTCCTCAGCATTGACTACGAAGACTAAGACTGATGGAAGTTGTAGTGCAAAAGATATGGGGGCCAAAGATTGCAGACCCAGGGTGTAAATGGTTAATAAATATGAAAATAATTTGGATTACGTTGCGCTCTGTTGAACGTTTTCAAGGATGGAATGCGTGAGGATAAAGTGTATTTTTTACATGTCAGACTACTACTGATAAACAGACACAAGGGATATAATTAGGTTACATTTGAACATTTGCCATCACATTAGCACATGGACAAATTATATTTTAACTTGTGCAATCACATTAGCACATGTAGAAATGCACCACACCAAATTTGCACTGTAGGTAATTCAATTGCAAACATTCAAATACCTTCTGTTCACATCAACATGTTTTGAAGTATGGCCCCAGGGGTCTCATTACACAAACGTTGCACTAAGTAAAAATCGTGTGAAAAAATCTTCTTTCAATGCATTTTTCTCTAGGGTGATTGTAGAGATTCTCCTTTATGGAATGTGGGGCACGTGAACCAATCTCCCTGGGATTCATACGGAGCTTGGTTCGCGTGACCCAGTAACCGTTGGAGGCGCTTAATAGTGGACGGGCACAGCGGGCCCTTTCAGATAATAAACTTACTTGTGTCCACTTCACCTCGCCTCTGCCTCTCTTTACATTGGCGACGAGGATCGAAGGGGGCCTGCCAAGGGACGCAGACCGCCCGCGGTCTGCGGCCAGCGAGCAGCGATACCCCAGCCCTCCCTGCTGACAGGGATTCGCCAGAGCGGACGGCTGGAAGCCCAGGGCTGGGTGGAGCCGCGGCGCTGCTGGAGCTGCCAGAGCCGCGTTCATATCAACGCAGGGCCGTGGGACCAGCTGCACTCCCCAGGCTTCACGTATAAAGGTGAGGAGGAGGGGAGGCAGGGGCGGCTGACGCAAGCTAGCTGGCTGACTTCCCAGGAATACAAGAGGGATACGCCCTCGACACAGAGAGAATACAAGCCCTATCGGTTCCAGAGAAAAGAAGAAAGGGAAAGTTTTGAAGCAAGAGAGCTTTATGTGAAATGGTCAGCACACCAGCATGTGAAAGGAAGTGCACACTTAGACAGTGTTGCCAACTAGCATCAAACCCAAATTAAAGGCTTTTAAAGATATTTGCACAAGTTTTTTCAGAGAGTTCAAGAGCCACAGGAGCCAGTAGAGAACTTTGTGGCAGCGCTAAGATCATTAAGTCACACATGTGAATTCGGAGGATTGACAGACTCATTGATACGAGATCAGCTGGTGCGTTGCACAAGTAACATGAAAATACAAGAAATATTGTTAACCAAAGATGTGACTTTAGAGGTAGCAATTGAGATTGCAAGAGGAATGGAACAGACTCTCAAATACATGTCCACGATGAAGAATGAAAAAGCGGAGGGTGAAGTAGCAGCTGTGAGAGCATTCAAGAAATTGAATTTGAGCAGAGAAGTCAAATGCTACAAATGTGGAAGCAATCGCCATATCTCTACGGGCACGTTTTGTCCTGCAAAGAACATTTTCTGTTTGAAATACAAGAAAAAAGGACATTTTGCCAGAGTGTGTAGAGAATCAGGGCAAGTGCAGTGCATTGGGTCCAGTGCAAGAATCTCGGAGCAAGAAGAAAACGTGGATATTGCTCAGCTGACTCAGACCAAACAGTGCTGGAAGTATCAGAACTATTAGGCAAGCGAAGTGCTCCGACTGACGTGTTTATGATGAACAGAAGAGTGGTGGCATTGAAAGTGGATAGTTAATCTCCATGGGCGCTGATCTCGAGGAAAACATATGAAGTTTGTTTACAAAGGAAGGTAGAAGATTTAAAGGTGCACGGAATAGAACCATATGCCTATGGAAATGTAAAGATAGATATGTTAGGCAAGTTCAAAGCAATGATTAAGTATAAGGGCAGAAGTTGTGATTCAGAGGTGTTTGTCACACAGGAAGGCTCGTCTTTGTTAGGCTGGGATGAACAGCGCAAGCTTGGAATCAGGATACAAGCAAGTGCAGAGGATCCTGTTTCTGTAGCTGAGGTACATGATAAATGGGAGGAGGATTTCCCAGCAGTTTTTAAAGGAGAATTGGGAATGGTGAGATACTTTCAACATGAGATTCGCTTAAAGCAGGAGCAATTCCCAAGGTGCATAAGGTGAGACCAATACCGCATAACCTAAGAGAGAGACTAAAGACTGAAATTGAGTCCTTATTACAGAAGGGAATTATTGAAGAAAGTGAAAGTTCAGAATGGTTATCACCAGTCGTTGTGGCAGCCAAGGCAAATGGAGACATAAGACTTTGTGTTGATATGAGGGACATCAACAGGAACATTCTGGTGGACAGGCACCCTTTGCCGATAATAAGTGACGAGTTGTCAACTCTCGATAAGGCCCGAGTATTTTCTGTGATTGACTTGTCTCAGGCTTATCACCAGATACCTTTGAAGGAAGAATGCCAGCATTTGACGGCGTTCATTACGGTTTTTGGAACTTTCAAGTATCGAAGGATGCCATTCGGACTTGCCTCAGCAGTGGCTGTATTTCAGAGAGTTATGGACAAAGTGATGGAGGGTGTGAGGGATGTGGTAGTGTTCCAAGATGATATGCTTGTGTTTGCAAAATCGAATGCGGAACATGATGAAGTATTGAGAGAAGTGTTGAGAAGGTTGTCGGAGCTGGAATGACCGTGAAAACAGACAAGTGTAAGATTGCAGTGAGGAAGGTGGAGTATCTCGGACATGAGATTGATGAATTGGGTGTGAGACCAAAAAAATGTTTAGTAGAAGCTGTAGAAAAGCCTCCTGTACCGACGGATAAGGACCAAGTGAGGTCATTTTTAGGCCTTGCAGATTATTACCATGATTTTGTGAAAGATTTTGCAACAGTGTCGGCCCCAATAAGAATGATACTAAAAAAGGGGTCGAGATTTGAGTGGACTCCAGAATGTGAGAAGGCATTTGAAGGTATCAAAGAAGCAATCAGTAAGGCACCATCTATTGGGAGGTTTAACCCCATGGATAAGACTATTCTAATTGTAGATGCTAGTTTGAGGCGGTTGGGAGACACATTGGTACAATTGGATGAAGACAAGAAGGAGAGAGTGATTGCCTTTGCCTCAAGAGCGTTGAGGGGGCAGAGTTCAAGTATTCAGTGATCGAAAGAGAAACTCTGGCCGTGTTTTGGGCTGTGATACATTTTAAATTTTTCTTGTGGGGCAGGCAATTTGTAGTTCGCTCTGATCACAAGCCATTGGTACAGTTGTTCGACAGTGGTAGGTGGGCTTTGGGTTCACCTCGGATAACCAGGTGGGGTTTGGGTCTTCAAGGGTACAATTTTGACCTGAGTTATCTGCCTGGGAAGAAGAATTTGGTAGCAGATTGTCTATCGAGGATGCCTTTAAAAGAAACTGACATAGTGGAGGATGAGACAGTGGAAGAATCAGTGATAGCTGAGGTTAGTGAAGCAGTGGCCCAAGAAAAGTGGTTACAGGGAGACGAGTCTGATGAGGAACTCAGGTTGATCAAAGAATGGACTGTGAAGGGATGGCCCCACAAGAATAATTTGGATAAGAGTTTTAACATTTGGTGGGAAGTTAAGGAGGAGTTGAACATAAGTGAAGGTAGATTGAGGAAAGGACGATGTGTGGTACCTCCGGTGGTGATCCGGCAGACTCATTTGGAGTTGGCTCATGAGGGTCACCCAGGGGAAAGTGCAATGAAGAGGAAACTCCGACAGAATTTCTGGTGGCCGCGTATAGACAAAATGGCAGAAAGGTGGGTGAAGGGCTGCATGGAGTGCCAAATGAGTGACAAAACTAAAGTGACGAGGGAAAAACCGTTGATCTTTAACACGGTGCCAGAGCAACCGTGGTCTAAGGTTGCGGTGGACATTGTGGGACCCATAATGGGATTACGAGATGGATTGAAATTTTTGTTTGTGTTGGTGGATTTCCACACAAAATGGATTGAATGGGAAGCAGTAAGAGAGGTCACGGCTAGAGAGCTCATTGTGTTCTTAGAGAAAATGTTCCTAAGAGAGGGGGTGCCCACTGAACTGGTTTCAGACAACGGAGTTCAGTTTGTCTCGGTGGCAGTGAGAAAATTCCTCAGCAGCTATAGCATTAGACATGTTAGAACTGCGTTATACCACCCAAGGGCCAATGGCCTGGTGGAGAGAGTAAACCTTCTTTTGAAAGAAGGTTTGCAATTAGCCATGAGGGCTAGGCAACCATGGAAGCAGATGTTAGAGATAATGACATGGAATTATCTCACTACCCCGCATTCAGTGACAAAGGTATCACCATTTGTTTCTCTTAAAGGAAGGGAACCTGGAACAAAACTGTGTCCAGTTTGGTTGGGAGTAGCGGGAGTAGTTCATGTAGATAGGAAACGGATAATGAAATGTATCAGGGATAGCCAAGAGAGAAACAAATTGTGTTTTGATGCACGGGAGAAAGTGAAAGAGCGTGAGTGCAAAGTAGGAGATATGATATACGTAAAGAATCCCAGACTAGTGAACAAATGTTTGGACAGCAAGTTTATGGGTCCAAAAAGGATCTCTGCAGTAAGGAAGAGTGTGGTTATATTGGAAGGAGGAGAGGTCTGGTCCAAAGGGAGAATTGCGAAAGCATATTGCGAGGATAAGAGAGTATAACATAATGAGTCTAATAATGACGACAAAAAGAAAAGAGATGAGGAGAGGGGAAGCGTTCAAGGTGGGAGTGAGAGTGAGCAAGGTGGAAGTGCTCATGACAGTTCTGATGGAAGTGTTGTAGTTGAGAACGAGAATGTGGTTGATAGAGATGTTGATGCAAGTTCCGGTACTTATCAGAGATCCAGGTCAACACCTGTGTGGATGAAAGACTATACATCTTATTGATAGGATGTGTCACTCGTACTTAAATTGTAATTTGTAGTGTTGACAGAGTTTACTTGGATTACCATGATAAAAGCTTAAGAGTAATATTAGTTTAAATGTTTAATATGCAATTTTATCAGTTATATTGTAGGGGAAATATAAACTTTAGCCTTGCCAATTCGAATTGAGAATTTTCTTGTTTTCGTTAAGGAGGGAGGTGTGTAGAGATTCTCCTTTATGGAATGTGGGGCACACAAACCAATCTCCCTGGGATTCATCCGGAGCTTGGTCCGCGTGACCCAGTAACCGCTGGAGGCGGTTAGTAGTGGACGGGCACGGCGGGCCCTTTCAGATAATAAACTTACTTGTGTACACTTCACCTCGCCTCCGCCTCTCTTTACAGTGATCTTTGTCATAATGTTGATATGGAAAAAAATTTGCCCTGTTGCAAAAATGTTTCCCCTTGTGCACATGTGGTTCAAAATCACGTTTGCACCAACACAACTTTTCTGTATAACAGCCACTGGTATTATGGCACATTCTGTCCTGCACATTATAAGTTGCAAGCCGCAGACATGGCTGCCTGCCTCGTCAGCAACAGAAGTCTTAAAACAAGGAAATGTTAACAATTTGAACGTGCAGTTTGCTGGGAATACGCAAGTCCAGTTCCGGGGTGTTTTTATTTTGCACAGCAATTGGTTTGCACATTTTATTCCTAGTGCGTTATTCACCTTCCACCCTCTTCCCTACAAATGTGTTAATCAACAACTGACAATGTGATTGTAGTATGGGTAATGAGTTTGGTGGTCTCTGCCTGGGTTCTGAAGTTTTTCTTACTGCCTCCACGTTTAGTTTGCTCCTCCACACAATCATCATTATTAGAGAGGCATGTGTTGGGAACAGTGGTGGACTGCTTTATAGGGATCACTGGAGATTTCACAGTAGGCCTCTGTACCCATGGCCTATTTTCTGTGGTAACCTATTTTATTTCCACATTTTCCCTTAGGAAAAGGGTAGGGCTTGCTGAAAATGTGTGATATGCACCCACTTTGAACATTATTTCCAAGGCCTCCTTTGGTTCCCAGTCCACCCCTGCACTCATTTACTGATGCTCCCCCCAATACCCTACAGTAGGTACTAGAAGGAGGCAACATTTGGAAAAGGGTCTGAAGCAAAATGTTCAATGTGTTGGTCATTCCTCTGACATTTATTACTACTGTATACAGTTTGAAAGTGTTTATTGAAGCATTTTTAAAGGGAATTATGTATATATATATATATATATATATATATATATATATATATATATATATATATATATATATATATATATATATTGTTTTCATCACAACACTCCAAATATGGGAAATGGCAAGGTTACAGTTTACTTAAGTTCATTCACAGGAAGAGAGCACAGTCAAGCAATCTTTCTTGGACACTTTCTCAAATGTGCTGAAGCCATTGAGTGACTGCAACATGACACACAAAAAATGAACATCACTTGGAAAAGCTCCATCTGATGCAAAGTGAAAATCAAAATCAAGAGCTTCTGAAACACAACAACAAACGGCATTACAACTTGCCAACCAGAGGACAAGAGCAACTTTATCCAGGGCAAATGAGATGCCAGAGCAAACTGAAGCAAGATTTGCCGACAAGAGGACAAGAGTAACATACTCTAGGGCACATGAGACACCACTCGATCAGGACACGGGCAACTCCGGGTACCCCAGCTAGTCTCTCATAATATGACAGAACACAAATGAACATTTGTCAACCCCCTAACTGATTTCCTGATGCAGGGATGAGCCAGGCAAGCAGCATTACACCGCCCAGAGCTTCCTTGAAGCGTTGGAAGCAGCACCAAGGTACATGGTGGAATTCTGATGTGAAGCAGTGCTTCCATGCATTATTCAGTTTTAAATTGTGATGACTTTGGGAGATTCGGGTGTAGTTGATCAGCGTGTCACCACTCCATCACCTGGTAATGAGTCCTTCAAATATACGGTATTAGAGAGGATCTTGTTGGATCTTGTTGGTGGTAGATATTCACTTTGCATCACTTTTTTTGTGAACATCCACCAAAGCAGCTCACCATTGTCCAAAATCTTTTTTCCTGCCGAGTAGACTTAACAAATGAATCGCTCTATCAATCATTCATCTTCCTTCTTAAATTATTCTAAACAGCCAAGTCTTCCTAAAGATTCAAGGATATCATTTTCTGAAGTCTTGAAAACATTCCTTTCTTCATAAAGCACCCGGTAACATCACACCCTGAAAGAGCATGAAGGCCTATTAATAATTCAATGCCTGCACTTTTCTAGCCGCAAAACAGGAGCACACCCACATTTCAGTTCTATAAATCTTCTATTAGTTCCAAATCCTATGACAAACATGCTTCCAGATGGGAAAAACAGTGGCCGCCACAGTGAAAGGGAACAAAAAAAACATTTGTATCAGGTGAGAAAATGTGGAGGCTAGTAGCAAGATGACATGATACATACAGAGAGTGAAGAATTAGTTTTGTGTCTACATCCTCATGTGTGCTTTCAATGTCTACAAAATCATTTCCATCTGATGATTTGGCTTAATTTTTTCAATTGGCTTCAAGGGTTCTTCTTAACCACTGTGCATGCAGAATTGCTTTATTTTAGGGTTAAGCTGGTAATGTATCTTTAGTTTTAGAATGCAATTGGATGCTCCTCATGGAACATGTGTCAATATTTGTAGAATCCTTGATTTTGTACTCAACTTGTTGTTTTTGGGGCGACACTAATATCGGGACTGGCGGGACTCTGGGCTATTTAGCCTTTTGGTTGTAGCCCCTGAGCTTCTATCCAGGACTTCAACCAAAAGCTATAGCCCTACCCCACACCCCTCCTGTCAACACCTCTGACTGTCCTGTATAGAGGTGCTGATCCCTTGCTCCTTCAATTGAGTACAGGTGTCAGGATCCATCCCTGGAAGATATGGCAGAAGTGGAAGTTTTCGCCGCAGAGAACCTGCACTTAGCAGTCCAGTCCTCATCCAACATGGCTGCCGTTACTATTTAAGCAAGCTCCGCCCACCTCCCGGCGCGTTGTATCTGTATTGCTACTCCTAGTTGATACCAGCGCTCAGCCAAATTACTCTGTTTCGCTCTCTCTGAGTCCCTCCTGTTGTGCTACTCATACCCGCTCGTCTTACCTCTGTTTTTTTTTGCCTTTCACTACTCCCTTGTTCCGTTCTCGGCACTTCTCCGCCACTCCTTTTCAGACTTTCCCTTTTACTTAGGCATCTTGCCTTTCGTACTAGCGGTTCGCCGCCTACCTCGCGTATCTTCGTGTTCCTCCCTGTGCCTTCGTGGATCCAACCGTTTCTGGTAAGTAGGGACTTCTTTACTTCTCCCTCTTTTCCTACCTTTCCCTCTCGGCTCGGTCCGATTCCCCATTCCGGACTCTTCCTCCTTTCTCTCTTCCTCCATTACTGCTCATTGCTGCTACCTCGCCTCTTCGGATTGGTGCCGGCCTCCTTTTCCTGTAGACACCTTCACTTCGGAGGATTGAACCAACTTGCTCGATCCACTCATATTTTGGCTTCGTTCCGGATCTCTCGATACCACATAAATCATTGGAGTCGCCCCATTAATACCATCTCGGAAAGGCTACACAGGGTTTTTTCACCGTCCATCGGTTTTTTCCCTGTCGCGGGGCTTTGGCTCCTCGGGGCCCCCCAAGACAGGTTCCACCTCCTGTCGAGGTGGCCTCCGAGGGAGCCAGACCCTACTTGCATGACAGGAGGTCCAGAGACAAGTCTACAAGGGAAGATACCAGAACCCTTCGAAGATCCTCCAAACACGCCAAGGACAAGCAAGAGGAAGCCTCAGGTGAGGAGAAGGGTGGTAACGGTGAACATTCTGACAGAATACAACGCCCAGACAGAATCATGGCTTCCCTTGAACAATATCAGGAACTGGTGGCAGCATTGCAGGGACTAACTCTAGAAGTCCAATCCTTGAAAACCGAAAATGCCGCCCTACGCCAACAAGTGGTCCTACATAGGGATGACCAAGGAGACCTACCACCCATGCCTTTATCCTTCGGAAAGTATGATGGCTATCCAGGCGGTCTAAAGTAGTCCCTAGACGCCTGCCACGTATATTTTGCCTTTCGTCCCCACGCCTTTGAAACAGCCAGAGCGAAAGTGGGGTTTCTCATAGCTAATCTCACCGGAAATGCATTGGCCTGGGCCACCCCGTTGGTAACAATAAATGATCCTGCACTGGCTAATTATGACTCTTTTGTGGACCTTTTCAAGGCCAGATTTGATCGTCCAGAGGTTTTGTACACCTCTTTCGAAGCTATACTAGATGTAGAACAAGGTAACACCGATGTACAGACCTACATTTCTCGTTTCCTGAGACTGGTGGCGAAAACAGATTGGCCAGAATCCGCCAAACAGACGATCTTTCGGAGGGGACTTAAGGATGAGTTGAAGGATGAGTTAGCCCGAGTAGCTCGACCTCCGTCCTTTCAAGATCTCATGTCACTCACTCTCCAATTAGAGTATCGTCTTAACGAACGCCGCCTGGAAAGGAGAAGACCTCGTCTTAGTCAGCCTTCATCCAGCCCAGCTCCTCACCCTTCGAGGGAACCGTCCACCCGAGAGGAACCTATGCAGATAGGAGCAACCCGAGGCCCTCTCACACCTGCAGAACGCAAGAGACGCAGGGATTCAGGTCTCTGTATGTATTGCGGCTCTTCAAAACACCTGCTCAGAGATTGTCCAGAAGTACCTCCAAGAAGGAAGGAAAACTTCCACCCTCGGTCCTTTGCAAGGGAGGTCTCAGGGGGACAAGATACAGTCCTTGCAACCTTACCAGACCAACAGAATTAAGTGAGGATAATAGCCTGATGGTATTTCGAGTCAAACTTTGGACATCCAAGACTTCATGTGTGGAAGTCTTAGCCATGCTGGACTGCGGTGCCGCAGGGAACTTTATGGACGAAGGATGGGCCCGAGAACAACAGATCCCCTTTAAGCAGAAGGATAAGCCCATTCCAGTAGAAGGAGTGGATGGGACCCCCCTGTCCTCAGGCCCAATCCAATCCGAGACGATACCTTTACGTTTGGATTTGGGTGAGCATCAGGAACTGCTAGTATTCGATCTTATTAGAGCAGCCCACTTTCCCTTAGTGATAGGAATACCCTGGCTAAGAAGACATAATCCCCAAATAAACTGGACTACCAACTGTGTGCGTTTTGATTCTTCCTACTGTGAACAGCACTGTCAATCTGCCATTCGGGTCAAAGGAAAGGACAGGAACAACGGATCCCCTCTACTTAAGGTGGTCTCATCTGTTCCCCGTCAGTACCAAGAATATGCTGAGGTCTTTGAAGACACTACACCCAAACTCCTACCACCTCATCGGCCAGAGGATTGTGCCATAGAACTCACCCCGGAGTCGGCTGTCCCATTTGGCAGGATGTTTCCCCTATCTCTTTCCGAAAGACAGGCCTTAAGAAAATATCTAGATGACAACCTGCAGAATGGTCTAGTACAGGAATCAAGGTCTTCAGGGGGGGCTTCACTGTTTTTCATTCCAAAAAAGGACACCACCGAACTACGTCCCTGCATAGACTATAGAGGGTTGAATCGGATCACAATCCGTGATCGCTACCCTATGCCACTCATAAGGGACATCCTGGAAGCAGTGAGAGGATCCTCTTACTTCACCAAATTGGACCTCAGGGGAGCCTACAATCTCCTCAGAGTAAGGAGAGGTGACGATTGGAAGACCGCATTTCGGACCCCATTCGGATTATATGAATACAGAGTTATGCCCTTCGGTCTGGTGAATGCCCCTGCAGTCTTTCAGAGGTTTATCGACAAGATTTTCTCTGACATGTTGTTTGTCTCGGTGGTCGTTTATTTAGACGACATATTGATCTATTCTCAATAACTACTGGAACATCGTGAACAAGTCAAAAAGGTGTTACATCGACTCCGAGCAAATCACCTCCTGGTAAAACCAGAAAAGTGCCAGTTTGAGGTAACCTCTGTCTCTTATCTAGGTTATGTCCTCTCCTGGTGTCATGATACCCCCCTGGCTGGACACCCCGGTATCAAGAATACTCAAGATCTCATAGGTCGAAGGTTTTGGTGGCCAGAACTCCACAAGGATGTGGAGAGATATGTCTCGTCCTGCCCGATTTGTGCTACCAATAAATACCAAACAGGCAAACCGTTGGGCGAACTGCAACAACCTACCTTACCCACCCAACCTTGGGAACATGTGTCTACGGATTTTATTGTCGATCTCCCAAAATCAGAAGGAATGACCGCAATCATGGTAACTATTGACTCATACAGTAAACTGGCCCACTTCTCGGCATTGGAAGGTCTTCCGTCAGCTCCAAAGACTGCTTCAGTCTTCCTCCGGGATATTGTACGTTTGCATGGCCTACCTCGTACCATAGTTTCAGACAGAGGTACCCAATTTACCTCTAGATTCTGGACTTTGTTATGTCAACAGTTGGGGATTCACAGAGCACTATCGTCAGGATTTCATCCACAGAGTAACGGGCAGACAGAGAGACTTAATGCCGGACTTGAGCAGTACTTAAGATGTTTTTGCAGCAACAGACAGGAGAACTGGTCTTCCTACCTCGCGCAAGCCGAGTTCGCCTATAACAACAACTACCATACCTCGACTAAGATGAGCCCTTTCTATTGCACTTATGGTTACCATCCTCAGCAGATGCCTTGGTCTGGAATGCAGTCCACCAAATCTCCTGCCATAGACGACCGGTTATCAGAACTAAAGAAGGTACATAAGTTGGCAAAAGAAGCATTAGAGGATAGCCGACTAGCACAAAAGAAGTGGGCCGACAGAAGCAGAAGACCCAACCCAGATTGGAAGTCCGGACAGAGGGTCTGGTTGTCCACAAGATATTTACCCAAGTGGATACACACCGGCAAATTCGCTCCACGATATCTGGGTCCTTATCCTATTGTGAGACAAATAAACCCAGTCGCCTACGAAATCCGCATGCCAAAGAAACTCCAGAGAGTACACCCTGTTTTCCACACATCACTGCTTAAAGAATATAAGGTGGATCCTTTCTCACGAAAGTTTCAGAAGACCAGGACTCCGTCCACAGTAGAACCACAAGAATATGAAGTGGAATACCTAGTGGATTCCCGGTATTATCAAGGCCGTCTCCAATATCTTGTCCATTGGAAGGGTTTCTCCACTGAAGAAAGAACCTGGGAACCCAGACACCACCTGCATGCTCCAAGATTACTGAGAGAGTTTCACCTGAGATACCCGGGAAAACCTGGGGGCTTTCGGAGGGAGAAGGGTTATACTGTCAGGATCCATCCCTGGAAGATATGGCAGAAGTGGAAGTTTTCGCCGCGGAGAACCTGCACTTAGCAGTCCAGTCCTCATCCAACATGGCTGCCGTTACTATTTAAGCAAGCTCCGCCCACCTCCCGGCACGTTGTATCTGTATTGCTACTCCTAGTTGATACCAGCGCTCAGCCAAATTACTCTGTTTCGCTCTCTCTGAGTCCCTCCTGTTGTGCTACTCATACCCGCTCATCTTACCTCTGTTTTTTTTTGCCTTTCACTACTCCCTTGTTCCGTTCTCGGCACTTCTCCGCCACTCCTTTTCAGACTTTCCCTTTTACTTAGGCATCTTGCCTTTCGTACTAGCGGTTCGCCGCCTACCTCGCGTTTCTTCGTGTTCCTCCCTGTGCCTTCGTGGATCCAACCGTTTCTGGTAAGTAGGGACTTCTTTACTTCTCCCTCTTTTCCTACCTTTCCCTCTCGGCTCGGTCCGATTCCCCATTCCGGACTCTTCCTCCTTTCTCTCTTCCTCCATTACTGCTCATTGCTGCTACCTCGCCTCTTCGGATTGGTGCCGGCCTCCTTTTCCTCGAGACACCTTCACTTCGGAGGATTGAACCAACTTGCTCGATCCACTCATATCTTGGCTTCATTCCGGATCTCTCGATACCACATAAATCATTGGAGTCGCCCCATTAATACCATCTCGGAAAGGCTACACAGGGTTTTTTCACCGTCCATTGGTTTTTTCCCTGTCGCGGGGCTTTGGCTCCTCGGGGCCCCCCAAGACAGGTTCCACCTCCTGTCGAGGTGGCCTCCGAGGGAGCCAGACCCTACTTGCATGACAGGAGGTCCAGAGACAAGTCTACAAGGGAAGATACCAGAACCCTTCGAAGATCCTCCAAACACGCCAAGGACAAGCAAGAGGAAGCCTCAGGTGAGGAGAAGGGTGGTAACGGTGAACATTCTGACAACAGGTAACATGATAGGCAGATCAATGGTTCCATTATTACAGAAATCAGGATTATAGTGCCTTTAATTTAAGGTAAAAGGCACACACAGCGCTGCACATATTTGGGTTAAAATGATCCAGGAATTGAAGGGTGTTTTAAATATCAAACACATATCATGAGTATATAAACATATATTTTGAATATGGGAAACACAGTGAGAAATGCTTGAATAAATAAATAATGGCTCCCTGAAAGGTAGTACAGTGGCAGACAGAGATATTTCAAAATGGATAGCTCAAGCATAAAATGGTGTCCAGTGTTAAAGCCATGTGTGAAAACCTTGACTCATGCTGATAAGCAACAGAGTCTTTGGCAGCATCTCAGAGTGAGATCATTGAATCTGAAAGGTTAAATTGGGAACTTGGCAGGAAAAGCAGACAAGATTGATGATGAAGTAAGATAAAGTCAAGGGAAATTACGAATTTGAAGAGACCAGCTGCATTATTTGGCGCAATATAAATGGGATTATGTATTTCTACACGTTATAAAGGCTAACTAAACTTGGCAGGGCCTTGAGAAGCAGATAAGGGATTGACAGTGATGGTATAACATTGTTTTTGGCAGAAGTTGAAGAATGTTGTGAATGTGTTCCGCCGAGACAGCAAGTGTTAATGCTAAGTATGCTAATGTGGATTGGGGTGCACCAGATAAGTCATCCAATCATAGGGAAGGGAGGGTTTTTCCTCTGGCTAAGAAAACCTATCAGAAGCATACTTTGACTAAGTAATCATTTGCATGAGGGTGTTGTATCATCCAAATAAGACTATATAAGAAGGTTGAAGGCAAAATGTTGCTGCGTGCTTTTATAGAAGTGTCTTGTGAACTCATCTAATAAAGACTGATGTGAAAACCACCCAGGCACCTGTTCTTTTTTTCCTGTCCTTACCTCAAGATGAATTCACAGATGCCAGAAAGCTTAACGAGAATAAGACCCCTGTTCACCCACAACATAATTATGGACTGATTTTGTTTCTTGGTAATCATCAACTTGTAAGCATTTAAGTAACTTCTTAAGCTCAGGATCCATCCTTTCCTTGATTTCAACATACTCGTTGTAGAATTCATTTGATGCATTTGAATGGTGCAAGCCTTAGTGACGTGTGTGCTTCAATTTCTCTCCTTGATCACTTCCCTGATCGAATCATCAACACAATATTTGCATCATAAAGTACATTTAAGGTGGCCTCAATGCCTATATCATCAAGAAAGAACCAATAGCTTGAAGCATCACCATTATTGCATGTAGCCCATCTGGTCTAAGCATCCAGTTGTTTGATAAGTCTTTTCTAGCCATAGCTCATTTTAAAACAGTTCTTCATGAATGTGAGCTGTGTTTGTGTGATTGTTGGGCTGGCATCTATGAATGGGTGTACACACACTCTAGTTTCTTTAGTTGGAGGATCACTTATATTGGAATTGTAAGATGACCAAGTCAACAATGTAGTGAGTGGTTATGACTCTGTCTCACATTCATGAGTCTAGGTATCCTCAGTCAGATTACAATGTGTATCCAGCAACTCTTTATCAAAACATTCTTAAAAATCACTGAATGGGGAGACTTCTGCCATCATCCAAAGTAGGTCCTCAAGCATATTGGAATCTAAAATAACCTTATTCCTCTCTGTATACTCAGTGATTTGATTGCTTCCAGGATTCTGTGGTCTACACCCTTTGGGAATGTTGCAAGACATGATCTCAGAGAGGGACTGAGGAATCTTCTGCAGTGATCGAAGTGATGATGGTCCTGATATTTCAAATGTGCTTAAGACATCTGACTCCTCATTCTACTGATAGACCACCATAACTGTACTGTGCAAACTTCCTTTACCAAACGGTGTATCCCCGAGGAAGTCAATGGGCCTCATTACACGGTAGGCAGTGGACCAAGGTGCTACTAGCACCTTGGTCCATGCCGGTAAAATACCAGCACCGGCTTGGAGGAAAGGGGAATTACGGCCCTATTCCAGGGTTGGTGGGGCGGTAATTCCCTCTTCCCCCATTGCCCTTCCCCATTCCCATTTTTGCCCCATAGGCATAATGGGAATGGGGAAGGTGCTAATTAAGGTACCACAAATTGCGGTACCGTAATTAGCACCCTGGTCCCTTTGTGGGTTGGTTTTTAACACCTGCTAAAAAGCAGGCGTTAAAGTACCAACCCGCAAAGGGACCTCGTAGTAAGGCGGTAAGGGTTAACGGTCACCGGTACCATTACCGGTGACCGTTAACCCTTAATGCCTTCCGTGTAATGAGGCCCAATGTTGTCAGCAGTACAATAGTCTAATATATGTGCTTGCCTTTTCTTTCTCTCTGCCCCTTTGCTTACAGCCAGCTTCTGCCCCTGCAGTTCCTGTGAGCACCTGTCTCAACTCAGATAAGCTTGGTATTTACCCTGTTTCAGTTATATGCTAGCGTTGCATCAGGAATCTCCCCTAACCTACAGTACATACTCTGAGATACAGTTTTTGCCCTGTGCTCTCCAGCCCGACTCCTGACCATATTTGTTTCAATCCCTCGAAACTCTGTTGATCTTTTCTCTCCCATACAAGTTTCGGTGGGTGTGAGTTCTTCAATATGTCTATAATATTGAAAGCCAGAGTCAAGTAATTAGAAATAAAACTGCGGTAGTAGTCAGTCAAGGCTAGGAAAGTTTGAAGGTTCAATTTTGCACTACGTACAGTGTTTTCTGTAAGCTTTGACTTTTTGCACTTGAGGTTTGATTAATCAATTTCCTGCAAAGTAGCCCATGTATTTGACAGCCACCTCGGCCAGATGGCATTGTTTTGGATTTGCGTTTAACCCTGCACTTTTGAACAGTAGATGGAGTAGCAGCAGCGACATGCCATTCTGCCACAAGACCGAAGGTCTAAGAGATATTAGCACAGAGGGTTTGAGTATAAAGGAGACATCCTGCTCCACATGAGGGAGAAGTCTGGGAGGCTGATTGAAAAAAGATACAAGCAGAAGACAACCAAGCAGCATGGTGGAAGAAAGACAACAAGATGACGATGGCCTGACCGAATGGACGGGAAGGGCAGCGTTGCGGCAGGAAGAAGGAGTAGAGGCTACAAGGAGTAGCCTGGTAGGTTGGGACAGGGGTAGGGCTTACAAGGGGGGCCGGAAGGGGGATTGGATTCCAGACAACAACGCAACCTTACGAGTGGGCACAGAGGAAATCTCACCTGTTATCCTGACCCCACCTAATTCTCTGCATGGAAGCATCAAGTTCCAGGATTCTGACCCACGCCCAGCATTTTAAATGAAGTGGAGCGTGGGGTATACAGCGACTAAAGAACAAAGCAAAGGGAGTCCTGGGAAGGTGAAGATGGGAAAAAGAGGAGCCACTACAGGAAGGCACAGACAAGCAAGGGACAGAAGGGCCCAGGCACCACAGTACAGGGAGGAAACTGTATAAAGGATGTGACAATTCACAAGGTATCGTCCCTTCTCCCCAAAGGGAACCCTTCGCCATTCAGGCTAGGGAGGTGCAGTCGCTACCCAATAGTCCCCCTAGAGGTGGTTTAATGCCAGAGGACTTCATGGGGAGGGACCCCCCTTGTGGGGATAAGGACAGTCAATTAGGTAACAGCCCATTGAATATTGTCACTCCCCCATATTCCCTAGTTTATCCCACTGTTCAAAACCCTTTTAGAAAGTAAACCTATGTACTTCTGTAATACAGGGGGTAAAATTAAAGTCAAAAGTACTGGAATGAAGAAGATCACAGGAGACATGAAGAACATTGACTGTGCTAGTACTGGTACGAGGTGGCCCTGAGGAGGCTTGACGTTTATGTTATCAACACAAAGGACTTTTACAATCCACCAGGGAGGAACTTTTTATAAGTATGAAAGATGAACTAACTAAGCTGTCAACCCCAGCCAGGAGAGGTAACAGGCACAGACACCAACTGGTGTTTCAAGTGCTGTGGGCAGACCAGAGTTGGAGAAGAGCGGAGGATGCCAGAAAAGCAAATAGAAAGTTCTCTGCAGGTGCAGTTGATGCAGACCCGCACACGAAGCCGGAGCGAAGAGCTGAGCGGTAGACCGGAGCACAGAGCATCCATGGTCCTTTAGAAACCAAAGACAGAATATCAGTATGGCAAAGAGAAGAACCCTAGTCCCAGGAAGTCCCAGTAGTGTTCTGACTTCCCTTTGAAGGTAATTGGAGGTGCACGGTACCCAGAGGGGACACTGAGGTGGAGGCTAGATGATTTGGGGACCCTAAGACTACCATACCAAGCATATGGGGATAGCTTTCTAATCACAGTGGCATCCATAAGCCCATTGACCACCAGAGAATAGTTGTAGACCCTAACAAGCATAAGCCAAGCATAGAGGAGAACTTCCTTCTTGCACTGGTGACCCTAAGCCCACCGACAATCAGACAATAGTCATAGAAGATAATCAGCAAAAGCCAAGTGTCTGAGGAGAACTTCCTCATCACAGTGGCAACCATAATCCTACTGACCACCAAAGAAGGGTCAGAGATCATCACCGGCAAAAGTCAAGCATCAAAGGAGAATGTCCTCATTGCAGTTGTTACCATAAGCCCACTTGCCACCAGAGAAGGGTCTGGGTCCCCAACAATAGGGATTTGAGTAAGCAAGGAGAATCTTCTCATTACAGTGACAGCAGTGAGTCCATTAATCAGCAAAGAAGTTTGGGACTTTACTAATGACAAAACGGAATGGCAAAGTGTCCACCAAGCTGAGGGTTGTGAGAAATAACTTGATACACCAGGAGAAGGGAGACATTCTCCGGAAAAAAGACCAATGCTCTTGGAGCAAATTTCAAAGACCCCAGGAGAAGGGATTCATTCCCCCTGGCTTTGTTGTGAAATGTGCCAGGCAATACAAGTAGAAGGGAGTCATTCTCATAATACTGAACTAAGAGTTATGAGAAATATGCCAGGTGAAGTGAGTCATTCCACCTGGCCTTGTTGTGAACTGTGCCAAGCAACACCAGGAGAAGGGAGGCATTCTCCTGGTACAGAAATGAAAGTTGTAGATACACCAGGGGAAGAGAGTCATTCCCCCTGGTTTTATTGGAAACTGTGTCGATCTACATCAGAGGGAGCCATTCTCCTGGATTTGAAATTGTGTAGAAGTGTCGTGAAACCGGGAGTCAATCCCGCTTGCATAATTTTGCTGCAAGAGAACACTCTTTAAAGGAGGAACTTTCTGTTAGATTATCTTTTAGTTATAGTGTCAGGGTTGGAAGTAGGTTGTGACACAGGACTATGGTATTTTGATTTGTCTTACATTCTGACAGACCCTTCAGTATTAGTTTTGAGGACGGAAAAACTGCTCTTAGAAATTGCGATAGATAGGTTTTTGGTACTGAAAATAAAATGTTTTAACCAGCATCATGTCACCTTTGTCAGCTTCATTCTTCGACACCTTCACAGGAACACAAAGAGGACGCAAAAAAGTGAAAATCCACGCTGCACCTCACAATGACCAGAGACAAGGACAAAAATAGGAGGGGGAAAAAAACAGAACAAGCAGTGGAGACAAGACAGATGGCGACAATGGAAGACAGCGGAAATACAGAATCTCAGGCCACCCAGGATGGCAAGTTATACATGAGACCAAGACTCTGCTGGAGCAAAGGATAGATGCAGTATGCCTAGATGTTAGCCTACTGAGACAGGACCTGCAAAAGTGTCAGCATGGTTAGGAGAAGCAGAGGAGCGGATAGTGGTGGTCAAACGTGACATGCAAGCTGTACAGAAAAAGATGCAACAGACGTTAGAAAGGATTGACGGAGCGGAACAGTGATCTAGGCACAATAACCTGAGAGGGCTGATGATAAAACAGAAGGTCCTTCCATGGAATTGTTCCTTGAAGAATGGATACAAAGATGGCTAGGTCCAAATGGTCTGTCAGAATTCTTCTCAATTGAAAGGCCACGTAGAGGACGAGTCAAGGAGCCACCGTCCAGATCCCCACCAAAGAAAGTTATTGCCAAGCTGTTGAACTGCCACAATCATGACGTGATATTACAAGCAGCAAGAAGGAAGGGAACTCTGGATTACAACGGGACGAAGATTTCAATATACCCTGACTTCACTAAAGCGGTACAGAGAGCAAGGCTATCCTTTTATTCAGTGCGCAGGAAACTGAAAGAAAAGGAAATAAAGTATGCAACAATTTACCCTGCGACACTTAGAGTCTATGGTCCACAGGGCATCAGGTTCTGAACACAACCAACAGAGGCATGGGACTGGGTGGAAACAATCAACCCACAACAAGGAAAAAAACAAAGGTGCAAAATAAGGAAACGGGACAGATGCAGCCCCCATTGGGGAACAGGGAAAGGAAGGCGATGCTCAGAAACAGGAGATATACAAGGTACAATGCAGAGAACTGACACAGATGCAGGCTTGGGGAGGAAGGAAGAAGGAGAACAGACTTGGATGAAGAGGGACAGCTACGAATAGGCAACAGACTTAAGTGGATGAATGTTCAGGACTTCAGGGCGAAGCAGCCAATGCGCATGGCCCCCTTGCAGATCCTGAGGCCCTTGTCAAGGGCTGGGATTAGCAATAGTTGTTGGGGTTGACAGATGCTTCAAATTGTGGGGAACATAGAGTAGGCAGATGTTACTGGGTTTGTTTCAATGGACAAAAGGCAGGGAGGGTGGGAAGAAAAGGAGTTAGGGGGACACGATTGAAGTTAGATACACATATTGACAAATCAACAAATCTCACAGCTGGGTCACGGTATCACAGAAAGGTGTAACACAAACCAGAACGATGAACAGAGAATGTAGGAAAGTGAAATGCCTAACATGGACTGTTAATGGCCTGAATGATAAGATTAAGAGGGGACTGGTAACAAAGTAATTAAATAAGCAGGAAGCGCATATAATATTACTAATAGAAACACACCTGATGGGCTCTGAATGTATGTTTCTGGGCAGGGGTCACGGCAGAGTAGTGGATCACGCTGGATTCAATAAAGGGTCTAGGGGGGGTGGCAGTCATCATCAGCCAGACCATTCCATTCCAGGTGGGAGTAGTAGAGAGAGACAGCAAGGGAGGCTACATGGTCGTGACAAGGGATGTATGGGGGAAACAATCACCATACTGAACGTGTATGCACTTCCACCACTACAACCGGACGTACTTGGCAGATCCAAGCAATACTGGCGACATTTGGGGCAGATTTAAGAGTAGTTGGAGGAGACTTTATTGACATTCATCATGGATGGATAGACAGATGTCTTCAAATGGAAGGAAAACAATGGGGGGCCTACACCAAACTGGTGACCTTTTTGGAGGTGACTGGACTATGGGACGTTTGGAGAGCACCGCACCCTGGCAAAAACAGTACTCATACTACTTCAGGGCGCATGCTTCGATGTCTCACTTAGGCTATTTTATGGCTGCAGGTACCATTACCGTGAGGATAATAGAAGCAAAATACCTAACAAGGGGTATATCGCATCATGGGCCGCTATATATTACTATCAGAGGGGAAGGACCTAAGGGTCAAGTGGAGTGGAGATTAAATGAGTATCACCTAGGGATCGAGACAATACATGTAGTGTGAAGGACTGTCAGAAGAGATGGGATGACCTGCGGCTGCGAGTGAGAAACCTGCCAGGTGCAGGGGCAGGCGATAGGTGGTGGACCTGCCTCACCCATGAAGCTGGCATGGTGGGAAGAGACGTGTAGCTCCATGATGGATACAGAGGCAATTGAAGGAGTTGGCCATGTGGTGATGGGAGCCCCATCATCGGACGATGATGGTGAGTGACCCTTTGTGCAAACAGATGCCATCACACACACCTGATATCCCAAGTTCAAAGTTGTACTCCAAAAGGGAAGTAGATGACAGCAAATGCATGGCCCATCAGCCCCACCTCAACACATCCCTAAACCAAACACCACATCCCAGCCAGAAAAACACACAAGCAAACCCAATGCCGCAAGCAAAATGACCACACAATTGCACACACAAACAACATATGCACACACACACACACACACACACACACACACACAGCAGAAATATATTCAGAAAAAAATGCTAATATAGGATCCAGCTTCAAATGTGCAAAAATGCTAATTTTTAATCGCGTGTCCGGTACCATCTCTGTGGGGACCTGAACGCGTGTTACCATCCTTGTGAGGACTTAATTATTCTTATTTGTAATTGAATGTATCCCTATGCAAAAGCTAAATGTTTGTTTCATAGGCATCTTTGTAAATTGCACAATTCTATTTCTACATATGTGTACCTACCCACACCGTAAGTATACACAATAGGTGGATTGTATATTACAAAAAACTCAGTGTGTCAGAAAGGAGAACTGGGGAACTGAAATATTAGGTGAATGGCTCAGCATCACACAATGTGGTCAGGTGGAGAAGCAGAGATTTGAATACAGGTTTCATTGTTTCACAGTCACCATCTCGTCCACTGAAACATCTCTCTATGATTGGTCTGATGACGAATATGTTACAGTCCCCATTAAAATGGTGTTTGATGTTGGTGATGTTGAAGTCTGAATAGAGATTGTCTGTCATGATACTGATTTCAGATCCTCACAGAGATGGTTTGTACGAATAATCGTGTTTAAGACAGCATTCCTATGTTGTTTTATAATACTGTTGTTAAAGACCACACAGAGTTGGTGTGTGATTAACATGATGATAAAGTACTAATACGCATGGTGTTTGATGTTGGTGATGGTGAAGTCCCAGCAGAGACTGTATTTTGTGATACTGATATCCAGGTCCTCACAAAGATGGTATGTGATATTTATGTTAAAGTCCCCACAGAACTGGTGTGTGTTTATAATAACTTTAAAGGCCCCACAGTGATGGTATGTGATAATAATGATATTAAAGTCCCCACAGAGATGGTGTGTGATTAGCTTGATGCTAAAGTCCCCACAGAGATGGTGTGTGATTATCTTGATGTTAAAGTCCCCACAACGATGGTGTCTGATTATCTTGATGTTAAAGTCTCTATGGATGTGGTATTTGATGTTGGTGATGTTGAAGTCCCAATATATATTGTATGTCATGATACTGATAACCAGGTCCTCACAAAGACAGTTTGTGATATTTATGTTAAAGTCCCCACAGAACTGGTGTGTGTTTATAATAACTTTAAAGTCCCCACAGTGATGGTATGTGATAATAATGATATTAAAGTCCCCACAGAGATGGTGTGTGATTATCTTGATGCTAAGTCCCCACAGAGATGGTGTGTGATTTAAAGTCTCCAGATATGTTGTGTTTGATGTTGGTGATGTTGAAGTACCAATATATATTGTATGTCATGATACTGATCTCCAGGTGCTCACAGAGATGGTGTGTGATATTTACGTTAACGTCCCCACAGAGATGGTGTGTGATTATCTTGATGCTAAAGTCCCCACAGAGATGGAATGTGATAATAATGATATTAAAGTCCCCACAGAGATGGTGTGTGATTATCTTGATGTTAAAGTCTCCAGATATGTTGTGTTTGATGTTGGTGATGTTAAAGTATCAATATATATTGTATGCCATGATTCTGATCTCCAGGTGCTCACAGAGATGGTGTGTTATTTACGTTAAAGTCCCCACAGAGCTGGTGTGTGTTTATAATAACTTTAAAGTCCCCACAGTGATGGTATGTAGTAATAATGATATTAAAGTCCCCACAGAGATGGTGTGTGATTATCTTGATGTTAAAGTCTCCAGATATGTTGTGTTTGATGTTGGTGATGTTGAAGTACCAATATATATTGTATGTCATGATACTGATGTCCAGGTCCTCACATAGATGGTGTGTGAGGTTTATGTTAAAGTTCCCACAAAGGTGTGTGTGATAATGATGTTAGTTTCCTCACATAGACAGTGTGTTATTTTCATGATGTTAAGATTCCCATAGACATTGTGTGAAGTTGGGGATGTTAAAGTCCCAATAGAGATTCTGTGTCCTTATACTGATATTCAGGTCCCCACAGAGATGGTGTGTGATAATGGTGATTCTAAAGTCTCCCTTAAAGGTAGTGTGTTAAAAATAGGACATACAAGTCTCCATAGAATTGTGTGGGTTTGGAAAAGGGGTGATGATGACATTGATGATGTTACAGCCTAGACAAAAAATGTTTTCTCTTGGTTATGTTGCAGTCCCAACCGAGATTGTGTTTGTTAATAAGGATGTTGAAATCCCCACAGTAATTCTTTGTGATGAAAATGGTGTTACAGTCCACGTTGGGATGGTATGTGGTTATGATGATGTGAAGGAACCCACAGAGAGGGTGTATCGGCCCTCACAGAGCCAGTGTGATTGAAAATGGCAATGTTGATATCCCCCCCAGATACCTTGAATGTGATAATAATATTGTTAAAATTCCCTCTGAGATGGTGTGTGATAGTAATGGTGATCAGGTCCTCAAATAAATAGTGTGTGATAATGGTAATGTCAAAATCATTGCAAACATGGTGTTTTAAGTTTTGATTTCTCTGCATTGATAGCTTGTGATTATCTTGATGTTAAACTTTCAACAGAGATTTTGAGCGAGTTGAGGAGTTCTGTGTCACAAGAGGTATGGAGCGTAATACCAGGAAAGAAGAGAACAATGTAGTATAAGTCAAGATTCAGTGATCCACTATCATCAAATGAGCAAATAAACCATCTCTACTACAGAAAGTAGACCACATATTTGTAGCACTTGTTTGATGTTAGTTACATTTCAAAATAGATATACTATGTCATATTAGTGATGTGAAAGGATTATGCACAAAGAGAAAGCACCAACACCTTGAGTTAAACTAAGTTTATTTACACAGCCAAAATATAAGGAAAATAACAACATATAAATTAAGTCTCTTGAATCACAGTCTCGGGCTTAAGAGTTTCCAAGCACACTTCTTCACCTACCACAGGGTCAATGCCAAGGTTTATTCATCTGGCTTTAATGGGGTTCCCACATTCTGCCAGTAGGCAATTTTGTTCTCTGATCTTCTGTCTGTAATTGTTGCCCAAGTAAACAGGTACATGTGGAGTGTCTCAGATCAGATGTGGTCAAGAAACACTGGGTTGGAGCACCTCTCGGATGGCAAGCCTTATTCTCCTGCCCCTCATCGTTACTCCTCTGCTTAACCATTACCTCCTGATTACTGTGCAATGGTCTCATTCCCCCTTTCACCATGGGTTTAACCCCTTCAGACTGGGATTTGCCCCTACCTCCTGCCTTGGGCCAAGATCTCCCACTCTGTCCTTCATAGGCTGTATAACTATGCCCTTTGTTACCTCCTCCAATGTTTCACTTCTGCCTCCTCCTGATCACCAACTTCTTCCTCCATCTCCTGTTGTACACCTCCAACCACTTCTTGCTCTTCATCTTGAACCGCTTTCTTTTGTTAATCTCCAGCCATCTCATGCCGTACACCTCCAGCCAACTCCTGCTGTTCACCTCAAACCACACATGCTGTTATTTCTCCTCCTCTAGTGGCTCTCCCTCCTCCAATTTTTCCAAACACTATCCAATGGGTAATTGGCTGAAGTCCTGTGATTGGGTGTTAAATGATTGACCTGAGTCAAATGGGGACCTGGGAGATTGGGTAAAGTTTGAATATTACACAATACCCATCTTCAAAACCCTTTCGCTTTGTGTGCCACACTGCAGACATCCTGGATGTGGCTGTTCTCCAGAGACCAGGTTTATGAGCAGTGAACAGGCATATCAATGGCAAACAATGACTAAAAAAAACATTGGAGCATGGCACTGGTTTCCTGTCAGCTTGTGGCAACTTTGTGTTGCAGGAAACCATGTGTGGAGCCTCTTGAGTGAACAAGCTTTCTGGACAGATGTCAATGAGAACTGCAATATTGTAATGTTTACATTATTGGTCTGTGAATTGAGTGCATAGTGTCAAGACCTTGTGGTCCTTCATGTGTTATTTCCTGTCACACTATGTCAGAGCCTACAAAGTACTCTGGCGCTTGAGGCAAACATCTAAGAGCCCTTTCCGATCTTGATATCACCACACATGAACATGAGAGAAGTTCCTCTCTGGAAAAGGGATGCCATTGTCCGTTATTAATGGCATGAGGTCCTTTCCTTGAATAGAAGGATGCTTGTCTCATGCAGAAGGGTTGTGACCAAGCAGTTCAGGCTGGACTGACCCTTTTGGTGTGGGGCCAAGCCTGATTTTGCATTTGGCTTTCCCTTTTTGTAATGGCTTGGCAGGCGAAGAACGATGTTCTGGAGGGTTGCCCAGAGAAATGCCAGATGTTAAGATTAACTCTAAACCTTCCATCACCCCTTTTGTTCTGCTATAGTTACCGTGAGTGGGACAGGTACGCCCAGACATGGGTCTCGTGCCTGTTGGGCCTAGAGACCCAAACAACTCCTCGCTGATGAGACCCAACACGGCTGAAACATGTTTGCAGATGCTCGTGGTCTCGTGCAGAAGGGATGTGACCAAGCCGTTAAGGCTGGACTGCCCCCTTTGGGGTGGCACCAACCCCGATTTTGCATATGGTCTTTCCCCTTCTGTAATGGCTTGGCAGGCGAAGAAAGATGGTCTGGGGGGTTGCTCAGAGCAATGCCAGAGGTGAAGGTTAGTTCTAAACCTTCCAGCCATCACCCCTTTTATTTTGCCATGATGGGTGTGGGGCATGATTCATTACAACATACTTCAGATCAAGAGCAAGTGTTTGCTTCATCCTCAATCAGATCTTGCTGTTTAAAATGTTATAGTTATGAGACAGTTAAGTTGTTCGTCTTTATTCCAATGGTGTTGTTATGCTACATCTCACTCGGCCTGTGGTATTAAGACACCATGGTCCATTGGCCACTTTGCAGCAATTAGTGATTGGGACTAATGTGTATGCTCCTCTGGCTGTGTTCTAGCAGACATTTAGAAAAGAGTTCCTTGTGTCCCGCTTTTTTATTCTGACAAGATTTACTCATGGAATTTAACCACAAGTAAATATCTCAAGATTATAATTGTGTTTTCCGATTGCTATGAGAATTGCCACAACCTGGCTTAATTATACTTTTTTACAAGACTCCTCAAACTTTACATGTGCACACATCCTCTTTTATTGTCTACCCAGATCCATCCTGAAGGCAAAGTGCCACCAGGCTATCTGCCAATATCATTTTAAGAATGTTTAATCTTGTGATGCACATCCAATTCCTGTGAGAACCCTGCAGTTTTTGTGAAGTGGCAGTGGAAACAGTACATACAAAGCAACAAAAAAGTTAGGAACTAAACATATTTCATAATCCTCCTTAATTTCCTAACTCACCAATTAGACCGGTTTCACCCTCTCCTCATCCACCCTGAAAGAATACATTCCTTTACTTCATTCCTAGTAACATTGTAAGCACATTTCTTTTTCTGTCTTTGCAGGAATTCTTGCGAAAATTTCTCACACTGAAGGAACAAATGTGTGACTTTTCATTTCTGAAAAGTCTTTCTTGCTTCAACGCACCACGGGAGATATTCTGTTATGTTATGTTATTTTGCATTTATATAGCGCCTTATATACCATTGATATGGTCTGAAGGCGCTGGTAGGTTGAACGCCCTTGGGAACCGAAGTTCAGATCAGTAGAGAGAGAGAGAGTCAACGGTGCGTGTGAGCACCGGGTATGTGTGCAGCTGGTGCGGTATTCGTGTAGTAGCTGCTTCTTAGCGGTAGGTGCGGTGGTTGAGAGATCAGGAATATGTGATCGTTCTGGCAGGATTTATCAAGACCGAGTGTGGCTGCGTTAGGCCTGAGGAGAACGCCTGGCTGGCGGGTGCGTAACCAGCAGTGTTTACTTAGAATGATGTGTAGTAAGCGGCGGATGTTGGTATGAGAACAGTTATACCAAATGGTGTCATAGTATCTCTGTGTTCTAGTTGAGTGGTGGTGTAAAGAAGAGAGTAAGCATGGTGGTGAGATATGATGGGTTATATGCTTTTTCAAAACGATTTTTGCATTCCAAACCATACTATATACGTCACGCAATTCTATGCGCTCCAGTCTGTTCCATGCACTCCTATCCACTCCATGCATCCTAATCTGCTCCAGGAACTCTGGTTCGCTCGACGCACTCATGCACTCCAGTCCGCCCGCGCGCTCCAGTCCGCCCCGCGCGCTCCAGTCCGCCCCACGCATGCACTCTTGTCTGCTCCACGCATGCACTCCTGTCTGCCCCACGCATGCATTCTTGTCTGCCACATGCACTCCACTTCACTCGTTCCATCCGCTCTATGCATTCGGCTGCTCTATGTACTCATCCGCTCAACGCAACTCATCCGCACTATCCGACACATCCGTTCCACTCTAGTCACTCGTTCCCTCTAGGCATCCGTTCGCTCCAGGCACTCGTCCTTTTTATGCCCTCACACGCATTCGGCTGCTCTATGTACTCATCCGCCCAATGCAACTCTTCCGCACTATCCGACACGTCCGTTCCACTCTAGTCACTCGTTCGCTCTAGGCATCCGTTCGCTCGAGGCACTCGTCCTCTTTATGCCGTCACACGCACTATGCTTTCACCTGTTTTGCTCACTCACCCGCTCTACGCACTCGTCCTCTCTACGTACTCGTCCCTTCTACGCACTCGCCCCCTCTACGCACTCAGCCCCCTCTATACTCTCAGCCCTCTCTAAGCTCTCAGCCCTCTCTACGCACTCTGCCCCTCTGCGCACTCTGCCCCTCTGCGCACTCTGCCCCTCTGCGCACTCTGCGCACTCTGCCCCTCTGCGCACTCTGCGCACTCTGCCCCTCTGTGCACTCTGCCCCTCTGCGCACTCCGCCCCTCTGCGCATTCATCTGCTCTACGCACTCATCTCCTTCTACGCACCCCTTTTTCATATGCACTCTTTCGATCATATGCACTCGTCTGCTCTATATACTTGTCAGCCCTACATACTAGTCTGTTCTATGGAGTCCTCCACTCTATACGTTCTTCCGCTCAGCTCATCCATCCCGCTACGCTCATCCATCAGTTCCCGGCACTCATCTGTTCTATATACTCATCTACTATGCATGCATTCCGCACTCATCGGTTCTACATGCTTATCCGTTCTGAGCACTCACATGGTCTATGTAACTCCTCTGCTCTAGGCATTTGTTCGCTTTATCCCCTCGTATGCACCATACCTTCATCTGCTCTATGCATTCATCCACCCGACGCAATCACGTTCTCCTCGCACTCGCTCGCTCCCGGAACTCACCAGCTCTCCACGCACATTTGCGCTCCACGCGCGTCCGCCCTCGACACTCATCCGCTCCACGCACTCATCCGCTCCCTGCGGTCATCCGCTCCCCGCGGTCATCCACTCCCCGCGGTCATCCGCTCCCCGCACTCATCCGCTCCTCGCACTCATCCGCTCCCTGCACTCATCCGGTCTCCACGCATTCAATAGCAATATGCACCCATCTGCCTTATACAGTCATTCGCTAGTACGCAGTAATCCTGTTCTATCTATTCGTTTGCCCTCTACACTCATCTGCTCTATACTTCATCCGCTCTGTGCACTCATCCGCTCTGTACATTCATTAGCTCTGTACACTCATCCGCTCTGTACACTCATCCGCTCTGTACACTCATCCGCTCTGTAACACTCATCCGCTATCCGCTCCCCGCACTCATCCACTCCCCGGCACTCATCCACTCCCCGGCACTCACCCCCCCCCCAGCACTCATCGGCTCCCCGGCGCTCATCCGCTCCCCGGCGCTCATCCGCTCCCCGCGCATTCAACAGCAACATGCACTCATCGGCCTTATAAAGTCATTCGCTAGTAGGCAGTAATCCTGTTCTATCTATTTGTCTGCCCTCTACACTCATCCGCTCTATACCTTCATTTGTTTTTTATACTCATCCGCTCTGTACATCCATCCGCTCTGTACACCCATCTGCTCTGTACACTCAGGCGCTCTATACAGATATGTACAGATACAGGAGCACCCCAATATCCATATTTAAACAAAATACTGGATGGATTTGTACCAAACTACCACGAGGTACAACTGCATTGCTTCCTGCCCAACCTGTTTTGTATTTTAAGCAAATCCATGGAGCTCTTTGGGTTCTGAGACTGTTTAATGCAAAAGAGGAAAAGCACCCCTTTCTTCAATGCTTTACATCTTTTAAACCGTTAGATGAATTTGTAAACAACTTTAGGGGGATGGTGGTAGGAAACATATTTGGAAAATTTCACACAGATACATCAAAAGAGACAAGCGTTATTAGCAATCTAAGCCGATGGATCTTAGGGTTCACCCTTATCTTAGGGTGACAAACATTGCTGTATAAAATATATACAGTTATGGTGAACCCTAAGATCCATCCACTTTGCAAAAATAATATTGCTAATAACTTTTAACTCCTATATAGTATTTGCGCACTTGTAGTTCCAGAGAGAGAGAGAATTTTTTAAAAAGCATTTAAATTAAATATACCATTACTCGCATACTTTTGTATGACTTCTTTCTCAAAGATGTCCATAATTATTTATATACATATGTATAATGATGGGAGAATTGTGTGCATACCGTGATATTTCCTGCGTGTCCCGTGTCCACCCTGAAACACAAGAGAAGGTACTAATGCTGGAATAAGATCAAACATTGTTTGTTGGTAATATTCAGGGTTGTGAGTGACAGCAATAACCTCTTGTGGACTGTGCAACACACTGCCTCCTTGTTCCTTGTGCAGCTAGCATCACATGGGGTAAAATGTATTACAAAAGTATCTCCAAAGATGGTTTGTGACGGTACTGATTGGCATGGTGATTCAAATCTCTATATCTAGATATTAGAATCAATCAATGGGATTGGTTTCTCATATTTATCCACAGATATTGGCAGATACTTAAGTCCAAATTTAAAACATCTCTCACAACATAGAAATAGTAACTATTCTTGTGCCAGGTACTTATTTAACATATTCTGAAAGATGATAATATCAGAGCATGGGAGGTTTGATCCAAAGAAAGTGATCACATTTTCTGTCCCTATGTTTCAATAATTTAATTTTGAAATAGCACCTCCAACCATGTTAATCCAGCATCTGAGTGCTGCCCAACAGATGATATTATTTTACCCCAATCCCATTGGGCTCAATTTATCAACAGCAGTAATATGAAAGGTTAAATCTGTCCTGGTGGGATTCAAGCCAGTGACTGCACATTTTAAACAGATTTCAAAGACGAGTGCTTAATTCACTGAGCTTTATTCCCAGCTTACATAATAAATCAAAGTTTGTGAATATAATATGGAGGCTTCTAAGAAGTGTTTTTAGCAGCAGAATGAGACTAGGATTTGGATATACATATCAATGACCTTTGTTCTTTGAATACAGTTGCTCACGTATATCTATTACCCCAATGTTCTTTGTGAAGTGGTTTTAGGAGGTTTCTCATAAACCCATTTTTTTCACATGTGTCCATTCCCAAATGGACCTTTCTGGAAAAAAAGATGTCCTTTGTAATAAACTGACAATTGTCTTATTTTGACCGCTTAATTTAGTACATTTAAATGCTTGCTTCCTAATTCAGTCCTTTTGGCTATTGCTTCAGACTTACCTGCTGCCCTATTTATCATTAAGAGTCATTGAATATATGCATTATTGATGTTTATAAAGCACTAAGTACCAAATACCTCGGAAAGAATCAAAGAGGGGAAGATGAAAAGTAAATAATGAGAGCTCTTATCATAGTTAGAGGTCTACACTGAAAGAGGATGAATGTCATTTTGTGAGCTGAGTATATTGAGTTCCTTCCAAAAGATAGAAGAGTCTTGCTTATACGAAGTAGCTATCAATTTAGTAAGGCTGTAGGTGACATCGAGGAGAGCTGTTTCTGTGCTTCGTCCTGGACGTAAATCTGTCTCGCAATCTCCAGGCTAGTTTAACTGCGCTAAATTCTTTCTTAACTGAAGGGAGGCAATCTTGTTCATCATTTCCACAAGAAATTAATAGTTGAAGATAGGTCTGTAGCTCGCACAGTCAGTAGGAACTAAACTGTTTTTTTAGAAGGTTATACCAAGTCAAGGGTACTTTTTTTATTAGCCTTAGAAAAATGATAAACTGTCATTCTTTCCTTATCTGGACCTGTATGTATGTATGTAGGTCATTAATATAGTGTGTACCTATTTTAGGGAGTGGAGCATAGTGGAGTAGGATCATCTTGTCAGTCTATGGCACTCATTGGTTGGTTAAGTGTTCCTTGAAGAATAGGATTTTTAGATTTATCCAGGAATGCAGGAGAGAGGGAGCCAGACTTATGTTAGCAAGAAAGTTGTTCCAGACTGTGGTAGCATTGCACGAGAATTCTTCTTATCTGGTCTTCTCGTTCCTACACCTCTTGTATTCCAGTCTGCTGATATCTTGGCTTCTGGTTTAACATTGACACCCTGAGAGGGGGATCTTTGTAGCGAAGTATAATGTTGTTTTGGAGGTTACAGCTTTGTAAGTGATGTTGGCTGTCTTGCAGGTGATGCAGGCTTCAGGGTAGACCAGTGTAGTTCCTTTAGAGTGGGGTAAATGTGGCTGAATTTCTTCAGTCCTGCAATGAGTCAAGCAGCAGCATGCTGGACGGCTTTCTGGAGCCAGAATAGCGGTTGGGACACGGGTGGGGGTGGGGCATGGCAACCATCCAGGTTGGTGAGCACTAGGGCCTGGAATTTGTAGCTGATGTCTGAAGCAGAGATGAAGGAGCTGATTTAATGTGAGCAATGCGGGATACATGACACACCCTTAATGTGACAGATTAGGTTCTTTGTAGATGTGTTTTTTACACTTGACTCCTTTCCTGAATATGACCTACCGTGGTCTGTGGGCCTTGATAGTTGGATTTTTCCATTGTGTTTGTGATTGCCAGCCATATTCTACAGGAAAACAGGCAGTGTAACATTCATTGTGGGATGTCCAACCTGCAAATGAACAATCATGTACTCATAAGCATGAACGTTGCTGCCAACCTACAGTAGTCAGATTCTTCACCCCGCATGTAAGCCGTATTAAGGATGCTGCTGAACGTCTCCTCCCAGTAAGTCACTTTAGTGGTCTCCTTGTGGTGAAGTGCCAAGAGATCACAGACCATGGCCTTAAGATAAATTCACAGTTTCTTGATCTCCTCTGTGTTAGGGAGAATTCTCCAGAACGGCTAATTTCCTTTACCTGTTGAGTGCCTCAGCAGCTTTGCTGGATTTCTAGGATACATTTTTTCACCTGGTCAGAGTGTGAGCCTTTTTCCCACTCATACATTTGTTTTGCTGTGTGTTTTACATTTTTGTTTTTTGTGTTCATAGACTCTGGAGTCTCCCCTACTCCATAGGCATCATCTTTTTACTGTGTGTCACACAGCACCTTTAGTGCAGTGACACAGGGTTGTCTTTTTCAGACTTCCCACTCTAAACTCCATTTTCTGGGACTGACTACTGTCTCCCAGAACATGTAAAGTTGCCATTGACTTTATTAGTCTTTTTATATTCACAGACCCAGTACAAACTATCTTACATAGAGTACTGGAAAGGGTTAATAGTTATCCCTTTTTGTCTGTTTCTCAGGGAACGTTATTTCGTTCCCCTTTCTTTAAGATTTGGCTGGTGGCAGTGGAATCTACCCTATTTTTCTATGTAAATAGCCTTGGTACTGTTTTAGGCTAAGTTAGTAGCCTCAAACTTAAATCCGCTGGACCCCTTTTATTTTATTTTGGTTCCAGCTGGGTTCATTCACCATTTCTTTTTGTAAAGGTCATTTACTCTGCGCGCCAAACCAGGTTTGGTTCCTTTGTTCGCAGTCCTTTGGTGGGCTTCAGCACAGAAGCCCTCCTTAGGCTTCTGAATGTCTGAGGGGGACAGGATGTGAGGGAGGGGTTTGCGACTCCCTGCACAGGGTCTCCTTGGAAACCCATGTCGCACTCTGTATGATTGGCTGTGGTGACTGTCCCACCAGGAAACCAACCGTGCTGTGTGATTGAGAGCCAGGCTGTGTGAATGGGGGAAAACTGCATAAAAACCAGGTCTCTGGGACTGAAAGGCAGAGTCGCCACTGGATCGAGAGAACCGAAGAGAAGCTGAAGGAAGAGGACCACTACCATGACTAAACCTCCAGGTGAAGCCCTGCTGCGGTTCTGAATCGTCAAACTTCGACGACAGAGAAGATCTGCAATGAATCTTCTTCTCTTGTCTTCTTCCCTTGAGCTGGTGGGACCAACCAGTTCACCAAACTCCAAGCCAGGGCTCCTTCCTCAGGTCGAATTTTCTGTGCACAGCTACAGTGAACCGGATAGCCAGGAGGACCGGACCCTGCTTGGGTTTTAAAGCGCGCACCTTTTATTTGTTGCTTTGCCCTGCTGCTGGTTTCTTCCCTGGGCAGTGCAGGACCCTCCATTCTTCCTTCTTCGTGTCAGTCCGACAGTCGCTTCAGGAACCGTGAGCCTGCAGGATCTGCCAGGAACTTCTGCCTCAGCTACAACGTTTCATCCGACCGCGGTGAAAGTGTCTAAAATCTTTTGCCAATTCGAGGGCTTGTCCTTCTCTACTCTTTCAAGTAACTTTTCTTCTGACCAACTTCGTTTCGAACTTTTGGCAAAGACTTAACCGCAAACTACTCTGAACTGTGTGATCCTCTGCAAAGACCCTGAACCACAGACATTGGCCCAAGCCTATTGATTTGAATCCTCATTGTAGTAAGCCTTTTCTATGGCCCAAGCCTATTGATTTGAATCCTCATTGTAGTAAGCCTTTTCTAGATTGCCCTGCCTACTCACTTGTTGGTGCTGCTTAATTGTGAATAACCTTGTCTTTCCCTCCCTTTTTAAATTACTGGAGTGCCATTTTGCTCACACTTCGTTTTGAGCTTAACCTGTCCAGCATTCATTGAGTGTGGTGTAGTGTATTAAGATTGTGATTTTCTACTACTTTACTTTAGTGAGCTGTTTTACAAATGAGGTGTACATAAATGTATATTCTTTTACTCAGAAACCTTGAGTCAGTATTTGCTTGAACCATAGTAACTGCTGTCCTTTGTGTAACTTCTGATACTGCTCACTTTCCTTTTGAGATAAGTCTGGCTGCTCAGCCATCGCTACCACTTTACTGTTTAGTACAGGCTTGTACCAAAGGTGAATTTGTACTGTCACTTGTAGTCTTAATTGTGTGTGGTGTTCCCAAAGGGTACTGCATATGATTCTGCCTAACACTCTGCACCCCTTGGCACCGTCCCAACTGCCACCACCTTTTCATGCAGCCATATTCAGATGGCAGACTTCCTCTGGTGTGTGCTTTTCCACCTTGTGCCACAAATACCTCTAGCACATGAGCCACATCTTCCTAAGTCATTACAGTGAGCTCTCATTCAGTAAACTTTGGCTTCCTCAGCCCAATTTCTGAGATTTTGGATTTGGTCTTGTCCCCTGACATGTTTGCTGTGGATTTCTCCCATATATGGCATCAGAAAATGGGTGGTTATTCAATGGATTCTATTTTTAAAGATGTTTGCTGCTCAGCTTCCCGTTTCCAATGGAGGAATACCAAGGGTTAATGTTAAAAGTTCTTGGAGGAATTACCACTCAGTAATTCCTCCATGTACAGCTAGTGGTAACGGTAAATCTTCCAATTGATACTTATTCCTCAAGAAGTAATTAAAGTTACTGCCAGGCCGATTGTTGCATGCCCATGGGCCTGTAAAACAATGGTAATTCCATTGGACACTTAGGTGGGTGGTAACAATAATTACATTTGGAAGAATTAACACCATAATTACTCCTAATATTGTAATTAAGTCCTATGTAACAATTTGCAGTCATTTGTACATTCCAAGTATCTAAGTAGATTGGGGGGAAGGGTACAAAATCCTGGGACCAAAGACAAGTAAAGTGTGGCAATAATAGCGAAAGTGCACAAGAGATTCTGGGAGAACAAAACAGGGAGAGGCAATTGGAGAATAGAAAAGATATTATGAAGCAATACGTTTGTCATGCATCTATAGATTTTATGTGTGAAATTACTAGTAAATAGGAGGACATAAGATGCCTGGCGATCAGGACACAAAAATCTTTATAAAAAGGTCTGTAGTTTTTACCTGATAAACAGGTAGTTTTCCACAACTCCAGGTGCCATGGGTAAATCTTTCACGGCGCTGGCAGCTCTACTGGCACTGTTAACCCCCTACCGCCTTCCTCGTAATGAGGCCTATAGGCTTGACCGTGCAGTGGCATAATGAGCCCCCACCAGGGGTATCCAGACCTTATTCTCCTGGAGGAATGGAAATTAGAGCGGGCAAGGAAAAGACGATGGGAACGTGTGAAGTAGATCTTTCACTTTGACAAAGTCGAATCAAGATACAAATCATGTTGTGTGCACTATTTAAATAGGCGTCTCTCCACATTATGCCCCTCCGTGGCCTCACTCGACCTCCATCCCCCACTGGCACCTACCAGCATTCGAGCGCTGCATCTACCATCCAGCAACCCGCTCCCACCACCGACCACAACACTAAGTTTTGATCAGGGTGGCCGCCACAGGACTGCATCGCCAAGCCTCCCCTGCTGGAATGCTCCAGAAAGCTGCTTCTGCCTCCCAGTATTGCCGTTGGCCACATCATCGACGTAAAACCAGCTTCCCAGTGGCCACATTGTTGCTGTGACCCCACCAACTACCCCAGCCCCGACATGAGGCTCTCCCCTTTCTGCCCCTCAGTGGCCTCACTCGACCTCCATCCCCCACTGGCACCTGCCAGCACATGGGTACTGCATCTTCCATCCAGTAGCCCGCAACCACCACCGACAGCAACCTTGTGAGCTTTGAGCAGGGCGGCCACCACAACAATCCATCTCCCTGCCTCCCCTGCTCTATCACACCAGACTGCTGCTCCTGACTCCCAGCACCGCCATTGGCCGCATCATAGCTGGAACCCCAGCACCACCATTGGCTACATTGTCACCGGCAAACCCAGCTCCCTGTTGGCTGCATTGTTGCTCTGACCCCCCCCCAACTACAACCAGCCCTGTGGTGAGGCTCTCCCCATTCTACCCCTCTGTGACCTCGCTCAACCTCCATCTCCCGCTGGCACTGCACATAGAGCAACCCACTCCCACCACCAACTGCAACACAATTAGTTTGAGCAGGGGAGCCGCCATAGGACTCCATAGGACCCCATCTCCCAGTCTCACCTGCACTGTCACTCCAGACTGATGCTTCTGCCTTCCAGCACCGCCAGGGTCGCATTATTGCTGGAAACCCGGATCCCCATTGGCGGCTCCCCATCACTCCTACCATTTTACCTCCTACCTTTGGGGCAACCCTAGCCCTGGGGTGTTCCAGCAAAGGTCCAAAATCTAAGGGACATTATTCCAGTCTTCCTGCAGCCTCTTTGCTTACGAGCTATTGCTATACTCTACCCTCCAACTGTTCTATAGGTTATACCTGCACCTCCCCCCTAACCCTACCATCACCATGTTCTGCTCTTCCTACCCATTCCTCTGCTTCCTACTTCTCTCCTCTGCCCATTACCAGTTTACCTCCCTCCGGATTCCCATCGCCACATTTGCTCGACATCACCCCCTCCTCTCTCTCCTCTGCTCTCCCTATCCACCACTCATCTCCTCCCTAATCCCAAGTACCCTCCCCTTCCCCATCTACCGGCATCATCTCTTCACCTCCCAATCTCAACATCTCTATGGATCTATGTCTCACTCTCTTTCTATTCCTCTCTGAAATGCTCAATGTGTCTGCAACAAAACCTCCTTTAGCGCTGATTTCCTTTGTTCTCAATCCCACTCTCTTGACCTTATTACCCATCATTGAAACCTGGATCTCTCCCTCTGACTCTGCTACACTTTCTGCCCTTCATGACGCTGCATACACCTTCACCAATTCTCCTCGCCTTACTGGTAGGGTGGTGGCATAGGACTTTTCTCTTCCTACAAACTACCCATCTCCACCACTCCTCCATTGTCTGCTGTCTCTCCCTCTCTTGAATTCACATTATCCACTACCCCTATGGAATTCATGTTATCTCCCTTTTTTGGCCACCTGGCCCACCTGGTCTATTCTTTGATCACATCTCCTAGCTAATTGATTCCCTCCGCCTAACCACCACCTCAAACATTGGTGATTTCAACCTATCCTCTCTCTCCACTACTCTGTCCATGAAATTCAGCCTTGGCCTCTCCAGCCATGCACTAGTGTCTCCCCACAGCTTTCCTGCACTAGTGGCAACTCCCTCAACCTTATTCTCATCTCCTCCCAACTCTCTGCCTCCAATATCTCTGACCACTATCGTCTTTGCCTCTGTCTTCACTACCACCTTCTCCTCTCTCTCCCAACCCACTGTTATGATTACCAAGCACAGGTTTCCCTCCTCCAAACTCTCATCATACGTATCCGGCCTACAACACTCTCTCTCCTCTTTTAAGGACACCGACCACTGACAAAGCCTTCAATCATTTTAACGTGGCCCTCCATGCTCCCTTCTCCTCTCACTTCCCTCTATCAACAATTACTCCTAAAGCCTCCCTTCCTCGTCCTTACATTACACCTTTCATTTGCATCTTGAAAACAACAATGAGAAAAAAACCCTTACACTTGGCAAAAGACTAGCATCCCATTTGATCTCCAACTCTATCTCATCTTTCTCCAAAGCTTCACCTCTACTCTCATCACGGTCAAACTTGATTTCATCCCAATCTGCTCAACCTAAGCTGCCCCAGAGATCACTAACATCTATTCTCTCTCCTCCCAAGCCCTGCTTCATCCTATCTACTCTATCTGCTACTGATCTTGCGACCTACTTTGCCTAGACAATTTCCACCATTCAAACTACCTAACTACGTATCTGGCCTCCTCCCCCACATGTACTTCTCTTCTACTCCCCTACCCTCCTCTCCCGCCATCATGTTGTTCTTCACCCCCACAAATGCAGAAGAAATTCCTACCCTCCTCTTCAGGTCTAATCCATCCTGCATCTCCATCTGGTCAAAATCATAGCACCAAATGTTACTCCACTATTTCCTTCCCTCTACAACACCTCTCTAAACCATGCCAGCTTTCCAGACCCGTATAAGTCTGCAACTGTCATCCACATCCTTAAGAAACCTGACCTTGATCCCAACTACTCTCAGAATGGAGAAGATTTCTCTGGTATTCAAATTCGCTTTTTTTGATTCTGTCATTTAAGGTCTCTTTTTTAGCCTGAATGATTTGTTTTTTGTAGCTGTTAGTGAGCCCAGTGAGAAGGTCTTTGTTATGGGGAGAGGGGTTTTTTCTCCAATAGGCTTCTGCATGTCGTTTCTCTTTGCGTAAGGCTTTTAGGGCTGGGGTGAACCAGGTGTTCAGATGGGCAATAGGTTTTGATTTAGTGGGTTTCAGCGGCGCAATGGGGGGGGCGTGGCCAGCGCCGATGGTGTAAAGACGTGTCTGTGAGGAGCTCCCGTCTCGATCCTGGCCTAGATCCTTAATTCGATCGAAAATTTTGACCTGAACAAATTCCAAGCCCATACTCCGGTGGGGGAAGCGATTCTGGCCCTGCCCGGCGCAGGAACGAAGAGAAACGGAGCCGGCGTCCCTGAAAACGCAGCATCCGAACTGATACCCCCGGGAGAAACAAGATGGCGGACGGCGCCGAGGCCTGACGGAAGAGCAGTTTAAGCCGGCAGCGAGGCAGCAGGGAGAAGGTCGCGTCGAAGGAGTCCCTGTGAGTAGAGCGGAAAGACCCCAGTGGAAACCAGGCGCAGGACCGGCCGCCCTTAGATCTCCCTCCCCCCCAGAAGCCCCTGAGCGCACAGGAGAGCCTCCGCATTACCCAGGGGAGCGAACGGAACTACATCCGAGGCCCTGGGACCGCTGCAGAGGAGACACAGGGGGTAAGCGGACCGCTGCCATTTCGAGGGAGACCCGTCGGTGAACTGCCAGCCGCGAGTGCGGTGGGGCTCCGTGGGCCAGAGAGGCAGCAGAGTAAACGAACCCTTGCCGCTGTCGTTACAGCGTACTGCACGGGGCCCTCCTCCCTCCCTGAACAGGCAACCGCGCGGTTGAAGAGGGAACGGTCCACGCTCAGATGAACCGGAAGACTTGCAGACCCTAACCCAACACCGGGGAGCAGGAACTCGCCCGTGCCGCAGACAGCAGGGCCTAGCAGGGTTACAGGACAGCGGCAGAGCACTCCATTGCCCAACCGGGAGAATACCCTGCGCAGGAGCGTATACTTAATTGCACCCCCCCTGTGTTCTCCGGTGCCATCACGGACTAACACTGTGCATCACTGCATAACGCTCGCCTTGTTACTCACCGTCTAAGGGCTCGTATCTGCCTCCACAACATTAAGAGGGACTAATGTCTACCTCACGAAACAAAAACAGGGGTGCAACAATCATGGACTCGTTCTCAGGGGCTAAACCTAAACAGTCCAGCCAATATGAGATCCCCACACAGACGGAACCCCCTGCAACAGTTGACGACCCCAGCAACGCCCAAGTGCTGCAGGCCATTGCTACACTCCAAACGTGCATGGAGACCAGGATAGATGAACTTAAGGTAGACATGCAGCTCATCCGCCAAGATGCCCGCAACCTAGCGGAAAGAATAAACACGGTGGAAATAAAACTGCAGGACACCACAGACACTGCCAAGGACTTAAAGCACAAAGTTATCGCACTTGAGAAACAAGTGGCTCATCTCGAGGCGAGGTCTGAGGAAGCAGAGGGAAGGGCCCGCCGCAGTAACATCCGAGTCCTTGGCGTTCCGGAAGGGATGGAAGGTACCGACCCCACGGAATTCATTGAATCCCTATTAATACAAGAGGTGGGAGCTGGCAAGCTTACACAGGGATTCTCCGTCGAGAGAGCCCACCGCTCCCTACAAAAACGACCCCCACCGGGATCACACCCACGCCCGATGATAGCCAAGATTTTAAACTTTCGCGATAGAGAGACGATCCTCAAATTCTCGAGGGACGGAGGCGAGATCAGACGCAATGACTCCAAGATCGTTATCTACCCAGATTATACCCCACAAGTGCAGCGTGCCAGGAACTCATTTATACCTGTCAAAGCCCAACTGCGGAAGCTGGATCTCAAATACATGCTCCTGTACCCCTCGCGCCTTAAGATACTATACAAAGGCAAAGCTGTCTTCATGGAGACTCCGGCAGCAGCCACTATGTGGATGGAGCACAATAATTTGGCTGAGGGAGAGGATCACGCCCTGACGCCCAACGGCTGATCACGAACAGATCTCTTTGCTGTAACGATCAATTGGTTCTTTCAAGGACGGGAGCTATAAGGACTACCCATGGACATTGTCACAACCCACCCCACCCCAAGCATGGCTGGCCTATGGCCAACACCACATCCGCACCTCACGGCCCGGATCGGCCTATGGGTAGCGGAAGCCCCCGAGCGTTGTCCTCCCAGAACGACTGCTGGGGGCAACACACAGTTATCTTTCATATTCGATCCACCTGTTCGAGTGGAAGTTAAATTTGTTCATAAGTCTCCGTTTAATATATCAACACAACAATCATGGGCAACAGGAAGATTACAATGCGCATTGCTGACGGCCGACCCAGGGGGCATTTGTTCAGCACACGAAGCTGGCTTGAAGACGGTTGAGACCACCATGAGTTCAGCGCTCCAACTCCTCTGCCACCATCATGTCTACACGCCTTAAGATCGCCACTTGGAATGTGAGAGGTTTGGGTACCTACTTACGCCGCAACAGAGTTAAATCCTTTCTACACAGGAAGAAGATAGGGCTGGCCCTATTACAAGAAACCCACTTAACCAAGGAATCCACCGCGACGCTCCAATCATACTGGGGTGGACAGGGGTTCGGGTCCGCCTATTCTAAATTCGCAAGAGGGGTGTTCACTTGGATCAGCCCTCACATCCCCTTCCAGCTCAAAAAAGCCGAACAGGACCCGGAAGGAAGGTACGTGATACTCTGGGGCCACATCGAACAAACTGAGGTATGCATTGTCAATTCATACCTCCCCAACAACAATATCCCCGCGCACCTTGCTATGTTGTACACAAAGATTACACTGTATAGAGACACATTCTTTATCTGGGGAGGCGATTTTAATTGCGTCAGTGACTCAGTGCTTGACAGATCTGCTCCTCCCTTGGGGGGCCCGTCGACCGCTACCACCGCCATGAATGTCATGCTGAACCGCCTAGACCTGGTAGACATCTGGCGGGAGCAACACCCAGGGGATCGAGGCTATTCCTTCTACTCCTCGCCACATAATCTTCACACCAGAATTGACTACCTCTTTACTGGCAGAGAAAGCTTTCCCCAGATTGCTTCTTCCAATTATTTGGGCCGTACCATCTCTGATCACTCCCCCCTGGTAATTGAATGGAACATTACGGGCCCCAGACCTCCTATACCTACATGGAGGATGCCCACCGAGGCACTTAAAGATTCGGAGTTCAGGGAAGATCTCAGGGAATCCCTAGAGGACTACATTCGTGAGAATAAAGACAGCGTTGACCACCTAAGCACAGTCTGGGATGCTCTCAAAGTGGTTGTAAGGGGAGAGGTCATAGCAAAGGCTGGAGGAATGAGAAAACGCCTAAGATCTGAACTTGAATTACTAGAGACTGAAATAGAACAGCTAGAATCCAACACCCTGGACCCCCAACCGCAGGAAGACAGGCTTGCCAGTACAAGGGCCACCTGCAAGGAAGCCTGGGACAGACTGGCCAAATTTGATTATATCACCAGAACCAATAAAGCACACGCCCACGCTGATAAACCTGGTAGACTGCTCGCCTGGCTGTGTAGGAAAGAACACCCTAAACATCCGACTACAGCCTTAAGAGATGCTGATGGCACATTACATCGGACCCAACATGGGATTAACGACACTTTCGGGCAGTTTTATGCCCAACTATACTCCCATAATGACGTGGTGCCCCCTGAGGAAATTTCAAACACCTTGGATGAAATTGGCCTGCCCCTACTCCCGCCGTCACATAAGGAGGCTTTGGATGCTGATATCACCATAGATGACATAACCGATGCCATCAAGTCTCTGGCCACTTGTAAGGCCCCGGGCAGTGATGGGCTACCTGCCGAATTTTACAAAACCTACGAGCCGGAATTGACTCCGCTGCTGCACGAGGTGTTCCTAGAGGCCTACGAGACGGGTATCCTGCCTGGGAGCATGCGTGAGACTTTGGTGGTTCCGCTCCTCAAGCCAGGTAAACCTGCAGATGACTGTGACTCCTATCGCCCTCTCGCGATGCTCAATTATGATGTCAAAATTCTTACAACCATTCTGGCTAAGCGGCTGTCCAGGGTGATCGGAGGAGTGGTGCACCCCGACCAGAGCGGCTTTGTGCCGGGCCGCAACACCACTGCCAACCTTCGTAGGCTACAACATGTATTATCACATTCCACTCATGTGGGGGAATCTTATGCCTTGCTCTCTTTGGACGCCATCAAGGCGTTCGATTCTATTTTCTGGGAATGGCTAATTGCGGTGCTCCGGGAGTTCGGCTTTGGAGAACGATTCGTTAGATGGATCACAGTTCTCTACACTAAACCACGAGCACGAGTAAAATCTGGCCGGCTCATCTCCACGGCATGGGACATACAAAGGGGCACGAGGCAGGGCTGCCCGCTCTCCCCTATGTTATATATACTTGGGCTCGAACCCATCGCCATCTTTTTTAGGAAACAGTTCTTCGATGCTGGTATAAGGCTAGACGGGGTGGACCACATAATTTCCCTGTATGCAGATGATGTCCTCCTTTATGTGAGGGACCCGCAGTTGAATGTCCCGACCATGCTGGAGGTCCTCGGCAACTTTGCCAAGGTATCAGGCATACACTTCAGCAGACATAAGTCTTGTCTGTTTCCGTTAGGCGCCCTCCAAAACACACACGTCGATGACCTCCCCTTGCTGGGTATAAGTTGGCGCCCCATCACGTTCCGCTATCTGGGCATTAATATTTATCACACGCCTGAACTTATGCACGTCAACAACACGGCAGCGGCGCTGCCTCCCTTGCGCAGGTCGATTAAGTTTTGGGCTCGCCTCCCCCTATCCATGATGGGCAGGGCTTCCATCATCAAGATGATTGTTCTCCCCAGATTTCTTTATGGTTTCCAAAACATTTTTTATTATATTAGGACACCCTTCTTTCGCCTTTTGGGGAAGATACTTAAAGACTTCCTGTGGGGAATTAGTAGGCACAAATTTGCATTATCCACGCTGACCCTACCCTATGAGCAGGGAGGCATTCGGCTCCCTGATCTGGAGCGATACTACCTGGCTGCCCAACTAAGCTTCGTGGCTAAATGGCTAGCTGATGATGACACCCCCGAAACAGCGCTTTTACAACGCTCAATTGCTCCGATCCGGCTAAACGAACTCATCTGGGCCCCTCAATGTCTTGTGGATGGGATCCCATATTTAGCTACCCTGGGTCGTCAGATATGGCAAAGGGTTAAAATTCTTCTCCACTTGAAACATAGATATACTCCGGACACACCGCTCCTGGCCGACCTGTGTCAGAACTCTGTAGACCTTGCTTCCATTAGATACTGGGAAAGGCTGGGAGTGTACACTTGGGGGGATCTATATAACGAGGGCTCCTTCCGGGATTTCTCCTCCTTGCAGTCAGTAGATGGCGTCCCGGCTGGCCAATTCCTTTGGTACTTAAAGATCCGTAAATTTGCTCGGACCAAATGGGACGCGTGGCCAGAAGAACCTGAAACTGACCCCTTCATAACACTCCTATATAGTTTGGGAGATGGATGGAGGCCTGTGTCCCGTATATACAGCCACCTAATCGATAGGCCCAATCCCCGCAGTCAGGATCTCAAACTCAAATGGGAAGGAGACTTGGGGCATGAATTGTCTGAAGCAGAATGGGGTAGAGCACTAGCGTTTCCCAACGTGGTATCTAGAAACTCTAGATTTAAATTGATTCAGCTTAATATGTTATATCGCTCGTACCTGACACCACTTAGAATAGCCAAAATATATGGGCTACCCCAACATAACTGCCCTTGGTGCGGCAGAGATGAAGCAAATCTTTTACACATGTTCTGGGGATGTGTCCAGGTCCGGCAACTCTGGGCGAAGGTGGAACTCCTCTGTAGCGAGGCAGGCATGACCAGATATGAGTGGACCCCAAAGGAGTGCCTTCTCGGAACGTATCCCAGACTGGCCAAGTTCAAACACTCAGTTAAGCTCATGGACCTAGTATGCATTCTGGTCAAAAGGACCATTGCTATGGCCTGGAAGCGACCTGGAGGCCCACGATACCAGGTATGGCGTAACGAACTGGAGCGCTGGATAGGGGCAGAAACCTCTGCTTGGGAGGATGGGGTCACCACATCCCCCGAAGACACGAGCTTGGCACTTTCTGCCTGGAAAACTCTCACCTGGGCCTTACTTAACCCCCCCAATGACGATAAACCCCCTTGAGTAACTTGCCACTATCGAAACATGCTATCTGACACAGAACATTTGCGCAGTCCATAACTTGAACTTATTTGTTGCCTGATCTTCCTACGTTGCTTACGCCACTGACCATACGGAGACTTGTTAATGTTGTTTACGTTTTGTTGTTTCTGTTTAATTGTTAATTTCTATTTGGCCTATCTTGATTAATCCTGACTTATACCAATGTGATCGCACAATGTTACGATGCAACTGTCTCTTATATAAATGCCAATAAAGAAATTTGAAAATAAATTCAGCGGCGCAATGGCGTCGATCGCCGAGTTGATGGTGTTGTTGTACAGGTCGACTAGATCGTTAGGGTAAGAGGACTGGCTAGAGTGATTAGTGATGGGTTGGAGCAGGGGGAGAAGATTAGTGAGTGTTATATTTCTTTTGCAGCGGGTGAGGGCCGGTGCAGTATGAGGGTGCGCGTAGCGCACTAAATGCGTAATCGTAGCTTCAGGAGGAAGGGTTCGGAACACGGTAGTGTACTCACAGATTTTTTGCCAGTGATATTGGTCGACGGGCCGGAGCATGGTTATGTGAGTCCATCATGGCAGCGGGCAGGGACCTTGCAGCAAACTTCAGGGAGCAGGATCAAGGGAGCAGGCCACGCCGCGCCTCCCATGCGCCGAACAGGGCGCTAAACAGGGCCTTTGTATGGCCTTCGGGCTGGCCGCCGGCGACTGCGCCTGCCGGCGGATGTTTTCGGATCAAAACGAGGTTCAGCCTCGTTGTGGTGCCGCTCAGCGCCCGGCATGAGCAAGTCAGGCACAGTATGGGGACAGTGTCAGGCAGGCCCTACTCGTCGAGGCAGCAACTTGCCTTGCAGCACGCTCGGTGCACGGATCCTCTTCTGGGCTGGGGGGGCTCCTGCCCTCACCCCTCTATGAGGATGGCTGAAGTGGGGGACCTCTGGCGCAAACAGGGCCTTTGTATGGCCTTCGGGCTGGCCGCCTGCGACTCCGCCTGCCGGCGGATGTTTTCGGATCAAAACGAGGTTCAGCCTCGTTGTGGTGCCGCTCAGCACCCGGCATGAGCCTTACCCTTGCACTATGGGCCTCATTATGACCCAGACGCTAAATGTTTAACGGCGCCGTAAAAGGCTGCGGCGCCGTTAAACACTTAGCGCCTAATTACGAGGTCCCTTTGCGGGACCCGACCTTAACGGCTGGTTTTACCAGCCGTTAAAGTAGGGTGCCGCAAAGGGACCTTGGTGCTAAGTATGGTGCCGCAATTTGCGGCACCGTACTTAGCGCCTTCCCCATTCCCATTGAGCCCTATGGGGCAAAAATGGGAATGGGGAAGGGCCCATGGTGAATGGGGAATTACCGCCCCGCCAACCTTGGAATGAGGCGGTAATTCCGCCATTCACCATGGCGGACCCCGGCATGGACCATGGTGCTAATAGCACCATGGTTTAGCGCCGGGGTCGTAATGAGGCCCTATGTGTCCAATCGTCACAAGGCAAATAACCAAAGCAGTCAACAAATGCACACACCAATGTAACAATGTAGCTCTGTTCTGACAGGCAGCACTCATGTATTCCATTGCTTGGACCACACACATCTCTTTCAATGCACCTCAACCTTGAAAAGCTTTGCCATCTAATTCTCTGAAAACATATCTTTTCTACTTGTCCTGTTTGTTACCTACAGCATCTGTACATTTTGACACTGAGAGCACACACAAACACAGCTCTAACAACGCACGCTGCTCGTCATACAGTGTTCCCCTTCCTGATATCCCACGCATGCTGAAAGGAGTCTATGCCAGATACATTTGTATAATGTTTTCAAATAGACAAACAAAAATGACAACTAAAGAGTTGTGTGTGATTACTCCCTGCAACTAAAAGCGTGTCATTACGATTCAGCGCTTTTCCTTTGAAGCAGGTCAGATTTCAGAAATGCTCTTCTGAAACTTCGGAAAACCTAATGAAAACATCGGCCGTTTTCAAACAAAAGCAAGATGCCTCACGTCTAGTAAAATCTGCATGTACTGAAACTGGCAGGCCACTTCAGAGTGACCCTTCCTGCCCTTGATTGATCTGCTGGGTGTGCCTCCTTGGCAGCAGACAAACTCAAATTGTCATGGTTACCAGGCAGAGAGGTGCGAATGTAGCCGGTCAAGTTCTACATGACAAAGGCTTTGAGCTTTGCGCATATCACGGCCCCATCACCCACCCTCAGCTTCTCCTGATTCTGCAAGCCAGAAAGCGCCATGAATGAACTTCATGAAAAGGATGTAAAACGATTGCGATGTACGGCATGAGTTTAAAAACAATGATTTAATTAAAAGTCAAGTACAGTATTTAAAGTATTCAAAACAAAACCACATTTCACATAACATACATTATGGTACGCAAAAGAAATTGATCTTTTTGCATCTTTTCAGAGATAATCATCTCCCAGCAGCAGCATTAAAGTTGTAATCCAATCCAGTGGTGAAATGATAAATAAATAACTAGGCATAAACATCATGAGTTGGGGGTAGCCCTTAAATGCTGCGGTAATGCTATTACCGCTGCATTTAAGGGTCCGCCCAAACATGAGTCTGGCAGCTTTTACCCCCAGCTATAAACTGGGGGTAAATGCGCCCAAAAAATTCCTATTTCAGGCACATTTAGCGCTGCGCTATTTGCGCTGAAAATTGGGAATTACAGTTACCGCCCAACCTGTGATCCGGGAGTATTACAGACAGAGGGTTGGGCGGTAACACAAATACAGTTGGGCGGTATTCCATTTGGGATACCGCCCAGCTCGTGATGAGGCCCACACTCTGAATTTGCAATCCCACACTTCACATGTTCCTTAAGAAAGGCATGTTTTTTTTAAACGAAAGCCATAGCTCTCAAGCTTTTTAGTATCCTTGGCAGGTGAAAACACTTATGATATGACATTTATAACGCGCCTACACACAAGTGTTTTTGGTGCGTGAGAGTCCATTGAAGTGGCTTGGTTGGCAGGTAAGTGAACTGATTGAATGGTGGTTGACACCCGTCAAAAGCATGTGAGTTGAAAGCTATGTTAAAACATACCTTGCAACAGCATGTTTGTTTAGTAAGCGGCAGTCTGAAATACACGTACCCAGCCCATTTGCGTGTGTGACTTCCCGCGCACCCCAGTAATACACGTACCCAGCCCATTCACGTGTGAAACTTCCCGCACACCCCTGAAATACACGTACCCAGCCCATTCGCGTGTGAAACTTCCCGCGCACCCCAGTAATACACGTACCCAGGCCATTCACGTGTAAAACTTCCCGCGCACCCCTGAAATAACCATACCCAGCCCATTCGCGTGTGAAACTTCCCGTGCACCCCTGAAATACACGTACCCAGCCCATTCGCGTGTGAAACTTCACGCGCACCCCTGAAATACACCTACCCCACTCGCCCATGGCCTAACGCGTGTGAAACTTCACGCGAACCCCAGGAATACACGTACCCCACTCGCCCCGGCCCTTTCGCGTGTAAAACTTCACGCAAACCCCAGGAATACACGTACCCCATTCGCCCAGGCCCTTTTCACGTGTAAAACTTCCCGCGCACCCCTGAAATACACGTACCCAGCACATTTGCGTGTGTGACTTCCCGCGCACCTCATTAATACACGTACCCAGCCCATTTGCGTGTGAAACTTCCCGCGCACCCCTGAAATACACGTACCCAGCCCATTCGCGTGTGAAACTTCACGCGCACCCCTGAAATACACGTACCCCACTCGCCCATGGCCTATCGCGTGTGAAACTTCATGCGAACCCCAGGAATACACGTACCCCACTCGCCCAGGCCCTTTCGCGTGTGTAACTTCCCGCGCACCCCTGAAATACACATACCCAGGCCATTCGCGTGTGAAACTTCCCGCACACCCCTGAAATACACGTACCCAGCCCATTCGCGTGTGAAACTTCCCGCCCACCCCTGTAATACACGTACCCAGGCCATTCGCGTGTGAACTTCCTGCGCACCCCTGAAATACATGTACCCAGCCCATTCGCGTGTGAAACTTCCCGCACACCCCTGAAATACACGTACCCAGCCCATTCGCGTGTGAAACTTCCCGCGCACCCCAGTAATACACGTACCGAGGCCATTTGCGTGTGTAACTTCCCGCGCACCCCTGAAATACATGTACCCAGCCCATTCGCGTGTGAGACTTCCCGCGCACCCCTGAAATACACGTACCCAGCCCATTCGCGTGTGAGACTTCCCACGCACCCCTGAAATACACGTACCCCACTCGCCCATGGCCTATCGCGTGTGAAACTTCACGCGAACCCCAGGAATACACGTACCCCACTCGCCCAGGCCCTTTCGCGTGTGTAACTTCCCGCGCACCCCTGAAATACACATACCCAGCCCATTCGTGTGTGAAACTTCCCACGCACCCCTGAAATACATATACCCAGGCCATTCGCGTGTGAAACTTCCTGCCCACCCCTGAAATACACATACCCAGCCCATTCGCGTGTGAAACTTCCCGCGCACCCCTGTAATACACGTACCGAGGCCATTCGCGTGTAGAACTTCCCGGCGCACCCCTGAAATACACGTACCCAGCCCATTCACGTGTGAAACTTTACGCGCACACCTGAAATACACGTACTCCACTCGCCCATGGCCAATCGCGTGTGAAACTTCACGCGAACCCCAGGAATACACGTACCCCACTCGCCCAGGCCCTTTCGAGTGTGTAACTTGCTGCGCACCCCTGAAATACACATATCCAGCCCATTCGCGTGTGAAACTTCCCGCGCACCCCTGAAAAACACGTACCCAGACCATTCGCGTGTGAAACTTCCCGCGCACCCCTGAAATACATGTACCCAGCCCATTCGCGTGTGAAACTTCCCGCACACCCATGTAATACAGGTACCCAGGCCATTCGCGTGTAGAACTTCCCGCGCACCCATGAAATACACGTACCCAGCCCATTCGCGTGTGAAACTTCCCGCACACCCCAGGAGACAGATGGGATGTGAAGTGGGACAGACATGCTGTGGGTATTGTTTGGATTTTTATCCACATAATGACCACCTATACCCATGCTAATTCGTATCACCATTCTCACCTACTACATTACCCTCCCCATCTAAAACACTCTTCACACAGGATCTCATTCCACTAGCTTTGTGATTTTATGGCGAAGCCTATGTTATTATTTAGCCAACTTTTGTAAGGTAAATGCATATTGGCAAATGAAAATCAGCTCATGATATCATTAAAAATGTCTTAAACTAGTGTGCCTTCATAATCAATATGTGTGTCCTTGCATCTGTTCCTTACACTGAAGTCCTGTTGATGGCCAGCATTGGTGAAGCCAAACATTTTGGCTCTTGTATGGGCATTAAATAGACATTTACCAGGCACTGTCATAATATGTTAAAGGATATTTATACCGCGCACTATCACCACCCGAGTGGTCCTCTGGCACTCTGGAGGATCTAAAAGATAAAAGGGGGTCAGTTGGGGTACGTTAGTAGGACAAAGTTAGGAGAAAGAGCAGGGAGCTTTGATGTGCTGTTGGCAGATTCAGTTCGGTTAACACTGTTCGCTGAGCTTTTTGGTGTGGTATCGCGTCGGTATCCGTTGTGTGCTGTTGTGTAGCTATGTGTGGTTTGTTTGTTGTTGTAGTGAAGTGCGTGTGGGATGCTGTTGTTTAAGAGGTATGGTTGTGTGTAGTTAGAGTTTGAGATGTGTATGCAGAGGGGTGAGGTTTTAGTAGGGTTGGTTATTAGCATTGTTGTCTGAAAAGAGGCACACTCGTTTTGTGTGTCTTCCAAGGTTTAGATAAAGGTCTTCCTTACAGTGATCTTGTTTCGGGATGACACAAAGCTGTCCCAAGCCTCTCTGTCCATATGTCATGCTAGTCTGTCTCTACAATTCTATAGCCGTTGTTACTCAGGCCAGCCCTCCAATACCAAATTGCCAACACCACAGAAGCCACATGAAAATGTCTGTAAAATTGCCAACCCTCTCAGACAGAGTTTAAATAAAAGCACCAATATTCAAGGAATTCCGTATCATTCAAATAACCCCTGTGTGGACTTCAAAATCATCAGACATTGACATCATCAGTCATTAGTGTTTTGAAGACACCAATATCATCACCGCTCCCCAGCCCCTAGGTGACTTTGATATCTTCAAACCTCATCCTTATTTTAATAAATTATGTTTATTTACCTACATGCTGTGGTGGTTATAAAAGGAAATTTAGCAGCATAGATAAATTATAAAATGTTCAGTAAATTCTGCAGCACTCCATTAATATGCAATCCATTCTTCCATTAACCTACAAACTTTCAAACAGTGCCTTCCCATGCAGTTCCAAACCTATAAGTCCTATAAATGATACATTACACCTCAGGTAGTGCCTCACATTTTCTTTCTTCCACACTCCTTAGACGACAGTATGGTGAAACTGACTACACAACGTTTTCATTCCAATGTGGGCGTAATGTCTGGGGGGGGGGGGCATTTCCTGCGTTAGTGAATTTCATTATGCTAACACCTCACTGGCCTCTTTCAAAACGCTATACACTGCTCTTTGCAAAACTTCAGTCTCAGATAACTTCCATCTCTGTAAGTCCCCCCACCATGCCTCAATATTAGGGCCATCGGCCAACTTCCAAGTCATCACAATCCTGCACTTAGCTAGCACACAGATTAGGTATTGCATTATTTTAAGATGTGCTGTTCCTCGCCTGCACAGAAATAAACCCAATAAACGGGCCTCCGGGAGCCATGCATGCATGTCTATTCCACCTGTGGTCACCCTATCCGCAATCCCCAACCAATATTCCCTGATTACCGGGCAAGTCCAGAACATATGGAGTATGTCTGCATTTTCTTCTGCACATCAGGGGCAGTGCTGCCTGTCTACTCCTTTAAACCGGGATATCTTGTGAGGGGTCATGTATGCTCTGTGTGTGACATATAGTTGCTTGAGTTTTAATCTGGCATTTCTTGAAATCTTTTTTATATAAAGCAATATCCGCACCCATTCAGCATCAGAGAATATCATGTCCAAGTCTGGTTCCCACCTAGTCCGCACCCCAAGATCAGGTGCAAGGTTCTTGTTCAGGAATGGGTCATGAAGTCTAGAAACTATGGGCCGCTGTCTGACATGTCATACATCATCTCCAACACAGTGTCGCCCTCTATACCACTGCGAAATCTAGGCCATCTACTCTCTCAATCTTCTGAGTTAAACTCAAGTGTAAAAGGAATTGGCCCCTGTATATGCCGAACCTTTCAATAAGTACGGCAAACTCAGTCAGCTTTCCCATCTGAAGCAAGCCTTCAAGTGTAGCCACCCCATTGGTCTCCCAGTACTTCCTGATGTCCTGCATACGGTTGTATACTAATTGACCTTTTCACAATGGACCTCTGGAGAATTGACCTCGGGAGAATTGACCTAATTTAGAAGGTCGATTAGGACATATATGCAGGTGGAATCCCCCCGCAACACCTACACCCAATCCAAAACCCCCTGCAACCCCCCACTCAATCCCCTTATATTATTTATAATCCAAAACCAACCCAATACATATATAAAATAACTAAAATGATATAAAGGTCAATTGTGCAGAAGGTCAATTAGGACCACTATAATTAGGTCAACTGTGCAAAAGGTCAATTGTAAAAGGTCAATTTGGGCAATACCCTGCATACTACTTGGTAGCACAGCAACCAGAGAGAAGTGCAGGGATTATGGGTCTGTCAACCCCCAAGAGTCCCCAGATCCTATGCCACAGCCATTTGGCCAGTGTCAGAATGTGGGGTGCTCGAGTGAGGTAGGTCTTGTGTATCCACAGCATCTCTATCAGATAATATTGCCAAACCGAGGGCTGCAAAAATATTGTCTCATGGTGGAACGTCCACGCCTCAAACAGCAGCTGCCCAGCAAGGAAGTACAGTTCAAAATAAGATATTCTGATCCTGCAAGCTACAAAGGGTCTCTGAAGCATGACCAATGCCATTCTGTTTCTACCCACTCTCCATATAAATCCCCTGATTATGGAAAATAATCTGTTAAAGAACCCCCTAGGTACATCATAGGGAACTTTTACAATATCTTCAAATATCATGCTTGTGGGGACATCTACAACACCACCACACCAAGCCTAGCCAGACTTCAATATTTTCGTACAACTTCACTGTGAAGATAAACCATATTATCACAAACTATGCCTGTAAGGTACTTCAACATTACCAAACACCAGCAACTTAAATATCCTCACACACCATCACTGCATTGACCTTGGTATCGCCATGCACAATCCCTGTGGGAACTTCAATATCATGACACAGCAAACTTGCAGATAATTCATTAGATTTACACATCATTTTGGGACAACACTCATTATAATCCCAATTCATGCAGTATGTAATTCAGTATCATAACACCCAATTCATGTGAAGCATATAAAGACATTAATATCCCCACAAACTCTGTGGGGACTTTAGAATCATCACACAACAGTACTGTAAAAACATCAACACACACCACTCCTGTGGGGACTTCAACCTTATTACACACCATCCATGTGGGGACTTAAATATCACAGCACACCATCTCTGTGGGGACTAGAATATCAATATACTGACTACTGTAGCATAATTGCATACATTTTGCCATACAGTTTCCAGGCTTACTTGGAAAGTTTCTGAGTTGAGGAACAAGTCTAGATGTCACTTTCCAAGTATGATAAAAAAAAAAACTCTTGGCACAGTGGTATGGGTCCTTACTTAATCACAGATAATTTAAGTAATCTGAACTATTGTGTCCAAAAGACAGACTTCCCAACTCTGTGATGTCAACTGGCTTAAAACCTGGTAGAACCCGCAAGTATACCCCCTGATGGTGGCATAAACATTGGTATTAGCGTACTTGATCGTGTCCCAATGGACCTTTTCTGAACTGACCAAATTTGTGTGTTCTAATTCTTTAGGAATTTCAGCCAATTTTAATTAAATATAGATGTGGGGTGGGGTAAGGGAATAGGTTAAGTTGGGGGTGTGTGGGGGGTGGTGGGCGAAGAGGGGTCTCCCACCTGCATTTCGTTCAAACAAAAAACGAACAAAAACAATTTGGTTAAATCGGAAAAACGTATTTTTTTTTTTAGTCAAATAGACCTAAACCTGAACATTTACTTAGACTTAGATTTCACCACTCGTCTGAGGTAGATTATTTCAAAGAAGCTGAAGTATTACCATGTAAATGACTTAACCACTTCAAAGATGTGTTTGTGGACAAGCTGGGAAGAGTCGGTAAATTCATACAAAATATTGAGACCCCACCCATAGGTCTTTGAATGTTTAACCCACCAGGTTGCTAGAATACAGGCACCCAGACTGAAGTGGAACAGATGCTTGAACACAAGTCATTGAGACTTTGCAGAGTCAGTGGCCATCACCCATTGTCTTAGTCTCTAACCCGGAGGGCCCTGGAGATTATGGATACAGATTTCTGAAAAATCAAAATAATCTCTAAACTCTAAACTAACTTGATGCATAATTGATGCCTTGTCTCAAGGAAATTATCACAAAGACCAGCCACATACATCCCTATACTGGATCTAATATAATGATACTAGCAGGTACCAATTGTGACTGAAAACCATGGGTAGCTGTCTTCGCCACTGTAGGTCAGCTTAGTTCTTTTCACAGCACTGTCCTTTGGGCCACACAGAACCCCAATGACATTTCAGAGAGTGAAGGATCATATTTTACAGCCTGATCAGACATATTCTGATGCATATGCGTGATATTTCTGTATAGATCACAATCTGGGCTGCGCGCAGGCATCATTTTCACATGGTCACCCATAGTTAAGAAATATGCGTCTAAGAATGAACCTCAATGTGAGTCATGTGGCTTTAAGTAAAATATAAGGGTTTAAGTTGTGCAAAGAGACAGTTCAACCCCAAGAAGTAATTGTACAGTCCTTCCAGAAATGTCCGCTATCAACAATGAAGAGAGAACTTTGGGCATTTATGTGCCTTGTTTGCTATTACCAGTGCTTTATCTCACATGTTTCAGCCCTGGAAGGCCCCCCTCAGAGACCTACCAAAAGTATCAAAGAATTACACGGTTCCTTGGACTGATGCTTGGAGGAGGTCTTCAGGATGTTATATGTCTGCTATCCACACCCTTAATGATGCCAGGTTTTGCATCTATGTTTCTCCTCCAATTAAACACAGCTCATATTAGGCTAGGGGCCATTCTGTCCCAAGCAAATTCCATACTTTGTGTCGGTTGTGTCGGTTGCAAGGTCCCAATTATGCTGCCTTGTCTTGTGTCTGGAGTGCCTAGAAATCAAGTGGGCCACAAAAGTAAAATATATTTGTTCAGGTCCTACATTTATATGTGACTTTCCCGACGGAGATCCCCATTCCTCATAGAAGTCAGGTTGCTCTCTGCAGTGTCCTAAACCAGCTCCATCTTTTCTCTGCACTGCCTGTACTGTACCACGATTTGGGGGCATTCAACCTTGGCAATAAGGGTTGCAGGAGTCCTGTCACCAATCCCAGACATGGGAAGGATTCTGTACTGGTGTTGGGATCAGAATGTGCAAACGCTCATCACTAATCCAAGCATGCTTTTGTCCATCTTGTCTTCTGCTCACTGAGGCTATCTAGGTTTGAGCAGCCAAGGCATACCTCTTAGAGGATGCGTGGTGTGAGGAAGAAGTTAACACATTATTACTTTGATTAAAAAGAATGTGCAGTGTTTCAAGTATACAAATATTGTATCTGCGGTTGCAGATGAGAATGGATTGGATATGTGCAAACACCCCGACGAGAAGATCACTATTAGAACACAATAAAAGATAATCAGAGGCAGTCTGATTTGTTATATGTTTCATGTAGAAAACCCATATAACAGACAGGCTAGGGGAGCCTCTGGATGTTGCTACAATTAAAATACAATCTCTAGATCAAAGAATATTCCTGTGTTCAGACGCTAACTTTGTCATTCCTCAAAGTACATCTATGCTTTGCTGTTCAATTATAGCACTTTACTTTACTTTAATAAATGTGTTATGCACAGCCATGGACCCTAGGGCTTAAGGGCGCAACAAGACAAAACAGACAATAGAAAGTGCTCTGTAGAAATATATGGCTAACAGATTCATACGTGGTCGTGGGTGGGCAGTCATAATTTCGAAAAAAAAATGGCGACAAACAAAAATGTCGACAAAAAAATGTCGAAAAAAAAATGTCGACTTTCGTTTTTTTTAATTATATATTTATTTTAGGGGTTCGGGAGTAAAAAAAAAGGGAAAAATAAAAAAAAATTTAAAAAAGGGGGGTTAGGGGGAACCCCCCCATTTCGAAAAAAAATGCATTGAAAAAAAAAGTCGACATTTTTTTTTCGACATTTTTTCTTCGAAATTTTGACTTTCGACATTTTTGTTGTCGAAATTATCACTATAAACCGTGGTCGTGACCCTTAGATCCTAGGCAAACAGATGGGTCTTCAGTGTCCTTTTAAATGTATCTTTTGATTCAATGCCTCTTAGCTCCAGTGGAAGGTCATTCCAAGCCTTGGGGGCAATTGCAAAAAAGGCTCCATTAGAGACCTTCACGGTTCTACATCTGGGGATGGTTACATAATTCTGATTACTATATCTCAGTAATCTGCCATAGGTTTTGGTAACCAGAGGTTCTTCCAGATATGCCGTTATTTTTCCTTGTCTGCATTTCTGTGTAATAACTAAGAGTCTAAAAAGAATTCTAGACTCGACCGGCAGCCAATGAAGAGCACGTCTTGCCGCAGTGGTGTGGTCTCTGCGAGCGAGCCCCATCATCACCCTTACGGCTCCGTTCTGAGAGACCTGTAGCCAATTGCAAACAGTTTTGTCAATACCAATTAGTAAACTGGAGCAGTAATACATTTTTGCCCCTATAATCACTCTCACAATAATTTCCGCATTGGCCTGAGAAATAAAATGTCTTAAGTGAGCTAGCAGCTTGATTTAGTAGGTGCAAGATGCCACCAGACTACTTACATGCGGTTTCCTGGTGAGGTGTCGATCGAAAATTGCCCCCATCGTTTTAACTTTCTTAAGCAGAATAATGTTTGCACCTCCTAAATAGAAACTTTCATAGGTGGAGCCCAGTTTCTGTAACATGTAGGGTGAACCAATCACCAGCAGTTCTGTTTTTTCTTTGTTTAATGCCAGCTTGTTAAGAATCATCCAAGTCTCAATCAAGGCATATGTCTTATTAATCACTGCTTCATCCAGATCATAATTACCGGACAAAGGGATAACGCACTGCGTATCGTCAGCATAGTTTGTAAATATCACGCCCTCATGAGCTAACATAGCAAATAGAGGGGCAGTGAAAATGTTGTACAAACAGGGCGAAGTGCATGCTCCCTGTGGTATACCGAACCCAATGTTGACCGCTGCAGCTTCAGCATCCTTGAGAAAGACCCTACTTTCCTGATTAACGAGGAACAAAGCAATCCATTGGGCTGCTAAGGGTGAAAAATTAGCAACCTCCCCCAACCTGGTGGACATGATGGAATGGTCCACCAGGTCGAAAGCCGCCGAAGGATCAAGCAGCATCAACATAGAAGCTTCATTCTTCTCCATACAGGCTAATAATTTAGACTTTAGCTCTAAAAGAGCCGCTCCCTCTCTCTCGAAAGCACCCACCCGCCCCCAGTGGTCGAAGTGTACGAAAAGAAGTAGTGGAACTATGTTCCCTACTGGCCTGCACCCGCTCCCCACAGACCCCAGCGCCGCGCCCCTCCCATGCACAATAAAAACCCCAAAACACAAGTGCCTGCTCTTTAAGGAAACGTCCTGTACAGTGCACTGAAAGTGCAAGTTTCAACTTCTTCCTACACTTTTATTTTAAAACGAAACCGTTCCGGAATGGTTTCTTTTTAAAATAAAAGTATAGGAACGTTAACACTGAATTAAAAGAAGTAGAGGAGCACCGCTCCTGACCGCTCCCGCCCACTTCGACCACCGCCCACCCCATTCTCTCTATCTCATCCCCTACTCTCTTTACCCCATCCACCCAATTCCCCACTTTCTAACCTCACTCAAGTCAGCCCCTGCTCTCTCTACCCCAAAGGAGCACACAGTCCACTTTTTCTACCCCACCACACCCACACTCTCTCTGCTCCCACCTATCCCACCCCCTCTTTCTGCTATCCCACTCCACTCCTTCTACGCTCACGCACCCACCCCTACTCTCTCTACCCCACCTGCCCACCCTACCCACACTCTCTCTACCCACACCTGCCCACCCTATCCCCACTCTCTCTACCTTTACCTGTCCAGCCTAAATGCACTTTCCACGCCCACCTGCCCTACACCCACTTTATCTACCTCCACTTACCCCCTCACTCACTCCACTCAAACCAATCCGCCATATCCCCTATCTAACCATCCCACCCTACCCGCTCTCTCTATCCCACTCACTCTACCCCCGCTCATCCTGCCCCGCAAACTATTGTTTGATTTCTTAACCAATCACTTTCACCCTTTCTTGCTCATATTTCCTCTTGCCCATCATCAATTGCACCCTCTATCAATGGTTACCTCCCTTGCTCTATTCTCCTTCTCATTCACTTGCACACCTGCATCCCTTCTCGCATTCTCCTTGGGAACTTTGCACTCTTCTCCATGCACCCTGGTGCCTATAATTGTAAAATGCCAATGGCAGTAAACAGCAAAACCTATTGGCTTTGCCAATACTTGTGTTTTATTCTTGCCTCTTATTTGAAACAGGTTCCAGCAATCACACTATTGTTGCTTTTCATTATTAATTTGGAGCTTTTAATTTCAGAGTTAACATGCTCACAATATATAGGGAATTCATTTATATAGAGTGTTTCATTTCTGTTTTAACTTATAAGTGATATATTACATTTGACATATTTTGTAGCATTTGGCGGAATGAAATACAATGCTATTTAACCATGCATTTAAGTTGGAACTATCAGCCACCAAGATTTTACAGTCTATGTTTCAAATTATTCATCTGTAAAAACATCAGTGCAAACAGAGGAAAGAAGAAAATGCATTAGATTTTGTGACTGGTAGAACTAACATGTTTGTTAACAAGAAGCATTTTCAAAAACGTGGTTAGTAGCTCAGACCTGAGCTTCCCCCTCCTCCACCTAGCTCTCAGCTCAAGGCCATCAAGGAGGTGTGAAATTCCAATGCGCACAGAGTTTAAGCATGACAATGGCTCTGACCTGGTGTAATCTGATCCCCAATCAAAGCCACGGCAAGCATTGGGAGACAAACAGAATGAAAGCCTCCTATCTCGGCTGTTTTAGCAATGTGAATGAAGTAGGAAAGAACACGGAAACATTTAAACGCACAGTACTGGCATATTTTCCTTTAGTTTAATTAAACATGTTCTAGTTTCTTTTTAAATCAATACAATACCGAAGAATCGGACCGCTGTAGAACTCACTTTGAAAATCATTTCAACAATTTACATCAGGGCTCACTGCTGCCGTGTATGGCACAGCACGAAGGGAAGAGAATTAGGAAACCAATTCAGTGCAGGTGAAAACCTGCAGATTTAAAAGAAGGCATGAAATATATATTTTACCCTGCCAAACATTTCTAATAAGCCTATGCCTAGCATAAGACGCACGGCTTGATTTTTTTTTTTTTTTTGCTACAGCCTCAATCAACCGCAATCCTAAATTGTGTTGTGGGATGACATGCACAGTTACAAACATTTGGGAAATCTGACAGTGATTACCTGCAACAGAAACTTGCTGTTTACATGCCTCTCTCAATTCAGATACGGGTCCCAAAACTCTGATATTAAGTATTAACATAGATTGGGATGGTCCTGCATGTAGCTTCCACTCTAGCTGAAATTCAGAATGCTTGTGCTAGTTTGTCACATAGCTGTTAACCTTACAAGTTTTGAAGTTTGAAGTTTTGTTTATTTATAAAGTGCAAACCAGGCCCAAGGGCAACCGGGCGCATAATCTTGCAAGCAGGTACAGTAAACAGTGCAAACACAGTAAAATTACACAAACAAATATATACAATAAAATGTACAGCAAGAATTACATTGGCAGATTAAGATACAAATACAAGGAAGGTATCTGGCCCATAACTTATATTACAAATGTCAGGCAGGTCTGAACGGGGAGCCTTATAGATCATGAGAGAAGAGCCACATTTTGGCATTGTTCTTGAAGGTTTGGAACGACGGTTCAGCTCTGATAGGAGTAGGCAGAGTGTTCCAGAGTTTGGAAGCTAAGACTGGGAGACTCACGCCACCCGCTTTTTGGAGTTTGAATCTGGGCAGGGTGAGGCTGTGAGTTTGGGCTGATCTCGTGGGTCGAGCGGAGGTGTGAGGTGTAAGGCGGGAGGAGAGGTAGGGAGGAGCCATGTTATTCAGGCATTTGTGGGTCAAGGCTAGGGTTTTCAAGGCAATTCTTTGTTTTACCAGGAGCCAGCGTAAGTCAGCTCTGACAGAGATGTGGGAGCGTCTCGGGATGTTTAAGGCTGCCCTTAAGGCATTATTTTGTACGGTGTGCAGTTTATTGAGGTTGGACTGACTGGTCCCAAGGTAGAGAGCGCTGCAGTAGTCAATTTTGGCCATAATGAGTGTTCTGGCGAGGGTGATGCAATTGATGAGTTTAGAAAGGGTCTGCAGGCGGTGATAAGTTTAAAGGTATAGGCTGATGCTGACCTTACTGCATTTGTTTGTCTGTTCAGTGAGAGCGTGGAGTCAAGGTAGACACCTAACGTTTTAGTATCTTTGGAGACCTTGATATTGTTGCCGTCAATGGTGAAGGACTTGTAGGTTTGATCTAATTTGTTAAGACGATAGCTTGATCCAAGTAATAAGAGCTCGGTCTTATCATCATTAAGGCAAAGTTTGTGATGTGCCATCCAGGCCTGGATGACCAGGTAGACATCATTCACGGCTTTGGTGTCTACGGTGTAGTCGTCCGTGATGGGAATGAGTATCTGGGTGTCGTCTGCATAGTTTGTGTAGGAGACACCCAGATAGTCAAGCACATCGAAGAGGGGCTTCGTGAATACGTTGTACAACATAGGGGACACACAAGTGCCTTGGGGAACGCCACAGTGAATGGGGGAAGGGTCTGCTGATGCTGTGGGTGAGAAGACCCTCATACATCTATTGCTCAGGAATGAGTGGATCCAGGCATTGGCAGAATCAGCGAAGTGGGCCGCAGTTTTAAGATGTTTGCACAGTATTTGGTGGTTGACCAAATCAAAGGCCGCGGAAAGGTCAAGAAGAAGGAGGAGCGCTGACTTCCCGTTGTCCTTTAGTGTCTCCATCTGAGTTTTCAGATCAATCAGGGCTGATTCAGTGCTGTGTTTAGGACAGAAGCCTGATTGTCTTAACCCCAGGAGATTGTTAGATTCAAGGTAGTCTTGAATCTGCAGGTAGCCTGCGCGGTCCAGGATCTTAAGCAAGAACTGGACTGTAGTGATTGGTCTAAAATTAGTTGGGATGTTAGGGTTCAAGGAGGGTCTTTTGAGAAGTATGATGACCCACGCATCCTTTAGGTTATCCGGGACTATACCTGACTTAAATGAGGCTTTTATGAATGCTGTGACGAACGGGGCTAGGTCGTGGGATGCTTCATTGATGATAGGTGCCGGGCAGGGGTCACCTTGGCAGTTGGACGGTTTGAGGTTATTTATGATTTTTTCTACTTCCGAGGTAGTGAGTGGGGAAAAGGAGAAAGGTTTATGAGAAGGATTGGCTAGAGGCGTATTAAGTAAAGGTGTAGTCGGTGGTTGTTACAAATAAATAATTTGAGTTCTTCGATGGGGGAATTCTTGTGCCAGGGCTGCCCTTGCAAGATCTTGAAGTTTCATAAGGCTGCAAAAGTATTTTGTGGGTGCAGCAAGAATTCAAGAAGTTTACATGATTCAGATATTTATCAGACAATGCATGCGTGTTTCTGTAATGTATGGATGGATATGTGCGGGTGCTCTTGCAAATGCACTTGCGCGTTCTCAATGTCACTGGGCCTAGTAAGATCGTTGTTTTGTTCTCCCCTGTTCCCATCCCTTGCCTTGTCGCGCTCTGAAACACTTGTGTATGAGCGCAATGTAAATAAAATATCCTATCATATGTGGTATGCTTTGTAAAATACTGCAATAAGCTACTTTTGGGGCATTTTGTAGGGATGTAAACTTGTTCATATGCTCACTGTTTATTTGGCATTGGTTTATTATTGGACATTTTAGGAGTGGGATGAGGCAAGGAGGAATGCTGATATAATTCTGCACAATAACCTCACCCATCATCCAGCCAGTGTTGGGATTTTTGTTTTGTTTTACCTTTACTGAAGAGCCGCAAGCAAATTTGGGCAGAGTATCAACTGGCATCACTTGACAAATATCAGAATTTTTGATATTCAAATGTAGGCAGGTCTGGATGTCCTTGGAGCCTCTTGTCAAAGTTGCCATCTATAAATACTACCTTCTAGCGCTCTCCGTTTTCCCCAAGAACATTCAAATCATGAGTGGGACCCAGTTTACTTTGCACTGTTTGGCACAACAGCTACCTATTGGACGAACCACTGCACAAAGGGGATGTACAGAGCCCACCTTCGGAAAATCTGGAGAATACCATTTCCTTCGATACACATTTCTGCAAAGCAAAAGCTGCCTCCCACTCCTCCACCCACCATACCTGCCTAGTCTTTGGGTTTTTATGCTCTTCTCCAGGTCTCCGGGGAAGAGCTTGGAGTCTACAGGTTTTCTGTGGCAGGCCCAGAGTTGCTGCGGCACCACCCATGCCTCCATCCAACTGGCTACAAAAGACCAACTAATGGCGCACATATCGGGTCTTGCGACAGGCCAAGCTGAGTAAGTTAAAGCTATCGGACTTGTCACAGTGACTAACTTTGCTACTGCAGCATCTCTTGTTCGAGACAGTTCCTGGCATGTCTGTGCCCATGGCACCGCCGGCTCTAGCTGCCCTCTGGCCATAGCTGAGCCTCCCGAGCCGAGATCCATTCATCATCATCTGTCTCCAGGCCGCTGCAGCTGATCTTCTTGTTGTCCGACTCGTGCTGTGTGCGTGGGCCTGTGAAAGAAGTTTGTCTGACTCTGGTCTCGAGATGACTCGTACATGCACAGTCAGTGTCATACTATTATATAATTGCATCTGTTATGCATCTCTGGGATGCTTAGACAGAACTGTTTCTAAGGATAGTCCAGGTGATGGTTTGATTGTACTAGCGCTCTTGTCAGTGCTTCAGCCTCTGATCTGGGGATATGAGCTTTAGCACACAACAAGATAGGCTATTCTATAATGCAAGTCAACAGTCGATTTAATTTAAAGCCAATGGCCTCGTTGTTCAGATGATAAAAGGGGCTCTCCTTTTAGTGTTTCTTTCTTAAACTCTTACTTTATGGCCAGGTGCCAATATTATTTTGGCTCTATCTCTACTCAGTGCGGATACTGTGTACTTACCAAATCATGCCACTTCCTGCTGATTCACTCGATTGGCCAGGATTTAGGAGGAGTCACACAAAATAGTGAATATGTTGTACTCTATTTATTTATTTATTATTTGTAAAGGGCTGAAACCAACGGCCTGGTGGCATAAGAGTGCCAACAGGACAAACATGACAAACAACAGAAAAGATACCAAACAGTTTGGTAGCATATCAGGAAAGGGGCAGCATGAAGAGTCAAGACAAGAGCACAATCTTTAAGCCACGTTCAAAGCAGCCAAGAGAGACACATGCCTTAAGTTCGACGGGGAAGGGCATTCCAGCATTTGGGAGTGATATACTGAAATTCTCCCTGATTGACCATGGTCAATTTAGCTCTGGGCATGCACAGAAGGTGGGTGCAGTAAAATCGCAATGCTCTGCGAGCCAGAAACTAGGTCAGCCTGTTTGACAGATATGTTGGGCTAAGGCTCTTAAAGCATTTATGTGTTGAGGAGAGCAGACAAAAGGTGATCCTGGCATCAACTGGAAGCCAATGAAGCACTCTCCTAGTTCAGAGATGTGAGCTCTTTTACCTAGACCTTCTACTGGCCAAACATCGATGTTTTGAACGGTCTGAGGTTTGGTCGGTGCTCCTTTCCTGGTGCCCTTCAACATACTGGCATAGTAGTCTATTTTTGAGCAAAAAATGGCTCTAGTAATAGTCATGCGGTTGTCATGGGTCATCAAAGGTCTAAGTTCAGTCAACAACCTAATATAATAAGATGAGGAAGAGTCAAGACTGTTAACATGCACCTTCATATTAAGTTCTTGATCAAAGACAACACCCAGTGTCCTTACTTTGGGAAGCATAGTAATAGAGCAGCCAGCTGTAAGGAACTCCCAGTTTTTGGGGTCTAACTTCTTGAGCCGGGCTGTGGTACCTGTTCTCATCAACTCTATCTGGAGGCACTAAGAGCAAGACTATTGTCCATTATCCATGATTGAATCATGATCAATGGGGTAAATGCCGGAGACCTCGAGGTGAACAGTCAATTAATGTAGATCCTATTTTCTAGTAGTTCAACAGAGGGTTTGGCGTTGCTAAAAAAATTATCTTTAACAAGCACAACCATCAGGTGGCTTGTGATGCTTCAGTGCCCAAGAACAGAAAGTGTGCTGAAGGTTAGGTACAATGCAGATGTCAGTTTATTTGGAGTTGTGGCCCAGCACCTAAAGTACACACATGACAGGCTGCCTCCTTACTTGTGTGGTTAGTCATAGTTTTCTAGGAACTGTAGTGGATGCTGTCACCCGCCCGTGGTGGTAACGCTCATCAGCTCCATCAATCAGGGGGTCCAGAAGCAGATATTCTCCTGTGTGTGGCCCCAGCACACAAGCACATCAAAGCTCCGCCAGCATCGATCAACAATGCTTACCACTGCAGCTGCAATCTTGCTCAAGGCAATTCCTCATTCAGGCAGCAGTCTCTCTTGCATGGGAGGGGGAAATGGCCTGGGATAGTCAAATCCAGTGACCCACCACTATAGTATACATGAGAGTAACACTGCATCTACTAAACTACTCCACAATGTCTCTCTGGCATTCCAACCATATACCCCAGAACTTGAAGCTGTTTATCTCACCCACCAGGCTACTAAAACCAGCTCAGATCAGAATGGGGACCTGCATGGAGAATGTTCACTCAGGCCCCTGTCATGAATATGCCCCTTTTTCTCTATTTCTATGAAGCCACAAAATAATAGTCATGTCCCCATGCTGTGGTTAAAGGCTTTGTATGAATTTGAAGGGGATTGGATGCAGTATGTTTTAGGACACAGACAATAACAATGTAAAGAAAGGCTCCAAATTACCCACCGGATTAGCATGACTAACATTGACCAAATTCCCAAGTCCAGGGAGCTTGAAAAACTTTTTATTAATTTTATTTATTTATTTGGATTTGTATAGCGCACATCTGCCCATGGGCATCGTGGCGCTGAAAGCAAACTTACTTGTTACAGGCGTACATGGAGTAAATACAGATACAGTGCAGAGCATTCATGCATATATACTTACAGTTGTGCTTAATTAAGTACAGTAGGATAGGATGGAGTTAGTTAAACAGCGTGGTTTTAAGTACTTTACGGAAGGCGTGGTATGAGTTTTCGTTCCTTAGCGCGGTAGGGAGTGCGTTCCAATTTTTAGGTGCTAGGTGTTGAAAGCTAGACCCACCGGCTTTGCTTCTTTTGAATGTGGGTACATATATCTGGTTCGTCAAATGTGACCTGGTGGGTCTGATGGATGAGTTAAGAGTGATTCTTTCAGAAAGATAGGGGGGAGCCTTTGCGGAGAGGCATCTGTGGGTGATGGCCATGGATTTGAATAGTATCCTTTCTTTTATGGGTAGCCAGGGAGCTTCTTTCCTGGCTTGAGAGATGTGTTCCCTTTTTGGGATGCTTAGGGCTGCTCTTAGGGCATTGTTTTGTGTTACTTGCATTTTTTTTAGGTTTTGTGCAGACGTACCTAGGAAGAGAGCTTTGCAGTAATCCAATTTGGTGCCTACTGTGGCTCTGGCTATGGCCAGGCAGTTTTTAGTGGATAGGAAGAGTTTGACAGCGTTGATTACTTTAGTGGTAAGTGCAGCAGAGGAGGATATGGCATTGACTTGTCGTGTCATGGAAAGAGTGGAGTCAAGGTATACTCCTAACGTTTTAACTGCAGTGGAGACTGTGATGGTGGAGTTGTCTATGTTGAAGGATTTGTACCGCGGTGGGAGTTTGTTTAGAGTTTCTTTGGTGCCAACTAGTAGGATCTCTGTTTTGTCCCCATTTAGGCAGAGGCCGTTGGCTGCCATCCAGGTTTGGATGGCTGTATAGATCTTGGTTAATGCTGCTGCGTCATGTTCATAGATCCCTGTGAGAGGGAGCAGGACTTGCGTGTCGTCAGCATAATTTGTGTAAGCTATGTGACGACGGTCCAAGTCATTGAACAGTGGGAGGGTGAAGATGTTGTATAAGGTAGGGGCGGTGCAGGACCCTTGTGGGACGCCACAATGGATAGTGGTAGGGTTAGCGCTGGCCGAGTCAGAAAAGACCTTCATGAGTCGACCCTCGAGGAATGATTTGACCCATGAGATGGCTTCTGGTGAGAAGTGGGCTTCATTTTTGAGTTGCGTGCCTAGAATATCGTGATTGACCAAGTCAAAGGCGGCAGATAGGTCTAGCAGGAGCAGGAGTGCAGGTTTGCCTTTGTCCATGATGTCATTTAGTTGGATTTTGAGATCTAGTAGGGCCGATTCGGTCCCATGTCCCGGGCGGAAACCCGATTGCCTTTTTCATAATATGCGATTTTCTTCCAGGTATTGCTGTATTTGTGTGTACGCAATTTTGTCGAGGATCTTAAGCAGGAAGGGAACGGTTGTGATGGGTCTATAGTTGTTGGCGTTTTCAGGATCTAGAGTGGGTTTTTTGAGAAGAGGGCGCACCCAGGCTTCTTTTAGGCTGGTCGGGACTGAGTTTGTATTGAAGGATGCATTGATGAAGGTTTTGAGAAATGGGGCTAATGTTTCTACGCAGTCTTTAATTAGTTTAGCGGGGCAGGCGTCGCCTTTGCAATTAGAGGGTTTGATTCTGTTAACAATATCGACTACCTCGTTTTCTGAGACTTCTCTAAATTTGAATGGAGTAATGGGATTTGTCTTTTTATTCTCAGTCATAGTTTCCGTATGGGAAGCTAATAAGATATGCTGAGTGAGATTTGTGTGATGGTCTAGGATTTTTTCTTGGAGGAGTTCAATTTTGTTTACGAGGGCGCACTGTATGGTGTTACACCAGGCTTGGTCCTTAACAATCTCTTGAGACTTGGTGGCCGGCGTGGATAGTTCCTTGAAGATGGCGAAACGTTGTGGATTTGGCTGCTATAATACTTTTTTTGTATTGGGTGGCCAGTGATTTGTAGGCGGATAGTGATGCTGCGTTAGGCGCACTTTGCCATAAGTTTAGGGCTTTGCGTTTTTTGGTTCGTAATTCTTTTAGTTCTGCTGAGAACCAAGTATTTGAGTGTTTGGTATTTTTTGATTTTTTCTTTTGTAGAGGGGCAATGATGTCTAAGGCAGTGCTAATGGTGGATTTGTACTTATCCGCCAGAGCAGCAGGGTCTGGTGTGGCGAGGAGGTTGGTAGTGAGGGCCTCTAAGTAAGGAGCAATGTTTTCTTTGGTGAGGTTCTTGGCGCTTCTGGCTAAGGCTGGTGGTGCAGGCTTGAGTTTTTTTATCGAGTTGTTGGGTGTGGGGATGAGGAAATGAATGAGAAAGTGGTCGGACCAGGGGGTGGGTGTGACGGAGCTGATGTCGATGCCACAGTTATGGTCGGCTATCCAGTCAAGAGTACGTCCTTTGTTGTGGGTAGGATGGAGTACTTCTGTTCAAAGCCCATTTCTTGGAGAGCTTGTGCTAATGTAGTGGATGGTCTATCTTTCAGGTCGTGGAGTCCCAAATTAAGGTCTCCTAAGAGAATAGTCTTTGTAGTAGTTTTAAGGTTTTCCCCCAGCAGATGTGAGAGGTTATCCTGGAAGTCCAGTATAGGGCATGGCGGGCGATATACTAGATTAAAGGTGATAGTGGTATTGGGAGAGAGTGCGATCTTGGCCGATAGAGCGTCTACGTTCTCCCCTAGTTTGGGGGAGAGTTGTCTTATTTCTAGGTGATCTTTGACTATGAGGGCTACCCCCCCACCTATGGACAGTGTTCTGTCCTGTCTAAGGATGGAATATCCTGATGGGATTGCTAGGGAGATAGCTGGCCCTGCGGCATTGTGTAGCCAAGTTTCGGTGATGGCGAGAATGTCGAGGTTGGTAAGAAGGTCATGAATTTCTGTGGCGTGGGCAGGGAGGGATCTGGCATTAATTAGCGCACATTGTAGGTCTGGGCGTGGCGGTGGGGTGGTAATCCGCCCTTTGGCTGTCTTCTTGGTATTGTTCATTTTGTGGTGTTTGGAGGTAGGTTTGTTTTCAGTCTTTGCTGGTGGGGTTTGTGGTGCGGTTCTGGAGCGGAGGCCTAGTATTTGATTTCTGGAGTTAGTGGCTCTAGGGCGCGTCGTGCGAGGGCTAGGCTTGAGATAAGTGGGTTTGGTGAAGAAGGATGGAAGGAAAGGCGTGGGGGGGATGAGTGTGGAGGGTGGGGGTGTGGTGTTGGCCATGGTGAGAGGGCACCGGGCAGCAGTCAGCTATCAGTTTAGGGTAGGGCACCAATCATTTGGCTGGGCATGTGCGATACAGTGGCTATGAATGGGAAACACAGACAGTGGCTAGGCATGGGCAACACAGTGGCTAGGCATGGGCAACACAGTGGCTAGGTATAGGCAACAAAGGCTAGGCATGGGCAACACAGTGGCTAGGCATGGGCAACACAGTGGCTAGGTATAGGCAACAAAGGCTAGGCATGGGCAACACAGTGGCTAGGTATAGGCAACAATGGCTAGGCATGGGCAACACAGTGGCTAGGCATGGGCAACATAGTGGCTAGGCATGGGCAACACAGTGGCTAGGTATAGGCAACAGTGGCTAGGCATTGGCAACACAGTGGCTAGGCATGGGCAACACAGTGGCTAGGTATAGGCAACAAAGGCTAGGCATGGGCAACACAGTGGCTAGGTATAGGCAACAATGGCTAGGCATGGGCAACACAGTGGCTAGGCATGGGCAACACAGTGGCTAGGCATGGGCAACACAGTGGCTAGGTATAGGCAACAAAGGCTAGGCATGGGCAACACAGTGGCTAGGCATGGGCAACACAGTGGCTAGGTATAGGAAACAAAGGCTAGGCATGGGCAACACAGTGGCTAGGTATAGGCAACAAAGGCTAGGCATGGGCACCACAGTGGCTAGGCATGGGCAACACAGTGGCTAGGCATGGGCAAAACAGTGGCTAGGTATAGGCAACAAAGGCTAGGCATGGGCAACACAGTGGCTAGGCATGGGCAGCACAGTGGCTAGGTATAGGCAACAATGGCTAGGCATGGGCAACACAGTGGCTGGGCATGGGCAACACAGTGGCTAGGCATGGGCAACACAGTGGCTAGGCATGGGCAACACAGTGGCTATGTATAGGCAACAATGGCTAGGCATGGGCAACACTGTTGAGTGATTAGCAGTGGCTAGGTGTAGTTTTTAAGTAATTATCAAGCATTGGTTTCCAGAGTGCACTCCAATCAGTTAACAGTGGAATAGCAGTCTATGCTGGTGTAGTTAATAGGGCAGTTATAGAGAAACTACCAGGGGTACCTCATTTTCTATGAATCCTTATGTTTGAGCATGTCAGGTGCACCAGTGGCACGTAGAGTGGCTCAGCAGTCTTTCTCCTGATTGACGGTGTGCATTTTACTTACAGTTCACGTCAAGGACTTCCTGGGGCTGGCGGTGAAATATGGTATGTTGCCTTCCAAAGTTTATTGCGGTTCCCTTGCGGGACCGCCGCGGACAGGCGCAGACAGGCCCTTAATGTTGCAGCCCTTGCTGGAGCGGCCGGCTTCCGCCTCCGGTTCGGGTCTGCAACAAAAATAATGGCGCGTGGCCAATCAGCTGTGCTGGGCGGGGAGTGGAGGGATCAGCTGTTCCCCGATGAGAACATGGTGGCCATCTTTGTATGGCTGCTGCGGGCCTCTTATCTGGGTGCTGGGGCCGTGGTGCACGGGATCGGGTCGAGGGAGAGTAGCTTTCCTGGATGAAGGGAAGGCTTCTTCCCGTGCTTGTTTTGAGGTGCACCGCTGCGAGGCTTCGTGCGCGGCGATGAGCGCACGTTGTTCCAGGTGGTGCCCCGGGTGGGGGGGCTCCTGCCCTGCCCTGGGTGGCTGCCTGAGTGACTGGGACAGGCGCAGACAGGCCCTTAATGTTGCGGCCCTTGCTGGAGCGGCCGGCTTAAAGGTGTCTTGTGCATGATACGTTACATTGTATATCCTATATTTAAAAGCATCCTAAATAGTTATTTAATTTCAGACTCGTGTAAAGGGAATGCAATGACTTCAATCCATAAAACATGCTGCTCACATGGATGATCTTTTTAGACCCTTTTATGAAACCTATCCTGGCAGAGTTGTAAGTGTGAAAAAGTAAGAATCTTATCCAAGTATAAAAGGCATGTTTGCAGAAGCGCTTTTCCACCATTAATTTTATTTTATTTTATTGTTTAAAGCACAGACCTAGCTCGAGAGCAGCACAAGGCTTCAGGACAGATCGCCCCGGAGCAGACAATGCAGGCTCATAGGGGTCTTCTAAACTGGTTTGCCAATGTATCATCAGAAATTCATAAAGTGGAGAGAGCCACTCCCTGGGCCAGGTTAGAATCTTGAAGTATCTTAAGGGATCGCTTTATAGCATAACTTTATCTCGCCACTTAAATAATTGCACCCAAATTAAAAATACAAAGCATGGATTTTTAAACATTTGTTTATCTGTCAGGTGTCCCTAATGAATTGGGTCAGGACTATATTTTGCCCCACATCGTGTCCTCTTTTCCTGGCAGGTTTGACAAAATATGTGCTACAGAAACATGCAATTAACTATAGTTTATGAAGGCTTATTATATGCGGATGCACCTATAGTCAATGTATACCTATTATCTTGCAGAGGCAACTATGAATATAGGTAGAAAGCATTCTAGAATATTGGGATCAGATGCTGCTCATTTAAGAACGTACCCTCAGATACCCTAGAACACAGTTTTGTAATACCAGCAGACTACAATGTTGACGCCTTATTATCAAACTTCAACCAAACCATGAAGGAATTGATAGACATAAGACCCAGAAAAATGCTGCTGAAAAACACATAAACCCAAGGACCGCCTCCCTTTAATGGCATGATGTAGTGCATGCTGGGCATTCACCAATGAAGCTAAAACTCTGTTTGCCATGGCTATCATGGAAGCTGCTAACAGGAATCAAGCCCTTTTTGTGCCAGTCAAACACTGTTCCAAGACATTGACTTACACACTAATTGCAGTTTCCACAGAAAAATGTAACAAAATTAACACATTTTCCATCACCAACATATATAAAATCAGGTAACATACCGCTCACGGTCAGCCTCATGCAACACAACCCCAGACATCCTTCACAACCCTTAATCACAAGGACTATACTGATACTCTTCCATCATCAATATTGGCCTCATACAAGGACCATCCTTACCACTTCCATCATGAACTAGTTCTCAAAATCTGCCCTTACCCCAGACTCCAAAAACACAATGCCTCACTTGAACTAGCCAATTTCCAGAGCACCTTAAACATAGGGTTAATGTGCCCAATCCTCAGAAACCCCACTCTAAACTCAGACAACCTTACTAAATACTGACCAATCAATATCCTTTGTGTCATTGGTAAAATCATAGAGCAGGCAGTTTCCAATCAACTCTCTAATTGGATTAACCAATATGGCCACGTACATGATTACCTATGTGGTTGTAGACCTAGTCGCAGCATGTAAACTGAGACATCCAGGTCATACAAGATGCTTCTCCAAATCATAAATAAATATGACTCCTGCCTCTTGGTTTTCCCTAACCTCTCTGCCACGTTGAACATGGTTGACTATTGCAAACGTACAAGCCTACTCTTAGATAGAATGTGGTTCATAGGTACAGTCCTCAACTGGTATGTCTCCTAGCTCTTGGAGAGATACATAGCAGTTCAGATGTGTAACTTCAGTCCAACCATCACCCAGTCACCTGAGGAGTTAGGAGGGCCTTAGTCGCAACCACTCATATATATGCCTTGTTGCATCTGGAAGGTATGACTGTCAATCATCTAATGCCTGCTGTACCCTACTCTGGCCAGAATTCTATTATTTTTTCCAGGGTTATTTGACTAATTGCAGGTATTCGTCCCTTTGCCCCAAGGGGGAGCCCCCCTGTGAGGCTAGGGAGATGTTCCCACACTGCAAGACCCCCTAGGGGGTCGAGGCAAGTACCCCCTTTGGGGACAAGGACTCTCATTCCTTTGAGGAACTCCCTAGGCCATCTAGCATGGCTGCATACATGTTAGATCAAATTGTGTGGCATCTTTACTGTTGGCTGAAGGCAATGCAAAAAAGAAACCCATTTGTAAGAGAAAAGGAAGATGTCTCTTTAACAAGAGACATATATTACCTGGACAAGTAGGAGAGAAGGAGGAGAGCCTTGTGCTCAGGGAAAGCCCCCTGACATCATTACGCCTTGTGGAGGTCAAGCAAAGGCATGTCGCGGAGCCTGCAACTTTCAACTTGGCAGATAACGCCAATACAAGACACCAGAGGCATGGCGTCTGCAGATGCAAGGAAAACATTGTGAAGAAGGAAGAGGAACAATCCAGTTTAATCCTTACTTAGAAAGAATTTTACAGAAACTGGTGGAATCCATTGGGCAAAATTGGGATACAATGATACCCAGGGCCCTATTCGCAGTCCAGAAGACCCGTCAGACTTCCCTGGGGTGTTTTCCCTTTGAGCTACTCTATTGAAGGGAACCCAGGATGTTTTGGAAATGTTGAAGAAACCTGGGAGGAGAGCGAGGAGGCCATCTTACCCATTTCCCAAATGGCCCAGAAATTAAAAGCGCATATGGCGTCAGTAAGGGAAATTGTAAAAAGACACTTAGGTCAAGCTCAAGAACAGCAAAAGGCAGTATATAATAAACATGATGTAACCCGATCCTTTTCTATCAGGCAATCAGTTTTAGTTCTCCTTCTGACAGTGGATAATAAGATAATTTCCTATGAAGTCCTAGAAAAAAAAGTCCCCTGTACTATCAAATCTCCCAAGCTGGTAGGCGTCAGAAAACTCAAGTCTATCTTGTTAATCTCCTGAAAGAATGGAAAGTAGATCCCAGTGAGAAAGCTACAGTCACTATGGCACCCCTCCTTACTGATACAGAAATTGAGACCCAATTGATTTGACCTCAGTTGCCATTATCCCACAAAGAGGACCTAGGCGACTTACTGGCTCAATTCCCTTAAGTGTTTTCAGAACAACCAGGGAGGGTCGATAATTTGTTCCATTTCTTCCTCACACCAGCAGGGAAAACTATCAACCTAAAGCCTTACAGGATCCCTGAGGCCAGAAGAAACATTATTGAACAGGAGATAGAGGAGATGCACAAGGCTGATATCACTGAGCCCTCTGAGAGTCCTTAGTCCTCCCCTATTTTCCTAGTTGCCAAACCTGATAACTTGTGGCAATTCTGTATGGATTTTAGGAAGCTGAATTAAATCTCCATCTTTGACGATTATCAAATTTCATGCATTGACGATTTAATCGAGAAGTTATGGACAACCAAGTACATTTCTATTTTCGATTAAACAAAAGGATACTGTCTGGTCACCATAAATTTAGCACACATGGAAAAGACAGCATTTTCAATACCACAAGGCCTTTTCCAGTTCAAAGTCTTACCCTTTGGATTACACAGAGCTCCTGCCACCTTTCCACAGCTCATAGATAACATACTGAACCTATGCACTGCTTTCTGTGGGGGGTCTCCACTGTAAAATATCTCAGATACTTTGTGGGGAATATTCTAATCCAACCTCAAACTGAGAAAGTAAGTGGTGCAAAAAAACACCAACCCCTAAAACGAACCAGGATCTCCGATGGGTCTATCCAGATATAACAGAAGGTTTATCCCCAACTACTCCACCCTAGCTGCTAAACTGACAGACAAACTAATAAACTCACGCCCACAGAAATTGGATTGGAGTATGCAAGACCAAGCAAGTTTCGGAGGGCTGAAGACAATTCTATATCAGGAGGCTGTCCTTAAGACGCCATACTTTAATAAAGAATGTATTCTGCAATCAGATGCATAGAAAGTAGGCTTGGGTGCAGTGTTCTCTCAAGGGTATGAAATAGTTGAACCTCTGGTCTTATATACCAGCCAAAAACTCTTTTCCAGAGAGCAGTCCTGTGCCACCGTGGAGCTCAAAACACTAGCCATAAATTGGGCCATCGCACATCTGAGGTACTACCTCAAAGGAAGGAATTTCAGGTTGCTTACTGACCACCCACCATTAACCTGGATGAGCCTGAGAAAAGACACTAACCCAAGAGTAATGAGGTGGTTCCTGGAACTCCAAACATTTTGCTTCACCACAGAACATCGGAAGGGGAAAGAACAGTAGAATATGTATTTTCTAAATTGATTCTCTCAAGAGATGGGAGATCCACCACTGTAAGGGGAAGGGTATGTGACAAATCACAGGTATTCATCCCTTTTCCCCAAGTGGGAGACCCCCCCACTCTGAGGCTAGTGATGTGAGCACACACTGCAAGGCCCTCCCTAGGGGTTGAGGCAAGTGGGACCTCAGTGTGAGAGACTTCTACAACACCACCAAACCAAGCCCATAGAGACTTCAATATTTTCGCACAACTTCACTGTGAAGATAATCCATATTATCACAAACTATCCCTGTAAGGTACTTCAAAATTACAAAATATTGGCAATTTAAATATCCTCACACACCATCACTACATTGACCTCTATCGCCATTGCACCATCCCTGTGGGGACTTTAATATCATGACACAGCAAACTTGCAGGGACTTCATTAGAATTGCACATAATGTTGGGACTATTCTCATTATAATCCCAACTCATTCAGTACGTAAATCAGTATCACACCCAATTCATGTGAAGTATATGAGGACATTAATATGACCATACACTCTGTGGAGACTTATCACACAACAGTGATGTGAAAACACACACCATCCATGTGGGGCCTTACATATCACAGCACACCATCTCTGTCGGGACTTCAATGTCATTCTGATTCCTACTGAATACTGTAGTATAACTGCATATGTTTGGTGGTTAAAGGGGGCATTTTCCCATCAAGGAAAGCACCTTTTGATTTACAAACAAGATACTATTTTCAATGTAAGGAAAATAAATCCACATAACCCCAATTGCCTATTTGGGAGTGGCTCACCCTATTGAATTGTGGTTGTTTCGAATGAGTTGCTCTGTATCAATGGGGATAATTCAATATGTGCATCTGGCTGGCTGTGTGCCCGAGGCTTAAAAAGGCTGGGTGGCCATTTGGGCTCAGGAGAAAATTCTGCTTCCTCTCTGTGACTTTGTCTATGTCCCATTTGGCTCTGGTGGCTCTAGTAGCTCAATTGGTCAAGCGGTTCTCAGTCAATGATTCTGTCTACCTCTTCTGTGGTGAAACAGTGAGATGGCTTACTCAGGGAAATTCCAGGTTTGGGTCTATGTCTAACCTAAGCAGGAAGTGTCTCATGTGGAGCCTGAGTTTGATTGTGGTGAGATCAGTTGAAGCAGTTGTACCTATTGTGCCTTTCTCACCATACGTTGTTGTTACTGCCCTCATAAAACGTTTGGGAACCATACAAGGAGAGAATGAGGAAGCAGCTTTGCAAGGGTAGTGTCCCTAATGAATTTAGAAGGTGGTAGGTGGGTATGGGGAAGAGACCACTGACAAACCCTACTCAGTCTTCCTCCAGGTAACTAAAGCCACTGGCCTAAGGGTCCTGGTAAGCTGGACTTCCTGGTCTCCATGCAGGTGTGGCTCAGATAATGAGCAGCATGGAACTGGCCCACCACAAATTATGGAGGATCAAAGCTAGCCCTGTGATAAGACTGAGTGCTTTCACAGCTGCGGCAAGCCGCTCAGTAAGTAAACCAGGTCTGGATTTAACTGTCAAAGGGAAGCATAGGTTCCCTTTGACAGCTTTCAGTACCCTAGTAGGCATGCCCAATGGGCAAAACTGATAAGTGTTATTGTGTGGCTAGACTGGCCTGCATTGGTGCAGCCCACCTGAACATCTTTTCTTATTGTGGTATGGCATTTTGTGCCAGGCACCAAAGTTAAAGGATCATGATCAGTGTTATTATATGGCTAGATTTCCCTACATTCGTGCAACCAGTCTGCAAATAGAAATGCTCTGGCATGGCATTTCTTAGTGGCATAAGGAGGTACGCCAACATGAGTGTTCTTAAGTTGACATAATAGCGTACATTGGTGAAGGCAGGCTGGATATAGTCTCTTATTGTGGCATTGCATTTTTTACTGTCACAGCTAACAGGAGTATGTTTTTTATCTGGTAATACTGGCATATATTTGTTCAGTCTGCATGGACTTGTATGGGCACAGCCAGCATGAACATTTTTTTAAACTTGCAAATATTGTGCACAATGGCATCATGGAAACGAATTGGAAAATGCTTCTGTTCATTGTTGGTGACTTGCAGTCATTGGAAGTGTTTGTGTGTTACTATACAACATCTATTGCAAACTGAGTGTCTTTTTACCCTATTTGTTACAGAAAGTGTGCTGTAAAATGCACTATTTTAGCCTATTATATAAAAAATGTTTTCAGGGAAGGAACTCACACGAGTCCCCCTTTGTTAGTTCATGCTCCATCGCTATACTCAGTCACTCCACCATATTCCAACATACACCTGTCCAATAAAAAATTCTTACAAGCCACCACTGTCCCTAGTGTACCCACTAGCTCAAGGAACAGGGTCAGGACCCAGACTTTTTCACAGTATGAAGAAAACTGTTGACAAGCACCAATCTGAATAGTATTGTATTAGTTTATTACAAAAACATGATCACTGAGGATAGAATCAAAATATTTCATTGCAAAATCTAAAACGTAGATAACGCTGACATTTACTTGCAGCTTTCCCATCCCTTTATTTTACCTGTGCTCATGTTCTTTCTTCCAGCAGATTAAGGTCTGCATACATTTGATAGGTACATGGTACGCCACCCCATGGGCAAGCCTTTGTGTTCTACTGTGCATACCACTGTGCTGGCAATTTGGCACAGTATAAACCATGCTAACATAACATAGCATATAATGCCAAAACCTTGCATATTACAGTACATACCCATTCTGATGTGCACCCACCCGTGACATCCAGTGCATCCTTCCCTTCAGTGCTAGGATTCCCAAAGCTCTGTCATTGAGTGGATCCCCCATTTCTATAGTGGGGGGATAGTCTTACCACGCTGAATGGAAGACAGTTGTAGACGGGCTCAGCAATATACGTTTATGACACAACTTTTAACTTTAAAAATGTAACTCACCTCTTACCTGTCTACAGCAGCCCCCACTTGCCTAAGATCTGCCAACCAATTCTAGAAGGGGCCAGTTATCTTTTAATAGAATGGACAACTGTTTTGGTCAGAGTGGGCCAGTTTCATTACTACACTAGTCTTAACCAATGTTACTAAGCAAATATGATTTCAAACATGTTAGTTGCAGCATATCTTACCAAAAGAACCACCTTGGTTAATACACAAACAGTCTGTTCTGGATAGTGATGAATTGTAATGTGTGATTGTGGCTGACTTTTTCATTGGTGCCTGGACTAATTGTATGCCCCAGTTTGAACCTGCCTTGGTGCACCATGGTGGGAAGTGGACTTGAGATAATAATGCAAAGGTTAGGATGGGATTCCCCAAAAACCTATTGGTAAGAAACACAGGGATATGACTTTTAGCAGACAGAAAAGGAAACGCAGACAGCAAAATGCTGGTGTACGGTTTGTTTAGTTGATCTTAAGCTTTTTCCCTTCTCCCAGTACACCAGCGGATTTTTACATTTGTATATACAAAGGGGTAATCACACAATACCATTTACATTATTAACCTACCTAAACAGCTGAATTACTAAAAACAGTACAGAAAAGAGTCCTTTTAAAATATAAACAGTTCTTCCAAAATATAAAAATCCTTAAGGATATATGTAAAAGTCTCCATACAGTGTGCTGTAACTATGTTTAAAACAACATTACTTGGGAGCCAGCTAGGCTAGGGCTGTCACAAGGTATTTTCTGCTGTGCGTATTTCTCTTCCTCTGTGGCTTATGCCAGGTGCAGCCCGGCATTGATGGCAGCCTGGGGGCGGGGGCCCAAACCAATGCTCCACCCAGGCTGCGTCTGCCAGATGCAGCCCCAGGAGTCTCAGAGGCCTGTCTTGGCAGGGAGCAGGCCTTAAATCATTACACAGCGCTCCCCTCTCTACCAGAGAGTGCCACGCCTGACAGAGGAGGGTGAGTGGGGGGCAATGACTGGGGGTGCTCCCCGCTCACAGAGCCATGTGGAGCCAGGCCACGGCAGTGACAGGAGTGCCAGGAGGCAGTGGTGGGTTCTGGCACTCCCCTAACTGTCTGGGGAGAATCACCCTTTCAGGTCGGGCCCGCAGAGGTGAAAAAGAACTATCAAAGGTGCAGGGAGGAGTGCTGCTCAACCCTCCTCAGTGAAGGTTGAGACCAACTGTCCCCAAGGCGCTCTGCTCACGTGCTCACGCCGCACACCTTTTCCTTTTTTAAAGAATCCCTGTGTGGCATCACATGTGGATGTCTTTTACTCTAATTTGTTGCATGCTTCCCCCCCATTAAAATATCCTCAACCTTGAGGATAGTCTTGACCTGAATTATGAATCTATCTAGCTAACAACTAGCTCCACACACCCTCCACTCTGCATCCAACCTGAGACTGGGTGATCTGCTCCTCACTGTTTCCTCCCCTGATAGTTTGGAGTTCCCTTTCCCACCCTCCCCCTCCGAATACCCTAACAATAATAATAATAATAATAATAATAATAATAATAATAATAATAATAATATAAAAATAATTGAGCCATGATTAATATCTACAGTCCACCTGCCACAGTACCCCTGAACGCGTAGACGCCTGCACTAAAGAAGGAAGAATGGAAAACTGAGGATCAGGCAATGGGAAACTCACATTGGACCCCTGGTGAATCCTAAGTTAGTTTCATGACAGTCCTGCTCTCCCTGGTGGCAGGACAAAGATCAGCCGGGGCCTCATCTAGGGTTTGTCCATGGCCTGGCGATCAACCCTGTACCAACTCAGGGTCCCTATATTCCAGTGGAGGAATGGGTAAGGGATCCCTACTGCATCCAACTTAGCAGGAGCGCAATGTGATCAGGAATAGTCTCAAATGAACACTCTCAGATTCAGGTTCACGTCCTCTCCTCTCACTGCTGGTGTCAGCTAAAACTCATCCTGGACTTGGAGCAGAAAACTCATCCTGGACTTGGAGCAGATGGTTCCGGTGCAAGGTCTTGATGTTTCTTGGCTGTCCTCCTAACCACCTAACCACAGTCAGTAGACAGGCAGCACTCCCAATTGATGCTCAATGATGAATGGTTGAGACTCCCACGTGTGACTCATCTTCTTCTGTCCACTCTTTCCCAGGCTGTGGATCAACACACAATCACTAGGCAGAACACTTGCATCAATGTGCAAGATGAAAGGCAACTGAGGATCCGTGTAGCCCAGAATTGGTTTGAGGATTCGAGGAGCTCAAGTAGTGAGGGGCCGCTTCTCCTTGAATGCCTCCTGGCATTAGTCGGTCCACCTATCATCAAAGGGCTCATGTGGATTGTGTAAATGGTCTGCAGAGTTGATGGTAATCCTGCAGCTCATCTGGTTAGGCAGGTATCCTTTGATGAGGACAACAAGTGGTCGTGCGATGTTGGCAAATCCCACAGCAACTCTACATAGCAGTTAAAGAATTCAAGGAAACTCTGTGACTCCTTCAAGTTCTGAGGTCTTGACCAGATGAGGAGGGCTTCCGTCTTTGAGGGATCTACAGGAATGCTGTCTACAGCGATAATGTTTCCGCTGCATTTGATGCTTGTCCAGCAACACTGGCATTTGTTCACACTGACCTTTAGCCTTTGCTCCCTTAGGCGATCAACACCTTCATGAGCCCCTTGTTGTGTTCCTCCAGGGTCCTTCTGAACAAAATAAAATCATTCATGTAAACCATTACCTTCAGGTGGTTCATGTGACTGAGGTGTTTCCTGAGGAATTTGCACAATCCAAGCAAGCAGGAGAATGCTGTTTTCTCAACATCCACCGGATGCATTGGGATTTGGTAGTACCCACTCCGCAGGTCCATGACCAAAAGCGGTTTTCCCATCCTGATGTCCACCTAGAACGTCACATAGGACTACCATTTTAATACCAATATAGCTCAACATACGAAATATTTTCCATAGCCTTTATTGATGGAACTAATGACAAATGTTGCCAGTACTTGTAACATAACCATATGTGTTTATAGCTTGCTTGCCACTTCTTTGATATATGAAAATACATGCAAATATCAATCTAATATTGCAGCCGCGTTGAGCATAGAACTGGTATTTACTGCTTACTGTTATTTCTACGCCTTCCCACAATTGCTGATTCTTGTGCATGTGAATGTATACTTGCATGATCAATATTTAGGGAGTCTACTTTACTCAATTCTCATTAGGACACCCAATATCCAGCCATATGTATTGAGTGATCTTAGCCTTGGTCTCCACTTGCTAGGATTCTTTGCCAAGAAGGACCCTTTTTGGAATATTGACTTCTTTGCGCCTAATTGTTGCATTCACCATACTATAGCCAACCTCTTGATACCTATCCACCATGATCCTGATTGATCCTGATTGAGCCCTGCTTTTTGCCTACTGTACTGCTGTAATCCTGGGCGAGCCCCACATTTGCCTTTTGTATTACTGTATCCCTGGGAGAGCCCTGCATTTCCTTATTGCACTATTGTATTCCTTGGTATTCCTTGGTGAGCCCCGCATTTGCCCATTGCATTGCTGTATTCCATAGGGTGCCTCGGACTGAGCCACTGTATTATTGTACTATTTGGTGGGCCACACATTTGCTTACTGTACTGCTGTATTCCTGGGTGAGCCCCACATTTGCCTATTGTATTATTGTACTAATGGGCGAACCCAGCATTCACCGAGTGTATTGCTATATGCCTGGGAGAGCCCCACAGCTGCCTATTGTATTATTGTATTCCCTAGTGAGCCTCGCATTTTGAGCCCTACATTCCTGTATTCTATGGTGAGCCCCGCATTCGTCCATTGCATTGCTGTATTCTATAGTTGCTTCGCATCGAGACACTGCATTGTGATACTCTATTGTGTGCCCAGCATCTACCTATTGTATTGCTGTATTCTATGGCTATTTATAAAGGTTTTATACTGCCATTTGAACCGTGCCCCTGATTGTGGGACAGCTCTACTGGCACAGTAGCATACCAGATAGCATGTCATACACATCTGCTTCTGTATCGCTTTGAATTACACCTCAAATGCTGCACTACTGCTTCTGCAAAGTTTACTGAGCTGTATCTCACCTGCGTACTGTATACCCCATGTTATCACCCCATGGGGAACATCCCCCCTCTTATATCTCCCAACCACAACATGCATGTTTCCTGCCTCCTCCTAGCCACCTTACTGTTCAGTCTAGCTCAGGCTCGCCATCACCTCACGCTGACCCATCATTCGACCTCAGAGCTTCCCAAAGTCACAACCATTATGACCCTGCCCCCTTCACTAGGGATCAAACCTTAGAAATTCCTACCTTCCCTTAACACCAACTCATGTCACCTCAACATCAGACCCACAACATTCTTACCTGAACTGTCCAAAACCCCCAACGCCTCTAAGGTCAACACCAAACCGGATACAGTAGCAACCCTAACTCCAGCACAATGAATTAATCTATATGCCAGGAAATGCACTCCTAACCAACCTTGCTCTACTATGGTCAGAAATGACAGGCTCTGCTAGACTTAACAATAACATTGCCCAACAGTCTAACCTGCAAGACAAACCTTACACTCCTAACTTGATACATTTCACAACCTCAAAGACACCCAAGAAAAATAGAGAGTCTCTAGAAAAAATTTAAAACAACCCCCCGCCCATGACTATCCCCCAGCTAAAAGGAGGTCTAATCAATACCATGCCACAGGCATAGTCTATCTAATCACCACAGGTGACCTAGACTTCCTAGCTGTATCCAAGTCCTGGCTACATGAAACAGCAGGCCCCTCCCTCGTGTTGGCCGTACCAGTCAACTTCACCATTGTGAGAGTCTCGTTGCAAAGGGGGTGGCATCGCCTTTATCACCAAATCTAGCCTACGGCTCAGAGCAACCCCCTCGCCCACTCTTAAGTCCTCTGAACTACTTACAGTTAAACTTCCCACGTCCAAGACTAGCACCCTTACGATTCACTTAATATACAGACCCACTGGCCCTATTGGTACCTTCGAAAAAGACGTCATGACATTACTTTCAGACAACATCAAGCCCTCATCCCGAATCTTGCTGCTAGGTGATTTCAATTTGGGTTCTTCATGACCCTAAGCATACATGAACCAAGGCACTACACAACGTCTTAACTGAACTGGGCCTTACTCAAAGAGTCAATCAACCTACTCACGAGAAAGATAGAACTCTTGACTGGGTAGCGGACATAAATACATAGACCCCCATATCATCTATCCTACCCTTAACTTGGACAGATCACCTTCTCATCTCCTTCACCACTCAGACCAAACTGATAGTGCCTCCCCTCCCTACAAGGAGCAAACAAAATATAACTACCGACAGGCTCTTGCCTCTCCTACTACCAACCTTGAACACCGCTTCAGAATCAGCAGACCCAGCCGAACTAGTTGAAATGTACAACGCCACCATGACCTCTGCGCTAGACGCCATCGCGCCTCTCAAACTGCGTAAAGGCAAACCCAAAGCCCCTCTCAACACCTGATTCACCCCACAGTTAGAAATCATGCACGCAGAAAAAAGAAAACTCGAAGTTTATGGAGAAACCTCCCATGAAAAGAAAATAAACTCCATTTAACCGAATCAGCAAGTAAATACAAAGCTGAAATCCTTTCAGCTAAAAGAGAAACTTACAACAACCGGATCAGCAAAGCCAGTTCCAACGCCAAGGAAATCTTAACGATCCTAAGGGAACTGGAATCCCTCATAACCCCTGAAGATCCCTGTATCAAGGATAAAATATGGTGCAGAGACATACAAAATGCTCTGTAAAAAAAAGACACCCTCCAAAAAAAGATTGTAGCCAAAAGTCTCAATTTTGCCAAACCTGACTCAGACCCAGAACCGGCAAAACCCCAAGTGAAATGCACTCCTGAATTCAAATTCTCACAAGTTACAATCATAGAGGTAGAAAAAATCATCACATCTCTCAAGCCTTCAAGATGCCAAGGTGACTTCTGCCCCCCCTCAAATAATTAAAGAAGCTGCCAGAGACCTTGCCCCATTTATCACAAAATCAATAGACGCTTCATTTCGTACCTGCAAATTCCCAACCAACCTGAAGGACGTCTGGGTCATACCCTTGCTAAAGAAAGCCTCCCTACACCCAACCATCCCCACAAATTACAAGCCAATTACCACGGTCCCATTCCTCATTAAAATTTTAGATAAGGCGGCCTACTTTCAGATCCAGAACTTTCTGAAAACAAATAACCTCCTAGGACTCAGACAATCAGGCTTCAGACCACTTCATGGTACTGAAACCGCCCTGATCAACCTAAAAATGCAAATTGACTTACTCAAGGACAAAAGGCAATATGCCCTGCTCCTCCTACTTGATGGCCGCCTTCGACTTGGTGGACCACACTATTGTCTGCAAGCACCTTTCCACTGTGGCTAACGTCTCGCACAAAGCCACTGATTGGATCCAACCCTTCCTTAACAGGTCGATGAGGGTCTTCTCTCAGGCAGCTGCCGCTGACACCTCCCCGATCACATGCAGTGTGCCTCAGAGATCTTGTGTGTCCCCCATGTATAATATATTCACTAAACCGCTATTCGACAAACTGGACCGTCTACGGATCATCTACACCAACAATGCAGATGATACCCAGATACTACTCCCCCTATCAGGTGACTACGACTGAGATCTAGCCTTCCTAAACAACACCTACCAAGTCATGGATGGCGGTCCATGGATTATGCCTGAATGACGAAAAGACAGAAATCCTAATCCTAGGTGCTCCAGCCCAACTCAATAAACTCGATGTACAATACTCTGCATTTATTATTGATGGCATCACCATCAAAGTGGCTAAAGAGACTAAAACCCTAGGCTTCTACTTAGACTCCTCCCTGAATATGGGAAAACAAGTCAACGCCACTTCATCCGCCACAGCGTACACTTGTAAGCCTATACATGCCTGCAAACCTTACTTATCCACTAAGAGCAGCAGCACCCTAGCGATAGCCCTAATTATGTCGAAACTCGACTACTGCAATGCCCTCAATGCCCGATATTCCTCTTCACATCTCGGGTCGGTTTCTCACCTGAGAAGGGTCTCAGGCAGATATAGGGTCCATGTTCTGCTGGTCTCATGATACCCTCATTCAACATATGCTTGAAAGCATTTGCCATGGAGGAAGAGTTCAGTATGGTGCCTCTATGCTCTGGTGTAGAACTGGTGCATGCTACACCCAGGTGAACTAGGGTTGCTTGTTGGTGCAGCTATGATGGCACCTACAGTGGTCACTGCAGGGTGAATGCATGCAGTGTTGGTCAAGGAAGGGCAGGGCAGGGCTTGAGCTACTCATAGGTGGTGTGGATGGTAGGCTAGCCTTTAACACTGGCCAGATGTTTAATGCCCAAAGAGGATAGGACAATATTGAGTCACACCTGTGGATGGTAAGGGGCAATGTCTCAGCATCGACTTTCTTAGGGCCATGGCAGACCAGGATACTGGTCCTTGCTGGGCCAAGGTCTTTACCCAGGCACATGACCTAGCCTCTGAGGGACTCTAGGGACACCGGCATTTTGAGCACCTGTTGTAGGGGTGTGCTCCATGCAACATCACCTATAATTTATTAATGGTCAGTCTTAAACCTCTCACGCTCAGCCCAGCTAGCTACTGGAACCCGATTTATGAAGATGGTGCCTGTCTATCTGCTGTGGTGGCAAATCACAATTATTACAAGAATATAATCAAATCCTTTTCCACAAATGTGCACACCTGGTGCCTTCCTGGTTGCCGCTCTTTTTCACCACTTAGCAAGCCCCGCCCACCTGGTGCCTTCCTGCTTGCCGCTCCTTTCCCTACTTAAGGAGCCCTCCAGCCTCTGTTCCTTTGCAGCTGGGGAGCAGGTGCAAGTGGATCTAGGTCACATGCCCTAAGCCCCGCCCACCTGGTGCCTTCCTGGTTGCCGCTCTTTTTCACCACTTAGCAAGCCCTGCCCACCTGGTGCCTTCCTGCTTGCCGCTCTTTTCCCTACTTAAGGAGCCCTCCAGCCTCTTTTCCTTTGCAGCTGGGGAGCAGGTGTAAGTGGATCTAGGTCACCTGCCCTAAGCCCCGCCCACTTGGTGCCTTCCTGGTTGCCGCTCTTTTTCACAACATAGCAAGCCCCGCCCACTAGGTGCCTTCCTGCTTGCTGCTCTTTTCCCTACTTAAGGAGCCCTCCAGCCTCTTTTCCTTTGCAGCTGGGGAGCAGGTGTAAGTGGATCTAGGTCACCGGGCCTAAGACCCACCCACCTGGTGCCTTCCTGGTTGCCGCTCTTTTTCACAACTTAGCAAGCCCCGCCCACCTGGTGCCTTCCTGCTTGGTGCTCTTTTCCCTACTTAAGGAGCCCTCCAGCCTCTTTTTCTTTGCAGCTGGGGAGCAGGTGTAAGTGGATCTAGGTTACCGGGCCTAAGCCCCGTCCACCTGGTGTTCCTGGTTGCCACTCGTTTTCACCACTTAGCAAGCCCCGCCCACCTGGTGCCTTCCTGCTTGCTGCTTTTTTCCCTACTTAAGGAGCCCTCCAGCCTCTTTTCCTTTGTAGCTGGGGAGCAGGTGTAAGTGAACCTAGGTCATCTGCCCTAAGCCCCGCCCACCTGGTGCCTTCCTGCTTGCTGCTTTTTTCCCTACTTAAGGAGCCCTCCAGCCTCTTTTCCTTTGCAGCTGGGGAGCAGGTGTAAGTGGATCTAGGTCACCTGGCCTAAGTCCCGCCCACCTGGTGCCTTCCTGGTTGCCGCTCTTTTTCACCACTTATCAAGCCCCGCCCACCTGGTGCCTTCCTGCTTGCCACTCTTTTCCCTACTTAAGGAGCCCTCCAGCCTCTTTTCCTTTGCAGCTGGGGAGCAGGTGTAAGTGGATGTAGGTCACCTGCCCTAAGCCCCGCCCACCTGGTGCCTTCCTGGTTGCCGCTCTTTTTCACCACTTAGCAAGCCCTGCCCACCTGGTGCCTTCCTGCTTGCTGCTCTTTTCCCTACTTAAGGAGCCATCCAACCTCTTTTCCTTTGTAGCTGGGGAGCAGGTGTAAGTGAACCTAGGTCACCTGCCCTAAGCCCCGCCCACCTGGTGCATTCCTGGTTGCCGCTCTTTTCCCTACTTAAGGAGCCCTCCAACCTCTTTTCCTTTGTAGCTGGGGAGCAGGTGTAAGTGAACCTAGGTCACCTGCCCTAAGCCCTGCCCACCTGGTGCCTTCCTGCTTGCTGCTTTTTTCCCTACTTAAGGAGCCCTCCAGCCTCTTTTCCTTTGCAGTTGGGGAGCAGGTGTAAGTGGATCTAGGTCACCGGGCCTAAGACCCGCCCACCTGGTGCCTTCCTGGTTGCCGCTCTTTTTCACAATTTAGCAAGCCCCGCCCACCTGGTGCCTTCCTGCTTGCCGCTCTTTTCCCTACTTAAGGAGCCCTCCAGCCTCTTTGCCTTTGCAGCTGGGGAGCAGGTGTAAGTGGATCTAGGTCACCTGGCCTAAGCACCACCCACCTTTTAAGCCCTGCCTCTTCTTTCCTGCTCTTAACTCTTGGATCAAGGGCATCTCTCGCCCGGGCGTCCAAAGTGAAGGGCAGTCAAAGAAAAGGTCAGTTCCTGTTTGGACCTGTTCGGACAAGGGGGATCCAGGGTCCGACCCCCTGCTAAAACAGCAGGTAAGCATGCACCAACATGTGTTTACACCCTCTGTCCCCATTTGCCATCCCCACCCTCTCTGGTCCCCCCGTGTTGTTCCCTTGTGCCCCCCCTTCCTGCACACAGGAGTCTGTCCTGATACATTCTAGTTTCACCATCACCGTCTTGTGGCCAATGCTGGAATTGACTTTTATGGCCTTCATTGATTCATGGTGTGTCACCCTTTCTCAGCTCTCATGCTGGACTTACTTTGCATCTTGTACTCATGGTGCCCCTGAATCATGCTGTTCCGTTCTTCATCTTGTATCCTGGCTTGCAACATTATGTGTTACTACTGACTTCTGCAATTGTATTCGCTCTCCCCTCTTGCTTCTCCACTCTTTTTGACTGCTTACTCTCTGTTCTCTCCTCCCCTCCCTTCTCCCTTTTCCTATCTCCTCCCCTCGTCCCCTTACTTTCTTCTATGCACTTACTCTATCAGAATTGTCCCTGGACCTAGTATGATAGCAAACTCGCCTATCGCTCTCCCATCCCCTTACTGTCCCACCCCCTCCAGCACTATCTGAAACGTTGTTAGGCCTAGTATGATAGTCGCTTGTTTTGTTCCTCCCCTCCCTTCTGCACCCCTCTCCCTCACCTTTTGTTTTCCTCCGACTCTACCAGAAATGCTGTCAGGCCTAGTACGGTAGTCGCCTGTCTGTTTCCCTTTCCTTCCCACTCCCCCCTCCCTTCCTTATTTATGTCTTAGCACTATCTGAAATGTTGTCAGGCCGAGTACGATAGTTAATTTCACATCCTTACTTTTCATGGCCTGCAAGAATGTTGTCGTATTTTCCCTTGTTCACTCCCTTGCCTTGAAGCGCTTTGAAACACATTGTGTATAGGCACTATATAAATAAACTATCATATCATATCAAAAGAAAAATTTAAACTTACACTATAAATATGTACACTAACCCAGAGAAGAGAAAGAGTAGGTATGCCTAGGTTGGTAGGTAGGGTAGGATAGGTATAGGCACATGAGAGGTGAGCTCTGCAGTGCCTCCAAGAAATGTAAGGGGGGTGATCTTGCCGTGATCCACCCATGCATCCGCATAAGATTTGGTGGTGAAGGTCATGATGGCTAGCTTCCAAACCACATTTTCCCCCTTTTGTCTCCTGACAGGGGGAGCAAGGGACTGGATGCTTAGGGGCACAAGATATTAACTACGGGCATCCTTGCCCTGAACGCACTAAATGCACCCTGCACCTTGGCCAAGTTATCTTTTGAATTTTGGGCCGTGGTCTCTGAAGCAACAACAAATCTCCTAAATGGAGTTGAGGGGCAGCTTCAACATGCCGGTAAATAAGGACAGTCGTGAATTTCATGTTAAATAAATGGGCACAGTGAAGTAGGTGAAATGTGGCAGACGTTTGGCAGAAATGTAAAGGATTCACCTCCAGCTATGAACTGGAGCTAAATCTGCTGACTTTCTACCCATTTTCAGTGAAATTACTGAGGCAGAATTACTGCTGCCAAAAATGCCCCATAGAGTCCAATGTGAAAAAATGGGAACATACTCCGCCACCACCACGTGTAATCCAGCGGTAAATCTTCCAGACCAAGTGAAAGTAACCGAAAGTCCAGTGGATTTACAGACAGAATACCGCCCAACTCGTAATGACCCCCATTGTCAGGTGAGATTTTATTCGATTTCTGATTTGGTCACGTACTAAGCAGAGTTTGATGTAACGTTACCATTACATGAGTTCAAATTAACATAAAACACACTCAGGCCTATGAATACTTTCTTAAATTATTACAACATCTTCACAAAACCTCTCTTTTACTTCCTTGAAGCATTATATATCTGTAAGGCATGTAATGTCAAAGAGCCCACATGAAAACTTTAATATCATTATACATCTTCATTAAGGAGACTTCAACATCATCACACACTATCCATGTGAGGACTTCAATATCATCACATATCAACCCTGTGGGGACCTCACCATCAGCACACACCATCCATGTGAGGACTTCAATATCATCACATATCATCCCTGTGGGGACCTCACCATCAGCACACACCATCCATGTGAGGACTTAAATATCATCACATATCAACCCTGTGGGGACCTCAACATCAGCACACGCCATCCAGTTGAGGACTTCAATATCATCACATATCAACCCTGTGGGGACCTCAACATCAGCACACACCATCCACGTGAGGACTTCAATATCATCACATATCATCCCTGTGGGGACCTCACCATCAGCACACACCATCCACGTGAGGACTTAAATATCATCACATATAAACCCTGTCGGGACCTCAACAACACACACCATCCATGTGAGGACTTAAATATCATCACATATCAACCCTGTGAGGACCTCAACATCAGCCCACACCATCCATGTGAGGACTTAAATATCATCACAGATCATCCTTGTGGGGACCTCACCATCAGCACACACCATCCATGTGAGGACTTAAATATCATCACATATCAACCCTGTGGGGACCTCAACATTAGCACACACCATCCATTTGAGGACTTAAATATGATCACATATCAACCCTGTGGGGACCTCAACATCAGCACACACCATCCAGTTGGAGGATTCAATATCATTGCATTCCATCTCTATGGGACCTTGAGCATAATTACACACTATTCTTATGGGGCCTAATATGCCATGACACACCATCCCTGTGAGGACCTCTTTGTCATCAAACAACATCCCAGTGGGGACCTGAACATGACCACGCACCATCCTTTTGGTGGACACAGTACCATCATATCAGCTCTATGGGGAGTTCAGCATCATTACATACTATTCGTATTCACATACCTTTGTATGGCCAATTGGGTGCATCTGTGGCTTCATTTGCATCACCTGAATGCATTTTCCTTCGCCTTTTGTGTATTTTTGGTTAAATCGGCCACTATTTTTGGCAGTGTTTCGTTCAGTATTTTAACCTGAAGATAGGATGGAATTAGCATTTTTATTTCCAGCTCTAATTTCACTGGAGGATTTAGCCCCGGGGGAATTATCACTGGTTTTCATTGCTTATTCCTCCAGTGATAATTTCTTCAGGGTTAATTCCACCAGAGGAATTAGCGTCCATTTTCAATAACCCGTATATCAGCAGATTGATCAAAGTGGCGGCAATTCCACTACTGCCACTTTGACTCTTAGAGATGAACTTGTAATGAAACCAAATTAGTATCAATTAAACATTAACCCTGTGAATTGTTTGTATAATCAGATAAATTGTGATGCCAATATTCAATTAATTCACATATCAGACTATAGACAAGATGACATCAGTGCACATAATGCCTTGTCTTCACAGTGTAGAATTCAATGTCATCACACACCACCCCTATGGGGACTTCAACAAAATCACAGAAAAATAAGGAAGTAAAGTAAGTCACATTGTGATTGGTTTGTTACAAAGTAGCCAATGCTTAAAATTAATCTGGAAGTGTGTTGTGCAATGAGGGAAGTATCAATTATATTAAATTCTGTAAACATACAAAATACACAAAAAATAGCTTAATTTTGTTATTTTACATTTAAACGCAGAGTTCAGGCCATTTAAAACATAATTGTATTTGTGTATAAATGGTTCCCATGCATCTGCTGTCTGCTGCCTAAGCATGTAGGGCATCTGATTTATCAAGTGTGTTTAAATTCCTGTCCGTGTGTTGATGACTGCAATACCACACCCAGCCTGCGGGGGCAGAGCTGAGTAAAAAATCAACACACCAAAATAAACACAGGTCCCCACAAAGCCATTTTTTTAAAAGTTCTAAAAATTGGCACAGATGTCTTTTAAGTTGTTTTAAGTCATTTGGAAGGCATTACCATGTGGGGACTTGGGTTTAGGTCCCCACAGTGAAATGAAGTCCCCACAGCGTGTGCATGTTTACACACCCAAGTCCCCACAAGGATGGTAACACACACACACACACACACTCCCTGTTGTGATGCTGGCATCACCAACGTCCCATTAAATTGCATGCAGCACGCCTCTCTACTAACGAATACACACTTGATACTCATCCAAACAGCACATGGTACACATCCTCTGAGCCATGACTACAGCACGAAAGCCACAACACACCTGTAGGCCACCCAACAGACACCATGGGCATCATGACAGCACCAGACGGGTGCTAATACAATTCCTCCCAATCAAGCAGACCCCATGTGTGCCCCTCAAACATGCAAACTATGATGCACATGACCCAAATTGTACCAACATCGATGCATTCAGGATGTAAGTTCTCCCATGACTGATGCCCTACCTCTCCATCCCCCACAGGCACGGATCCAGACAGCAACGGCGAACACGCCACATCAACAGGGAAGACACCTACACACATTGGGCAGGGGTGAGGATGACGCCACCAGGCCATCAACCTCTAGGGCTGCAACACGTAAAACAGGCACACCTAAATCACGCACCAGTGCCCAACAGGGTGCACACCGCCAAGACCAGGAGGAGCAGCACCTGCAACAGTCAAACAGGAGCACCATGCCGGAGACACATGTCCAAACAAGGCCCACATTCAAAAAAATGCAGCAGCCAGAAAGGTTGCACCATTGAGGAAACTAGCCCCCCAGCAGACACCTCTTGCTGACAATGATCGAACCACAGTGGCCAGTGATGCGGAGGATACGCATTCAACGACCACAAGTTCCATGGGTGAGGTGGCAGCCTCAGCACAACATAGCGCTCAGGAGGACGATGGGCCTGGAGATTAACTCACTGCAGGACCTACCATGTTGATGGATGGCGCACACACCCCTAGCATGCAGGACACACCACAGTGCTCTCCTGAACTTGTGGCTGGTTCCCACAGTACTGAGCAGGAGATGACTGAACAAGGCTTCAGCCCAGTGAGGAGCATATCACCTTCTCCCGTACAACCTTCTGGAAGCAAGTCCATACGGGACATAGAGGGACGGCTGAGCCGAATGGAGGCAAGACAGCAAGCCATGCATGACATGGTCAAAGAGCACTTGGCCGAAGGGGAGGCCACATGCAGGGCTAACAGGGAGAACACACAGGCCATCATCCATGCAGTGAACTGTGTGGCGATGCGGGTACATGAGAGCATCTTGGCCTTGACACAGGTTGTGGACCGTATGGCTGGCAACATGGCGCAACAACCTCCTGCATCGGCCGAGCCACAACCACCATCGTTGAGCACAACACCTGCAAGCTCGATGTGGATGAGCCCTGTGCGCAGGTCCCCGCACGGAGCTACAAACCCCTCTAACGAAAAGGGGGAGACAATAGCCAGGGACACTGGGACATGTAATGTGGCAGTCCTATTAGACTCAATTTGGGCTGAGGGGACGTGGATGTGTGGGTGTGTTGGGGGTGGGGGGCTTAGGTGTGCGGGGGTGTTGGGGGGTGGGGGGTGAGAAGTCTGTAGTGTGATGTGGTGGAGGGTTAATTCATGGACACAGTTCAATTTCTTACTTGACTTCTTTACTTGACTGGACATTGCTTCTTCAGTGTTTGTCAATGTTTTGTTCAAAAGTGACAAGTGCACAGAGTCCCCAATCCCAATGCCCAGTTTCACACCAGCACCTTCTGTGACCCAGTGCATCAACATTATTGTGCTATCAATGATTGGCGTACAGTACATCCCTCATGCGCATCACAACATGGCCGTTGTGCAGCATCCTCTTCATCATCATCATCTTCACCCGGTGGTGTCTGGTCCATATCAGGTTGCAGAGGTACGTTGCGCAGGATGCACATGTTGTGCAGGTTGGCACATGCCAATATAATCTCGCCTGCCTTCACAGGCCCATAAATGAGTGCCCCACCCGACCTGCTGAGGCAGCGAAACCGTGCCTTCAACAGGCCAAAGGTCTACTCTATCACCACACAAGTGCGTGTATGTGTACAATTGTAGTCCTCTTCGTGCCGGTTCAGTGGATGCCTGTCAGGGGTGAGGAGCCACGGCTTCAGGGGATAGCCAGCATCACCTGCATGGGAGCAAAATTAAGTGTGATTGTGAGTATTCATGCCATTCCATGTGTGCACTGACTGTACATTATTCATGTCCATATGCACAACTTTTCAATTGTCAGACATTGCCTTTCATATCTGTGCATATATCATGCCTGTGTGCTACTCGGCAAGCCATGGTGGGGGGCATGGATGACGGACACATGATCTTGACATGATATACATCACTCACCCAGATGAAGTGTGAATGCCCATGATGTACTCATATGTGAGGAGTGCGTGACCGCAAATTAAACCAAATGCATGTTGAGCACTGTGTGATGCATTTGACTGATGTAAAACATGATACAGGTGGGTTTGACTATCATGTTTTAAAGAAATTGATGACGCCATGCACATGTCCCTCAACACCTTCACCCATGTAACCATGGCACAATGTGATTGGTGGTATGGTCCGCCAGTGTAGGGAAACGTCTCTTTTATGATGCAGGATGTCAACTGGAATGCTGTTACTAGCCCCCCACCCCAAAATTAACCCCATGGCCCAGAAAGCAGACAGGTTGCATATGCATGTGACCCCCCGCACTGCCTGAAATGAACACCATGGGCCTGTAGTCAGACTTACCCAGCCAGCAGCCGGGCACATCATGAAGCATGTCGTTCCATGTAGCGGGGGCGCTTGGAGTTCCGCAGCACCATTGCATCATGTGTGGATCCTGGGTATCTGGCACAGCAATGAGTTATCATCTTGCTTGCATTACTCACCATCTGGACATTGCTGCCTGCTCTGGTGGCATTTGCTGGGCCAGTCTAACCCTCCTCCTCCTCCTCCTGCATCTCCTCTGCAATCCCTGATGTACTGCCTGCTCAAGGAGTAGCAGTGCAGGCATGTCCTCCAGCCCCTGTATCGCAACAGCTAGTGGAATTATTTTGGTCTTGGTAGGTATGGGGTATGTGGGTGTGTACCTTTTGTGCTGGCCCAGACTCCAGTGTCTCCACCTGTGCTGATTGTGTGCACCTGTGGCAGGTCTGAGCAAGGCAAATTGGAATTAACGCCTGTCCCACGATGCCAGTGTTAAGGGCATAAATGTGACCCATTTTACCGCCATCTGGATGCCGGTAAGTGCACGGCCGTGCGACTCGTAATGTCCTCTTCCTTGCGGCATGCCGGTGTTACTGGCACGGCGGGCGCGTGTCCACTCACAGTCCGGTACGGAAGTGCGCGGTCACAGTGGATCTGTGTCGATGCCGGTACAACCGGCATTGCAGGTTGTGATGCCTGGGTCGGTAAACAATGACGGTATTGCCTTACCGGTACCGTTATTACTGGACTGCCAACCATGTAAATAGGCCCAGTGTTTCTTAAAAATAATTTAAACCCATCGCTCACATATTGCATGACGATGCCAAACATTGGGCTAAACTGCCCATAACATTGCTAGACAGGGTCAACTTGATAATGATGATGGCATTGCCCAGATTGCCATACGTCTTGCAGAACACGCCAGTGAGAACACCCGAAAGTCAGTACAAGAGCATCGAGGAGATAATTAGAGGGATATTATGGGGCCACAACAATCCGCAAATATCTCTGCAGAAGCTCACAAGATCGGTATGGGAAGGAGGGTTGGGACTGACGGATATCCGAAAATACTACTGGGTATCTCAACTGGTAGTAGTAAATAAATGGGTATTTGGTGGAAGAGATCTCTCCCACACAAGACTGGAACTGCCACAAATGGAAGGGAGAACCCCCTTACAGATACTGTATGGAAATGATACATATCAGGAAGGTAGTCACACATGCAATGGGATGGAAGGGTAGAGCTACCAGGCAATTCCCACTGTAGGAAACCAGAACATTCCAGAGATACAAAAGTTGGGAAGGCAGCCCCGAAGGATAGGTAAGGAAATAGGTAAACCGGGACATATGGTGAAAAACAACAAAATAATCCCATCCCAAACACAGAGAGAAATATGGTCCAGGTCAAGAAGACCTCTTTACATATATGAGACTGATACACATAGTAGAAACCCAATTGGGAGGTGAACGGGACCTCCCAGAACACACACCCCTGGAGATCAATCTATTCTCAGAAGGAATAGAGGGGAAAGCGATAACAACACTATATCAAGTCATAAACAACAACACATCCCCTCTATATCACATCTGAAGGCGAAATATGAAGGATACCTAGGACCAATAGAGGAGGAAAAGTAGATAGAGGTATTGGTTGCTACAAGGGAAGTCAATGTATCATCAGGATGGGACTCATACAATACAAAATACTGCACAGAATATACTATTCCAGAGGCAGATTTCATAAAATGGGTAGGGTAACAGATGACAGGTGTCTCAAATGTGGAAGGGAAGTTGGAACATTCTTTCACCTTTTATGGGATAGTCTGAAAGTCAATGCACATTGGGAAAAGGTTCTAAAATGCTCTCAAGACTAACAGGTTGTCCAATCCTGAGAGATCCCAAGATGCTTATACTGCACAGAAGAGGGCATTATGAGGGAAGCAGAACAGAGGAGAAACTGATAAACATTGCATGAATGGCAGTGAAAAGGGACCTGGATGAAAAATGGGGCGCCTAGAAAATGCCCACCTTGGGAATATGGGAGATTGGAATGAACTACAGCCGTAAAATAGAAGAGATCACATACAGGAACAGGGGGTCCACAACAAAGTATCAGAAGATATGGGGGAAATGGGACACTTCCGTACCGGACTGTGAGTGGACACGCGGGTGCTGTGCCAGTAACATCGGCATGCCGCAAGGAAGAGGACATTACGAGTCGCACGGCCGTGCACTTACCGGCATCCAGATGGCGGTAAAATGGGTCACATTTATGCCCTTAACACTGGCATCGTGGGACAGGCGTTAATTCCAATTTGCTGTGCTCAGACCTGCCACAGGTGCACACAATCAGCACAGGTGGAGACAATGGAGTCTGGGCCAGCACAAAAGGTACACACCCACACACCCCACACCTACCAAGACCAAAATAATTCCACTAGCTGTTGTGATACAGGGGCTGGAGGACATGCCTGCACTGCTACTCCTTGAGCAGGCAGTACATCAGGGATTGCAGAGGAGATGCAGGAGGAGGAGGAGGAGGGTTAGACAGGCCCAGCAAATGCCACCAGAGCAGGCAGCAATGACAAGATGGTGAGTAATGCAAGCAAGATGATAACTCATTGCTGTGCCAGATACCCAGGATCCACACATGATGCAATGGTGCTGCGGAACTCCAAGCGCCCCCGCTACATGGAACGACATACTTTACGATGTGCCTGGCTGCTGGCTGGGTAAGTCTGACTACAGGCCCATGGTGTTCATTTCAGGCAGTGCGGGGGGTCACATGCATATGCAACCTGTCTGCTTTCTGGGCCATGGGGTTAATTTTGGGGTGGGGGGCTAGTACCAGCATGCCAGTTGACATCCTGCATCATAAAAGGGACGTTTCCCTACACTGGCGGACCATACCACCAATCACATTGTGCCATGGTTACATGGGTGAAGGTGTTGAGGGACATGTGCATGGCGTCATCAATTTCTTTAAAACATGATAGTCAAACCCACCTGTATCATGTTTTACATCAGTCAAATGCATCACACAGTGCTCAACATGCATTTGGTTTAATTTGCGGTCACGCACTCCTCACATATGAGTACATCATGGGCATTCACACTTCATCTGGGTGAGTGATGTATATCATGTCAAGGTCATGTGTCCGTCATCCATGTGTTTAAATATAGGGTCATTCCTGGAATAGGAAAACACTGAAGGGGAGTCAATGGTCAGAGGGCAAGGAAGTGGGAGGGAGAGGAATGGAAGGGATGGAAGGGGGGAATGAATAATGTTGTAATTTGGAAAAACTCAATGAAAATTGATTTATACACCTAAAATAAACCTTTTAAAAACCCTGCTCTCTGCAGGGCGAGTCAGGTCACATATTAGTGGTATAGGTGTTTGGGCCAGGTCTTACTATGGGTGACAATGTCGTACAAATATGCACCAGAGGAGCTACAGTAGGCCCTTTAGATTGTGTTCATAACTCGGTAGAAAATAGCAGGAGCTCCACGCAAGCCAAAGGGAAATACCTTGAATTGGAATGAGCCTTTGAGGTGTAGAAAAGGAGTTTTTTCCCAGTAGGATGGATTTAAGGGCATCTGCCAATATCACTTAGTTAAGCCAAAGGTCAAACTGTATTTAGATGACCCCAACTTCTCAAAGAGCTCATTGATTGCGGTCATGGGGCAATTATCTAAGGTGGAAAGGGAATTAAGCTTCCTGAAATCGACACAAAACCTCTAGGTCTTATCTGGTTTTGCTACTTTAACAATTGGAGAAGCACAGGGGCTCTGGGGTGGCTCAAAGATATCAGCCTTCAGCATTTTGATGAGTTCGGCCTCTATAATATTTCTTCTGGCCTATGGGAGCCGTTAAGTTTTTTATAGTTTGTCTACTGGGTTTTCGAAGGAAATGGAAAAAGTCACTTACTCTACTGGGTTGTTCAGAAAAGACCTCTGGAAACTGTCCTAATAAATTATTGAGTTCTTCTTGTTGGGAAAGTGGTAGATGTTTATGTATTAGCTCATTCTGTAGGTCTGAATCAGTAAGGAGGGTGGCCATGGTCACTTTAGCTTCCTCTAGTGGGTCTATCTTTCATTCTTTTATTAGGTTTATGTGATACATTTCCGTATTTTGACGTCTGTATGGTTGGGAGACAAAATAATTCAGAGTCTCTTTTTTCCCTAGAATTGCTTAGGGAACAGGCCATTTAGTGATCATATTATTTGCAGAGTTTGGAAAGGGAACTGAGACATATTCACCTATGGAGAAAGATTGGGCTACTACTTGCCAGTCATGTAAAGTCTTCTGAAGTTTTTGGGCTTTGCCTAGATGTTGTTTCAAAAACTCTTGCAACAGTCATATGAGCTTTACATTTTTTTACTGTTTGGGAGATGAACAAAGTGGCTCCTTCTCTTTCTTCCCAGGTTTTTTCCAACATGTCGAATACATCTTGAGGTTCACTTCCAGATAAATGCTCAAAAGGGGATAGCTTAGAGATACTGGAGGTGTTTTTGTGACACTGAAGAGCCCAGGGAACCACGACATCCCAATTACAGCCAGCCACCTCTGATAGCTTATGTAATATCCTTGAAAAGGTTTGATTGAACCTTTCTACCAGTTCATCTGTCTGAGAGTGATATATCGATGTACTCAAGGTTTTAATTTTGGAGTATTTATTTCACCGCTCTCATAATCTTGGACACAAAGGTGGTGCCGTGTTCTGTGAGGATTTCCTTTGGGAATCCTACTTGGGAAAGGAATGGTAGTAGATATTTTAGGATTCCAGACTTATGCTACCAAGGATAACAAGGATAACAAGTAGCATATTCTCTGTCCCTCTATTACTACTCCCGCTTAGATATCGAGAAGGAGGAGATCTCATGCACCATGACAGCAATGATGGTAATGCAGCCGCAAATCTCACACACAGCTCTGCCATGAAAGCTAACCTTCACTCTTTTATCCAACCGTACCCCACCCCTTAACTGCTAACCAGAAAGTGCAACACACTGAAGACTTGCATGCTTGCTTACCATTACCCTAATATACAGACTGTGAAACAAACGCCTACCCCCATAACAATACCTGCAGCTAGAAATAGCAGACTAGGATACAGGACTCATCCAAGCAGTCAGCCATTCCTACCCACAACCCATGATATATCGCAATGCACAGCTCGGCACCAGATCAAATCCATCATACATGGTCACAACAGCTAATCCTGCCATCAAGGCTTTGCGCAGAAGTGGACAATCCATCTATATTACTCTTGAGAAAGCCCTTCACAGTACTCACACCCCTGGGAGGTGAACTGCCTTTCTAAACTCAATTCACAGCAACCTAATGAGTCTACCCATAACCTTCCCTGACAGAGAAAAGCTCCTGGGTTGCAGTCAAAGAAAAATGCTTATCTGCCACAATTAACCCTCATAATCCCACCCTGCACCACTCATCAGATAGCGGATCCCTCCTCTATTAAAGCAGCCCTAATCAATGCCAGATACATCCCTGCCCATGCCCTTGATATCAATGATCTCACTGTACAACATTTGAACCTACTTGCTATAACGGAAACATGGCTACATCAATCCTCCGGCCCAGCCCTAGCACTCGCTATCCCTGAATGCTTCACTGCCTTGAGAAGTGATAGGTCTGATACCAGAGGACGAGCGGTTGCCCTCATCCCCAGAGATACTATTCATACAAGAACCATCACAATGCCCAAGGTAGAAAACTATGAGTTTCTGAAAGTGAAAGTCACCCCTTCTCCAACCAACTCCATCAATATACATATTATCTACCATCCATCCGGCCCCATTGGAACCTTTGAGGAAGACCTCCTACTCTCTATAGGAAGTAGCATTAAACCCACCTGAATCATATTAGGGGAATTCAACCTCAGACTGAATGACCCTACCAACCACCACGCCACATCCCTCCCAACACATTTACCAACCTAGACTTCATGCACTGTGCTACAGCCTCTACTCAAAACAAAGGCAGAACCCTGGATTGGATAGCTGATCTTAATACAAAGGTGCACATCTCCAACAACATCCCATGCCCTTGGTCAGACCACCACATACTCTCTTTCACATTCCCACTATCCAAGATCTCCCAGCCCCCACCCTTCCCCCTTCCCTCTATGTGGATGAGCAGTTCCCAAATGATAACTAGGGATACCATCTCCCCCCACCTCACCTCCCTCTGCCGGGACTTTGCACCCTCCTCAGACCCCAAAGTATTAGCAAACCTCTATTCCGACACCATGATCAAAGTTCTAAATGCTTTACCCCCCCACTGACTTTGCGTAAAGCTAAACCTATTACACACATCAATACATGTTTCTGCCCAGACCTCCAGTCTCTACATTCTAACAAACAACAATAAACTGGATTTCTACAAGTTCTAAAGAATACAAACTTGCCATTATTGCAGCAAAATCATCAGTTTACAAACACATAATAGTGAATGACATTTCCAACACCCAAGAAATATTCTGCATTCTCAGAGAACTGGAAACCAACAGTTTCCCCACCATCCACTATCACGAAAGATGAGTGGTGGCGAACTAGCATCCAATTGGCTATGAAAGCCAAAATACATCTACTACAGGACAAAATCCCCTTGAAATAAAATCTAATCAAGGTCAAGGCATCTACCACCTGCATTCCCTTACATCCTACCATTACATCAACATCATTCCACTTCAGAGAGATCTCAGTCGAAGAGACTGCTAACATTATCCACAAGCTGAAACTGTCAAGATGCAAAGGGGACATCTGCCCAGCACCTATTATCACAGACTGCGTAGACATCTTAGCCCCATTCATCCCCAGTTTTATCTGTGCATCCTTCGCGGCAAATTGTGTTCCTACTAGCCTGAAAGAATCCTGGGCCCTTCCACTTCTCAAAAAACACAAATTAGACCATGCAGCCCCCAACAACTATCGGCTGATCACCACGTTACCTTTGTTGCTAAAGATCCTGGACAGGGCAGTGTACAACCAAATAAAACCCCTCCTGGAATCAAACCAAATCCTCTGAAAATGCCGGTCTGGATTCCGACCTGGTCATGGAACCGAATCTGCACTCTTAGACTGGAAAAATCAAGTGGTTAATTTCAGAGATGAAGGCAAGACATCCCTACTCCTTCTCCTTGACTTATCAGCGGCCTACGATCTGGTTTATCACAGAACTCTGTGTCACCACCTCACAACAGCATCTAATTTCTCAGAGGAAGCCATGACTTGGGTTGCATCGTTCCTAGAAGGTAGATCCATCAGAGTCTTCTTAGACCTGGCAAATGCCCCACCCAAACCCATATGTTGTGCCGTCCTGCAAGGTTCTTGTGTCTCTCCTACCCTTTACAACCTTATCACCAAACCCCTCTTTAACCTTATGGATAATCCTAGCATAGTCTACACCAACTATGCTGATGACACACAGATCCTTCTTCCCCTGTCAGGGTCACATGCAAAAGACTCTGCAATGATTAACAAAATATACCTCACCATTCAGACTCGAATGGCCATGAACAATCTTTGCCTAAATGATGACAAGTCGGAAATACTGGTAGTAGGATCCTCAGCCGTGCTGAAAAAATTTCCCCATTGTATTCATCGTTCCAAATTGATGGCATCAAAATCCCTGTCTCATCCTCTGTGAAAGCCCTGGGAGTGTACCTCAATGCTACTCTTTTGTTGACTTAACACGCACATGCTATCACTTTGTCTGCAGCTTATACCGCTAAACTTCTCAATGCAGCTAGGCAATACCTCACCCTGGCTAGTTGTCTGACCATTACAAGATCGATTACTGGAGCTAGACTTGATTATAGCAATGCCTTCTTCGTGGGTACCTCTAAGAAAAACATGTGCACAATGCAGGCGATCCACATCAATGTATTACGCTCTGTACCCAGCATATCCAAAAGAGACCATATCATTGCAGCAAGAAAAACAGTGCATTGGCTATCCATCCAGGAATGGATTAACTTTAAAATCCTCACCATCACTCACAAATGCCTTCTAAACATAGCACCAGAATGCCTTGCTCAGTGAATTGTTAATGCTAACTCAACCAGACCGGTCAGAGCCCCCCATGCCCACCGGATCATCCCACCTAAATAAAAACGTGCCTGCGGAGGAGGGGCGAGCTTCCCCTCCATAGCATCTTTGCAATGAAACTCCCTTCTGCCTTCGCTAAGAGCTGAACATTCGCACTGGGCATACAAGAACAGGGGGTCCACAACAAAGTATCAGAAGATATGGGGGAAATGGGACACTTCCGTACCGGACTGTGAGTGGACACGCGGCTGCTGTGCCAGTAACACCGGCATGCCGCAAGGAAGAGGACATTACGAGTCGCACGGCCGTGCACTTACCGGCATCCAGATGGCGGTAAAATGGGTCACATTTATGCCCTTAACACTGGCATCGTGGGACAGGCGTTAATTCCAATTTGCTGTGCTCAGACCTGCCACAGGTGCACACAATCAGCACAGGTGGAGACAATGGAGTCTGGGCCAGCACAAAAGGTACACACCCACACACCCCACACCTACCAAGACCAAAATAATTCCACTAGCTGTTGTGATACAGGGGCTGGAGGACATGCCTGCACTGCTACTCCTTGAGCAGGCAGTACATCAGGGATTGCAGAGGAGATGCAGGAGGAGGAGGAGGAGGGTTAGACAGGCCCAGCAAATGCCACCAGAGCAGGCAGCAATGACAAGATGGTGAGTAATGCAAGCAAGATGATAACTCATTGCTGTGCCAGATACCCAGGATCCACACATGATGCAATGGTGCTGCGGAACTCCAAGCGCCCCCGCTACATGGAACGACATACTTTACGATGTGCCTGGCTGCTGGCTGGGTAAGTCTGACTACAGGCCCATGGTGTTCATTTCAGGCAGTGCGGGGGGTCACATGCATATGCAACCTGTCTGCTTTCTGGGCCATGGGGTTAATTTTGGGGTGGGGGGCTAGTACCAGCATGCCAGTTGACATCCTGCATCATAAAAGGGACGTTTCCCTACACTGGCGGACCATACCACCAATCACATTGTGCCATGGTTACATGGGTGAAGGTGTTGAGGGACATGTGCATGGCGTCATCAATTTCTTTAAAACATGATAGTCAAACCCACCTGTATCATGTTTTACATCAGTCAAATGCATCACGCAGTGCTCAACATGCATTTGGTTTAATTTGCGGTCACGCACTCCTCACATATGAGTACATCATGGGCATTCACACTTCATCTGGGTGAGTGATGTATATCATGTCAAGGTCATGTGTCCGTCATCCATGTGTTTAAATATAGGGTCATTCCTGGAATAGGAAAACACTGAAGGGGAGTCAATGGTCAGAGGGCAAGGAAGTGGGAGGGAGAGGAATGGAAGGGATGGAAGGGGGGAATGAATAATGTTGTAATTTGGAAAAACTCAATGAAAATTGATTTATACACCTAAAATAAACCTTTTAAAAACCCTGCTCTCTGCAGGGCGAGTCAGGTCACATATTAGTGGTATAGGTGTTTGGGCCAGGTCTTACTATGGGTGACAATGTCGTACAAATATGCACCAGAGGAGCTACAGTAGGCCCTTTAGATTGTGTTCATAACTCGGTAGAAAATAGCAGGAGCTCCACGCAAGCCAAAGGGAAATACCTTGAATTGGAATGAGCCTTTGAGGTGTAGAAAAGGAGTTTTTTCCCAGTAGGATGGATTTAAGGGCATCTGCCAATATCACTTAGTTAAGCCAAAGGTCAAACTGTATTTAGATGACCCCAACTTCTCAAAGAGCTCATTGATTGCGGTCATGGGGCAATTATCTAAGGTGGAAAGGGAATTAAGCTTCCTGAAATCGACACAAAACCTCTAGGTCTTATCTGGTTTTGCTACTTTAACAATTGGAGAAGCACAGGGGCTCTGGGGTGGCTCAAAGATATCAGCCTTCAGCATTTTGATGAGTTCGGCCTCTATAATATTTCTTCTGGCCTATGGGAGCCGTTAAGTTTTTTATAGTTTGTCTACTGGGTTTTCGAAGGAAATGGAAAAAGTCACTTACTCTACTGGGTTGTTCAGAAAAGACCTCTGGAAACTGTCCTAATAAATTATTGAGTTCTTCTTGTTGGGAAAGTGGTAGATGTTTATGTATTAGCTCATTCTGTAGGTCTGAATCAGTAAGGAGGGTGGCCATGGTCACTTTAGCTTCCTCTAGTGGGTCTATCTTTCATTCTTTTATTAGGTTTATGTGATACATTTCCGTATTTTGACGTCTGTATGGTTGGGAGACAAAATAATTCAGAGTCTCTTTTTTCCCTAGAATTGCTTAGGGAACAGGCCATTTAGTGATCATATTATTTGCAGAGTTTGGAAAGGGAACTGAGACAGATTCACCTATGGAGAAAGATTGGGCTACTACTTGCCAGTCATGTAAAGTCTTCTGAAGTTTTTGGGCTTTGCCTAGATGTTGTTTCAAAAACTCTTGCAACAGTCATATGAGCTTTACATTCTTTTACTGTTTGGGAGATGAACAAAGTGGCTCCTTCTCTTTCTTCCCAGGTTTTTTCCAACATGTCGAATACATCTTGAGGTTCACTTCCAGATAAATGCTCAAAAGGGGATAGCTTAGAGATACTGGAGGTGTTTTTGTGACACTGAAGAGCCCAGGGAACCACGACATCCCAATTACAGCCAGCCACCTCTGATAGCTTATGTAATATCCTTGAAAAGGTTTGATTGAACCTTTCTACCAGTTCATCTGTCTGAGAGTGATATATCGATGTACTCAAGGTTTTAATTTTGGAGTATTTATTTCACCGCTCTCATAATCTTGGACACAAAGGTGGTGCCGTGTTCTGTGAGGATTTCCTTTGGGAATCCTACTTGGGAAAGGAATGGTAGTAGATATTTTAGGATTCCAGACTTATGCTACCAAGGATAACAAGGATAACAAGTAGCATATTCTCTGTCCCTCTATTACTACTCCCGCTTAGATATCGAGAAGGAGGAGATCTCATGCACCATGACAGCAATGATGGTAATGCAGCCGCAAATCTCACACACAGCTCTGCCATGAAAGCTAACCTTCACTCTTTTATCCAACCGTACCCCACCCCTTAACTGCTAACCAGAAAGTGCAACACACTGAAGACTTGCATGCTTGCTTACCATTACCCTAATATACAGACTGTGAAACAAACGCCTACCCCCATAACAATACCTGCAGCTAGAAATAGCAGACTAGGATACAGGACTCATCCAAGCAGTCAGCCATTCCTACCCACAACCCATGATATATCGCAATGCACAGCTCGGCACCAGATCAAATCCATCATACATGGTCACAACAGCTAATCCTGCCATCAAGGCTTTGCGCAGAAGTGGACAATCCATCTATATTACTCTTGAGAAAGCCCTTCACAGTACTCACACCCCTGGGAGGTGAACTGCCTTTCTAAACTCAATTCACAGCAACCTAATGAGTCTACCCATAACCTTCCCTGACAGAGAAAAGCTCCTGGGTTGCAGTCAAAGAAAAATGCTTATCTGCCACAATTAACCCTCATAATCCCACCCTGCACCACTCATCAGATAGCGGATCCCTCCTCTATTAAAGCAGCCCTAATCAATGCCAGATACATCCCTGCCCATGCCCTTGATATCAATGATCTCACTGTACAACATTTGAACCTACTTGCTATAACGGAAACATGGCTACATCAATCCTCCGGCCCAGCCCTAGCACTCGCTATCCCTGAATGCTTCACTGCCTTGAGAAGTGATAGGTCTGATACCAGAGGACGAGCGGTTGCCCTCATCCCCAGAGATACTATTCATACAAGAACCATCACAATGCCCAAGGTAGAAAACTATGAGTTTCTGAAAGTGAAAGTCACCCCTTCTCCAACCAACTCCATCAATATACATATTATCTACCATCCATCCGGCCCCATTGGAACCTTTGAGGAAGACCTCCTACTCTCTATAGGAAGTAGCATTAAACCCACCTGAATCATATTAGGGGAATTCAACCTCAGACTGAATGACCCTACCAACCACCACGCCACATCCCTCCCAACACATTTACCAACCTAGACTTCATGCACTGTGCTACAGCCTCTACTCAAAACAAAGGCAGAACCCTGGATTGGATAGCTGATCTTAATACAAAGGTGCACATCTCCAACAACATCCCATGCCCTTGGTCAGACCACCACATACTCTCTTTCACATTCCCACTATCCAAGATCTCCCAGCCCCCACCCTTCCCCCTTCCCTCTATGTGGATGAGCAGTTCCCAAATGATAACTAGGGATACCATCTCCCCCCACCTCACCTCCCTCTGCCGGGACTTTGCACCCTCCTCAGACCCCAAAGTATTAGCAAACCTCTATTCCGACACCATGATCAAAGTTCTAAATGCTTTACCCCCCCACTGACTTTGCGTAAAGCTAAACCTATTACACACATCAATACATGTTTCTGCCCAGACCTCCAGTCTCTACATTCTAACAAACAACAATAAACTGGATTTCTACAAGTTCTAAAGAATACAAACTTGCCATTATTGCAGCAAAATCATCAGTTTACAAACACATAATAGTGAATGACATTTCCAACACCCAAGAAATATTCTGCATTCTCAGAGAACTGGAAACCAACAGTTTCCCCACCATCCACTATCACGAAAGATGAGTGGTGGCGAACTAGCATCCAATTGGCTATGAAAGCCAAAATACATCTACTACAGGACAAAATCCCCTTGAAATAAAATCTAATCAAGGTCAAGGCATCTACCACCTGCATTCCCTTACATCCTACCATTACATCAACATCATTCCACTTCAGAGAGATCTCAGTCGAAGAGACTGCTAACATTATCCACAAGCTGAAACTGTCAAGATGCAAAGGGGACATCTGCCCAGCACCTATTATCACAGACTGCGTAGACATCTTAGCCCCATTCATCCCCAGTTTTATCTGTGCATCCTTCGCGGCAAATTGTGTTCCTACTAGCCTGAAAGAATCCTGGGCCCTTCCACTTCTCAAAAAACACAAATTAGACCATGCAGCCCCCAACAACTATCGGCTGATCACCACGTTACCTTTGTTGCTAAAGATCCTGGACAGGGCAGTGTACAACCAAATAAAACCCCTCCTGGAATCAAACCAAATCCTCTGAAAATGCCGGTCTGGATTCCGACCTGGTCATGGAACCGAATCTGCACTCTTAGACTGGAAAAATCAAGTGGTTAATTTCAGAGATGAAGGCAAGACATCCCTACTCCTTCTCCTTGACTTATCAGCGGCCTACGATCTGGTTTATCACAGAACTCTGTGTCACCACCTCACAACAGCATCTAATTTCTCAGAGGAAGCCATGACTTGGGTTGCATCGTTCCTAGAAGGTAGATCCATCAGAGTCTTCTTAGACCTGGCAAATGCCCCACCCAAACCCATATGTTGTGCCGTCCTGCAAGGTTCTTGTGTCTCTCCTACCCTTTACAACCTTATCACCAAACCCCTCTTTAACCTTATGGATAATCCTAGCATAGTCTACACCAACTATGCTGATGACACACAGATCCTTCTTCCCCTGTCAGGGTCACATGCAAAAGACTCTGCAATGATTAACAAAATATACCTCACCATTCAGACTCGAATGGCCATGAACAATCTTTGCCTAAATGATGACAAGTCGGAAATACTGGTAGTAGGATCCTCAGCCGTGCTGAAAAAATTTCCCCATTGTATTCATCGTTCCAAATTGATGGCATCAAAATCCCTGTCTCATCCTCTGTGAAAGCCCTGGGAGTGTACCTCAATGCTACTCTTTTGTTGACTTAACACGCACATGCTATCACTTTGTCTGCAGCTTATACCGCTAAACTTCTCAATGCAGCTAGGCAATACCTCACCCTGGCTAGTTGTCTGACCATTACAAGATCGATTACTGGAGCTAGACTTGATTATAGCAATGCCTTCTTCGTGGGTACCTCTAAGAAAAACATGTGCACAATGCAGGCGATCCACATCAATGTATTACGCTCTGTACCCAGCATATCCAAAAGAGACCATATCATTGCAGCAAGAAAAACAGTGCATTGGCTATCCATCCAGGAATGGATTAACTTTAAAATCCTCACCATCACTCACAAATGCCTTCTAAACATAGCACCAGAATGCCTTGCTCAGTGAATTGTTAATGCTAACTCAACCAGACCGGTCAGAGCCCCCCATGCCCACCGGATCATCCCACCTAAATAAAAACGTGCCTGCGGAGGAGGGGCGAGCTTCCCCTCCATAGCATCTTTGCAATGAAACTCCCTTCTGCCTTCGCTAAGAGCTGAACATTCGCACTGGGCATACAAGAACAGGGGGTCCACAACAAAGTATCAGAAGATATGGGGGAAATGGGACACTTCCGTACCGGACTGTGAGTGGACACGCGGCTGCTGTGCCAGTAACACCGGCATGCCGCAAGGAAGAGGACATTACGAGTCGCACGGCCGTGCACTTACCGGCATCCAGATGGCGGTAAAATGGGTCACATTTATGCCCTTAACACTGGCATCGTGGGACAGGCGTTAATTCCAATTTGCTGTGCTCAGACCTGCCACAGGTGCACACAATCAGCACAGGTGGAGACAATGGAGTCTGGGCCAGCACAAAAGGTACACACCCACACACCCCACACCTACCAAGACCAAAATAATTCCACTAGCTGTTGTGATACAGGGGCTGGAGGACATGCCTGCACTGCTACTCCTTGAGCAGGCAGTACATCAGGGATTGCAGAGGAGATGCAGGAGGAGGAGGAGGAGGGTTAGACAGGCCCAGCAAATGCCACCAGAGCAGGCAGCAATGACAAGATGGTGAGTAATGCAAGCAAGATGATAACTCATTGCTGTGCCAGATACCCAGGATCCACACATGATGCAATGGTGCTGCGGAACTCCAAGCGCCCCCGCTACATGGAACGACATACTTTACGATGTGCCTGGCTGCTGGCTGGGTAAGTCTGACTACAGGCCCATGGTGTTCATTTCAGGCAGTGCGGGGGGTCACATGCATATGCAACCTGTCCGCTTTCTGGGCCATGGGGTTAATTTTGGGGTGGGGGGCTAGTACCAGCATGCCAGTTGACATCCTGCATCATAAAAGGGACGTTTCCCTACACTGGCGGACCATACCACCAATCACATTGTGCCATGGTTACATGGGTGAAGGTGTTGAGGGACATGTGCATGGCGTCATCAATTTCTTTAAAACATGATAGTCAAACCCACCTGTATCATGTTTTACATCAGTCAAATGCATCACACAGTGCTCAACATGCATTTGGTTTAATTTGCGGTCACGCACTCCTCACATATGAGTACATCATGGGCATTCACACTTCATCTGGGTGAGTGATGTATATCATGTCAAGGTCATGTGTCCGTCATCCATGTGTTTAAATATAGGGTCATTCCTGGAATAGGAAAACACTGAAGGGGAGTCAATGGTCAGAGGGCAAGGAAGTGGGAGGGAGAGGAATGGAAGGGATGGAAGGGGGGAATGAATAATGTTGTAATTTGGAAAAACTCAATGAAAATTGATTTATACACCTAAAATAAACCTTTTAAAAACCCTGCTCTCTGCAGGGCGAGTCAGGTCACATATTAGTGGTATAGGTGTTTGGGCCAGGTCTTACTATGGGTGACAATGTCGTACAAATATGCACCAGAGGAGCTACAGTAGGCCCTTTAGATTGTGTTCATAACTCGGTAGAAAATAGCAGGAGCTCCACGCAAGCCAAAGGGAAATACCTTGAATTGGAATGAGCCTTTGAGGTGTAGAAAAGGAGTTTTTTCCCAGTAGGATGGATTTAAGGGCATCTGCCAATATCACTTAGTTAAGCCAAAGGTCAAACTGTATTTAGATGACCCCAACTTCTCAAAGAGCTCATTGATTGCGGTCATGGGGCAATTATCTAAGGTGGAAAGGGAATTAAGCTTCCTGAAATCGACACAAAACCTCTAGGTCTTATCTGGTTTTGCTACTTTAACAATTGGAGAAGCACAGGGGCTCTGGGGTGGCTCAAAGATATCAGCCTTCAGCATTTTGATGAGTTCGGCCTCTATAATATTTCTTCTGGCCTATGGGAGCCGTTAAGTTTTTTATAGTTTGTCTACTGGGTTTTCGAAGGAAATGGAAAAAGTCACTTACTCTACTGGATTGTTCAGAAAAGACCTCTGGAAACTGTCCTAATAAATTATTGAGTTCTTCTTGTTGGGAAAGTGGTAGATGTTTATGTATTAGCTCATTCTGTAGGTCTGAATCAGTAAGGAGGGTGGCCATGGTCACTTTAGCTTCCTCTAGTGGGTCTATCTTTCATTCTTTTATTAGGTTTATGTGATACATTTCCGTATTTTGACGTCTGTATGGTTGGGAGACAAAATAATTCAGAGTCTCTTTTTTCCCTAGAATTGCTTAGGGAACAGGCCATTTAGTGATCATATTATTTGCAGAGTTTGGAAAGGGAACTGAGACAGATTCACCTATGGAGAAAGATTGGGCTACTACTTGCCAGTCATGTAAAGTCTTCTGAAGTTTTTGGGCTTTGCCTAGATGTTGTTTCAAAAACTCTTGCAACAGTCATATGAGCTTTACATTTTTTTACTGTTTGGGAGATGAACAAAGTGGCTCCTTCTCTTTCTTCCCAGGTTTTTTCCAACATGTCGAATACATCTTGAGGTTCACTTCCAGATAAATGCTCAAAAGGGGATAGCTTAGAGATACTGGAGGTGTTTTTGTGACACTGAAGAGCCCAGGGAACCACGACATCCCAATTACAGCCAGCCACCTCTGATAGCTTATGTAATATCCTTGAAAAGGTTTGATTGAACCTTTCTACCAGTTCATCTGTCTGAGAGTGATATATCGATGTACTCAAGGTTTTAATTTTGGAGTATTTATTTCACCGCTCTCATAATCTTGGACACAAAGGTGGTGCCGTGTTCTGTGAGGATTTCCTTTGGGAATCCTACTTGGGAAAGGAATGGTAGTAGATATTTTAGGATTCCAGACTTATGCTACCAAGGATAACAAGGATAACAAGTAGCATATTCTCTGTCCCTCTATTACTACTCCCGCTTAGATATCGAGAAGGAGGAGATCTCATGCACCATGACAGCAATGATGGTAATGCAGCCGCAAATCTCACACACAGCTCTGCCATGAAAGCTAACCTTCACTCTTTTATCCAACCGTACCCCACCCCTTAACTGCTAACCAGAAAGTGCAACACACTGAAGACTTGCATGCTTGCTTACCATTACCCTAATATACAGACTGTGAAACAAACGCCTACCCCCATAACAATACCTGCAGCTAGAAATAGCAGACTAGGATACAGGACTCATCCAAGCAGTCAGCCATTCCTACCCACAACCCATGATATATCGCAATGCACAGCTCGGCACCAGATCAAATCCATCATACATGGTCACAACAGCTAATCCTGCCATCAAGGCTTTGCGCAGAAGTGGACAATCCATCTATATTACTCTTGAGAAAGCCCTTCACAGTACTCACACCCCTGGGAGGTGAACTGCCTTTCTAAACTCAATTCACAGCAACCTAATGAGTCTACCCATAACCTTCCCTGACAGAGAAAAGCTCCTGGGTTGCAGTCAAAGAAAAATGCTTATCTGCCACAATTAACCCTCATAATCCCACCCTGCACCACTCATCAGATAGCGGATCCCTCCTCTATTAAAGCAGCCCTAATCAATGCCAGATACATCCCTGCCCATGCCCTTGATATCAATGATCTCACTGTACAACATTTGAACCTACTTGCTATAACGGAAACATGGCTACATCAATCCTCCGGCCCAGCCCTAGCACTCGCTATCCCTGAATGCTTCACTGCCTTGAGAAGTGATAGGTCTGATACCAGAGGACGAGCGGTTGCCCTCATCCCCAGAGATACTATTCATACAAGAACCATCACAATGCCCAAGGTAGAAAACTATGAGTTTCTGAAAGTGAAAGTCACCCCTTCTCCAACCAACTCCATCAATATACATATTATCTACCATCCATCCGGCCCCATTGGAACCTTTGAGGAAGACCTCCTACTCTCTATAGGAAGTAGCATTAAACCCACCTGAATCATATTAGGGGAATTCAACCTCAGACTGAATGACCCTACCAACCACCACGCCACATCCCTCCCAACACATTTACCAACCTAGACTTCATGCACTGTGCTACAGCCTCTACTCAAAACAAAGGCAGAACCCTGGATTGGATAGCTGATCTTAATACAAAGGTGCACATCTCCAACAACATCCCATGCCCTTGGTCAGACCACCACATACTCTCTTTCACATTCCCACTATCCAAGATCTCCCAGCCCCCACCCTTCCCCCTTCCCTCTATGTGGATGAGCAGTTCCCAAATGATAACTAGGGATACCATCTCCCCCCACCTCACCTCCCTCTGCCGGGACTTTGCACCCTCCTCAGACCCCAAAGTATTAGCAAACCTCTATTCCGACACCATGATCAAAGTTCTAAATGCTTTACCCCCCCACTGACTTTGCGTAAAGCTAAACCTATTACACACATCAATACATGTTTCTGCCCAGACCTCCAGTCTCTACATTCTAACAAACAACAATAAACTGGATTTCTACAAGTTCTAAAGAATACAAACTTGCCATTATTGCAGCAAAATCATCAGTTTACAAACACATAATAGTGAATGACATTTCCAACACCCAAGAAATATTCTGCATTCTCAGAGAACTGGAAACCAACAGTTTCCCCACCATCCACTATCACGAAAGATGAGTGGTGGCGAACTAGCATCCAATTGGCTATGAAAGCCAAAATACATCTACTACAGGACAAAATCCCCTTGAAATAAAATCTAATCAAGGTCAAGGCATCTACCACCTGCATTCCCTTACATCCTACCATTACATCAACATCATTCCACTTCAGAGAGATCTCAGTCGAAGAGACTGCTAACATTATCCACAAGCTGAAACTGTCAAGATGCAAAGGGGACATCTGCCCAGCACCTATTATCACAGACTGCGTAGACATCTTAGCCCCATTCATCCCCAGTTTTATCTGTGCATCCTTCGCGGCAAATTGTGTTCCTACTAGCCTGAAAGAATCCTGGGCCCTTCCACTTCTCAAAAAACACAAATTAGACCATGCAGCCCCCAACAACTATCGGCTGATCACCACGTTACCTTTGTTGCTAAAGATCCTGGACAGGGCAGTGTACAACCAAATAAAACCCCTCCTGGAATCAAACCAAATCCTCTGAAAATGCCGGTCTGGATTCCGACCTGGTCATGGAACCGAATCTGCACTCTTAGACTGGAAAAATCAAGTGGTTAATTTCAGAGATGAAGGCAAGACATCCCTACTCCTTCTCCTTGACTTATCAGCGGCCTACGATCTGGTTTATCACAGAACTCTGTGTCACCACCTCACAACAGCATCTAATTTCTCAGAGGAAGCCATGACTTGGGTTGCATCGTTCCTAGAAGGTAGATCCATCAGAGTCTTCTTAGACCTGGCAAATGCCCCACCCAAACCCATATGTTGTGCCGTCCTGCAAGGTTCTTGTGTCTCTCCTACCCTTTACAACCTTATCACCAAACCCCTCTTTAACCTGTTGGGTGTCCTGACCCACGTTTAAGCTACCCTGCTACAACATTTGGTGCTGTGGGCTTAGGAAATTCAAGATGGCGGAAAACCCACATGTGCGCCGAAATCCAGGAAAGCTGCGCAGTTTGTGCGCCCACCAAAATGGTTGCCTCACTTGCCACCCACCAGTGCGAGAATGAAAGGCCGGGTTGCCATGAGGGAAATGGGTTGCCAAAGGAAAAACAGTAGCGCCGGTTAGCTTCAAAGCGCTTTAAAACCACCATTGGACTACCCGCACAGTAGTCTGAAACCATTGGGAATGGCAATGCTGATTGCCAAATGCAACCTAGAATTGTGGGGAATTCATTTCTTAAATCCCAAAAATGGGTGCAGTACCAGTACTCACCACTATCCAAAAGCCGGCGTTTTAAAACCACTCTGTGTGTTTTTCTGAAGGCAAGCAAAATGCCTATTTCTAACAGTGCAACATGTGCAAAATATTTACTGAACACCAGCAGACATTGGCAGAATGGAGTTTTGTGTGCCTACAGAATCTGGGAAATGAAGATCATAAGACAAGGTTTATAACAAGACTGGCTGAGCTGTGGATTGCAGCAGTTTAAGTTGCACTGGATTTAAAGACACTAAAATCGAAAATGTTTAGATTAAATGAGTGACCTATGTTTGGTGTCACATGCCTTTGTAACTGTTGAAATGTCATAGTTTTGCGCTTAGAATCAGCATTCTAGCTGCATGTGTAAAATTACAAGTTATTTTAAAAGCAACAAAAAGTTAGCTGAAGGTCTGGCTTAAGGAACTTGATTTTGCCTAGCAACTACCCATCAGCAGTGAAACTTGAGTCACCACTGTGTTCCCAGGCCAACCTTCCTTTTGCTGCCCAGGCTAAGGATATGCCATCTATCTGATAATTGAATTTCCTGTGCTCTGCCAGAGAGTGAACAAAGCCCTCTCCACTCAGGCAAAGGTTTTTTATTACAGACGTCGTAAAAAGTGGCTTCCTCCTGGAGAAGCTGGGAGGAGCACTGCCTGTGAGAAGCAAGCTGGCTTGGCAGAAACTGGAAAGACTGGTTTCTGTACCATGTGACCTGAAAAGACACACCCCTGCAGCAAGGATATGGTTTTATAAAAAGGGGGATAATTCATAGAGCGGACATGTGAAAATTTTATAAATGATACCATAATTCTTGTGATTTTTCTGCCCACAGTTTAAGACGTGGTAGGAACCGGTGGTATGTTCAGGGGGGTTTTAGCGGAAAAGTGGATATTACTCTAAATGTGTGCATGTTAAAAATCTGAAACTTCATCAGTTAATGTCCCTACCCCCTGCACACATGTATGTAAAGTTGGGTCCATGTCGGAAATTGGAAAAGCAGTTAAAAAGTCAATTATGTACACTCTTTGAATGCAAGCTCCGAGAATGAGCAGATTTGGACATAGACATGGCTAAATTCAGCCACACCATGTATATGTAATTTTAAACAAATGTGTACTTGTGCAAATATGTTTTTAGGTCAGATATAGATTGTGTGTAAAGTTGACAGGGGTGGGTTCTCTGTATCATAAACAGACCTCATCATGATGACACTTCATTTCATTCCCCCAATCAAGTAAGGGATGAAAGTTTGACCAATTAGAAGCTGAGAGAGAGGTAGGGTCAGTGATGCTAGAACACACCCACATTCTAAACACATAAAAGCAGACAGACAGGACAGATAGAGCGTTCAAAATCCATCTGCCGCTGGAAGCCCTGCCGGAAAAATCCATACTTACCTCCATCAAACTCCAGAAAGCCAAACTAGAGACTTCAATCTATCCAGAGCAGAGAGACCCAAAGAACCGGTGCCTAGCAGAGACCAGACCCCTGTGAGCAGTTCCAGAGGCCAGGCGCTGTGAGCAGAACCCGGAAAGACCTGACCAGACTGTTGACCAGATCGTGACAAAGCCGCTTTCCTGTTCAAAATCTCTTGTGAGTACTTAGCAAAACTCAGAACACATCTCTTAGTTTAAATTCATCTAATTCAATCTATTTAACCTAAGTAGAACTGCCTCCTAGCTGTCACCTGTCATTCTAGCTGCAAAAATTTGTCACTTGTCATTTTGAAAAAGTGTGCGTTTAAAATTTACAAAACCAAAAACGACCTTTACTAAATTACTCATATCTCCGCAACCGTTTGGGCTAGAGACTTGCAATAACTTTCATTTGGAAGCTGAGATCCCAGGCTTTTCTAGGACCCCAAAACGGTAGAGATAGTCCTTGCGGTTCCTTTGTAATAGCGCTCGGCGCATCCGCGAATTTTACCGCGATTTGCAATTTCTTCACATGTAAAAACTGCTGCTGTTTGCTTTCCATTGGCCAGAAATTCGTTTAACCTGCTAACTATCCCTGCATCATTGCTAGTGTGAGCCTGGACTAATATTAACTAGATACCACTCACCCTGAACCTCTATAAGGGAATAAAAAGCAAATTTAGCATATTTCTCATTCATTGCCAGCACATATCCAAGCATTGCCTGTGTTTTCAAAACTCCTATCTGTTTTCTGTAAGCTTGCTGGGATTGAACTGAATTACAGTTGATTGCATTTCTGAGGACTGTGTGTTTTCCTTCCATTTCCTTACATTGCATAAAGAGGGGGGGAGGGAATAGCCCGAGAAAAGTGATTACATTGTCTGGTTGAATCATATTGCGTATTTTCTGTACTGCATTCATTGAATATTGCATCCACCTGAGCTACATAAAGCATCCTCTACCACATTATACTTTTGTTCCTATTTACCAGTGTGCTACCTTATCCATTTCAGGTCAACTCATTAGTCATTATAAAGAAGTGTGCTAGTGCCAGATTCTCCGTTGTTAATATTTACCATATCAGATTAAGTGTGATATTCAATTATTAATTTATTAAAAAGTGTGATATATATATTTTAATTTATCAAATAAACCTTTTAAACTTGCAAAACAGAACTACTTCTTGGCTCAGTGGGGTCAGGGGGATTCCAAGAGAGGGGTGTTATACAAGGGTAGTCATCCAGGACGCATGAACTGGACCTAAAGATATATCAATAAGGGTTTTCATTCAGTATTCTAGACTAGGCGTTAACTTGGCTGTAGTGCTGAATTGAATCCTCTTACAAATTGGGGGCTCGTCCGGGATGTTGGGTTAGATTTACCACTTGTGCAGCTTAATACAGTGTGCTAACTGACGGGATACATACATCCAGTCGGATCACCACGCTGCATTACGCTGTGAAGCATTCCTCAAAAGGGACACTCCAAGAAAAGTTCTGTTCTGCAAAACTAAAATACTAACTTCTGTAAGTCAGGACAGAGACCAATCTCTAGAATGACGACCTTGGTAGATATGAAAATAGCCAGAGAGCACCTCTTGCATAAGCTATTTGTGAGAGGTGAATGGACCGAACAGGGCCAGGATGTGTGGTTGCAGGCCATCACACAACAGGTCACTGAAACAGGGTCAGATATATATAGAGATCAGGGTCCCTTACATGTGGCCCTGAGTGAACTATATATGGCTCCTAAAGCCAAAGAGGAACACAATAAGATCGCCAGGATAGCAGCATACCTGTACCTATATATGGGAGACATGCAGGATAGATGTGCTGAAAGCCAAAATCTGGCAAATAGGCAACAGATGGCATTACAGAAGGTCCAATCTGATCTGGACTCTTCTGAGCAGAGGCTGCAGAGGAGCCAGGAGTCAGAAAATGACAGCAGACTGTACATTACTAAAATAAAGGAGGATATGGATGTGCTGCAAAAGGAAAAGTCAGAACAGGATACCAGATTTCTGGCCTTGCAGAAGGAACACCAAGAAGGTTTGGACTCCCTACTGCAGAGCCAGAAAAAGCTGGAGCAACAGTTAGACTTTAACAGGGCATGCACGGAGCAGGTAGCCACCCTGCAAAGTCATCTAGATAGAGTGAAGGTAGAGAGCAACAAGCTGATCTTGAAAGACCTGGATACCCAGGCAGAGTTTGATGAAGAACGCCAGAAAGCTGGTGCCTTTCAAAGGCAGAGGGACGACCTGGCGGCACAAATGCAGGCTCTTAGTCAGGAAAGAGACGCCTTAGGCCAGGAAGTCTGCCATTTAAAAAGGAAAATGGAAGAAAATCACCTGGCCCACCAGGGGCTGGGTGACCTCCAAAAAGAAAACCAGAACTTGGTAGAGCACACCAGAAGGGTGGAGGATGCTCTAGCAAGAAAGGAGCAGGCCAATAGGGACACAGCTCAGGAGGTAACCCTCCTGCAGCAAAGACTGGCCCAGTTCTCCAGGACCAACCAGGAAGCACAGAGGGAAAATGAGGCCCTCTGTCAACACAATGATAGGCTCCAACAGCAGGTAGCGATGCAGGAGAAACTGATAGAGTCGAGTAAGGCCTTAACAGAGGAACTGAAAGCACAAATGCAGGCTCTTGCATTGCAACAGGGAGCAGGGGCGGATAGAGATGAGGTCCGCGGGGAAAGAGAGACTCCTGACCATAACCGCAGGAGCCCTAACACCAGGGGCCTTCATCTTCCCCAGTCCCTGGACTCTACCACCCCCGTGTCCCCTGGCGCACATGAGCACAGGGCCACAGGGATGGCAGATTACTATCCAGCTAAGAGTATGGGGCTCATAGGCCAGTACCATCCAGGAATGGAGGGGTGGGCATCCGGGTATGGGCACCCAAGTACAATACAGTTCAGTGGGGAACCCCAGGAGAGTAGGCCCATTAAGGGCATCCTGAAAACCTCTGCTCAGTTAGGTCAGTGGAGGGGGTACCCATCAAATCCTGACAGCAAGGAGGAATCTGAAGACTCCTCTGAACTGCGCAGGACACAGGAGACCAGGTCCCCACATTCTGCCAGCCATTCCCAGGCTCGCAGAATCCGGGAAAACCTGGAAGAACAGACGGGAACCTCTGGGAGCAGTGCCTCTGAGTCCGACGAAGAATGGACAAGGGTTACCCGAACCAAAAAGGCCAATAAGGCAAAAAGGGCCTTGCTCAAGGACCCCTTAAAGCAGATTAAGGCGATCAGGAGCGTCATCACGCCTTACCATAAGAACGCTAAGTATTCTGTTTGGGAGCACTTAGAGTTGTTTGAACAAATGATGGAGACTTTCCATTTGAAGGACAGCCAAAGCTGCATTCAATATGTAAAGTGGACCTTCTCCCCGGAATACTCCAGTTTCTTTGCGGGGCTGGAGGACCAAAATCATTTAAGATGGTCCACCTATAAGGCGGCCATCCTGAAACATTTTTCTGTTCACAGAAATCCTCAAGAGGCTCGCAAGGCAGCCTACAATTTGCAATGTGGGGAGGATCAGGCCCCACAAAAATTTGTGCAGGAGTTAAAGCGGGCTTTTGCACAAACCACAAGAAGGGTGCGCACGGATAGCCGTGAATTTATAAACACGTTTTTCCATGCCTTGCCCAAATATATCATGACCCAGCTCGTGAGGGATTTTCACGAGAAAAGATCTTTAGACTGGGTCATTGAACAGGCTACCCGCATCTATGAGGTGCAGAAGCCCATAGAAAATAAAAGCAATGCCCAGAAAAACCCCAAAGCCAACAGCACCCCTGCTGCTGCCAAGGTGGCAGAGGTAAAGGTCACCCCCGTTTTGGATTTGGAGATGGGGGGGCCTAAAAACCTACCTGCACCTAATAATGCTAGGCCCAGAAGGTCCTCGGGCCAGTCGCAGACAGGGAGCCAGGGAGGCAGCCCCACAAATGGGGTCCCTCGCTCTCCTGACTATGTAAGTCCTCGCTACAAAGGTAATCGACCCATCCTGGGTTATGTGTGGACTCCTCCAGCCCAAGGGGGGGGATCCAGACAAGCACCTAACCCAGGGAACTTCCCTCCAAACTTCCCACAGGAGGGCAGAAATTTACCAAACCCTGGGCAGAACTTTTTCCCCAGATATCCACCCGACTTTCAGCCCCAAAACCATCCATCCTTCTTTCCCCAATTCCCTGAGCCCAGACCACTGAATCCGGGAGAGGGGAGGCCAAGGGTGGAGGGGTACCCAAATCTTCCCAACCCGGGGTATTACCAGAGGAGGGACAGCTACCCTTCCCGGGATCAGCCCAGGGGAGAAAACAGGGCCCCGTATCAGCCTGAGCGGGTTTCCCAGTTAGAGCGCCAGGTTCAAAACATGGCGCGGGATCTGGGTCACATACTGAGGGCTCAGCAGAACCCTCAGATGGGCGTGCCGGCGCAGAACGCACCCAACTCTGGACCTGGTGCTCCAGAACAATGACGGGGGCAGCACCCCGATAACTCACCGGTTCCCAGGGAGGAGGCACAAGGGGAAGGGGGGTGTAAAGCCTTGGAGGAAGCTTCCTTCCTCACTTGTAAACAGCCCCTGGAAACCCAGGAACCGGAAACAAAATCTCTTGCCCCTGAAAGTCTGCCTCCTAAGGAGCAGAGGGGGGGTAGGAGAAACAAAAGACCCAAACAGACTCAGTTTGAGGAGGAGGTACAGATCTTCCAATTTGAGGGAGAGGGATCCTCAGAGGATCCTGGGAAAAGGATCTTCTCCTTCAGAGAGGGGGGAACTCCTCCCAAAGAAAAATGGGTCCCTAGGGATGCAAATCCAGACTGGGGAGATGTGGAGACTGAGCTACCGCCGCCCACCATCTCATCCCAGAACCAACAGCAAGAAAATCCCCTGGTTCAAACCCATCCTGGGGACTGCCTCCAAAAAGGGGGGGGCGGCCCAGAACCGGAACCAGGGGAACCCACAATGGCTCTGATCTCCAGTTGCCAAATTTTTCTTTCAGATTCCCAAGGCTCTCCACAGAATTCTGTCCAAAATTCTTCTCTTGCAATGTCCAAAACCAGAAAATTAGCCCACCAGTTGTCCAAAAATGTACATTATCTGTGCCCCCTTGAGGAGAAGGAGGGAAGATATTATGCCCCGGTACAAGTACAGGGGCAGGGTACAATCTCGGCACTGGTGGACACTGGATCTCAAGCTACCCTTCTGTCCAGAAGGGCCTTTGATGAACTGAATGCAGGAAGGGGAGAGAATTACCAAATTCCTCTCACCTCTCTTCCTGGACAACTGCAGAACTTTGACGGGAAGGAAATTCCCGTCGAGGGGACGGCAGACTTGGACATTAAGATCGGGCGACATAAGTTGAAACACCCGGTCATAGTTGTGACCCCAGAGGGCACCCCTTGTTTACTAGGGAATGACCTCCTGAGAAGGTTGTCACCCCTAATAGATTGCGTAAACAAGGTCCTCTGGACTCAGACTAGCCGACCCATAAAATTAAAACAGAGTGTCAACCATGTTAGTTTAAACGGCACATGCCACATTGTTGAACAAAAATCTGACCAAGTAGAATTTCACTTCCAGAACAACCAAATTCCAGACGTGACAGTAATAGCAGTAGGACAACAGACTGGTGATGGGGGGTCCTCTCTATTTCTGAAAATCAACCTTCCTTCCAGTCTAAAGTGGTATTCCACGCTGGAAGGAAACACTCTGAAATTCTATACCAATCCACAATCTGAAACTCCCACTCCTATAGTCCAGAAAGATGTGAAATCAGCTCAGAGCCTGGCTGATATTCAGCAAATAGGAGAGCAGTTGTTCATCCCTGTTCAGTTAAATGATGGGAAGGACTCTGTTCTCGCTCGAGTGTGTGTGAACAACGGTAAGAGCTTCATCAGCGAAGCCATGTTTCGCCAACTCCCAAAAGATCCAGCCATTCCCACCTTCAAACTGATAGACAAATGGGAAATGGACCTGGAAGCACCTAATTCCAAACATCTCCTGCCGAGCAGGTGTATGCTCAAAATCTCCATTGGCAACAAGAGCATAGTCCACAATTGTTGGGTCGTGCGAGACGTCCCTGCCGCCTTTTACTTAGGCAGTGACATTCTCAATCGCTTTGCCATTAGTTTGGACCTAATAAACTTCAAAGCTTGGTCCCGATTAGCGGATAATCCCATGAGCTTTGATGATCCAGAAAAAGCATTTAGGTCAGCTCAATTGCTACCTTATGCAGTTGAAATTCAGGTTAAAGAGGAAGTCACCATCCCAGAAAGGACCCGACAATTCTCCCTGGAAGTGAAAGTTAAAAGGGGACAAGAGTTGAAAAACCCTGATGCTTACATACATCTAAATGCTTCTCTCCAACAGCAAGGGTTGGGGGTAAACCCAACACCATTAGTCAACATAGAACATGACACCATTCCAATAGAGGTGGATAACAGCGACTTAAAGAGTATTACTCTAGCCGCAGGCACCATTATTGGAATGGCGGTTGATGACCGACATTTTTCCATCGACTTAGTAAATGAACTGTTAGGACCAATCCCCAAGGACTGTTTTGAGAGTGACAGTGAGGACAACACAACACCAGACAGGATTTTTACCCGGCATGGGGGGAACTTCCTGGTGTACACTTCCTGCCCCTATGGTAAGGAAGATGTGACGTGTGACTTCAGGAGGGATGAGGTGATTTTCCAAGTCCATGAGGGCTGCCTTTCCCACCTGAAGCCTCCGGTCCAAATCAGCACTCTGACCAGGGACTTCTCCACCCAGCTGGAGGAGGCCGCGGAGATAGCCAAACCAGAAGTCTTTCCAGGCTTCAGGCAGATGGTGGAAGAGAGAGTCAACCTAGCTGATGCCTGTGTGACTCTGGAACAAAAGCAAAAGTTGAAACAAGTTTTCTTGGATTTCCAAGATCTCTTTGCGGTAGACTCATATGACTGTGGTCGCACCGACATCCACACCACAACAATCCCCACGGACCCTGGCATGACTCCAGTGTTTGTGAAGCAATATCGCTTGCCTCTCGCATCAATGGAGTCTCTTACTGAAATAATTAAGAACCTTGAGTCCCGGGGAATAATCCGTCCAGTCCACAGCACCTTCAATAATCCGGTGCTGGGAATATTGAAGCCAAACGGCCAGTGGAGACTCTGTGCCGACCTCAGGGAGCTCAACAAACGGGTCCATACTTCCCGATGGCCTCTGCCCTACATTGACCAAGGGCTGGCCCAGATCCAGGGGTCACAGGTATTCACTGCAATAGACCTGACCAATGGATACTGGACTGTGCCTGTCAGTAGGGAGGACCAATACAAGCTGGCTTTTACCTTTGGGGGCCAGCAGTACACCTGGACCCGGACTCCTTTCGGATACATCAACTCCGGCAATGAATTCAACATTTTTCTACACAAGGCCATGCCTGACTTGGGTGCAAGGGGTAACCTGGCTTATGTAGATGATGTCCTCATCAAAAGTTCATCTGTGGAGGAACACATAGCGGAGATCCGTTATGTTCTGACACAGTTGAGGGCCGCCGGAGCAAAACTTTCCTTTCAAAAAGCACAGTGGTGTAGAACCCGTGTTAATTTCTTGGGGCATGAGATTACTCCTCAGGGTCTCTGTCCCCAGGAAAAGAAAGTGGAAGCACTTCAGAAACTGAAAGACCCCACGACTCTGCGGGAACTAAGGAGCCTCCTTGGACTGACTAATTACAGCAGAAAGTTCATTGAGGGCTACGCAGAGATCACCAGACCCCTGATTCATCTCCTGAAGGGGGGGGTCAAGTGGGAATGGGGTCCAGAACAAGCCGAGGCAGTAAAACAACTCAAAAGAAGCCTCTCACAAGCGCCTTGCCTAGCTTACCCTGTCAGAAACAAGGAGTTCTTCCTGGAGACGGGGTTCTCTAATACGTGCTTGACGGCAGTATTATACCAAAAGCATGACAAGGTCAATAAAGTAATCTCCTATGCGAGCAAAACTTTATCCTCTGTGGAGGAAAAATTCAACGATTGTGAGAAGGCACTCCTGGCAACGGTGTGGGCATTGAAGAATTACCGCCCGTTTATCCAGGGGGAACACATCATAGTGGAGACTCCACACCAGCCTCTGCAATATCTCCAAAGTGACAGAATCCGGGCCGGAAATGTGAGTAATTCCCGAATTACTTCCTGGATTCTGTCAATGCAAGGCTTTCCTGTGGAGGTCAGATATGGCCAAAACAAGAAGAGTCCCCTCGCGCAAGGTCTGGCTGACTTGCATGATTGTGCCAGAGAAAACTGTCTCGAGGACGAAAGTCTAAAAATAAAGGACAACATGGAGGCATACCTTAATTCCCCCCACAAAGCCTTTGAAGAGGACAAGTGTGAGGGAATGCCCACTGTCTATGTGGATGGATGCTCTTACCATGTCGACAACAACGGGGAGAAAGAACTGGTGGCCGGCGTAGGGAATGCATGGGTGAATGAGTCCCCAGAACCCTCCGCTGGATACAAAATTGGTCCCCGAAGTAGTCAGGTGGCAGAATTGATGGCTGTGCATCAGGCCATCCTCACTGCTGTCCAGCATCAACTCCACGAACTGGTCATAATCACAGATTCGGATTATGTACGGAACGGGTTCGTGGAGCACCTGGTTAATTGGAAGACCAGAGGCATGGTATGTGCTAACAACAAACCCTTGAAACATGGGAAGTTGATCCAAAACATTGATGATCTGGTCACCTCGAATGGGATGACCATCTATTGGAAGAAGATCAAGGGTCATTCCAAAGTAGAGGGTCCAGACAAAACTGGAAATGACTTAGCTGATCAGCTGGCCAAAACCGGAGCCATCCAAGGGGATCTAATTGAGATTGAGTCCCTGTTGGGGGAAATCCAGGTCACTGCCATCACTAGGTCCCAGACAAATGCTCACAACGACCTTTCAATTGCACAATGGAGTAAGGAGACCCCTGATGCTGATTTGATTACCGCTCAGAAGGGGGATCCAATAATTGGTAAATTTTACCAGCACCTTGAGGACCCTGAGAACTTTCCCCTGACGGATACCGATTACATTGGGAAAGAGGACCTAAGAGTGTTGATGAAATGTCCAAAAATGTTCCGAATCCAAGACGGTTTGTTGGTAAGGAAATCCAAAGCTGGCCACGATCAGTGGGTGGTTCCTACCTCATTCCGAAGCCTGATGTTAAGTCACGCCCATGATGCGGCTACCGCCGGTCATAGGGGGTTTCACACAACCTTGGAAATCTTAAGAGAGGTTGCCTACTGGCCACACATGGGGCAGGACCTCGACCAATACTTGAAGGGGTGTCTTGTGTGTGCACAATTTCAGCCATCATCCCTCACGCACCGGGCGCCTTTACAAAAGAGGGGAATGACACTGCCATGGTCAGATTTACAAATCGACTTTGTAGGCCCTGTGATTCGCTCGGCTAGGGGGAATAAGTACATGTTGACCGTGACATGCTTGTTTACCAAGTGGGTGGAATGTCTCCCAGCCCCAAATTGCAAGGCAGAAACTGCAGCGGCCTTGATGATTAACCACATCTTTTCCCGTTTTGGTCTACCTCAAAGGATTGAGTCAGACAGAGGTAGCCACTTCACCAGTGAAGTAATGACAAAGATGTGGGAGATACTGGGGGTCAAGAGAAAGCTGCATATTGCTTATAGACCAGCTTCTTCTGGGGCAGTAGAGAGATATAACCGGACAATTGTGAGCATATTAAAGAAGTTTGTGGCAGATTCTGGGCCAAGTTGGGATATCCGATTACCTCTGGTCCTAATGGCTATCAGATCTACCCCTTCATCTGCAACCAAAATGTCACCATTTGAGTTGATGACTGGGCGCAAGATGGTGCTTCCTCAGCATTTGCTCTATAGGACCCAAGAGCAGACACTGATAAATGCCTCCACTACTCATGAGTATGTAGAGAATTTAAGGAAACACCTTCAACATGCTTTTGCTTATGCTCAGCGGAATCTAGAAAGATCGGCTGATAGCATGAAGACCCATTATGACCTGAAAACTTCCAGGAAGGAATATCAGGTGGGAGACCGGGTCTATCTATACAACTTCCAAAGGAACCAGGCCAAGCAGCGCAAATTTTTGCCTACATGGAAGGGACCCTTTGAGATCGTCGATAAGATCTCCCCTGTGGCCTACAAGATCCGCATCCCCAAAGGCGGTTCGGCAGAGGGGGAAGACAAGTGGGTCCACATAAACCAGTTGAAATGTTGCCATCCCAGGCACACTCTGCAACAACTGGAGGAATCCTCTGGAATCCTAGCAGGCACTGTCTCAGACTAATTCAGTTCCAACCATAAAACATACCACATCTAGTCTCTAAAATATTGTGATTTGCATGAAACTGTCTCTTAGTTATACTGTTTTTTTTTTCTCAAAATAAGAATGTAATGTTTCGTTATGATAAAATGCATATGCTGCCCCACTACCTCAACAGTGGTGGAAAAACGTCTATGAGTAGATATTGCCGCTTTTGCTTTATCATCCTAGGAGAGATGAAACCATGAAGGATGACCAAGAAGAACGATCCGGAGACCGGGAGCAGAGACGCAACGGGCCCGGGGTACCGCCCAATCTTCCCATCAGGACCGGCGAGGAGAACCGATCGATCAGTACCGGATGGAGAAGAAAACGCTGAACTGTGTCATCTACAGAAGAGGAAGAAGATTATGCGGACAGACCGGTGCATGGGTCAAAACCCTTGTGCACGCGACTCCCCATCGACTCAAATTCAAAGTGCAGTCGCGTGGGGGGGACTTGTTGGGTGTCCTGACCCACGTTTAAGCTACCCTGCTACAACATTTGGTGCTGTGGGCTTAGGAAATTCAAGATGGCGGAAAACCCACATGTGCGCCGAAATCCAGGAAAGCTGCGCAGTTTGTGCGCCCACCAAAATGGTTGCCTCACTTGCCACCCACCAGTGCGAGAATGAAAGGCCGGGTTGCCATGAGGGAAATGGGTTGCCAAAGGAAAAACAGTAGCGCCGGTTAGCTTCAAAGCGCTTTAAAACCACCATTGGACTACCCGCACAGTAGTCTGAAACCATTGGGAATGGCAATGCTGATTGCCAAATGCAACCTAGAATTGTGGGGAATTCATTTCTTAAATCCCAAAAATGGGTGCAGTACCAGTACTCACCACTATCCAAAAGCCGGCGTTTTAAAACCACTCTGTGTGTTTTTCTGAAGGCAAGCAAAATGCCTATTTCTAACAGTGCAACATGTGCAAAATATTTACTGAACACCAGCAGACATTGGCAGAATGGAGTTTTGTGTGCCTACAGAATCTGGGAAATGAAGATCATAAGACAAGGTTTATAACAAGACTGGCTGAGCTGTGGATTGCAGCAGTTTAAGTTGCACTGGATTTAAAGACACTAAAATCGAAAATGTTTAGATTAAATGAGTGACCTATGTTTGGTGTCACATGCCTTTGTAACTGTTGAAATGTCATAGTTTTGCGCTTAGAATCAGCATTCTAGCTGCATGTGTAAAATTACAAGTTATTTTAAAAGCAACAAAAAGTTAGCTGAAGGTCTGGCTTAAGGAACTTGATTTTGCCTAGCAACTACCCATCAGCAGTGAAACTTGAGTCACCACTGTGTTCCCAGGCCAACCTTCCTTTTGCTGCCCAGGCTAAGGATATGCCATCTATCTGATAATTGAATTTCCTGTGCTCTGCCAGAGAGTGAACAAAGCCCTCTCCACTCAGGCAAAGGTTTTTTATTACAGACGTCGTAAAAAGTGGCTTCCTCCTGGAGAAGCTGGGAGGAGCACTGCCTGTGAGAAGCAAGCTGGCTTGGCAGAAACTGGAAAGACTGGTTTCTGTACCATGTGACCTGAAAAGACACACCCCTGCAGCAAGGATATGGTTTTATAAAAAGGGGGATAATTCATAGAGCGGACATGTGAAAATTTTATAAATGATACCATAATTCTTGTGATTTTTCTGCCCACAGTTTAAGACGTGGTAGGAACCGGTGGTATGTTCAGGGGGGTTTTAGCGGAAAAGTGGATATTACTCTAAATGTGTGCATGTTAAAAATCTGAAACTTCATCAGTTAATGTCCCTACCCCCTGCACACATGTATGTAAAGTTGGGTCCATGTCGGAAATTGGAAAAGCAGTTAAAAAGTCAATTATGTACACTCTTTGAATGCAAGCTCCGAGAATGAGCAGATTTGGACATAGACATGGCTAAATTCAGCCACACCATGTATATGTAATTTTAAACAAATGTGTACTTGTGCAAATATGTTTTTAGGTCAGATATAGATTGTGTGTAAAGTTGACAGGGGTGGGTTCTCTGTATCATAAACAGACCTCATCATGATGACACTTCATTTCATTCCCCCAATCAAGTAAGGGATGAAAGTTTGACCAATTAGAAGCTGAGAGAGAGGTAGGGTCAGTGATGCTAGAACACACCCACATTCTAAACACATAAAAGCAGACAGACAGGACAGATAGAGCGTTCAAAATCCATCTGCCGCTGGAAGCCCTGCCGGAAAAATCCATACTTACCTCCATCAAACTCCAGAAAGCCAAACTAGAGACTTCAATCTATCCAGAGCAGAGAGACCCAAAGAACCGGTGCCTAGCAGAGACCAGACCCCTGTGAGCAGTTCCAGAGGCCAGGCGCTGTGAGCAGAACCCGGAAAGACCTGACCAGACTGTTGACCAGATCGTGACAAAGCCGCTTTCCTGTTCAAAATCTCTTGTGAGTACTTAGCAAAACTCAGAACACATCTCTTAGTTTAAATTCATCTAATTCAATCTATTTAACCTAAGTAGAACTGCCTCCTAGCTGTCACCTGTCATTCTAGCTGCAAAAATTTGTCACTTGTCATTTTGAAAAAGTGTGCGTTTAAAATTTACAAAACCAAAAACGACCTTTACTAAATTACTCATATCTCCGCAACCGTTTGGGCTAGAGACTTGCAATAACTTTCATTTGGAAGCTGAGATCCCAGGCAAAACGGTAGAGATAGTCCTTGCGGTTCCTTTGTAATAGCGCTCGGCGCATCCGCGAATTTTACCGCGATTTGCAATTTCTTCACATGTAAAAACTGCTGCTGTTTGCTTTCCATTGGCCAGAAATTCGTTTAACCTGCTAACTATCCCTGCATCATTGCTAGTGTGAGCCTGGACTAATATTAACTAGATACCACTCACCCTGAACCTCTATAAGGGAATTAAAAGCAAATTTAGCATATTTCTCATTCATTGCCAGCACATATCCAAGCATTGCCTGTGTTTTCAAAACTCCTATCTGTTTTCTGTAAGCTTGCTGGGATTGAACTGAATTACAGTTGATTGCATTTCTGAGGACTGTGTGTTTTCCTTCCATTTCCTTACATTGCATAAAGAGGGGGGGAGGGAATAGCCCGAGAAAAGTGATTACATTGTCTGGTTGAATCATATTGCGTATTTTCTGTACTGCATTCATTGAATATTGCATCCACCTGAGCTACATAAAGCATCCTCTACCACATTATACTTTTGTTCCTATTTACCAGTGTGCTACCTTATCCATTTCAGGTCAACTCATTAGTCATTATAAAGAAGTGTGCTAGTGCCAGATTCTCCGTTGTTAATATTTACCATATCAGATTAAGTGTGATATTCAATTATTAATTTATTAAAAAGTGTGATATATATATTTTAATTTATCAAATAAACCTTTTAAACTTGCAAAACAGAACTACTTCTTGGCTCAGTGGGGTCAGGGGGATTCCAAGAGAGGGGTGTTATACAAGGGTAGTCATCCAGGACGCATGAACTGGACCTAAAGATATATCAATAAGGGTTTTCATTCAGTATTCTAGACTAGGCGTTAACTTGGCTGTAGTGCTGAATTGAATCCTCTTACAAACCTTATGGATAATCCTAGCATAGTCTACACCAACTATGCTGATGACACACAGATCCTTCTTCCCCTGTCAGGGTCACATGCAAAAGACTCTGCAATGATTAACAAAATATACCTCACCATTCAGACTCGAATGGCCATGAACAATCTTTGCCTAAATGATGACAAGTCGGAAATACTGGTAGTAGGATCCTCAGCCGTGCTGAAAAAATTTCCCCATTGTATTCATCGTTCCAAATTGATGGCATCAAAATCCCTGTCTCATCCTCTGTGAAAGCCCTGGGAGTGTACCTCAATGCTACTCTTTTGTTGACTTAACACGCACATGCTATCACTTTGTCTGCAGCTTATACCGCTAAACTTCTCAATGCAGCTAGGCAATACATCACCCTGGCTAGTTGTCTGACCATTACAAGATCGATTACTGGAGCTAGACTTGATTATAGCAATGCCTTCTTCGTGGGTACCTCTAAGAAAAACATGTGCACAATGCAGGCGATCCACATCAATGTATTACGCTCTGTACCCAGCATATCCAAAAGAGACCATATCATTGCAGCAAGAAAAACAGTGCATTGGCTATCCATCCAGGAATGGATTAACTTTAAAATCCTCACCATCACTCACAAATGCCTTCTAAACATAGCACCAGAATGCCTTGCTCAGTGAATTGTTAATGCTAACTCAACCAGACCGGTCAGAGCCCCCCATGCCCACCGGATCATCCCACCTAAATAAAAACGTGCCTGCGGAGGAGGGGCGAGCTTCCCCTCCATAGCATCTTTGCAATGAAACTCCCTTCTGCCTTCGCTAAGAGCTGAACATTCGCACTGGGCATACAAGAACACCTTAAAAACTTGGCTCTCTGCCAAACAGTTTCATGACAGACTTCTGAAATTGGAAGCAACAAGATCCTCCTGTTGCCTCACTCTGGCTAAACTTTAAATGTGCAATGTCTTAAGATTTCTCAGCAAGTGTGAATTTGTATCTAGAGGGTCATCAAACTTGAACCTTATAGTGGCCTAAAACTCTGATTTTCAATCCCTTGGGAATAATGTTTAAGACACCACAGGAGGTTGGTATCCATTTTGTTTGTTGTTAAGTGAAAGATTAATGTTCAGTTTTTTCTGTAATATATTGTTTTGTGTAGAGCTCTGATGCCTGTGGGCTTTCAGTGCTTTATAAATAAATAAATAAAATAAATAAGATTATGCAAATGCTCAATGTTCCAAGTATATGTACCAAGTAACTGGTTCACAACAGCGCCTTGGGCACTTTACCAATACAAATAAATAAATAAATTACCCAAATGAATTTGTTCCCAAGTTTGGATGTTTCTAAAGGGCCAACTATGTCCATATATATGCATGAAAATGGTACCTCAATGATTGGTAGAGGTTGTGAGGGAGCCTGTGGAACTGGAACAGTTTGTTTTTTTCACAGATACCACAAGTTGAGACATGGCTCTTTATATCTGCAAATACTCCTGGACAATAAAACCTCAGATCCACATGGATTTGTGTTTTTCCAAATCCTTGGTGAGCTGCGGTCAAATGTGAACAGGCCAGCTCCAGCACTATCCTCCAATGACTTTGAGGAACTACAAAATGGTTTCACGAAAGACCATCCCTCCCGAGGTACCCTCTGCATAGTAACCCCTTTTTGAGGAAGCTAAAGTCCCTAGCCTGATTGCAGCCAATTTCTTCTGATGTTATCCTGACAAAGGCCTCCTTAAGGGCATGATCGTTCCTTTGTGCAAAGGTAAGTTCCGGTAGGTGGGGTGATGTTTTCTGTTTCCACTGGTTCTATCTCTTCCCTAGGGAGATCAGCTTCACCAAATCCTTGGGAGCCCCTTTCTGTTCCCCTTAGTTATCCCACCCCTTGGGGAAATGGAAAAAAAATGCTTGCTCTAGAATTTCTTGGGCTATGGTCTCTCCACCCCTGACTGCGTACGGGATAAGGTCCATGATTATGCATAAGTACTTTGACCTTTCCTCGATTGGCTGGGCCTATTACACCTGCCATGAGATCCAAGGCATACTGCCAGGTGGGTCTTCACTTTGAGTCTAAATGGACAGACAAGCCTGGTGGACGAAAAATGTAAAGCCTGACAGATATTAAGCATCTTTCATTGACTGGGATTTTGTATTTCCTCTAGACTATATAGATTGAATCCTATTGACTGTGGGGGTGCTAGTGTAGGAGCTTTGTCCCTTGGGTTTAAGACAATATCCTCCATCCGAAACCTAGTTCTATCTATCCCTACCACTATAGAAAAATAACCTATAGACTGGAGCACTGTGCTTCTGGTTAAGACTTCCCATGGTCGAACTGAGTGGACTTCTTTTCAGGATAGTGTTCTTAATTCCAATGAAAAAAAGGGTTTTATTTAAAGTCAATAAATAAAGTTCCTTAATCCCTCTTGTACACTCAAGAGATTCTGTATTTCATGGTATACATTTAAAGTCTTAACATCTTTACACATAGGGATCTTTCTCATACCGTTTCCCCAATTGCTTGTATGCTTTTATTTATGGTTTCTCCTTTAATAAGTGAATCCTCTGATTTCTATTATATTACTATTACTATTAATTACTTTCCCAGTGTCTCTTATAGGGGCCTCAAGGCCTTTGAGATTCCTAATACTTGATAACACTTGCGGCTTTCACAAATTCACACTTCAGGTTTTTTGGAGTCCCGTAACCCACATTCACAGTTACTTCACTTGTTTCGAGTTGCCTCCCCCGTCCCTGGATCGCCCCGATACCTTCTTCACCATTGGGCTGTTTCCCAGGAGATTGGTTTTTTGTCAGGGCATGTTCCCCTGGTTTCGCTCTCTGCTCTTTCACCATCTTTGTTTCTCAATCTGCCTGCCTGGGCAGTCTCTGTGCACACATGTGGAGAAGAGGACTCATGCTTCCCGATGTCTTAGTCAGAGGCTCTCCTCTGCATGAGGTTTTCTCTGCTTCTCGTTGGGGTCTTCATCGCTTTAAGTTTGCTGCTGACACTTAAAGGGACATTTTGTTTGTCTTCATTGGTTATGTGAAATCTATCATTGCCTAAAGCCAAGAAGATGGGAATTTTATTACTGGTTTTTCAGTGCAGGCATTTTATTCCTATATAAGCAAATTGGAGGCAAGTGTGACTCTAGTGTGCAGTGATGCAGTGATCTGTTTGATCATTTACCTGTCATTTACAACGCACAGAGGAGCTGCTATCCTGATTTCTGCCATTGATTGGAATCCCTGGTGCTGCTCAAACCAGCATTTGACTGGTCTAATCTAGGAGCCTCGGCTCTGCGTTCATGTAGCAAACTCAGGAGTCCTTTAAACACTTCCCAGAGAGTGCAGAAACGTAAGGGTAGGGAATTGGTGAGATTTAGGATGGTAAACTCGCCGACAAACAACAAGGTGGTTTGTGAGGAGTTAGTACGTAAAAGGTCCAGGCAAGAAAATCAGAGTAGCGAAAATCAAACTTCTATTGAGCAAAACAAAAATGCGAGGGATGAGGTGATGGTAAGCCTTGTAGCTGCAGAATTGAGAAGTGTGAGAGATTAGAATGGGTTCAAAGATCCCAACCCATTGACGAATGAGAATGTGTTTAAAAAAAATTATACTGGCCAACAAATGTAGAGTCAAATCATGCTAATCAGAATAGATAATTTACAGTCCAGGGACCAAATAGAGGGGAGTCTGAAAAAGATAGATTGGTAAGCAAATGAGGGACGGTGGAAGTTGTGGGCGACATGAGCCCAGAGGCATAGGGGATAAAAATAAAATTGCGTACAATGTATTGAGGAGTGCCTGCGGTATGGACAATCAGTGGATGACACAGTCAGAATCCGAATCTTCGGATTCGTGACTCACCTGTTTGTTTCTTGGGGATCTCTTCTTGGAGTTTACGGGTTCTTTTTCCTGGATGAGCGTGCCTTGTAGAGGTAAGGTCTAGAATCCTCTGAATCTAGTCTGTTGGCTACAGCGAGCGCACTGGTTTCTGACTCCCTGCCGCGGCAGCTCCAGGACTTGGAAGGTGTTCAATGTTCCTGGGAGGATCCTGGACGGAACCAGGACTGGAAGGAAAAAGGTAACACGGCTCCGAATGCGGAGGCTGCGAAGGGGAGAGGAAGGGAGACCGGGAAGGATAAGATGACGGGCACCAGGTATCACGAAAGTAAAGGACTGGGAACTTAGAACAAAACTTGCTGGAACGAAGGTGCAGGGAAGCGGAGCGCTGAGACGTGCGAAAGCGCGGGGGCGTGTCTGTTTTCAAGGAAAAATGTGCATGAATACAGAAAGACTAGACCGCGCCATTTCTTGGCGTCGGCCGTGTTGAAAGGGAAAGAGTAAATGGCTATTGACTGAGGGACCAGGCAGACCAGAAGGGTCGATATTGCCGATTCATGACAGCATGCCTCCTCCTAAACCCCAGTCCACCCGGCTTGCCTGGATAAGTCCGATGAACATGTCGCAATAGGCGGGGTGCATTCATACTGGAGACTGGTTCCCATGTCCGTTCACTTGGTGGATAGCCCTTCCATTCCACCAAATATTGGAGACAACCTCTCCTGTATCTGGAATCTCAGATCCTAGAAACCTCAAATTCGATTTGGTTATCGACAATAAGTGTGGGAGGTCGAGGTATTGACTTGCTTGAGTGTTGGAAGGGTTTCAACAGTGACGTATGAAAAACAGGGTGGATCTTGTTCCAGGTGGCTGGTAATTGGAGTCGGAAGGCAACCGGATTGATTATTTCAATCACTGTGAAGGGTCCGTAAAAATGAGGTGCCAGCTTGTTGGGTCTCAGATGCCTGGGTAGATATCGAGATGAGAGCCAAACTTTATCCCCAACATCATAGGAAGGAACGGGTCACCTTTTGGTATCCACTAACCTTTTCATGTCCATCCTGGCCTTTTCTAGGTGTTCCTTCACTTGCTTGTGAATGGAGACCAGCAGTGCAATCCAAGCGTCCACTGAAGGAGTTAATGTGGTTTGTGGTAAGAGTGTGGGTAACACTGATGGATGGAACCCTTGGTTACACAAAAAGGGACTGGTCTTTGTTGTGGAATGGTCTGAATTGTTGTAGGCAAATTCAGTCACAGGAATCAGGAGTGACCAATCATCCTGTACCCTTGAGGCGAAACACCGTAGATACTGCTCAAGGGCTTGGTTTACCCTCTCAGTGATGCCATTTGTTTGTGGATGATAACCGTTGAATACCTAACTGTTGGCAGATGTGCTTCCAGAACCTGGAAATGTACTGTGGCCCTCGGTCAGAGATGATTTTAGAGGGCAGCCCATGCAACCAAAATATGTGGATAACAAAGATCCCAGCCTTTTCAGGTGCTGAAGGTCGTTTAGTTAGAGGAGTAAAGTGTCCATGTGAGAAAAGAGGTCTATCGTGACCATTATGGTGGTAAATCCTTTGGAGGGAGGTCCACAATGAAATCAGTGGCAATGATTAGCCAGGGTCGAGATGGTAAATCAGGTTGATGAAGCAGACGCACTGACTTCCTGTTGTCGGTCTTGTTCCGGTTGCAAACTGAGCAAGCTTGTTTTGAGGCGCGTATGTCAGAGCACATTTTAGGCCACCAGAAGTTCCTTCTAATCGTCTGGAAGGTGGCCTTGATTCCACAGTGCCTGGAATGAAATGTGTCATGGCAGAGACTCATGACCTTAGTCTGCATTTTCTGGGTAGGGATCACCAAACTCTTGTCCCTAAAAAGATATCCATTCTTGGTAGAAAGAGCCCAAAGATTGTCCTTAGTGTACTCAAAATGTCCAAAATTACAGTGAGTTGGCCTGGGCTATGAACACCTTGTCAGGAAACATTTTGGGAAAGGTTAGTATTTCCTCTTTCATGTAATCCGGTCTTCTGGAGAGAGCATCTGCTATTACATTAGATGGACCAGGAACGAGTTGAATGCTGAACTGATATTGGGCGAAAAAATAGTCCCATCGTGCTTGCCGACTGTTTTGGCATTCCATAGACTGTAGAACCTGGAGGTTCCGGTGATCGGTCCTTACTACAACCGTATAACTTGCGCCCTAAAGGAGATGGCGCCAATCTGTGAAGGCTTGTCTGATGGTGAGTAGTTCCTTCTCCAGGACCGAGTAATGAGTTTCGCTAGGATGTAGTGTTTGTGACAGATAGGCATGGGGTGCTCCTGTCCGTCTTCAGCTTCTTGTTTGAGGACTGGCCAGATTGCATATTCTGAAGCATCAGTTTCTACCAGGAAGGGTTAGGAGTGTCAGGTTGAGCCAGGATGGGTTCACTAATAAACTGATGTTTGAGTTTCTGAAAAGCAGCTTCCTGGGTTGGTGTCCATTGAAAGGGGGTATCTTTCTTTGGCAGACGGACAATGGGTTATACAATAGCTGAGAACATAGGGATGATTTTCCTGTAAAAATTTGTGAGTCCTAGGAATGACTGCATTTGTTTCACTGAAGTTGGAGCCGGCCAAGAGAGGATTGCTTCGACTTTGGTTGGATCCATGGCCACCCCTTGAGGGCTCAGAATGAATCCTAAGTATTTGACTGTGGATACCTGAATGATACACTTCTCATGTTTGGCCAGCAGATGGTGTTCGCGCAGCCGTTGTAAGACCAAAGAGACGTGTTTCTGATGCAGGGTCAGATCTTGTGAGACAATCAATACGTCATCTAGATAGACGATAATGAAAAGAAACAGCATGTCAGAAAAAAAACGGTCCATAAAACGTTGGAATACAGCAGGAGTATTTGCTAATCCAAATGGCATCACCAGATATTCATAGTGGCCAAAGGGGGTCCGAAAAGCCATCTTCCATTCATTGCCCTCCTTGATGCAAATCAGGTGGTAAGCTCCTCTCAAATCCAGCTTGGTGAAGATCACTGCTCCACGTAAGGCCTCCAGGATGTCTGAAATGAGTGGCAAGGGATATCTATCTTTTAAGGTGCATTTGTTCAGGCCCTGGTAGTCCAGACATGGATGGAGTTCCTTTGTATCCTTTTTTGGTACGAAAAAGAGGAGCTCCAGCAGGGGACTTGGATGGACGAATTGTCCCATTGGATAGGTTGGTATCTAGATACTCACGTAGGGCAGCTTTCTCAGGTTCAGACAGAATGAACATCCTTCCGAAGGGAATGCTTGCATTTTCTTCTGTGTCACTATCACAATCTTCAGTGCGATGAGGAGGGAGTGACTAAACAATGGCGGAAGAGAATACATCTGAAAATTGATGATACACCTCGGGTACCTGTGTGATGGCAGAAACAGTGATGTGTTGCAGATGAGGAAGCTTGTCTCTGGAGGACTGTTTAGGTTTCCCGGATAGACAATGAGTGAGAAAAAACTTGGAACCCAAGGACAAAGATCCTGCTGCCCAGTTCTTATATGGATTGTGTTTTCGCAGCCATGGCATGCCAAGCACTATGGGGTAGTGAGCTGCCTTGATTATGTCAAAACGCAACAACTCTTGATGGCTGTGTATAGAGAGCATGAGCTCGGAGGTTTGTTGCATTATCGGTCCGGATGATAGGGGTAATCCGTCGATTCCTTCCACTGCCTGGACGACCTCCTTTGCTTCTTGAGGAATATGATGTCTCTGTGCCTATTCGTCATCGAGGAAAAGACCCATGGCCCCGCAATCCACCAAGGCCAGGATGGAAGATATTTCCTTGTTGGGTGTTGAAAGGTTCACTTGGAGTAGCATTAAGGTATCTTTCAGAGAACAGTCCAGTGTAAGTGAAATGTCGGAGCATGATTATTTTTCCCAAAACTGGGCTCCGTTCAGGATCGGGAGCTGGCATTTCCCGAGCGTCGTGGAGGGGCTATCGAGCAATTACGCACTAAATGTTTGTCTGAAGCACAATACATACAGAGACCGCTATTGATTCGTCGAGTCCTTTCCTCGGAAGTGATGAGGCCTTCAAGGAACCAAGCTGCATGGGTTCTGGCTCAGTCGGACCTTGGATTGGGGTTTCTTTTTCCCTGGGACTGATATATTCAGGTGGAGATTTGGGTGGCGGGTTCCGTGTCTTCTTCTTCTCTGCCTTTCTCTCTTGTATCCTGAAATCGATCTATAAGGACAGGTTTAAGAGGGCCTGGAAGGATGCGGGACAGGCTACCCTGGCCAATTCATCCTTGACTTCTTTGCTTAATCCGCATCTAAACAAGGTAAAACAGGCTTCTGGAGTCCAGTTAGCATCTTTAGCCAATTGTTTGAAACAGGTAACATATGTTAGCATGTCGTGGTTTCCATGCTGGAATTCCAGCAGTTTTTCCTGGGCAGAATAAACCTGTTCAGTCGGTCGAACATGGTCTTGAGGGCAGAAACAAATTCATCGTTATTGTCGAGTACCGGATCCCCAGCGGACACTAAAGGGGTAGCCCAGGCCAGCGCAATGCCGGATAGATGAGAGATCATAAACCCCACCTTAGCTCTGGGTGTGGAGAAGTAGCAAGGTTTGAAGGTGAAATGAACCAGGCATGAGTCCAGGAAGGGACGTGAGGTCTTTGAATTACCATCGTATTTATCCACAATGCCTCCTACCAATGCACTTTCTTGATATGCCGAATCCCTGGACAAAACAAGCTGTTTTAAGGCTGCATTTTCAGCCTTGAGGATCTGTACTTCTGTAGTAAGTTCCTGCATACCTCTCATTAGGTCTTGTATGGCTGCCTCCATAGTGGAAACAGTAGTAATTGGGTGGCGTCTCAAACTGTCAGAACCCTAGTCTTCGGATTCGTGACTCACCTGTTTGTTTCTTGTGGATCTCTTCTTGGAGTTCACAGGTTGCTTTTTCCTGGACGAGCGTGCCTTGTAGAGGTAAGGTCTAGAATCCTCTGAATCCGGTCTGCTGGGCTATGGCAAGCGCACTGGTTTCTGACTCCCGGCCTCAGCAGCTGCAGGACTTGGAAGGCGTTCAATGTTCCTTGGGAGAATCCGGGACGGAACCAGGACTGGAAGGAAAAAGGTAACAAGGCTCCAAATGCGGAGGTCGCGAAGTGGAGAGGAAGGGAGACCGGGAAGGATAAGAGGACGGGCACCAGGGATCACAAAGGTAAAGGACTGGGAACTTAGAACAAAACTTTCTGGAACGAAGGTGCAGGCAAGCAGAGCGTTGAGATGCGTGGAAGCGCGGGGCGTGTCTGTTTTCAAGGAAACATGTGCATGAATACAGAAAGACTAGACCGCGCTCTTTCTTGGCGTCGGCCATGTTGAAAGGGAGCAGAGTAAATGGTTATTGACTGAGGGACCAGGCAGACCCGAAGGGTCAATATCTCCGATTCATGACAGACACGATTGAATTATGTAGTAAGATGAGGAGCAAGTATGATATCTGAGAAAGCACAAGCAGTTGCCCAAAAGAACAAATTAGGGATAGCAAGTCTGTACTGCAAAGATGTACATATATGTCTAAATAGAGCAAGCATATTGACAATTTTCTTCAAAGTACCCAGCCTTGGGGCACTGTCGACTCACCACATTTATAGGGTAGAATTTTTGTTACAAATGCAAACTGGAAGATGTAATGTGCACTTCGCCTACAGATTTGTAAGTGAACTGGTATTAAACGAGAAAGCAGACCTGGGGTTTGCTGTTTATGCAGAAGAAGGCTACACTCTAGAACAGAACACACGGGTAAATTGGCATTGGTGCAAATTATATATCGGTGTCAGTTAATCTAAGACAGGATTGTGTACGAAGGGTGTAGTTTGCGAACATAAGAGCAGCAAGTCCTAATAGTGGAGTCGATTGGGCCTGGATGGCAAGTACCCTAAATAAAAAGGACAGGGACCAAGCAGGTAACTCAAAAACAAACCTTTAGCATTCATTATGAGTTAAAAGTAGCAAGTATTGTGCTAATAAAAACCTTCACACAAATGAGAAGGTAGTTAAAGGGCTGAAGAAATCTACCTGCATACCTATACAGGAAACTTGGTTAATTGAGTGTATTGTACTAGATGGTTATGAAGTCCATATTCAAGAAGCATTTCATAGCGGGTGTGGTCGCCCAGCTGGGGGCCTACTTACCAATATGAGATCATGCCACGGTCTGAGTTCATTTAAGGTTCCTCTTGCCCTATACGGAATCCTGAAAGTGGAACTTTCATGGGCAGAGCCAACTGACTTTAGTCGGCTTGTATTGATCAATGTATACTGGCATCCCGAGGTAGGTGAGCTTGCTAAAGTCTTGGGAATGTTGATCAATTTAATAATAAAATTGAAATGCGAGTACAAAAATTGACATTTAATCCTGGCACGTGACATTAATTCTAGGTGCTGGGATCTGGAATTGGAGGAGGTTGATGTATTTGATACATCAGATAATTCTGGAAAAAAGAATAACGATAAGTGGTAGAAGCAGTGGACGATGGCCGTCAACTCTGTAGGGTTCCAGAGATTGAAAGGGAAAGTGGAAAGTGATTCTGAACTTCAACCTACGTGGTATCTAGGGAAGAGTGAATCCATGCTTGGCTACTTCTTCGTTGATTTGGAAATACCCCAGATATGTGCTGAATTTAGTGTCACCCGTAGCAGCTAAAGCAATCACTGTATGTTGAGTGTGGATTTTGGAACCATCTTGACTATGATATGATATGGCATTTATAACGCACCTATAGACAAGTGTTTCAAGGTGTGACAAGGCAAGGGAGGGGGAACAGAGCGAAGACAGACAACGATCTTATAAGGCCCAGTGTCATTCAGATCATGCAAGTGCAAGGGAAGGGGGAAAAGAAAAGTGTGTGGGGGGAGTGCAGTACATGGGATAATAATCATAATAACATAAAATAAATAAAGAACGGCCAGCAGGTAGCAAGTGCAGAGTGAGTGCAGAAATAAGTGATGGTTAGGGGACTGTAGGGATACAGAAAACAGTCCCCAGGTGCAGGGGTTGCCAGGAAGGCAGCGCAAGCGTGCAACTGGCAGGGCTTGGGCCCGAGATCAGATGGGTGGACAGGTAACCCGTGCAGTCTCAGTATCAGCCAGGACTTCAGCAGGGGAGAGGGGGAGAGAAAGCAGAAGCAAAGAGGAAGGTTTTTAGGTGCTTCTGGAACCGAAGATGGTTTTCCTCAAGTTTCAGGGAGGCGGGGAGGTGGGGAGGCTGTTCCAGAGGGAGGCCCCAGCCGAAGAGAGAGATCTACCACCAACTTGTTGCTTGGAGAAGCGACTGGCCCTGAGGGAGTTGGAGGCGGATGAGCAAAGAGCTCAAGAGGGAAGATATTTAGGAAGAGAGAGTTGAAGGTATTGAGGCCCCAGAAGGCCTTGTAGATGATGCAGAGGGTTTTGAATTTAATCCTCACAGCCACTGGGAGCCAGTGCAGAGATTTCAGTCCTGGAGAGATACGATCCCTGGGCTTGAGGCCAAGGACAAGTCTTACAGTCCTGTTCTGGATGAGTTGAAGAGGGCGTAGAGTAGAAGCAGGAAGATTTAGAAAGAGGCTGTTGCAATAGTCCAGCCTGGAGAGAACCAGAACTCTGGAGACAGTGAGCATCTGGGGGAAGGTGAGGAAAGGAAAAATACCTCTAAGGAGGTGCAGCTGTTAGTGCAACTTCTTAGAGACATCAGGGATGTGAGGGGAAAAAGAGAATGCGGAGTCAAAGATGACCCCCAGGTTCTTAGCCTTGCAGGTGGGAGCAGGAAGAGGGCCAAGAGAGGCCGACCAGAGAGCTACAGGAAAGGAGGGAGTGCGAGTGCCGATGAGGAGAATCTCAGTCTTACTGGAATTAAGTCAGAGGTAATTGGCAGCACACCACTCCTGGATAGCAGACAGACAGTCAGAGATGAGAGACAGGGAAGAGGTGGCTGAAGGTAGCCTGAAAATGAGCTGAGTGTCATCTGTGTAGCACTGGAAGTTGGGGCAGAGAGCGGCAATGCATTGGGCAAGGAGTGCCAGGTATTGGTTGAACAGCCAGGGAGAGAGGTCAGACCCCTGGGGGACACCACAGGTAGAGAAAAAGATAGCAGAGATAAAGGACCCAAGTTGGACCTGGGAGGATCTGTCAGAGAGGAAGGAAGTCAGCCACACAAGGGCCTGACCGGTGATACCTAGATTATCGTGGAGACACTTTAGCAGGATGGAATGGTTGACAGTGTCAAAGGCAGACGAGAGATCAAGCAAGATGAGGACACAGGTGGTGTTAGAGTCAAGGTATGCAAGCAGGTCTTTACAGATGTTCCGGAGAGAAGTTTCTGTGCTTCTGGCAGCTCTGAAGCCAGACTGATGGTCATGAAGACAACCAACAGATTCAGTGTGGAGATTAAGCTGGGAGATGGCCAGTTTCTCCAGGAGTTTGCCCAGGAAGGGAGTGATGGAGATTGGGCGATAGTTGGCTGGGCAGGAGGGATCGTCAGAGGGTTTCTTAAGAAGAGGGTGCACAATGGAGTGCTTATGGGGGGGTGGGAAGACTCCTGGGTAGGGTGCTAATGGGGGTGTCCAACCGGTCTAACAGTTAACCCTAAAAATAACAGGGAAACATGGAGGGCAGGGAATTTAAGGAGGCTGAATATGAGTCTATCTGATATGATCCACTCAACAACTTACGAGTGGAAATTAAATACATTTAACGCAACTAATTCCGAGACCCTTGATGCTCATCTCGATATTATACAGTCACACAAAGGACCTATGACGAGCTGGAGAGAAAGAAAGCGCTTACACATATTTGACGGATCTCTGGCGCTTGAGGAAAGCATTATGCTTGTAAAGATTCTGAAAATAAGCAGGTTGTCCTTACCCTACGCCAAGAAAAGAGCCATTAAGAAAAAAAACAGAATTATAAAAATATGACTAAGGCATACAGTGCCAAATTATTCCAAAAAGATACAGAATTTATGTTGAGTATTTTGAAAAATAGGGACACAACTACTTTTTAGGAAGTGATACGTGCTCAAGAAGCTGACCAAGTCAGCAAACAGGTAAACTCAGTCCCAAGGTTGATTTTAAAATGGAGTATTATTGGGATAAAGAGGATAGTTGGAAGGTCACTGTACCGGATATACTAAACAATAAAATACTTAAGGAAGACTCTGCATTATGGGCAGGTATTCTGACCATACTATTTGAAAATATTATAACAAATAATACATTTCTAGAAACATGGAGAACCGTGCTTGTGGTTCCCATTTTTAAGAAGGGTGTGAAGACTAATTAACAGAGCTATCGTCCGACAGCTCCAACGGACACGGATAGTAAAGTCTTTGTGACACTCTTATTAGTACATTTGGAGGAATGGGCACACATTATAGGCAGAATCGGAAAGTGGCAAACAGGTTTTCGTAAAGATCATAGTATGAACCTTGATGGTTATGTACTAAGGTTCGCAAGCATGGCTAAAGAGAAGTGCTACAACATAGACTGCAACTATAGATCTTACCACACACAGCATTTGACAGAGTGGATAGGAATCTACTGTGGTGGAAGTTAAATAAGTGGAAAATCCCAGCGGGTCTTTCAAAACGTCTGGTAGGTTTACATGATTCTTCGGGGATGCGGGTACATTTGAATAAGGAGGGAGAGTTGCCACGAAGAATAGAGACTGGATCAGGTCTGAGGCTGGGCTGCTTCCTGTCTCCATGCCTCTTTAAGCCTTATGCTTCAGACGAGGATGATTATTTAAAAACTGCTGCTTTTATATAAAAGAAAATGATCTTTTACTGTATCATGGCTCGCCTATGTGGATGATGTTATGCTTTTGATAGAACGCATGCAAGGCTTCAACAACTTATATCTACACGTTTCGTATTTGCTTGTGAGAACAAATGAACAGTTAACCCAACCGAAACAAACATCTTGAAATTTGCAAAAGCGAAAACAATGAACTTTATAGGTGGTACTTGGGGGGAAAAACAGTTGTTAATGTTACTACGAGTTTACGAGTTTTACTTATTTGCGCTACCCTATTACAGAGCAGTTATGAAAACAAACTGTCAACTCAATTCTAAAGCAGAAAGCTCTGTGTTTGGGTAATCCAATGATGAAACTGAACAGATGTATGGCTGATTTTCTATAAAGCCTGCAATGGTCTTGTATGTAGGGACAATAATCCCAAAGCTGATATATAGAATTGAACTATCGGGCAGCTGGGTACTTGACCTACTGGATAAAGTAGAGGCAGCAATCTGGAGGCGAGTATTAAATGTTCCGAATGCAGTTCCGAGCTAGGTATTTCATCCATGCAAGTAAGAGTTACATGGAGTATATTGTGCTTTTTTTAAAAGTAAATATGGTTAAAGCTGACACACTTTATTCTGAAATGCCGAAATATATGGGAATGGAGGGAGGAAATGATAATTTTATGAGGAAAGTGAAGCAATATTTTGAAGTAATTTTGAATGAATTATGTGTCGACGAGAACGATCTAGATGCTAATCCAGTTAAAGTGAACAATGTGCTACTCCAAATGAATTTATGTGAAACAGCTGATCGACTACACAAATATCTCTATTTGGTACATTTATCTTGGGAACACAAAAAGCGTGATATAGTGGCTCCATGTATGAATATTTTTCCCAATCGAGTGGTCAGGGACACATACCATCCTGCGTTTTAGATGGAATGTATTGCCCACAAAGGAAGTCTTGTACTGCAGGAAAATGTTTGAAACAGAGGAAGTTAACTTTTAAATAAATATATAAGGTGGACGCTGCTTGTGTTGCTAAACATACATTATGGAAGAGCTGTTGCTTGGGTGTCCAGCAAACATCAATAGCAAAGCAGTTTCTGCTTTTCTTGATGCATTGAGATTGGAGCTCTAAGGGAAGTGTGGGAACATGTTATACTTCTTTTATCTTTTATAAAGGCCTCGGTTTTAGATTGATTATGCATTCAGTGGAATAGTATAATTATGTGTGTATATTATGTCAAATGTATCAATTGTGTATTTTGATGAATACTTGTTTTCTTCGTGTTTTAAACAGTGCTTCTTTAAAAAAAAATCTATCAAAAAAAATCTGTTATTGTATGAATTGTAATGTTGGTATGTTGTAAAAGTTTCAATTAACCAAATACAATATAGAAAAACACATATGCAGATAGTGTTTCTCTCATAGGGAGTTCCTTATGGGAATGGGTGTCTGTGTCCCAAAGAGGGGAGTCACTCGGGAGGGTCTTGCTTAGCGGGCTCACATCTGTAGCCTCAACGGAGGTGGCTCCGCCCATGGGGAGAAGGGACTAATGCCCTAGATTTGTCACACTAAATAGAAAAGCACGACACAAAATCCACCCCAGATATAAGAACACAGAATATGCACACATAGAAAGATGCGGCACCCTGGGTAATAAATCAGGGGTGAGATGCAATTAAAAACTTCTTCATGTGCAAAAATAGATCAAGGTGACCTAACCAGTCTCTAGGGCTCAAAGCTGGACTTAAGGGGCAGTATTACCTTTCTGTGGTTTTTGGTGGTTCCACAGCATCGAACCATGCTTCTCGGTAACGTTTGTGCAGTTAAAATCATGCTCGAATGCATCGGTCACTTGTGCCGGTGTTGAGCTGAAGCTTGTTTCAGTTCAAAATAGTGTGGCTTGTAATGGCCACCAAAGTCGGTTTGCGAGACAGTTTGACTGCAAAGATGCTTGTGACTGGATGCACAGTCTGAGACGGGCGGTCCAATGCAGTGTCAGGGCTGGGGCTCAATAAGGCCACCAAGGTCTGTCCAACTGGTGATGAAGATCAGCAGTAAAGCTGCTGAGTGCTCAATGAGTGGCTCAAAGAGGCATTCAGCAAAGTGCAGATAATGAGGGCTGCAAGGGTCAGTTCAACAGCCGGTTTCATGGTGAAGATTCTGATGACTGGATACTCAGGCAACAAAATGCTGGCAGTTTGAAAGGTGTCTTGAAGGTGGCAGGTACAACAATGAGCTTCAAGTTCGAGCCAGGGCAACAACACACGCAACTGGTGTGGAGGGGTGGTGAACTGGTTTTTAAGGTTTGCAGATAAAGCAAGTGCCAAAGGCAGCACAAGGGTTTTCTGTTGGTGCGATTCAGATTTCAAAGCGGTTCAACTGTGAAAAAACACTTGTCCTGGATGTCCTGGCTCTCTGGTGCTGCGAGGCCCAGTCCAGGTTCTTGGGGACAAGATACGTCCTTGTACTATGGCCAGGGGAAGGCTGGCAGAACAATGCAGGCATCCTTCAACACAGTGAGGTTCTGGTTACCATTGTGGCTTGCAGAAAGGCAGGTTCTGTTCCAGCAGCAGGGCATCCCCAATGTGGCCTGGGAATAGTTAGTGGGCAGAGCTTGCCTCTGCCTTAGACAATCAGTCTTCACCTATGGCAGAGGTCTTTGTAAAGGACTGCTTCTCCAGTAGAGGATTCAAGGAATTCTTCCTCAGGTTGTAACCCCCTTCTTTTAAATGTATTTTAACTGGTATCAGGAGTCCTACTTTAAGGCATAATCTTATTCGCTTTTCCTCCTTCTTCATAATGATCATAAACCCATGGAAATGTATCTGAGGACATTGCAGACCTCTAAGAAAGACATCTTGTCACCTGGAAGCTGTCACGCCACATGTGTAAAAACAGTTTCAAGCACAGTGTCTGCTTTCCCTGATGGCTGACTCCCTAATGCCTCAGAGCTGAACGAGAAACATCAACTTCCCAAATGGCATGATCCCCCTGGAAAGCTCATAGCCAAAGCCGGCCATGTCACCCACAAATCCAAGTCACTCCACCACACTTCATGCACTTTTCTGGGCCAGCAGCTGACTGATGGCAGTGCAACAGAAAAAAGAGTGAGAAACAAAGAGAAATGATAGAGAGAGAAAGAGAGAGGGGGGGAGAGAGGAACATAGAAATGTGAGAGAGGGAGAGAGAGAGAAATAGAGATAGAGGGAGAGAGGGAGGTGGGAGAGAGCGGGAGAGGGAGAGAGAGAGGGAGAGAGAGAGAGAGAGAGAGAGAGAGAGAGAGAGAGAGAGAAAGGCACATAGGAACGAGAGAGAGGGAGAGAGCCAGAGAATGTACTCACCGGTAAAGGTTGATTGTTACGTGGATTGGGTCTGGTTTTTATTTTCTTTCAGTACAGTAATTCTGCAAGTTCACATCAAATGCTGGTGCATTCTATTGTAATGGTCAATGTGACTGTCACTAATGTGATCATGTTATACTGGAGGGACACAGAATGGCTGGCAGTTCTTCCAATAGAGTAACTGTGTGGATTACTAGTGCTTTATTTTCCAACATTAGCTCACTACATTGAAGCCTCCTGTAGAGGAGCATTTACATGCCTCTGCAGGAAATTCGCCCTCCCCCTACCTCCTATATGTTGGAAACCTGAGATTGTGCCATGCTTAACACCAGCTGTTGTGACCATAACACGGCTAGTATTCGAATGAAGACACCCACTGAGACAGCCCTCTTGAAAGTATCCCCAAAGACAAAATAATGTAAGGGAGGAACTCCCTGATAGAATATGAAAAGGAACAAGAAGAGGAGCAAAAAGAGGAGCTGCTGACGACACAAAAGACACGTCTGACACCCTGAGGATACTGTCTGAAGAGAATGCATGAATTTTACAGAAACTGATGACGAAGTTAAGAATTGAGTAAAATTTCAAATGTGAAAAGAAGATTGCAATGTGCAAAGCACTGCAGAAAATGCAAGCCGTTCAATAGCTGTGCAGATGCTGTAACGCAAGTAGATTGAGTCATCTTAGAAGCTGGCTATATATAATGAATAGACTGCAGGTGAAGCCGCCATTGTATTGAAACTGGACAACAGTGTCATGAATTTAGTAAGGCTGTCTGGCCCAGTACCAAAGTTGAAGCAGCCAAGGTTGGTTATCTATACTTGAAGGCAGTGACTGTGTGAAACTGAATCATCCCTTGTAAAGGTGCAAAGAAAGAGCACCAAGCATGCCAAGTTTTATTCATTTAAGACATTTAAATGCTGCAAAATGGACCAAATCGTGGTCTCCTGTCACGTGAGCCAAAGATGGAAATACAGTTAAGCGTGAAGTCCTAGAACAACAATAGTGAATGCTCGCCCTCCCAAATATTCCCAGAGACAAGAATACTTTGCAAGCCCAAGTTCAAAGAGAATCTGCATGGCAGAAGGCATGGGTGATGAGAGATGCAGGGCTAATTGGGTTGTGAGGTAAAGTCAAGTCCATCTCCTGGCACCTGTGTCTGAGTTTACGGACTGCTAAGTGAACTGAATGTTCCAGACAATGCACGAGCGTGCCAACCAATTATAGAGGGCCTTATAGTTTGAAGACCAGTGATAAACTGTGTACTTAATAGTGTTGAAGATGACATGTTTTTAGAGGTAGGCACAAGCTGTCCACCTGACAGTATACTTAGATGTTCCCCTTGAACGTATCACAATCCCTCATAGGTTTTTCTTATTTGCACATAGGCTGACATCACCTCTGACATATTTTTTGCAAATAAGGATGTTTTTATGAAAAATGCACTGAGAGCTTGAGCGAACATCTGTTGATGTCCATTGTAACTCCCTGTTTTAGATCATTGTTAATAAAACAGAACCTTTGCCATCGTTCTGAGTTGGTTTGATTATTTGGCGCCATAGTTATTCTGCATCCCCAACCATTGCATGCACAATACCCAAAGGGCCATATGCTCACGTGGTAGTGGTACAGATGGTTGGAAAAGATACAAACTAGTTTGTCTCCAGATTTTCAGATGATCAGGCACCCTCTGTCATTTGCCGTAATATCGCAGGTTTTTCTGTGCAATAGAAATTGATGATATTCCTGCCTGTTTTCCACATGCGCTCTGCAGATGTAAGGCAAAGTGGTCAGTTTGGGGGAGGAGTCAATACTGAAGGCCTTGAGACAATTAATGAACAAATGGCGAGTAGACTAAGGGGAATGGCAAATGAAGGGGATGGGATTGTGATAATTTTTAAGTAACTGGAAATATTGTGTGAAGAAAAGGTAGCACCTAGAAATCCTGGCTCAAGGGAGTTTCAGATGAAGACGTTTCGAATCCCAACGAAGGTAGAGGAGAAACATATAACGCGTGACAGGTTTACGTAAAGTGACGTCTCAAATCCTGTACAGCGTATAAAGGAAAGGGGAGGGAGAAAAAGGTGATCACAGTGTTTATTAATGTGTAATGTCGACTAGACTGTATGTTGTTTGATGAGTAAACATGTGTTGTGAAGTAATTGATGTTGAGAAGCAATAGTGATTGAGCATAACAAAGAGATTGGTAACAATCAAAAGGTAGAGATAGCCAATTAAGAAATTAGAGGCTTGAGTGGCGATTAATGGTGTGTTTGTTTGTTGTTTTAAAAGTGTTGATAAAGTGGTGATTTAAGCAAAAGAATAAAGCTTATTTCAAAGTCTGGTAAGTATTGACAGTCAATTGAGACTTGTCTTTATGGGAGATACTCCTCTGATGCACTTAGGTAAAATGTTACCAAAGCATATGCCCAAGCTCAAACAGTGCGGAATGGGTGAAAGGCACGGCAGATAAAATATTCATGCCATAGCACAAGTGGGATCATTGTCGAAAGCGGTATTGCAAAACATGACTAGATACTTGCACGCCGCGTACACAGAGAAGAAATTAGAGAAAAGATTAGCGATTCTAGAGCTCTGCAAAATGTATCAAGAAGAAAGGAAAGATCATCACCTGAGGAGTGGATGTTCACTCTGTGTAAGGAGGAAGGTGTTGATCCCTCAGCTCCCCTTACCTCCACCGAAGTATAAGGTGTGAATACAGAAGAAATAGGGTTATATCCTTTAAAGGTGTTGAAAGCGGCGACAGGGTATATTAATCCAATATACAAACCCCCTGCTTACAGTAGCGGTGATAGTCCAGAGGAGAATGAGAGAAACAAAAGGATTTATAAGATCATAAAAGACAAAATAGAAAGGAGTGGGCGTCTGAATCTGTCAACAGAAATAGATACAGAGGTTAAGAGATGGAAAGGAGAGAAGGATAAAGCTGACGAGATAGCGCTTGTGCAGAAACAATGGATGGGAGGCCAGATATTACTTAAAATAGATGGTAAAAGCATTGAGCAAGTTAGATGTAGAGAAGATAAGGACGAACAAGAAAGAAAAGACAAAGACTGAGAGAAGAAATTGAAAGAAGATGAGCAGAAAAGGAAGAGCAGGGAACGACAACAACAGATATATCAGGAGGAGCAAGAGAAAAAAGAACAGGCACAAGAACAAAGAAAGTATAACAATAGACAGAGGGCGATGGAAGATAGGGATAGAAGAGAAAGTAAGAAAGAAGAGAAGGAAGTGCAAAGACTAAGGGACAAAAGATTACAGAGACGAAGGAAAGAAGAGGAAAGGAAGGAAGAAGTAAGGAGAGAAGAACGAAGGCAAGATGAGGAAAGAATTAGAAGGGATGCGAGAAAGCGAAGAGAATAAGATGAAGAAATACAACGAAGAAGAAGACAGCAGGGTCTTGATACCAGTCTCATTCGTAAGGAACCAGTAGGGCCAAGAACAGAAATACAATGGGACAGAATAAAAGAGATTCCTCTGATGAAGGAAGCAATGCCAATGGCATCTAGAGTAGTATTGGAAGAAGAAAGCTTTGATGCTGTGAGCATCGGAGAAAATATTGATAAGGCCTATAAAGAATTAGAAGAAGGTAGCAAGTATGGAATTCGAGGGAAGGGGGATCAATTCCTAGCATTTCAATCATGAAGCGAAGAAGAAATTCCGTTCGGTCACAGATGTAGAACATTGTCCTTAAGGAGACTGAACCTAGACAAAGGTGAGGAAGATAATAGTGACACTAGTTGGGGACAAGATATATCAGACGAGGAAAGAGAATCCAGTCTTGGGGTAGAAGGAGGGAATGCCGGCGCCCCTGAAGGAAGCCTGCAAATGGATAAAGAAGTAAGATGGTCGGATCTGGAACAGCCTAAGGCTAGAACGTCGCCGAGTACGATCGTATAGTGAGAAGGGAAAATCGCTGCCCTATGTGAGGAGGTTAAGGTTGTTACCAACAAGGAGACAGACAGGGACGTTCATCCCTGCCATGGATAGACTAATGATGGGAGCCAACTCTGGGTTTTGGTTCACACAGTTTCCCTTATTGGAAAAAGGGGGAGCAAGACCAAGTATATCCCATGGCCGTAGATGGGCAAGGATAATTTATTAAGCTCCCGAGTTTTACTTCGGACGCTGTTAAATGGATATATGAATTAGAAAAAATCACAGGAGGAAATGCTGGTCATAGGGGACAAAAAAGGTCTCCTGGCAGCTATTCTTGGGGAAAGGGCTGATGACATATGGAAGAGAGCAGGATATTCAAGTGTGACAGTCCAAAACACATTGCATGATTTAGCGCTGTTTAGTAATTTTAGAGTAGATGTATGGAGGGCTCTCAGGGTACAATACCCTGATATATCAGATATGGGTGCATTTATGACACGTAAGATGAAGGAAGATGAATACCCCATTGCTTACATTCAGGATATTCAGGAGAAATGGCAACTTGAAACTCACGAGCTGTGGGAAAAGACAGTGGCATTATTTTACCACATTTTATGACAGGGGTTGCCTGAGCCAGTACAGAGACAGATGAAGAAACAAGTGGGGGTGGAAGTGAAGCCTTGAGCTGGGATACAATTGGCAATAGTACACCATTGTCGGTTATTACTAAAGAAAAATAGGAAGAAAGATGAGATTAGGAAAATTGAGGAAGCCAAATTAGTTCAGAAGAAATTGTCAAAATCTTCCATAGAAGGGGTGGTATTGACAAGTGGAGAAGGATTGGGCATGCAGGAAGCAATGGGTGCATGGCAGGCGAGTAATCAGCGCCTGAAGGATCAAGGTGGATATGGGTTTGTGCCACGAGGTAGAGGTATGGGCTATAGAGGAAGAGGAGGTGAATTACAAAATAATCAAGGTTGGTGTCAGAATACGCAGAATGAGAATCAGAGTACCCAGGGAGAATATATCCAAGGGGGACTTGTCAGACAGGCACCCCCAGTATGTTGGACGTGTGGGATGGCAGGGCATATTGCATGTGTATGTGGAAGCCAAGGGAATGCATACAATTGCCAAATTTCAAGAGGGGGACAGCCTATCATCCACCATATAGTACACAAAATAGAGAAGGGTTTGCCCAAGATCACACATTTTATCAGACACAAGCTCCACAAGTACAGCAGGTAATGCAACAAGAGCAAGTGCAAATAAATCCAACACAAGGGCAGTCGCAACACGCCCCTATGCAGGCATAGCAGTCTGCAAACACAGGACAAGTGTTGACACCCAGAATAGGAGGTGTAATTGTGGTAGGAGGAAATCCTTTCACAGGGACAGGGATGAGCATGCACCCACAATAGGACAGCTCACAGGATGACTTGATGTGTTCAATACTATCTGTGACACCAGTCCCCCAAGAGGAACAAAGGGTCGATGTGACTATAGGAGGCAAATCCTTTTCTTGTTGATACTGGAGCAACTCGTTCATGTATGCGAAAGGGAAACATATCCAATGTCGGTAATTGCCATGAATGCCAAGGGTTCATGGCATTGCCAAGGGCGAATTTATACTGGCGTTCACAGGGCAAGGGGCTCTGCAAAGCGTTCCAGTAGATCCAGAGATTGTTCTATATGGAGTGAGCATTCTACTGATATGGCTACCTGGCTTGGTGGGTAAAATTGTGAGGATACCTGATGAGTTTTTGTTTAGCCCATGAATACCTATGGACCAATGGGGGGACAGACAATCCCTATAGAATTATAAGCAGCCATAGTACGAAGGGAAATGGCAATGCTCGAAGGAGTAGATGATGAGGGTAGACCATGAAGAACAGTAATAGCTCTCGAGGAAGGGTACAGATTGACTGACATAACTGATGACGACATGTTCAGGGAAGATCAAACAGATGATGAAGTGGTTTTCTCTATAAGCATCACATACTGGATAAGGATAGAAAAGAGGGAGGCCTCACAGCGAATAGTGATAATGCTGCAGCGTCCAGCATTTTTTGAGGAAGACTTGGACAAGGTGCCAAGCGTCCTTTGGACCACAGGCCCTTATGACGTAGGTTTATTAAAGGGAATAGGAGAGTTAAAATTAAGCTGAAGCCTAAAGAGATTTTACCTCGAGCATAACAGTACCCTATTTCTCGAATGATGAAGGTATATTTCAGCATTGATGAAACAATGGATTCTAGTGCCCTCACAATCATCATGTAAAACTGCATTGTACCTGTCAAAAAATCTAAAGGAGGATCGTGGAGTTGTTTACAAGATATGGGACCAGTAAATCAGATTCTAGCTGCAGAGTTTCCTCTAGTTCCTTATCCTGCGACGATAAAAAATCGTTGCAATGCTCTGTGAATCAGAGTGTTCCTTGACAGTGCAAAGTCACTTTGAATCCTAATCAATATGTAGCTAGAACATTTAAGACTATTGGAGTGGTCAATATCTTGGCACAATGGAGGCGAATATATTTCACAATACAGAGCATAAGGCAATTATTCGTAAAATGCCATGTTCCCAACAGATGATTAACCGTTCCTAGCTGTATAGTGCTAATAGCAGCCCAAACGTATACATTTGGCACGTATTTCCTCTTTTGTGCAGCATTTACGAAGCAGAGGAAAAAAGGGTCAGGAAAAACATCCAATTGCGAGACGTCTCCTGAGTAGATAGCGCTCGGTTGAGGGGTTGCAAAGTGCATGCATGCTCTGATTTCCCAAAGGCAGCAACATGGATCCATGTGATGGGGAGAACAAAGAAGAAGCAGGAGGAGGGTGCCAGCGTGTCAGGAGAGGTAGATATAGTGGGCAGGTTTCAAGTGTGGGAATTGGAGTAATGCCACATGGCTTGGGAATTAAGAATGTTCAGGGTGTTATCTTCATTGGGTGTTATTGCCCCAATTTCAAGAATTCTAATTGGCTCAGAAAGCTAAAACTGTGGAAGGTGCTCATTATTTGTAAAAAAAACAACAAATAGTACTCATAAAAATGTAAAACTGAAATTCAAAATCCCACTGTCTCAAAGTTTAACAATGGCGTCAAGACAGGGATGACATTTGGGGGTTGCCCGGGGTCGTATCTGTGACCCCTAAAATAATAGTTTTAAAACATTTTACTTTCTTTTTTTTTTTTTTTAATGGAAGTTTCTGGGCTGTGGCCTGCGCCATGTGGCTTTTTGTTTCTGGATTGGCAGGCTTTCTTGTTCAGGCCTCTTAAAAAACAAAAAAACAGGGAGTTTCACAAGTGTAACACTTTGACCAGTGACCCTAAATAAGAAAGAATCGGAATAACTAATAGTCTTTCTGGAATTCTATACAATAATTGCTAGACTCATTAAAGGTTTATTTTAGGCACACTTCAGGGGGTGAGTCACCGATTTAGTCTGTTCTTAAACACCTCAAATTCACAATGCAGACAAAAACGATATGTATTTTGCTTCTCGCAGTTGCAGTTATAGCATATTTTTTCTGCCTTTGTCTCTGTTACGATCATCACAAGACATTCCATCTCGGTGTCCTCGGTCACTTGACAAAATCCTTGTGCCTAATAGCTTGCGTACAGTGTTGAAATGTTTCACCACAGAACTTCAAGTGGCCCTTGATGTCATTGTGCCACAAGTAATGCTTTGTTGTAATGTGTCTATCTTTCCTATCTCCCTGACATGCTGTTCAGGATGTTTGTTTGCATGTATGAGGTAATGAGTGCCCAGAGTACAGGATGCTGTGTGAGGGTGCTGCTTTCCCTGCTCTACTCTGCATTCTTTAATACACAGTTGGTGTTTATTTTGCCAACCGCTGAAGCCTGAAAAGTAGATCCCCGCAGGCTTAACATGTGGCCAATTTTGCACCAGAACCGCAGGTGAACTGGCCTGCTGTTGAATCTCAGTTATCATTTTAATGGTATCCACTACAGAGTGTAATTTGCTTTCTGACTTTGAGAACATTCAGACATGTTATTGCTCATTTTAATATAGCCAGTAAGATAGCTATAGCTGGTAAAATAGCTCAGTGGGTTCAGCGCTCACTGCTGAGATTTGTATGTGATCTGCATAATGCAGGTTCAAATCCTGGCACAATCATCTCGGCCTTTCATCCTTTTGAGGTCTATAAATGAGTATCAACACAGGTTGGGTAATATTGTATGTATATGTGTTCTATATAAAACGCTTAAGTTTAAGTGCTATATAATAACACATCATTATCATTTGCCCTTGGACGTCTGCTTGCATTCACCGTCATTTGGTAATGTGGGCCTATGCACAGTGACATTAACTATACATATGCTGATTCATTCTTGCATGAAATGTGTATCACATCAGAGTGATATTGTAATCATATTTATTGTAGTCTACTTTGGAACAATGCTATGCGATGCCACTGGCTGTTTTGTTAATGGGTGAATGGCTGTGTTCCATCACTTCCTGTGATATCACTTTGGGGTGGGGTCAAATGACATCACGTCCTGTGATGTCAGAGGTCAAGGGTCGTGTGATGTCACTTCCACTATACCTGACATTTTGGTTAAATGACGTCCCTGCGTCAAGATACAAATAGATGCTTGATTAACACTTTTAAAGCCCTTATAACGCAGGTAGAACGTCCAAATGACAGTTCCCAAGCAGTGATGCACATTTTTTAAGCAGGTAAATACATCTTTATTCATTTCCAAAATTATATGGTCTTAATGAACGTTTACTGGCATAGCACTCTGTAGAAAAGCGGTTGATAAGCAGCAGCTTTAAACAGTCGATTGACCTTTTAAATCAGCACGCAAGTATTATGTAATTTACATTTTTCGTGCCATTTACATGTATAAGGCTTAGTAAATGCATAAATTAGGCATTGTGCAAACAGTTTGCTTGCTTAGTCGATGCTTAAGAAAGGCTGCTCATTTGGACTCAGACGTTTGCTTATTTGGACCATGAGTCAAGGCACTAGTTTGAAAGCTCTAGACAAGGCTAAGTAAGCACACAAGAAATGTATCTGTGGAATGGGCCCAGAAAGCACTCGCCGCAAGCAAATTGGAAACGTCGACCAATGATGGCTCTGCACCAGGAGTAACTTTCTCATGTGGGGACTGTATCCCACTCCATGCGCAACGTGGGGAAAGAGCAGTGCCCACCATGTTGGTGCACGAGTCTTTAATCGAAGCAATGCCTTTGAAAATGGATGAGTTAGGGCAGGTGATGGAAGAATATGCACGTGGCCTACATAAACCAGGTTAATTGAAATGTGCTAACCTCCCACTTGTCAAAATATTCCTGAATCGTGAAATGCTTTGACATGCATTTGTCTTCTCCACAATGTATGTTCAGCAACTTTTTGATCTGAAGTTATTGTTTGTAAGTAGTTCATGCGGGCTGGGCCCATGCTCGGACTGGCCTATAGGGCAATAGGCCCATGGCCAAACCAAAAACGAAAAATGCTGGTGTGGGTCAAACTGGGCCAGTGTTTTGGCCAATGTGGGTCAGTTTGATGAGTTACTTCACTATGTGCCTAGTAGTTTGTACCTGTGTTGCTGAATTCATATTCTTTTAAATGCACAATTTGCATCACATTTTATCAAAAACCTCCCCCATTGGGTACTATTCAAACAGTGTCACAAAAGGGATGAATAGCCATGTGCAACTGTGGGCCACTTTTTCATTGGTGCCCGAGGCAATGTTATGGCCCAGTCCGACCCTGGGCCTTGCGTGGTCCTTTGTAATAAAGAGAATTAGGCAGACATACATTTTCTTTGTGTTTAAAAGATGGCTTTTTTCATCCAAGCCGCTGAGCTCCTGTTACACATGTGGAATGCATAATTGGAAATCATTTGCGGTAAGTACCACACTACTTAAGAAACCAATTTGAGAATAGTTTGATTGCATCTGTGAACGATGACTAAGTAACTCTTTTGCGCCACTGCCTATAAATATATCTATAAGCGAATCATGGCTTCTTTGTATGACTAATGCACACGTGGCAGAGCTATGCATACCGTGTTTGATAAGTTTGCCACAGGATTTCTTGAAATATTTCAGACAATGTTACGATTTGACCCTTAAACCGATAAAGCTAGATTGCAGGGCTCGTGCTCAGAGAGCATCATGAATATAAAATAGCAGCGTCTAATGTGAGGGCGAAATTGCAGCTCATGAATACTGCATGCTGTGCTCTGCCTGAACCCTGGAATGGGTCAAGCTTTGGAAGATTAACATTGATAACTAGACCCGCGTTATCACATTATTTCATTTCTCATGTGCATTGTGACCTTGAGTGCTCGGGATCAAATGCGACTTAATTCGACTGTATTGCACGTTCTCTTTCGTGTGTCTGCTAGATTTCCCTGCAGTGCAGGAGTTACCCTACATTGGAGGTCCCCTGTTCCTACAATCCAAATCTCCCTGTTATATTCATGAACGGATGAAGCTTTCATTATTTCACCCAAATCGTCAATGGACTGTAGGGAATGAAATAAAATACATGAGACACCGAGGATGTTTTTTTTTTTTACAGTTTTAAGGGCAGTTTTGAATGACATAAATGCTCGACGAAGAATCAATCGACTGCCAAAACTAAACTCCCATTTTAGAAGACAATGTTACACCCATCAAAGGCCATAGGCAATCTTATAGGGTAATCGCCAGTGATGCCACCTCCAAATCAATATTGAAAAAAAGGACATCATTTCATTTGTACAAAAAAAAAAAAATAGTGCTATTAGTGACTTTCATGGTTACCTCCTCTTTGCTCTGTTAAATAAAAGTCACTACAAATGTCTGTGTTCATAACTGTTGTTTTAATTTGCAGGTGGGGGCGTTACACCAGGGAATGTGCAATGTGTCCATATGCCAAGCCAAATGATGTTGCAACTCACAAGGCAAGAGCATCAAGCGGCAGCCACCGTCGTTATTGTGGGTGTGTGTGCAGCCTTCTGCCATCTATAGTGGCCTCATGTTAACGTTTGAACACATCTTATTAAGCACCGGCGTCTTTGGTTATGTGAAAGAATGCGTTTTTTAACGATACGTCACATAGTACGTCACACTTTCTGATCCTTAGTATTTGCTAAGAACAGGTGCTATGTGTCGGTTTCAGTTGAGGGATGTTTTTCAGAAACCCTGTTGTCAAGGGTTTCATAAAATCAACATGTAGTGTCCTAACAGAGGGTCCATCAAGTCCATCCAAACTCTCCCCATTGGTAGTATGCCAGAGGTGTCAGGCTTCCCTCTTAGGGGGGAACAGGCTGGCAGCGAAGTACAATTGGGCCAAGAAACATACTCACAAAAAATACTCCACACATAACATACTGTAAAATACTATGTTTTAATTATTGTACAAGGTTAAACACACTTGGCCTCTTTTCGAGTCTGGAGGTAAGCCTGCCGGTGATACCGGCGGCTTGTCGCCAGACTCAAAAAAAATTACCAGCGCTTGACTTCCTGGTAACACCAGGGTATTACAACCCCAGTGGCTGGGAAGTCAGGCGCTGGTAATTTGTAAATCCCCATTTCCATTCATGGGAATGGGGACCACGGAAGCACCAGCACCGTTTGCGGAGTGCCAGTGCTTCCGTGAAACTCTATGGGCAGATGCCATCCCGCCCGCCAGGTCTGACCCTGGCGGGTGGGATGGCACCTGCCCGAGAGTTGTAGTTTGCCGGTCTGGAAACAAGGGTTCGGGTAGGCTTACCGGCACCGTTGTTTCCGGGCCGGCAGAATTGTGATGACGCCCACTGCCAAAGAAGTACTACTGGTAAAGTCCAAATAACACAGTATGCACATAAGAAACAGCAACTGGTTCAACAAGTTCCAACTCTCTCTGTTAGACAGAAGCACAGTTATCACATTGAAATACTCAAGAATGTACAGGTTATGAAAGGATCAAGGAAAGGTCGAGAAAGCAGTTATGCAGACCATACTAATCATCAATCGGGTAATTAATTGAAAAAATGAACAGTCCTTGGGTATTGAAGTACCCAGTTTTCCCCACAGTCACAAATAGCAATGCATTGCCACTAATACGATATTATAGGTAGTGCATTAAATGTGAAAAACAGTCAATTAAGTTTCCAAACAGGATAAAGAATCATTAGTACATGATATAAGTATACCTGTTGCCCAGGAAACTCCAGGAACGCAAGGGGAATCAGGGAAGCATGGATTGAGTTCATGGAAGTACCAGTCCAAGTCACTTCAACATGGTTTCCCAAGTTCCCAAACGAGCTCTCATTAAACATAATAGAGAAAAATAAAAAATAGGTCTGCTGCGAATAAAGTGAAAAATGAGTAGAGCATAACTTATCATCGGAAAAGGTAGAAGAAGAGGCAACTGGCCGTCTGGGTAATCTGAGGTAATCCCAAAAAGGAATCCCAGACCCAGGCAGACGTAGAGAACCACCCTGCAACCGGAGCAACGGGGCCCCGGGGAACATGACCAGTTATGGGATTGGGCACCAAATACCTAGTCATAGTGACTGACGCTACTGGCAGTGGCAGGAACGCCCCAGGAATGGAAGGCCTAGAGGTGAGTTTCAGGGTAGGAATTGTGGCAGCTTGATGGCAGTTGGATTCTCCAGTCATTGTGATTTGAACCCCACTTCCAGAGAGAGCCAGATGGCCAATCCCAGGCCCAGGGAGGCTTCCCATGAAGAGAGATGATATCTTTAAATCTGCACTATGTAGGTTACACCTGTCTGCAGGCCCCAGATACTCATCATGCAAAGTCATTCTCTATGTGGCGGAGTTTGTCAATACTAGTCCCACCCACAGTTCATCCAATGGGAGGCCTGTGAGATAGGCCTCTCGTCCTGTATATATCCAGAATGGGAACTATAGGTCTAAACAGTGAGGTGGAGGCAAATCTAAAATTTGCCATCGCTGCATGGGCAAATATAACAATTTGTCTGTCAATATGTTCACCCGATCATGCATGGCTGAAAACCTTAAGCCCAATTGATCGTAATATGTACATCTTTGTATGGGAAGACACCCCATGAGAATTTATTATTTTGTTTTTATTTTTATTAAAAGTTGTTTTAGTTGATATTTCAACTTTTTCAACAGATTGTTACATTCTTTGAGTCAAAATATGATGACATTTTACATGACCACGAACAATTTCAGCAATTATTTGTAATTACATTGTAATTAAATTGGTGTCACATTTCTTTGAATTTCACCATGTCTAAACAGATGATTCTGTAGATCACAGGAATGCTTGTACATTTGATTACAATTAAATAGGTAATGTCATAAGACTAACAACTGAAGAAACAGGTGATTGCTAGCAGAAGCACAGAGAACATATAAAATCAAAATCAGCGAGAATATGACCTAAAATATTGGAACATTGGTAAATTTTGAGTGTTTGTGTATTTCAATACAATCAACAAATATCTCAGGTCATAAGGGTGAAACCCGATGAAAAATGAATAAGAGCAAATCAAAAATGCAGCGATCATAAAAAAACAGATTTTCCAAAAGCATGATATAAAAAATAGCAATGCAAGTCCTAAATTATTAAAAAAAAGTCTTAGTGAGTTTGCAAGAGAGCATGGGTTGGCATAGTGCAGATTATAAATGCTCAGTATATCATTAGAATCGTGTAAGAGCTATGTCCTGGATGATTGCCCAGTTCATACCTGTGTATTGTGTTGACCTAATTAAAATGCATCATCCCTCATTTTGTACTATTCACAAAAAGACCCTTCTTTTTAAAGAAAGTCTACCTACCCGTTCATTATATTCTGAAGGGCAGGTTGAGTGTTTGCAAAGATAAAGTATCAATAGCATAAAATGAAACAAGGTAGTGCTGCTCTTCGCAGCATGGAACGTCAGAGATGCATGTTCCCCAGGAACCGTTCGAACATTAATATGTATATTTAAAAGCAGAGAAATGAGAGTGCATCAGTTCCCAACTTCACATCTGATTAAACATTTACATGTACGGCTCCCTTCATAGTTCAATCATATGAGCAAGTAATTTTCCCTCTTAAATTCAATTATGCCATGAATCAGGTCCCTGGAGATGCTATAGCAATTAGTGCATGACATAGCTTGGCCCTGTCCATGCAATCAAAAGCTGTTAAAAGACCCATACATGACACATGGAATAAGGTGTTGTGCCCATGCAGATATTTGAAGATCAACCGGTTGAGAGTGTGATTAGATGTTTAAGGTACTTTCAGAAACGCTTCTCTTTGGCACCTTTGGCACTACATTCCAACTACACGGATCACATGCCCTCCTGCATATGGCCACCATGGGAGGTCCACTGGATGAAACTAGCTTGCCAGTCTAGTGTTCCATGCTTCCTGTCCATGCACCATTATCACATACTTGTTCTGGTGTGTCACATTGCTGTTGCTTGTTCGTTTCTCCAGCGGACTCTCTCCTATGTCATAGCCGCCAGTTCCTTACCTCCTAGTTGTCTTCCAATGTGTTCTTCTCCCACTCTGGTCTTGTTGCTCTCCGCTCCTCCTGAACCCGACTCTTAATCTCAGTACTCTTCCTCTGCGGATCATTCTCGCTGCTCCTGCCCTGCATTGCCCTGCCTCCTGTAGGACTACAGGAAGCCTCTACAGATTTCAGTCTTCCTACACAGCATTATATTCCCAAGATGTGGCCTTGGAACCTACATCATCCAGTGCCTCTACTTAGAGGGTTTTTCCGAAGGATTTGGTTTTGCTCGAATTTTTTGATGACTCTTCCAGAGTCACTGGGTACTCTGATTGTATTCCAGATCAGAGGGCATGGTGGCTTCTGATAGGGGTTGGCCTTATCTCTTTACATCATGTCGCACTCAAAGGACCAAGGTACAGTCTATGTCTGATAGTTTGGGACTCCCGCCAACCACTTCAAGCATGGATGCTGCCCAACTCCAAGAATTAGTGCAGGCTGTTCATGCTTTGACCACAGAGGTCCACTGTTTAAAAGCCGAGTATACTGCTCCATGACAGCTAGCCACCACCAGAGAACCTGTGCACATGGATCCTTCTATTGCCATTGTGCATATTGAGATGTTTGAGTGGAAACCCGAGTGGGCTACTTGAATTCCTGGACATGGGCACTGTTCGTTTTCAATCTTTTCGGGCCCATCTGTACCCCACGGACTGCTCCAAAGTGTGATTTTATGTCTCTAATCTGGTCGAAATCAGGCTATCCCCTGGGTAAGCACAAACAATCCCTTGTTGGTCTGTTATCAAGATTTTGTTGGAGCACTTAAAGAGATGTTTGCTTATCTGGATCTCTCTTATACTGGCCAAGACACCCTCTTGGATATCACGCAAGACTCCATGGAGCTTTTGTCTTAAGTCTCAAAATTTGGTCAGGTGGCTATTGAATCTGGATGGCCTGAGAGTGCTCAGTTTCCTTTGTTTAGACGCAGATTAAGCTATGAGCTCAAGGGGGAGTGAGCACAGCTAACACATACAACTACCTGCAATGCCCTTCTCACAATGGTATTACAGCTGGACTTCTGGATACAAGAAAAGGAAGTTGGAAAAAAGGAATTCACATCCTTCTTTTTTCCAACCTGTTTTGTTCTACACCCACTATTTTCTCCATCTTCATTGCAGAAGGGGAACCCATGTAAATCAGAGCCGATTGGTCCCTCTATCTGATGGAGGGCACCAGAGGAGATGGAGCCACAGTCTCTGTATGTATCATTTGTTCTTCAGTATTGTGTGGCTCCACCTCAACATCCAGGACATGGCTCCTCCCTGTTCCTGTCCCATTACTGTTAAAGATAAAGATGAAGCACCCACTAATTATCAAAGTACAACCTTTTTCGTCCTTTGAATTACTTTTAAATTGGGACCTGACAGAAAATTTTAAACTGAAGCCTCTGTGGATTATGGGGCTGCCGGTCTTTTTATGGATGATGATTGGGCTGCATAAAAAGGTATTTCATGAGTCACAAAACCAGTTTGTCAAGCAGTGGAAGGCATTGATTGCAGTCCCTTGTCCTCCAGAATGGTTTCAGAACAGTCAGTGTCCTTGATCATGTGCATCAACACACCCAAGGAGGATTTGGAGTTTGATTTCATAAAGACATCCCATTTTCCAGTGGCATTGGGTATGCCTTAGCAATATATCCACAATCCATGCATCAACTGGACAATTAAGACCCTATTTCTGGGCTGTCAACAATTCGTGAAAAGAGGCACCACTGTACTCAGTCCCTCGCCCCTGCAGACCTTAGGTAATGTTACCTATGTACTTTCAAAATAGCACGCATTTCAAGTACTTTTAGTTGATTGTACAGTTAAGCGCCTACCTCCTCACTGTTCAGATGATCAGACTGTAGATCTGATACCCGGATCCATTCAGAAAGATGTACATGTTATCCTTACCAGAAAAGGAATTGCCCAGAACATACATAAAAGAGAATCTACAGAACAGACTCATAAAGGAATCCAAGTCTCCAGGAGGCACGCCATTATTCTTTATGCCTATGAAGAATACTACATGTCCTTGCCTGGATTATAGTGGCCTAAGTCAGGTGACCATCAAGTACCCCCTACCTTTGATCCCAGACATTCTTGAGGCTGCTAAGGATGCAATCATCTACACCAAACTAGACATACGAAGAGCTGACAATTTAATAGGGATACGGGTTGGAGATGAATGGAAGAACGCCTACCGCACTCAGTTCAGACATTATGTGTATCAAGTTATGCCCTTTGGCCTCATTAGTTCGCTGGTAGTTTTCCAGCATTTTATGGAACGTTTGTTTGCAGATCTCCTACATCATTCTCCAGTCCTGTACTAAGACGACAATCTTAGCTTTTCAGAAAACCAGATCACACACGAACATCATGTTAAAGAAGTATTATGATGATCACAACAACATTGTTGACTTGGAGACTGGACTATGCGATGGTCTAGAGTTTTTAGAACTACTGGAACTGATAAGTGTGACACAACTATCTTGTCCTGGTTACTATTTTGGCAATTTGTTTGGCAGTTTATGGCTTCAACTTGGTCCATCACATGTCGCAAGTGGTGGAGTGGGGTGTTACATCAATTACAATTCTCCTAATCTTAGGAACAGCTTACTGAAAGTCGACAAACAAAATTCTGTTTCAAATCTCCTTGAGTTGTAGTGTATGTTGTCTGTTGACCATCCTAAAAGATATATAAAAATATATACAGTTTAAGAAACCCTTATTATTTGTTCTCCTTCCATATGCGATTGGAAATGCAACATTTGCACTGAGCCCCTCGTCTGTAAAAAGACAACAACATACTTTTACGCTAGTAGCACCGCAGATGGAGTTCCAGGGTAACACAAGTGATAGCTTCTGGGGCATGGGCAGAGGGAGTACCAGCCATGATCCCTGACGAGGCTCTGGCTCTGATCCAGCTTACCAGACTCCAGCTGCTGGCTGTTTCCAGCCGTGCCCAGACCCTTAGTGGTAGTTATCACTATAATAATGGAATTGGTGCAAACGTGTTTAATCTTAACATATCATTGGCGTGAAACCCAAACCAGGAGCCCTCCTGTGTAGTTTTGGCATACATTTTTCTTGTTTACTGGGGGAAAACAGGAGCAATAACTCTGTAAGAACACTGGCTCTGAATTCCAAATTTGTAAAACATTAGATTATTTCATTCAGATACAAGCCACCCACTTGCTACATGTTGCTTTTTCCAAAATGCCAGTCACATTGTTGAAAAATATCCTGATCATGTTCATAGACAAGGAATCTGCATCAGACTGGTTTACATGATCTAAAATCATATCATTTTTGTTTTCTCTTTGTCTGACATTGTGGCCAAGTACAGTTTCCCCAATTTGTTGGCCATCCACATAGCCTTGAGCGTCAATGCTCACTCTATCATCCAGACTGACTGTCAAAATTTGATAACAGTCAATTTCGTCAGAGAGTTTTATTATAGGGCAGCCCAGTGAACTTATAGAAGTAGCTGGCCTGTGTCTAGCAATTTCATAAGAGTTTAATCTGGCCTTTTGAAATGTCAAACTAATTCAGTCCAAATTCAATTCTGAAAACGTCAAAGCATTTGACACAAGCTATTGGATTTACTCCTTTTTCCTTTAACCTTTGTGAATCCATTCTCAGAAGAGGGCAGAGATATCGCAAAAGTAATGAGCATTTTGGGGACTTAATCAGATCTTGATCTTCTAAAACATAACATCGAACTGTCACATTTTTATCCTTGAATTGTGTTCCTACAACTCAATCCTTCTGACTTTAATGAGTATCAAAATTAATCTTAGTGTTACATCTGATTTTTGATAAATTAATTACCTCATTAATAAAACATTGAGGGCCTGATTCACAGAGCATTTCCCAATGGGAGTCAGTCATTATAAAATGCTTCTGTGAATCAAGCCCTCAGTGTCTTCCTGTATGGTATTTGTCAAAGTAAGGATACTTGCTAATACCACAGCATACAGAATCATCTCCGGTGGTAAATGCAGCATAATATCCTTTGCATTTTTCTGGCTCCCACTAACCCGGTTTTTACTTTTATTTTGCCTGGAAATATTAAACCACTGGTTAATTATGGGAGTATCTCGGATGGCAACCACTTAAGACCCAGCTGTAAGTTAAACACTATTTCATTCATGGTCTATCATCTTGCAAAACTCATTAGGTGTTCAAGGGCAAAATATCCCCTCATGATCTTTATTCACTGTTACCACAGTAGATATATAATTTTGAGCATATGAAGTGGTTTTGAGGTATCAATCTGTGGCGCAAATTTGTATGTCCTGTCATAGAATGCAAGTTATTATCTGTCAGTGCCAATAATCTTATATTTCACTGCTGAATTCAACTATAAAAGAGCCCATATCAGAGTTTCCAAAGAGTCTATTCTGTGCGCTATGATATTTGATCATGGTCTGTTCATATGTCCGGATGTTCCCAGGGACCACAAATGGTTTGACTACTTTTCGAGGCTTCTTAATAACAACTGCTTGCTTTATCAGTTTAGGCATTTGTTTCCCTACAGATATTTGTGTCCTCCCTGTCCTACGTTTAAGGATTGATTCCAAAAGTAACTGCTTCTTCCTTTGTTTTGCATGAAGAGTGTTCCTCTGAGTGAGCCAGATTGCTGCTTTGGGAATCTATTATTGTTTTCAGTATCAATACAAATTATGTAATGTTCTTCCTGCAATAATCCACTATTATCCTGTGCTTCACTCATCATTGCATTTGTAGTGTTCTCCTTCATGGTTGGCCACGATTCTATGGAATTGGTCTCTTTGGGCTGCCCCCATGATTGTAGATGCTTTAGGTGTAATTGTGACCTAAGGTCATGAGGGTGAAGGCATTAACCACAAACGGTTGTGTGCATTACTATTGGCAGCCTTAATCCCTGTATGTGATGTGACCACATTAGGCAAGGTCTTTAAAATTGGTCCCCAGGCCCTACTGATTTTTTTAATTAGAAATGGGTCTATTGATTAAAATTGTTGGGGCTTATCCAGTTTATTCAGCTCATCTGCCTCCAGATGTGACTACACCTTTATTTTCCTTATTATGTTCTAGAGGGATCAGCAGATCACAAGCCTGATGCAATGCATTGTCAGTGCAAAAGGTGTTGATACAATATACTGTCACCAATAAATAATGGTGTCCAATTAACAGCCATTTAGTAATAACAAATAGATTAGAAGTTATCTATACAAATTAGAAAGATGATGGAGCCAACATTTAAAAGAAGATCACCTGAAAGTTATCTAAGTACATCATGGTAATGCAGAAGGTCACATAAATAGCAGCAATATATCACCCTAGCCTTTTACACTTGGGATATGGGCCTAAAGACTAGCGGGTGGCAGCAAATATATTTTTATCATATGTGTGCTATTTCAAGTCTGCAAATTTGTGTTTATCGAATATGGCTACTAAGTAGCTACTGCCGTAAAATGGCCCGCCACAGGATTTCTGTTTGTTCTTTGGCGATATTGTTGAGTTGTTTGGCCTTTTTCCTACCTTGCCATGCCAGGAAATCCCATATAAGGTCATGCACTTGCCTGGGAAAGCTGCAACATTTTGGGGATAGTGATGCCTTTGAGTGTGTGTGGCTCAGAAAGTGGACGAGACTGTGTGATCCCACTCCACATCTGTGATGCCAGTCTGGGTGTGGGGCATGAGTGAAACCCTAGCTGTCCCTGACTGGACAACTACTGGCTGCTTGAATGGTGCAGATGCTTACCATTGGTGGGCTTGGACTGACTTCCAGGCTGGATTTTGGTTAAGGAGAGGACTCCTGCATCCATTTATTCCGATCAGCGATGGAGCCAAGAATAACCCTTACAAAAACAACTAACTGAAGATCCAAGGAAGACTCACAAAAAAGCTTGGCATCTCTCCCTGAGTCTGGCCCGGTGTAGCCCTGTTGGACTACCTGATATATAACAGCCCTGCGCAGTGCTTCAAGCTCTGGATTGGTGGGACCAACCAGTCACAAAGTGTTGTCGAGGACCCAGCTGTCATGAGCCTTAAGAAGTGTTCCTGGACCACCTGGTGGACTGTCCAGCTCTCCAGTGGTCTACCTCAGTAGAACCATCACAGTTCCATGTTTGCACCTGGAACTTTGGTGATCACTAAATTGTTGTGTGAATCACATTCCTGTTGAAATTCAGCCTCCCAGTCTCAAGGTACCCTGTTTTGGAAAGACTTCACAACCATGACTGGAAGAATGCCTGTCATCATCTGTAGAGGGGGTCATTGCTGGAACTCACCTTCCCCCATCCTGTGAAGTCCTGAAGAAGGCTGCACTGGTGATTCTTCAATTCCTCTATTGCAAAGGGTTGAAATCAGCTCCTGGACCCAACCAGAAGCATACTTGAACCCACAGCTCCTAGATGCCTTGCACCGTAACAAACAACAGGAAATCCAACCTCCGGCAATGAAAATCAGTGTCAGGGAGGTAAGTAAACACAAAGCATTTCTCACCCTCTATCCTTCATAGGATAACATTGAGAACAAGTCTCTTTGTATCCTTCAATTGCACTGCCTTTTGGTCGTCAAACCTAGATAGTTCCATTTGCAAGATAAGAAACACATATTTAACTTACTAGTAACTTTGTTGCATCTCTTCTTTTGAACAATCACCAACTTGAGAAACTAACCTGCCACAGATACATTCTGAGTAGAAGCATTGTGGCTCTTGTGACTTTTGGGCACAAGGCCCCATTATTCTTAGGGATTGGACTGCTGAAGTTAGGGAATACCACTTGTGATGGATCTATGATCACTGAATACCCCAAAATACTGCCAAAGCAAATTCTGATTGCAAAAAGGCACGCAGTGATCACATAGATATCACACATCCCCAGTCGTTTAACTGTGCAGGACATTCCTGCAATCCCTGAATGCCTTATACCACACAACGGGAGCAGGGGACGCCCCTGAAACCCCCTATCCTCTTCTGTGGAATAACATGGATTTGACATTTTTGTTTACTGAGATTGCGCAGTAAACATATCTTCATTTTTTTATTTTTATCATTTTATAGTGATACCCTTGTGACTTGGTTCCACCTTTACTGCATCACTGTACTTGCCATCTTTGCTTATTTAAGCCACTGATTGTTTTTTAAGAACCTATGGTGACTGTTTATATGTTAATTATTGAGTGTTGTGAGATATTGTCAGCTGCTTGTTTCTTCTTTTAGTGTGTGTTTAATGCCTAGAATAAATACTGTATCAATACATTCCTGCCTAAATTGAATTATTGTGTGCTTTACTGTGTGGACTCACTGTGGATGTCTGGCACCACTCACACTCTCCTGAGAACAGCTTTGACTTCTAACCATGTTTACCTTGTTTGGTTTTTGGCTAAACCGTCAGAGATCCCCTGTTCACTATAACAAGGGTGGCCTCAAAAAAAGTGTCCACCAGGGCAGGTTCTAGATATCTATCTTAACAATATGGGTGGCTTTTTGGGCTGTTGCCCTCCTACTATAGTGTCCAAACTCTTGCCACCAACCTTATTTTTCTTGAAGGGTACAATGGTGAGTGTCTTAGCACTTCCATCTGAGAGGTTTGGCAGTACAGTATTTATTTTTACATTTTATTCTTCAGATAGTTTGGATTGGAGTGGTGTAACATACGGTTGATGATGCAGAGGGGCTCCAAAGAATATAGGCTTCAACATGTATCTAGTGGGGAGCTTCCAATGCCAGAGAGATATAGTCACAATAGTCACAAGACTTCAGGCCTATGATCAACCTAGTGTTCTCATTTTGGATAAGTTGGATTTGGGTGATGAGTCATTAAAGTAGTCCTAAGTAGAGGATATTGCAATAGTCAAGCCTTGACAATATCAGTACTCTTGTCACCTCCACCTTGTGAGAGACACTGATCAGAGCAAGTAAATGCTTGGCATATTTAAGTAGAAGTGTTATTTTCTTATAATGGGCCTCATGAGAAGTTGGGTGGTATCCCATTGGTAAATGCCCTGGCATTGCGCCCAATGCAGATTGAATTACAGCAACTAAGTCTGGCGCTATTAGCGCCAGATCCCGAGTTGCAGGGAGAATGGTAAGTCCCCATTCCCATTGGGTGCATTGCCGCTATTAGTGCAGCGCTAATAGTGCAATGGTAATACCATCATAAATGGGTGGAAAGGGGCCAGATTTACCTCCAGCTGAAACCTGAAGGTAAATATTCAACTTCATGCCAAAACTCGGGATTAGGCACAGTGGTAATGCAGCGGCAACACTATTACTGCTGCATTTTTATCACTCCGCCACCCCAAATGTGGCCCAATGTGTTGATTTTGAGGAGATAAATTAAGGAGTCAATGAAATATAACGCTCACATTTTTTGTGCTAATGACGGGTAGCAGGTCATGAATATCTAAAAACCTACTACTTAGAAGTATTTAGTTATGTACTTGTATCTGTTCTTAGGTCTTATATATTAATAAGCCTTGCTCCGATGAGGCGAAGTTCAGTGAGTATGTCAGTCATTTATTTGGATACATGTTTTCGTCATGTATTACATTCTGAATGACATAAAATACAGTTATAAAAAAAATTCTTAATTAAATTGTAGTCAGGGGATCCAAAACGTGTTAAAATTGAGTAGTTACATTATTTTATTATTCTATTTGCATATGAATAAAATCAGAATTCAACCTTTTGCAAAATCTATCATTATGAAATTAATTCAGAAAAAAGTCATGAAGAAAATTCTAAACCAAACCAATTATGTAACAATTAATTTATAGACAATTAGAATGAATACAATATACTATAAACCAATCACATAATAATCAACATTTTGTTTTTTTAAACGTAGGAGATTAAACATTCTTTCTTAATTTGAATTTCATCAAGAACTATCTACATCCATGTACTGCCTCCAATAAATTACTCAAATCCTGGTCCAAGTTTAGACTCCTTAGATAGCACATGACGGCAAAACCACTGAGGTAGGGTGACCCCTCAACAGTCTGTTCCATAGGCTTTCCAGATTAATCTCGTCCAGTTTCCAAATTTCCCAAGAAACATATGTCAATGAGTAGTCAAGGACTTACAACTTAAGAATAGATGCTTTGTAGTTTGTTCCACATCTGGATCTTGACATAATCTGCAGAAGGCATTTTCTTCTTCTTAATAAGTCCTCTCCGGGCCTGCATTTGCCTCGTATGACAGATAATTAATCTGAATCTAAGGAAGACACTGCTTACATCCTTAGATGGATACATATTCAGATAAGGTGTGACAATCTCCACATGCTTGTGATCTCTGACAAGGTGACTTAAGTATCGATAAGAGTGGAAAGTGTCTACAGTTTTCAACCAATCTGACCTAAAAAGGTGGTTTTTTTTTAACAAGGCAATGATTGGAAATAAATTCACTCCTGGTTTAGACCCAGTTCCTGAAGAAGATTTGTACAGTATATTTCTGGTTTCTTGGTGCAGGTCTCCCATATGTGTTGCATATATCTTTGTAGGTTTTCATAAAGAGTGTCTTTGGTGGATCTATTAGTCACCAGTACAATGATAGGATTCTCCATTCTGCACATACTCCAAGAGACTTAAAACCCAGCTCATATCTCATAACCAATATGGGGATACAGTTTGGCAAACAAAGGGCTTTCCGCCAAATGAGCCCTTCAAAAAGAGAACGTTTACCAAAAATCCTGACGGGAAGGAGGTCTGCCCCATATAACAACTTGGGGACTATTGTCCCTTCATAGAACTTAAGAATATGTCCCATATGTTTATCCTTTCTTTAACAACTAGCTGATGAGTATTAATGACTTATTCCTCAGGAAGTCCATTAAGTACGATTTTTGGGTGGAGTCTAGACTGGGGTATCCCAGATATAATATATTGTGCGAACCCAGCAGTTTTGTTGTATTCATGAATCAGGTGTGCCTTCAACGGTTCCAGGAGGCTGAAAAGCACATCATCATAGTTTTTGTGGGAATTCACCTTTAGGAGGTTAGTTTCTGCAAAGCTGCAGAAGGTAGTAATACGCTTTTGCAAACCTTCATGAAGTGTAGGGATAAGTGTGTAGGGATAACTGGGGGCTGTGAGGTACAGGGGTCATATATAAATGGCCGGCACACATCATAACTGATAAGCACACATTATGACAGTGAGCACATGTTTAAAAATGCTATAGTTCAGGATAACATTTCATCTGTCCGGCTTACACTATATATATATATATATATATATATATATATCAATACTAATATGAGCTAACTATCAACCCCAAGGTCTTGAGGAAAAAGGCACTGGGCTGAACGGATGAGGTGAAGCTAGGGGAAGCGTTATTCTTGAACGACAGCAGGAGTTTTTAAAAATAGCTGAGAGAGGGTGTGTGTTCAGACGGCCAGGCTGACTTGCAAGGAGATGTGCAGGCATCCGGTGCTGGGAGCTGGGCTGAGCCAGTGCTGGGAGAACGTGACCCTCCTTATCAGTGGCGAGCCAGGAAAGAGGGGTTCTCCACGGTTAGCAGTGCAAAGAATCTCATCAATTTTTAGGTAATTATGGTTTAAGTGAGGCGATGCTGGAAATGCCTACTCGTTAGTCAGTCAGGGAGGACTCATTCCATGTGCAATATTTCAAAGTCAAAAGTGAATGTGATTTTGAGGTTTTGTTTTTATAGTTGGATGGTCACAAAGTGCAATTCCTGCCACTTCTTGTACTCAATGTCGGGGTGAAGGGCTTATTAAAGTTCATTTCTATTCTTGAGATGTCCTGTTTGTAATTGTTTTTTTTTCCATATTCACACAGGCAAATGTACTCCATGCAGAGCTGTTATTTTGTATAATTGGTAAGTTTATCTGTCATGATAAAGACACAGTATAAAAATGACTTCAGGTTCTGATGCATTTTGTGACCTCTGGTTAGTCTATTTAATCCGCAAACACAGACAAGTGCGCAATAGCGAACAATTTTATGGGGATGGTTTGATGTGAGTTCTATAGTTAGAAAGTGAGTGAGTGTGCAGTATTTCATTGTGCATGTTTATAACTGTGCAGATCTGCCCTCAGGACATTTTTTCAGCATCGTAGATAAGTTGCTGAAGGGAAAATATACCGCCTAAACCAAGTGTATTAAGTCCAGAATCTGATATTACAAAAAAACCGGGATGAAAGGAGATATGCTTTAGAGTATATTCTGAGGAGAGCACCAACATAATAAAAAGGGGATTATCACAAGAGGTGCTATGCTACAATAAATAGAACTATTTACCACCATAGTAAAATATCACAGGATTAGGCATAACTCCTTCAGAAAATATATCTAACATATTGGAGTCAGATTGAATGAAAGAAAATCATCTGCATATGCTATTATGAAGATGTTGGCATCCCAAAATCTTAATCCTCCAAGTCTGAAACATAAAAATTAAAAAGACAGAGTGCCAAAAGGCAACCCTGTTTCAAACCTGATGTTGTATGAATCTTCCTTAACTGTGCTCCCTCTACGTTAAGGCGCACCTGACTATTCGTGTTGTTGTGAAGCCCCATCAGGATCTTAAGAAGGCCATCTGGTATTCCCCAAGCATGTAACTTGGTCCAAAGAAGGGGGCGGCTTACCAGATGGAAAGCATTAGAAAATTCTATCGATGCTACATATATGTGTTCACAACTTCTGGACCAAGCGGACCCCTGTAAACATTTCACCATCTGTCGCTTTCTATGGAGAAAGTCGCTAGGGACCTGCACTTTGTCACTAAATATAGCGACAAAGTCGCTAAGTTGGCAACACTGCTCCTGCCTGGGCGAGCATAGCCAAGGAAAGGGGGAGGGAGTAACATGCTGACTCCCCTGCCCTGTTGACATCATGTGGCACAGCCTAGATGGCCTGATAACTGTGTCTTGCTGACTGCCACAATATCGAGGGACTCACTGAGCCTGGCGCAGTTTGGATGCTCTGCTACCTGTGTCTTGCTGCCTGCCCCAACATCAAGGGACTAAGCAGACGCGGCCCTTGGTGCCCCCAAGCGTGGCTTTACAGGCATTTGAACTGTAACATCAACTGACCTGTACCTGTGGAAATGACCATCCTGAAAGGACACTGGAGCAAAGTGAACTGGACTCCTGCAAGTGCTCAGAGAAGACGCAGTAAACATGTTTATATACTGTGAGACTGTATGTCAATGATGTGCTTAAAATGGTCCTACGTTTAAGGATTGATTCCAAAAGTAACTGCTTCTTCCTTTGTTTTGCATGAAGAGTGTTCCTCTGAGTGAGCCAGATTGCTGCTTTGGGAATCTATTATTGTTTTCAGTATCAATACAAATTATGTAATGTTCTTCCTGCAATAATCCACTATTATCCTGTGCTTCACTCATCATTGCATTTGTAGTGTTCTCCTTCATGGTTGGCCACGATTCTATGGAATTGGTCTCTTTGGGCTGCCCCCATGATTGTAGATGCTTTAGGTGTAATTGTGACCTAAGGTCATGAGGGTGAAGGCATTAACCACAAACGGTTGTGTGCATTACTATTGGCAGCCTTAATCCCTGTATGTGATGTGACCACATTAGGCAAGGTCTTTAAAATTGGTCCCCAGGCCCTACTGATTTTTTTAATTAGAAATGGGTCTATTGATTAAAATTGTTGGGGCTTATCCAGTTTATTCAGCTCATCTGCCTCCAGATGTGACTACACCTTTATTTTCCTTATTATGTTCTAGAGGGATCAGCAGATCACAAGCCTGATGCAATGCATTGTCAGTGCAAAAGGTGTTGATACAATATACTGTCACCAATAAATAATGGTGTCCAATTAACAGCCATTTAGTAATAACAAATAGATTAGAAGTTATCTATACAAATTAGAAAGATGATGGAGCCAACATTTAAAAGAAGATCACCTGAAAGTTATCTAAGTACATCATGGTAATGCAGAAGGTCACATAAATAGCAGCAATATATCACCCTAGCCTTTTACACTTGGGATATGGGCCTAAAGACTAGCGGGTGGCAGCAAATATATTTTTATCATATGTGTGCTATTTCAAGTCTGCAAATTTGTGTTTATCGAATATGGCTACTAAGTAGCTACTGCCGTAAAATGGCCCGCCACAGGATTTCTGTTTGTTCTTTGGCGATATTGTTGAGTTGTTTGGCCTTTTTCCTACCTTGCCATGCCAGGAAATCCCATATAAGGTCATGCACTTGCCTGGGAAAGCTGCAACATTTTGGGGATAGTGATGCCTTTGAGTGTGTGTGGCTCAGAAAGTGGACGAGACTGTGTGATCCCACTCCACATCTGTGATGCCAGTCTGGGTGTGGGGCATGAGTGAAACCCTAGCTGTCCCTGACTGGACAACTACTGGCTGCTTGAATGGTGCAGATGCTTACCATTGGTGGGCTTGGACTGACTTCCAGGCTGGATTTTGGTTAAGGAGAGGACTCCTGCATCCATTTATTCCGATCAGCGATGGAGCCAAGAATAACCCTTACAAAAACAACTAACTGAAGATCCAAGGAAGACTCACAAAAAAGCTTGGCATCTCTCCCTGAGTCTGGCCCGGTGTAGCCCTGTTGGACTACCTGATATATAACAGCCCTGCGCAGTGCTTCAAGCTCTGGATTGGTGGGACCAACCAGTCACAAAGTGTTGTCGAGGACCCAGCTGTCATGAGCCTTAAGAAGTGTTCCTGGACCACCTGGTGGACTGTCCAGCTCTCCAGTGGTCTACCTCAGTAGAACCATCACAATTCCATGTTTGCACCTGGAACTTTGGTGATCACTAAATTGTTGTGTGAATCACATTCCTGTTGAAATTCAGCCTCCCAGTCTCAAGGTACCCTGTTTTGGAAAGACTTCACAACCATGACTGGAAGAATGCCTGTCATCATCTGTAGAGGGGGTCATTGCTGGAACTCACCTTACCCCATCCTGTGAAGTCCTGAAGAAGGCTGCACTGGTGATTCTTCAATTCCTCTATTGCAAAGGGTTGAAATCAGCTCCTGGACCCAACCAGAAGCATACTTGAACCCACAGCTCCTAGATGCCTTGCACCGTAACAAACAACAGGAAATCCAACCTCCGGCAATGAAAATCAGTGTCAGGGAGGTAAGTAAACACAAAGCATTTCTCACCCTCTATCCTTCATAGGATAACATTGAGAACAAGTCTCTTTGTATCCTTCAATTGCACTGCCTTTTGGTCGTCAAACCTAGATAGTTCCATTTGCAAGATAAGAAACACATATTTAACTTACTAGTAACTTTGTTGCATCTCTTCTTTTGAACAATCACCAACTTGAGAAACTAACCTGCCACAGATACATTCTGAGTAGAAGCATTGTGGCTCTTGTGACTTTTGGGCACAAGGCCCCATTATTCTTAGGGATTGGACTGCTGAAGTTAGGGAATACCACTTGTGATGGATCTATGATCACTGAATACCCCAAAATACTGCCAAAGCAAATTCTGAATGCAAAAAGGCACGCAGTGATCACATAGATATCACACATCCCCAGTCGTTTAACTGTGCAGGACATTCCTGCAATCCCTGAATGCCTTATACCACACAACGGGAGCAGGGGACGCCCCTGAAACCCCCTATCCTCTTCTGTGGAATAACATGGATTTGACATTTTTGTTTACTGAGATTGCGCAGTAAACATATCTTCATTTTTTTATTTTTATCATTTTATAGTGATACCCTTGTGACTTGGTTCCACCTTTACTGCATCACTGTACTTGCCATCTTTGCTTATTTAAGCCACTGATTGTTTTTTAAGAACCTATGGTGACTGTTTATATGTTAATTATTGAGTGTTGTGAGATATTGTCAGCTGCTTGTTTCTTCTTTTAGTGTGTGTTTAATGCCTAGAATAAATACTGTATCAATACATTCCTGCCTAAATTGAATTATTGTGTGCTTTACTGTGTGGACTCACTGTGGATGTCTGGCACCACTCACACTCTCCTGAGAACAGCTTTGACTTCTAACCATGTTTACCTTGTTTGGTTTTTGGCTAAACCGTCAGAGATCCCCTGTTCACTATAACAAGGGTGGCCTCAAAAAAAGTGTCCACCAGGGCAGGTTCTAGATATCTATCTTAACAATATGGGTGGCTTTTTGGGCTGTTGCCCTCCTACTATAGTGTCCAAACTCTTGCCACCAACCTTATTTTTCTTGAAGGGTACAATGGTGAGTGTCTTAGCACTTCCATCTGAGAGGTTTGGCAGTACAGTATTTATTTTTACATTTTATTCTTCAGATAGTTTGGATTGGAGTGGTGTAACATACGGTTGATGATGCAGAGGGGCTCCAAAGAATATAGGCTTCAACATGTATCTAGTGGGGAGCTTCCAATGCCAGAGAGATATAGTCACAATAGTCACAAGACTTCAGGCCTATGATCAACCTAGTGTTCTCATTTTGGATAAGTTGGATTTGGGTGATGAGTCATTAAAGTAGTCCTAAGTAGAGGATATTGCAATAGTCAAGCCTTGACAATATCAGTACTCTTGTCACCTCCACCTTGTGAGAGACACTGATCAGAGCAAGTAAATGCTTGGCATATTTAAGTAGAAGTGTTATTTTCTTATAATGGGCCTCATGAGAAGTTGGGTGGTATCCCATTGGTAAATGCCCTGGCATTGCGCCCAATGCAGAATGAATTACAGCAACTAAGTCTGGCGCTATTAGCGCCAGATCCCGAGTTGCAGGGAGAATGGTAAGTCCCCATTCCCATTGGGTGCATTGCCGTTATTAGTGCAGCGCTAATAGTGCAATGGTAATACCATCATAAATGGGTGGAAAGGGGCCAGATTTACCTCCAGCTGAAACCTGAAGGTAAATATTCAACTTCATGCCAAAACTCGGGATTAGGCACAGTGGTAATGCAGCGGCAACACTATTACTGCTGCATTTTTATCACTCCGCCACCCCAAATGAGGCCCAATGTGTTGATTTTGAGGAGATAAATTAAGGAGTCAATGAAATATAACGCTCACATTTTTTGTGCTAATGACGGGTAGCAGGTCATGAATATCTAAAAACCTACTACTTAGAAGTATTTAGTTATGTACTTGTATCTGTTCTTAGGTCTTATATATTAATAAGCCTTGCTCCGATGAGGCGAAGTTTAGTGAGTATGTCAGTCATTTATTTGGATACATGTTTTCATCATGTATTACATTCTGAATGACATAAAATACAGTTATAAAAAAAAAATTCTTAATTAAATTGTAGTCAGGGGATCCAAAACGTGTTAAAATTGAGTAGTTACATTATTTTATCATTTTATTTGCATATGAATAAAATCAGAATTCAACCTTTTGCAAAATCTATCATTATGAAATTAATTCAGAAAAAAGTCATGAAGAAAATTCTAAACCAAACCAATTATGTAACAATTAATTTATAGACAATTAGAATTAATACAATATACTATAAACCAATCACATAATAATCAACATTTTGTTTTTTTAAACGTAGGAGATTAAACATTCTTTCTTAATTTGAATTTCATCAAGAACTATCTACATCCATGTACTGCCTCCAATAAATTACTCAAATCCTGGTCCATGTTTAGACTCCTTAGATAGCACATGACGGCAAAACCACTGAGGTAGGGTGACCCCTCAACAGTCTGTTCCATAGGCTTTCCAGATTAATCTCGTCCAGTTTCCAAATTTCCCAAGAAACATATGTCAATGAGTAGTCAAGGACTTACAACTTAAGAATAGATGCTTTGTAGTTTGTTCCACATCTGGATCTTGACATAATCTGCAGAAGGCATTTTCTTCTTCTTAATAAGTCCTCTCCGGGCCTGCATTTGCCTCGTATGACAGATAATTAATCTGAATCTAAGGAAGACACTGCTTACATCCTTAGATGGATACATATTCAGATAAGGTGTGACAATCTCCACATGCTTGTGATCTCTGACAAGGTGACTTAAGTATGTGGGATGTATTTACCCATGCATCCGAGCCCTACCTCGAAACTGTGCAGTACTGACATGGAAAACATCATGATGGCCAGAGCTTCCCAGAAAATGCACAGGGAAATGCATGAAGAATAGGCTGTCACCCATTTTTGCCGATGTTATGGGCACAGAAGGACACTGCCTAAAACCACCATTGGACTACCCACACAGTAGTCTGAAACCATTGGGAATGGCAATGCCAATGGCCAAAAGCAAACCCATAACTGTTGGGAATTCATTTTCTTAAATCCCAAAAAGGGGTGCAGTACCAGTACTCACCACTATCCAAAAGCCGGCATTTTAAAACAACACCAGGTTTTACTTTTTGCAAAACTGAATAAATGAACCCAAAGCAGGCCAAAGAAAGACTTACTGAGAGGTGGATACAATGTAAAGTGATATTCTGAAGTGACTTGAGGTTTATAACAAGACTGGCTGAGCTGTGGATTGCAGCAGTTTAAGTAAATGTGGACTGAAAGACACTAAAAATCTCAATGTTTAAAAGAAATGAGTGACCTACTTCTGAGTGTCACATAGGTTGCAATTGTTTAAATGTCATGGTTTTAAACTTAGAATCAGCATTCTAGCTGCATATGTAAAAATGTTTAGTTTATTTGAAAGCAGAAACTGGGGAACAAAAAGTGACATTTTATCTGAAACTTGGCTTAAGGAACTTGATTCTGCCTGGCAACTACCCCCATCAGGAGTGAAACTTGAGTCACAGCTGTGTTCCCAGGCCTAGCTGCCCTTTTGCTGCTCACACTAAGGATATGCCATCTATCTGATAATTGAATTACCTGTGCTCTACAGGAGCTCTGAACAAAGCCTGTCTTGACTCAGGCAAAGGTTTTATTACAGCGGTCGTAAAATGTAGCTTCCTCTTGGCAGAAGCTGGGAGGGGCACTGCCTGTGAGAGCAAGCTGGCTTGGCAGAACTGGATAAACCAGTATTTCTACCTTGTGCTGAGAGGAAACCACACCCCTTTGGAGCCAGAACATAACTTTAAAAAGATGGATCATTCATAGAGCGGACATGTGAAAATTTTATAAATGATACCATAATTCTTGTGATTTTTCTGCCCACAGTTTAAGAGGTTTTTAGAACCGGTGGTATGTTCAGGGGGGTTTTAGCGGAAAAATGGATATTACTCTAAATGTATGCATGTTAAAAATCTGAAACTTCATCAGTTAATGTCCATACTCCCCGCGCACATGTATGTAAAGTTGGGTCAATGTCAGAAATTGAAAAATCAGTTAAAAAGTCAATTATGTGCCATTTCTGAATGCAAGCTCTTAGAAACAGCAGATTTGGACAGAGACATGGCTAAATTCAGCCACACCATGTATATGTAATTTCAAGCAACTGTGTAACTGTGAAATATGTCTTTTATTATCAAATATAGAATGTGTGCAATCTGACAGAGGAGTGTCCTATCTGCAAGCCATAAAATGACATCCCTCTGACTCACAGTTCATTCCCCAATCAAGTGGGGAATGGAAATTTGACCAATGACAAGTGAGAGGGGCGAGTTTAGTTATGACCAAACACACACACCCACTTGCAGAACATATAAATGGACCACTGAAACTTAGGTAGAGACCTTCAATTCCATTTGCTGCAACGCACTCTGCCGGACCATACAACATCCAGAGATCCAGACTTCAAATTCATCAACCTCCAGAAAGCCAAACTAGAGACCAGACCAGAGAGAGAAAGCAGTGCTGTACCCAGAGAGAAAGCAGTGCTGTGCCCAGAGAGAGACCAGAGCCCAGTCTAAAACCCTGACCAGATCCGTGACGAGGCCCATTTAATTCAAGAATATAGTGTGAGTACCCAGCAGAACTGTGTAGAACCAATCTCTTAGTTAAAATAATATAATTCAATCCATTTTTAATCTAAGTAGAAATGCAGCTTAGCAATTGTGTTATTCTGCCATCATTTTTAAAGCTGAAAAAGTGTGCGTTTAAAATTTGCAAAACCAAAACCGACCTCTCTTAAATCGGTCATAACTCTGTAACCGTTTGGGCTAGAGACTTGCAGTAACTTTCATTTGGAAGCTGAGATCCTAGGCTTTCCTAGGACCCCAAAACGATAGAGATAGTCCTTGTGGTTCCTCTGTAATAGCGCTCGGCGCATCCGCGAATTTTACAGAGATTTGCAAATTTCTTCACGTGTAAAACTGCTGCTGTTTGCCTTCCATTTGCCAGAAATTCGTTTAACCTGCTAACTATCCCTGCATCATTGCTAGTGTGAGCCGGGACTAATATTAACTAGATACCACTCACCCTGAACCTCTGAAAGGGAATTAAAAGCATTTTAGCATATTTTTTAATTCATTGCCAGCACATATCAAAGCAATTTGGGCCTGTGTTTTCAAACTTATGTAGTCTAAGCTTGCTGGATTGAACTGAATTACAGTTGATTGCATTTCTGAGAACTGTGTGCTTCCTTCCATTTCCTTGCCTTGCATCAAGGGGGAAGGGGATTGCCAGAGAAAAGTGATTACATTGTTTTGCTGAAATCATATCAAGTTGTTTTCTATACTGCATTTCATTCATTCAACCTTGCATTTCCTTGAACCTTATAAAGCATTCTCTACCACATTATACTTCTGTACCTATTTACCAGTGTGCTACCTTATCCATTTCATGTCAACTCCTTATTGATTATAGAGAAGCGTGTTAGTGCCAGATTCTCCGTTGTTAATCTTTATCATATCAGATTAAGTGTGCTAGTCAATTATTAATTTATTATAAAGTGTGATATATATATATATTTTAATTTATCAAATAAACCTTTTAAACTTGCAAAACAGAACTACTTCTTGGCTCAGTGGGGCCAGGGGGATTCCAAGAGTGGGGTGTTATATAGGGGTAGTCATCCAGAACGCATGAACTGGACCTAAAGATATATCAATAAGGGTTTTCATTCAGTATTCTAGACTAGGCGTTGACTTAGCTGTAGTGTTGAATTGAATCCTCTTACAAGTATCGATAAGAGTGGAAATTGTCTACAGTTTTCAACCAATCTAACCTAAAAAGGTGTTTTTTTTTAACAAGGCAATGATTGGAAATAAATTCACTCCTGGTTTAGACCCAGTTCCTGAAGAAGATTTGTACAGTATATTTCTGGTTTCTTGGTGCAGGTCTCCCATATGTGTTGCATATATTTTTGTAGGTTTTCATAAAGAGTGTCTTTGGTGGATCTATTAGTCACCAGTACAATGATAGGATTCTCCATTCTGCACATACTCCAAGAGACTTAAAACCCAGCTCATATCTCATAACCAATATGGGGATACAGTTTGGCAAACAAAGGGCTTTCCGCCAAATGAGCCCTTCAAAAAGAGAACGTTTACCAAAAATCCTGACGGGAAGGAGGTCTGCCCCATATAACAACTTGGGGACTATTGTCCCTTCATAGAACTTAAGAATATGTCCCATATGTTTATCCTTTCTTTAACAACTAGCTGATGAGTATTAATGACTTATTCCTCAGGAAGTCCATTAAGTACGATTTTTGGGTGGAGTCTAGACTGGGGTATCCCAGATATATTATATTGTGCGAACCCAGCAGTTTTGTTGTATTCATGAATCAGGTGTGCCTTCAGCGGTTCCAGGAGGCTGAAAAGCACATCATCATAGTTTTTGTGGGAATTCACCTTTAGGAGGTTAGTTTCTGCAAAGCTGCAGAAGGTAGTAATACGCTTTTGCAAACCTTCATGAAGTGTAGGGATAAGTGTGTAGGGATAACTGGGGGCTGTGAGGTACAGGGGTCATATATAAATGGCCGGCACACATCATAACTGATAAGCACACATTATGACAGTGAGCACATGTTTAAAAATGCTATAGTTCAGGATAACATTTCATCTGTCCGGCTTACACTATATATATATATATATATATATATATATATATATATATATATATATATATATATATATATCTATACTAATATGAGCTAACTATCAACCCCAAGGTCTTGAGGAAAAAGGCACTGGGCTGAACGGATGAGGTGAAGCTAGGGGAAGCGTTATTCTTGAACGACAGCAGGAGTTTTTAAAAATAGCTGAGAGAGGGTGTGTGTTCAGACGGCCAGGCTGACTTGCAAGGAGATGTGCAGGCATCCGGTGCTGGGAGCTGGGCTGAGCCAGTGCTGGGAGAACGTGACCTTCCTTATCAGTGGCGAGCCAAGAAAGAGGGGTTCTCCACGGTTAGCAGTGCAAAGAATCTCATCAATTTTTAGGTAATTATGGTTTAAGTGAGGCGATGCTGGAAATGCCTACTCGTTAGTCAGTCAGGGAGGACTCATTCCATGTGCAATATTTCAATGTCAAAAGTGAATGTGATTTTGAGGTTTTGTTTTTATAGTTGGATGGTCACAAAGTGCAATTCCTGCCACTTCTTGTACTCAATGTCGGGGTGAAGGGCTTATTAAAGTTCATTTCTATTCTTGAGATGTCCTGTTTGTAATTGTTTTTTTTTCCATATTCACACAGGCAAATGTACTCCATGCAGAGCTGTTATTTTGTATAATTGGTAAGTTTATCTGTCATTATAAAGACACAGTATAAAAATGACTTCAGGTTCTGATGCATTTTGTGACCTCTGGTTAGTCTATTTAATCCGCAAACACAGACAAGTGCGCAATAGGGAACAATTTTATGGGGATGGTTTGATGTGAGTTCTATAGTTAGAAAGTGAGTGAGTGTGCAGTATTTCATTGTGCATGTTTATAACTGTGCAGATCTGCCCTCAGGACATTTTTTCAGCATCGTAGATAAGTTGCTGAAGGGAAAATATACCGCCTAAGCCAAGTGTATTAAGTCCAGAATCTGATATTACAAAAAAAACGGGATGAAAGGAGATATGTTTTAGAGTATATTCTGAGGAGAGCACCAACATAATAAAAAGGGGATTATCACAAGAGGTGCTATGCTACAATAAATAGAACTATTTACCACCATAGTAAAATATCACAGGATTAGGCATAACTCCTTCAGAAAATATATCTAACATATTGGAGTCAGATTGAATGAAAGAAAATCATCTGCATATGCTATTATGAAGATGTTGGCATCCCAAAATCTTAATCCTCCAAGTCTGAAACATAAAAATTAAAAAGACAGAGTGCCAAAAGGCAACCCTGTTTCAAACCTGATGTTGTATGAATCTTCCTTAACTGTGCTCCCTCTACGTTAAGGCGCACCTGACTATTCGTGTTGTTGTGAAGCCCCATCAGGATCTTAAGAAGGCCATCTGGTATTCCCCAAGCATGTAACTTGGTCCAAAGAAGGGGGCGGCTTACCAGATGGAAAGCATTAGAAAATTCTATCGATGCTACATATATGTGTTCACAACTTCTGGACCAAGCGGACCCCTGTAAACATTTCACCATCTGTCGCTTTCTATGGAGAAAGTCGCTAGGGACCTGCACTTTGTCACTAAATATAGCGACAAAGTCGCTAAGTTGGCAACACTGCTCCTGCCTGGGCGAGCATAGCCAAGGAAAGGGGGAGGGAGTAACATGCTGACTCCCCTGCCCTGTTGACATCATGTGGCACAGCCTAGATGGCCTGATAACTGTGTCTTGCTGACTGCCACAATATCGAGGGACTCACTGAGCCTGGCGCAGTTTGGATGCTCTGCTACCTGTGTCTTGCTGCCTGCCCCAACATCAAGGGACTAAGCAGACGCGGCCCTTGGTGCCCCCAAGCGTGGCTTTACAGGCATTTGAACTGTAACATCAACTGACCTGTACCTGTGGAAATGACCATCCTGAAAGGACACTGGAGCAAAGTGAACTGGACTCCTGCAAGTGCTCAGAGAAGACGCAGTAAACATGTTTATATACTGTGAGACTGTATGTCAATGATGTGCTTAAAATGGTCCCAGTTAGAAGGATTTGAAGATGAGCTCCCGTAGTTTGTAGACATGCTCTAAACGGTGCCAGCAGCTAGCAATGGCGTCATTCAGTGGGGGAAGGTCCACTGGCCCCGGGTTAATAGAGGGTTTTGCAATATGTGGTCGAACTGCCAGCATTCAACTGGCAGTACGCCAATCGCGACTGTTACCCGCTGGTTATTTTTAGAGTGTTTTGATATGTGTTGTATGTCTATAACAATGTGAGCCCCATGTGTACAGCATGGCATATCCTCTTTGTTGTCGATCCTAGATTCTGAAGTAGCCCAAGTAATTTTGTTCTGTAATGGGGGGAGGGAACCATTTGTTTCAGTGACATTTGTTTGTTATGAAATAGGAGGCGTGTGGTGTGTGACCTTCCCAAGTGTGGTGCCCCTTTAAGGGAATGTGTCCAGCCCATGTGTATTGCCCTTTTAACATGGGCCATGAAAAGGAGCCCCTACAGGCACGTGCATCACAACAGCTGCAGACTCCCAAAGAGGAATGATTGGGTCAATCTCTCATTTAGGGCTGCAGGCCCACAACGTGTGAGCACGGGCCTGCAGGCTATGATGCTGTGGGACCCTCGAGCCTGTAAAGTGGCAAAGGTCTGCCTGGTCATGGTACGCCCTGCCCCTGCTTAAGACTGGGTTTTCCCCGGCAAACCCCTGAGGCACAGGGCCTCTAAGGTCCTGAGGACCCATAACACCCCTGGGTCCTGCTGGATGCCAATTGCAGACCCGCATATTACACTGTACAATGCAGCTTGTTATACACAATTAACTAACGGCTAAAAAAGCCAAACACGCCGCAGCCTTAACATGCTCGTATCAATGTTCATGTGAATTTTGGCATTCATTCTGGTCTTGGTGTCATAAACAAATGTGCACCATTTGCTGGTAGCTTGCCACTAGTTTACACAAGCATTGTGATAGAATTGCACTTAGAATTGTGAACATTAGCCTGCATCGCGTCTGGATAGAATTGACAATGCTAGTATGTCCACACTTGGATAGAATTGTAAAGGTTGGCATGTCCACCCTTGGATAGAATTGTGAACATTAGCCTGCTTCACATATAGATAGGATTTTGACTGAAGAATAGCATGCCCGCGCCTAGATGAAACTTGAATGTTAGCATGTGCCACACCTAGAGCTGTGAACACCAGCCTGCACCGCATCTAGATAGGGCTGTGAATGTTGACATGCCCACACCTAGATAGAATTCTGAACATTGGCTTGCGCCGCATCTAGATAGGATTGTGAAGGCCAACAAGTGTCACACTTAGACAATACTGTGAATGTTAGCATGCTAAAGGTCAGGTAACCCACTAACCAATACAACCTCAAACACTGCATACTTATCTCACTCAAAAACTCACACAACCATCTCTCGCACCACAAGCCGCACGCACTTCACAACACTGCAACAACACATAAGCCGGAACAACAGCACACGCGGACTGACACCGATCCAATACCCGCAACAAAGCTCAACATCTGGTGTATACCGAGTTGAAACTGCCAACAGAACACCACTCCTCTCACTATCCTACTCCCTCTTCACCTTACTAACCCATCCCCCTTATCGTTTACAGATCCGCCAGAGCACCTGTGGACCAATTCCGTTGGTGACGGTGCACGGTACAAATACCTTTAAAATTTAACATTTAACATTTAACCAGATAACCATTCAGGCCAGTCCCCTGATTTATCGGAATCCTGACTGGAATCTTTTAAGCATACCTACTTTCGTCGCCCATGAACACAAATGTGAAAAGATAATAGGCGCAAACATTTTCGAGTCTGCATCCATTACCATGTTCTGATGGTAATTTTTTGATTCCTTTCTCGTTCCCTTTTTATGTATGAGTCCCACAAAGGAGATAGACCAAGTCTCTGGAATTATTCCTGTCCTAATAACATCATTAAATATGTTCAATATAAATGACAATTTTTCCGGATCTGATTTAAACAACAGGTTAGTTAGTCTATTCGGCCCCCTGTCCTCGATCTGCTAGCTCTCTTGATACAATATTCCACTTCCTCCTGTGAAATTTCACCCAGATTCAATCTACAGGTGTCTGTGCTTAATTGCCATGTGTAAATACCATCATTTATGGCATATATAGTGGTACATTTTTCAACCTATGTGGCCTCAGGAATAGGATTAAGTTGGAATTTATATTGGGATCATCCCACTGCATTTGTCAGGGTCCAAAAATGTGAAGAATACTACGTTCTGAGGAGTTCAAGCATACGTTCTCCCTCTCTTTGAAGCCTTGCAGCACAATGATTTGTAACCCAATTTTTATAGGAGAGTTTTGCTTTCCCAATCCTAAGGTTATAAACTATATTGGAAAGTTTTTCAACCCCTATAATGGCTGATCTCAAACTTTAAGATGAGCTCCCTTTCATAAAAACATGGATCAACTTATTGGGATACCTCTTAATGCTTTTGTCGTTATTACAAAATCTGGGGTATGGAAATACTCAATCGATTAAGCCAGCTAGGAAAGGGTGAAGCTCATCAACCGTAAAAGTAAAATATGTCCACTTGAGAGAACAAACCTCGAGGATCTCATCTAACTCTGAGTTCAATCAGGGAATTTTCGTTATATTCCACCTTATTCAATTTAGCCATGTATTAACTGTTACCTTAGAAAGGTCAGATTTTAATTCTTCCCTCCTTTCAATGGCAAATAAGGCTTTCAAAATGTTGTGATCTCTAGGTGAGTTATTTGTAATGCAAAAATTGTCACACATTGAGTACAATGAAGAATCAACATATATGTAGTCAATTACAGACCCCTTGTACCTCTAAACCATGTATACTGCATGGGTTCATGGCCAGTAACATTACCATTTACCTTTGGAGACCCAGATATTTAAGGCAAGATGCCATCTACAGCCGTTCTCAATTTTACTAGCATGATTTAATGGTGCATTCTGAGATAAGATGTTTCAGTCGCTCTCCTCAAAACATGTTGAATTAAAGTCCCCCTACAGAGAACAAATCCAAAATGTACTTTTTCCCACCAGTTATAAAGGAAGTCCATAGGATCTTCAAGAAAAGGGCCACGGGGAGCGACCCCCTCATGCCAGTAGATGTTAATAACTAGCATTGGTGTTAATATTTTCTTCTACAGGACTTCCAATTACGTTGCTATTGCCCCAGACTGAATGTTTGATTCACTAAGCCAGCGGATGGATTCAAATGTTGTATCCATCAAGGGTTTTCTCAAGCCAAGTCTCTTGGAGTAGGAAGATCTCAAACACCCAAAGTTTTTTTAGCAGACTCAACATTTGTAAACAAAGAGGAGTAGCCTTTTGTGATCCAGAAGGCGACTTTCAAATCTACAGATTGTCGAGGTGCTGTAGTTGAATTCAAGGCCCCCGCAATACATGACAAATCAATGCCTAATGAGGACCACTCCACGTTCCTCTGCCCTTCAGATCATTAATTCAATGAGACATGCAGCAAAGAGGAATTATTTAAATCTCTTTATTCAGAGTGTCTTTGACGTTCACAGTTTTGTCCAGGCCAAAATGTGTGCATGTCAAATCCTAAAGTAAGACAGGACTGTGGGTTTGCAACCAAAGGTCTGTGCGCTAGTGGTCACTGTTAGGGAGAATTCTCTGTTTAGGCTGAATTTCCTAACCTAGTGAGTCCCCCAGCAGCTTTGCTGGATTTTTGGGGTTTATTTTTTTCTCCTGCCAAGAGTGAGACTCTTTTACCCTCACTCTTGGGCATGATTTGAGTGTGTTTCTTTGAATCTAGATGTGTTTAATGGGCTATGGGGTCTTTTACTCCCCCCCCCGGGGTCTGTTAGTCGAGGGGGCACGTCTCCGTCCCCCCTGATCGAGTTTTGGCTGGTGGCAGTGGATACTACTTTTTATATTCTACCGCAAATATTTTCTTATGGGATTTCCCATTGTTTTAGGCTACTATCTTTATTTAATTATTTACGGTAGCCTCGAACATACCGTCGGTTTATTTAATTAATATTAATTCTCCGGTTGTTTTTTTTTGCAAAAACTTGATTCTAAAATGGCGTTTGTGGTCTCTTCTGTGACTCCAACCCAAGTCGAGCCCTTTGTTACACTTTTTGTCGGGCTTCTCCACAGAAGCCCTCCAAAGTGGTGCCACTCTGTCTGGGGTACTTAGGAGGGGTGGAGGGAAATGTAGGCACCCTGAACTGAGTTGCGTAGGCAACTCAAGTCGCACTCCATCCTGATTGGCCCAAGTGGTGAGCCGGCCGGCTCACCACTCAGCATGTTTGAGTGACAGCTAGGCTGAGTGAATGGGGGTTTGCTGCATAAAAGCAGGGCTTTGGGGACTGGAACTTCAGAAGTCACCACAGGACCTAAGAATCTAACGAGCGAGAAGCTGAGCCGACCTGCCACGACACCACCGGTGGAGCCCTGCTGGACTGCCTCAACACTTTTCCCAACGACAGAGGAAATCTCCCGCCGGAGAGTCTTCTTCCTTTGACTGGTGGGGATAACCAGTTTCACCGTCTTTTCGCTTTCCCGACGTACCTCGTGGCCGCCTTGCCCGTGCCAAGCACCCCGGCAACCGGGATACCACATTTTACCACGACCGCGAAACAAAGGTACCACCTTTAACCAGAAAACTCTGCGGCTGGTTTCTGGTAGTGCAACGACCTTCATCTTTCCTCCAAATCGAGATCTTCTCTTCCCCTGGACGACAACGTAACTTGCACCCATTACCAGGAACAACTGCCACCGTTGGAGGATCCTTCCCACTTAAGGTAACGTGTCCCGCCTGGCTTCCCTTGCTACCGACTGTACGGGGTAGATTTAGCCCCCGCCTTTCGAACCTGGGTTAGTCTGGGACACCCTGGCTAAACTTTCCTAAAGCCTCTCTAAACTCTTTTCGAACCCTATGCAAGACTTTCTACGCCTAGTGTAACTGTGTGATCTTGGGCGCATTTGTGCTTTGCTCTCTCTAAGAGTGGGCCCAGCCTTTGGACTTTGGCTCACCAGTGACTTTTGCTCTTCTGCCTTCCTAACAGTGTTCCTGAATCTTAGAGTGGTGTACCTTTCCATATTCTGTCTTTTTCCCTCCCTTTCTCACAAACTTATTAAAGTGCAATCTAGTTAAGCGCTCACCTCTTTATGAAAATAAGTGGTGTTTTACTGTGATTTATCTGATAAGGAAAAAGGGGTGTATATATTACAATAGTAACTGTGTTTAGAATATTTTACAATAAGAGTGCTGGAGTGTTTCAACTGTGTGTTTTTAAATAAATCATTATATACTTTGATACCAAAGCTCTGGTCAGTGTTTGCTTGTATTATTGTATCTGAGTGCCTATTGTGTATACTTTGCATACTACCTAACTCTTCTTGAGGGAAGTCTGACTGCTCAGCCACAGCTACCAGGTAAATCTGGGTGGTGCAGACTGCTACCAAGTGGGTTTACTGCCAACACCTGTAGTCTTAAATCTTTTGCAGTGGTCCCTAAGGGAACTGCACATGTTTCTGCCTAACAGTCACTGATTGTGCTAGGGTATCGTAATGCAAATTGTAGTGCAAGCAGAAAAACCACCTGCACCAGCCAGTCCACCCTGGCTGGTACTAAAAACTGATAAAGTGAAGGGTGAAGTGGTAATGTGCTTTACACCATAACAGTAAGACACGTATTTCGACACACAGGTCGTCCTCAAGGCTGGGTAATTTTTGTATACACAAAACCAAAAGCAAATTGTCATCTAACAAAACAGAATTGAATATGGTCAAAGACATCAAAAATTATTGACAAATCAAGATATAGATCCAAAATAATACAACAAACAGTATTAAAAGTCATACATATTGCACATGAAAAATAATTGTTTCACATAATAAACAGAAAACCACAACATATGAGTTGTTGTTTGGACACAATGAAGCAACAAAACATATATATTGGAAAAGATATATATATATATATATATATATATATTAGCATAGCATGTACCCGTGTTGGAGAGTGGAACAAGGGAAGTGAAGACTGTTGCAGGGATAAGGAAACAATATGATAAAAACAAAAGAAATATAATGAATAATGGTGTATACGGTTGTGCAACCCTCAAGCATAATATCGTATGTTAGGAGCTTACTGAAAATATGCATCATGAAATATATAGTGGGGGGTAGCTGAAGAAACCCCATGTGGTGCACAGATCACCGGAGCCACCACTCGTGCAAAGCAAGCACCAATCACCTTTATAGCAGTAGTGTTAATGCCTACAAAACCACTTAAATCAAATAGATAACCCTTCAAAGTCAGGTGGAACAAAAGGCGTGGACAGAACTGCCCCAGATCATAGTGTAAGCATGCATGCCAATTAAATTAGGAAAACGCTTACCAAACGTAAATCAATTGTAATAATGTATTCTTGAACGCGCTCCCTGTACAGGTAACCACACTCGTTTGATGTAAGGACCCAAGTCATAAGTCAGAACAAATCAAGCATTAGCATATTGGACAATAACATAATGAAACCACATACCTAGTGGAGCGTCAGAGTATTCAAATGGGGAACTGGTAACCCGTATCAAAAAAGTGGACGCCACAGTGGCAGTATCAGTATATACCCTGTAGAAAATTAATATTATCATCACTTGACAAAAGGAGCCTGATAACAACAGAGTATAGACCACGGATGATTATGTTATAGCTCAGAAAAAGAGAAAGAAGAAGGAGCGGAAACCGCAGCAAACTTACTCGTTAAATCGAGCGTTCAATTATGTAAGGGGAATCCCAGAAAGCAAACATCCTGGTGTCGTTAGTTAGATAAACACTGCCGCATACATCACATTACTGACGAAGGTGGCGTCGTACGAGGAATACGTTGCATCGGTGACGTCATAGGTAAACAAACCAATACGTGACGCATGATAGTGCCGTGGAAAGCGTTACATCGATGACGTCATGGGTAAACAACCATTACATGGCGCGTGAAAGTAAAAAGTATATAATTGAGATGGGAAGTCCATTAGTTCATCCTCTGATAAAATCTATGTGCCATAGGTATATATAGAAAGGAAATACCCAAAACATACTTGGTGAGTGCACCAAAGTGATGGCAAAGAAAACGATCCAATAGAAGAGGGAGCACATGTTACTGAAATAATGCGCAATTAACAATTAGACAAGTTAAAGTGCCAAAGCATATTAAACATTGGTTACATATTAATATAATGGGAAAACCAAATAGCAAAAGGAATGAAATATTAAATGACATTGCTGGTGCAAGCAATAAAACAGAAACAGGAAAAGAGGCATTGTATGAGACAAGATAATAGGTGCCAATGCTTTCAAGCAGGAGCAGAGGGGGCTCCGGTGTAGTGCAACCAAACAACTGCTTTGTCTTATGCTTAGTTAATCTGTTTGATCATCTTGCACAAAGTCCACTCTATCTATGTCTTGAGAATTGATTGCTTTAAGGTTAATGATCTCAACAGATAGTGGTAGGATGTTCGCCCTGTGTAGGTTCGGTGACATCCCTGCCTTTGGGAAGAATGGTTTGGAGTATGAGTAAATGGATGTTCTCTCCGACGCGATGGTGGTTCTGATGGATTCTTGTGTCACAGTTGTCAGTTTTAGATATTTTATTCTTAAACACCTTGGTCAACAATCTTGTATATCCTAGTGTTGTCTGACCTTCTTGTGATGGCTCATCACAGTGACTCATGATGTTATTTGAATATGTCCCCTTTTCAACTACAGTTGAAATTTGGGCCCCCCTCAAGATGCTACACACTCGGCAAGTGCCAGCGGAGGCATTATATGGTTTATTATCTTGGGGCTTATCCAAAATGGATATTTGTTCCAGTGCCTTTGTTGTATCAGAGGGGAGCTACAGGCTGGGCCTTTTCCTAGTAAATATTTCAGTTCTGCTTACCCGGCTCCACACAAAGTGGTGGCATCAAGAAAGAAACCCCACACCTGTCTTCTACCAAGGACTTCTCAGCCATTCCCACTGGGTCTGCCTTAGATCTTTCACCTGATCCCTCACTCGTTGACGGTATAGAGGAAGAATTACATACAGGCCTCACAGGTTGCACTTACAATCGTAGGGCAAGCCACTTGGCATATACAGAGATTAGATGATGTTGACTGCTTTTCCAAAAACATTCAAATTTTGTAGAAACATCCTCAGCAAATTCTTTTTTTTCTAACTTCATGTTCTTTGATTTCTTTACTTCTTGAGCAGCCACTTTAGGACCCTTCCTCTTAAGAGTATTAGCAAAGGGCAAGGTATAGGCGTGACAAGTTGCTACTCCGTGACCAAAGGGGTAGCCCGTTGAAATGAGTCCTCGATATTCAGCAGAGCAAACTGTTGGGTTAGGTCCTCGATAGTAAGGATGGTAGGCGATAGAGCCTGTGGAGGGGCTGATGGGTTAGTTGAGATGACAGTAGGCACTCTTACAGCAACACCTGCTCCCGCCGCCATGGGACTCTCATATGTTGACTCCTCCATCACAACATCTGTGACATTAGATGTTGTACAATTAATTCCATTCCTGGGTTGTTGGACTACCTCACTTCTTACTTCAGTCTCTGTGTGCACTCCTTGCACACGTGGGACATCTTTCAGATTATTTGTGTCTGCGCCATGGGCCCTCAAACAGAGAGCTTATGTCGCCTCGACTCTCAAGTTTTTCTAATTTGGTTTCAATAAGCTCCAATTTAGAAGTGTTTATTTTTTCCTCAGAAAATAATTTGTCATGTAAGGCGACAAATAAGGAAAGAACACATTGTGGGGCCTGTATAGAGGTTTTATTGATATCTATGCAATTAGAATGATGCAAAAGGGACACAAAACTTGGGCCATAGTTTTGACACGGTGATGCCACACAGAGACTGGATTCATACTTTAAGCAATGATCCAGTTATAAATCACTGCCTTGACATGTGCCCCTCAGGATGGAGATATATTCAGTGCATTCCCCAACCGGCAGGAATCTCACACAGCCCTTATTATCCTGCTTACATTTTTGGAGTATGCTAAGTAGCAATGATGGAATCTTCATGGTGTTCAATGGCTAGGAGAGATGCATGAAGGCCAAGCAGTTTGCTGTCTTGCAGAGGAAATACTATTTGGTACATTAACAGTACCAATACATTTCCTAGAGCCCTGCTGTGTACCTATCAAAATTGATACCTGTTCAACTGACGCAGTGAGTCTAAGGTAAACTAGTCTCCTTTTAGTAGCCCCATCGAGAACCATGAATCTGGGTAATGGTAGGCATGCAGTTAAGTGACTGCAGGCTTAAAACTATCTATATAAGGTGATGCCTTGGATGGCATCACACATATTTGTGGGGCCCAACCTGGTAAGAGGGAGACCATGGCATCTTATACAAGCACTTTGTAAAGGGTCTAGCACCATACTTCATTAAATCGACAGCTGCAACAAAAGGGAAGATGAAAGAAATGTGCCCCTGGTACGAGCGCGATTGTAGAATATCTAAGAGAGCACTGCTTCACTGCCTTGCTAAAGATGGTAAACTTGATAAGGATGAATTGCGCTCCTGTAAAAATTCATATAAGCAAATACTACGGGGAAAAAAACAAGGTTATGTCAGACTTATGTGGGATGGACTTAATGAGGCAGCCATCTCACAAGACTCTAAAACCTTTTGGTCTCTTGTCTCGGATAATAAGAAAATTCATGATAACAGTGGGATAACATTGTGTTATCCCACTTGAAGAATGGATGCGTCACTTTACAGGGCTGTATAGATGTGACCAAATTATGGATGATGTAAGCCAAACAAAGGATGTGTTGGAGGGGCTCAAGAGTAGTAGTTTTACTATTGTAAAATCACTGGATGAGGTGAATCATGCAATTTTAAATGCAAAAAGTCATAAAGCCCCTGGCCCTGAAGGGATCCCTGTGGATATGAAGAAAGATGAACCTGACATACGGGCACCGGTTTTGCTAAAACTATTCACATCAGTTGTCAAGCTAAACCAAGCCCCAGGATCTTGTAGTAAGGCCTTGATTGTGCCCAAATTTTAAAAAGATGATAAAGGTCTACCATAAAGTGATAGGCTGATCTCCTAGCTGGACGGAACAGGCACATTAAACAGTAAGGTGATTTTAGTTCACTTGCAACAATGGGTGAACTCAAATAACTTTGTTTGTCACTTGCATGCATATTTTCGTCCAGGGGTAGGCACTGTAGGTCAGTGCCCTTCCGCTGTTTTTAGTCCTCCAAAAATATACAGCTTTGAAAAGAATGTGTTTCTTCGGGGTTCTCGTGGACCTCCAGACTGATTGTAATTTGTCCCTAAAGATCGGTTATGGCTGTCCTGATCAGGCGGGATGTACCAGCAGAATTGGAATGGGATTTAGATCCAATTACCACCCATCTAGTCTGGAAACCAATTTTTTATTGGATCAGACTGTGGACATATCCAGATCTATTAAGGTTTCGCAATACAACCTTAGCCTAATTAAATTCATCGGGTGGGCGGTCATTGCCATGGGTAACCCATGTCAAAAATCAACTGAAATGTCTGGGTTTAGAAGCCATTTGGGATGATCCAGTGAATATACCTATATCCACGAGAGACGAAGTGAAGTCTGCTATAAGGCTGGCAAATTGTGAGACACCAATTAGCGGTTGACTAAAATTAAAGTTAGGCTTTAACTATTGGTGCCTAAAAACTGAGCAAGGCTTTGAGAGCTTTTGGGATTTTATAACACCGTCTATGCTTGTAGACTGTCCCTGGAACTCAGAACAGGCACTCTCAGGACGGCTAAATTTATGAGTAGCTGGAAAGGTCAATCTTCACAAAGCTGTCCGCTTTGTAACCTCAGTAGTGATTATATCATGCACTTTCTGTTGCTTTGTGTTAAACTTGTTGATTTTTGATTTAAGAAGGCTGTATTTGTTACGCTATTTACAAAAGCCTGTATTACCTGCACAATGGAAGCCGTATCATTATGTCAGTCTACTATTAACATTAATGATGTATATTTTGTAGCAAGATTTGTGCATCGAGCATGGCTACGGCGGAGACAACTGGTTAATCATATAAAATAAGTAATAGGGGAACTGATTATAACTATATTTATTAGTACTAAGTATCTTCTAAATGCCATGATGCTGAGCTCACATCATCATTTTACATATTTACCCTGATTTATGAAATTATTTGCACGTAAAACGCACATTTGCGCGCCATTCTGCCCGAAAATCCCCATACCTCAAACAGGGATATTCGAGAAGATTGGCGCGCAATTGTGCGTTTTCTGCGCAGATAATTCCATGAATCAGGGAGATTGTTTTTTAACGGTTTTGTTCTTTTATTCATTGTGTATTGTCCTGTTATTAAAAAAATGAATTGCATTTACAAGATAATGTGATTGATGCATATTTTTAGCTATATAAGGTTTTTTTTATTGTGATTTCATGTTGTGCTGTGATGTATTGCTAATGACAAATCGCTGATTAAAGCATCTGATGATGAATATGATGAATTTGATGAGTGAACAAGAAAGCATTAAACATCTTAGTTAAATTGCGAGTCCAAAGATCAGGACGGACCTTCAATTAATACAATGGAATACCATCTGCTCCCGCACCTTTAGGTGATGACTGAGAGGAAACAACCTGTACAACCTGTGCCAAGACAAATGTATCAGTGTCTTTGTCATAAGTGAGATATGGGCCAAGTTATTTGAATACTAAAGCACCAGAAAGGACATTTTCTGGATTATACATTCCTGAAAAGAAGCGAACACAGACTGCAGGTGCAATGTTTATTGCTTGTTGCAGGTCAGGTCCTGATCCACCCAAATTAAACATGTTTTACCACCACATAGATATGAAAGGAAAAGATCATGGGAGTGATGAGGCCAGCAAAATGTTTTAGGTAAGTATTGAAAAGCCAGGAAGTAAGGATAGAAAACCTATGGATATCTGCAATTGTAGACACTTTTTTCTAGATAGAAAGGGGCCGTACATACACTCATAACGGAAGGAGATTTTGTATTACCATTGCCACCAATACCATGGAAAGTTTTGAGTTTTTTAAGGAGTGCCAAATCAGCAACTCTGTTCAACAAAATGTGGAGAGGACAGTAATTGTCATGAGTGTGGACGAATTCATCTATCAAAAAAAAAAGAGTTGCATATTAAGTTCAGAAGAGGCTAGTAGGTGCGAGAAAAGCCATTTGTGTTTGTTTGTTGGATAGATCAGGCTTCGAAGGCAAGAGACTTTTGTGAAAAGAGACTTGATCCTCGAAGAACCTGATAGCTGATACGGAACTGTTGGCTCGTGCTGGGAATGCTCGAGCGTGTATTGTGTTCAGGATATTCACTTGGTCCCGTGCTGAAAACGTGGGGAAGGAGACCCTTGGCTAAAAGCCATCCTGACTTATGATTTGAGAACACTTCTTTCTTTTTTGAAACCCTATCCCACACTTGTTATGTAATTAGTTGTAAGGACTTGACAATAGTTTTTTTCTTTTTTTTAGTATAGGCCCTTTTATTTGACACAATGCCACTAGGACTGCCTTATTTTTCATTTGATGGTCGACACCTGCTCCCATCTTAGATTTAGGTTTAGGTAATGCATTTTTCCACCCTGCATTCATTGTTCAATAAACACCCTTGAACTGTGATCACTGGTGTCTGTCTTTACTGTTGCCACCATGAGTTCCTTACACTACATTATAGAGTTTCCAAACCTATGATATCCATGTTCCTGGTCTGCAAAGAAAAGGGAAAACACCACCTCAACCTGCAAAGGGCTCATATTGTGGTCCTCCCCAAAAAAGAAAACCTCTGGAATATTGCGCCAATACCACTCATCAACACTGAATCTAAAGTGTGACTTTTTCAGTGGCCATTGGGTGAACAGTGCATTTTTTTAAAACTGTTCTGCTATTTTGTGTTAAAGGGTTTCTGTTGTTCTGGTGATCAAAGGTTTGGCCACATTGGTTCTTTTTGAGACCGCAAAAACATCCTTCAGAGTGATCCAAAGTGACTTAGGTCATTACAGGTCACTGGGCTCTCCCTCTACCTTCCTTAGGGGGTGGATTTGGCTAAGTGGCAGTTCCAGTAACCAACCAAATTGGATGGTCATCTGACCATTTGCCCCAGTTCGCTTTATGGATTGGGTGGCTGGCCTTTGCCAGCCCACTATTGCAGTGGCATTTAGGCCCTGCCCTGCCCCTACCCCTCTTCCGTTTGCTGCTTTTGTCCTGCAACATGACGGTAGTAGGTCTGTAGAAATGCTGAAGGGGTTTTCCTGCCACTCCTGCCATTTCTCCCATTTTTAGAGCCAAGTGCATTGGCTTGGGCACCTTCTGATTTCGGTTTTTTACCTCTTGACGTTCAATCCAGGATTCTTGATACATCATATGTGCTGGGTCATGTCCTCCAGTCTGGTAGTGTTTTCTTGGCTGTTTACAACTGCATCTTGCCCTTTCCCTCCAGGATCATTGGCGTGACTTTGGATCATTGATATAGTGGAGAAGTGCATTGGGGTTTATCCTCAGTTTAGGATGTGCAAAGGTGCCACCAGCTGTTGTCCCTATCCTGTGATTGCTTGCTGCTTTGCTGCCTTCATCTTTTGTCCCCTGAGCTGCCTGGAGCAGTCCTGATAGGTTCCCATGTATTCCTGGAGTCATCCTTGCCAAAGTATCTGATGATGGCCGGATGGGTGACATCTTGGGAAAACCCTTTGCTCCTTTCCTGATAGGTTCCCATGTGTTCCTGGAGTCCTCCTTGCCAAAGTATCTGATTATGGCCGGATGGGTGACATCTTGGGAAAACCCTTTGCTCCTTTACTGGCTCTCTAGGACCATTGCTTGCTCAGGGTATGTGTCCCTGGGAACTGAATACTGGAAACTGTACCCGTGGAAAGGAACCCTGTACTTAGCAGGCTGGTTTGTGCTGCTTGGGCCATTCTCATTGAAAGACACATTGTACAAGCTACCTCTGGGTCATGTGATGGGCACTTATTTGAGGTACTCACATCAGGTATCAATCTGGTCTGGCGTCGTGATTTTTTGGTGTCGAATGACCCATTGACTCTTCTCCAATTCATTCCTATGAAACTTTCAACTTTCTCAATAATTCCATAACATTTATTCTGGTGTATTCCCTCACCCCTGGACATCTTTCCTGGATCTCCTAAGGGTTCAGTGAACTCTGGACCAAGTATTATAATTTTAGTACTCACCTTTGATTTGTAATTTATTTTTAAATACACGTATTTCAAGTCTCTAATTGAACTGCATATTTTACTTTCTCACTAACCTTGGTGGCACTGTAACTAATTACCCTGAAATGTATGTACAGGGTAACTGTCTCTAAAATGTTTTAATCATTCTTTAAAGTACTTTGTTTTGTTTTAAAATGGTTTCCTACACTCTAATGTTCTGACGTATTAGGTGTGCATTTGCATTCATTTTATTATCATGTGCTTGGATGTCCAAATTAACATGGAGTAGTCCAATAGGTCTTAGGGATTTTTATGATATTTTGTTTCACTGGTAAAATTGTGCGGCTTCCTTTGTTCTCCAATCCACTACTATAAATCCGTTTGACTTAATTCATAAATTAAACATTTACCTAAATACGAATCAACTTTAGAATCTGTCACACTCATCATAAATATAGCAGCATTGCAGATGTAAACGTTCAAATACGATGAGTAACAGAAGAGCATCCATACATAAACGACCTTATTCAAAGGAACTTAATTTCTTACATTAACAACTGGGACACCATGCGTCTAAAAAGCTAGCAACGGAGACTACACAAAATGGCGTATTAACATTTTTCAAATAATGAATAGCTGCTTCCTTAATAAAGTTCAAATCGATCTCTCTCTGAAATAGTAATAAAAAGGGCATTAAATAACAAACTGAACCACTGAGTCTGGTACCATAAGATGTATGGGACAGCAATTGGAACTACCCAATTGTCACTTAAAATTGTGAGTAGCCAATTGTAGAAGATTCTAATCAAATTTTAAAAAAATATCAAGTATTTAAATGAGCTAGAAATCCAATGCAGTTACTTTTAGAATCACCAGTCAGCTTTCGTAGACAGATGTGGCCTTACCACAAGGTAATGCTGACAAGAAATGACACATTTGCCACTCTTCATGAGTGCGATTCTAGAGCCCTGACATCGTTCTGAGTGGGACTCGGATCAACATGCCAGAGATTTCTGAGGCCAAATTCACATTACAAGGTCTTGCCATGCATCAAGCAGTCCCACTCTAAATCTTCTGGATTTGCAACATATCCCATATAATAGTCCCACATGCTGTCAATTGCTTAGAACGCTGGACTTGCAACTACAGAAGTTCAGGTCTGAGTTGTGCTTCATGGAAAAGAGGCCAGAGGCCATGTTCGAAAGAGCTGGAGTAGTTGTGAGCATTTTTTGGCATGAGTAGCAATCTATTTCAATAAAGTGTTCCCTATAATGTCCAAAGCGGCATACGATTGATACCCCAGTGATCAGACCCATACAAAGCCACAGAGTGAGCTTGCTCTATGCAGACATCTAGAACTTGGGAAAAAGCTCGAGACTTGGATGTAGTAGCAAACACTGAGATTGCAAGCCTTCTCAGGGCGAAGGAAGATCTGTAGTGGTTCACATGTGAAGACCAGGTTCAATTTGATTTCATTCTTATAACTAGATATAAGAAAAAGAAACATGGCTGATATTTTCGCTTTTTACCTTAAAACCACTTGTCACCATTCTAAATGTGTTGAAGGCAACTGCGACTCTTTTAGAGGTGTTTACAGTCAGGAAAATGTCCCCACTCACGGGGTAATTCATAGAATTTCACACAAAAGTGGCGCACGCTGCTGGCGCAGTGTCCCCGTGCGATACACTGCGCCAGCCGCGTGCGATAAAATCCATTTCATCGCACAGCGTATTCATGGATTTTAGCCTCCAAAACCAGCCGTGGCGCAGAGTGGCGCAGTGACCCTGCAGCAGCGCCAGTTACGCCCCCAAGAACACCCTCGCGCAAGGAAAAGCCATCAAAATCCCCAATTCATCGCAAATGTCTGCGCTAACCCTGGACCAGTTCACAGAGCTGCCAAACAGCAAACGCCAAGCGGGGAACGTGTATTTCAGGGGTGCGCGGGAAGTTTCACACGCAAATTCAGCAAGGTATGTGTATTTCAGGGGTGCGTGGGAAGTTTCACACGCGATTCCATCAGGGTACGTGTATTTCAGGGGTGCGCTGGAAGTTCCAGATGCGATTGTCCTGGGTACGTGTATTCCTGGGGTGCGCAGGAAGCTTCACATGCAAATTCAGCAGGGTACGTGTATTTCAGGGGTGCACGGGAAGTTTCACACGCAATTCCATCAGGGTACGTGTATTTCAGGGGTGCGCGGGAAGTTCCACATGCGAATGTCCTGTGTACGTGTATTTCGGGGTGCGCAGGAAGTTTCACACGCAAATTCAGCAGGGTACGTGTATTTCAGGGGTGCGCGGGAAGTTTCTCACACGATTCCATCAGGGTACGTGTATTTCAGGGGTGCATGGGAAGTTCCACACGCGAATGTCCTGTGTACGTGTATTTCCGGGGTGCGCAGGAAGTTTCTAAAACAATTCCATCAGGGTATGTGTATTTCAGGGGTGCATGGGAAGTTCCACACGCGATTGTCCTGGGTATGTGTATTCCTGGGGTGCACGGGAAGTTTCACACGCAAATTCAGCAGGGTACGTGTATTTCAGGGGTGCGCGGGAAGTTTCTCACACTATTCAATCAGGGTACGTGTATTTCAGGGGTGCGCGGGAAGTTCCACACGTGAATGTCCTGGGTACGTGTATTTCTGGGTGCGCGGGAAGTTTCACACGCAAATTCAGCAGGGTACGTGTATTTCAGGGGTGCGCGGGAAGTTTCACAAGCGATTCCATCAGGGGACGTGTATTTCAGGGGTGCGCGGGAAGTTCCACACGTGATTGTCCTGGGTACATGTATTCCTGGGGTGTGTGGGAAGTTTCACATGCAAATTCAGCAGGGTACGTGTATTTCAGGGGTGCGCGGGAAGTTCCACACGCGAATGTCCTGTGTACGTGTATTTCGGGGTGCGCGGGAAGTTTCACACGCAAATTCAGCAGGGTATGTGTATTTCAGGGGTGCGCGGGTAGTTTCTCACGCGATTCCATCAGGGTACGTGTATTTCAGGGGTGCGCGGGAAGTTCCACACGCGATTGTCCTGAGTACGTGTAGTCCTGGGGTGCGCGGGAAGTTTCACACGTGAATTCAGCAGTGTACGTGCATTTCAGGGGTGCGCAGGAAGTTTCACACGCGATTCTATCAGGGTACGTGTATTTTAAGGGTGCGCGGGAAGTTCCACACGCGAATGTCCTGTGTATGTGTATTTCGGGGTGCGCGGGAAGTTTCACACGCGAATTCAGCACGGTATGTGTATTTCAGGGGTGCGCGGGAAGTTTCACACGCGATTCCATCAGGGTACGTGTATTTCAGGGGCGCGCGGGAAGTTCCACACGCGAATGTCCTGTGTATGTGTATTTCGGGGTGCGCGGGAAGTTTCACATGCAAATTCAGCAGGGTACGTGTATTTCAGGGGTGCGCGGGAAGTTTCACAAGCGATTCCATCAGGGTACGTATATTTCAGGGGTGCGCAGGAAGTTCCACACGTGATTGTCCTGGGTACGTGTATTCCTGGGGTGTGCAGGAAGTTTCACACGCAAATTCAGCACGGTACGTGTATTTCAGTGGTGCGCGGGAAGTTCCACACGCGAATGTCCTGTGTACGTGTATTTCGGGGTGCGTGGGGAGTTTCACACGCAAATTCAGCAGGGTACGTGTATTTCAGGGGTGCGCGGGAAGTTTCACACGCGATTCCATCAGGGTACGTGTATTTCAGGGGTTCCGGGGAGTACTACACATGAATTGGCCGTGTGGGTCCTCCCAGGTGTTCGTTCTACAACCTCCACGGCCCCTGCAGGCAGCCCACACCACAGGGGACTACCCTGCACCCCTGCTCATGCCCCGCAGGCAGCCCATCCACCATGGGCATGCCCCCCAGCCAAGCCACATGTCACCTTGCACTACTGATCAACAACGCATGTCTCCCAGCACCCCACCCCCCAGCACTGTGGGGCACCTGCCAGCAGGCCCCCACTCATTTCCAACTCATGTCCCCCTGCACCCCCACCCCTCAGCACTGTGGGGCACCCTCCACCAGGCCCACACTCATGTCTCCCAGCACCCCCACCCCCCAGAAGTGCAGGGCACCCTCCACCAGGCCCCCACACATGTCTCCCAGCACCCCCACCCCCCAGCAGTCATGGGCACCCTCCACCAGGCCCCCACACATGTCTCCCAGCACCCCCACCCCCCAGCATCCAGGGGCACCCTCCATCAGGCCCCCACACATGTCTCCCAGCACCCCCACCCCCCAGCAGTGCAGGGCACCCTCCACCAGGCCCCACTCATGTCCAACTCATGTCCCCCTGCACCCCCACCCCCCAGCAATGCAGGGCACCCTCCACCATGCCCCCACACATGTCTCCTAGCACCCCCACCCCCCAGCATCCAGGGGCACCCTCCACCAGGCCCCCACACATGTCTCCCAGCACCCCCACCCCCCAGCATCCAGGGGCACCCTCCACCAGGCCCCCACACATGTCTCCCAGCACCCCCACACCCCAGCAGTGCAGGGCACCCTCCACCAGGCCCCCACTCATGTCCAACTCATGTCCCCCTGCACCCCCACTCCCCAGCACTGTGGGGCACCCTCCACCAGGCCCACACTCATGTCCCCCAGCACCCCCACCCCCCAGCATCCAGGGGCACCCTCCACCAGGCCCCCACACATGTCTCCCAGCACCCCCACCCCCCAGCATCCAGAGGCACCCTCCACCAGGCCCCCACACATGTCTCCCAGCACCCCCACCCCCCAGCAGTGCAGGGCACCCTCCACCAGGCCCCCACTCATGTCCAACTCATGTCCCCCTGCACCCCCACCCCCCAGTACTGTGGGGCACCCTCCACCAGGCCCACACTCATGTCTCCCAGAACCCCCACCCCCCAGCATCCAGGGCACCCTCCATCAGGCCCCCACACATGTCTCCCAGCACCCCCACCCCCTAGCATCCAGGGGCACCCTCCACCAGGCCCCCACACATGTCTCCCAGCACCCCCCCCAGCAGTGCAGGGCACCCTCCACCAGGCCCACACTCATGTCTCCCAGCACCCCCACCCCCCAGCAGTGCAGGGCACCCTCCACCAGGCCCCCACACATGTCTCCCAGCACCCCCACCCCCCAGCATCCAGGGGCACCCTCCACCAGGCCCCCACACATGTCTCCCAGCACCCCCACCTCCCAGCAGTGCAGGGCACCCTCCACCAGGCCCCCACTCATGTCCAACTCATGTCCCCCTGCACCCCCACCCCCCAGCACTGTGGGGCACCTGCCAGCAGGCCCGACTCATGTCCCCAGCCAACACGTCATCACAATCTAGATCCCTGGCCCTTATGGGCTGCCTCCACATGTCAAACACCCACCCAAGTATTGCATCCACCCACTTAGAAATGCCAATTACATGATACAACCCCAATGGCATGTATGTAAATGAACACATGTCCCTCACATACACACAATGGGTGTCAGTGAATGTCAAAACCCATATCATGATATGCATGAAACCAATGAGATGATACTACACATTGAACTTTGATGAAGAAAATGTATTAAAAGCAACATAAATGGAATCAAAAATAAACAAACGACAATGGGAATTAAAAACCAAAAGCAGCATGTCCGTAAAATAATGTAAAATCACAAATCAAAATCCAAAGGAAAGGTGTCCAAAGTCACAGTTCCAAAAAGTAAATCCAATGGAAAATCAAAACCGAAAACCATTGCTACATGGGTAAATTCAAAATAAAAAAATAAAATCCAACAGTCAACTATATACAGATAAACAATCCAGGGTCCATGATCCCAATGGAAGAAATGAAACCTATCTAATAATACTACCTAGTGAAAAAACTATATACAAAAATGCGGTCCATTGTCCAAAAGGTCCAAAAAAAATAAAAAAGCAAAGGAAACCGAACACTAACTACATAACTAGTTACAAGGGCAGCGGACTAGTCCGACGGCTCACTGGTTGTTGTCATGGGTCAGGGCATCATCGAACTCCTGTTCAATGGCTTGGAGGCGGGCATGTTCCCTGGCCCGAGGTCTCGCAGGGATAATGCAGTGTCCAGCTCCAACTCCCTGCGAATACCCTCGAGGCACTCAGCCCTGACCATTGTGAGCCGTTCCTCCTCTGCCCGCTGCCGCTCCGCACCTATCTGCTGGCCCAACTGCTCCCACACGGAAGACACTCCCATTCCAGGGTTCTCCTGCCCTCCGGCCGATGCCTGCCACCCTGATGTTGATGGCCCCGAGCCATGATGCCTCCCACGTCGAGCCCGCCGCTGCCTCCGACGCAACTGCCTGTGCCAGCACGACGGCATCCAGGCTGATGGAATCCACCAACACCGTTGTGCACATGCCCTGCCCGATGATGCTGTCACATCCTCCATGTGCTGGGGTCCAGTTGCTGGTGTGTCCACCCCTGCTGGACCTCCGACCCGCGACTGTGGCAGGGATGGGATCCCCACCGAGTTGGCTGCGTTGGTCGGGGCAGGTCCACAGGGGGGCCTGGTGGCATCTGGGCCAGAAGATGGCATGGAGAACGACTGGCGCATAGCCTCCACAGAGTATGAGAGGGTCGCCAGAGTGCCCGACACATGTACGAAACCCCCGACCACGGCCGCTCCCAACTGGGCCACGTTGGCATGGTGCTCTTCGTGATGACATGCATGCTCCCCCCGGGAAGCACGCACCTCATCACGAATGACACCCGTGCGCAATGCGACACCAATCAGGACCTTCTCCATACGGCCAGGGGTCCCCTCGTCCGCAGGTGGAGGGCAGTCAGATGACATGGACATCCCCCCTACCTGCGGACGGGCCTGGGATGGGGCATCCCTGCTGGTGCATGGTGGTGCAGTCACAGTGTCAGGGACAGTGACATGCACAGGCACCTCCACGGCGACCTGTGCTGCCTCCTGCCCCTGGACTGCACCACTTGCACCAGCAGGGATGCCCCCACCTGGCTCCATGTGCGGCTCAGTAGCGGCCTCCTCCTCCTCTGTGGAAACCACCAACCTGGATGGCTCCACCCCATCTTCCGCCGTTGCAAGCCCCTGTGGGGGCTCACCCACCCCTTCCGCTGCAGCCATGGGGGCATCCCCGCCGCTTTGCTCCACAGCGTCATCTCCGCCCTCTTCTTCACTTTGCGCTGTGTAGAGACATAGAACACAAGCATCAGGGTACTGTACAATGGTCCCCTAGACGGAAGCAATAGCAGATGAGTGGCACTGTCAAAGATCACTTCCATCATGTCCCTCCACAACACATGGGTCAGTGCAGGCAAAACACATGCAGTAACAGGCATGGCACATGCTATGGACATTAGCAAACATGTCCAAGGGACTCTTGAAACATACAATGTTGTTTTTGAACTCACATGCATCATGGGTCATGCCTATCACATGCACACACTTCACCGTACTTTCATCCATCCGGACTCGTACACCCCAGACACAGTGTATGCAAGGATAACTAGGCTGCATCAGTGATTCTGAACATTGTCACAGACATGTGTCATGCATCCATGGCATTCACAAGTCACAGACACGCAGGTCAGACACACAGACATGGACACCATACATGTACATGGCATCAGCACCCATCCCTCACCCCCAACCATGTCCAGGAACAGAGACTGGCATGCTCTCATGTGTCCATTCCGCATAGGGCTCCCCATGTTGCATTTAAACACATACACCAACCGTGTGCTTCTGTCATGACCCGGCGAAATTGCCCCTTCTGGACCTTATGGTCATTGTCACGAAGGGTTTGTACTCCTTCTTCCTCCCAACATGGCCGTACCAAGCTCCGTGCTACGCACTAGTTTTCATGTCGTGGCATGTACTATAAATTGGTCACGCCCCTGCGGGTCCGCACGTCTCAACGCTATCTTCGGTAGTGACCCGACGTGTGCTTACTCTCTACATTGATTTCCTTGATCCTCTTGCTTCCTTCCTTGCCTTTATCCTGTTCCCGGATTTCCCCCACTACTTACTCGTTCTACGCTAATCCTGGATACCCTGGAACCACGAACTTCCCGGAACTCTGAACGCATCCTGCAACCTGACGAGGCTCGGGCGAGCCTATTCAAGACCCGAACCATCCACAGGAAGAGTCCTGCGGCCGAACAAGGGAGATCCCGATCACAGGTGAGACGGGGGGAGATTTACGACAGCTTCACACATTACTGGTCTCACATGCATGACCATGATGTCCTTGCGCACACACACGCGTACATGGCCTATGTCACACATACAGGCAAGTATCAGACAACCAGCACACTGCAATATGCCCTGTCTCACACAGCAATGCTTGGCCACTTACCGCTCGACTCCAGACGGGTCTGCCTCTCAAGGATCTGGGCATGGAGCGCTGGGCGTATGCGTTCCAGGAGCCTCAGCTGGATGTTACTCATGCTGCCCTGGCCCCCCTCCACGAGGCACCGGGCCTTCATGAGGGTCCTGGACCTCAAGTCCTCCCAGCGCTTCTTGACTTGCTTGATGTTGCGGGTTGCCACCCCCTCCGCGTTGATAGCAACCACAAAGTCGTCCCAGATCCTGTCCCGTCCTTCCTTGTCGGCGCGTGATGATCCAAAGAGGGCATCATAATGCCCCAGGACAAGCTCCACCAGGACACCAACTTCCTTCTGACTGAAGCTGGTGGCCCTCTGCCCCTCTGGCTGGGGGTCGCCAGTGGTCTTGGATGGTGTTTGCCCCGACATGGCGACCCCCGAGGCAGGCGTGGGTGGACAACTGGGTCCTTGGGCTGGGCTGTGGAGCGATGGTATCCCAGTCGGGAGTCTTCTGTTCCAGCAGGGGTGGACACAGCAATTGGACCCCTGCAGATGGCTGATGTGCAGGCACCAAAAGGCAGGGCACGGTGACAGCAGGCAGGCAGGCAGGCAGGCAGCAGCTGATGGCTCGTGGGAGGCTGCTCGGGGCTATGGGGGGCAGTAATTTGGCCTTCTGGGCAGGAGCATGGTCTTCCGTGTGCTTAAGCGTGACCAGCTTGATACAGAGTGATTTGGCACGTGAAAATTCAGCACGTCAGCGTGTAATTCGAGGAAAGGGCCTTAGCGCGTAAGCGCGTCAGCACACGTACACGAATTCATTGGCCAAAGGCCCCCAGTGGGTAGGTGCGTCTATGAGGTTACGCGCACGTGCGTTTTCCATGGCGCGTAGAAAAAATAAGCACATCAGAGTGTCATAGCGTGTAATTGGTGGGAAGGGCCTCAGCGCGTATGCGCGTCTGTGACGTGCGTGCGCGGGCGATTCCCTGTACATGGGTGCATGTTACACGTCCAATGACTGCACGTTAGAGTGTCAGCTCGTGTGATTGGAGGATGGGGCCTTAGCGCGTACACGCGGAAGTGACGCTGGACGTGTGGGCATCTTTAAAAGGTACATGCAGAACGCCATTTCCTTGTACGTGCTTTTCGTGGAGAGCGAGTGGGTGAAATCTGTACTTCTTGTCGGTTCACACGCGATTTACTTCACGGCGTTCCAAGTTCGTACTCTCTGTTACCTCTGAAAGCTTTTTCTCTTCTTGTCTTTTTCCTGGGCCTGTTTCCTCAAACAGCATTCACTTTTCCTGTTGTCCTGTCTCCTCAGACAGAGTACAATTCTTCTTTTGGCGGGGGTGTTGCCAACGCGCACACGCGCGTATTTTTCACACAATATTTCCTGGCAGACGGTGAGTCACGCACATATTTGACATCTGTGCTTGCCCCCTGTGTTGCCTACCCCTTCAGAGGTCAGTCTAGGCTGCGTGTGACACGCATACGTTCATTTTTGTGTTTCTGGGTGCCACAGCGTAGTTCAGATTTTTTTTTTCACGCACGTGGTCTAGGAGGGGTTGCATGCACATTATCTCAATTTTTCGGGGTGCCTGTGCGTTGCGTGACCCGTCATCTTCCCCCAGGGGTCACATACAGCCTTGCTAGAGCACTAGGGTACGAATTCCATCTAGTAACCTACCCCTTTGACCCCCATTTGCCCAGGACAATAGTTTACTGCAACTCCCATACGCACAACAACATCAGTGCCATGGTTGGGAGGCGAGCACGAGGTAAGGGTGGCAAAGGTGGGCGAGCCACAAGAGGTGGCTGTGGTGGATACGGTAGGGGACGTGGCCAGGACTTGCAGGGTGCCCCTACCCCCCATGTGTGGGTGACCAGTCAGGGACACCCATGCCCGCCCCCCTGGTTGAGGGTAACATGGCTGACACCATCCCTGCTCAGCCCTTGTTGGACCAGCCCATTGTGGCACCAGACCTGGCACTGGGTGACTCCATGGCTTACTTCCAGGTCAGCAGGTCTAGGCCAAGTGTGGCGGTGCACGTTGGAGTCACCAGCCCACGTGGATCAGGGGCAGCCATGTCATCTGCTGCCCGAGTAGGCAGGGTGGGGAGGCTGCAGGGGCAGCTGCGGCTCCATCCACCCCAGGTCTGAGTGTCCCAGCCAGGACAGTGTCAGTCCTAGTCCATCCTGCTGACGTTCCCCCTGACTACATCACACTTCAGCTAATGCCTGCACCAAGTCCCATGGTGAGTGTTCATTCCCACACTTCTAGTCCACAGTCCACCGGGGCTCCTGCCCCTAGTGTCCAGAGCGGCATACGACACTCAGTATCACCACCACCTTCCAAGCGGAAGAGGAAGAGTGCTCGTCCAGTACAGGCTGATGCCCCAGACATGGCTACACAGTCCGGCCCACCAAGGAAGCCCAGCTTCAATCGAGTCGAACTTGATGCACTTGTGGAGTATGCGTTCGCACATGACAGCGAAATGGTGATTACTGCAGGATGCAAGACCACACCTGCACAACGTCAGGCACACTGGCAGACCATTGCGGAACTCATAAGTGCCCTTGGATTCGTGAGGCACACAGCTAATGATTGCTACAAGCGCTGGAATGACCTTAAGCGCAGGGCAAAGAAAAAGCTGGCCTCAAGTCATGCCGCAACTCTAGTGACTGGAGGTGGGTCTCCGGCAGAGGACATAGAACTCACTCCACATGAGTATGTTGCTGGGACCTACGTCACGGAGGAACAGATCCAAGGCGTGGGAGACCTGCAGGATTACAAGGCATTGTCAGTGAGTGCACATGCATGTGTGTGTCATCCATGTGCATGGCGTGTGTGTGAGTGCTTCTGATTGAGTGCCAGGTGAGGGGGTGTGTGCCTGAGTGGTTTGGGTCACCCATGTGCTTCATCCAATACATTCTGCGCACCAGGATTTGGGTGTTGCAGTATCCCTTCTGGCAACAGTAGACATTCAGCCCAACCTCACTCCAGTTGCCCTTGAATTGTCATCTTGCCACAAAATAGTTGCATGTTATTCTGTGTTCATTCAAGCTGATTGTCTGCATTCCACCACTTTCACTAGGCATTTCTCAGTGCTATTGGCACATGTGTGACATGGCTAGGGTGCATGCCATCTGTGTGATGGCATGTGTCATGTATGTGTATTGGACATGCCAATCACAGGCCAATGTGTGATGGCACTGCTAGGCAGCATGCAGCAAATGTGTTGGTCTTCCATCTTGGTGTCATCAATGTGTGCCATTTGCCTCCCTTTCATACGCAGTGACAGTGAATGCGTGGGAGGGTTCTAGACATGTGGTACATGTGTCAATGAAGTACTGTTTCTGTTGCTTCTCAGCCCGAATTGTGTTCCATGGTGCTAATGCCTGTTCCCATTTCTTTTCTTTCATGTCTTTGCAGGGGATGACGCACTTGATACTGCTGGGGTTGTGGAGATGGTGCAGACCCAGGAGGGGTCTCAGGCCCGAGCGGGCACCAGTGAGGGACATGGTGTGGTGGTGGGTGAGAACCCACACTTGCTGCAGGCCGTCATCTCAAGGGGTGTCTCTGGGTGCACCTCCCCCGAGCTGTATTCAGGTGTTGATTCGGATGATGAGACCTATGTACCGTCACAGGTAAGTGTTTCTGGGAGGGATTCTGTACTGTACAACCCACCTGCACCAGGGGTAGAACCCTCAATGGGGATGTCAGTGTTGGTAGGTCGACCTTTGGTGGTTACGGATGCAGGGTCACACTCCGCTACATCTGATCCTGTTCCTGGGCCAGCATATCAGAGGGGGAATGCAGTCCTGCAGCCTCAGGCAGTGCCGGCACAGCAAGGCGTAGTTCGCCTTGCCCCAGACAGGTGTGGTGCCCGCCGACGCGGTGGCCTTACGCCACCTGGCAATACCGCATGGGAGCAATCCATATACAGTATGGCAAACCAACAGGCAGCATCAACTGAGATGATGGCTCAGGCCATGGATAGTGTGGCCACTTCCATTGTCCCCCAAGAAAGGCTAATTGAACAACTACAGCAGGCAACAGGCTCCATTAGCCAGTCACACAGGGAGGACATGTTGGCCTCCAACAGGGACAGGCGGGTGGCACTGGAGACTCTGCGGGAAGCCATTTCTATTGAGTCCCAGGGCCACAGGGAAGCCCTGAGGGTGGAACTCCGTCAGCTCAGGGCAACTCTGGTTGAGCTTGAGGCTTCAGCAAACATGAGGACAGAACAGCAGCTGGAGCGGCTCACACGTACGCTCTCAGCTGAGATGCAGGCAACTAGGGCGGAGGTCCGGGCATCCCGTGAGTTGTTGCATGGGGACCTACGCACAATTATCCTCCAGAACCAGACCTTCCACACCCGCATGCTTGCTGCCATGGAGGACCAGACTAGGGCTTTGCGTGGGCTGCCTCCCATAGTGCCACCAACTCCTGGTGCAGCTGCAGAGGGTGAGGAGTGCGACAGCAGCGATTCTCCCACAATAGGGTAGCCGTGCAGGCCATGAGCCCATGGATGTGTTTTTTTTTCGCAAGATCCACACAGGTGGGTTTTGGTGTGCACCCTGTCCTCGGACCTCCTGGGTGGCCTCCCCCACCGCCCCGGGCCCATTCATGGCCATTTTTGATTTCTTTTTTTTTTTCTATCTTGATTTTTTTGACAGTGTGTTGCCTTGTGTGGCTCCCGTGGGCATACGCTGTATTGTGGCTGGGCACATGCAGGCTTGTCCTGAATTTGGGTCAGATGCTTGGGTTTGTGTGACACACCCCTCCTGCTTCCCGTTTCCATGGGCTTGCAAAGGGTGTGCCCAAGTGACATTGATTTACACAGTGACGTTGGACTCCCATATGATGTGTGGCCAGTCTGTAGTCAATACTGTGTATACATTCCTAGTGCATATTGTGGTTGTATTGTACACTGCATGGTGTATTGATATGTGCCTCTGCATCCTTCTCATCCTCCTAATTTGCAGGTCCATTTCTCATGTCTTCACAAGGCGGTCTACTTTGGGACTGGAGTCCATGTTGTAAGCAGTGCACCTACACTCTTGCATGGCGCTAACACTGTATAGTTGGAAGTGTTCGAAGTGCTGGCATTATCAGGTAGTGAGGCTACCAATTGTTTAAGTCCATACTGTCATGTTTACGGTAGGTTGGAGGTTGTGTAGGTGATTGGTATTATTGGTAAATATTTGCTAATGTGTGTTGTTGGTCCTGCATTACTGTGAGCATTTAATGTGTGGCCAGTTTCCATTAGGGACACTGTAGTTGGTGACACTTGGGTCATGTTGTGGGGATTAATTTGTTGGCTCTCACATTGCATGACATGCCATGGTGTGTTGTGTGGCCATGACGGGGAGGGGTTGGGTGACATGGCACTGTTCTCATTTTGTATTTTGCAAGTGGGTATTCATTTTTGCTGCATGGAAGTGTGTCTTTTGTTGACACTGCATTGGTGGTGTTTGTGTAGGTAGGGATGCACACATTGTGACACTTCCAGGTGAACAATCTCAGGCTGCTATGGTTCTGACAGTTGACTGTCCCTTGATTCATCAGAATTGTCAGATTGAGTCATCATTGATTGTCAGATGGTATGTGCCAGGGCTGTGTGCACTCCACAGGGGTGTGCTTTCTATGTGAAGTAATTAGCCACCCGCTGCGTACGGGCTGCCTCACCCCTTGCCCTTTCCCCTCCCATGCGCAGCGAGCGTGCATGTGGTTGGGGATGTGGGGGCACCACCATGTCCACAGCCAGGCCCCGGCGTGTTGCAACATTGTGCAGGACACATGCTGCCACTATGATCCTGCACACTACTGGGGGAGCGTATAACAGTTGCCCACCAGAATGGTCAAGGGAGCGAAAGAGTGACTTGAGCACTCCGAATGTGCACTCCACTATGCCCCGTGTTGCAATATGGGCTGTGTTGTATCTTACCTGGGGAGGCGTGATGGGGTTCCGAATTGGCGTCATCATGTGTGTGCTCAGAGGGTAGGCACTGTCCCCTGGGGAGGTGGTGATGGGAATCAGTAGTGGGGTATTGGCATTACTCTGTATCTGTCATGCATGCGTGTGCTGTGGCATTTCTACTCACCAAGCAGCCATGCATCGCAATGCCGCCCAGCTTCCATGTCCCGGTTTATGGTTGACATCCTGTAAATGAAGCTGTTGTGGGTGGACCCTGGATAGTTGGCATATACTGAGGTGATGATTCCCTTGGCATCATATACTACCTGGACGTTGATGGAATGCCAGTGCTTGCGGTTTCTATAGATGTGCTCAGATGCCCTGGGGGGACGTAGAGCCATATGGGTGCAATCAATGGCACCTAGCACTTTGGGGAATTGTGCCACCCTGTAGAAATCCTGGCTGACAGCCTGCCTTTCTGTAGGTGTCTGGGCAGGTATATGTGCCTGCGGACAGATGGGCATGCAGTGATGATGGCCAACACCTGGTGTAGGTACCGTGACTGCGTGGCCTGTGACACCCCCCCCACTATGGCACTTGTCCGTTGAAATGATCCGGTAGCCAAGAAGTGCAGTACATTGAGGACTTTCTCCAGGGGGCTGAGTGCTTGGGAGCACAGGGTGGGTGATGTGAGGTCATCCTCCCACTCACTGACCAGGACGAGTATTATGTGTGGTGGAAACCTGTACCTCCCATACACCTGGTCATCAGGCATACCAAATAGGCTGGTTCTGGGTGTGAAGATTCTGGCCCTGACTATCCTTCTCCTTCTGTGGTATCCCACGGCCACTGCTGCTAGGAACGGTATATTCATCCTGGCATCTGATTTTGTTTGTTGTTTGCGCACTCTTTTATGCTGTGCGGGACGTGCGCCTGCTTCATGCTGGCGTACTTGTTTCAGGATTGGACCATTTATTTTTTGGCGCAGTGTAGGCGACCGTGTGAATCTTCCCGCCCACCCCAGGAATACACGTAACATGCTCTCCCAGGCCCAGTCGCGAGTAAATATTCCCGCCCACACCGAAATACACGTACCCTGCAAATTTGCGTGTGAAACTTCACGCGCACCCCGAAATACACGTACCCAGGTCAATCGCGTGTGGAACTTCCCGCGAACCCCGTAATACACGTAGCCTGCTGGTATCGTGTGTGGAAGTTCACGCGGACCCATAATACACGTACCCTGATGGTATCGCGTGTGAGACTACCCGCGCATCCCTGGAACACACGTACCCAGGCAAATCGCATTGCTGGGGGGTGGGGGTGCAGGGAGACAGGAGTGGGGGCCTGGTGGCAGGTGCCCCTGACTGCTGGGGGGTGGAGGTGCAGGGAGACAGGAGTGGGGGCCTTCTGGCAGGTGCCCCTGACTGGTGGGGGGTGCGGGTGCAGGAAGACAGTTGTGGGGGCCTGGTGGAGGGTGCCCCTGAATGCAGGGGGGTGGGGTGCAGGGGGACAGGAGTGGGGGCCTGTTGGAGGGTGCCCCTGACTGGTGGGGGGTGGGGGTGGGGGTGGAGGTGCAGGGAGACAGGAGTGGGGGCCTGGTGGAGGGTGCCCTGCACTGCTGGGGGGTGGGGGTGCTGGAAGACAGGAGTGGCGGCCTGGTGGAGGGTGCCCTGCACTGCTGGGGGGTGGGGGTGCAGGGAGACAGGAGTGGGGGCCTGGTGGAGGGTGCCCCTGGATACAGGGGGGTGTGGGTGCAGGGGGACAGGAGTGGGGGCCTGGTGGAGGGTGCCCCTGACTGGTGGGGGGCGGGGGTGCAGGGAGACAGGAGTTGGGGCCTGGTGGAGGGTGCCCCTGGATGCAGGGGGGTGGGGGTGCAGGGGGACAGGAGTGGGGGCCTGGTGGAGGGTGCCCTGCACTGCTGGGGGGTGGGGGTGCAGGGAGACAGGAGTGGAGGCCTGGTGGAGGGTGCCCTGCACTGCTGGGGGGTGGGGGTGCTGGGAGACAGGAGTGGGGGCCTGGTGGAGGGTGCCCCTGGATGCAGGGGGGTGGGGGTGCAGGGGACAGGAGTGGGGGCCTGGTGGAGGGTGCCCTGCACTGCTGGGGGGTGGGGTGCAGGGAGACAGGAGTGGGGGCCTGGTGGAGGGTGCCCCTGGATGCTGGGGGATGGGGGTGCTGGGAGACATCCGTTGGTGGGCAGTAGTGCAAGGTGACATGTGGGTTGGCTGCGGGGCATGGCCATGGTGGATGGGCTGCCTTCGGGACATGTGCAGGGGTGCAGGGTAGTCCCCTGTGGTGTGGGCCGCCTGCAGGGGCTGTGGAGGGTGTAGAGGGAACAGCTGGGAGGACCCACACGGCCAATTCACGTGTGGGACTCCCCAGCACCCCCGAAATACACGTAGGCTGCTGGATTTGCGTGTGGAATTTGCCGCGCACCCGGAGTACACGTACTCTGCTGAAATTGCGTGTGGAACTTCACGCGCACACCGAAATACACGTACCCTGCTAATTTGGGTGGGAAACTTCACGCGCACCCCGGAATACACGTGCCCAGGCCAATCGCGTGTGGAACTTCCCGCGAACCCCGTAATACACGCACACGCTATTTTTCTCACAGCGGGTGTCCGTGTTTGTCGGTACCCCTTTGCACCTCATTTGTCCTAGAGGGCCACTGTATGGACCATTCATCATAGCTCTATATGGGTGCTTTTTGTGAGCGCACATTTTGGTGCACATTTATTTCAGGTGCAGGGACGCTACCGCCTGCTTTCTTGTGGCGTACTTGTTTGGCCCTGTGCGCGTCTTTGACCGTGCGCTGGTTTGCCCTATTCGATTCAATGAATACGAGTTGTAGGCAAGCGTGTGGGAGTTCCGCGCACTTGCCTCCTGTACTTCCCCCGTGACGCCGATATTTTCACGCGTTGTTCCCCATTCCGAGTGTTACGCCCCGTGTTCCGCCTACTTTTGTAATGTGCGTCGGGCTATGTGCGATTTTGCAGCGGCCGTGGGGCACGCCGTTGGATGGCCTGTGCGCCGGCATGCGCCGCGCACTTTTTCAGCGCACATCCAACATTTTTCTCGCGCACAGACTTCCATGAATCGATGTGCGCTGGTTTCCCTGCGATTTTCGCAGTTGCACTGCAAATTTCGCACTTTTACTGCGAATCGCACGTTTTGGCACCTCTGCGCCAGAATTTTCGCCGCACATTAATTCCATGAATCGGTCTGTCAATCTCTTAAGGACTTCCAATTGTTTCTTAATACCTAAGGTTTTTTAGGGATAAAAAAATATTGTGTGCATAAAAAAGCAGTGATCGAAGTGAGTGGGAGTGGTTGGGGACAGAGTTCCACTACTTTTATTTTTCACTGTTAACAGTTCCACTAACTTTAGCTACCATTCAATGAACTGTACTTTTTGAAGGTAAAGAATACCTCTTCACTTTACCATATTATAGCAGTTGCAGCTAAACTGAAATCTGACCATACACTTTTGAAGCCTAAGTGAACTAGCGTGGATGGACTCTAGCTGGCTTTATCTTATCCATGAAAAGATGGGGGAGGTACTGATAACAGTGAGAAGGAATCTCTCCACACACTCCATATTGTTACATGACACTATGGCCCTCATTACGAGGTATGCCAGTAAGGGAAAAACGATGCCGGTATGTAAATACCGGCATCATTTACCGTTCCGTAGCATTCCGACCCGCAAACCCGGTATTAGCGGCATACCAAACAATGGTGCCGCTAATAGCGGCATAGGCGCGTACATGTGCCCCTTCAGGGAGCAAATACCGGAATGCCAGTAATAGGGGGTCATTCCAACGCACGCATACATGCAAATACCGGCATCGCGAAGCCGGTAATCACGACCTGCACGATGCCAGCCATACAGGCATCTCAGACCACCCGCAAACAGCAAGCAAGATACAAGGCAGCTGCCACAGGTGCACACAATCCCCACAGGTGGAGTTAAAGGAGGCTGTGCCAGTATGAACTGAGCACACCCACACACCACAACCCCCCCACTCCCGGTGTAGGCAATGCAGAGTTGCCCAGTACAAAAGGAGCACAACTAAACACCACACCCCTTCCTACACCAAAATGGCACCACTCGCATTTGCAAACATGGTGCAGGAGTACCTGCCTATACTGATACAACTACAGCAACAACTGCAACAACAACAACAACAGCAGCAAGAACAGGCAGCACAGAGGAGACACAGGAGGAGAAGGAGGTTGAGACAGGCCCATCCATTACCACCAGCACAGCCACCAGAGCCTCGTAGGCAGGCAGCAATACCTCGCACTAGACCCAGCCCATTCAACCCTACCCCTGAGCAGATCCACACCCTGTACCGACTGGACCTTGACAACACCACCACCATAGTGCACATGATACAGAATGACATTGCCAGCCACATACAAACATGCACTTCCATCCCCCCACTACTAAAGGTGGTGTCTGTGCCACACTTCCTGGCCACAGGCACCTACCAGCACACAGTGGGCCAGCTGCATGGCATTTCACAGCCACTATTTTCACGCATGCTGAACCAAGTGCTGGATGCCCTCCTGAAGCACGCAAGCACCCACATATCCCTACCACGGACTGCCCAGGAGTTAGCCGAAACCAAATAAGGCTCCCATGCACTGGCAGGCATGCCCAATTGTGTCGGTGCCATCGACTGCACCCATGTGGAATTGATAGTCCCCCATGCCATAAAGGCTGTGTACCGCAATCGCAAACAACACCACTCCATCAATGTTCAAATGGTATGTGACTCCAGGAAGATCTTCACCCATTGCTGCACCCGATTTCCTGGATCAACACATGATGCCATGTTACTGGGTAAATCCACGGTACCCCATCAAATCGAGCGACATGCCGGACCACGTGCCTGGTTGCTTGGTGAGTTGCACAACCGTCCCATGGCAGTGCTTTGGGGTACTGATGTGTGGGGATGCATGAGGGGGGGGGGCAATACTGCACCTGGTTGGGAATAGCCGGTGATTGGAGAATGCATGCAGAGCCAAACACTCCTGACCTGAACCAGTCAAACGGTACATGACACTTCACTGGGCCACATATCACAAATAATGCATATCAATGACAACAAGTAAGAGGCACAACCAGGCCACCATGGTTATGGCAAGCAATGCATGAATGAACAGGACGGCAAGTGTGGCTATGTGGGCAGTGTGACCATGCATAGTAAATAATGAACAGCATGAATTGGAGTCAAAACATTGTTGCACTACCACATCATATCTGCCTCAGCATGCATGATTACACGCTGCATCATCTATTGAATGCCAACCACACCACCACACCTCATGACAGTACAGATTGCACCTAGATAAAAAATGTTCATGCTTACAGGGACATGTGCATGGCCACACCAAATAGCTTGCGGCATTACTGTGCTCCCTGAATTACGGGTGTTCAGAGGGACACACCACACCTATTTGAATCTGCTTGCTGGTGATGGAGGATATCCCTTGAGGCCGTGGCTACACACCCCTGTGCCTAACCCACAGAATGGCCATGAGGAGGAGTACAATCGTGTGCACACCCGTACCCGTGTTGTCATTGAGCAGACCTTTGGCCTGTCGAAGTGGCGGTTCCGCTGCCTCAGCAGGTCTGGTGGGTCACTCCTATATAGGCCTGAGAAGGTGGCAAAGATCACCATGGCCTGTGTCATGCTGCACGACATGTGCGTCCGGAGAAATGTACCATTGTCACCTGACATTGACATGCATGGGCCGGGTGAGGATGATGAGGACGGAGACAGAGGTGAAGTAGCCCCACTGCCAGTACGTGATGCACGGGATGGCCATGCTGTACGGCAAGCACGAATTCAAGTATACTTCTGAAACACAGGGACTATGAAAGACGTGTGTCAGTCAGACACTGGGCCAATATGAACATGCACACAGGGAATGTTGGGAGTTGGGCACTGAACACCGTAACACATTAAATGGATGCACACGAAAAAAAATAACAATATCCAGCCATGGATTTTTCTTCTCACAACTTGTGTATTATTTAAAACTGCACAAATGTGCCCACTCCCCCCTCCCAGACCCCCCCAACGAACTCCCTCACCCACCCCACAAACCCCAGAAAATACCCCAACAAACCCCCTCACCCACCCCACAAACCCCAGAAAATACCCCACAGATCCCAAATGTCCCCATGTGTGCAACAAACAGTGTTCCCTTCACCAATGTAGTTCTTCACATTATCATTGGCCATACTGTTATTTCTTGAGTCTTTTGGGTCTGGGGGTGCCATGGCCGAGCGCCATGCGCTCCTGCGCGTTAACCGCACAGGGCTCGATTGCACCGAGATGGAAGGGGTTGTTGTAGTGGAGGTGTCTATTGTCAGTCCCATGGCTGGGCCAAGGTGTTGACGCTGCATTTGCGGGATGTTGGCAAGAAGGGCCTGTGTCAGACCCCATGCACTCCCTGAATGCACACGTAGATGCCTCCACAGCAGCTGTATTGGCTGCAATGGCCGTGGCTATGGCCCTCATGGCCTCATTCCCAGTGTCGACCTGTCGATGCATGATTTGCAGCATTGACTCTTGGCGGGCCTCTATTCTTGCCAGGCGAGCCTCGAAGGAGGTGTCGGCCGCAGGTGTACTGGTGGCTGGCAGGGTGGTGGCTGGCAGGGTGGTGCCTGGCAGGGTGGTGGAAGGCACCTGCGTGGGCTCCTCGTCCTGGTCACTGTCCTCCTGGAAGATCCCAATGTCTGATTCGCCAAGGTCAGAGTCATGGAGACATGGATCGTCCAGGCTCTCAGACTCCGCAGGTGGGTGGGTGCTGGCAATGGGGTTTGGGTTGGGTATTCCAGACATGATTCCAGCCTCATCATCCACCTCTGTGGACACAACGTCCGTGGTGGCTGGCAGAACAGCTCCCACTGTTGTGGGTGCCTGCTGCTGTTCTGTCGCTGCAGGTGCCCCCTGCAGGATTGATGCCTTGCGTGGCACACTGGGTGTTGCTTCAGGCATTTTCTTGGACGGGGGGTGGCGGTGGCCCTGGTCCCTTTGCGTGCACTGGATCTACTCGCACCCCTGTCCTGTGTTCCACCTTCCTCATCGGTGGCTGGGAGATAGAAAAGATGCAGGTCATCAGTGATGTTGTCAAATGGCAGCTATGATGTATTGCGGTGTGATATGTTCATACATTCAGGCATCATTTCATTTCTGGTGTGTGGCATTTGGTGTACTGAGGGGACATGTTGGCAATCAATGCATGGCTGGTGGCATAGCATTGGTTTGGTGTCTGTGTGGTGGGTCCCATGGGCATGGTTGGGTCATGTTGCACCTCTGTTGGGATTGGGATTTTCCCTCAGCATGCGTGTGGTGCAGGGTGTGGCACTCATTATTCTATGGATGTGTTGATGTAGCCTTGGAACATGCATTGCCTTGTCTAGTCTAACTTCCACATCACTTGTGCCACATCATGTTTTGGTATACGTGGATGTGATGGTTCACTTACCTTCCTCTGTGGTAGTTGCAGCGCCGAACTCCTGGTCTCCTATTCCCTCTATGGATTCCGGGTCAATGAATGCACTTGCGGTCTCCTCCCATGCGGTGAGCTTCACAGGGGAGTGTGGGCCACCGTCTGTCGCCATTGCGGCCCTCCTGTTCTCTGCCAGGATCTTCCTGACCCAGAGGCAGAGGTCGTCCCAGCGCTTCCGGCAGTCACGTACACTCCTTGGGGTGCTCCCCACTGCCGACACCCTCTGAGCGACCTCCTGCCAGACCTGTTTTTTTTTGTTGTTTGTGCCGCATGCTTGAGGTCTGTGCTCCTGATTGTGTCTGCATGCTGTTCGAGGGTGTTAGCAAGCATAGTCAGTTCAGCATCAGAAAAACGCTGCTTCCTCTTCCTTTGGGAGGATTTACTGGTGGCCTTCGACATCCTGCTTCAGTTGTGGCACACAGCAACACGAGTGTAGTGGTGGTTATGGAGGATGGCAATGGATTGTGTTTTTAAAATGGCCCCCGGCTCATTTCCCATTCTGGCGCGATGACGTAATTTCCGGGTCCTTTTTTGCGACCACTGTAATACCGTGCCGGTATTACCGTGCCAGTGTTTAGTGGTTGTTATGACGCGGTTACGGAATGGGCGGTACCCGCAATGCCGGTATAGGGGGGTTGGTGGCCCGTTACCGGCATGGCGGTTTTGCCACTACCAGCATGGGGTAACGCACGTGCTCGCGCACTCGTAATCACCCGCTATTAGCGGGTTCATACGAGCACAGACCCGCTCATTCCGGCATGCCGGTAATGAACCCGGTTTTACAGGGCAACTCGTAATGAGGCCCTATGTCTATAAACAGAAGATAAATAGTCATTCACAAACTTTTCTCAGGGAGTGGAAATGATAATCACCTTTTCGTTTGTGCCCAGATGCCTTTAAAATCCAGCTAATGTCGTTATGAGTAGCCCATTCTTCAAACCTCGATAAAATCACTTTGCCCTAGATCTTAACTATACAGTCTGAAGGGGACATTGGTCCGTGCATTCCATGGATGCTCTCGTCCACTTTTTGTAAATGTGGCTATTTCAGCATGGCACCAGCTAAAGGAAATCAATCGTGCCTTTGTTGTTTATGAAATTAAAATATGCATTTTTGATATGATAGGATATGATATTTTATTTGTATCGCGCTCATACACAAGTGTGTCAGAGCGCGACGAGGCAAGGGAGGGGAGCAAGGGAGGACACAACAACAATCTTACTAGGCCCAGTGAGATTGAGAAAGCGCAAGTGCAGGGGAGAGGGAAGGGGGAGGTGCAGGGGAGAAGGGTGAAATGGAAAGTGCTGAGCACGGGATACAACAACACAAAATGTAGCGCAGCCAGCAAGGTGACAAGTGCAGGTTTTGAGCGTAGACAAGGGTTGTCTGGTAAGTCCAGGTAAGGGGAGATAATAGAATAAACCATGGTTTAGTCTCTGTTAAAAAGCTATCAGCAGCACCTTTATCTGAGTGGCAGCCATTGCTTCTCTGTTGCATTAGCCAGGCTTTACAGGCCTATATCTAAAAAAAATAATAATAATAAGAATAACAGAGGGCAACTATCACATACTCAAAGAGGTTCCAAAATGTTTTATATATTATTCGTTTCTTTATTGCACATTTTCTTAAAAATAGCGAAAACCAGCAATCAGAATGTTTTTATTGTTGGTGTCTTTAATTAAAGTGCCAGTCTATTATGCAAGTCTATGCAAGTTTAACTCTCCCTGTACCGTAAATTGAAAAAACATGTGTATTACTTATTACATTAGGGAAAACTGCCTGGCTAATAACGGGACGTTCATCTTCTATGTTGACCATATAAGTTGATAAAACCTTTTGAAATGTTTCAAAGCAGAGAGAATGTGAGCTTATGTTCTCAGCACTTGAATATCTTTATCTATGTGTTCCCACTTTAATCTCCTTCTGGATTATGGTACAAAAAAGCATATTTTTCCTCATAGGTGAAACACGTCAGTGCTTCCCTTTTCCTCCTCTTCCCTTCCATATGTGTTAGGTGCCTGCCACGGGGTCTCGGGCCTTCTAGCTACACCAGAGTTGTGTTGTGATTTTAAGACGCTGTAAGGGTCTTAACCAGCTTGTTGGGATTTGTGCTGACAGTAGTCTCCCCACCCTCTTCTGAATATATTTTGGGGTCATACATCTGGTAGTGGGCTCACATATTGATGGTGGGATCCAGAGAGTCTTTATTAGACTACTTTTTTTAATGATATACTGAGATAAGTTTGAATACTCTGTATTATTCCTATGTTTTTATTTGAACCTGATAAAGTTATGTGTGCAACTTAAAGTATACATCTTTGATCATATAATGTGTTTTGATTTTGAAATATGTTTGTAGACTAATAGTATTTTTGTGTGGATCTCCTAACCCTACCTGCAAGTAAAGCTTTGTTGCTCTGTACATGTCATGTCATGTTACCTACATTTTAAGAGAGGTTTGACTTCCCTTTCGTGTCAGGTGTGTTAGCCCCCATTAAGGTCAGTGGTGGTATTGCCCTCAACAGAGGGTGGAACAAGAAATACCTTAGCGAACGACTAGTCCAAGAAAGTAGTATTGTTGGTAGTGATTCTGGCAGTGGACTCTAGGCAGGGGAGAATACGGTTACCATGCTACCGTGCCTACCTGATCCATTTCTATAGAGAATGTTGTATCCAGCCGACAATAAGCTGTCAATCAAGCTGTGAAGCCAGACTCTGCTGTGTGCAAGAAATCAATAACCTATCCTACCAGAAGAGCATATATGTTGGTGGTATCTGTGTTTGCATATCTGGCATTTCGAGTCCCATAGAGCAATGCTTGAGCTAGGGCTAATACAAGGCCCTGGTTGCAACAGGGCACACATACCTCTCTTTCGCAATCCCAACTATTTGAAAGAATACGATTGTTTGCACAGGTGCCATGTTTGCCCTAGTGATATCGCTATGCCAAATTGCACTTCCACTGGTAAAGAGCCTCTGTATTGAGGTTCCAGACATGTTCAGCTCTATGCTGCAGTTAAAATGAGGCAGAAGCAAGCTCTCCTTTTTTATTTTTTACAATCTGTTTTTGGGATGTTGTTTGTGCCCTCCCCAACTTGTACGTGTAAAAAACAGACACTCCCTGGACAGGGAATAAGGCACAAAAGAGCAGGCTGCGAGAGATCAAGGAAAAGTTTATCTAGATCGCTGAGAGCGCTCTGACCACATCAAGGTTACAACACATTTATATAGGACATTGACATATTTAACATATGATGCTACGTTGGACCTGGAATGGTCAGCCGGGGTGGTGTCTTAGGTGTGGGCATCATCTCTTCCTCCGGGTTGGTTGCTTGGTTGGCGGGAGGCTTGACGTCAGACATCTGTGCTCCGGATGGGTGAAGGTCAGGTCGCTGTGAAACACGGTGGTCACTACCTAAGCTAAGAATATATATTCTAAACTTTGCATGCACTAAATAATGGTTGATCAAAAGACCCTCAGCAGTGTATCATGTCATTGTACAAATCACTCAAGGGTTTATATCATCTATAACATTTGGGTTATACAGATCACAGGTTTACGGTTCTTGACCACTATAATACTGTCATTGAACTGTAGGGTTAGTCTCACAAGAATCTCAGGTATGTGGCATTTGTTAGTATTGGGCACGATATACTGCAGCAGGGGTCTAATGTTAGTTGAGGGTGTGTTGGGTGGGCTTTATAGCATGGTCAGCAGTCTGGCACATGAAAGGAATGCCTTGCAAGGACACAGGGTTAGAATGGCAATACGTTTCAACTGGCGAGGGTAAGAGGGCAAGGACACTTTTGTGGAGATGGACGAGCTATGTGCTTGGCTCATGTTGGTTCACATGCAGGACAGTGATCTCAGAGGAAAAGAGATGTTTTACATTTATTATTTGTTGCAAGCAGCTCTGGCTTCAGTGTGAGAATGGAGCTGCAGAGTTTTCCAGTTGGAGTGGGAACTAGGGTGGGGGCCATGTGCTCCGAGCTGCTGCGGCAGGTAAAAGGGAGAGAGGCATTTTGTACTATCGCAGTGAGGCCTGGTCACCAAGAAGGAGTCGAAAGGGGGTACAAAAAATGGATGCCCCGTGTCCTGCTCGGTGGTCCCATCTACGCGAATGTAACCCAAAGTTAACATCGCGTAAAGGCGAGGGGCGTACCCACCACTAGAGGCACTTGGTCCGAGTTTTGTACTGAGAAGTGATGGCAGAGAGGGGCCCATTGGCCCCTCGCTCCCACACATTCCCCCCTTTCGTTACATCTAAAGTAACGAATACTTCAACTTTATATTCTTTTTATTCTCCCTTCGGTACTACTCAGCTTCCGACACAGCCACGTCCCACACGGAGGTGCCATTTATTGGCATCCACGCTCTGCATACACTTCTTAAGCTATTTCCTCTTCTGGCATATTTGTCTGGTGTACACATTAAGTAAATTCCTCCATCCCCATCTAGATCCGCCCATACTTCTTGGTACCATTGCAACTCCCTTGGTTCTTTTATCGTTGTATGATGCAAATTATCAACTATGTCCCCATATTGCCCGTAAATTGCTGTCATCCTGTATTGTGGTGTAGAGTACTCCCCTGTTTGTGCATCTATCATGGTAGCTACCGTTGTTGATTGGCCCATTGTTACCATCATCATAGCTGAGGTTGGCATGCTTTTCTCACAACACCGTAGTCCCAGTTGGCACACACAAAAGAACAGGAGCACAAAGATGATGATGGGGATCAGTATTTTCATTGCCACATTTAGGTATCCAACTGAACAAATTGTCAAACTGTGTGCTTTCTTCTGCTCCTCTTTCCGTTCTCATTCTCTCTCCTAGATTGTGTACTGTTGTTATCACATGTGAGAGTGTCCCGTTATCAGCATCTTCAGTTGGCATGAATGTGCAACACGCCCCCCAATTTTTCGGCAACCACCACCGTCCATCGCCATGAGGAGATCTAGGGCATATCTGTTTTGAATTGTCATTAGGCGCAGCACGCGGAGCTCTATTTTTATCACATTGAACCCCTCTTCAGTGTCGTTAGCCTGTTGAATGAGCTCCGGGCACACTATCTGCAACCATTTGGCGTTCGTTCGTGCTTGCAGTCCCGGGACAAGAAGTGAGGCGAAGAATGTCTCTGCTGATGAAAAGAGCTTGTATTTCTGCGGGATCTCAGCAAGGAGTTTCGATGATTCGGATGAGATGTAATTAGAGGATCTTTTACTTTGTGTCAATCTTTTCTTTAGTTCATATTCTTACAATAGTTCATACGCTGGAGCTTCTGTCATTATTATTTGGGGCGCTGTCGATGGTTCAGCCGATTGCCCTGTTGCCAATATGCCAGCCGATTGCTCTGCTGCCGATATGCCAGCCGATTGCCCTGCTGACCTTTGGATGTGGCTCTCTGGTATTACCATCAGGGATGTGTGGAGGGTGGCTAGAGCACAAGTTCCTTTCCACGATGCGGGGAGGTGCATGTAAGCTTGTTTGCCGCAAATCCAGTACATGTCCATCAGTGCAGCGGTGCCTTTCTTCATGTCAGGTATTATGACCGTCTTGTGACATCTCCTGGTCTCTCCCATGTTCACTCTTCCCTCCCCATGGAAACACAGCTCATGTGGCACCTCTTTCTGTATTTTGATAGGTTTTTCTAATGCTGTGACCCACGTTAGCTTTGTGATATGTCACGACCTGATGAGGTCACATACTTCTTTTATCCATTGGAAAGTGTCATTGGATAGGCCTCGAAGTGCTTCTGCTTTGCATTCGATAGTTTCTTCGTGCCACTTATTTTCTGCATATCGTGTCCCCTTGATGACAAGAAATGGTTCCTTGAGGCAAATTACTCCTTGGCGTCTGCTTGTGCACGTTTTCTTATTTTCCAGTTTTTTCAATGTGACAGTGTACGCTTGGAACGTGCTCTTTATTCTGCATAAAACCAGATGAATTAAACATTGGGCCTTCGACAAAGGCACTTCCTGCAGTACTAACATTTTCGGTTTTCCTGATGCGTGCGGAATGAGTGAACAGACGTAGCAGCTTTCATTTGTTGCTTGCTTCGCCGTGGCACTCATGTCGGAATACCATTAATTTGATCCATCAGGGTGGCGGGGATCTTCTATTTCGTCTAACTTCAGGTCATGATAAATGTCGTATCTTTTCCCTCCCGCCCCCCTTTTTCTCCTCCTCCTCTCTTCCTTGTTATTGTTTTTCACCCTTTTGTAATGTATTGGAAACATTCCACCCCAGGTTGTATCATTGCTATTCAATATAGTATGTGTAATGTCATCAGTAGCAGCAATGTTGTGTGAGGTAGGGTCTGTGGTTGTCTGTGAATGAGTACTAGTGTTAATTAAATCATTTGGCCAATAATAATCTCCATCATATTCGTTATATCCATAAGCATTACTCATATTTATATTGAAACGTAACATTGACACAGTTGTTGATCCTACAGCAATGTGTTCTGAAGGTTGCATCACATCTGTATTGTTGACGTTAATCTCATGTGACTCTTTCCATATAATCTTTACCCCAGTCCATATTAAGTGCGACCCTTCTCGTATCATGTTAGCCCCGCTTCCTCCCCTGTGCATGTCATTAACAAAAGATAAAAGGGTATAATACCAGACCGCGAAAAACAACATTACTGACATCAAAATTGCAGCACATTTCAAAACACATTCAACGTTACTGAACCTTTTAGCCCTAATGGCGTCCCTATCACTATCTAGCATTAATTGGTTCTCCGCGATTGTAGTTCGTTGGGCCATTTGTCACCTGGAGGGGCAATGTAAATTCGTTAAATCACCACAATATATACATATATTTACATTGTTTGTTCAACTTCATGTTTAATCATTATTTTTAGTCATGTTTGTTCATTTACTCTATTGCACATGTACTTTTGCTATGGAGAGAATGATAGTACCGGGGGCGGAATGATAGTAAAACAGTGATGGAGAAAAGCGTGGAACAATAATCAAAACAAAGGTGGGCGATAGAGAGAGAGTTGGGGTGTATGGAGAGGATATAGATCAATCAAAAAGGAAAGAAGGAAAACATAGAAAAGAAGGAAGTAGGAGATAAGTCGTGCAGAACAAAATACATATCATAACTTTTATCTCTGCATGTTCTCTTTACTGACAATTTGGTTATCCTTTTTCAACCTCATTTGTGGTACCAGTGGCACCATCTTGCTTCTCCTGGGGGATTGTACTATCATGTGCCCTCCTCATGTCTGATAAGTGCACCCAATACTTCAATCCTTTTACCTTCACCGCAGTGGGTGTACTATAGATGACCTCAAAAGGACCATGAAACCTGGGTGAATTCCACCTCCTCACAAAGCTGCGGACGTACACATGTGCTCCTGGCATCAGTGGCCCGCTTGAACTGTCTGTGGCCGGTGAGGTTGTGTCAGTCGCCACATTTTCAGTAAAAGGCGGTGCTATTTGTCACGCTATGCTGCATACTGCACGTGTTAACTGGGTCAGGTATTCCTTGAACTCTTCCCCAGCACTGTGGCAGCCCTGTGCGCATCCGATGCTCTTCTAGTCGGGGATACTGGCGTTTGTATTCGCCTCCCAGTCACAATTTCATGGGGGCTCAGATGGTGGTCTTTACATGGTTGGGTCCTGAGTTGGAACAGTGCTAGGGGCAAGCAATATACCCAGTTCTTCTTCAGTGTGTTACACAACTTAGATAACTTACTCTTCAGTAATCCGTTGATATTTTCTACCACTCCATTCGCCATCGGATGATAAATTGAGCATAGTTTGTGTTTTACCCCCAAGAGTGATGTCACTTCCTTAAAGAAGTCATTCACAAAGTGCGTACCGTTGTCTGATCTTATCACATTGCATATTCCCCATTGGGAAAACACTTCCCGAACAAGGAACTTGGCCGCACACTTCGCGTCTGGGTGGGGACATGGGCCCGCTTCCACCCATCTTGAAAATGGGCACACCACCACAATCAAATATCTTGCTCCATTACACCGCTCTCCCATATCAGCATAGTCTATATGGAGCTCCCTAAATGATCCTGTTGGTCAGGGCAGGGTACCGCGCAGTGTTCTCAATGTCATTCCTGAATTATATGTTTGGCATGTTATGCATTCTACAATGAATTTCGACAGGTGCTCTTGCAAATTGGGGACGAACCAGTGTTCCTGGATGTCTGTGGCAATGTGTTGTTTTGCTACATGGCCGGGGAAATTCAGCTGTTGGAATGCTATTTCTAGTAACTCTATGGGCATTACCACCTTTCCTGTTGTCTCCTGTCTCCAAATTAGATCTGTGGCTGATTGTTTACATCCCCGTTTGCTCCACAGTTCTTGCTCCTCCTGTGGTGCTCTTCTTTGTAATTCTATTATCTGCGCTATTGGGGTATTATTGTAGGCTTCTTCTAGTGGGTCTGTGGTGGTTGTTTTTACAATGCATTCGAGTGTTGGTGTTACATTGAAATACGAGGCCTCCTTCGCTGCTGCATCGGGTGCCGCATTTCCCAATGAGATTGCATTTGTGTTGTTGGTATGGGCTTGGCATTTCACTACTGCCACTACCGATGGTACTGTTAATGCATCTATTAACTCATTCAACAATGTTGCATGCTGTACTGGAGAACCGTCTTCCCTCCTGAATCCCCGTCTACGCCACATGACAAACATGAGTGCACTGTGGTAGTTGCATATGCTGAGTCTGAGTATATTGTCACTGCACAGCCCTTGGCTGTGTGCAGTGCTTTGATCAGGGCAGTTACTTCGTCTGCCTGTGCTGAGTAATGGGATGGGAGGGGCTTTTGCACAATCGTCTCATAGTCATCTTCCTCCATGCGCACTACCGCCATTCCGACGTGTTTTTCCCCTGGTTCGTGGTTTATTGATGCTGACCCATCTATGAAATATATTTATACCTCCTGTAGGGCATTTTCACTTGCTTTTGGGATGTCATCACCTTCCTCCTCATATGTGGCACAATCGTGTTCCTGTATGTCCTCTGTCGTGTATGGCTCTGTAATAAATGTTGCTGGGTTTACTGTTTTGCACCTTACAACGTGTACGTTGGGGCTTGAAATTATTATTTCATACGCTGTTGCTCTTTGTATCATTAGTGTTGACTTTGATCGCTCAAGTATGGCGAATAGGGAATGCTCCACGTATAGCGTTACTGAACATCCCATGACAATGGTGGTGCTCTTTTCAATCACGAAGGCAGCATCTGCGAGAGCCTGTTCGCACGCGAAATGGCCTTGCATTACTGGGTCTAGTGTCCCACTGTAATACGCCAATGGTTTGTGACCTAAAGACGTTTTTTGTGTCAGTACTGCCCTCATCAGTGTTCCATTACAGTGTGAACACAAGAAAAATTCCCTCTCATAATTTGGGTTCGCGAGTCCTGGGGCATCAGCAATGAGGCCTTTTAGTTTCAAATACTGTGTTATCATTTCCTGTGTCCATTTTATTGCGGCTCTATTTTTCTGTGCCTCTTTTAACGCTTGTAGTAAGGGGCGTGTGTTTGCCACGTAATCAAGGATCCATGCTCGGCAATAGTTACAAATGTCAAGAAACTTGTGCATGTCTTTCACAGTTTTTGATATTATTATGTTGCGTATAGCAGCTGCTCTGTCTGGGAGTATTCGCTTCCCTTCTTTTGATATTAGCTGTCCGAGGTATACAACCTCGGCGAGACAGTATTGCAATTTTCCTTTGTCCACCTTGTACCCCTTGGTAGCTTGCACATTCAGTAGTGCTATGGAGTCTTCTCTGCACTTTTCTTCTGTATGGCTGCAGACGAGTAAATCGTCTACGTATTGGATGATGGTACTCTCTACATCTATGTTTCCAATGTCCTCACGTAACACCCTGTTAAAAATGCTGGGGCTTTCGCAATACCCTTGTAGGAGTCTGCGATGTTCATATCTATTGTTCCCTAATGTGAACGCTGTCAGGTGTTGGGATCCTGGGTCGAGTGGTATGGAGAAGAAAGCATTCTTCAAGTCAATTACAGTGAAACATGTTGATTTTTTTGGTACGCTGCACAATATGGATGCTGGGTTAGGCACTAATGGGAACTCTTTTTGAATGACGTCATTGAGTGGGCGGAGATCCTGGATCATCCTCCATGCCCCTCCTTTTGCTTTTTTGATCGGGAAATCGCTGTATTACATGGGGAGTTTGATGGCACTATGATGCCTTGTTTTAGGAATGCATTTATGGTTTCCCTAATTCCCTCTTCTGCTTCTCTTGATATGGGATATTGCTTTACCCTTGGCAGTATTGCACCTGGCTTGCGTTTTATTTTTATTGGTGTCACCTCATGCAGTAACCCTACATCGTGGGGCCCTGTGGTCCAAATTTCAGGTGCTACCTTTGCCATGTCTTCCTCAAATATAGTCAGTGGTGCATTAATGCTAGCCATGAGTGGGTTGTGTACCTCTCTGTACTGGATCATAATATCACATGGTATGTTTATTTCCATTATTATTTCTCCATCATTTTCATCATCAGTGAATAACTCCTCGTCTGTTATGTCTTGTAGCATTATGTTTGGGTCTATGCATAACACAGTTCTCCACTCGCACCCATGCGCCTGCAGTCCTATGACCACAATACGTTTGCTGGATACTTGAACTGCCTCGATGTCTATGGACATTATCGTGCCTGGCACGACGTCTGTGCGTGCAATTGGGTGGAATATGAAATCTGATGGTGTTCTCCATTCTTTTCTCATTATCTCTGGCACCGCTCGTGCTAATATCTTGATGCCATAAATAAACATACTTATATCAATGGGTATTCCTCGCACCACAACTTCGTTCATTACTGTGCTGATCATCAACATGGCTCGTACTGGGCATACTCCTGGGGTTGAACACACTATTCCTCATTCTGTGAACGAGATGGTCATATTTAATCTCCCCAGCAAATTGATCAGCGCATCTTCGTGGTACAGTAAGGGTGCGCGCACGGTTTTTCCCCCCACCGTTATATCAAGATCTTTAGTGTAAGCAACTTTTAAAATAGCCCCAGAGAACCCCTGCATCTCTAAATTCCTGCCTGAGAGCAGAAACCGCCCTTCCATAACACATGATTTCTCCGCTCCTGAGTCTACCATAAAGATAAACTGCTTATTTTCTATCTCATCCCCCACTAGTGGTTCCTCTTCTGCACATAGGGTGGTGGATAGGACTGGACACCAAATGTTCCCTGTGGGCTGTCCTAATCTGAATGTCTTTCTTGCCCTGGCACTGAAAAGACATTGTCACGCCACGGTATGGTGCGGGCGCACCGTTGCGGCTGTTGCATAACAATTATTGTTTGCGTTTCCTACTGCGTTTTGTCTTGCCATAGGTTGTGGTGGTGGTTACTGTCCTTGCTGCATCTGAGGTTCGTTATAGCATTGGGCTTGCTGTCTCCCTCCTCCCATCCGTAGTCCATAGGGGCTACCTGGGTGTGGGCACCCCCAACCTTGTTCGTTCTCCATGGGCTGTTGCCCCTGGAAATACCCTGAAGGCCGCATTCTACAATCTCTGGAGTAGTGTCCCCATCTCCCACAATTCCAGCATGACCCTTTTGGTCCGCCTCTCATTCCTTGACCACCAAATCCTCTATTCCCCATACCGCCAAACCCGCCTCTTTGGCTACGGTACCCACCTCTTCCACTTGCTGGTCTTTCTAGCCACTGTTGTCCACCGTACTGCTCTTCTCCTTTCCACTGTCCTTGTCCTCCTGTGGCCTGCAGTGCCGCTATTGTTGCTGGTCTGTTTCCCACTCCTTTATCCCCCTCGTTTTCTCTGTCTGTGGCTACGCTGGCATTGACGGCGGCGACCTTCACTAATTTGTTCTGTACCAGCGTCGCCTCGTCTGCCAGCCTTTTTTTGTGCTATCTCCTTTTCTCTCTCTTTGATCCTCCTGCAGTGGTGCACAATTATGCTCTGTATTTCAGGCCAGCCCTTGGCTTCTATTCCAGCTATTTTGGCCAAGGCCTTCTGCACCTCCTTCGGAAGCCCCTTTTTAATGATAAAATAAAACAAGGCGGTGGACTGGTTCCACGCCTTGCCAGTTTCGCTTCTCCATAAATCCTGCATATGCAGTATGAATTGCGTAGGATCCTCTTCTCCTCCATTGTGCACTGCATCACTAAATGTAAATCTGGAATATCTGGAAACGTGCGCCTCAATGCATCCCATACTTGTGCTTGAACGTTATTGAAGGCCGACCCAGTGTGGCGGTCACAACTCATCGTTACTCTGGGGAATCCGGCCTTTTCCCACACTGCGTCTGCTTGGTCATCAATTGCTGACACTAATAAACTTTTCAGATCCCCTATCGCTAGCGGCACTCCTGCGGTGTTTTTCTCAAAAGTGTGTATCCATTTCCCAGCCCCTCCCGATAGTGGGGGGAGGACCTTTAGCAAGCTGTTTTTATCCATTTGAGCCCATGGCATGTAGTGTGGCCTACCTGCTCCTTTATGTATCAATGGCATTTGTAACTTGTGTTTCTTTCCTACCTTACTTACCGCACCTTTCTTTATTTTATTTACCATCATATTTCCCCCTCGCTGTCTTAGTCTACCCTGCCATAGTGGTGGCGATGGTGTATCTGGGTAACGGCGGTTTGGCAGTGGGGACCCGGCCTCGGCAGCTGCCTCTTCATATTCGTCTAAGTCACTCCACACCTCTTCTATTTCTGATTCTTGCTCATTGTTTCCTTCACATCCTTCCCCTCTCTCACTTTCTGGGGTGGGTGGGCCTATAATCCTCACGGGTTTGTCATTTAGATGAAACAGGAACTCCCCTGACAGCCACTCTTTCTCTTGCCCTTGTGGTATGCGTGTTCCTTGTGATGATACTGATGGCGCTGGCTCTGAGATTGCTTGCGCCACTTCCTCTGCTGTGCTCAATGTTGGCGTTAGATCCGCCATGGAAAATGGTGGCACCTCTCCTCCCCCTGGCAGCATTTGGCTTATATCGCACAAAGCTCTTAGCTGCGTTATTTCCATCTGTGCATGCGCTAGCTGGCGGTCTAATTCTCAAGTGAAGTGTGCCAAATTCACAGGGGGTGCACTTGTTGGGCCATACAAACCTCCTTTATCATAGGGCGGCGGTGCCATGGCAACTACTCCGGTTGAGGGTGCGGGGGTGGGACATATTGGTATGTACAGGGCTCACTGTATCCTACTGCTGGCATTGACATTAAAGGATATATTTTGGTTGTATCGCCTTCAGTTGTAGTGGTTGTGCACTCGCCCTTTGGTGTTCCACTTACCTCTTCCTGCGTTTTCTGTGTTTCATTCGTTCTTTATTTACCTCTGCTGTAGGCATAACTTCTTCAAACATTCGCCACAAGTCTAGTACTTCTCTTTTATTCTGTAGTTGTTTCCCCTTATACCTTGCTAACAAGTGTGTGGATACTAAATCTAGCACCCTTTTATCGAATGACCAACCTTCTGGCCAAATTGGCATCACACTGTCTCCTTTTATCTCCGTCAACCATTGATCGTGGTATTTTTGTATCTTCTCACTGTATAACGGAAGGTGCTGACAAATATCTGCTAGTGGTGTTATTCCCCCCATGACGATATTTTTTCTTCTTTCCCTTTGTCTGTACTTGCCCTTCAACCTCTCTTTCCCTTTAATAACTTCTTCACTGGTCTTTCTTTCCTTCTAGCTGGACAATACACCACGAATCTTCTCAATTACTTGTAGTTTGTATGCACATATATGTATCTATATATATCTATATATATATATATATGTATATATATATATATATATATATATATATATATATATATATATATATATATATATATATATAAATCAATTTTCAATGGTACCATTATAATGGTTGCATGTTCAAATTCAACAGTTCATTTTTTCATATTTTGCCACTTTTATACACAAATCAATCACAGTATTTGGATAACCTTGACAAAAATGGACAGAACACAAAAGCACATATAACACTTATCATGCACATGCACTATCTGTGCGCTTTTTCTCCCCGTTTTGTTCTTTCTACCAGCCCTTCCCCATTTTGCCTACTCTTCTCATTCACTCCCCACCTCTTACACCCTCTTACTCTTTTCCAAGAATCCTTTCGTACCCAGAAAAAGAATGTTCTAAATAACTACTCTGAGTCTACTCAATATACGAGACTCCTATTTCCTATGTATCTTCACTTATTTATTCTGCACTGGTAGAGACAATGCTACGCAGCGTCGCCTTCTACCCCGTTCGGGCTAGGATACCACTTCTCTTTTTTCTCTTCACTTCTTACAAAAACCTAATGGCCATGTAAAGGACAGATCAGAAAAGCCTCATCATCACTCACACAGGCCCTACTCTTCCCTATAACCCATTACCACCTGTCTCCTCTATTTCCCCCTTACCTTTCCTTCATAACCTTCGCAACCGGCACTCACGTGTTCAGTCAGGTGACTCGAGGGTCGCCGCTCGCAGTCCGACCCCAGTCAGGCTCGCACCCCAACCAAGCCGTGGCCCGCCTCGGCGAGCAGCTTTTCAGTTGTGTATTCGTCAAGCGGGAACCCTTGACCCTTCTTTGTAGTGCGCACAGGCTGGTCGGCCGTGGAGGCGATGGTTTTGCTGGGGGGCGTCCCGGATCTCGCTGCACGGCATCGGCCTCGAGGCACCTCTCCGATCACGTCGCAACGGGTCACCAAATGTATGTGCCCTCCCCGACTTGTACGTGTAAAAATGAATAAAGCAGACACTCCCTGGACAGGGAATAAGGCACAAAAGAGCAGGCTGCGAGAGTTCAAGGAAAAGATTATCTAGATCTCAGAGAGCGCTCTGACCACATCAAGGTTACAACACATTTATATAGGACATTGACATTGTAAGAGGATTCAATTCAACACTACAGCTAAGTCAACGCCTAGTCTATAATACTGAATGAAAACCCTTATTGATATATCTTTATGTCCAGTTCATGCGTTCTGGATGACTACCCCTATATAACACCCCTCCCTTGGAATCCCCCTGACCCCACTGAGCCAAGAAGTAGTTCTGTTTTGCAAGTTAAAAGGTTTAATTGATAATTTAAACAATATATATATATATATATCACGCTTTATAATAAATTAATAATTGAATATCACACTTAATCTGATATGATAAAGATTAACAGCGGAGAATCTGGCACTAGCACACTTCTTTATAATCACTAAGGAGTTGACATGAAATGGATAAGATAGCAACAATACTTTTATGGTTTCCAATAGATGCAATGTGGAATGAAATGCAGTACAGAAAATAACTTGATAGGATTTCAGCAAAAACAATGTAATCACTTTCTTGGACAATTCACCCCCCCCTTTTATGCAATGCAGGGAAATGGAAGGAAGGCACACAATTCTCCGAAATGCAATTCAAATGTAATTCAGTTCACCCAGCGACTTAGACTACAGAAGTTGAAAACACAGGCAAAATGCTTTGATATGTGCTGGCAATGAAGAAAAAAAAAATATACTAAAATGCTTTTAATTCCCTCTAGAGGTTCAGGGTGAGTGGTATCTAGTTAATATTAGTCCAGGCTCACTTTAGCAAGGATCTAGGAGTAACTGGTAGGTTAAACAAATTTTTGGCAAATGAAAGGCAAGCAGCTTCTGTTTTCACACGTGAAGAAATTTGCAAATCGCGGCAAAATTTGCGAATGCGCCGGGCGCTATTACAGAAGAACTACAAGGGCTATCAATATCGTGGGGTCCTATGAAAGCCTAGGATCTTAGCTTCCAGATGAAAGTTACTGCAAGTCTCTAGCACAAACGGTCGCGGAGATATGAGAGATTGAATAAAGGTCGTTTTTCAGATTGAAATTTTAAAGTTAAAAAAGACAAGTGCAGCTTGCAACTAGAAAATGACAAGTGACAGCTTTACAAATGACAGGTGACAGTTAGGAGACAGTTCTACTTAGATTAAAATAGGATTGAATTATATTATTTTAACTAAGAGATTGGTTCTGCACAGTTTTCTAGGTACTCACACTATATTCTTGAGTGAAATCGGCCTCGCCATGGATCTGGTCAGGTTTTGGACTGGACTCCGGTTCAGCTCTCTGCACTTCACAGTGATCTGGGTCAGCTCTCTCTGGTTCTGCTAACAGGTCAGCTCTACTCTGCTGGTCTGGGTCTCTAGTTCTGGATAGATTGAAGTCTCTAGGTTGGCTCTCTGGAGGTTTGATGGAGGTAAAGTATGGATTTTCCCGGCAGAGCTTCCAGCTGCAAATGGATTTGAAGGTCCCTATCTGTCCTGTCTGTCTGCTTTTATGTGTTTAGAATGTGGGTGTGTTCTAGCATCACTGACCCTACCTCTCTCTCAGCTTCTAATTGGTCAAACTTCCATTTCTCATTTGATTGGGGGAGCTAAGTTGTGTCAGAGTGATGTCATTTTACAGCCTGCAGAAAGTCCACTCCTCCTGTCAACTTGCACACAAATCTAGATTTGAACCAAATACATATTTGCAGAGGTACATATTGTTTTAAAATCATATGCACCCCTCACATATCACAGGAGGTATCTCCTGTTCAAACTCTGCTCTTCCTGAGAGCTTGCATTCAGAAATGGCAATATTTTGCACTTTTTAACTGGTTGGCAATACCGTACATTACCCCAAATTTACACACATGTGCGCAAGGAGTATGGACATTAGTTGATGAAGTGTCAGATTTTTCACATGCACACATTTTGAGTAATATCCTCTTTTCCGCTAAAACCCCCCTGAACATACCACCGGGTCCTAGCACGTCTTAAAATGTGGGCAGAAAAATCACAAGAATTATGGTGTCATTTAAATAATTTTCACAAGCCCGTACTATGAGTTATTAATCTTTTTAGAGTTATGTTCTGGCCCCAAAGGGGTGTGGTTTTCCTCCAGCACAAGGTTGAATTTCTGGTTTTTCCAGTTCTGCCAAGCCAGCTTGCTCTCACAGGCAGTGCCCCTCCCCTTTGCTTCAGGAGGAAGCTACTTTTACGATATCTGCAATAAACCATCTGCCTGAGTCAGGAGAGGGCTTTGTTCAGAGCTCCTGTATTCTGTGGGGGCTTCCCTTAATTCAATTATCAGAGAGATGGCATATCCTTAGTGTGGCCAGCAAAAGGCAGATAGGCCTGAGAACACAGCTGTGACTCAAGTTTCACTCCTGATGGGGGTAGTTGCCAGGCAGAATTGGAATCTATTTAAGCCAGTTTTTAGCTACATGTCACTTCTGTTCCCCAGTTTAAGTCAAGACATTTTTTTTACATATGCAGCTAGGTTGCTGATTCTAAGTTTAAAACTATGACATTTAAACAATTGCAACCTATGTGACACTCAAAGTAGGTCACTCATTTATTTTAAACATTTAGATTTGTAGTGTCTTTCAGTCCAAATTTACTTAAACTGCTGAAATCCACAGCTCAGCCAGTCTTGTTATAAACCTTCAAGTCACTTCAGAATATAACTTTACATTGGATCCACCTCTCAGTAAGTCTTTCCTTGGCATGTTTTGGGTTCATTTATTCAGTTTTCTACAAAATCTGGTGGTTTTAAAACGCCGGCTTTTGGATAGTGGTGAGTACTGGTACTGCACCCCTTTTTGGGATTTAAGAAAATGAATTCCCAACAGTTATGGGTTTGCTTTTGGCAATCAGCATTGCCATTCCCAATGGTTTCAGACTACTGTGTGGGTAGTCCAATGGTGGTTTTAGGCAGTGTCCTTCTGTGCCCATAACATCGGCAAAAATGGGTGGCAGCCTATTCTTCATGCATTTCCCTGTGCATTTTCTGGGAAGCTCTGGCCATCATGATGTTTCCATGTCAGTACTGCACAGTTTTGAGGTAGGGCTCGGATGCATGGGTAAATACATCCCACAAGCCCCCCTCTTGCGATGGCCATTCGGTTTCACTGATGGGACTCGCAAGACCTGGGATGTTTCCTCATCTTCTTCCAATAGATGGCACAGTTCGGCATCTTTTTCTCCATCCGGTACTGATCGATCGGTTCTCCTCGCCGGTCCTGATGGGAATATTGGGCGGCACACTGGGCCCGTTGCGTCTCTGCTCCCGGTCTCCGGATCGTCCTCCTTGGCCCATCTGAAGGTTTTCTTTCTCCTAGGACGACAAAGGAAGAGCGGCAATACCTATTCATAGACGTTTTTCCACCACTGTTGAGATAGTGGGGCAGCATATGTATTTCATCATAACAAAACATTACATTCTTATTTCGAAAAACAAACAGTATAACTAAGAGACAGTTTCATGCAAATCACAATATTTTAGAGACTAGATGTGGTATGTTTTATGGTTGGAACTGAATTAGTCTGAGACAGTACCCGCTGGAGGATTCCTCCAGTTGTTGCAGAGTGTGCCTGGGATGGCAACATTTCAACTGGTTTATGTGGACCCACTTGTCTTCCCCCGCTGCCAAAGGACCTTTGGGGATGTGGATTTTGTAGGCCACAGGGGAGATCTTGTCGATGATCTCAAAGGGTCCCTTCCATGTAGGCAAGAATTTCCGCTGTTTTGCCTGGTTTCTTTGGAAGTTGTATAGATAGACCCGGTCCCCCACCTGATATTCCTTCCTGGAAGTTTTCAGGTCATAGTGGGTCTTCATGCTATCAGCCGATCTTTCTAGATTCCGCTGAGCGTAAGCAAAAGCAAGTTGGAGGTGTTTCCTTAAATTCTCCACATACTCATGAGTAGTGGAGGCATTTATCAGTGTCTGCTCTTGGGTCCTGTAGAGCAAATGCTGCGGAAGCACCATCTTGCGTCCAGTCATCAACTCAAATGGTGACATTTTGGTTGCAGATGAAGGGGTAGATCTGATGGCCATTAGGACCAGAGGTAGTCGGATATCCCAACTTGGCCCAGAATCTGCCACAAACTTCTTTAACATGCTCACAATGGTTCGGTTATATCTCTTTACTGCCCCAGAAGAAGCTGGCCTGTAAGCAATATGCAACTTCCTTTTGGCCCCCAGTATCTCCCACATCTTTGTCATTACTTCACTGGTGAAGTGGCTACCCCTGTCTGACTCAATCCTTTGAGGTAGACCAAAACGAGAAAAGATGTGGTTAATCATCAAGGCAGCTGCCGTTTCTGCCTTGCAATTTGGGGCTGGGAGACATTCCACCCACTTGGTAAACAAGCATGTCACAGTCAACATGTACTTATTCCCCCTAGCAGAGCGAATCACAGGGCCTACAAAGTCGATTTGTAAATCTGACCATGGCAGTGTCATCCCCCGCTTTTGGAGAGGCGCGCGGTGTGTGAGGGATGATGGCTGAAATTGTGCACACACAAGACACCCCTTCAAGTATTGGTCGAGGTCCTGCCCCATGTGTGGCCAGTATGCAACCTCTCTTAAGATTTCCAATGTTGTGTGAAACCCCCTATGACCGGCGGTGGCCGCATCATGGGCGTGACTTAACATCAGGCTTCGGAATGAGGTAGGAACCACCCACTGATCGTGGCCAGCTTTGGATTTCCTTACCAACAAACCGTCTTGGATTCGGAACATTTTTGGACATTTCATCAACACTCTTAGGTCCTCTTTCCCAATGTAATCGGTATCCGTCAGGGGAAAGTTCTCAGGGTCCTCAAGGTGCTGGTAAAATTTACCAATTATTGGATCCCCCTTCTGAGCTGTAATCAAATCAGCATCAGGGGTCTCCTTACTCCATTGTGCAATTGAAAGGTCGTTGTGAGCATTTGTCTGGGACCTAGTGATAGCAGTGACCTAGATTTCCCCCAACAGGTACTCAATCTCAATTAGATACCCTTGTATGGCCCCGGTTTTGGCCAGCTGATCAGCTAAGTCATTTCCAGTTTTGTCTGGTCCCTCTACTTTGGAATGACCCTTGATCTTTTTCCAATAGATGGTCATCTCATTCGAGGTGACCAGATCATCAATGTTTTGGATCAACTTCCCATGTTTTAAGGGTTTGTTGTTGGCACATAACATGCCTCTGGTTTTCCAATTAACCAGGTGCTCCACGAACCCGTTCCGTACATAATACGAATCTGTGATTATGACCAGTTCGTGGAGTTGATGCTGGACAGCAGTGAGGATGGCCTGATGCACAGCCATCAATTCTGCCACCTGACTACTTCGGGGACCAATTTTGTATCCAGTGGAGGGTTCTGGGGACTCATTCACCCATGCATTCCCTACGCCGGCCACCAGTTCTTTCTCCCCGTCGTTGTCAACATGGTAAGAGCATCCATCCACATAGACAGTGGGCATTCCCTCACACTTGTCCTCTTCAAAGACTTTGTGTGGGGAATTAAGGTATGCCTCCGTGTTGTCCTTTATTTTTAGACTTTCGTCCTCGAGACAGTTTTCTCTGGCACAATCATGCGAGTCAGCCAGACCTTGCGCGAGGGGACTCTTCTTGTTTTGGCCATATCTGACCTCCACAGGAAAGCCTTGCATTGACAGAATCCAGGAAGTAATTCGGGAATTACTCACATTTCCGGCCCGGATTCTGTCACTTTGGAGATATTGCAGAGGCTGGTGTGGAGTCTCCACTATGATGTGTTCCCCCTGGATAAACGGGCGGTAATTCTTCAATGCCCACACCGTTGCCAGGAGTGCCTTCTCACAATCGTTGAATTTTTCCTCCACAGAGGATAAAGTTTTGCTCGCATAGGAGATTACTTTATTGACCTTGTCATGCTTTTGGTATAATACTGCCGTCAAGCACGTATTAGAGAACCCCGTCTCCAGGAAGAACTCCTTGTTTCTGACAGGGTAAGCTAGGCAAGGCGCTTGTGAGAGGCTTCTCTTGAGTTGTCTTACTGCCTCGGCTTGTTCTGGACCCCATTCCCACTTGACCCCCCCTTCAGGAGATGAATCAGGGGTCTGGTGATCTCTGCGTAGCCCTCAATGAACTTTCTGCTGTAATTAGTCAGTCCAAGGAGGCTCCTTAGTTCTCGCAGAGTTGTGGGGTCTTTCAGTTTCTGAAGTGCTTCCACTTTCTTTTCCTGGGGACAGAGACCCTGAGGAGTAATCTCATGCCCCAAGAAATTAACACGGGTTCTACACCACTGTGCTTTCTGAAAGGAAAGTTTTGCTCCGGCGGCCCTCAACTGGGTCAGAACATAACGGATCTCCGCTATGTGTTCCTCCACAGATGAACTTTTGATGAGGACATCATCTACATAAGCCAGGTTACCCCTCGCACCCAGGTCGGGCATGGCCTTATGTAGGAAAATATTGAACTCATTACCGGAGTTGAGGTATCTGAAGGGAGTCCGGGTCCATGTGTACTGCTGGCCCCCAAAGGTAAACGCCAGTTTGTATTGGTCCTCCCTGCTGGCAGGCACGGTCCAGTATCCATTGGTCAGGTCTATTGCAGTGAATACCTGTGACCCCTGGATCTGGGCCAGCCCTTGGTCAATGTAGGGCAGAGGCCATCGGGAAGTATGGACCCGTTTGTTGAGCTCCCTGAGGTCGGCGCAGAGTCTCCACTGGCCGTTTGGCTTTAATATTCCCAGCACCGGATTATTGAAGGTGCTGTGGACTGGACGGATTATTCCCCGGGACTCAAGGTTCTTAATTATTTCAGTAAGGGACTCCATTGATGCGAGAGGCAAGCGATATTGCTTCACAAACACAGGAGTCATGCCAGGGTCCGTGGGGATTGTTGTTGTGTGGATGTCGGTGCGACCACAGTCATATGAGTCTACCGCAAAGAGATCTTGGAAATCCAAGAAAACTTGTTTCAACTTTTGCTTTTGTTCCAGAGTCACACAGGCATCAGCTAGGTTGACTCTCTCTTCCACCATCTGCCTGAAGCCTGGAAAGACTTCTGGTTTGGCTATCTCTGCGGCCTCCTCCAGCTGGGTGGAGAAGTCCCTCGTCAGAGTGCTGATTTGGACCAGAGGCCTCAGGTGGGAAAGGCAGCCCTCATGGACCTGGAAAATCACCTCATCCCTCCTGAAGTCACAAGTCACATCTTCCTTACCATAAGGGCAAGAAGTGTACACCAGGAAGTTCCCCCCATGCCGGGTAAAAATCCTGTCTGGTGTTGTATTGTCATCACTGTCACTGTCAACGCAGTCCTTGGGGATTGGCCCTAACAGTTCATTTCCAAGATCAATGGAGAAATGTCGGTCATCAACCGCCATTCCAATAATGGTGCCTGCGGCTAGAGTAATACTCTTTAAGTCGCTGTTATCCACCTCTATTAGAATGGTGTCATGTTCTATGTTGACTAATGGAGTTGGGTTTACCCCTAACCCTTGCAGTTGGAGAGAAGCATTTAGATGTATGTAAGCATCAGGGTTTTGCAAATATTGTCCTCTTTTAACTTTCACTTCCAGGGAGAATTGTCGGATCCTTTCTGGGATGGTGACTTCCTCTTTAACCTGAATTTCAACTGCATAAGGTAGCAATTGAGCTGACCTAAATGCTTTTTCTGGATCATCAAAGCCCATGGGATTATCCGCTAATCGGGACCAAGCTTTGAAGTTTATTAGGTCCAAACTAATGGCAAAGCGATTGAGAATGTCACTGCCTAAGTAAAAGGCGGCAGGGACGTCACGCACGACCCAACAATTGTGGACTATGCTCTTGTTGCCAATGGAGATTTTGAGCATACACCTGCTTGGCAGGAGATGTTTGGAATTAGGTGCTTCCAGGTCCATTTCCCATTTGTCTATCAGTTTGAATGTGGGAATGGCTGGATGTTTTGGGAGTTGGCGGAACATGGCTTCGCTGATGAAGCTCTTACCATTGTTCACGCACACTCGAGCGAGAACAGAGTCCTTCCCATCATTTAACTGAACAGGGATGAACAACTGCTCTCCAATTTGCTGAATATCAGCCAGGCTCTGAGCTGATTTCACATCTTTCTGGACTATAGGAGTGGGAGTTTCTGATTGTGGATTAGTATAGAATCTCAGAGTGTTTCCTTCCAGCGTGGAGTACCACTTTAGACTGGAAGGAAGGTTGATTTTCAGAAATAGAGAGGACCCCCCATCACCAGTCTGTTGTCCTACTGCTATTACTGTCACGTCTGGAATCTGGTTGTTCTGGAAGTGAAATTCTACTTGGTCAGATTTTTGTTCAACCATGTGGCAGGTGCCGTTTAAACTAACATGGTTGACACTCTGTTTTAATTTTATTGGTCGGCTAGTCTGGGTCCAGAGGACCTTGTTTACGCAATCTATTAGGGGTGACAACCTTCTCAGGAGGTCATTCCCTAGTAAACAAGGGGTGCCCTCTGGAGTCACAACTATGACCGGGTGTTTCAACTTGTGTCGCCCAATTTTAATGTCCAAATCTGCCGTCCCCTCGACGGGAATTTCCTTCCCGTCAAAGTTCTGGAGTTGCCCAGGAAGAGAGGTGAGAGGAATTCGGTAATTCTCTCCCCTTCCTGCATTCAGTTCATCAAAGGCCCTTCTGGACGGAAGGGTAGCTTGAGATCCAGTGTCCACCAGTGCCAAAATTGTACCCTGCCCCTGTACTTGTACCGGGGCATAATATCTTCCCTCCTTCTCCTCAAGGGGGCACAGATAATGTACATTTTTGGACAACTGGTGGGCTAACTTTCTGGTTTTGGACATGGCGAGAGAAGAGATTTGGGCAGAATTCTGTGGAGAGCCTTGGGAATCAGAGTTCAGACCATTGTGGGTTCCCCTGGCTCTGGTTCTGGGCCGCCCCCCCCTTTTTGGAGGCAGTCACCCGGATGGGTTTGAACCAGGGGAGTTTCTTGCTGTTGGTTCTGGGATGAGATGGTGGGCGGCGGTAGCTCAGTCTCCACATCTCCCCAGTCTGGATTTGCATCCCTAGGGACCCATTTTTCTTTGGGAGGAGTTCCCCCCTCTCTGAAGGAGAAGATCCTTTTCCCAGGATCCTCTGAGGATCCCTCTCCCTCAAATTGGAAGACCTGTACCTCCTCCTCAAACTGTGTCTGTTTGGGTCTTTTGTTTCTCCTACCACCCCTCTGCTCCTTAGGAGGCAGACTTTCAGGGGCAAGAGATTTTGTTTCCGGTTCCTGGGTTTCCAGGGGCTGTTTACAAGTGAGGAAGGAAGCTTCCTCCAAGGCTTTACACCCCCCTTCCCCTTGTGCCTCCTCCCTGGGAACCGGTGAGTTATCGGGGTGCTGCCCCCGTCATTGTTCTGGGGCACCAGGTCCAGAGTTGGGTGCGTTCTGCGCCGGCATGCCGATCTGAGGGTTCTGCTGAGCCCTCAGTATGAGACCCAGATCCCGCGCCATGTTTTGAACCTGGCGCTCTAACTGGGAAACCCGCTCAGGCTGATACGGGGCCCTGTTTTCTCCCCTGGGCTGATCCCGGGAAAGGTAGCTGTCCCTCCTCTGTTAATACCCCGGGTTGGGAAGATTTGGGTACCCCTCCACCCTTGGCCTCCCCTCTCCCAGATTCAGTGGTCTGGGCTCAGGGAATTGGGGAAAGAAGGATGGATGGTTTTGGGGCTGAAAGTCGGGTGGATATCTGGGGAAAAAGTTCTGCCCAGGGTTTGGCAAATTTCTGCCCTCCTGTGGAAAGTTTGGAGGGTAGTTCCCTGGGTTCGGTGCTCAGTTGGATCCCCCCCCTTGGGCTGGGGGAGTCCACACATAACCCAGGATGGGTCGATTTCCCTTGTAACGGGGGCTTACATAATCAGGAGAGCGAGGGACCCCATTTGTGGGGCTGCCTCCCTGGCTCCCTGTCTGTGACTGGCCCGAGGACCTTCTGGGCCTAGCATTATTAGGTGCAGGTAGGTTTTTAGGCCCCCCCATCTCCAAATCCAAAACGGGGGTGACCTTTACCTCTGCCACCTTGGCAGCAGCAGGGGTGCTGTTGGCTTTGGGGTTTTTCTGGGCATTACTTTTGCTATCTACCGGTTTCTGCACCTCATAGATCCGGGTAGCCTGTTCAATGACCCAGTCTAAAGATCTTTTCTCGTGAAAATCCCTCACGAGCTGGGTCATTATGTATTTGGGCAAGGCATGAAAAAATGTATTGATGAATTCTCTACTGTCTGTGCTCACCCTTCTGGTGGTCTGCGCAAAAGCACGTTTCAGTTCCTGCACAAATTCTTGTGGGGCCTGATCCTCCCCACATTGTAAATTGTAGGCTGCCTTGCGAGCCTCTTGAGGATTTCTATGAATGGAAAAATGTTTCAAGATGGCCGCCTTATAGGTGGACCATCTTAAATGATTTTGGTCCTCCAGCCCCGCAAAGAAACTGGAGTATTCCGGGGAGAAGGTCCACTTTACATGTTGAATACAGCTTTGGCTGTCCTTCAAATGGAAAGTCTCCATCATTTGCTCAAACAACTCTAAGTGCTCCCAAACAGAATACTTAGCGTTCTTATGGTAAGGCGTGATGACGCTCCTGATCGCCTTAATCTGCTTTAAGGGGTCCTTAAGCAAGGCCCTTTTTGCCTTATTGGCCTTTTTGGTTCGGATAACCCTTGTCCATTCATCCTCTGACTCAGAGGCACTGCTCCCAGAGGTTCCTGTCTGCTCTTCCAGGTTTTCCCGGATTCTGCGAGCCTGGGAATGGCTGGCAGAATGTGGGGACCTGGTCTCCTGTGTCCTGCGCAGTTCAGAGGAGTCTTCAGATTCCTCCTTGCTGCCAGGATTTGATGGGTACACCCTCCACTGACCTAACTGGGCAGAGGTTTTCAGGATGCCCTTAATGGGCCTACTCTCCTGGGGTTCCACACTGAACTGTACTGTACTTGGGTGCCCATACCCGGATGCCCACCCCTCCATTCCTGAGTGGTACTGGCCTATGAGCCCCATACTTTTAGCTGGATAGTAATCTGCCATCCCTGTGGCCCTGTGCTCATGTGCGCCAGGGGACATGGGGGTGGTAGAGTCCAGGGACTGGGAGAGATGAAGGCCCCTGGTGTTAGGGCTCCTGAGGTTATGGTCAGGAGTCTCTCTTTCCCAGCGGACCTCATCTCTATCCGCCCCTGCTCCCTGTTGCAATGCAAGAGCCTGCATTTGTGCTTTCCGTTCCTCAGTCAAGGCCTTACTAGACTCTATCAGTCTCTCCTGCATCGCTACCTGTTGTTGGAGCCTATCATTGTGTTGACAGAGGGCCTCATTTTCCCTCTGTGCTTCCTGGTTGGTCCTGGAGAACTGGGCCAGTCTTTGCTGCAGGAGGTTTACCTCCTGAGTCCCATCCCTACCGGCCTGCTCCTTTCTTGCCAGAGCATCTTCCACCCTTCTGGTGTGCTCTACCAAGTTCTGGTTTTCTTTTTGGAGGTCACCCAGCCCCTGGAGGGCCAGGTGATTTTCTTCAATTTCCTTTTTTAAGTGGCAGACTTCCTGGCCTAAAGTGTCTCTTTCCTCTGACTGAGAGCCTGCATCTGTGCTGCCAGGTCGTCCCTCTGCCTTTGAAGGGCACCAGCTTTCCGGCGCTCTTCATCAAACTCTGCCTGGGTATCCAGGTCTTTCAGAATCAGTTTATTGCTTTCTGCCTTTTCCCTATCTAGGTGGCCTTGCAGGGTGACTACCTGCTCAGCACATACCCTGTTGAAGTCCAGTTGTTGCTCCAGCTTTTTCTGGCTTTGCAGTAGGGAGTCCAAACCTTCTTGGTGTTCCTTCTGCAAGGCCCGAAATCTGGTATCCTGTTCTGACTTTTCCTTTTGCAGCACATCCATATCCTCCTTTATTTTAGTGATGTACTGTCTGGTCTCATTTTCTGACTCCTGGCTTCTGTGCAGCCTTTGCTCAGAAGAGTCCAGATCAGATTGGGCCTTCTCTAACGCCATCTGTTGCCTTTTTTGCAGATCATGGCCTTCACCACATTTATTCTGTATGGCTCCCATATATAAATATAAATATGCCGCTATCCTAACAATCTTGTCGTGTTCATCTTTGGCCTTAGGAGCCATATATAGTTCACTCAGGGCCACATGTAATGGACCCTGATCTCTCCATAAGTCTGACCCTGTTTCAGTGGCCTGTCGCGTGATGGCCTGCAACCAGGCCTCCTGGCCCTGCTCAGCCCATTCACCTCTCACAAATAGTTTATGTAAGAAGTGCTCTCTGGCTATTTTCATATCTACCAAGGTCGTCATTCTAGAGATTGGTCTCTGTCCTGACTTACAGAAGTTAGTATTTTATTTTTGCAGAACAGAACTTTTCTTGGAGTGTCCCTTTTGAGGAATGCTTCACAGCGTAATGCAGCGTGGTGATCCGACTGGATGTATGTATCCCGTCAGTTAGCACACTGTATTAAGCTGAACAAGTGGTATTCTAACCCAGAATCCCGGCTACGAGCCCCCAATTTGTAAGAGGATTCAATTCAACACTACAGCTAAGTCAACGCCTAGTCTATAATACTGAATGAAAACCCTTATTGATATATCTTTATGTCCAGTTCATGCGTTCTGGATGACTACCCCTATATAACACCCCTCCCTTGGAATCCCCCTGACCCCACTGAGCCAAGAAGTAGTTCTGTTTTGCAAGTTAAAAGGTTTAATTGATAATTTAAACAATATATATATATATATATATATATCACGCTTTATAATAAATTAATAATTGAATATCACACTTAATCTGATATGATAAAGATTAACAACGGAGAATCTGGCACTAGCACACTTCTTTATAATCACTAAGGAGTTGACATGAAATGGATAAGATAGCAACAATACTTTTATGGTTTCCAATAGATGCAATGTGGAATGAAATGCAGTACAGAAAATAACTTGATAGGATTTCAGCAAAAACAATGTAATCACTTTCTTGGACAATTCACCCCCCCCCCTTTTATGCAATGCAGGGAAATGGAAGGAAGGCACACAATTCTCCGAAATGCAATTCAAATGTAATTCAGTTCACCCAGCAACTTAGACTACAGAAGTTGAAAACACAGGCAAAATGCTTTGATATGTGCTGGCAATGAAGAAAAAAAAATATACTAAAATGCATTTAATTCCCTCTAGAGGTTCAGGGTGAGTGGTATCTAGTTAATATTAGCCCAGGCTCACTTTAGCAAGGATCTAGGAGTAACTGGTAGGTTAAACGAATTTTTGGCAAATGAAAGGCTAGCAGCTTCTGTTTTCACACGTGAAGAAATTTGCAAATCGCGGCAAAATTTGCGAATGCGCCGGGCGCTATTACAGAAGAACTACAAGGGCTATCAATATCGTTTTGGGGCCTATGAAAGCATAGGATCTCAGCTTCCAGATGAAAGTTACTGCAAGTCTCTAGCAAACGGTCGCGGAGATATGAGCGATTGAATAAAGGTCGTTTTTCAGATTGAAATTTTAAAGTTCAAAAAGACAAGTGCAGCTTGCAACTAGAAAATGACAAGTGACAGCTTTACAAATGACAGGTGACAGTTAGGAGACAGTTCTACTTAGATTAAAATAGGATTGAATTATATTATTTTAACTAAGAGATTGGTTCTGCACAGTTTTCTAGGTTCTCACACTATATTCTTGAGTGAAATGGGCCTCGCCATGGATCTGGTCAGGTTTTGGACTGGACTCCGGTTCAGCTCTCTGCACTTCACAGTGATCTGGGTCAGTTCTCTCTGGTTCTGCTAACAGGTCAGCTCTACTCTGCTGGTCTGGGTCTCTAGTTCTGGATAGATTGAAGTCTCTAGGTTGGCTCTCTGGAGGTTTGATGGAGGTAAAGTATGTATTTTCCCGGCAGAGCTTCCAGCTGCAAATGGATTTGAAGGTCCCTATCTGTCCTGTCTGTCTGCTTTTATGTGTTTAGAATGTGGGTGTGTTCTAGCATCACTGACCCTACCTCTCTCTCAGCTTCTAATTGGTCAAACTTCCATTTCTCATTTGATTGGGGGAGCTAAGTTGTGTCAGAGTGATGTCATTTTACAGCCTGCAGAAAGTCCACTCCTCCTGTCAACTTGCACACAAATCTAGATTTGAACCAAATACATATTTGCAGAGGTACATATTGTTTTAAAATCATATGCACCCCTCACATATCACAGGAGGTATCTCCTGTTCAAACTCTGCTCTTCCTGGGAGCTTGCATTCAGAAATGGCAATATTTTGCACTTTTTAACTGGTTGGCAATACCGTACATTACCCCAAATTTACACACATGTGCGCAAGGAGTATGGACATTAGTTGATGAAGTGTCAGATTTTTCACATGCACACATTTTGAGTAATATCCTTTTTTCCGCTAAAACCCCCTGAACATACCACCGGGTCCTAGCACGTCTTAAAATGTGGGCAGAAAAATCACAAGAATTATGGTGTCATTTAAATAATTTTCACAAGTCCGTACTATGAGTTATTCATCTTTTTAGAGTTATGTTCTGGCCCCAAAGGGGTGTGGTTTTCCTCCAGCACAAGGTTGAATTTCTGGTTTTTCCAGTTCTGCCAAGCCAGCTTGCTCTCACAGGCAGTGCCCCTCCCCTTTGCTTCAGGAGGAAGCTACTTTTACGATATCTGCAATAAACCATCTGCCTGAGTCAGGAGAGGGCTTTGTTCAGAGCTCCTGTATTCTGTGGGGGCTTCCCTTAATTCAATTATCAGAGAGATGGCATATCCTTAGTGTGGCCAGCAAAAGGCAGATAGGCCTGGGAACACAGCTGTGACTCAAGTTTCACTCCTGATGGGGGTAGTTGCCAGGCAGAATTGGAATCTATTTAAGCCAGTTTTTAGCTACATGTCACTTCTGTTCCCCAGTTTAAGTCAAGACATTTTTTTTACATATGCAGCTAGGTTGCTGATTCTAAGTTTAAAACTATGACATTTAAACAATTGCAACCTATGTGACACTCAAAGTAGGTCACTCATTTCTTTTAAACATTTAGATTTGTAGTGTCTTTCAGTCCAAATTTACTTAAACTGCTGAAATCCACAGCTCAGCCAGTCTTGTTATAAACCTTCAAGTCACTTCAGAATATAACTTTACATTGGATCCACCTCTCGGTAAGTCTTTCTTTGGCATGTTTTGGGTTCATTTATTCAGTTTTCTACAAAATCTGGTGGTTTTAAAACGCCGGCTTTTGGATAGTGGTGAGTACTGGTGCTGCACCCCTTTTTGGGATTTAAGAAAATGAATTCCCAACAGTTATGGGTTTGCTTTTGGCAATCAGCATTGCCATTCCCAATGGTTTCAGACTACTGTGTGGGTAGTCCAATGGTGGTTTTAGGCAGTGTCCTTCTGTGCCCATAACATCGGCAAAAATGGGTGGCAGCCTATTCTTCATGCATTTCCCTGTGCATTTTCTGGGAAGCTCTGGCCATCATGATGTTTCCATGTCAGTACTGCACAGTTTTGAGGTAGGGCTCGGATGCATGGGTAAATACATCCCACAACATATTTAACATATGATGCTATGTTGGACCTGGATTGGTCAGCCGGGGTGGTGTCTTAGGTGTGGGCATCATCTCTTCCGCCGGGTTGGTTGCTTGGTTGGCGGGAGGATTGACGTCAGACATCTGTGCTCCGGATGGGTGAAGGGCAGGTCACTGTGAAACACATGGTCACTACCTAAGCTAAGAAAATACATTCTAAACATTGCATGCACTAAATAGTGGTTGATCAAAAGACCCTCAGTAGTGTATCATGTCATTGTACAAATCACTCAAGGGTTTATATCATCTATAACATTTGGGTTATACAGGTCACAGGTTTACGGGTCTTGACCACTATAATACTCTCAATGAACTGTAGGGTTAGTGTCACAGGAATCTCAGGTATGTGGCATTTGTTAGTATTGGGCATGATATACTGCAGCAGGGGTCTAATGTTAGTTGAGGGTCTGTTGGGTGGGCTTTATAGCATGGTCAGCAGTCTGGCACATGAAAGGAATGCCTTGCAAGGACACAGGGTCAGAATGGCAATAAGTTTCAACTGGCGAGGGTAAGAGGGCAAGGACACTTTTGTGGAGATGGACAAGCTATGTGCTTGGCTCATGTTGGTTCACATGCAGGACAGTGATCTCAGAGGAAAAGAGATGTGTTACATTTATTATTTGTTGCAAGCAGCTCCGGCTTCAGCATGAGAATGGAGCTGCAGAGTTTTCCAGTTGGAGTGGGAACGAGGGTGGGGGCCATGTGCTCCGCATGCTGCTGCGGCGGGGAAAAGGGAGAGAGGCATTTTGTACTATCGCAGTGAGGCCTGGTCATCAAGATGGAGTCAAAAGGGGGTACAAAAAATGGATACCCCGTGTCCTGCTTGGTGGTCCCATCTACGCGAATGTAACCCAAAGTTAACATCGCTTAAGGGCGAGGGGCGTACCCACTACTAGAGGCACTTGGTCCGATTTTTGTACAAAGAAGTGATGGCAGAGAGGGACCCATTGGCCCCTCGCTCCCACACAATGTCCATAGTAAAATGCTTACATAAATACTCATGAAATATTGCTAGATCTGGCGGGCATCTTGATGGATTCAGTTGAGGAAACCTTTTCTTTTTATGAGGGAGAGTAGTATGTTCAGGAAGGTGGACGGAATTATGGTTCTGATTGGAGTCTCACTTTTGTGACGGGTGAAAGGGTAATCGAAGCACCATTTTACCGCAAATTGTTGGTGTCTTTAATTAAAGTGCCAGTCTATTATGCAAGTCTATGCAAAAATGACGAGCATACTCGTCCTTGGCACTTAAGAGGTTAGACTCAGAGGCTTCTTGTAAAAGTCTGCCTTCTTTGGGTGAGTGGTCCCTCCTGCCTTCTTCGGGTGAGTAGTCCCTCCTGCCTTATTTTGGGTGAGTGGTCCCTCTTGCCTTCTTTTGGGTGAGTGGTCCCTTCTGCCTTCTTTTGGGTGAGTGGTCCCTCCTGCCTTCTTTTGGGTGAGTGGTCCCTCCTGCCTTCTTTTGGGTGAGTGTTCCCTCCTGCCTTCTTTTGGGTGAGTGGTCCCTCCCGCCTTCTTTTGGGTGAATGGTCCCTCCTGCCTTCTTTTGGGTGAGTGGTCCCTCCTGCCTTCTTTTGGGTGAGTGGTCCCTCCTGCCTTCTTTTGGGTGAGTGGTCCCTCCTGCCTTCTTTTGGGTGAGTGGCCCCTCCTGCCTTCTTTGGATAGTGGTCCCTCCTGCTCTGGAGAACGCCTCCATCCACCAGACAATGGATGGGGAGTTTGACAGCAACAAGCGTGGGCTTGTACTTTACTTCTTGCTTGCAAAGTTCTGTTATGGGGGGGATTTGGCAAAAGGCGGGTCCTTGAATATATGATGGGTGTTTGAGGTAGTCATGTGGATGCGCCAGTCACTGTCTTTCAAATCTGGGGGCGAGGGCATCATTTAAAAGCAGGACTCACTGGGGACTGGAAAATTGACCGGTCTCAATAGGCCTGTCCCTGAGACTTTGACTGGCCTTTCAGAAGTACCGGCTTGTTAAAAAAACCTGCCCTTTTAACAGCGCAATCTCAGGCAAGGTGAGTGCCTTCCTGCCCCAGCCCCATAGGCATCCTGATGTAACATCTTTAGGTTAATAGTGCTTAAAACCAGCACCTTTTGCACGCTGTGCACGTGGGCCCCCTTCCCGATACTGGCCATTCCCCCAGCCCTCCCCAGCCCTCCCTTCCGACCAGATAGGTCCTCGCTCCCTTTGCACAACACAGGCCTAATGACCTGGTATTCTGCGTGGCCCCAGTGCCATTACCAGCATGATCTCAGGCAAGGTGAGTGCCTTCCTGCCCCAGCCCCATAGGCATCCTGATATAACATCTTTAGGTTAATAGTGCTTTAAAACCAGCAGCTTGTGCACGCTGTGCACGTGGGCCCCCTTCCCGATACTGGCCATTCCCCCAGCCCTCCCATCAGACCGGATTGGTCCTTGCTTCCTTTGCACAACACAGGCCTAATGACCTGGTGTTCTGCGTGGCCCCAGCGCCATTACCAGCGCGATCTCAGGCAAGGTGAACCTTCACGGGGCACCAAGTGTAATGACCCGCTTGTCCCCACCCGCTTCCCCTTCTCTGATACAGGGGAGTGGAGTTGTGCCCCCGCGACCCTTTCTTTGCCTAAATGTGTAAAACTAAGTGCCCCAGGCCCTTCCCCTTCCTGGTCAGCGCTCCTGCCTCCTGCCCCGCCCCCACCCTCTGATTGGCTTACTCACCTGGTCATAATTGGCCCACCCAGGCCAGCCCTGGCAGCCCCTGCGTCTAAGGGCCCCAAGGCAAAGGGCGGCTCTGACACAGGTGGATCCAGAAAGTGTCTGCAGGTGTCAGCAGGGGGATGCAAAAGAAGGCAGCAGCCAACAGACACCAACAAAACTGTAAGTGTGGCATGGGTAGGGTGTAGAGCAATCACTCTACTCCAGAAAGCCCTTGCCACTCTACTTTACCTCTTCATAACGTAGACTTCCATAGAATTACAACATGCATACTTAGAAAGATTTGTGACCACCAGCCTAAATCCATTCTTGGCTGGACTGTAAATGTTGCATTGCATTACGCACTAACATATTAGCCTATGTTAACTAGTGCCACACCTATAGAAAACGGTCAGATTAGCTTGCATCACATCTGGATGGAAGTGTGAATGTTGGCATGTGCCACACTTAGGTGGAATTCTTGACCTTAGCTTGCGTCACTTCTAGACAGAAATATGAATGTTAGCATGTGTCACACTTAGATGGAATTCATGACCTTAGCTTGCGTCACTTTAGACAGAATTATGAATGTTAGCATGCGCCACACTTAGATGGAATTCTTGACCTTAGCTTGTGTTGTATCTAGACAGAATTATGAATGTTAGCATGTGCCACACTTAGATGGAATCCTTGACCTTAGCTTGCGTCATTTTTAGGCAGAATTATGAATGTTAGCATGTGCCACACTTAGATGGAATTCTTGACCTTGGCTTGCATTGTATCTGGACAGAAGTGTGAATGTTAGCATGTGCCACACTTAGATGGGATTCTTGACCTTAGCTTGCGCCGCATCTAGATAGAAATGTGAATGTAAGAACACTTAAATGAAACTGTGAATGATGACAAGTGCAGCACTTGAATGGAATCGTGATCACTGGCCTGACTCACATCTAGACAGACTATTACAATTAGCAACCACCACACTCCGATGCAATAGTGAATGGCAGCAAGCATCACATCTGGACATAATTGCAAGGACAGCAATGACAACTAACCAATCCACTAACAATTTCTTCCCTCTGCATACACCTCTCAAACTTTAACCAAACACAACCACAAGCCTTAAACGCAGCAATCCGCACAAACTTCACTACACTGCAACAACAAAACAAACCACACATAGACTTGCACAACAGCACACAACGACTACCGACCGCAAAACACCCCAAGCCCAGCCAACGGACCCACCGGGCTGAGGCTGCCAACAGCACATCACTGCTATCTTGCACTTTTCCAGCTCATTCCCACTAACCCACCCCCACCCTCCCTCTTTCAAAGCCGCCAGTTGTTTAGGTCAAGAAGTGGTAGGTTATTTTCCAATGGTGGGTTCATGCCGACAAGTGTAAAACACAAAGAACAACTGCGGGATCCAAAGCTATTGGCTCTGGCAATGCATGTTTTTATTCTGCAATGGGATCACTGCCAAATGGCGATACTCTGGTCTCATCTACATATTATTAATCTCCTTTGCTATAAGGACGCATATGGTTAAGCATGTCATATGAAGCCTTTCATTCCATTAAGTACTGCAATGGATCGTTGTGTTGCCCTTTTTTTAAGGCTCTAATCTTGTTTCTCAATTACAGTTGTAAATATAAACAACACCTTCTACGTGTGGCTTCAACGGGAGCTCATATGGTGCCAGCCTGCCCTTCTCAAGTTCGAATCCTTGTGACAACTCATCCATCATCCGTCCAGGGTTGGTACATTGCGCATGATTCAATTGGCTGATAACTTCGAGTCTAATAGCGCTTAGAAGCATGAGAAATCCGACATGTGCCATAGTATAAAAGCAGGATGTAACTGTCTACCCTACCGCATGTTGATCTTTTTTCTGGCAATGGCAATGTTGCTCACACCGCCGCACGGCCGGCGCAAGCTCTGCCTGCAAATGGCCTTCCTAATGAATGCCTTGGCAGCTCTGCCTTGGCGCGCGTCAGCTGTTTTAGGCCGTGTTTGGTTTCCATGTTCTTCTTGGCAATGCCCCGTCTTACAGCCATCACTGTTGTTCCATTTTGCTGTTGTCTCTGTAATAACAGTTCTAGTGGGAAGATGAACACACTCCAGACCATCAGCCTAATGACTCAGAATGGAAAATGGCAACAGACCGGATGCCATACGTTTGCCACTTGGGTGAGAGAATGATGCTTGAATTTAGAGATGATGAAATCAAGTGTTTCGTTTTTGAGTTCCATTCCGATACAGCTGTCATTTCTAGGTGTAGACAGCGTTTAGTGATTTCTACAAATGGATGACTCTAGATGCATATTATGAGAAATATGGCTCCTTTCTGCCAGCCATCACACAAGCTGCCATTCGAAATGTGACCAGTTTGGCATACATGTCCCTTTTAACAGTTTAATTTGGGCCGATAAGAATTGTCTACGCCTCAATGGGAGCAATGCATAGTGTAGCAAAGGGGTTTCAGAGAAACTCGAGAGTGTGCGCATTCTATATTAGGGCTACGTGCACATAGAACAGCCTACAACTCAACTAGTGCCTGTTATAGAGCTTGTAGGTGTAACTCTGTGAGGTAGGCAACCTTCCTGATTAGCATCTACAGTGGGGTGTTCAGATTCTGACACCCGGTCAGGGTCTAAGGTCCCAGTCACTGGAGAAGGCCTACATTCTCAGACATCTGATGACTGTCAGAATCTTTGCAGGCACCCCTGTTCTGCTCATCCCTCTCACCCATCTTCATGGAATCCTCACCCGCCTCCTCTTTTGCCACCATTTTGCTCCCTTTGGCTGGTGACATCCCTCTGCATGCCGCTGACACTGACTGATCCGCAAACCCCCCATGTCATTAATTTCTTTCGTCTTTATTGTGCATATGATTACAACAATAACACCTTAAGCACACATGTAAACAAACAAAATATGACTCAGATACGAAAATTCATAAAAACAACGTTTCCCTTCTTTTCCCTACAGTGCCCATTGTTACCAAATATAATAAAAACAACATTTGATTAAAAATACTATATCATAATCCGTAATCAATACATACACAATCTAAAATAATTAAAATCAGTATTAAAATAGCTACATTGCAGCTTTTTGTACAGAACATCTCTCCATAAATAGAATGCAGCTGTTGTATATACAATGGACTCCGCGCCATATATGCAACTCCAAAATTGTCTACTGCTATGCTTTCCAAACTGGTCGTTTAGGTAGCATAGCCTTTTACATATAGGTTGATCAGCCTGGGACAACAGGTAAATAAATAGTGCGGGGTCTCGACCTCTTCGGCACACAATCTACAGAGTCTTTCCTCATGCGGGACCCCTGTCCAAAGTCCCAAGACCTCCCTCCTAGGGAGAATATTGAATTGCATGTAATATTTGCCTGCTGGCCACGCTGTCATGTGTTTGTGTTACCTTTACACCTCTCTTCCTCCTTTATGTACCAACTGGTTTGTGAAGTACAAACAAAAAGTTCAATGCTTCGCCCCGAGCCTCTTCGCCAGGAGTTGAGAGTATTGAAGGCCACTGATGCAGAGCAATAACAAGACGTATGTGCCATTACCTTGGTCCCAAAAAGTCACCTCTGTGCCATAACCCCCACACTCTGTTTAGCCCATAGTGCTGAGTTGCAATGGGCCTCATTACGAGTCCGATGGTAGCTGTGCCGGAAAAACCGGCAGGCTGCCGCCGGACCTGGAATAAATTTCCGCCTTCGGACTTGCCAGGTCTGGTAATTCCTGAGGCAGAATAACATTAATCCCCATTCCCATGGAGTCCATTAGGACTCCATGGGGATGGGGACCATGGAAACACTGGCACCCAAATTAACAGTGCCAGTGTTTCCATTTCGGTCTGCATGCAGGTGGCGTTACTGCCGCCAGGTCTGACACCACCCGCCTGTAGAACACTTAATCTGGCGGTCAGGTGACAACGGTGGCAGCGGGTTTACCGCCACCATTGTTTCCAGACCGGCAGGGTCATAATGAGGCCCACTGTCTAATTAGTTTGCAGCTGCAGTGCACATCATGTATAATGGGGGATAATATGAGAGTAACACGTCCTCTGTTTTCTCACTTCCTGTGTAGTATCATTTATATTTCACAAGCTAGCCAAACTCAGCAGGTGACCAGGATAATATTTTTGTTTTATTAATCATCTTCACAAAGGCCCTATTTAAACATTTAAAGAACATATGATTTTAGAGACAGCGGTATGGCGGTTTCTTCTGAAGTCCTCTGGTGAGGGGTTCAAGAAGCTCTACCTAATTGTTTGTATTACGATTTCCAAAATGGCAGTCCAACTGCTCATGATAGTAATGGGACACAGCAGTCCGGCTTCACGCTAAGAATAGGAATGGGCTCATGGCCACAGCCTTCGTTACTGGCAGGTCCATTCAGCCCTTCATCCTTCCGAGTTTGATAAAATGAGTACCATTGCGTTGTACAACAATAAATGTCTCATTGGCAGATGGTGAATTTTTCAATTGCAGGGGTGTATATACTTCCCACAGATATGCCAGAGTGCAATGAGGGAGCCTGGCCCTACCAACTGAATACAGTTTACTTTCGGTATACTGACAGATATGGATCTAGGTGTCTGTAGGATTGTGGTGAACCAAAAGAAAGAGACAGACTCACGGATGACCTTCTGAATGTGTTTATTTTAAACTAAAACAAAAATGCATCGCTGTCCCTATGGCTACGATGGATTTCCCTACCTAAAAAGTAAACCAAGGGTGCCTGTCTGTCAACAAGAAAAAAGACAGTCCTCAGTCCGTAACCTATCTGCTAGCTAGCCCTATCACTATGTTCAAAACAACATAATAATGTGCCCAAGCAATGGTCTTTTCACTCAAACTTTCTTGGGCCAATGTTCTGGGGATCTCGCTCAGGAAATATTTTTCTTTTCACAAATAGTTAAAAACGAAACCGGTGTCCGCTCTCCCTTTAAACTCTTCTGGGAAAGTTGCAATTTTCTATTTAAATTAAATGTCTCTAATCCTTTACATGCAGGAATAATGTCCTTATTCCTTTTTCACCACCTTAACCACGTTCTCTTCCTTGGCATTGTACCCTGACCCACTTACTTGAACCCTCCATGTGCCCTTCTCTTTGTGGTTTCCGAAACATCTTTTATTTCTCTAGAAGCCTCCAGGCCCCTTTGGCTTTCTGGATTCTTTAAGTGTTGGACTGGTTTCAGTATTTCAAGCACATATTCATCTTTCTGGTTTCTAGGGCTCCCTTAACCCTCTTTCTTTCTTTCCTTTTGTTCCAGGGGTTTGGCTCGCCTTGCTGTCCCCTGGACTATTCTGTTACATTCTGTATCTCTGGGTGTGCTCCAGCAGGGTGGTGCCCCAGCAAGGCTGTGGCGGTTTGCCTCTCTTCTCTGCGATGCCAGCCTGTAAGCATCTGCTTCTCGAATGCTGCCTGGTACGGCAAACTCCTCGGTCCTCGTATCCAGGATGGAGGATTCTTTCGACTGTTCTTTCCTCGCCTCAGTGCTGGTTTATGAATCCTTTACCCATCACGACTGCAGCATAGTCACACCACCAGGTAATACAGTTCTCGTGTCCCCATTTCTCATTTGGCCGTGTTGCCTCCTTAGACCTCTGCTTTTTGTATAATGCCTAGTACGACAGACCAGAATGTATGATTTGTTTCTCTGTTCTCTCCTGGCCTTGGCACTGGTTCGCGGGTCCCTGACTCACCACAGCTGCAGCATGTTCAAGTCACAAGGTAAGACGGTTTTCCTGTCACCATCCCTCATCCGGCTGTGTTGCCTCTCTCTGAGCTGGCCTTCCAACATATCGGCTTTCTCGTTTCCCTTCCACGCTACCGCTGGCTCTGCCCCTCCAGAACATCTATATCCCAGAAGCTCACCTATGCGTAGGATTCTTTCTCAGCCATTAAAGCTTCTTTGTCTCTTTATTCACACTCACGTACATCAATAAAGATTGCCCACGCTGATAGCTCAGGAAGTCTTCATTCTATTAAAGACAAGGAGGTGAGTATTATGTTATTTCTTTCTTTATTTACTGCCATATCAGCACTTTAAAACTTTTAACTTTAATACTGAACATTTCTGTTTTAAGAAACAAAGTTTAGGAAAACAAATGTAGAAGTTTAAAGAGTCTTTTAGCACACACTTTTATCTGCTTAATCCGCACCAAGGAACTACAAGCCCCATGAATCTTAGGTCTATGGTAGTCCCGACCTTTCTCCTCTGCACCTATCCGAGGGCAGCTCACTCCATAAGAACCCCTCTGACCAGGTCCTTTCCTCTATCTTTATGTCTGTCCACTTGAGTAACTTGACTTTTGCCAACCAAACAATCCCTTATTATTGAACAGAGAATTGTCCTTTGAAACGGTCAACTTTTCCGGTCTAACTTGACCACCTTGAACTGTTCTTCTTCACCTCCTGAGTACTCCTTCATCCGGCCGTCTTTTGCTCGTCTCCTACGAATAATGAAGAGCAAATCATGAGGGTGGGAATGAGCAAATGAGTTACATCATTATTAATATGACAATTCAGACAATGATCTTGCCATTCCGGGTGGGATATAATGCTTGCCTCCTTGTCTTTAATAGAATGAAGACTTCCTGAGCTATCAGCGAGGGCAATCTTTATTCTATGACAAGACAGGAGGCTCGCATTATGCTTGTTCAATGCTTGCTACCACCATATTGTAATCTCAGACGCAAACTTAAAATAGAATGTCCTAAAGGTTGATTCGGAGGACCAATCTGCTGATTTCATAATGTCTTGAAGAGACACCGCTGTTGTAAAAGCTTTGGAAGCCATTGCTCCCCTAGCAGAGTGCGCCCCAAAAAGAGATAAATCAATTCCTGCCCACTGCATTGTTTCTCTCACCCATCTAGCAATGGTCGCAGACGCTACAGCATGATAAGGCTTTCTGCGCGCTATAATCAGCTGTGACACTCCTCGCAGTCTAAGGTGCGCTGTTGCTGTCTCATAATCTTTGATACACTGCACTACGCAAAGCTTCTTATTACTTGTGAAATATGGGTAATCTATTACTCTCGAATCTGTTTTTGTCCTCTTGGAAATGGTAAATGATACACCATCTGGATCGAATATTTTCCTATCGACCTTAAGCGCTTTGACATCAGAAACCCTTCTACAGGATGTAAGGCAAAGCAGCATAGCCAGTTTTCCTGATAACTGAGATCGGGATAGACTCTCGTTATCTGACCATCTGAGAAAAAGACGAAATACGTCTGTAACATCCCATAACACTTTTTATTTGGGTTCTGGTGATCTTCTGAGCTTCATTCCTTTCAGCAACCTCACGACTGCTGGGTGCTCTCCCACCGTGTTACTTTCTACTTTTTCATGACCCGCTGAGATAGCGGACCTATAGTCCCCCACTGTTCTGAAGGCGCCACCTTATTGGAATTTAAAAGCTAAGAAGTTGAGGACCTCTACTATAGGGGCTGAAACGCGATCCAACTCATGGTCTGAACACCATGTAGCCCACCCGTTCCATGCTGCACCATAGCTCTGAAGGGTGGAAGGCGCCCAGGAATCTCTGATGCAATCTGCAGTGAGCTGTGAAATTCCTGGCAATTCCCATCTTTTCCTGAAACCCTGCAGGCTATCAATTGCAGCGTGCCGGTCGCTATGAGCGGGTGAACTCGCCCTAATGGGTCGAGAAGAAGGTCCGGCAGAAGGGGAACCATCCTCAGAAAATCCATAGAAAGTTCCATCGCTACTGGAAACCAAGGCTGAGCCTTCCATAAGGGTAGGACCATCACAAGCTCTGCATGATCCCTGCAAATTTTCGCTAACGCTCACGTTATCATAATGAATGTCAAGAAGGCATAATGTACTGCTCCCGTCCATGGTTGCAGGAAGGCATCCGTGCCCAGTACATCTGGGTCTATTCTCCAGCTGAAGTATTCCCGGGTCTGCGCGTTCAGTCTGGACGCAAACAGATCTATGTGTAGGGGCCCCCAGAGTTCTTGTAATTGCTGGAAGACTTGGGGGTGTAGCCTCCAATCGCTGGAGTCCACAAGATAACGTGAATTCCAGTCTGCCAGTTCGTTCTATGTTCCTGGCAAATACTCCGCTGATACGGATATCCTTTTCTGGAGACAGTAATGCCAGAAGCTGTTCGCTAATTCTGCTAGCATTTTGGACTTTGTCTTGCCCAATTTGTTTATATATCGTACCGTGGAGATATTGTCCATCTTGAGCAGTACGCAGCAATCTACTCTTTCTTTCGTAAAAGCGTGTACTGCGAAAGAGCCCGCCAGTAACTCGAGGCAGTTTATATGAAGCTGTAACTCTGCTTCTGACCATTTCCCTCCTGTCTGCACTTGCTCGCACCTGGCTCCCCAGCCGGATCTGCTCGCATCTGATTCTCTTACCAGATCTGGGGCATCGCCGAAAATGGCGCGACCGTTCCAGGCTTCCATATTTTGCAACCACCAATGGAGCTCTGTGAGGGCTTCGTAATCCAGGGTTACTAGCTGGTGGTAGCGAAGTCCTCCTTGCAGATGTCTTTTTTTGAGCCGCTGAAGAGCTCGATAATGCAGCGGTCCCGGAAAAATCACTTGAATAGTGGCTGCTAGCAAACCTACTACCCTTGCTAGATTGCAAAGTGAGATAACCCCTCTCGCTATCACAGCTCTGATCTCCTTCTTGATCGTTTCATGAGCTTGGTGAAAGCCCACAGAGTGGAAGATAGGCCGAACGGGAGGCAGGTGAATCGCCATACTTCTCCATTCCATCTGAAGCGTAGATACTTCCGAAACTCTGCTGTTATCGGAATAGTAAGGTATGCGTCCTTGAGATCTAGACGAGCTAGCCAGTCTCCGGTACGTAACAGATCTCGAAACAGATGAATCCCTTCCATTTTGAAATGGTTGTATACCACCCATTCGTTTAGATCTTTCATATGTATTACTGGCCTTATTTTGTCCCCTCTGTGGACTAGGAACATGTTGCTGAGGAATCCGGGACCTTTTTGGAACTCGCGCTCTATCGCGCCTTTGCTTTCTAACTTTGTGAGTTCGGAGTGCAAGAGCACTGCTTCCTCTTGCGCCATGTGTATGGGTCGAGGTTCTGCCATCTGCACGGGTATCCCTATAAACTCTAATCGTAGACCCACTACTGCTTGTAACACCCATGCATCGCTTGATAAGGCTTGCCACTCGTTCAGGTAATGGAGAGTTCTCCCTCCCACATGCAAGCTTGCGGTACTCACCCGTGGATGTTCCCAGCTGCCGGTTTGATCCTCTTCCTCTGCGCCCTCTTGGAAATCTTGCCCTGGCAGGGAAGAAGGCATCTTGCTGTCTAGACTCCCAGTAATTTGATCGTTGTCCCTGGGGTCTTCGCTGGAAATTATAGCGACCGGACGAGCGACCCCTATGTCGTCCGGTCCCGGCAAAAACTTGCCCGGGGAAGATCTTCCTGATGGAGCTTTGCGCACTCTCCAGAGCGGAGTACGTGCCCACAAATTGAGACATATCTTTAGCGAACGCCTCATCAAACAATAGTCCTTTGGCGCCTTTTTTTTTTTGTAAATTTGACTGGAGCTCTATTTAACCAATTTCCTTCGTTCTCTGTCAAAGCGCAATGCGCGCAGAAGCTGGATTCCCAATGGATGCTGGGAACTCTGGAATGTTCCTGCTCCCCTGGGTCCTAACGGCCGCCGTGTTCGCCGGCGCCGTAATGCGGAGAGAGGGAGCGGGGCACTGCAGTCCAACGTGGGCTAAAATATGCACGCAACTCCGGCCTTAGCTCCCTCACAACACTCTTCTTCCCCGCTGCGTTTGAGAAATTCACTGCGCTCGCGCCGACCTTTTTGTCATACAAATGATACGCGCAACGGTAAGAACACGTGCAAGTTCTGAGGAGAATATTAAATCCCTGTAACTATCTTTTGTTGACATGCGCAAGCAACTCTCAATGGGAAATATGCATTACAAGTGTAACACTAACAATATATGAGCATTTAATATATATTACAGAGTTTATCTAGCCCTTTCATTCAAGAAGCCATAAATCATGTCATTTATCTGTTGGCAGCAAAAAGAAAGAGGAAAGGACCTCGTCAGAGGGGTTCTTATAGAGTGAGCTGCCCTTGGATAGGTGCAGAGGAGAAAGGTCAGGACTACCACCGACCTAAGACACATGGGGCTTGTAGTTCCCTGGTGCGGATTAAGCAGATAGAAGTGTGTGCTAAAAGACTCTTTAAACTTCTACATTTTGTTTCCTAAACTTTGTTTCTAAAAACAGATATTTTCAGTTTTAAAGTTAAAAGTTTTAAAGTGCTGATATGGCAGTAAATAAAGAAAGAAATAGCATAATGCGATCCTCCTGTCTTGTCATAGAATGGGGCATGTTGCTGTACATACATAGCAGAGCTCAGCTGGTCTCCAGTATTTCCATGAGCCAATAATAGAAAAGTACTGTTAGTATTGGTTGCAGGCCATATAGACGTAACATCAGTTTCTTCTAGTCTCATATAGGTAGAAATTGTATTCTTTAGAAGGAGTTCCTTAAAGGAATAGGAATCTTTGTCCCACAGAGTGTAGTCACTCCCAGTGAAGTCTTGCTTTCCCTGACCCCTAGGGCTCACTGCCCTAGTCTCACAGGGGGTGCCCCCCGGGAAGAAGTAACACATTGCTTCGACATCACTGGTGCCTTAGCTAGACTAAACTGGAAACCCATAACACACAAGGATCCCACATTAGCAAAACAGCCATTTTGACTATTCCATATAGTAAGAAAAAAAACACAAAACAAAATGGCCAGATATATTACTTTTAAAGGTATTTTGACAGCACATATGCACATGTGGCTAGCAACACAGTGAATCCTCTACTGTATAAGGTATCAACAATTATAATGCTGCCACCAGCATTCTCTCCAACACACTTGCAGGTGAGAAAACTCACCATGGAACAAAATGATTTGTCCTGGCTGAACACCTGCCCAGGAAGCCACGTGGGCTTCTATGATCAACACACTATAAAATACCGCCAACTGCAGGGTGACTTCAGTAGAAGTCCCTCTAACAGCAAAAGACAAGCAGGCAGTTTAATAACTTGTAGAGTGATGGACAATGTTTGTATTGGGTAATTACCTTATGTGACCAATATCAGTACATTATCATCGTTTTTTCAACCTTTGCAGAATGCACTTTTTGTTATTTCTGAACGGAATGTTTGACCCACCACATCCGCATGCCACATTTTTATAGAATTCATATTTCATAAATAATAACCTTATATTATGCAATTAACTGTTGTATTCTCACCTATTTAATACACATATCAAACACTATCATTGCTGTCGTGGGTTTAAGAAAAAACGTACACTAAAGCTAAAATGCGAGAACAGACTAGGCCGTTTGTGCGAACAGGCTGCATATGCCACATCACCACCCGCTAGCCATCGCTGGGAGATCACCTCCAGTTCAGAGCCCCTGAGCAATGCATTGTGGGTAGGTACAAAAGCATGGTTTTGCTCCCTAAAATATTCTTTGTCAATCGTTCAGTCAATATTGCCATACTTCAATATAAACATCCCATAAAAGAATACAATACTTACATACACTTCACCAGTTAAAATTCATCTGCTTTTCAGTACTATAAAATAAAATAATAAACACCTCACAGTTTTTACAACTTGTTCAAAACCATGAAGCTCATATGCTAAGAGCAGCACAGGTATCCATGATTAAAACCCATTTGTTCAGATACACAGAATCCTAAGGCTGTTCTTATATGTATTTCCTCCTAATAAGAAGTGCTGATATTAGAAACGGATATGGGAGTAATATATACCAAATTTGGACTAAACTATAATTAATACCATTATTCTGACATATCTTCAAAACAGGCTACCTACTCATTGAAATATACATTTCACAAAAATAAGGTAGTGAACCAACGTTTACGGATCCCCATAAACACAGAGGCACCGAAAATCTATAATTGCGTAATTGTTTCCAACCAGCTGACATGAAGGCCTGCCAGCATCAACAAGCCTAGTCTGAACTGTATCAAAATCATGCTATCATATCAGGTTATGGACAGGGATGCAAGGGAGTACTGACATTGAATGTTATAGACACTGAGCATACATTCTTTGACCTTTAGAAGATAGCGAAGGACAATGATCAAATAAATGCATGATGAGGTTAAACTGTCCCTCTTCAAATGAGCGCAGTGTGTTGAAAAGTGAAGTTGGTGAGGCTCGGGTGGGTCGGAGCACCAAACGCCTCTTGCCGCGATCCTAATTTTGGTTGTATGTGTCCTTGGAACGTGGATAACTGCGTGTTGTTTAAGGTACGGGTAACGTGGACCAGAGGGTCCTGAAGTCGGAACGTGAAGAATGAAGTTCGGCGTGATGCAAACCTGTGGATCAGCTGAATGGAAACTGTGGATCCTCTGGCCATGCCACTCTGTCTGGTCTTCAAAAGCACCTCCTTCATAATCAAGGCACCACTAGCACCGGACACGCCCCCTTGCCTGTGACGCCCATATAGTGAGACGCTGCATGCACCAGCGCGTGCGCACCCAGCACAAGTACCGACGAGTATTGTCAGATGCATAGCTCCCAACCTTTTTTGTCAGCATGGCGGGTGAAAACACCCGATTTTCTTTTTGGCGGGTGAGAGGCCCATAGAAGTGAATGGGCGTACGAAGGACTTGGCGGGTGATTCATCTGCTTTCAAGGCGGGTGACACCCGCCAAAAGCGGGTGAGTTGAGAGCTATGCAGCTGTCCTGCTGACCTTTATGCCTGGACGTGCCATTCCTGGATCTTAACTTCATTTCATTCATCTGACATTGTATTAGACCTTAATGGGTATTCTAACAGTCTCTAACTAATATTGGATACCTTTGCGATACTCTAATGTAGCATTCTATGCTAATATCAATATTTATCTTGTTTTTTTCTGTAGACAAACCCCCTTGCCTGTGATGCCCATGTAGTGAGATGCCGTGCGCACCAGCGTGCATGCTCCAATCAAGAGTACTGACGAGTACTGTCAGCTGTCTGCTGTTCCATGGTGCTGCGGTGTTGCGGCACTGGTACACGTGGAGTATAGCATCTGTTTTGGGTGAGACTTTGTGATACAGGTATGCTAATATAACAACAGAAACGCAAAAACTTGGTCTGTGCAGCGTTTAATAAAAGCCTCTTGAAGATTTACTGAACCCGCCTATCACAGACCTGGCTACTGGCTCGTAGCTGCCATGTCAGTTTATCTACTTATCTTACTTCTTTCCTTTTTTCTTTTTCTTCTTTTCTATTTTTGTCTTACTTTTAAAATCAAACAATGCTTCGGTTAACATCTGGCATGCCCTTTCCCCCGCCCCGATTTGGACAGCGGCTCCCTGTGAAAGTATGCGCAGGTCTACAGCTATCATCAGTAACGGCTGAGGCCTCAGCGGCTGCATTCCAAGTCCGAGGTGATCCAATAACTCAATTAAAACAAAATGATGTAACTCAAGGAATTATGACGTTCCCCCAACATGCTGATTTACAAACTAAAGAGACACCTACCATGTCTAACAATACAATGCAACAATGCATCACAGATTTGCCCATGAATGATGATGGGGAATCATGTCACACACCAAATGTTGTACCCGCTCAAGATCTGCATGATGTAACCGCTTGTGAGCCTAACTTAACCTTTATCAATTCAATACAATATTCGCAAGTGTTAAAAACCATCCTAATTTAAAAACAGCTGAGGCCTTTGCAAGGAATTTAGATGCTCAAATACGCAATGTCCCTTCAAATTTAGCCTTACCAGTAGTACAATCGACACAAACTACATGCATTGCTAATACTGTGACTATCAACAATCCAAATGCAGTGGATATGTCTCAATCCAGAATTTCAAATTCCCCAGAATTGTACCCAACTGTTGGTCCTAACAATATAATCTCACCTTCTGATTCAAATTTATCTCCAGCCTCTTTTGCCAAACCATTACCGCGCCCCTCATTTGGTTTTGCAACACTAAAGAACCCTGCCATGACACAGCACTTGCTGCTATCAATTCAACAATTTTCACCTTAAGCAAGCTGTTTGAAATTCTAGATCAAAAAGCTATATCCCAGGAGATGATGACAAAATCCCTTATCAGCAAACTTAACTGGTTGGTGTGGAATCTTCCAAATATAATGGAAAGCAAACTGATGAATCATGAAGATCAATCGATAACTGTTGAATCATCTGTCAATGTACCTATGGCGATGCCACCCACTGAGAGGGAGGAATCCGTCGGTGACCCACATGTCGAACTTGTGTCACCTGAACTGATTCCTGATACTCCGCTTAGCACCGCATACAATATCAGTGAAGAACATCACGCTGATAATAATATAGAACAGATAATACCCAAACTTCCCTTCTATGATGTTTTCTGTAGAACTTCTCAGAACAAAAGGAGAAAGAGAAAGCGAAACAGGAAACATACCTCTGAAATTGGATTGGATTCCAATAATCAAAATAAAAACATACCACAAACAAAAAAAACAAAAAATTCAGCTATACCAACTAAAAATAAAAAAACAAAATCCCAAAACTTTTTTGGCATATATTTCAGCTCAAGAACCACAAGTCTTGGATATTTCTGACAGTATTAAGGACACAATAGCACCAAGAGACTATTTACTCCCCGCAAGTGTGGACCAGACATCACTCAAAGGTAAGCAAATGTTATACTCTGATGCTCTCAAATCTAATAACACTGATGGTTCCACCAATGCGGCCAATCCTAAAAATAAGGCGATCACCACCGAAGAGCTGATGAACCTCTCAGTCTATTCAAATAACAGTGGCTCTATCATTGAGACCATTCATCACAGCTTACCTGAAGATAATATCGAAATACCCATGTGAAGCCCTAAGTTCTGTATTAACATAAACTGTGATCCGAACACCTTTAAAACGATGGAACAAAGATGCAAGCAATTGCTCATGAGACTACCCTTTCCTAAAGGGTTGCCTGCCAAACTTGAAATTGTACCTCCATCAGACAATGCAATAAATGATTGTAGCTCTGAAGAAACTCCTTTGGCTTCTCTGGGGCAAAAAGAAGAACTGTCTCGAGCCCATACCCCGAATGTTGATCAGACTCAGAACCAGATACCTCTACTAGGAAATATGCAATCGGAAATTTTGCAATTCACATTGAAAGATAGACTCTATTCTGATCCATATCCTAATTGATCCACTTTATTGACAATTATTTATGCTATATTACCATTAAAACATATTAATTCTAATGATATTGCTGCTGTAAGGTATCCTAAACCTGGACACTTGGACATTGTGGAAATAATTATACCGTCATTCATAGTTAAGAACCTTGTTTGGCGGGGTGGCGCTGTGGAGCAGCCCAAGATGGCTGCCTAGCCACTGAGCTCCGTGTGGGATCGGGAGAAATCCGCTTACATCTGCGGCCACAGCGTGCGTTTCTTCCCTGTTACTTGCAGTGCCGCTGCCCTACATCGCTGTGCCGCCGCCGGGGGGCTCCGGCTGCTCTTCGTCCCTGGGGAGCCCCGGACTGGACCTTCTGCCGGTGCGGCCCTCTTCATCGCGGAGGCCGCGGCGCTGACTTGGATCCCGCCCCCGCCTTTCGGCCCGCCGGCCCCTCCTGGCGCTCTGTCGGGCGGACTGCGGCCTGATCGCGTTCCTGGGGACTCCGCGGCGAACCGGTGGTCTGCGGCTGGGGTCGTCGCCGGAGCGCGCCCCGGCCTCGCCCGCCGCCCATCCGGCGGTGGACCTTCGGCATCATCCCACGTAGGGTGTCGCGGCCCTGGGGAGCGTGGAGCGGCTCCCCCCGAGGTGAGGTGTGGCTGCCAGTGCCAACTTGGTTCCCTCCAAGGGGGGGATCGTTTTGCCCTCCTTCCTCCCCCCCGCTGCTCCTCTGTTCATTCTTCCTGGGGGGGCGGGCGGACTGCGGCCCGACCTGTCCCCGCATCGTGCAGCGCGCTGCGGCGCCCTCGTCCAGGCGAGCCCCGGCGCCTAACATCTCCCGTCTGGCTCCGCTCCCCGGTGGCGTGGAGCTGCCGCCCGCTCACGTCCTGCTGGGGGCTGTACAGGGACCCCTCCCTGGAGTACTTACGCCTGGCCCTGCGCCCCTCGACGTGGGTCCTGCCCGGGACGCGCACCTCTTGCCCCAGCAGCCTGGTTGACACTGGCCCCAAACCCCTGTGTGACTCTGGCGTTTCAACGGGGTGGCAGGCGGAATAACAACCAGTAAGGCGTACCCCGCTCCCTCACCTGTGCCGCGACGCCACCCCCCAGATGCGGCTGACCCTGTGGTCTTAGCTCCTTCTCATTGGCAATCCCTGGAACCACCTCACACCACCGTACCAGTTGATCCCTGCATACTCGTGCCCCTCCTGGGCCCTGCTCACATCTCGGCTGGAGTAATCCCAACATTTACAGTCTGCACCCCTGACCTGGGACCATACTCTTCCCCCCTGTGGCCGGGCCCTCTGTCTGCGTTGTCCGTGATCCTATAACAACAATGCCTGGCAAGGGCAAGGGGAACCATAAAGGGGGTACCATGGACAGATTCACTAAAGCTGTCCCGAGGGGAGAGGCGGAGCAGGACTCACCCATCCAGGATGATCTGGAAGCTGACCATCACCCCACTCCCGCACCCCCAGACCTGACCACGCTTATGGAATCGATGGCCAAAAACTTTGCGTCTTTTCATGAGAAATTAGACGACATCAATGCCAATGTTGCCTCCCTAAAAACGCGGATGGATCAGGCGGGGACCAGAATCAGCGACGCTGAAAATCGTATATCTACCAATGAGGACGAAATACATGCACTACAGGACACAGTGGCGTCCCTGTCACGTGACATGCGCAGTGTGAAAGCGAAGTGCGACGACCTTGAATCGCGCTCTCGCAGAAATAATCTGCGGATCGTCGGTGTCCCTGAGAATGCCCTCAGGGGCCGCATGGAAGACGCTGTGGAATCCCTGCTTAAGGACCTCCTGGGCAACCCAGTCCTGTCCCCATACTTTACCGTTGAGCGCGCTCATCGGGCTCTGTCACCGAGGCCCAAACCGGGCGACATCCCAAGACCCATTATAGCCAGGATCCTCAACTATCGGGACAGAGACCTCATCCTCCGGCTGTCACGAGAGAAAGGAGACCTGCGCCTCGAATCTCATACTATAAGGATCTTCCCGGACTTCTCAATAGCGGTCCAGCAGGAGAGGCGTCAGTTCATCGGAGTTAAAAAGCTGCTCAGAGAACGTAACGTTCCGTATGCCATCCTATTCCCGGCTCGCCTCAAAATCACACATAATGGGAAACTTTATTTCTTCACTGTTCCAGAGGAGGCTGTGAAATTCATTGAGATGCACCTGCCGCTCCCCAGCCCGGCGGGGGCCCCGGTTGATTAGGGGTGATGAGTGGTAACTCAGGCCGGTCACTATTTCTCCATCTGGAACATCCGTCACCTTGAACGTGCATATGGAAACAGCACACTACAGATCCATCGCATCAGGCTCCCCCAGCTCCTGACCGGGCTGAGACTAGACCCAACCACGGCGGACAATGCTCCCCCTGCGGCTCGGAGCATCGTATTGTCTACGAACCCTAGAACTTCCTTCATTCTGGTCTCTCCCGCAAAGCTCTGCTGGACATGGGCTCCTGTCTTTAGATCCGCTCATCGCAGAACCTACTCACGACAGCCTTGTCTGTCCTACATCTTTGTCTAAGAACCGCCCACACGGCTACAGCACACCTCGCTGCAATGGCAACGGTTTTGGTTTATTGGTTGTCACTGCTTCGGTGCCCCTGTTGGGCACAGAATGGGCCTTATCCCTGTTGGATTTCGCCCTCCGAACTCCGCCCCTCGGGGAGAATCGGACCTGTTGGTGACACATTTTTTTGGGGGCAAGGGATTTACACTGCAAGTTGGGGGTGGGCAGTGAGGGCGGGGGGAGGTATGGTTTGTTACCCGGGAAATGTTTTTGAAAAAGGCAGTGGCGGAATGGCAGGGCGATACGCACCGGCTCACCTATATTTGTGCATGCTCACTCTTTTATTTGAAATTCAACAAATTTCGTGGGATGTACATTAAAATTGTAGAGATGCATGCAATTGTCTCAATCACAATCACCCTGGGATCGGGGGTTCTGGGGACAGAATTTGCGGCACACGGAGGGGGACACTGGGGCGAATATCACCCAATGGGAGATTGTCCTCCATGGCTATTGTGTTTAGTGATATTTTTGTCTGATGCGCTAAGATGTCAGTGACGATAATGTCATGGAATGTCCGAGGCCTAAGTAATTACACCAAGGGCCGCAGGATCATGGCTTATGCCAATAGACACGGCTGCAAGGTACTGCTCCTGCAAGAGACACACTCCACTGGTCCACTGGCCAGAAGCATTGCGCCTACCTGGGGTCCCCACAGATATTCTACTTCTTATTCCACACGCGCCAGAGGAGTCCTAACATTGATCCACAAGTCTCTTAAGTTTGTCCTCCATAGGAGCTACATAGACCCTTGTGGAAGATACATTGTGCTGTACTGCGCCATTGCCAATAGAGATTACCTGCTCGTAAATACTTATGGCCCCAACGTCGACTCCCCCGAATTTATTGACCAGGTGATCTCCATACTGCTGGGATACACAGATGTGCAAATCGTCTGGGGTGGGGATATGAACTTTATTCTGGACACCTCCCTAGACAGGACTGGCATAGCGCCCAGGCCCCCGTCGGGTGCAGCGCGCAGACTCCTATCCCACTGCAAGACACTTGACATTCATGACGCATGGAGAGCTCTACATCCGTCAACACGGGAATACACCTTCTACTCATCGGTCCACGACAGTTCGTCCAGGATCGATCTATTCCTACTATCTGGTCCTATGCTAGGTAGGGTTTCCAAGACATGTATACTCGCTCGCACACTATCTGATCACTCACCGATCCTGTTGTCTGTTGACATGGGCATGCCAGCCCCCACCATTAACACATGGCGCTTTAAATCTGCTGCCCTACAGGACATAGTTTTTAGAGCGGACATACTTGCAGATATCCAGTCCTACTTTGACAACAACTCACCACAGGACACCACCCGGGGGATCCGCTGGGACGCCTTCAAAGTCTTCATTAGGGGGGCGTCCATCTCTAGGGAGTCGGGGGTACTCAAATCCATAAGAACCACCCTATCACGCACTGAAACTAAGCTACGTGACCTGGAACGGGCCCACCCGGCCTCCGTTGACCCAGGTATACTCTCCCAGATCAGTGAAGAACTCAAGATCTTCAATGAACAGGCAATCAGGGAAGTGCAGTACTTCAGTCGTCCACAGGCTGCACGGAAATACGGTGAGGGAGATAGACCCGGCAAGACACTCGCTGCCCTGGCCAGGGGGGAATGGGGCCAAGCCCACATTACCAGTGTTAAGGATAATCATGGAACGACTCAGTGGTCCGACCAGGACATACTGGAGGTCTTCACAAGCTTCTATTCCAAACTATACTCTCAACCCCCTGAACATAGCGAATCCCATATGCGCGAGCTTTTAGACCAGATACCCACCACTATCATCTCCCCGGCAACGAGAGAACAGTTGGACTCCCCCATTACACTAGATGAGATAGTGGAAGCCATATCAAGTCTTCCGAAGGGGAAAGCGCCGGGCCCCGACGGGCTTACGGCTGAATTCTTTCAGGAGCATGTGGCCATTTTGGGACCCGAATTGCTAGAGGTATGGAATGAGGCCCTCCAGCTGGGATGCCTTCCCTCGTCTCTACGTGAAGCCGTTATTACGGTCCTCCTCAAGCCGGGCAAACCAGCAGATGACTGTGGTTCGTATCGGCCCCTATCACTCATGAACTTGGAAAAATTTTCGCCAAGGTGCTCGCCAATCGTTTCATTCCTATTATGTCATACATGGTACATGAGGACCAATCCGGCTTTGTCCCTGGTAGATCCACATCGCACAATATTAGACGGCTCCTTAACGTCATGGCTCGTATCAGTCAAAACGTGTGTGCGGTGGCGGTCACCTTGGACGCCCAGAAGGCCTTCGATATGGTGTCCTGGAAGTACATGTGGTTGGTCCTGGAAAACATGGGCGTCGGACCCGGGATGATCGCATACATCAAACTATTATACACATCCCCAGTCGCCAGGGTTCGCGTCAACTCCCAAACATCTGCCTTGTTTCCTCTCTCTCGTGGCACCCGACAGGGCTGCCCGTTTTCCCCGATCCTGTTTGCCCTTGCCATCGAGCCCATGGCGGACTATGTCAGGGAGCGTCACTCATGCAAAGGGATACGCCTCCAGGGTATACCCGAAATTATCTCGCTCTACGCTGACGACATCCTGCTCTTCGTCAGGAGCCCAGACCTCAACCTTGACCCTCTCCTTCGGGACATCACTCGTATCGGAACATACTCAGGCTTTACTATTAACTACACCAAATCCGAAATTTTCCCCCTCACACATTCCACGCTCCAGCCGGCCACCGAATACCCACTCCGCTGGTCCCCCAACGGGATTAAATATCTGGGAGTTCAGGTGTCTTTGACCAAGGAGACTCTCTTGACTAGCAATTACCTAGCAGTGGCAGAATTAGCCGAAACCAAGATTGCGCGCTGGCGCCCTCTCCCGTTGTCACTTGCTGGGCGGTTATCACTGGTTAAGATGATACTGCTTCCCAAATTATTGTACACATTCACAAATGTTCCCATATGGCCTGGCAGGAAATACTTCACTGATCTGCACAGGCTATGTGCGCAGTTCCTGTGGCACTCCGGTGCTGTGCGGAAAAAGTGGGGGGATATGACTCTGCCCTACGACAGAGGCGGGTTCACGGCCCCTGACCTGATGCGATACTGGATAGCAGCGCAGGCACAATTTGCCACTTACTGGTACCCCGGACCCTCCCCTCGCCCGCACGTCAAGCTTGAAAACCTTGCTGCCTCCGGCGCCAATATCATGACTCTAATTTTACATCGTCGGTACGTACCTGACTCACCTATAGATCCAGTCCAGACCACACTATCAGCCTGGGGGCGATTGTTTGCTGCAGGCTCCGCGGAACACCCATACTATAAGTGGCTCCCCGCCTGGCAGCTCCCCGGGTTGGAACCCACGAATGACATAGCTCTGGCGCGTCACTGGCGGTCCCTAGGATACCTGGCCCTAACTGACTTCTATCCGGATGGGGTGTTTATAACACCACAGACTTGGAAGCCATCCCACGCTGGTACACCGCTGGAACTGCTGCAATACTACAGACTCCGAGCAGCGTTCCGGAACGCTTGGCCTGTGTTCCCTAACGAACCCCCTGACCATCCCGCTGTTGCCTATATCGCCAACTCTGGCGGGGCCCGAGGGGTAGTTTCATCGCTATATAAACTCCAGCTCACAGCTGCCACACCACCGCCCTTACGGGCCCGGGACGACTGGGCCTCTGAACTGGGGGTTGACATTACAGACCATCTGTGGGGTAAATTGTGTTCCCATACCGGCAAGGTATCCCTGAATTTCCGGTACCGAACAATACAATACAAATTGCTGAATAGGCTATACTATACCCCGCGTAGACTCTCCAAGTTTGCCCGCTCTGAGATGCGGCTCTGCCCCCGCTGCGGAGCGGAAGACGCTGGCCATCTCCACATGTTTTGGGACTGCCCCCAACTTGCCCCATTCTGGGATGAGATCTTTAAAACACTGTCCGAAATTTGCGATGTGACGATTGAGCCTGACCCGATGGGGGGGTTGTTCGGAGTGTGGGGGGATGAAGGGGTCAGAGGAGAGGCCAAACTCTTGAATATATGTTGTATAATAGCCAAAAAATGTATCCTGCAAAATTGGAAATGTGCTGCTCCTCCCACCTTTCAGAAATGGCTGAATCTACTGACCTGGTCCCGAAACTGTGAAGAGGACTATATTACCACTCTCCCATTCCGTTCCCGGCCAAAAAACATTTGGACTGCCTTCAACAGTTATCTTAACGGTCTTGATGTCCCCTCCTCTGGTGTCGGTTCTCCCTAAGTCTCCACTGTTATGTACGGAACTCTCTGCAACACTGTCTTGCTTTCCTCACCTTGGGGGTCATCCCTCGCTGCCTATGTACATCCCCATGTATTACATTTGTCTTGCACTGTTATATCATAATCGGCCTAATGTGTGTATATGTCATCCACCACTGCCAGCAAAAATAAAAGTTTAAAAAAAAAAAAAAAAAAAAAAGAACCTTGTTTGGCAAAATAGACTACTATTAGAAAATAATGGCCTAATAGTGGAAGCTATTGCCTATCCCTCTGTGACTATAGCTAGCACATATAATGGGTATCAGGGCCATCAAGATCCCAACTCTAGAAATAATCAAATGAATCCATGTCAAGCTTCTTGCAAAAGTTAAAATATAACCTCTATTCCTACCCAGGTACCAGAATCAAAATGGACCTGGGTTTCTCATGCTAGATATAAAGAACTTAACACTAGCATACTTTCTCAGTAACATCTCATCAATGTTCCCTTATATTGTGGAACACAAGAGGGTTCTCTCATTTATTAACAATTAAAACTAACGTTTTAAATAACTATGATCTGGTTTTATTCCAAGAAACCTGGATGACATCCCCGCCACTGTGGACTGACCATCAAGTAGCTAGAATAGATGCTTCTAAATCAGCGAGGGATAGACCAGCTGCAGATTTATTAGTAGCTGTCAGAAATGACTCGATGTTAACTATTGAACCATGGTTATCACCCGATTGTGGCAGCCAGGCTGTTAAAATTCATTCCTCTAATACAAATCATCCTCTCTACCCAACTACTGCAATACTAAATATATACTGGAACCCAGTTTCTCCCAATGAATTGCAATTTATTGATAAGATTGAAACAATACTTGACCAAATACTACTAGAACCAACAATAACGACCACAATCATTGCAGGGGACATTAACATGAACTTGTTTCCTAGCTCTCAAATAAGTAACAACACAAGGTCTGCAAAATGGCTTGAGATCATGAGGCTAAGGATATTTACAATGTTAAATGGCTCATTTTCAAATGACTCTCCTCGCTGCATGACATGGTCTAGAGGCTCCAGTGGCTCTATACTCGATTATATGTTAATTTCAGATAATGCCATTAACTTAGTAGCCTCTTTTTAAATTATACCAGCTTCAGCAAGTGACCATAATGTAGTTGAAACTAGATGGATCCCACATAATAAGAGGAACTTGCATTACTTGCAATCTAATTATCAACTAAATAATATGAAAAATCGATTAAGATGGAATCCAAAATGTATAGCCTCCCTCCACTATAAGATCAAGACTAATCTACAAAATGTCTTAATGGCTGAACTTTACTACACGCATTACATCCAAATAATTAAACAATCAATTACCTTTGGAACCAAAGTAATTCATACCCATGAATATGTATGGAATCCTGATATAAAAAACCTCTAGACTGAACTACGTCAAGCAATAAAAGCTTTACCAGTTTCAGGATCTACAAAATTGAAGATATCACTTAAAACTAAATATAGAAATAAAATTAAGCAAATTCTGGAAGCTAATAGGCAAAAAGCGACTGAAGAAATGCTTAAAGCCTTACTTACCAAATCCGCTGGGGAGATTTGGCGTACAATTAATAATAATCCGGGAAATGCACATAAGTCGGTACCGATAAATCCTATTAGTGAGACTAACTGGATAAATCATTTCCAGAATTTTCTCACAAAAATAGAGACGCCACTCAATAATGAGAGTAGCATAATACCAGACCTAAGTAATTTTAAATTCGATACAATTGATATACTAATAATAATTAAGAAATTAGATTGTACAAGAGCCCCTGGACCAGATGAATTAACAAATGTGGTTATTAAAGCTAATCCAGATCCATGGGCTAATCTTTTATATATAATGTTTAATAACATTTTAATAACGAAAAGAATACCTCCATCCTGGCAAGAAGCTATACTCATCCCAATTTAAAATGGGCCATAGGTCTAATCCATGTAATTATAGACCAATTGTTCTTTTGGCTGTACCTGGGAAAATTCTGGCAAGACTTTTAGTAAGGGATTTTAACAAATGGCTAATTGATAAAAAACTGATGGACCCATATTAGTCTGGATTAATTGCCGGAATAGGAATGACTCTAAACCACTTGGTATTAGCTGCCATTAAAACCCAAGCCATCCAGAAAAAAACAACCTGTCTATCTTGCTCTAATAGATTTCAAGCAAGCTTTTGATTCAGTCTAACGTCATAAGTTATGGTACAAACTCATTAAGTCAAATTGCCCTTCATATATAAGCTATTTAATAAAGCAATTTTATTCAGACACTACAATAAAAATCAAACTGACAATGGATGGCCTTTTATCCAAACCAATTCAAACAAACTCAGGACTGAAACAGGGATGTCCTTTTTCCCCAATACTTTAAAATGTTTATATTAATGATATTAACTCTGCTTTTAACAATGTTCGGTCATTTCCACCTCTTAGATAACCATCAAATTTCTTATTTATTATATGCTGACAATTTGGTCATTTTAGATAAAACTCCTATTGGCCTAGAGCCTGGGTGCACAACATACGGCCTGCGGGCCAGTTGCGGCCCGCCATGCTGTTCTGTCCGGCCCGAGGGGCACAAACACTTTCCTAATGGAGGGCGGCCCGCAAGCAGCATCGGCCTCCCTTCATTAGGAAAGTCTTTGTTGTCTTCCGGGCCGGACAAAACACTGGCCGTCATTGGCTCAGCACACATGCACCAGGTCGCTCCTACGAGCCACGTAGTGCGTGTGTGCTGCACCAAAGGAGTGCCAGCACTACGGCTGGCGTGGCCAGTAAGGCTTGATGCCGGAAGGCATTTCAGCCTTGCTTGCCACACCAGCCGTAGTACGATTCCACTTAGCTCGCCAGCGTTCCAGCTTACCTGCCATCCAGCATGTCTCCGGTAAGTGGTCTGTGTGTGTGTGTCGGGTCTGTTCTGCTGTATGTTTGTGTGGTGTATGTTGAGATGGGGGAGTGGGGGGTATGTCGGATGTGTATGAATGTTTGTTTTTGAGTGTTTGTGTTGTGTATGTTGAGATGGGGGTGGGGGGCGTGTCGATGTGTATGAATGTTTGTTTTTGAGTGCTTGTGTTGTGTATGTTGAGATGGGGGTGGGGGGAGTGTTGGATGTGTATGAATGTTTGTTTTTGAGTGTTTGTGTTGTGTATGTTGAGATGGGGGGTGGGGGGTGTGTCGGATGTGTATGAATGTTTGTTTTTGAGTGTTTGTGTTGTGTATGTTGAGATGCATGTATGGGTGCATGCTTCAGAGTTTGTGTGCTGAGTTGGGGGGGTTTGGGTCTGTATGGGTGCACGCTTGAGAGTGTGTATGCTGAGTTTGGGGGTGGGGGGTTCGGGTCTGTATGGGTTCATGATGTATGCATGAGAGTGTGTGCTGAGTTGGGGGGGTGGGGGCTTCGGGTCTGTAGGGGTGCATGTTTGAAAGTGCTGATTTGGGGGGTGGGGGGTTCGGGTCTGTATGGGTGCATCTTTTAGCATTCCTACATAGAGGAAATAAGATGCTGATACAATGTTGTCAAGGGCCATTTTATGGTCAATGGACATGTACAATGCTTTCACATCCATTGTCTCAAGCATGTATTCCTCTTTCCATTTTGTGTTTTTCAGATTATCAAGTACATGCACTATGTCTTATGTATGTGAGTCTAATTTGTACACCTCTGGTCTCAGGATAGTGTCTATACATTTTGAAATATTTTCAGAGATCCAGGATTACCACTGACTATAGGTCTAACTGTCCGTAATAATGCATAGTCCTTGTGGATTATAGTGAGGAAGTAGATAGTCGGTATTCTGGGTTTCTCTGAACATAAGAATCATTTTTTGTCATCATTGATCATTTGTTTCCTGTGGTCATTTTATTACTAAATCATCAATTTCTTTGATTATACTAGTAATATATTGTTTGTCAATTTCCCTGTAACATTCAGAAGCATTTAAGGGTTTGTCAGGTGTCTTGATATAGTCCTTTTTGTTTAACCTTTTGGTTAATACAACAACATTTCTCCTTTTATCAGCTTCTATTAATGATATATTCTGGTAGGAAGCAATGTTGTTCAACACTGTTTGTTCCCTGTGATTTAAATGTACCGTGCCTCTGTTTTTGTTGCAGGGTTCGTTGTCCATTTTTCTTTTTATGTCCTTTGTGATGGCTTTATAGAAAACATCAACACAGATTTCTTTGCCAGAAGAGCAGACCCTACACTTGAGTATACGGTCCTCGAGTCTTTTGCAAAGTCCCCACAGCAACCAGAGGGTCATGCTAGCCGAAGCTCACAGTTATCTAACACTGAACCGGCTGCATCTGATTACCCGCATCCTGAAGAATAGGCAAGGTACTGGTGTCTGCATATCTCCAACAAGCTTAACTATTGCACTGTATCTAAACCAGCTTCACATTTCATCGTGTCCTAGCAAAGCACATCACCTGCGAGAACCAAAGCGACTGCTCAACTCCGGAACATGAACCGAACATCTGTAGGGTCACTAGCAGACTCTAAGCGGGGCTTACAATCACAGCTCAGCACAGCTAGCCTGAGAGCCACGGCCTCATTGATAGCACATCAGCGCACCCTCCATCACCACTTTGATTACCTTCGCCCACCGGCTGGAACTGTTGGAGCATCTGCAAAGCATTCTTGGGAACACCCCGACCTGCATCATTTGAACTGCTGCCATTCGACCACAGAGAGCACCTGCATTCACCCATACTCAACAAACATTTGCTGCCAGGGCCCCCACAATCCTACATGCTCAAACTGAGCCTGATCAGCTTGTATCATCGTTCGACATTGGATCTGATGCATCAGCCCAGCAGGAACTGAATCCATGCACTTTGACACTGATCTGCCCCCACTGTCCAATTGGACCCTAGAGACTGGTTAGATCATGATCGCTCCTGTTTTGAACCCAATATCCTTTTTATGGTAGTACCTTACCTACCACCTCTGAAACTACACTCAGAGTGCTGCTTTCTCTAGTCTGTTGCATCTTCTCTGTTCTTCCCTTTCGGGTGGGCCTTTGTTTAGTAGTCTCTTTTTGCTCTGCTTGCAAATGGCGGGCCTTATCAGGGGTTGAGCCGAGCAGTATAAATGTGGTTGTCATAGGGTCAACACCGCATTAACGCTCCACCCAATCTGAGTTTGGGCGTAAAGTTGGAGATTAACCTCCAGCTTTGAGCTGGATTTAAGTCTTGCCACTTTCTTCGCCTTTTTTCGGCACTAATAGCAACACAGTAATAGTGCCCAGAACGCCCCATTGGGTCCAGTGAACCCAATGGGAATGGAGACTTACCACCCCTCCTCCAACTCAGGATCCAGTGCCAGACCAAGTTGCAGTAATGCAATTTGCTTTGAGTGGTATCCCGGTGGATTTACAGCCAGGATACCGCCCAACTTGTGATGAGGCCTGGTATGTTTTATTCAAGTGTTCATATGTTAATAGAAATTTGATTGGATATTCCCTTTAATTTGGACTGAGATACTGTGCTGTTTGGGTCACTACTGGTTCACCTTCCCACCGCTATTGAGAGTGCAGCCTTCCCTCAGCCCGCATAACCACTAAAGATGAAGGAGCTATACCTCATGATTGTCCCACTTTTACCTTTGTAATTGTGTTGTGTTTTGGTTTGTAGAAATATAAAGGATGTGGGGCCATTTTACCGCTACTCTTCCTTGTACTCCTGCAAAGTGGAATCCAATTTGTCACACTGACATCCTTTTGATTTGAGCATTGTTGGTCAGATACACACAGTGAGCTAATCACTCGCCCCGGATATCTGTCTGCATCCTGCTGTGGCAGGTAAGAATCCGAGCAGGTTAAACTCAGCCTGCCATCCTCCCGAGGTCGATAAATTGAGTATCACTGTTTGGGATAATAATGCCTTCTGTTATTTTCAGTGCTCTTAGGCCTATGGGTGTGTAGCGGTATATACACAAACTAAATTATTATTATTATTGGGGCATATTTACCAATCACCATCAAAGTTATGGTGGGTTTAAAAAAGCAAGAAAACACCCTTTTACCTGAAATGTGAGATTACTATAGGCCATTTCAACTAACATATCACACCCACTGTTGAAAAAAAAACATTTGTTTTAGATGATATATCACATTTTTCAATAATCACATAATTTTCAAGCTTATATGTATTTAGTTTCACTCTTCGTTTTATTTACATTTTACTTGAAACAATCTCATTTCTATGGTATGAATTAAAAGCAAGATAGTAATTGTATTCACAGCACATAAAAAAAGGTCATTAATACATATAAAAGCAATCATATTAAAATCCTGTTATACTACAATATCAAGTTTGTGATTAGAACAATAGTCTGATTTAACTTTGGTGTCACATTATCTTATAAACATTATCTTGATTTCAACTTAAATGCAATTAAATTCAATTGGATAAGAAAGTTTACCGTGGCAATAATCAGGGAGGTATTGGAGGCATTCACGATTTCTACCTACATTTGTTCCTTCATTAGGTTGTCTCTCCCTTTAAAGTAGTTATAAAAATGATTTTTTCTTTGATCCACCAATGATTCACATACAGTTATTAAATGTTCCAAAGTTTCATCTTTTTCAGCTAACTTGCAATATCTATACGTTTTAGTTGCAGAGATTGTATTAGAGTAATTTGCAGTTTTACTTCTTGTTGCTAATAAATTTAAAAGAAATCTTAAAAATATATCGACATATAAACAATCTCAAAATATCTTAATGCAGTAAGGCAATTTATTCAATTCTTTAGGTAGAAACGCTCCCATCTTAAATGTAATATATTGTCAAGAATTTGGGTTGGTGGAGGAGGAAGAGGTGTCAGAATCTGAAAAGAGCTTAAGAAATGTACATGAGCTAGGAAAAACTACATGTCACTGCAGCCCCTTTGGCCTTTCGTAGTCCTTGCCGTGCGCGCGCTTGGCCAGCTGTCTATAATTAGTAACAGCTTATCAAGGGCAAACGGCGCACGGCAGGTGTGGCTTATTCTTTTCCTGAGGCGAAGCCATGCGGAGGTTCGTGCGGAATCGAGCACGCAAGCATTTTACTAAGAGGACACTTGGTATGCGGAAGCAGCATTGCACCGAGAACTCACGCGGTCCAGTTGGGAACCAACACAGGGAACGAGCGGCGGCACACTACAAGTGCAGGGAGGACTTGAGTCGCCGCCATACAGCTCCGCTTCCAGTTTGGCACTGATACGGTGAACGTGGGGTGGCTGAGTCTTCATCCCTGCTTCTATCAAGGCTTCATCATCCTCTGTCTGGGAAGGCTTGCGAGACTCCCGGACGCTCAGATAAGTGCTCGCTGAGTGTGTTTGTGTTCTTGTGTTAACCTGGGGGCAATGTTTGCAACGTTATCTCTTGGAAGATAGAGAAAAACTTTCAGTAGCATGGCATATGGGCAGAACTCTGTGATTAGTCTGATTAGTGCCTAAGTGATCATTGGATGCTTCTACTATGGAGTGGCACGAAATTCGGCATGATGTACAGTCTGCATCTGAGTATTAGGGCTGTTCACTAAGTTACTCAGTGTATATCTTTGTTGGAACCCATTCGATATTGGTGCTGAACTTAGACCCTTGGTCATACATGTTCTATGTGTGTAATGTTGCTTATGCTTGCCCAATGGGCCATGTATTATATTCTTCATATTGGGAATAACCTCCCATGAGTTTGTTTCATTTTGTGCTTGTACATATGTAGTCTATGTCATGGTATTACTACATGTGCCTGTATCAAGGGGCTACTAAGGAGTGCAAATACACTAGCAAAGGTACTATGGTGGCCTGTATTAAGGGGGCATTATTGGTGACCTATGTGTGTGTTATGGTTCATGGTATACTATCTAAAATGTAGACCGTGTAGGGTATTTTCCTGTTGCTTCCCCGGTCCTATCCACCTTAGGTGTTTCCTAACCCTCTATCTGGTTTCCCTAACATTCCCTTCCCCGTCCACAACCTCTCCCTAACCCTCTTCCCCCCATTGGCTGCCACGTTGTATCCTGTGTTTAGTATATCAGGTATCTGTGCCAACCACGGGTGGAGGGTCGACTTCATTCGGCTTCTGTGGTTCAGGGGAGAGTGTCGACACACCTTCATCAAATATTGTGTTTTTGACATATATTTTGAGCAAGTTACGCCTGTAGTAATCCAGTCCTGTCTATATTACTTCAATTTGGCCTTATCTGGAAATTTTAATAGGAGATCGATAGTAATAGCCGCCGAATCAAGTATCATTTGACATTCTTGTTTCCATTGTTCCACAGGTCCTGAGATAGTTTTTTCTAGTACATTTTTAATAACTGGAAATAAATTTGTCACTGATGGTATTGCTAGCATAGATTTCCTAAAGAGAGAAATCTTCAGCCAAGAGACAATGGGAACTGGTAGGATTGTTTTCCAGAATGTACCCTCAAGTATATCTCATCTAACAGATTTGCAGAGAATTTTGGTTTGGCTGCCATAGATAATAATTGGGATAGCTTTTGTAGGTAAAACATTCTTGCTGGTAGAAGTGAAAATTTCCCATATTTCCTCTGTATATCCTTGCCTTGCGTGGATAGAAGTTTAATTCTTGCAGTGAGTTCTTCTTTATACGGCTGATCAGCAGGGTGGGAATTAATATTAATTCCTAATTATTTATATTGTGATATTTGTGTTAAGGACTTCTTTGCTAAAATCCAGTTAAATTTATACTCTGTTTTCCGTGTTTTATGATGGAACACCAGAATATTGGATTTGTTTGTATTTATTTCAAGTTTATTAACTTCTGCATATAAGGTTAGCACCGAAAGCTTTCTCTCTAGGCCAGGGGTGCACAACTGATTTTGACAGAGGGCCGAAAGTACCTTACATGAGGGCTATAGTGGGCCGAAAAGTAAAAGTGGGCGGGGCGGTAGGCAGGACATGTCAGGAGGCTTTTTCAAACCCCAATCTGTATTAAACACATGGAAAAAGAATATGTTTTTGAGGGGTAACGAATTTTATTGCATTTCACTTAAATTTTGTACTACACATTTTCCATTGTTATCATTTATTTCAATGTAGTTATTGTATATCGTCTGTTTAATTAAATTGTATATATTTTATTGACCCTTGATTGGATATTCCGTTATTTTGGACTGCTATAGTTTGCTGTTTGGGTTGCCCAAGAGGAGTATGGCCTTCGTTGAGTCAGGTTTCCTCAAAAAAGCAAAGGATGTACATCTCCTAACTGTGCCTGTTTTAGCTTTATTATTGAGTTCACTCTTGGAGTGCAACACTATGGCCCATGGCTCCCACCCCCAACCAAACATTATGCCCCATGGCCCCCTCACCCCTAACCAAACACTATGCCCCATGGCCCTCTTACCCCCAACCAAACACTATGCCCGATGGCTCCCACCCCCAACCAAACACTATGCGCCATGGCCCCCACGCCTCAAGCAAACACTATGCCCCCTGTCCCTCACCCCCAACCAAACACTATGCCCCATGGCTCCCACCCCCAAGCAAACACTATGCCCCAGGGCCCCCTCACCCATCAAGCAAACACTATGCCCCTTGGCTCCCTCACCCCCAACCAAACACTATGCTCCATGGCTCCCACCCCCAACCAAACACTATGCCCCCTGTCCATCACCCCCCAAGCAAAAACTATGCCCCATGGCTCCCACCCCCAAGCAAACACTATGCCCCCTGTCCCTCAACCCCCCCCCCAAGAAAACACTATGCCCCCTGTCCCTCACCCCCAACCAAACACTATGCCCCATGGCTCCCACCCCCAACCAAACACTATGCCCCATGGCCCCCACACCTCAAGCAAACACTATGCCCCCTGTCCCTCACCCCCAACCAAACACTATGCCCCATGGCTCCCACCCCCAACCAAACACTATGCCCCATGGCCCCCTCACCCCCAACCAAACACTATGCCCCATGGCCCCCTCACCCCCAACCAAACACTATGCCCCAAACACACTCAAGCATGCACCCATACAGACCCAAACCCCCCAAATCAGCACACTCTCAAACATGCACCCATACAGACCCGAACCCCCACCTCCCAACTCAGCACACTCTCAAACATGCACCCATACAGACCCGAACCCCCCACCCCCCAACTCAGCACACACTCTCAAGCATATACCATGCACCTATACAGACCCGAACCCCCCACCCCCAACTCAACACACACACTCTCAAACATGCACCCATACAGACCCGAACCCCCACCCCCAACTCAGCACACACTCTCAAGCATATACCATGCACCTATACAGACCCGAACCCCCCACCCCCAACTCAACACACTAGCCTTCATGATAAACTGTAGCAACAGTCCAAATGTATAGACATGGGGACATGTTTTTCACCCCAATGGCCAACTTATTTGTGGGAGAATTTGAATACAAACATGCAAGAACTAACCCTGTCTTATCTAAGAATGGTGTAAAATGGTTAAGGTACATCGACGATGTGCTTGGAGTGCAGAACATTTTGATGAATATATTGTGAAACAACTTTGGACTTAGCTTCACATTAGAAAAAAGTAAAGCAACAACTGCTTGGATCTTGGTATATATATTGAAGAAGGCACAATACAAACAAACAGATGACAATGCAACATTGCATGCAGAGAGCTCACACCCGAAAAGCACCAACATACTTATTGGAGAATTTACTACAGCCAGGAGAAACTGTAGCACTGACCGGGCATACCAAGAGCAATCTGAGACTATCAAAAACAGATTTCTGAATAGAGTTTACTCAAAGCAATATGTTACAAGAGCAAAAGAAAAAAATCACAGCACACAACAGATTGAAACTATTGACACCTAAGAATGAAGACATTGACCCCAAAAAAGATATAGTTAGATTGATTACTAAATATTCTAATCATAACAATATAATTTGAAGCATTTTCCGAAAACAACTGGCACATACTAATGTTGGACCCTGTTCTTAAAGATCACATTACAGAGAAACCTAACATTGTGTATACTAGGGCTCCTACATTAGGAATGAAACTAAGTCCCAGTTATATTGCAAATATGAAACAGGGAATGCAAACTAGAATCACAAATGGCAAATCTTTAAAGGGATTCAACAAATGCTCAAACTGTAGGATGTGCAGACATGTAATCAACAATGTTCAATCAAACACTACCAAATACAGGCATGTGATAGATACCAATGACTTCATAAATTGCAGAACTACGTATGTGATATCTATCGTATCTATGCGTGAAAATATTTACGTAGGGAGTACCATAAGTGGACTAAGAATAAGGAGAAGGAAACACCTGCATAGCCTGACCTCACCTGAAAAGAAGACAGCACTGGCGAACCATTGGAACGCAGAACACTCTGGAGAAAAGAAGGACAATGTAAAGTTCTTTGGCATTAAACATGTCAGGATAGACCCAAGATGGGAGACCGAGAAAACATCCTTTGCCAGGAAGAAGCTAATATGATCTGCAATCTTAGGATCACTACCAGAGGACTTAACACAGATAATGAAATGCACTGCTTTTTTATATAATATCCAATGTAACATAAGACAACCCTACTGATCTGTTTATCAAGGGGAATTTGAATGAGCATCATATGGATAGTAACCAAATACAGCAATATGTAAATTGTCTTCTATGAGACTACAAATACTATAACATGCACATGTAAATACAAGGAAGGAACACACTAGTTCAGTCAATCAAATACCAAACTATGCACAATCTAGCACCTTCTAATGAGTTCAACCCGTGATGTATGTTTAAACTAAGCTCCTTGTACACATCATGAACTTCTGCAACCTAGCCAACTGTTGGGATTTTTTTATTGAAGCCCAGTTACTCTAATATGGCACCTCCTAGGATAACTATCCGACCCAGGGGCCTGCTTGCACAACATCAGAGACAGGGCGTGTGAGGACCCCAATTCATCTATTGATCAAATCTTAACAGCTGATGGCTGGTTTATTGACTCTGCTCTTGTTAATTCAATGGGAACCATTAAGTGCAGTTAATAAGGAAACATTAGCACTGGATCCAACCCACATGCGCATGAATGCATAGCCCATATTCTTCATCTATAACTAATCCTGAACTTCATGTTGTATCCTAAATGTTAGACAACTGGGACAACATTGCTCATTTCTTCATTCTCTATAAGAAAAATGGTTATCCGATTCATATTTTTGCACACTGGACTCATCCAGATGATATCATGACACAGGCACGAATGATACCCTTTTTGGAACACATAAGGGCACTTTAATTCTTAAACAATACTAGCACATCAACTCAAAGGGAACATCTCCACCCACTCTTTCTTACTAGGCAGCATACACCACTGACCTCAGCATCAGCCATTCAATCACACACATACGTCGGTGACTGCATGATGCTGATGTCATCACGCTGTTCTTGCGCTATGTTCGGTGACTATTAATAGTCATTTGAGGGATTGCAGTGCTCCAGTGCTCCAAGACACATGCAGAGTCCTGCCATCTTTAAGAAAGACTACTGCTTCTTAAAAAATAAGATTAAAAGAGTTAGATGTCCGGGCTTGTTAATTAACAAGCTTTACCAGGTCACTTAGTTTGTCCTCTCCTTTATCATTGGGATTCTTAAAATGAATCTGAGCTGATCACTAAGAAACACTTAACTACATAAAAACAAGCATGGTTCACATCAGGCAAATGGGACAACTTACTTATTGAAACAAGATGATTTAGAACTGTACGCTCGAATGTTCTATTTTGGCAGCAATACTACACTTATGCATTGACACCTTATTTAATTCCTTTCATGCAGATAATTATGGAAAATAATTGAAAGAAGGACTTTTACACTGAATTGTGTTCAGCCGCAGAGCCTACCCATAAGGAGTATAAGGGTAAATATCAGTCTGAGCAGTTTTTCACTAGGTTTCTGTTACGCTTTAATGCAGTACATTTCCAATTGCTCACCTTAACTACCCGGTTCGCAATACGACTCACTGTGCCATGGTACACTTAGGCTCATGGATACAACGTAAACAACCAAGACAGACACCTCACAACCACAGAGTGTCCTTTTAAAAATATTTTTACAATCATTTTTTTAAATATTTTTTTTTAAAATATGCATACTGCAAGCATCACAAACGCTAATGAATGTTTATGCTTCAAAGTCTCAAACACATGACTCTTTTTTCACTTTGGGAGATTCTGCATGCACACTACCACTCAGCCGAACCAGAATCCTTGAACTAGACCTTATTCTAAAATATAGCTATCCACCCTAACTCTCATCATCGACCTTTCTCCTTTTCCTCCAGCCCTCCTTTGTTCTTCCTTAAATTTACAGATGCAACTGTATTTAAGGCACATGTCAATATTGTAAAGTGACTTTATTTTAGTATACAATAAATGTATATAAATGTACAAGAATAACAATGAAAAATTGTGAAAACGCTTTAAAGAATGGTTATAAATTGTGAAGTAACAGTTTATTAATAACACATTGATGGCAAAATAACTGCAACTAATACAACATATTCTCATGATATGATATGATATGATATAGCTTTTATAAGGTGCCTATACACAAGTGTTTCAAGGAGCGATGAGGCAAGGGAGGGGAACAGAGGGAAGACAGAGACAGCGATCTTACTAGGCCAGGTGACATTTAGATTGCGCAAGTACAGGCGAGGTGGGGGAGGGAAGTGCAGTACATAGGACAGCAGTAAACAAATAGGGACAATAAATAGGGACAATAAATAAGAAGTGCAGCCAGCAGATGGCAGGTGCAAAGGTAAGTGCAGACATCAGGTGTCAAATGCTGGCAGGGTTGCTGTAGGGATACAGAACAGCCCCAGAGTGCAAGGATTGCCAGGGGGCAGTGCAATTGTGCAACTGGTGGGGAGGGACCTGGGCCCGAGAACAGAGGGTGACCAGTTGACCAGTGCAGTTGCAGTTTCAGAAAGGATTCAGCAGGGAAGTGGAGGAGAGAAAGCAGAGGCAAAGAGGAAGGTCTTGAGGTGCTTCCGGAACCGGAGATGGTTCTCAATTTTCAGGGAGGCAGGGAGGCTGTTCCAGATGGAAGCCCCAGCTGAAGAAAGATATCTACCACCAACTCGTTGCTTGGAGAAGCGACTGACCCTGAGGGAGTTGGAGGCTGATGAGCGAAGAGCTCGAGAGGGAAGATATTCAGGAAGAGAGAGTTGAAGGGATTGAGGCCCCAGGCCCTAGAAGCCCTTGTGGACAATGCAAAGTGTTTTGAACTTAATCCTTGCAGCCACTGGGAGCCAGTGCAGAGATTTCAGTCCTGGAGAGATACGATCCCTGGGCTTGAGGCCAAGGACAAGTCTTGCAGTCCTGTTCTGTATGAGTTGTAGAAGTCGTAGAATAGAGGCAGGCAGATTTAGAAGGAGGATTTTGAAGTAGTCCAACCTAGAGAGAACCAGAGCTCTGGAGACAGTGAGCTTCTGGGGGAAAGAGAGGAAAGGAAGAATACCTCTGAGGAGGTGCAGCTGGTAGTGTGACTTCTTAGAGATGTCAGAGATGTGAGGAGAGAAGGAGAGTGTGTAGTTGAAGTTGACCCTGACATTTTTAGCCTGACAGGTAGGAGCAGGAACAGGCCAAGAGAGGCCGGCCAGAGAGAGACAGGAAAGGAGGGAGCGGGTCTGCCGATGAGGAGAATCCCAGTCTTACTGGGATTAAGGCAGAGATCATTGGCGGCACACCACTCCTGGATAGCAGACAGACAGTTAGAGATGTGAGAAGGAGAAGAGGTGGCTGTAGGGAGCCTGAAAATGAGCTGAGTGTCGTCCGCATAGCACTGAAAGTTGTGGCAGAGAGTGACATGCGGTGGGCAAGAAGTGCCAGGTATTGGTTGAAAAGCCAGGGAGAGAGGTTAAAACCCTGCGGAACACCACAGGTAGAGATGGAGATAGAGCAGAGGAAGGATCCAAGTTGGATCTGGGAGGGTCGATCAGAGAGGAAAGAGGTCAGCCAAGCCAGGGCCTGATGAGTGATAACCAGTTTATCACAGAGACGGTTGAGCAGGATGGCATGGTTGACTGTGTCAAAGGCAGAAGAGAGATTAAGTAAGAGGCAGAAGAGAGATCAAGTATACCAGCTTTTTTGATTGTCTAAATGCCTTGATAAAGCCTGATTAAAAAGGGAAATACACTTGCACGTGCCACGATCAGGTTAATGTTGGCTCAGAAATAGGGTTCTAATAAGGCCTAACCGTTACTTAGGACTAACATCCAATAACAAGGGCACTAGATGGACACTGAATAAATCTATTTTTACAAACATTATCTTTGTTTTGACTTTTTATATCCCTGGCAAAGTACTTCACCTAACTATGTCCACACTGTTCCAGAGTGGTTGGTCCCGGTCCACAGAAATGATCACTCCTGATGTTCTCTTGGAGTGGTTAGTGGACAGATCTTCCTTCTGTCTTGGATGGCTCTTTCTTCAACACTAGTGGAGGGCTTTGGACAGTGCAACTGTCCTAGAGGAAGTCCAGGTGAGAATGTTCAGAACATCTCATCGACCTCAAAGAATCCTTGAGGAACTGAGGGAATTCTGCTCAAAGGGTGTGAAACCCCTTCTTTCATAATCTACAGGCGAATGGTCGAAGCTAGCCTATTTTAGTGGACCAATCCTTGTTCCTGCCGGTAGTGGACTTTGCTCTCTTGATCTCACAACCAAAATGCTTTGCTCCAGAGGAAGTGAAGGAGACGGGAAAGGCATAGAGAGACAGCTGGAAACACAATAGTGGAAAGCTTCCTCCAAGTCTAGAGCACTCCTGATCATCAGACATGCAGCACCCTGGTGTGAGGCTACTCCTCGGGAATGGGTGTGCTCCTTTGATACCTGGACCATGACATCTGTCTGCTGTGCAGCAGTCTCTGTGGGAGGGGGTTACTGGCCCTCACAAAGAGAATTATAGATAGACTGGGTCCTCTGGGTGTCAGTCCTTCCATGTGGCAGTAGTGCCCCATCTGACCCCAGTAAACATTCCCTTCCACAGCAGAGCTGACTTACAGGAGCTGACACATGCACGATATCAATTGGGATGTGGCAGCCATGAACACCAGTAACACCATGCACTATGCCTACACTCTGCCACAGCTTATTTTTAGAGATTACCCTGCCACCAGCATGGGGGACTCATTATCAACATATTTTGGGTGCAGGGAAAATATCTTAAAAGCAGCCAATGTGCTGCAGTAACTTTGCTGTAGCTGCGGCGGTTGGTTGGGCATCTAGTGACCTTTGAACCTGCTCTGTGCCATAAGCGGAGAGCGTGCTGTGGATCAGGCTACTGATGCAGCAGGGCACAATTACACTATGCTTTTGGTATGGAATTGCGACAAAGGGGGATCTGGTTAGCAAATTACCTTTTTTGAGAAGGAATCACATGCATCATTTTATGTATGAATACAAATAATAAAGCTAGGCATTTGCACCCTTGCCAGATGACAATTCCTCATAGGCAGACTATCCCACAATGGTATGTTTAATGAGGGTAATATATGCATGTATGCATGTATGTAGCCCTGATAGCTGCCTATGGGTTTATTAAAGTTAAGACAGAGAATGATATTGGAACTAGTGAGTGGATGTCCACTGGTAGATATTTTCATGTCAACCTTCAAAACCAAATGACAGTAGATGTACCTGGTGGACCCCCTCTATTGTGGACTTTATATTTCAAGTGTCCATTGGCGCCACTGCGCGTGACAATGTTTCCGGCAGCTGGGAAATGTGGATATATAACCTTAACTCTCATAGGGTTTGCCATTGTGACTGTATCTCAAAGGAGACTGTAATGTCCTTTCTTTTTTGTATTCTATGATGCAACACCTGATGAAATGATGGTTGCATCCGTGCTTTTTTGCCATTGAGATAAGGGACTGTGGGGTTCCAGTTCTTATGTGTCAAGCCATTGGTGTAAGATCGAAATAGTTTGCTGTGGCTCAATTCATCTGTACAGCTTGTGTTACCAAAACTAGATGTTTATCCACAATTATTGCCTAATTGGCTTTCATTTACATCGTAATTCTGTTAATATATATTTATATATTTAAAGGAGTATTATTTTTTTTGGAGTTTCTGTCATGAATTGTATTTTTAGTGTTTGCATTTTCAAAGCACTGGCTTGCTGCAATAAACTGAAATTAAATTCCAAATCTATTAAAATCAAAACATGTTTATTCGACTGTAGTTATTACAATCATGAAACACAATAAATAATCACAAATAAAAGCAATACACAAAAAAGAGAAATTATGATCCCCAAAAATAATAAAACATAACTTGTCTACGTAGGCCTCCGTCAATCCAATTTAAAGGGTGATTCGTAAGAGCAAAGGAATGAAATAAAGAGCACGATCCATCAAGGTCTACATGTCACGTGTCCTTGCATGTAGTGTAGCACAGCAAACAGAAGACATGTTTATAGACTATATGTTTCAGATAAAATTATCTGATATTGCGAGCAGTTTGCAAGAAAGATAATAGAGCCTACCCAATACGAGGGGTCTCCACCATTAATAAAAAAACAAAGTGCTGGGCGGCTTTGATGGATACCAGCCGCTCTGAGGATAATTCTTCAGTGTTCTGCCTAATGGAGTCATATGCCAGGCAAAATGATAAAAAGTGCATTATATATTTTTGCATGCCCTTCATAGAGGGCAGCTAGTCACTCCATCCTGGCCTGTCCGTGCAGCTGTTGCAGCTTTTACCAAAGCCGGCATAAAACAGTTGCCGATGTTTACGTCATCAGCGCCTGTTTTCAGCAGGGCTTTAAGAAAGCCATTGATGTATAACAAGAAAAGGAGCGTGGCAAGTAGCCATCCTTCACGCACACCAAGAATCATTGAGAAGTCTTCAGTACAATGATCATTGGGCATGCGTAGGACACAGGCGCAATTTCCTTGGTGGATATGAATACATATGCCTAGCAAAATGGCCGGCCACTTCATGGACTCCAGCAACTGCAATGAAAATGAAGTACATGCTGTATGTGCTCTTGGGTTCTATAAGAGGATTGCGTTGCATTACATTGGTTGTTTTGGGCCCTTGACATGTGAGTGAATGGATATGACGTTGTCTGGAGTCATAACTTACCCATTGGTAAATTATGTTTAGGACAGTTTAGTTTGCCTAACTTGAATATCATTAGTTTTGGCAATATAATAACAATGCATTGCTTTAAACGATTTGCCTTTCTAGATACACACACGCAATTTATCGTGCTTAAAATTGGAAGCATTTTTTCCAAAATGTTATTATTGACTTAGAATCAAGAATCACTTGAAAATACACTCTCTACTTTTTATTGACTTGACCAAACGTTATTATTTTACAATATGGCAGTGCATAGATACAACCGGTGTGCACCCCGTTGATATCAAATGCTTTGGTTGGGAGTTATTTTGTTTTGTTTGTGCCAGCAGTGTTTGATCGATCCCGCCACATTTTAACACCACAATCTCAAAAGTGTCCTTTGCAATAAATCCGACGGGATCACTGCCTCGCATGCCTGATAAATAGGTTCAAATGTATTCATTTGTCATTTAAAGAAAAATACAGCCTCCGAGCGCTAAACGCGCCCTATTCCATTTTACGTGGCACGTCATTAGACTGAGGGAAGCAACATACTTCCCACAGTGCAACAGAGTCGACATCTATGTGCGGCATCCACACAGGAGATAGATATCATGTGTGCCAAATCAATGGAGGGCTGATTGTGTATTCACACTAACATGTCTTTGGTTTGAATATATCCGTGCAGAGATTGTTTGGTAGTAAAGCGTTTCTCACCTCTCAGGTAATAAACAACCCACGCAGACTAGTTTAGGCCTATCTTGTAGGGGTCTAGCCCAACAATGCTCCCAAGCGTGTCTTACTTCTTTCAGTGTCTTCCATCCATGATATTTGCCATCCGCTGAATCTGCACTCTTCGAATGCCTGTGGGTGTCACTTTTATTTAGCCCCTTACAACAACAATGAGGAGTTTTGATAGTTCCACCTCCTCCAGGATGGCAGGGTTGGACCATCTGCACATTTAACATGTGGCTCCAACTATTCTCAGAAGTTACCAGATGCTATTTCTGTCCTGCGGAAATGTATTTGACTGAGTACATTCCTGGCCATATGATGAACTAAAGATCGTGCTCCCACATTGAGGAGCACAGCAGAACAGTGCAGTGGTGCCTATGCCAATCATTTCAGTCTTTCCTTCTGCAAAGGCTTTGCTCGATGCTCATGTCCCCATTTTATTTTTAAACAACCCATCATGCAGCCTCCTAATGGAGCGCTTAAACATAAGGCTATGTGTTTTTGATTTAAATGAATATTAAAATGACCGTTCAAAATCCCAACATGTCTCATTTCTTTATGCACGCCGTTTGCAATTGATTTACGAGAAACCCCAGATTTTGGATGGGTTATTGAATGATCTGACTTTGCCGTTACCTAAAAATCCTAAGCTCCCGCTTTTCGCTCACTCCATCCCCAGTGGCAGTCTGAATGGCTGAGTAACTGGATTGTTCACTTAACTCTCCACTAGGGTGTTTACTAGGCACCGTTTCTATTAAACAGTAGTGTGTAGCTGACACCTCCTCCATCCTCCTAGAAAGCACATTGCTCCAAACTTCTGTCTGCACATGGACCTTAAGCTCTGTTTCCTTCTAATGTGAAAAAGAGTTGTCTCTGAATCATATGTGTGGTGGCAGCTTGTGATCTGCCTCCTTTCTCTTGAAGCCTGCAAATGGTAGATGACCACTCTAGCCACTCAGGCAGTCTCTTCTTTTTGGACCCATCAAGGTACCCATAAAAGACAAGGGGAGGGGAGAGGTAAGCTGAGATAGCATATTCAATAGTTGCTCTGTGTGATGTCACATACGTCGGAACTCGAGAGCATCTCTTTTTCGATGTTAGTAGCAGAATACAATGTTGCTTACCACAAGGCTACTTCGTCCCTGTACCATGTCGCACCGCCATGCCCACTCTGCCTGGCATTTACAGTGCCAAAACCTCCAAGTAAGAATGCAAAGGAGAGTTCCATGTAACACCAGCCCGCTGCAATACAAAACAGATAGTTGAGAGATATGGAATGGTGGTGAATGCCTGACTTTCTTCCACGATACCTGGAGACTTGATGCAGATAATTCTTTAGTTATGGTACGGGTAGTGGAGTGTTGTGTGGGAATATTACTAGGGACCGTAGAGATAGGCATTGGGAGGGGTAACATCCAAACGAATAAGGGTTACCATTTCCAACAATGATTAGTTCCCCCAGGGGCACATTGGGCCTCATTATGAGTGTTGCGGTAAGGCAACAACGGCAATGGTAGTGCTACTGGTGCTGTTGTTACCTCGCCGCACCAATCCGAGTTCTGCTCGCGGGGCCGCTCTGTATGCCTGGTCAGACCAGACGTGCAGAGCGGCACCCACTAGCAGAACAGGATGGTAGCAACGGTCCCTTTATTAACAGAACTGTAGTTACCATCCTCCCCATTCCCATTGAGCGGGAATGGGGATATACCGGGTCTGGGTCCCGCGAATGGGAATTCCCGGGCCCACAATGGTCAGAATGGCCTGGAAATTCCCATTTTTCGGGACCCTGAACCGAGTTTAGCGGTAGCCATGCCGGTAAAGATTGCATGGCTACCTACAAACAGGTAATGAGGCCCATTGTTTTGATAACTCCGCTGCAGCCACAAAACATCTTGCTCAGTCTCACCAGATGCAAAACTGTCCAATTTTTGCCTTCTACATTTTATTCAATGAGTTTCACATCCTACCACTCAGTGCTCTCTTTGAAATGGATGTATGCGGTCTAGTGGTTAAGATACAGCCATGCAACTTGTTGCTTTAAAAAAAAAATGGATGCACCAGAGAAATAAACCAGACAAGGCCCGAACCTTCGTCGTGTGACTGTAAGGGTTAACTGTCAACCACTAGACCACACAAGTCTCTTTCTACGACACGCCAATCATGCCCCGTTCATTTGAATAAACAGGGGGTGTTTGCTTTGTTGTTAGAATATTCGTAGGACTGTGCAATACATGTTTGGATTGCACTTCTCCTTTAAGACTTGTGATTCCGGCAGCCAGCATGCATGGAAAGATTTCAGTGTCTCTTTCTCCTGATGTTCGAGGTGTTCTCAATCCTGTTTACAGCATGCACTTCAGTCCTTCAATGATTCCTAATTTAAATGTTTGAGCAACCCTTACTCCACTATCCAGAATGCAGTGCAACACTTTAATGTCACTTTCTCAAGATGTGAGAGGAATTCTGTCTGATTCATGTATGCAGCATATTGCATTTCTTTCGAATTGTCTTCCTGAGCATACCCTAGGTAGCCACTCTCACAGTTTCAGCATGCATTCCGTGTGGTCAGGGTGTCCTTCTTAACAAACCCTAGGAGCTTGTTTTGAGGTTTCAAATTGCAACAGATTTGGTCATGGTGGTTTTCTTGATGCGATCTTGGAGCTCATACTTGCAGCTCAAGTATGCAGTCGGCTTAGTTAATCTGTTTTTCAAAATACACTTTAGGAACTCACACTCTAAGTTCAGTGGAGTAACTTTGCTGAAAATGTTGGGGGGGACATGACTTCTGAAAAAAAAGTGCCCCAGCTAAATGAATGGGGACAAAATCGTGTGCCATGAAAGTTGGGGGAGACAAACACCCCAGTCCCCCCTAAAATTACGCCCATGTCTAAATTCCACCGTGCAACTAGTTTGGTCAATTGGATCGCCTTTGTGCTCTCTCAGGCTCCAATCTAGCTTTCTTCCTCTTAGTTCCCTCTCCTCTGATCTTTTCTCTCCATCCAGTAACTGGCATCCATCCTCTGACTCCGTAGCTTGCCTCACTCTGAATCTTCACCTGCTACGCATGTCTCACTACACTCTCTTTATGTATGCAGATATCCATTGCCCCTTGTTGTCAAGGCCTCCTTCCTGTACCGAAAGGGCAGAGTATCTCAGGCTCTCCCCATGGTGCAGCAACAGTTTAGATCACCTGATTAATCTGGGAAAAGCAGCTCTGTATTCAATCTGTCACAATGAAGGCAAAGCCCACAATCAGGTTCCAGATTGTTTCACCATTTCTTCTGCCTTACTGCACAAAGCCAACTCTCCGTCCCAGGTTGACCCCATTCTGAATGATCTGTATACTCTATTCTTCAAAGAACATCTTGCCAATAGCTGATTTGTCCATTCAGAGCTGCAGAGCTTCCCTCATTCCTGCACTGCCCATGCTCATCACAGCTCCACTGATTAGCTAGTGCCCTACTTGTAAACCCCTGGGTGAGTCCCCTATGGTCGGTGCACTGCAACCTCTTATCTAGGTGTTGGGCATTATAAATTCCATACATGCATCCATAGATATGTATTTATATAAATGAAACGCAGTAGGAAGAGAACAGAATGTCAATAAAATGGTGAACAAATCCCCTCATGATCTTAGACCTCAGGTTCACCCTGAATGAGAGTCTGAGGGTGGCACCAAACCAACCAAACCATGTTTACACACCCATCTTCATTGAACCCATTCCAAGCACACCTTGCACAACATGTTAATTGGTGATCCAAATTTCCCTACAGCTCTCCAGGAAGGCCTAGAAATCACCCAATTTTTGGCAACCCTAAGAATCACCAAGAGATCAGCAGACAAGGAAAAACAATGAAATAGAGTACATACCCCCATGAATGAGTGCTTAGTAGCCTGAGGAGAATTAGATCTCTAATGAAAAACATCATTCTACAAATAATTCTATGAATAAGACCCCTCTACTTTGATAGTAGTCTTGAAAGTAGTTGTGGACTAGAATCCAAGCTCCTAAATTCATTCTTTCCTTTCCTCATTCTTTACCACCCAGGAGTATTCCATAAAATAGTATTGTCCTCAGAATTGCTCTTTCATGTGCTGAAAATATTATTTTTTCAGGCCTTTACTACTTTATTTTCCACTATTACCCACAACACGCCACACAGTTACAAAAACAAACTTGGAAAAGAACCTGATAGGCGCAGAGCGGAAACAGACTACCAACCCCTGCTAATTCAATACCAGGTTAACCCCTCGAAGCATCAGAAAAAAGGCAAACCTCTAGGTTCCCACCAGTATGACAAACTTCTGGCAGTCAAGCGCTGCGCATTAAGAAAACTAAAACGACATGCAGCAAAATCCAGATCGATATCCATGAAAAAAAGACTGAACAAAGAAGTAAAAAACTACAGAGCCTGGCTGAAATCCTACCGCCTGAAACTCTAACAACAGGGCTCAGAGGAGATCCTCAAAAAGGTAAGGGGAAGAAACTCTAGGGATTTCTGGGCACTCATAAAAATGGCGGACAGCAATCAGGACCATAAACTAGCAAACACAGTGAGCGAAGAAAGATGAATGAACCATTTCTCCGCCCTGTTTCAAAGTCCCAAAGGCTTACGCGCATCAAACACCTCCACTGGAAACTTGCCCTGGGAGCACCTCTCAAATGTGGACAACATGGAAGGAGCAATCCGGAAATTAATGTCAAGCCGACTGCCAGGACCAGATCGAATAACCAACATCGATTTGAAAAACAATCCCAAAGAATGGGCCGAGTTCATAAACCTCGTCTTTGAAGCAGCAACAACCACAAAATCGATACCCCGCTCATGGACAATGGCGACGGTGGCCCCGATCTTTAAAAAGGGAGACAGATTTGACCCCACCAACTACCGCCCAATCGCATTACTGGACACAATCAGGAAAATCTAAGGCTCTTTGCTATTAAAGGGCTTCCAAAGGTGAGCTACCAACTCACCCAGCTGGGATACATTCCAATCAGGTTTTACGAAGAACATCGGAGCACAAATAAACATCATGATACTGGAAATCGTAAAGAACAAAACCCGAGCACAGCAACGCAAGGTCTTCGTAGCCTTTGTGGACCTAACACAGGCCTTCGACAAAATAGACCATGGCAGGCTATGGTCCAAATTGCAAGAATGGAAATGCCCAACCCAACTCCTGGAGCCTATAAAAGCACTGCATCGAGACATATCAAGGAGGGTTAAACTAAACCACGCCAGAGCCCTAGCAAAAGAAATTGCAGTCAACAGAGGCGTGAAGCAAGGATGTCCATTAGCACCAGCACTCTTCACAGCTTTCCTCGGGGGCTATAAAGACTCTGGCAAAGAACTTAGAACCTTTGCACCGAAACTGGGTGACACTCCAGTCCCAAGGCTCCTTTACGCAGACGATATCATACTCCTCGACCAAACCCCATCGGGCTGCAACGCCAATTAAACAACCTAGAAAGCTAAATCTCAGAAAATAACCTCAAAATAAACACAGAGAAAACAAAAATTCTGATCCTCGAAAAATCGGCAGCCCGGAAAAAACACACCATTGGTTCATCGAGAATATCGAAATTGAAGTCGTAAAGGAGTTCAGATACCTCAGAGTGATGATCGACAGCACGGGAAACGAGGCAAAAATGCAGCATAATCTTTGGGAAAAAAACAGGAAACTTGCAGCCCAGGGTCGAGCTATGGACAGGAAATTTGGCCGTTTTTCATTGCTACCGGCCATAAAGTTCTTCAAAGTCAAAGTGGGCCCCTCGCTGACATACGGAGGGGAAGCTTTCCTGACAATCCGACAAGGCATCTGGGACAAGCTGGAGGGCCACTTCTGGAGAGAAGTGATGCAACTCCCTCAATCAACAGCGATTGCGGCAATCAGAAGAGAACTAGGACTATCCTCCCCGAAAGCGACAGTGGACGCGAACGAAATGTCGCTATACAGGAAAATAATCATGCCGGAAACCCCCACAAAATACAAACTGGTCGAGCAAGAAATCCAAAGAGGCAACTGAAAACTACTATCAGCTTGGGTGGCGAAAAAAGAAAACATCATGGAAGAAATTGGCTGCACCAAAGAAGATCTCTTCCTCACCCCGAACAAAATCAAGAATAAAATTGACCTACAAGATTGGATACTCATGCAAGGAAAAGCAGCATCCAACAAACTTCTTGCCCGTCTGCCGCAGCAAAGCAAAAAACTGAATGCATCAGTCATCAGAAGATTCCCAGACAAAGCTCTAAGGCAAACCTTCATAAGGCCAAGACTAAACCTCCTACCAACAAACGAAATCAGAGCACTTAGAGGTCAAACCGACTCCAACACCTGCAGATTATGCAGAGACTCCACACAAATCGAAACAATACGCCATCTTCTAACAAATTGCACGAAAACTTTCACCCTAAGGAAAGCCTTCTTAATCCCGCTACTAAAGCCTTTTGACCTGCGCAAAGAGGAAGCCTGGTGGAACCAACTTATAAATGGGAACAAAACCTCATGGACAATCGCGGCAGTCAAGATCCTAGAAGCAGCCCTTGCAGACTGTCTTACAGAAGAAAACCCTCCAGAAAGTCTGATAGGCGAATAACTACATATATATACACAGCATCAGAAAGACAAACTAACTCACCCGCAAAACAACAATCGATCAGCACCAAGATGTGAAGACTTTTGTAAAATTAAAGAAATTTGATAAACATCAAAAAAAGGCAGCATTTAAATGCCATTGTATTCTGTCATGCATGTATTTCACTTTCAATAACACTGTATATTATTTGTCTAAAAATGGAACAGGTCACTGTACTCAGCCAGAAGGAGTGTAGACTCCACCTAAAGAATGCAGTCACAAGATCAAAAACCAGGGGTTGAGAAGCTTGTTTACTTCAGGTAAGACTACCATGTCCAGTAAGGCTTGTTCAAACAATTCTTTCCAGGCCTAAAGTCACAAGAAAAACTACAAGTGCATTGCATTGAAGATCAAATGTATTTCAGATTTCTATGTTTGTAAAACGGAAAAGAGCTAATTTGCTATGCACCATTATCGCCATCTGTAGGATGAAATCTTCACTTCTCAATATCAAAACTGAATAAGGAAACAAATGGATGTTATTTTAAATAAAAAAATGTAATCATAAAATATTGTATCTCTGTGATCGAAGGTCCAATAAACATTGGGACCAACTCCAAATCAAAGATAGACAATATGTCTTCCACCCTATATAAAATGCACTCAGGGCATAATGGAAAAGTGTGGGATAATTGGGAATAATAAGTATCTCTGCAAATATTGAAAACACACTGTGACATTTCACACATCGTGTGCACTGATCTACAGAATCTGATAGTATTGATTTTTATAAATCTTGCACATTTACATCCAGAGTTATTTGACATAAACATAATGCCTTGTCATATGTTTAGGAGTGAGCTTCCCCTTCCTTCTGTATCATGAGGCAAATGGAAGTAATACCTAGCAACGAGGCTGAGAAGAATCTAAGGATTGTAAAATAAAAGGCACATAGGATTAATGAGGGAATATTGGGATAAGAATATTGAAGAACATTTTCTGGAAGAAGGCGGTCAGACGGAGCAGAACTGAATCCATCTGGATGTGTTATCCCCATTCAGACTGGAGACAGAATCCATTGCAAGGGGGACAACCAGCCCATGTTGGAAATTGGTTTCCAGACATCCAGGTGAAAAGAGAGCTTGCTGATGGAGTAATTCCAAACTGACCAGCTGATCTTCCAGAAATAAAAAGTCATATTTATAAAGTAAGTAGAATAGAAAACCCCTGATTGTTCTATGTAGTTCGTCCATGATGAAATATGGGAATCAAAGAGGTTGATAATTAGGCGGAACCCCTGACATGAAAAAGATCCCAGGTCCAAGGTTAGATAGAAGGACTTTTTTCTCCCATTTACATTGAATATAAAGTAAGATGCAATTTCCTTAAAACCCAATTCATTTTGTATTGAGAGACACAATTTAAAACTAAATGCAATGTTGGTGCAATTTAAGCGCATATTGCTTTCGTAACATGAACCACCATTTAAAACTCAATCAATGGCTTAAGCTAGTGTAGAACCATCTGGACCAGAGTGTATTAATGGCATACTATTGTCTTTGAGATATCAGACATTAAAACAGCCGGGGGAGGACTAGCCATAGATTAGATGTCCGCACAACATAAATGAGCAGAGGAAATTAGTTCTATTCACTGAAAATCATATTTAACTCCTGCAGTCCCTTATTTTGAAATGCATAGGCAGACCTATATGTAATGAGACAGTAAAAGGGTGCTGTAAACTGCAAATCTACTGGCGAATATTACTTCTCCAACTCAAAATGTATAGCATTGTAGACAAATGAATTGGAGTTAATTGAAAGATGTGCCCACACACGTATTTAAAGCAGCACACACACATAGATGAAAGCTGCACACACATGTATGTTGAAAGTTATCTACAAATGTTCAGAGAAAGCTGTGTGTGACACCATGAGGGATGGGGACATGACGGAAATGGCGACTGATGTGGCGGCCTGACAGGTCATTCACCTCTTGAGGAGGAACAGCGGCCATGAGGGTGCCCGCCAATGCTAGAGAGGAACAGAGGTGGCAAAACAACTCCACCAGCGCCCACCTTCCCCTAAAACAGCAATGCACCAGTATGAATGACAGAAAAAACGACTTTGATGCCGTACCACAACCAAAAAGGGATTGAGACATTGGCAGGCCCCACCATGATCCTGACGGCGAAGGTCGTGCAATAGCTTTGCCAGCAGTAGCTTCGCCAGCGGCATGCCTCCCAGGAGGGAACGCAACCTGGTGTAGACCGCAGCAACCCCACCATAGAACAACCACATTGACGGGGATATGGGGGCAAAAATGAGGAACCCTCCTGAGAGCCTCCAGGGGAGGGGGCCACCAAGGCTGACGCAGAAACACAACACACACCCATATTCCCTTACATAGAACAGAAGACATGGAACACCAGCCACCAACATGGCAGCATCCTTACCTTCCTACAATCAGATTGGTTGGGTACAACCATTCACCAATGAGGGAGTGAGAGTTCAGGTGGGGAGGATGTGGGACACCTATCAGACTGATGAGAGGAGTAAAAGAAGGGAGGGAGATCTAACAGAGGCTTTCACACACTTTTTGTTATTTCAGCAAGAGGAAGTGGAAGGAGCAGAGCCAGTGGAGTATGTCTGGGAGTTGGGAGTCACTGCAATGCTGTAATTGTGGCAGATCCAACTCATGTAATAAACAAACTCCAAGTACCGAAAAGCGTGTGAAGTTACCATTTCCGATCGAAAGTGTGACACTGTGCAAATATATTCTGCAAAGAATGCACACGTGTTCTCAGAGAAGAGCACACTATTTTGAGAACATTATGTTTCTTATCCAAACCTGCAAGAGTCAGATGCAATTGGTTATTGCCTATATTTAAATGAATTGCCCATTGCCTATACATTCACTACCTCACACGCATATGTGGGAAACAAATTGAATGTATATGTTGAAAAATATTATTAGTTAACGTACATTTCCTACTCATACTTATCTTGATACTGCAGAACATCAAGTGTTAATGTAGAATGATTAAATGGTTCCATTTAAAAAAGAATATACTGGCCAAAAGGTTGCAAAATTATCATTGGAGTAAAGTGTGCTGCCTAGATTGAAGTAATCATAGAAGTATATTTAAAATGCCTAGCACATTTTATAGTGTAATATAAACCTATAACTATTCATGTAAATGAATGCTTGGTTAATTTAATGCTAACAATATTCGTTTAGGCAGGTAAAATTCGTTTGATTGACCGATTGTTCTAATTGTAGTGATTTTCTTGGTGTAAAGCTAGAGACTACTTTAGTTTGAATTGAGTCGTGCTTTAAATACATTGCGAGTTTAGAGAAAAACACTGTCTGTTTATTACAAGGAATTGTGTTGTGGGATGGGGCTGTATACAAGAGACGTTAAATTAGTCATATCACCCTAATGAGACTTCAGAATTTAAATGTGTCGAACTAAATATATTTGTACATGTTAAGCAATGTATTGCTTACTTTATGTGCTCTTTATATCCCATTTCATACTGACTCTCAACAATGGTCAGTTTTGGGGGTACATGCTTAAAAACCCTTTGTTAGGAGTAGGTGTAACTGCTGCATTTACTTTCAAGGACAGCCATATTCTTCACAAATGGAATCAATCCCAGGACTTCTGCAGAGAATAGAGTACTAACTCCCATCCTTTGTATGAACTACTCAGCCCACTTCATCTTTTTTCTTCCTACGTTGGAGAACATACCTTGCTGGTTTATCAAAAATGTTTTTCAGAATAATCAATTGAACCTGAAAGCCATTCGTTGTCCAGCTGTCAATTATCAAATCATTAGGTCACCAGTGGGTCTTGTTTGTAGAGAATTGATACACTAAACCCTTTTGTGTAATGTAGGGTTACAATAGTGTTGTGTCACTGGCTGATCATACAGTGTACAATGTATTGATGAACATTGTCTGTTTATTCCCAAGAGATTTCTTAACAACCTGTCACATTTTACCAAATGCAATTCAGAAGAACAGTCTTGATATGCCACTTCCAGTGACAATTGTACAACATTCCAAATGAGTTGGGATAAAATGATGCATCAGTCTACAATTGCGGGCTGCGGTGAAACCTGCCTGCATAGGTTCCCACACTTTATTTCCCTTAAATCAAGTAGTGCATGCCTCCAAGAGTCACTTTAGAACATATTGCATTTATTATCTCAATTTAACTTCTTAGACCATAAGAATGAAAATCTAAAGAAAATCCAGTTTTATAAATCAGAACGCTGGTGCTCAAGCATTGATGCACATTATGTAAGATGAACTAAGCATCAGGTTAGATTTGGTAACAGGGTATCCACTTCACTTCATGCATGGATGCTCAGTAGCAGAACAAACATCGCTGCTTTCACATATACATGCAAGATCAGAGGGAGACATGCCAGACGATGACAGTGCACCATTCCCTGAACTTGCACTTAAGTATGGGGAGGATATACCCTTATGGAGAGGCAGTGGGTCCATGGGATCAGGGCCAATCATCCGTTAGGAATCCAGGAAATTAGCATGTGTGGGAATCAGGACACTTACTGCCTCAAAACAGCCCATTTCCCCACTACAAAAGGAGGTACAGCTCATTTATCTTTGTTGGGGGTGAGTCAGATTTTTAGTGTAGTGAGATTACGAGAGGGTCATGAGGAAGACAATGAGCAGCAGGAGGATAGGGGTAGGAGCTGTGATATTTAGAATCATAGGTTCATGAGGCAACAAAGCAAGTGAGTTCAGGTGGTTGTCTCTAGAGATCCGCAGAGTTAAAGAGGCCCAGTGGAAACTCCAGGCTGAGCACAGAGCCTTTAATGACCTGGGCATTGAGCCTGACAAAGGTCAGTCAGCCTTTAGTAGTGGAGGTCACAAAGTGTGTGGGAAAAAAGGGTATCCAGGAGTCAAAGATACTCCCGTCCCCTGCACACTATCACATGATTGTATTGCCTAATGTTTAAGAAAGATTAAACCTCTTAACAAAAGAATTCAATAGAATTCAATAGAAGATAAGAGTCAATAGATTTACAACAATATAGAGAAGAAAATGACATGTTTCTTGAGAATTTTTGATAGATAGTCATAAGAACATCTTTCGTCAACAAAGAAAATCATTGTAGAAATCTTCAAGAAGTGAACAATTTTTATTCCACTTGGCCAGTTCTATTCCTTCACCAGGAGCAACAATTGGAGTAAAAATATTCAAACCTTCCTGAATCAAACCGGATAAAGAAAGAGGTAGATATCACTGTAATTTAGAATATCTGTATCATTAGATATCCAATTATACAAAAACATTACATAGAGGCGGGTATGGTCAAATAGATTAATTTACCTTACATATGGATGAGTCAAGTTTCCCAAAAAAGGTAGACTTAAAGGTCTATAAAAATGTACTAAGATTATTGTAGTTCATTATTAATAGTAAGGAAGTACTCGTTAAGGTAACAAAGTTTCTTTCTGCAATACAAGAACATATACACATAGGGGCAAGTGATGTAATGTGAAGAGCCCATGTATCATAAAAGGCCAATAAAGAATAGCATCAGCTTACCTCCCACTAGGAGAATGGTACAACTCAAGAAATAATTTTTAAATATAGCATAAAATAGCAGTCAATCTGAAATCTGTATGAGTCTAATGTAGGTAGTATGCATTGGGACGTACATCATTATAAGAATCAAAATCATTTATCCAGCACTCATTAGATGTGGGGCATTAACTGCCTAGTCAAGGAAACTTGTGGCATGTGTTACCATGAAAATCATTGCAGACTTTGCACCAAGTTGGCTGCTATTAGTATAATGACGTGTCCTGACGTGTAACATGATGACGTCACACCATCATAGTGCATGTCATTATTGTACCGTGAATTAGTACATACCATTGCAGCAAAACCAGGTTGTTAAAGACTATAAATCAGAAAGTGTGTTAGAAGTATGGGTAAATTAATAGAATATGGTATGTGAGATACCCAGAGTGCATTCATATATTATGTTATGGCAGAACCCCATAATTCTACAAATACCTAAACAATGGAGACATATATATAACAAATCCATATGACTAAGCATAATAGGATATTCCAACCATAGGTAGACACATTATAGGAGGTAGTTATGGCACAGACATCACGTTTTGTCTTCCATAGAACTATATGGTGCTGTTAGAAAACGGCAATCGGCACCACGTTCCTGCAAACCTACCACTGTGCACGTTACCACGGCTGCTTCTGGATTTAAAAGCAAACGTGTCCAGGTGCCAAGGCTTGTTCTTACGGGCTTCCACAAACACAAAGTGCCATTCCAAATGCATTGGGGGTTGCCATGGTGACGTTGGCACGTTATGCGGCTTCAGTCATGTGGTTCTCCTTTGTTCTGGTCACGTGTTCACTGCGTTGCTAGGAAGCCCCAATATAGCCCCTCCTCGTTCCCAGCTCTGCGCTTATAATTGTTGTTTTTGAACTCAACAGTGGCGTTTCTGCAACTTTGGATTTCCTACGTTTTTTTACCCGTGCCTGTTTTACGGACCTTTGTTTGCCTTGCCCTTTATTCTGCTCGACTTACCTGTTGTGACCTTGGATTGCTCTCGACTACTCTCTGCCCGGTGATTCTGTCTATGTTGCTTTGGTACTGTTTCAGATTTGGTTACGGTTTGCCAGTCATCATGGACATTTCCACTTCTTCACTTGCGGTAAAGATTCTGTCTGTATCAAGCACTGCGACTTACTATTGGGAATTCTTTTAGGCGTCTGCGTGCCGGCGCGGAGAGGTTGTTGTTGTGCTGAACTTGAGACTGCCTATAGCAGAAGTGGGACATTAGGCATCCTCGTTTCGCTGGTGTAGGTGGATTTCCTTTTTCTCACTGACTCATTTGGATTGTATTCATTCAACGGCAGAACTCTCTCCTGTCATCACATCAGCTATCTGGACACGCTGGTAAGAAGAAACTATCTTTTTCTAATACTACCTGCCAGTGTTACCATTTTTTCACCTGCCTAATAGTGACCTAATTTCTGTGTCTTCAGAGTTATGATCCTGCAGTGCTGCCTAATTTATGTCGTACATGCCATATGAAAACCTTGTTTGTTGTCAGGTTAGTTACCAAGGTTATTGTTCATGAAATGCATACCGTTGCTTTACATTTGTATTAATCAAGTGTTTCCCTTGCAGCCGTCGGGGGTTCCAGTGTGTCCAGCCATCTTTCAACCAATTGAACGCTCAGTCTGTCCATTTGTACCCCTGACTATTACATTGGTGGGAAGAACTCGATTACTGAACAATGGGTTCAAGTTACCACCATTGTTGAAAGGACTGGTGTTCTGACAGAATCAGAAGCCCTTATGGACACAGCTGCGATCCCTTGGCTGCTCTGGTCCAGTTGGTGGCTGATTTATGTGCTGACATGCAGGTAGGTAATGACGCCACACATCGCCGCATTGATGATTTGCAGGCAGATCTGAGGGGTGGTGTTGCAGAGCCACAACCTCTGACCGCGGCCTCTGGCTCGGGTATAGCTGGAGCCCAATCTAGACCAGATATGGTACCTGTGTATATGGCAGCACAGTTTCCCTTGGTCCCACCCGAACGTTTCTTAGGCAATCCCAAAGCCTTCAGAACATTCATAAACCAATGCAGACTGCATTTTCTGTGTCGGCCAACATCCTTTCCAGATTCAACCACGAAGGCAGCATTTGTATTATTGAATCTGGGCGGTATGGCTGCAACATGGGCCAATCCTCTTTTGGAACAAGGCAGCCACTTATTGTTTGGCTGCGATGCCCTGACAGAGGTTGTGACTCAGGTTTTTGACACTCGATACAAGTCCCAAACTACGGACCTAGTGTTGCTCAATTTGCAACAAGGGGAGGCTCCCCTACTGACGTACCTCGCCAAATTCAACCAGCTTGTTGCCGAAAGCAATTGGCCTGATGAGAAAAAGGCTGCGTTGTTTTATAAGGGATTATCAGACTCCCTCAAGGATATCATAGCAACTGTTCCGGTGTCCCGGCCTCCTTCCCTGATTTCTTAGATCTGGTTCTCCAAATTGACACTCGTAAAGCTGAAAGAAAGGGGGAGAAGAGGCATCCAGCCCCTGTGCCAATTAACATATCGAGTCCTGTCTAAGGTAACAGAGAACCTATTCAAATAGGGGCTGTTAGGGGAACATTGTCCAGTGATGAAAGAGAAAATCGCAAGAAGAACAATTTATGTTTTTACTGTGGATCCTCTGGTCATTTCTTACGTTCTTGTCCTAAAAAGCCAATGAAATCGGGAAACACCAAGGCCCGGCAATAGAGGGAGCCCCTCTGCCGAGCAGTTTCTTACAGAGCTCCAACCTCTCCATCCCATTCACGATCAGTGTCACCCTTGTTTGTCCTGAGGGACAGCCTTGGTTTTCTGAGGCCGTGTTGGATTCAGGAGCAACTGGGAACAACATTGATGCACAGTATGTCCAGGACTGGGATATTCCGCTCCTTCCAAAATAACAGCCAGAGGTGGTCAACGCTGTTGACGGTACAATGCTTCTTTCAGGTTTGGTAATTGAGCCCACAGGCCCCTTGACCCTAAGTATTGATGGCTCTCATTGATTTTTGATGTCATTACTGCGCATCAGTTCCGTCTCATTCTAGGTTTGCCTTGGCTTAGAGTTCGCAATCCTCATATAGACTAGGTCACTGGGCAGATATCCTTTCCCTCACCGCAATGCTTGTCTCATAGTGTGCCAATAAGTCACACGTTAGACAAACCATGCCAAGCCCTTCTGGATTCAGCCTCTGTGGTTGGTGGGGTGCTTTCAACTGTTCTGCATCCGGAATACGCTGAATATAGTGATGTATTCGACAAGGGTGAGGCTGAGAAGCTTCCTCCTCACCAGTCTTATGACTGTCCAATAGACCTTAAGGAAGGTGCTAAGATCCCCACAGGATGGGTTTACTCCCTCACAAGGATGGAGGATGAGGTGTTAAAGGAATATCTGGATAAGGCATTAGCTTCGGGACTTATACATCCTTCCCGCTCACCTGCTGCCTCTCCATTATTTTTTGATCCCAAGAAGGAAGGGGAACTAAGGCCCTGTATTGACTTTCGGGATCTCAACACAGTCACGATACAGAACAAGTATCCAATACTGCTTATTTCCATACTGTTGGACCAACTGGGTTCCTCAGTGATCTACACTAAATTAGATCTAAGGGGGCCTATAATCTAGTGAGAATCCAACAGGGGGATGACTGGAAGACAGCATTTAAAATCCGGTACAGCCTTTTTGAATATTTGGTCATGCTGTTCGGGCTATGTAATGCTGCGGCCACATTTCAGCACTTTATCAACGATGTCTTCCGGGACATCGTTGACCGTTTTGTAGTTGTCTATCTGGACGATATTTTGATCTACTCCCCCTCTTATGACCTTCACGTAAAACACATATCTGAAGTGTTACAGCGTTTACGTGATAATTGGCTGTATGCAAAATTAGAGAAGTGCACTTTTCTTGCCTCTGAAGTGGAGTTTCTTGGATACGATATCACTAATCAGGGCGTGAAGATGAGGCAAGCTAAAGTCCAAACTGTGCTGGATTGGCCAGTGCCAAAAACGTTGAAGGCTTTGCAGCCCTTCTTGGGATTTTCACATTTTTATTGACGCTTTATTGGACACTTCTCTAATATTGTAGCCCCTCTTACTGCATTAACTAGCAACAAGTGCCAGTTTTCGTGGAACGAGGAGGCGCAGAAATCATTCAATGCTCTCAAGAAGGTTTTTACCTCGGCTCCGGTGTTACAGCATCCCAATGTCAATCAGCCGTTTGTTGTGGAGGCTGATGCTTCTAACGTGGCAGTGGGGGCCGTTTTGTCCCAACCGTGTTCAGACTCAGGGGTCCTTCATCAGGTTGCCTTCCACTCGAGGAAGCTCACGCAGTATGAGGTTAACTGCACCATTACGGAGCGAGAACTCCTAGCTATTCGTGAGGCCTTTACTGTTTGAAGGCACCATCCGTTGGGGGCTGCAACACCGATTCAAGTATATACCGATCATACAAATCTTGTAGCCCTCCAGTCGTTAAAATGCGCTGCGGCACGACATGCGTGTTGGCACGAGTTCTTTTCCATGTACAATTTCGTGCTAACCTATCGTCCTGGGCTATGCATTCTAATGCTGATGCACTTTCAAGACTACATGGGGAACCGGAACCACGGAATCAATAGGGTGCTTTGCTTATGCCCAACTAGGTGGTATGTGGTCTTACCTTACAACCCTCACTAAAGACCGCCATCCAAAAACGGGTAGTCAGTAGCCCTTCTGAATTGGACGAGTACAACATGAATGTTGTCCCTTCGCTACCATATGTTCAGGGCAAGATTTATATGGCAGACTCTGCTACCCGCCGTACTGTCATCTCGTGGTGTCATGATTTCAAGTTGGCTGCTCACCTCGGTCATCGGAAAACCCTGGAACTGCTAAAGAGGTGGTGTTGGTGGCCTTCCATGCATAAAGACATTATGCAGTACATTGCGACTTGTCCTATTTGTGCTCAGTGCAAAACATCCTCGGCCAAACCCATGGGTCTTTTGCAGCCACTGCCCATTCCGTCCCGACCCGGGCCAAGATTACCATGGACTTTGTGGTTGAGCTACCTGTGATTGGGGGTTTTGACACCATATGGGTGGTTGTGGACGGATACACTAAGTTGGCCCTCTTCCTGCCATGTCAGGGCCTTCTGTCTGCTCCTGTTCTAGCCGAGATGTTCTTACGCAACATATTCCGTTTTTTTGGTCTCCCGGATATCATTGTATCAGACAGAGGCACGCAGTTTACCTCACGCTTCTGGAGTCACCTCACACAGTCTCTGGGTATCAATGAAAGATGTTCCACTGCTTATCACCCGCAAACCGATGGCCAGACTGAGCAGGCTAATGCCACCATGGAGCAATATTTGAGGTATCTTATATTACAAAACCAGGAGACCTGGCTCTCGGTTTTGCCTATGGTGGAATTCGCTTACAACAACTCAGCTCACTCGTCTACTGGAGTCTCTGCGTTCTGTGCGTTGTATGGGCAACATCCTCACACTTTGCCACTGGAACTCGGGTGGTCCTCCGATTGCCCGGCTGTCAGGTCTTGTGTTAGGGACCTCTCCTTTTTAAATACCAACATCCTGCGCCACTTGACTTATGCCCAGGAACAAGCTAAAAAATATGCTGACCGTCCTAGAAGGCCAGCTCTGCACTACTGTCCAGGCATGCGTGTATGGCTTTCTGCAAAACATCTCTGCATCCCGGGTTGTAAGAGTCTTCTGCCCCGGTTTGTCGGTCCCTACGTCATCAAGGAAGTGCTCAGTCCTCTAATACTTAACCTGGAGTTGCCTCAGTCATGGAAGATACACCAAATATTTCATGTTTCCTTGGTCAAACCTTGTTCTGACCAAACGAGACTGTCTGTTCAGCCTCCTCCCTTATTGGTCCAAGGGGTGGAGGAGTATGAGGTCAGTGTGATCCTGGATACCAAGATCTCCCGTGATGTTCGGTTATTTCTGGTTGACTGGAAAGGGTACGGTTTGGAGGATCGCACTTGGGAGCCCGAATCAAATATCCATGCTCCCGCTTTGTTGTCCCGTTTTCTTGCCTCCCCGGGCCTGGGGGTGCCTTTGGGGGAGGATACTGTTAGAAAACAGCAATCGGCACCACATTCCTGCAAACCTACCAGTGTGCACGTTACCACGGCTGCTTCCGTATTTAAAAGCAAACATGTTGAGGTACCAAGGCTTGTTCGTACGGGCTTCCACAAACACAAAGCGCCATTCCGAATGCATTCGGGGTTGCCATGGCGACATTGGCACGTTATGCGGCTTCAGTCACGTGGTTCTCCTTTGTGCCGGTCACGTGTTCACTGCGTTGCTAGGAAGCCCCAATATAGCCCCACCTCGTTCCCAGCTCTGCACTTCTCATTGTTGTTTTTGGACTCAACAGTGGCATTTCTGCAACTTTGGATTTCCTACGTTTTTTGACCCTTGCCTGTTTTACGGACCTTTGTTTGCCATGCCCTTGATTCTGCTCCACTTACCTGTTGTGACCTCGGATTGCTCTCGACTACTCTCTGCCCTGTTATTCTGTCTACGTTGTTTTTGTACTGTTTCAGATTTGATCACGGTTTGCCAGTCATCACGGACATTTCCACTTTGCCACTTGCGCTAAAGATCCCGTCTGTATCAAGTACTGCTACCTACTACTGGGAATTCTTTTAGGCGTCCATGTGCCGGCGGGGAGAGGTTGTTGTTGTGCTTAACTTGAGACTGCCTAAAGCACAAGTGGGACATTAGGCGTTCTCGTTTCGGCGCTGTAGGTGGATTTCATTGTTCTCACTGACTCATTTGGATTGTATTCATTCAACGGCAGACCTCTCTCCTGTTATCACATCAGCTAGCTGGACACGCTGGTAAGAATAAACTATCTTTTTCTAATATTACTTGCCAGTGTTACCATTTTTTTCACCTGCCTAATAGTGACCTAATTTCTATCTCTTCAGAGTTACGATCCTGCAGTGCTGCCTAATTTATGTCGTACATGCCATATGAAAACCTTGTTTGTTGTCAGGTCAGTTACCAAGGTTATTGTTTATGAAATGTATACAGTTGCTTTACATTTGTATTAATCAAGTGTTTCCCTTGCAGCCATGGGGGTTCCTGTGTGTCCAGCCATCTTTCAACCAATTGAACGCTCAGACTGTCCATTTGTACCCCTGAGTGTTACATTGGTGGGAAGAACTTGATTAGTGCACAACGGGTTCAAGTTACCACCATTGTTGAAAGGACTGGTATTCTGACAGGTGCAATATGTAATTATATAAATTCAAACCAAAGTCATAAAGTCTGTCAGGGGTGATATAGCCTATAAGGTTGCCGAAGCAAGTCAGAGGCACTATATCATCAAAGGCTTGCCGACAAGCTGGTGTGCTGTATCCCCAGGGGATGGAAGGGTGACTAGAGAGGTCAAATCCCTATCCTGTCACATGCGCTCATCACCAATCTACATAGATCACATGAGTGAATTCAATTTGTAATAATCACAGTTTCTATAATTCCTAGAGAAAGTAGCAGCACATTAACTCGTACAATACACGGAATCAAACACCCTTCTTCACTGCAACCAATCAGGACTTCGGTCTTCCCAGAGGACAGAATCACTCCTACTTGAAATTAAAGGGCTTTGTTTCCTATATTGGATACACACTGCCCAGCTGTTCTGTTACTGTTTGACACCTCTGTGGCTATTCCCCTCCTTGGTCACCGCCACCGTGCGATCTCACAAAGTGATCTGTGCATTGCAGTGCGCCCCCTTATAAAGTAGCAATCAAATACATTTTAACCTACTCATAGTTGGATGTATCGCAAATACTAGTGTAGGGCTACCTAAGCCTAGCAATTTTGCTGCATGCCCGAGAGTGTTCATCCACTATGTATCGCAGGTCTTCTCACAGATTTAGAAGCTTGAATTTCGGTTGGCGCAAGTGTGAACACAGACATCATGCATGGAGTTTAGTAAAAGTATATGAGTAAAGAAAAAAAGGCTTAAGACCCTCTTTAAACATGTATTTCATTTTGTATCTTATTAGAAAACAATTTTAGCTAACGTTTAACGAACACCAATTAATAACAAAGCAAAAATAAATGAGCTCTCAAAATGGGGAAAACAATACAAATTAAGAACAAGGTTAGTTGTGTTCGGCGAGATAAAGGGGAGAAAGGGGCCAAAAGCAGTCAGTTACATTGATTGGAAGTATGTGACTTGGTGCCTACAGGGTTTAGAGGGCGAAATATTCTATAAAAATAGAGTGGAACAGGAACATCAGGTCTTAGTCATACAGCAAGTTTTTGAGCTTCCGAGCCAATATCATTACATGATACAGTAATCATCCAGGTCGAACACTGGCTCTTTCAGCAGCTCTGTGATTCATAAAAATGACGCGCATTGCGTTGACTCCATCCCACTACGACAGAATCTCTACGTCAGGTGGGCACCCTTCTTTTATTTGACTCCTCTGTAAGCGTTTTTAAATCTTGAAGTCTGAACAGCCCTGGGCCCTCCCCTTGATCAAGAGTCCACCATTTTTTACAAGTGTACTCTCTGGACTGGCACTTGTGGTGTAGTGCCCCATCATGGCTGTGACTTGCATGTCTGTGTGTGCATACTACCTTTTCATTTCTCTGCTGTTTTCTGGGGTGGATGCACAGGGTTTGGTTTGAGCCTGTTTCTGAGTCATTGAGCATCCAAGGTTTAGTGGTGTGCTCCATGTTCAGCACTCACGAGTGTGAGCTGGTACCAGTCTTGCTTTAATACTGCATGCATCTGCTCTCATATTTCAAGTTTAGTTTGCCTTGGACCCTGTTGTAGACGTCAAGGGGCTGCATGTGTTGGACACTTGGCTCCTGTTCAGTACCGAGAGATTGTACTGACATGTCTTTTTTATGGTTTTGTTTGTCAGTGTTTCAGTAGTTGATGGCATCATGTCTGGTTTGTTTGAGCATAGACCATGGTATGATTTGCTTAAAATGATGTGTGTTTCAGGATGTAAGATGTGCTATTACATGCTATGAAATAGGTTCGTGTGTGACGAATGGGAGGTGTGTTATGTTCAGGTTCGAGTTACGTTTGAGGATGTGCTTGTGCTCTGTTATCCTACTGCCTTCTCTGTACGTTGTGGGATGTTGGATACATTCCTAGTGTAAAAGCAGCTCAGGAAAATGTTGGGTTCAGGATGTGAATGTTTATTCTGTTAATATGAGAACAACCAGACAGGTGGACTGGAAAAAGGAGCCCGTGTGTATTTTCCTTTGCACCAAATATAAGAGTAACCGGATTCCTGTAAATATTGAATAATATAGCTACTTGCGTTTTCTGGCCGAGGCTTATGCATTTTCTGTCCTAAGGCCCTCACTTGCATTATAGCTCAATCTCTGTCACCTGCATCGCATGTATTAAAATACCACCATGGTGTGTTTTGGGGGTGCCTTCCATTGACCTACAGGGCACTACATGTGTGCTTGTCATTAGCTCTGTGGGTTCTCTCGTGTTCACAGACTGGCTCACTTGGCCATGTAGATTCCGGGTACACGAGTTCCTGGTCATTTTTTTAGGGTTCGCTTTTTCCTCCTAGGCCTCTGGCAGAGGTTACAGTGGTCTGAGTAAATTTCCCCGGGTTTGACTTTGGGATTTGGGTGTTTGTATGTGTTTTACTCTTTGAATCTTGCTATTGCCTTCTTTTTGTAACCACTGTATGAAGGTATGCAGATTGGTTCAGTTGCCTAGTGTTGTCAATATTATTACTTGTACTTCCGAATGAGTTGGGACTTATGAGTTGTTTGTTTAGTGCGTCCTATTCTACATTGACCTCAGAGATTAGCCAGTTTAGCTCTGGTTAGAGTGTTTACCTGAGAGTGAGCTGAAAATATCGATGACACGATATTGCCAAAAGCTGGCCGATCTTCACACATGTTTCTGCAAGGGGTGGCACAGTTAGTCCTTGAAGGCTTCTTGCTTTTGTTGTTATTGCTTGCATATGAATAACTTGCCATTGTGTACATAAATTGGCAGAACAATTCTTGCTGGTTGCCTCATTTCCAAACATAATTGGTTCATCTGAATGTCATCTGCTGGACCAGTGGACACAAGGAGTTGCATGTGATCTGTCCAAGGAGTATCTTCTGTTTCTTTTTCCCAAAACGTCCTCCTCCTTACTTTCCTATCTCGGACCGACTAGAGGCGATTCGGCAGACTTGGGATCACTGATTCCTTAACGGGAGTTTCAGGGGTGTATACAGCTATGGGGGTGATCCACGTGAACATGTCCGTTATTCTGTTCTGCAATGAGGCTGTGATGGTGGAAAGCTTGAGTTTCAACGCTGGGCTTTGCACTGGGGTTGGTGGAAAGTCAAATTGCTGCTCGTTGAAATCCAGTAGTTGGCATTCGAACCCCTTGGGCTTCATCCTATTCTTAACAGGCTATAAATTATGGATTCAAAGGATAAAAAATGTAGGTCACCTGAACTTCACTTACAATCATTCACTAGGAAACCCCCCCACAATTCTCCAGATATTTAAGAGGAGTGGTGGAGCATTTTATTGCCTATGAAAACACACTAAAGTGCATTTGGAAATATGTTTTAAAAAAATAGATTCAACAGGCTGACTGTGTGGAGTTGTGTTGGGCAAAATGGAAGGGAATACATGCTGTACAGCGTATGCATTTTATATATCTCAGTGTGCAGCGACTTATCAAAAATGTCCTAACTATCCTCCTTCATCCTGGGCATCATACGTTCAGGAAACAATGAAAGACCTATTGTGCTGTTAGAGATTGTTCTTTTTTGGCTTTCCTCCTATTACTTGGAGCATCGTTCTGTCTCTCATACCACGCCCTGATGCCTGCTATGGCCTGTAATAAATAAACATACAAATGTGTACATGTATCAAGTGTTGCCCTTTTCATGGGAGCTTGCAAGAAAACCTCCTGCTTTGAGACTTTGAAACACACCTTCCATCTTTGGGGCAACTCAAATGCATGTCACCTGACATATTCCACTCTCCGTCCATGTGCAGACACCCTCAGATCACCGCTTGGTCCTTCCCACTAGGTTTATGCCGTCCTCTCTGCTCTAATGGGCCGAAGTAGGCAGCATTGTGATTGTGTGGTGCCAACATCGCTGGGAATTCAGCGACATGTCTAATCAAGCAATCTGTGCCAGCAGGACATTCTCACACAAAGGAGTATAATTCGAATTTCGAAAATGTAGCTAACTGGGCTCCATTCTGGTGGGAACGTACTGTTCAATTTGGGGGCAAAGTAGAAAAAGAGCAACATGACCAGACTGAGAAACATAGTCACCCAGATGTCACTTCGCAGGATTACACCTCTGTCACACCATGCTATCATCACACCTTGGCTGCCAAGTAGCTGGTGAATGCTTTCCTGGGGCTGTGTGGCATGAGCTCGACTGGACTGTGTCAAAATAAAGGGAGAACCCCGCCACCCCCAAATTTCAAGATATTAAGGGGAAGGGTGTAACATTTTAATGCTCATAAAAACATAAAAACTCTCATGGACTATGGCCACTTCCTCCTCTTCACGTCCCCACTTCCCATCTTTGAATATAACTTCTCCACTTGTTCTCACTCTCTTTCCGTACTCTTTACCGACCTCCTGGGCCTCTTTCTACCTTTATTGACAACCTTAATACTCTTCTTTCATCCATCTTTCCTCTGGCTTCTCCCTTTATCCTCCACAGCAACTTGAATCTTCACCGTAGAACTACACGTGCATCGTCCGTTTTTCCACTGCTAATTGAGACTTATCACTTTTACCATTTGAACACTCCACCATCCCATATCTCTATTTCTTCTCTTGACTTCATATTCTCATCCGTACATGCCAATAATTCAGTTATATCTCATCCTATCTATTCCTCTGATAATTTCCGGCTTCCTTTTCCCCACTCTCTGCCCTCCTCTACTAAACCCTCCCCTGCCACAAATGTCCTTTCTCCGACACAATCTTTTCTCTTTTAATCCCATCCTTATTTCTTTCCTCACTTTTCTCCTCCCTCGGCCCCCTCTACCGCTCACCCTACCGCCTCTCCTCTTGACCCTCTTCCTTCGTTGTTGATACCTTCTATCTATCCTACCTCTTACCATATCTCAGTTCTCTCAGTTCTCTGTTTAATCTCAGTTTCTCCCCATTTCCAAGCCGCATCAAACATTCAACAGTTCTTTTTATTCTTTAAAAACCCTCCCTCAACCTTTCCTTTTAGACCTAGTTCTCTTCTCCCCTTGCTATGTAAGGGTCTTGAAAGAGCTGTTTAAAATAAAGTCACCACATTTGCCACTCAGCAGTCTATTCTTCTCCTTTTTCAATCAGTGCCATCTTAACCACTTTTGGGGCCCTGGGCACGGATATCTTTGGGGCCCCCTCCACCAAACCAAAGGAATTAAGTGATCAAGAATATCTGGTCGCACCCCTCACACCCTTGTCCTGATCACAACCTATAGCATTCAAAATAAGCATGTTTGCTCCCTTAAGGTTCCCTTACCCTCTTCATTCTTGCTCTAATCAGAATAATAAACAAATAGCATTTAAAGGCCAACATTAGCAGTCTACGAAGAGGTTACATCTGGTCTAGTATAGTTACAGGACACTTTTTATCGATAGCATCCAGGAAGGTCGATAGCATCCAGGAAGGTATGCACCCTGTAGTATTAATGCAGGACTATACCCAGAACAGACTAAGGAATTCACATTAGCTGCCTCACAGAATGCAAAAGTGCTCAAGCATGGATAGAGGACACCAATTGGAAAGAAGGAAAATCTATACATATCATGGCATGGATCGTGGATGCAGATTAGAAGCCAACAGGAAGGTGTCTGTATTCAGACAGACTGAGATAAGAAGTGGGATATGGTTTTCAAATAGTGTTGCTGTTAGAGATCAAAGGAACAAGTGCTGTGTGGTGCAATATATAAATGTTCACTATTATAGTGGAAGCAACACTACAGCCAGTGAAACTATGAGTGAGGCTTTTATGAAGATCATACCCTGCGAAGGAAATCACTCTGAAGGGCTGACCATTTTGAAAGGTTTAGGGACTGGCAATTTTGAGAGGTTAGGCAACACAAGATTAAATGAGATGCCCAGGATCAAACATTGGTTAAGGAGTGGATTTGTACCAACGCGGCAATTTCTGCATTTGAACACTTTCTTTTCCAGTTCTTATCATGAACTAAAACAATCTCACTTTATAAAACTGACTTGGAAAGTTCACAAATCACATTGCCATAAATGACCATTTATAAAAACAAAATATTAGAGAATGGTGTTAGCAAAATGGGAATTATTCTAGCTGCATCCTCTCCATCACCAAGGGAACTTATAAGTACCAGCATAGCAATTGATGTGATTTAACACTTTTAATCTGGCTTTTTCTTTCATATTTTAAAGCTTTAAATACTTCCAAAACAATGGCCTGTGACATTGTCATTTATAAACGCGCATAAAAACCCTTGACTTTTACAAAAAAGCAAACCGTTTTTTGTGTCTAACGAGCAGACTTTAAAATATGCTTGCCCGTGGCCTGCAACATCTGATCCGCTCTCTTCTGTCTACCACCGCTTCCAATCAAATGACCTACATAAGAAGAAAGATCAAGTAGTGGGCTAAACAATGCTACTGCATCCAAGAAGGCAAAGCTCACATAAGACAGCAGAGTAATGTAAAATATATTAGATGATTTGACCAGGATCACTGTATCGTCTGCTGTCCAAGCCAGGATACAAGCATGAATGCTTTTGTTCCACAGTCTTGAATTTGTATACTTATTCACCTCTTGGACTAAGAGTTTATGCTCATCGTTGGAGGTGCTTGCCTAGGTTTTACAACACCCCATCTGGACAAACCTATTTCTAGACCTTCACCCTACAGATGATATGTTAGTTTGTATAGCCCCTATCTGGAATAGCTACATTGCTGATAATAGCACCTGTTGTGCTATAAAACCAAGTACACATGCAGGTAGGTTTAAAAACTTCAAACATATGAAAGGCTCCCACAGCTTTTCTGGAATGTGCTATTCTAATCTTGAATATGAACATATATCTCTGCAATGAGTGCTTGACACACTGAGCTAACTTCTAAACGATTGTGGCATTCAATTTATCAATATGCATTTCAACTTTTGCTATTGCACATGATAAACATAATTCCCACAGGAAGGAAGAATGCCATAGAGTTGTGCCATTGGGAACACACATTTTGTATACCACATTGAACACAGAAGGCATTACATGATGAATTGATCAAGGCAGAATTAAATATCCTGACACGTGCTATTTAAGTCTGGTGAACATTGGAATCTTACTTTTTTAGATCAGGCAGCCTTTTGGGGCCCCCTTCCAAGGTGCCCCTCTTGCCCTCCCATAAAAAAACGTCTCTGTTTTCAATATGATGTTCACCCTTCTCTTTCTATAGAAAGAGATCTGCTACTTATTCCAAACTCTCTCCTCAGTGCATTCAACTATAAACAGTCTTCCATCCTCGTACTCTTTGATGTCACAGCAACTTTTGACATGGTGAATCACCCTTCCCTTCTATACTCCTTGGCCTCTCTTGGCTCCTCAGGTCCTGCGCTTCATTGGTTCTGTAATTATCTCTCAGGTAGTTCCTACTCTGTCTCTGGGCTGCTCACTCTTTTTTTTTTCTGGCACACTCCTCTGTGGCGTTCCTCCACGATCGGTCCTCTGTCCTATGCTTTTCTCTCCCTACACTCTGTCATGCCATCTTTAAATAAGTCCTTTAAACGTTCACAACACATGTATGCCGATGATGCTCAAATATTCCTTTCTTTCTCCCCATTTCCTGGCTCTACATACCTCTCTTTTCTTGCCTTACCACCACACAATACTGGATGAGATCCCTTTTCTCCACCAGAATCCCTCCAAAACACAGGATCTCTTCTTCCCTTTGACATCTCCATCTCCTCTTCTCCCACTAGTTTTCTATTTTCCCCTACTCTTCATACCTTTTCTCCCTCAGCTTACAATCACAGAGTAATCTTCAATCTCTCCCATTTTTTCTCTTCATTTCTAACACTGCCGCAATGTGTCTCTTCTAACCGTTTAATCTTCATAGAGCTTGCCAATTCCTTTCCTTTCAAACCACTAAGGTTATTTGTACCCTTATATTGTCTCGGCTTGATTATTGCTCTTCCCTTCTAGTTTTGCATTCCCATCCTACCCACCTATCTTCCAGTATAACTCAGCTATCTGTCTCTTTGTCCAACTGTCCTCTCGCACTGCCGTTGCTCCCTCTCTATTTCTTTATTTTCTTTTAATTCATGACTGCCCTTCCTTTTCCTTTGGATGGTCTACAAATGTATTCATGGAATTGCTTTCCCCATCTCTCACCCTTACTTTCATTCTTTTCTCCCTCCCGCACTCTTCGCTCACATTTTCTCTTCTTACTCACTGTCCCAAAACCCTTATGTGCTCCTTCCCGGTTCCGAACCTTCTCTCTTCTAGCGCCTACACTCTGGAAAACACTTGATTGTCCTCGCTCTGTTTCCCCTTCCTTGCCTTGTTGCACCTTGAAACACTTGTGTGTAGGCGGTATTACCCAAATTGACCTTTTACAATTGACCTTTTGCACAATTGACCTAATTATAGTGGTCCTACTTGACCTTCTGCACAATTGATCTTTATATTATTTTAGTTATTTTATATATGTATTGAGTTGGTTTTGGATACAAATTAATATAAGGTTATTGGGTGGGGGATTGCAGGGGGCTTTGGATTGGGTGAGGGGTTGCGGGGGGTTTCCCCCGCATATATGTCCTAATTGACCTTCTAAATTAGGTCAATTCTCCCGAGGTCAATTCTCCCGAGGTCAATTGTGAAAAGGTCAATTAGTATACAACCGTATAGGCGTGTTATGAACGCCATATCATCATATCATATCATATCATATATCACACAAGTAAAGGTATAAACACAATAGGTTGATGTTTTAGTCACATCTTCCTTAATTGCAGCAATATGTGCTGCTGTCAGCGGCAATGGAATGGAGTGTGACAACTCGAGTTGTTGACCTGGTTGATTTGATGATTTTTGAAGCAGAGAGATCGAGGTCCATGTGCAATGTGCCAGCTTATATCAGCTGCAGATTTGAAAGTACACAGATGTCCATTTGGAAGCAGGGTAACATATGTGCGTGAAACCCAATCTGCGGAGTCTGTTTTTTAATAGTGCACCAGAAAAATGGTTACGTGTTTCCAATGTTAGTGTCTACCTTTTTTTCATTTTGTTCAACTGCACCCGGAACGTGGACTGTGAAAACAGATGGCTAAATCATTTTTATATATTAAAGCTCTTAAAAGAGCACCCTTCACATTTCTGTAACTGCAGTAGTCATATGTTTTCCGAATAGAGGTAAAGCTATACAAATCTTAATAGAAATGAGAGGTTTTGATATTTTTTAGAAAAGTGAATTTTAGAATGGCTTCAAGAAATGCTACCGCTTCCAGCAAATGACCGCAAGCATGTTGTACATATCAGCGATTAGGAAGATAATCCATATGCAGGTTCCATTTTATGGTGCCATTAACAGGGAGCCCTGAGTCACGTGACCTACTAGAGTAGGTCCGACTAATACCTGCAGCGCTGTTTATTGTGCCAGCAATTAATCACAATAAACGTTTTATTTCTAATATGTGAGATACCATGTGATTGGCCTGCCACCAGCCCAAAGAACAAAGGGCATTTGGGGGAGCTAGCAGAGCCATGGTGGACTTGGTTCACTGGGAGCTACCTCTGGTGTGATGTGGTTTAGAAAGTGAATGGGGATTAAGACTTGGACTACGCAACATCAGCTCTTTCGAAATTTGTCAGAGGGTGTTGAGTGTTCCTGGTGTTGCAACAATTCCAATGTGCTGTCCTGCTGGATCTGAGTCTGCTTACAATTTTCACAGCGAAGGAGGATCCTAACCATCCAAGTACCGTGCCAGGGGTGGAGCGAGCAGAGTGTGTAGTGTCGCTGGTGTTGCAACAATTCCGCCGTGCTGTCCTGCTGAATCTGAGTCTGCTTACAATTTTCACTGTGAAGGAGGAGTATATCCATCAAAGTAACCTGTCAGTAGCGGAGCAAGCAGAGTGTGTATATGGTTGCTGGTGTTGCAAAAATTCTGCTGTGCTGTCGTGCTGAATCTGAAATTACTTACCATTTTCACTGTGAAGGAAGAGCCTAACTAGTCACGTACCCTGCCAAGAGCAGAGCGAGCGGAGTGTGCAGAGTGTTGCTGGTGTTGGCAGGGCGGCGGGGAGCCGGTTTATAGGTACACTTCCTATAAACTTTGGCATCTTCTGTTCCGCCCCTCCCACACCCCTGCACACATTGCTGCTTTGCACCCCTAACTGGGGCTCAGCTTCGGGCTGCGTTCTGGTGGAAAATTGTCTCTCTCCCTCTTTTTACGCATGCCAGGCGAAACTGTCAGCAAAGCAACAAGAAAGCGTGCAGATTTCACCCATTGTAACATGCCTACAACCCGCTCGTGAGCCAGTGTTAAAAACCTGCCCATAAAAGGTGGTGCGGGTCCAATACTGGAGGGGGAGGGTCCGAAGGGGACTGCACAACAATCCAAGCCGTGGCACGATTCATGCCTTCTTTCATCGGGAAGCAGGCTCCTGTACCGGGGACCAACCCCGGGCTGAATTTACGCAAGATGACAGCTCTGCAATTACGCTTCCAGAGCAAACCCGCTCTGAGCGGGGATGCATCGATAACTATTCTTTGCTGGAGCTTTGCTATTCTTTGCAAGTCTTGATTCTGCCGAGCTCATTGAAATCAAATCTCAATCTGTACTGTAGACGGCCCAGCACCAAGATCCTCTGCCTGTCCATCCCACACCCTTGTCTAAAGTGCCTGTGCGCACAGCCCAAGCGGCCCCGTCAGTAGAGCCTGTTACTAGGGCTTTGTCTCCTAGACTATCATCTATGCCAGAACCTTATCCACAGCGGGATTTTTGTAAAGCTACGCAAATCAGCAACCCCTCCTACATGGTCATAACAACATGGGGAACGCTGAATGGAATGGTCCTCTCCACTTTGCTGTAAAGGTCCTTATGAGGCTATGTGGCACGATCCTTCAGGAACTGAACCTACAAAGTGCAGTCATTCAGTCCATAGCTGACCATGCAGAGATTGAGCCTACTATGAAAGAAATAAAGATCCTGGACTAGGGCCCTGCTCAATGATCCTGTAATGTAGCATTAACTCGGGGAAAAGTTGCAGTCATGCCCGTGGAAGTGCCAAAAAAAACAGCTGTGTAAGTCAGCACCCGATAGAAATTGAGGATCATGACCAGGCTGAAGTTTCCTCGATCTTCCAAACTAGGAAACAACGGAGACAGGCCAAACAAAAAGTATTAATGTTAAAGAAAATGCCTGATCAGTCGAAGCCTCTGCCCCTGCCTCCAGCACCTACTAACAGGCCAGAGGCTCCATTGAACTCCACTATTGCCTCTGAGCCAAGACATATGACCCGGAAACCGAGGAGAAAGGAAACCAGACGATCCCGATGCTCACAAAAGGAGGTGCAATTCTAACCAGCTGGCTACTCAAGGATAACAAAGCGGTGCGCTATGAAGAGACATCCCTGGATGAAACAGAGATGTCCTGTGAACTGGTGAACAAAGCTGCAAGTAAGCTTTCTGGTTCTGCAGCAGTCGGGTCATCACTTCTTGGGAACTTATCATACAATCACCACCTCATCAAACCCTCGGCCAACTCAACGGGCGGAATGGCAGTTGCACCCCCTCTGGACCCCTTAAAGTTACCCATCCATTTAAGTAGCTCGTCTGCACCTCTTAAAAGTCTAAATTGCAGTGAATTAATCTGTCTATTCCTTCGGATACAGCACCTCAGACTGCTGAACTCATCTGATTTTGACTTTGTAGAGCCCATAAAGAAAGCAGTTGCCACTATATCAAGGATCCACTGCGTGCTACCTGAAATTGCTTCCTTAATACGAGCAAAAAAATCTACGCTTGAAAGTCTGGGCTGCATGTTAGACAAGAACAATAATGGCAGAGGGGTGTTGTCTCAGATCGGGGTTGAAAGCCCAAGCTAGAAATGTTTGAGGGAGAAAAGACTGAAGATTATTTTTCCGAAATAACATTCAGTCTTTTCTTCTCGGGACATTTCTGACTTGGCCCCCATCCCCACCAACACCCCTACCCACACACCTACCGCAACCCCACCATGCCCCCACCAACAGCCCCAACCCTCTACTTACCTTGCTGCTGACTCGCTGTGTCCCTGCAATGCCTGTTCCTTTTCACTTCCGTGTTTTTCTTTCTGGGAACGGCTGCGGGGGACACCCCATCGCACAATATAATGAGCAAGGTTGCGGAGGACACCGCCATAACCCCCAGTACCGGATGCATGATTTCGTCCATTGAGAATTTTCAAACGACCAGAACTCGGCCAAATTACGCATTTGGGCTTTTGAACTCAGTCATTTTGTATGATTCCGTTGTCTCAAGTGTGGCAGAGTCTCTCAAGCCACAGCTAAGAGAAAAGCCTCCCTAACTTCTACTGCAAAATCAGTCAGGCTTGAAAATGAAAAGGGGCTGTCCTGGCTGAAGGGCATCCTTCACACCCAAGGCTTTAAACCCAAATGAAATATGAGCATTGTATGTTCGAACACAGGAGGCAATGCTCATCGGCTGGGTAAAGTGGGTTCAATGGAGATGTTATGATATGATATGATATGATATTTTTATCACGCTCATGCACAAGGGTGTCAGAGCGTGACGAGGTAAGGGAGTGGAACAAGGGAGGACAAAAACACTCATCTTACTAGGCCAAGTGACATTGAGAATGTGCAAGTGCAGGGGAGAGGGAAGGGGGAAAGTGCAAGGGAGAGTGGGGACCTGGAAAAGTGCTAAGCCTGGGATACAACAACACAGAAGGTAGTGCAGCCATTAAGGTGGCAAGATCAGGTTTTGAGAGCAGACAAGAGGTATCTGGTAAAAGCAGGTATTGGGGACTGTAGGATAACAGATAAAGACCCAAGTGCAAGGGATGCCAGGGGCAGTGCAGGTGAGTGGCTGGGAGGGCATGGACCTGGGCCTGAAACCAGAGGGTAAACTAGGTGCACGATGATGAAGCAGACAGATAAGCAGGGGAGAGGGAGAAAGAAGGTAGAAGCAAAGAGGAAGGTCTTGAGGTGCTTCCGGAACAGGAGATGGTTCTCCTCAAGTTTCATAGTGGCAGGGAGGCTGTTCCAGAGGGAGGCCCCGGCAAAGGAAAGACATCTACCACCAACTTGTTACTTGGAGAAGCAAATGACCCTGAGGGAGTTGGAGGTGGAGGAGCAAAGAGCTCAAGTAGGAAGGTATTTACGTTTACGGAGGGAGAGCTGAAGCTGAGGGTATTTTGGTCTCAGGAAGCCCTGTGGACAATGCAAAGGGTCTTGAATGTAATCCTTGCAGCCAATGGGACCCAATGGAGAGATTTCAGGGCTGGAGAGATACAATCCCAGGGCTTGAGGCCAAGAACAAGTCTCTCAGTCCTGTTCTGGATGAGTTGCAGAGGGCAGAGAGTAGAAGCAGGCAGATTTAGAAAGAGGCTGTTGCAATAGTCCAGCCTGTAGAGAACCAGACCTCTAGAAACAGTACATTTCTGGGGGAAGGAGAGGAGGGAATAATACCTCTGAGGAGGTGCAGTTGGTAGTTTGACTTTTTAGAGACATCATAGGTGTGAGGAGAAAAGGAGAGTGTGGAGTTGAAGATGACCACGAGGTTTTTAGCTTCACAGGTGGGTGAAGGAAGAGTGCCAAGCGAGGCTAGCCAGAGAGTGACAGGAAAGGAGGGTGCAGGTATGCTGATGAGGAGAATCTCTGTCTTACTGACATTAAGGCAGAGATCATTGGAGGCACACCACTCCTGGATAGCAGAAAGACAGTTGGAGATGAGAGAGGGAGAGGAGGTGGCAGAGGGAAGCCTGAAGACGAGCTGTCATCCGCATAGCACTGAAAGTTGGGGCAAAGAGCGGCAATGCAGTGGGCAAGGGGTGCCAGGTATTGGTTGAACAGCCAGGTAGAGAGGTTATACCCCTGAGGAACACCACAGGTATAAATTGAGATAGAGGAAAAGAAGGACCCAAGTTGGACCTGGGATGGTCGATCAAAGAGGAAAGAGTTCAGCCAGATCAGGGTCATGAGTCGGTCGAGCAGGGTGGCATGGTTGACCATGTCAAAGGCAGAAGAGAGGTTGAGTAGGATGAGGACAGAAGGGATGTTAGAGTCAAGGTTGGAGAGCAGATCTTCACGGATGTTCAGGAGAGCAGTTTCCGTGCTTTTGGCAGCCCTAAAGCCAGACTGATGGTCATGGAGACAACGGACAGAGTCAGTGTGAAGAGATGGCCAGCTTTTCCAGGAGTCTGCCCAGATAAGCAGTGATGGAGATTGGGCGATAGTTAGCCGGGCATGAGGGGTCGGCTGTGGGTTTCTTCAGAAGAGGGTGCACCAGTTAGCGCTTGAGAGGGGAGAGGAAGGCTGCAGAGGTGAAGGAATGGTTGCAGAAGTCAGCCAGAGCTGGATCAAGGGTGTGGAAGTGGTCCTTGATGGTTTTAGACGATCAAGGAAGAACCTGGTTTAATGAGACTTTAATAGATCAGACTTGTCTAGAAGCCTCGTCTGGGGAGAAAGGGGGAAAGGAAGCGAAAGAGTGAGGGGGAAAGATGCAGGAGGGCCAGAGCTTGCAGATACAGAAGAGGGAAGATGTGTAGAAGAAGAGAGGGTGGACAGGATACACTTGGTTTTCCAGATGAAGTGAGAGGCGAGGGCATTGCAGAGGGCCTGGGAGGCGTCAGGAGAGGTAGAGACTGCAGCAGCGTTGGCCAGCTCCTTGCAGATTTTAATAAGTTCAGCCGAGTTGCTAAATGCTGCAAAGATGCAGGCTTGGATGTGGGCTTTCTTCTTAGTTTGGATAAGGAGCCGGTATTGCCTTTGGAGCAGGCGGCAGGCCAGTTTGTCAGAGGATGTACAGGATGCTCGCCATTTCCTCTCAGCAACCCTACACTTGCGTTTAAGGATAGCTAGGTCGGAGTAGTACCAAGAGTTGCACTTGGCTTTGGACTTCAAGCAGATCCTCATGACAGGGGCAAGAACATCCAGAGTACCATAGATGGAAGAGTAGAACATGGAAAAGACTGTGTTTGGGTGAGTCAGCAGGAGGAAGAGGAGGGGGAGAGAAAGTGGTGGTGAAAGCCTCAACTGACACACGCTTCATGAGTCAGATGACCAAGAAGTTAGGTGGCAGTGTTGGAGTTGCCTTGGCCTGAGGGGTAGAGATGGAGACATGGGAGGAAAGGATGGAGTGATCACTCCAGGAGAGAAGAGTGGTCAGAGGGATGGAGAGGCGGATGCCAGATAATGTCAAAAAATCAAGCGTGTGGCCTGCAGAGTGAGGCGAGCCAGAGGGGATAATAGAAAGAGAGAGAGAATCGCAGAGGTCACGAAAGAGTCCAGTGGAGGTGCAGGGAGTATCCAGATGGATGTTGAGGTCTCCAAGAAGTAGGAGTTGAGTGGTAGATGCCAGGAGAGAGGAGGAGAGGTCAGGCCACTCATTGAGGAAGTATGTGATCTGACCAGGTTGTCGACAGATAGTAGCGACAGTGAAAGAGTGGCCAGGTGAGAGACAGAGAGAGAGAGAAAGCCTGCAGACACGGCATTCGAATGAGGAGTAGGTCTGCATTGGAATGACAGAGGCAGGAATCCACTTGGGGAAAATCAGGGCTACTGCCCCTCCAGACCAGTTGGATCTGGGTGCAGAGAGGATCTTGTAACCATCAGGGAGGAGAGTGTCAAAGCTTGTGACAGAGCTGGCTGTGAACCATGTCTCGGTGAGACCAAGGACATCAAGGTCAAGTTCTTGCAGGAGGCGACAGATGTCAGAGGAGTGTTTGACGGCTGAGCGTGAGTTGAGAGTGGCAATATGAGAAGGTTGCCATCCTTGAAGGACTTCCGAGAAGGGGTACACATCAGAAGTACGCCCTGCGGAGGTGTAAAAGGAACCCGAGGGGGGGGGGGGGGCAGGAGAGGAAGGAGGAGAGGGCAAGGTAACAAAATGTGAATAGATAATGCTTCAATAACATGGTTGATGTTTGAAATTTGTCAAAAAAGGGCCAAGGGACGGCCCTCAGGAGGCATCTAAATTGGTGTAGCAAATATTTTTAAATCAAGACACTTCATTTCCAAAATATCATCCCAAAATGTTTTGACAGTAGAAATCCAAACAGGAAAGGGGAAAGTGAGGGAAAATCTGTTGATTATGAATGTATATGCTCCACCTGGGCCGGAGAGTTTAGACGAGGTCTATGAAATTGTTGAGGAAATTTTAACGCAGTGGGACGGGAATGGAAAGCAAGGTGTAATTCTATTGGGTGGTGATTTAAATGCGCGATGCGTTGACAAGCACAAGGGCCAGAGTATAAGAATGTAACAGGAAAAAGGGAAATGTTGCAGGCGAAAGAAAATTAAAAAGAGAGCTGGGTGGTCTTCCTGAAACAGTGGAACCTGTTCTTGGTAAATGGTAGGACCACGGGTGACGTGCCCGGCCAGTTCACCTGGCGTGATGGACGCTCCAGGGCTATGTTAGAAAATTTTTGGGGCAGTAACTTGGCCCTGGACCACATCCTTGAACTTAAGATGACTCACCAAGAGCATGGTGAACATGCCGCCCTGTTCCTCAGTTTAGATATTCTTGTCCATTATATCGGCCATGAAAAAATGGTGGCCTGATGAGAAATCACGCAGGCAATCAGATCTTTTGGCCAATGGAAAACCTCTGTAAAGTGGCACAGCGGGGGCGAGGAGGAATTCCAGTGTGACATGTATGGTTTAGTGGATCTATCTCTCAACCAAATGGAAAACTGGACAAAAGAATTGGCTGTGTGCACAGTGAGAAAACGGGCTTTAGCTCCAGTGAACGGCAAAGATAAAACTTTTGACTTGGTCATTTGCGATGTCAAGCATCAAGGACGTCATTCAAGTGCGACCTCTACTGATTGGCTGGTGACCTCTATCAATCTCTTGAGACCTCTTAGGGGTCGTAGCTGAGGGGGCGTGGCTACATCTACCAAGCATGGGGCTGTGTGCCTCGGTTCCTCCATTTTGTGCATTCTCGTCTCGTCTCACAGCAGCGCGTGTGGTGCTCCTGGGCTGACCCCATTCCTGTCCTCGTGGCTGCGCACGTGCCGTCGAGCCCCTACAACACGGTAAGAGTGACACAGCTGGTTGGGAGTGAGTGTGTGCGCTGTGCTGGGTGGGACAGTTGCCGGTGGGTTCTCGTCGTGGTGTGTGCTGCCTGCTCACATCGCTGGCGCTGCAGCCTGGCAGTGACGTATACCACATACATGCCAACATTCTGTGACCAAAAATCTGTAGGAATCGTAAAGTTTCAAAAGTATTGAAAAAAAAAAATCTGTATTTGTTGCCACTAAATCGGTAGATAGTAGGACTGCTTAAAAAGCGGTATCCTACCGCCTAAATCGGTAGGGTTGGCAAGTATGTAGGATGGGGTGCCGCGTTAATGAGCACAACCCTTTCCTCTCCCTGTTTTTCCCTCCAGTCACCTTTCATTCAGCCAATTCTTGCCTGTGACACCCCCGACATACGGCCTGGCAGACACCAGCTTACATATATGGGACAGCATTGGTCGCCCATCAACCCAACCTGATACACTTGGCCAACACACACTCAAATAGGGAACGCCCAAACACTTGTTGGGTCCATCATGCATCCATGGTTCACTAATTTCTAAAGCACTCCTCTCTGAAGTCTTTCAAAACCTTCACAGGAATATATTTGTCCCAACGAGGTAGGTGTTGGGGGGGTGTGTCTCTCTCTCTCTTTCCTTCACTGTACGATCCCAGGTATGTGGGTGTCCTGACAGCCTTTCAAAATGTCTGTCTTGGGTTGATTAAGCTATGGATAAAGTAGCACTCCCCTCTTGGACAAAGACAATTTGCTGGAGAAAAAGGTTTGCAATTGGGCTAATTTATATACCCACAAACCATTGCTGATATGGCTCAGAACTGGAGGTGAACTTCCGGCGATGGCTACTAGGGGCGCTGTGGAATGTGTGACTTGGCTCTTATGGATTTTCCTATTTTCACATTTCAGGTAAAAGGTTATTTTTTTCCAAACCTTTTTAAACCCACCATAACTTTGTTGGTGTTGCTAAAACATGGCCACATGCTCCAACTACAAAGTTCCTCCTTCAATATATTAGGGACACTGGGAAGTGGGAGGAGCATTAGCAGAGTTGCATGACTGACAAGGGAGACAAACAGCGAACATCGTCTCTCCAGATGGGGGTGCGGGGAGAAAAAGCAGGCACTGTCAGGACTATACTGCACTGATGCTCCCTAATAAGGGGGAAACCAATTATCTAGTTGTCCTGACAGCCTTTCAAAATGTCTTTCTTGGGTTGATTAAGCCATTTATAAAGTAGCATGCCCTTAGACAAAGCAATTTCCTGGAGAAAAAGATTTGTATTTGGGCTAATTTGCATACCACAATGCCTTGCTGTTGTGGCTCAGATCTGGGGGCATGTATATATATTTTTTTTAAAAGACACCCAGCATAACAAGACAAATCACTGAATCCAACTGCCTCTCAGTGGACTTAAATTGCAATATTGGAAGTGAATTTTAAAAAGTTTTCGAAAAAAGAACTATATGCATCCTAAAAATGGGACCATTTTCTCTTGGTTCGTGTTGCAGTGCAGCGCCCGCGATGTGGGATTTCTATAGTCTCCAAAAAATATCAAAACAAATATTAATGCTTAGGGTCTTCATAGTGTAGCATTCAACATGAAAAGTCATTCGGCAACATGTTCCTCTATGGCCATAAAACATCATTGCCATGTTAAACTAGACTGAATTATTGCTGCCACTCCTGCCCTCTAAGGGACAGGCTTAACACTCTTCTGGCCCAAGGTGGCCAGGCCAGCTTGCAGAGCCACAGTCCTGACCCTAAGCGGCTTGGAGGCTAAACCACAGAGACTCACTTGGACTGACGGCTGTGTCCGTCAAGGTCACTGGTAGTATTTGGGAGTATTAAGGAGACGTGGAGGAGGCAGGACTCTACCCATTCCTCCCCAGGATTAGAAATGGCTGTGCAAGAGGGCAAGGAAGGAGCAAAGAGAGAGAATGACTGAGTCTGGCACTTGTACACAATCACAATTCTAATCCTTGCCATTCAACCATCCCTAACCTTGGGAGAGAGTTCAGCATTCTACACGTGTGTTACCTGAGCATTGTCAAAGCGCTGTACTACTGTGGTCAGTTCTGGAAATGGAAAACATGTATGGGGGAACTGTCACCTCTTTGGAGCGGCGAGGCTTTTGGAAGGAAGTGGTGAGGACAAAGGGCATGGTCCCCTGCCAGGTAGTGCGCCACAGTGTCTCTTCATAGAGCCCAATCCTAGCGATTTGCATAAAAGCAAAGAGCATTATGGGAACATCATAATGTGCACAATTCAAAATGTTAAACATGTCTTATAGTGATTCAGTAAGAAGCGCTTTTAAGTGTATAATGGACTCTTTTGTTTTGATTAGTCACAACATTCACCCTAATAAAAAAATGTCAGTAAATTACAGGACATATATACCACATACATGCCAACATTCTGTAAGCAAAAATCTATAGAACTCGTAAAGTTTCAAAAATATTTAAAAAAATCGTTATTTGTTGCCACCAAATCGGTAGGCGGTAGGAACGCTTAAAAAGCGGTATCCTACCACCTAAATCGGTAGGGTTGGCAAGTATAATACCAGCTTGCCCGCCCTGGGCCGCAGCACCAGCCCAGGCAGGACTCCTTGCCCACTGGATGTCACATTCCAAGACGTGATACTGAGGTACAGGATTTGGGACATGTGCTTGGTGTTTACTGTCTGAGAAGGCTGTTTCGGGTTGAGCATCAGTATGCTATCTCTGCTCCCAGATGATGAGCCTCCAACCCGTGCAGACACTCTGTGTGCCGTGTGCTCTGATAGTCACAGCTGCCACTGATTAGACTGAGAGCGGGATTTTAGAGGGCCAGGGATTAAGGGCCACATGACAAACGGGCACAGCCTCTGCAGCACTCAAGGCGGCATGAATCTTGAACATAATTTGGAAACCTTAGTGTGCTTGGTATACACATAAAAATCAGCAATTCTGATACCGCATTTAAGAGCTATATGCTAGATTGGAGACACGATGAGACAGACCCGTGAAGCTCATACCCGATTATAGGGATAGTTGTATGTGCAGATTATGCTGTGTTTTCCTTAGTTTCATCTGGAATGGTCAGCATAACCTGCTGTGGATTGTGGGTGCATACATCTCTGTGCAGCGACAAGCACATATGTTTGAAGGTCACACTGCTAATAGAAGCTAGTTACAGGGCAGCTCTGCAGCAATGGCAAGCCTATTGATATGGTTATCCTGGTCATTCTAGATGTGGCGATTTACTCACTGGCCTTCACATGGCACTGAAAAAAACAGAGGCCGCAAAAATATAGTTTTTTTTGGCTGAATTTGTGCGCGATTTCATATCTTTTGGGTAAAAATAGATAGTATGTTGGGGAGGGGAATAAAAAAGGTTCAGGGATGTGAGGCAGTGGGGGGGGTTTCCCTCTGCATATTTGTTTTAAAAAATAAAAAAGGGAAAAAACGATTTTGGAATTCCAGCAAAAAAACGTTGGCCCTGATTCATGGATTATTTGCGCCAAAAAAACAAGATATGTGCACCATTCTGCCTGTAAATCCCCATTTGTTGAACAGGGATTTGCGGGCAGAATGGCGCACAAATCTTGTTTTTTTCAGCGCAAATAATCAATGAATCAGGGCCGTTGTTGTTTTCGGCCTCGGTTTTTCACGCACTATTTTAACTTAGATCCGTCATTGGCTGCTAATGGCACCTTACCGCATCCATAGCAGCCTTGGATTCATGACCCTTGAACCTTCTCTGTCAGAAATAGAATGCAAGAGAGAGTTGTTGGTAGCCTAGTTTGAGTGAATGTAGAGGCCAACAAACACTCAGACAAAGCCAACAAATGATTCTGATGCCAAAAAGGGCAGTTTTCTCATCATCACATTGATCTAAATGGAGCGGGGTGGTTGAAATTATGCGTTTCAGTGAAAAGCAGCCCCTCTCAAGACTAGCATGCATTGGAGCACATTTAGGTAGGCTCTGATATATGGTGAATCATTTGGAAAGTAAAACAGCAACCACAAAAGTCCACAAGGGCAAATATTGCAGAACAAAGGACTTCTACATACAGCAAGAATTCTTGGTGTATTCCTAAAGCTGCCCTAGATATTTTCAGATGGTTGGCTGATTAACAGAATTGCTGCACAGCCAGGCTTCCACAAGTATGGAAGTTTCAGAGGAAACATGTCTGATACTTCTGTAAGTTTTTATTAGACGCCAGGAAGCAGGTGAGGGGTGTGTCATGCACTCATCAGTAGGCCTCACCCTCTTCACTCACGGTTCTTGGTCCCCATCATGTGCAGATTCTGATTCTACTTTACAGACTCTGCATCTCTTTTTGCACATGTTCCCATATCTGTGTGCACAGATAGGAAATTAGCTTTGTGACTCGACTCTTAGATTTCAGAACCCGCTCTGCAATGGATTTCCTCTTACAAAGTTTTAAGTCAGACATTAAGCAATCTTTTATAACAGAGACTAGTCTCTAAGCACAGGACCGGGATTCAAACCTGTAATGCTCTGCGTTGTTTTGCTGCCACGACAAACATGTTGCGCTGAGCTATCCTCCGGACAGTGACAAAATGCATACTCTTCATTAGTACCATATAAAGCGTGTTATGAGTTGGGGGAAATGAGTCATATACGTGACTTCTGATGCCTGAAAGATGAACGTTTACTATGTTCATGCATACACATTGGCCCTCATTACGATACCGGCGCTAAGCCATGGCGCTATTAGCACCATGGTTGGTGCCGGTATCGTAACGTGTCCGCCATGGTGAAATGGGGAAATACCGCCCCATTCCAAGGTTGGCGGGGCGGTATTTCCCTATTTCCCCATGGCCCTTCCCCATTCCCATTTTTGCCCCATAGGGCATAATGGGAATGGCGAAGGCGCTAAGTACGGTACCGCACATTGCGGTACCATACTTACCGTGAAGGTCCCTTTGAGGTTCCCTACTTTAACGGCTGGTCTAGGCCAGCCATTAAGGTCGGGTCCCACAAAGGGTCCTCGTAATTAGGCGCTAATGGGTTAACGGCGCCGCAGCCTTTTACGGCGCCGTTAATCCATTAGCGCCAGGGTCGTAATGAGGCCCTGTGTCTCCTCGTACTGCACTCTATCAGGGGTGTACATCAGGGACATTTAAAAGGTCATTACAGCAGATTCTACTCCAAGTACTCTCCATTTCAGAGTTTAGGTAAGGATGCAGCACTAGAATGGCAATGCAGAAGCACTGCATAAGTGGAATAACAGGTTTTCGCTGTTGGTAGTTAGGTTTTGTAACACACCACACTTCTGCAGACCTTGTATGGTAGGATGTGTACCTGAAACAAAAATAATTATACTTGTTTGAAAGTGTGAGAGCGTGATACTAGTAATGTATAGAAACAAGAAGTTGGAATGTTTTATTCCTCTTGAGTTATGCAAGCACTTTGAAGAGATACGGGAAAGTTGAAAATACCTTCAACTATCCCTCCGTAAATACCTCCCCTCTCGAGCCCTTCGCTCCTCTACCTCTAACTCCCTCAGGGTCAGTCGTGTTTCAAAGAAACGAGCTGGAGGTAGATCTCTGTCTTCGGCCGGGGCCTCCCTTTGGAACTGCCTCGCTGTCACCTTGAAACTTGAGGAGAACCATCTACGGTTCCAGAAGCTCCTCAAGCCATTCCTCTTCTCTTCTGCCTTTCGCCCGCTTCTCCCCTGCTGATCTGCCTTTTTCCCTCGGCACTCTGCACCTGGCCACCTTCTGCCCTTCGGGCCCAGGTACCAGCTCACCCTGCCATCCTCCTGCACTGCCTCCGGGCCACCCCTTGCACTGGGGCCTGTGCCTGTACTCATACAGTTCCCCACTCTTCTTCTGCACTTATCAGATACTCCCTATCTGACTAACCTAGCACCTTTGCCTCTTACAGGCTGCACTATCACTGCTAACACTCTATTTAATTGTTTATGTACTTACTATTTATTTTGTTTCTCTCCTATGCTCTGCACTTTCCCCCTTTTTCCCGTCCCCATGCACTTTCCCCCTTTTCCCTTCCCCATGCACTTGCGCGTTCTCAATGTCACTGGGCCTAGTCAGATCGTTGTTTTTGTTTCTCCCCTGTTCCCCTCCCTTTGCCTGGTCGCGCTCTGAAACACCTGTGTAATAGCGCGATATAAATAAAATATCATATCATATCATGTATGAGGTAGCAGTATTTGCCAATGCACTAGGAGTAGTGAAGTCAGTGAAACAACTACAAACAGTACAACACAACACTGAAAGTAACTTGTCGAATGAGAAGAAATGGGGTTAGTGCCAAAATCATTGAAGACTATGGATGCCATCGACTAGAAGAATACATGTTGTCTGGTGAAATATTCTCCCTCTCCCCTTTTATCCTGGCTTTCCCGTATCCCTATGCCAGCCTATCCCCCCCTGTCCCCGCAGAATGTGTTTTTTCTCTGTAGTCCTCATGAAATAACAGGGCGCATCCACATAAAGAGGGGATTTGGGTTCATACAATTGCCATGACAACATGGGACTTGGCACATTGCTATATATGATGATCCATTCTTGTATGAAATGTCACAATACATTGATATCGTAACCATATTTTTCTTAGTGTACTGAGGGATAATGCTTTATGATGCCACTTAATGTGATGTCACATTGGGGCCAAATGACATCACTTTCTGTGATATCACTTGTGGGGGCGTGGCATTGTGATGTCACTTCCACTACCCCTGGCATTTTTGTGAAATGACGTCCCTGCCAAGCGTACACTAACGACTATTAGAACCATCATTCACTCCAAAATGGTATTACCTCAATCTCAGAGGCTGATACGTCGTGAGAAAACAAGGTACACAAATTGGCTTAGGTGTTGATGCCTGAGCACCTAGAACGCCCAAAGGAAGCAAATGCTGGGTGCCTTGAAATCTCAAAACTCGTGCAGTATCTGGAAAATACTTTCCCAAACCAAAGGAAAGGCCAAGAAAACATCATAAATCATATAGGGGGAGAAGTGTAGGAAGCGCATATAAGATCAATCAACATCATAGCTTATGATCCTGTGCCCCTGGACCCAGCTCTGGGTTGTGACTGGCCAATATAATTTTTTCATGACTCACTAGTGAAGACCATTACTAGATTAAAAAAACTCTTGGATACAGGGCCCAAATGGTCTTCCCAACTTAGTACTTAAGTCTGCCCCCAATACCTGGACGATGTTCCTATTGGTGCTGTTTAGGAAAATCGGGATAGCACATGATATTCCATCCTCATGGCAGTAATCAGTCCTAGCTCCCATTTATGAAAACGGTGATAGGAGCCTACCTGAGATCAGTCACCTTGTGTCTATGCTTTATGTGACTGCTAAAATATGTGGCTCACTGCTTTTTGGAGAACTACAGGAGTGGGTTGCAGCCTCAGGAGTCCTCTACCAATACCAGACAGGTTTTCGGACTGCCTCCTTGATATGCTAGCAAAAAGGTAACTGCCAAATTTAGCCCTTTCCTAAATGTCACATTCATAGCCTATAAGGTAGCATTTGATCGAGTGGACAGAGAGAGACTATTGCTTAAGCTGCAGACTCTGGGCTGCCCTCTTTGGCTAATATACGCCATCAAACTTCTTCACTATAACAACTATGTTAGTGTCTGCTTAGACAATGAGAGAAGTACAACAGGGCTGATAGATATAGAGGAGTCAAGCAGGGATGCTTGCTGGCTCCTCTTTTATATAACATTTACATCGCAGACTTACCTGATCACCTGCTCAAGAGCTCAAAATGTCCTCCTATGGTGGGTGGGGACAAAGTTGGTGCATGCTGTACGCCGACGATATGGTATTATTTAATCACACACTGTGTGGGATGAAGGCCATGAGGAACAAGCTACTATTACGCACAAGTAAACTCCCTGACCGTAAACCTTTGTGAGACCAAATGTATGCTAATCACTAAGACAAAAAGTGTACAAAACAGCCCTTACCACAAAATTGGGTGTGGTGGATTATGTGCAAAGTTATCCCTACCTTGGTCATCAGCATTAACTACGATGAAATTATAGCCTCTAAATCCCGAAAAGCAGGCCAGATAATGTCTATGCTATGGAAATTTGCCAATAATACTGCAGCTTTCACGATTCAGGGCATCTTGACATTTTACAAATAATGCTTTTGTCCCATGACCCTGTATGGCTTAAATGCTCTTGAGATGAATGAGACTAGTTGGCTAGATTGCCTGGAGGGCAGGTTCTGGCGCAGGGTGTTCAATTTGTCTCCTTTGTGCAGGAGTACCTGCGACTTGAACGTAGTATTGTGTCACTAGGTACTCAGTTGCTCAAAAAGAGAGGGGATCTCTATATAAAATCTAAAATGGCACCCATTTGCCCCTTATTGAATAAAGTAGGCACAGCCGGTGATGTTGCAGTTGGTGGAGCCCAGTTGACATATGAAACTCTTAATCTGGATTTCTTTGGGAAAATATGTTGGACACGTTTCCGGGAGGTGTGGCACAATTACAATTGCATTAACGCATAGTTTTTCACCAAGCCTAACATTTGGGATTGGACCAAAAATCACACCCACCTATTCACGCTAAGAAACCATAGTTTGATTGTACAGGTCTCCCACTGTTATATGAAAGCAGAACCCTATCTCCTGTTGAGCCCCGGCCCTGATGTATGGTATTTCATGCTGAGGCTATGAATCATTAGTACCCGGCACGCGCGGCTGAACAGGAAAATTGTGTGCTGATTGGCTCATTTGCGAGCCATACCACACGGTATTCCCGTCCACGCCATGCGTGCCGGCTACTCTGTTCCCGGCGAGGGGTGAGGCAGCCCCCCCAGCCAATGAGGAGGCTCAAAACGGGGCAATCCCCGCTCCGAGCCTCCCCATGGCTGGAGGCTTCCTTCGTCCCCCGCCGGGGACGCAGGTAAGATTATTTTTTTTTCCCCAGCCTTTCCTCCCTCCTCCCTCCCCACCCCACTTACCTTCTATCCCGCAGTCTCTGGCGGCGGACGATGGAAACCTCCAGCTGTGTGGAGACTCGGAGCGGGGCAATCCCCGCTCCAAGCCTCCACACGACTGGAGTCTTCCATCGTCCCCCATCAGAGACCGCAGTATGTTTTTTTTTTTCTTCCTCCCCATCTCCTCCCTTCCGCCCTCCCGACCCCACTTACCTTCTTTTTTCTTCTGGTCTCGGAAGCGAACGCGCTGGGAACACTTCTGTTCCCAGCGCATCCGCTCCCGATGGCCGCCAAAACGGACTACGTTTTCCCTTTCCATGGCGGCGGCCATTTTTTAGCTGTTTTTTTTTTCTGTTCCGAAAAGTGTTTAGGAACAGAAAAAAAAGCTATTAGTACCCCGGTCTAACGGGCCGGGGTACTAATGGCATTAAGACCCTCGGTGGCGGGCCATACCGCCCTGAGGTAATGCCCCCGGGGCACCGTTAAGGCCCTAGCTTCGCTCAGGCCTATAACTCGTACCAGGGGCTTTACCTGGAGTGGAATTGGCCCGCCACCTCGTGGCTTATTGCCACATTGTGCGCCTCCTGCTAACAGTTACCAGTCCCTGACTTGGTATCGTAAGAGCTCAAAGGCTGTGTTGGACATGTCTTGACAGAGTGTGACACCCTGGGCTCAGTCTATATGTGCCTGCTCGGTGGAAGAGTGCATGCCTACGAGTCGATTAAATCAGACTCTTTTGGACTTATTGTCTAAACATAAACTGAACCCAAGTGTACATTGCAAAGTTTGGAAAATAGTTGAAAAATGTCTCAGAATGCTTTATGGTGTTTAAATGTCAGAGATTGTTCATTAATTTTACAGATTGGTTCTATAGTGTTCACGCTGTAGGAACTGTCGTTAAAATGATGTGAGGGTTAATAGATTAATTTTATTAGGTTTTTTACTTATGATGCACTCAAGTTTTATCTCATGTTTAAACGCTTTGGAAGATATATGTATGTGAATTGATTACGTTTGTGATTGATTATTTTTTGTTAAAGTTCAAATTGAACTATAAACAAATAATAATAAATAAACAAATTGAGCCAGTTTAGGGATTATCTTGGAATGGTGACTTGTGAAAGGATTTGTAAATCAATCAAAAAGGTGTGTTTGTATGAAATGCTCTGACAACAGAGACGCTTGGCTAAGAAGTCCAAAACATGCATCCTGATGTTCAGAATCCCTCAAAAGTGCTCCCAGCCACTGACCATTAAACAGCCCACACTCTCCAAAGAGCATATGAGGACAGCTGACCATGAGGACATATGCTGGAAAGTTAACTTCTCAGTAGGAGAACAGATGTGCTTCTTAAACGGTCTTCCCTGGATGCACCAACAGAGCTGATCTGATTTGATGGAAACCTTGCTGGACAACACCAGTGGCCAATGTGCCAGGCCCTCAGAAATCAACACTTGCATACGTTTGATCCGCACTGGTGGAGCTTGGTATTCTATGAAAGCCAATGTGACTCAGGGCTCTTTTTTGGGTAAGTCTAAGGCTGTATACCTTGACTTGCCCACTTTTTTGTGATCCGGCCTTGTGTGTTCAATTGAGCTCCATGTACTCTCCTAATAAAGAAAGTCAATCTTTGCTAGCATTCTGAACTTGCATCTTGTATTGACATTTACGCTATGACTTAGACAGAGTGAAAGGGTTGAGAGAGGGTATTTTAAGAATAGATTGAATCGTTACATTTTTGAAGAGGCTTTGAAGAGACTTGGTAAAGTGAAGTAAGTGACAGAGAGAAAACAGAGAATTGAGATATAGTAAGAGGAGGGATAGATAAAAGGTATCAACCGCCATGAAAGAGGCACAACAGGAGAGGCGGTAGGGTGAGTGTGAGAAAGTAAGGAGGCAGTGTCTGTGACAATTAGGAGAAAAGAGGAAGAAGCAAGGGGGTGTGGGTTGGTCAGATTCCTGTCATGCTGATGAGAAGGATGCCTGGGATGAGGAAGCCTAAGCATTAAATTAGTCTGCAAATTCAGTTGAAGCAAGAGAAGAGAGACAGGGGTCAGCCAGATGAGGATAGCTAATGTGATTTAAGAGCTGAAAGAGACATCGATGGTGGGAGAAAGGGACAGAATTAGTTCAGAAAAACTGCATTTCTAGGCAGAAAGTAGAAGAGAATCGTAAAAGGAGTAACGGTCTGCAAGAGTAGACAAATAATTGAAAGAGTGTGATTTTTTTTCCATCGCTGTTCGGCCTTCTAGAGTGATGATCTGAGGGAGCAAAGGGAAGGAGTTAGCCATGGCTGTGGTGGGGGAGTTTGAGAGATGATGTAATTAATTGGATGGATACAAGGAGTCTAGTGTTGACTGGATATTAGAATGAAGATTAGATGCTGCTTGATCTGCAGAAAAAGTGGAAAAGTGGTGAGGGGAGCCAGGGAGGAGGAAAGTGAGGAAAGATATGAGGATGGGGTTAAAAGAGCAAAGATCGCATTGGAGAAAAGAAGTTGTGGCAGAGGAGAGTTTAATAGAGGAGGGTGGATAGGGAAGAGGGAGGAGAACATGATCATACCTTATGAATGCCTTATCATATCTCTTATTTTATTGCCCAACTTAATTTAATTATAATGTTTGGCCCCATTGGGTCAATATAAACGTGTGTTCGGTTCCTTTGGCAAGATGTTATGCCAGTCGACAAACTGCAGTCAGTGCATTCACTAGCAATGACAGATGGACACAAGATAACTTTCATCACAAGACTGTGGAGCAGCACCTCTGGTACATCATGCAAGTTGTACACCTGTGTTAAAGCTCTACAAATCTTTTCAATGGTAGATGATAATCAAGGCAAAGGTTCCATAATGCATCATCCTTCCAACTACAGCTGCCATTGAATTTGATCTCCAGGCAGATGTGTTGCGCATACAAGCCCACAATGGATGAATCCCAAAGTGAATGCTTCTGTACACATCAATACTAGAACTGCAAAATGTTGTTTCAATAACTGATTTGAAGCACTAATGAACCACAGACAAGAAAGCTTAAGCCTGAGCCAAATATGGCATACAGCTCAGCGATGTATATGCCTATTGGCAGGCTTGTTGAGCTTCCAAGATTACATGAATACTGAAGGAAAAAATGTTATTTATAACCTAAAACAACAGATGGATGTACAACCAGACGCAGCAGATACATCACAAATGTCCGGCAGAATAATGTATGTCCACGGGCCACTAACAGAGGTGCAGTGTTTGATACAGAATCTATTTAATCTGTGGTCTGATGCCCCTATCAATCCAAATCCTCAACTCCCAGAAACGAGCGGGTTACCACCAGTACATGATTTGCAGAAGTATTGAAATACATAGCATAGCATCAAGTCCTTTGGATTCAAAACCTATAGCCCCATGGTCAACTTTTACTGCTTTAGGCCAGTTCAAACATTTACATCTCTAAGGCGTTCCAGAGAAATTGGAAGGCACAGTCCAGGATCACAAATACATTGTGGCAAACCTCATTTCTAAGGATTTGGCCAATGTTTTCAGGGGATGAATTTAGAGGCAGATATTCAGATGATTAATGTGTCCCAGTTTTTTGTGACAAAACAAGAAAGAAACAACGAGTGATTTGTATAAGCTTGCTGACTAAGGCTTGGCGATTGCCCCCAACTGAATCCTAGGCCTACCCCAAACTTGAGGGTGGGAGTTGAGCTTTTCGAGGTATCATGCACGTATCACTGCCAACGGGTCCTGGAGGGTGGGAGTTGACCAATCAGAGCCATGGAACCTATTGGTGGGGTTCTGAGGCATCAGGGGAATTGTGGGTACCTATAAAAGTCCCTCTTTACTTTAACTTTCTCTTTTTGGGTTTTGTTACACTTTAAGAGCAGAAGTACAACAAATGGTTTCATTGAGAAGAGCTGGTGGAGTTTGATGGTTTTTTCGCCAGTTTATTAGATTTTAGTGCTAGTTTATCCCTATTAGCAAACTTTTATTTTAATTTTATTATTTTATTTTATTGGAATTATACATACAAATAATGACTTTTAGTACTTTAACATTAAAACAATCACTTCATATAAAAAATAGAATGTATCACATGTTAAAAACAATAAATAGACAGATAATAACATCAGTCAGCATAGCTGTATTTTTATTTATGTATTTATTGTGTTTAGTTAAATAAAAAATACTTTTCACACATTTTACACATAAGATACATTAAATTTGTCAAGAAAGACAAGAGAAAGAAAGAAAGAAAAAAATGAAAAACGTTATTACAACAATCACTATAAAAACTATATAAAGTCTAATTTCCCTTACTTTCAAATGACTGAATTTGATTTGAATTAAGATAATTCATAACATTTTATCCAGGTCCATAGATACAATTCAGTATAAATACAATCTGTAGACTTTTCACACTTTTCAATTCATTAAAATTAAAACACCACAAAAGACACTTACAGAAATGTCATACTAAAGTTTAAAAATGGTTGTCTAATACCCAATTAGTCACAAAGATCAAAAACACAACACATTATTTTCCTATGAATAAAAATCCAGCCATACTAAAATTTCAATACCACTCACTAAATATCAAGTCTAAAAAAATAATAATTTCTGCTATAGCTAGGGCTGCCATTGGCTCACAAAGTAGCAAGTGCCAGGGTCTTTCACATGATACATTCCCTGAGAGTGTCAAAAATGTGCCCAGAATTTCCCCTTAAAGCATATTGAGGTATGTAGGTTCCACAAACAGGTGGTGGAGGGATTCCGCAGCCACATTACAAAATCAGCAAGTTCTTTCAGCCTTTGGAATCCACTGTCTTACACCCAACAACTCTTTTGTAGGATATAGGTTTTTGGACCATGAGCAATCTTAGGGATGATCTTCTGCCGATGCTCATCGAAAAGCGTCCAAACATATTATCTAATTGCCACATTTGGGGGGCAGAGGTTAGGATAGCGGTTTTACTCATTGAAGTCAAAGTGTAGTTTGTTTTGTTTGCACATATGAATACACCCATATATTTAAAATATTGTTCCATCTTAAACTTTTGACCATCAGTGGCCCATTCAAAAAAATGTTTTACCTGGTGTTTTTTTTAAAGAATACATATTAAACTTTTGATTTAGCAACATTAAGTTCCAAATCCAACTGCCTAAAGCATTAATTTACCGCTGTCAATGAGGTCTGCAAGCCATCTGAGGTATAGTCAAACAATACTATATCATCTCCATAAAGCAAATAAGATATTGGCACAGATCCCAACTTAGGAGGACTAGATCTCACTACTTTAAGGCAACTCCCCAGATCAAAAATATGTGTATTAAAGAGGAACAGGGCCAAAACACACACCTGGCTCAGGCCACGGTCACTCCTTATCCAATCCGAGCAGTTGCCTCTCTGGTCAAGTTTTATTTTCTATCTTGTGTCAGTATATAGATATTCCACAATACTAACCAATGGCTCAGGGCATCCCTGTGCTTTTAATCTAGGCCAAAGCATGTTCCATCAAACACAATCAAAAGCCCTAGTAAGATCAGAAAAGGACATACACATGTGTCTTTTCACCATTTGTGCCTGGCTAGTGAGAAGAGCTGTTATCAAACAGTTAAGTTAGGTAATGGTCCCTCTCTTATAGACATATTGGTATATATTTGGCAAGATGCAATTATAGCCCATTTTGAAGGTTCCTAAGAATAAAAGACGAGGATATTTTGTAGGAGGCTCCAAAAGGAATGTTGGGTGGTAATTCATTGGCTTTGTCCTATCTCATGCTTTATAGATTAATATGATAACCACATCCCTCCTGGAAGGCGGGAATATTTTTTAACTCAAAATGTTACGAAACAGCACCAATAAGATTAAAGCCCACAATCCTGCATATTTCTTGAGGGTTAGGTTGGACATCCTGTCAGGCACAGCAGCATTAGACGTTTTGTATCTCCCAATAGCCCCTTGGGCGTCGTCCAAATCAATGTCCAGAATAATCACTACCAGCAATTGGATGAGCCTGCAAGGAACTCTGCTTATCAGCAGATTTGATCAATGAACAAAACTGCGAACAATTATTAGAATTCAAACAATAGAGCATTTTATCAGCATCCCTTTGATATTGAAGATGTCTATGTAATTTGGACCAATTAGAGTATTCATGTTTCAATCTTTTTATTAAACCTAGACCCAAGTATCCCATTTTCCTTGCAGCCTTTGATGCCTGCAGATCTTTTTCTTCTGCTGTGTGAGCTCATCAGATGTGTGCTAATTAAAATGATTATTAGCTTTGTGGTGTGTCTAGTTGATGACAGGCCTATGAAGATATTTTGACCAAACGGCAGTGTGAGTGACTTCCTTCCGCAAAATATTCTGCAATCTTGAGATTAAATTGCTCAGGAATGAGTAGTCTCTAGATCACTGCCTGGTCCCTCTCTCTACCCTCAATACTCATGTTAACCAGGGAAAATACGTATTCAGTTTCCATAGCCAGGGTGAGCAGTACATTTCCATAGCCAGAGTGAGCAGAAGAGGACTATGCTTACTGCTTCCCTGGTCAAGAACATTCAGACCCTTACCACACTGGAGCAAATCATTTGATACGAAGATGGGCCTCATCACGACTTCGGCGGATTTCACCCCAGCTCTGAGCTGGGGGGAAATCCACTGAAAATTCACGCTATTACCGCCGGCGGGAAATCTGCCGGCGGTATTAGCGTGAAGATTCCCCATTGAGCCCAATGGGGAATGGGGCATTCCCGAATGGGCTCAGTGGGGAATGGAGACTTACATTATCGCCAAACTCGTGATCCGGCGCTATTAGCGGTGGGGAGTTCGGCGGTAGGGCTAATACCGTCCACACTAATAGCGTTACCGTTACCGCCCAAGTCGTGATGAGGCCCTAGTCTAGAATTGAACTAGACAGGTTGACAACCCAAGTATCTTGTGGAGGGATATTGCCCACTATGTTACCATTAAATAGTCTAATTTCCCAGGCATCCAAAACATCTCTAATTATGCTGCCTCTCTCAAGTGTGCTTATAACAGCTACTTGTCTACTCCTATACTAATCCTCAGCAAAACACTCACTATTTAGGTCTCCCATAATAATAGAACTAGAATCCCCAGCCATGCTCAGTCATATAACTCTCCAATGCTCCTGTCTTAAGATTCAAGAATGTTAGCAGCTCTCCTGCACTAGGACTAAAGTAGACATTCAATATAAGACATTTATCAAACCAATATTTACCAGGAACCTTAGATGACCATCTAATCCCCAAAACATCACTAGCCGCTAATGGTAAATTCACCATTAACAATGCCAAGTCAGTTCGCAGTGCACACAGAAGCCCACCAGATGGTTCACATTCAACACCCCTTTTAGCAGATTCATGATAGATGGTATGTCCTTCAAGAAACGGGGTGTCGGTTAGCCATGAAATAAAATTGCACTCTGCCCATAAGTCATAATCAGTGGCTAAATGAGCAAAGCCTTGCATGTTTCACGAGGCTACCTTGTAATAACGTTTTCAGCCCACAATAATATTAGAGCTACTGTTAGCATGCAATGAGTTTAAAATGCTGGACCAGTATGGCACTGATCTTTCCACCGTAGGGTAACCCAGATCAGCCCAGTTCTGCTTCTCCCCAACTTTCACATTTATGACTAGGGGTCACCTGGGGCATGGGCCAGCTCACTAGCCCCTTTTACTTTCTATAAGACTGTATTGGGGTCAACTCGAGTAGTTATTAGCTTTTAGCCTAGATCTTCTATCATTGGGGGCTTCAACTAAAATTAAATCTCTAATTAATTGTGACGAGAAGCCCAATTTCACTACATCCACTCGCGATTGATCAATAAACTCAACCAGTGTCAGGTCTGAGGACCTAATCGAGCTCAACCGCGGAATCTCCCGCAAAAGATCTAGGATATATTGCATATTTAGGGTAAATGTATTTATTTATTTTATTTATTTGTTACACGCCAGAACCCACAGACATCAGGGCACAGAAGATATAGAAAAGGGCCACAGAGGCCAAAGTATAAAGGAGAGGCTACAAGACGCTATCTAACGATTAGTTAAAAAGTAATGTCTTTAAACGTTTGCAGAAAGAGAATATGTTCCTGTCAGCACGCAGGTCCATGGGAAGCTTGTTCCAAGCCAGTGCCCCCTGTACCGGAAATGAACGGCCGTTGCCTCTGGCCCGCCTGTTCCTCGGACAAACTAAGAGCATCAAATCGCTGGACCGAATGACTCTGGGAGAATGTTGTAAGGTAATGCAGAATTTGAACTACAATGCTGGTTGTGCATACAGGCATTTATGCGTTAATAATCCGCTTGCTCTTAAAAACAGCTAGATATAGATGTGAAACAGGTCATTTTTCAAAATTGCACCATTCCCAACTGTAGGGCCGACTGTGTCCTGTAAAAGGACATTAACCATTTTTGCTTGATTTATATCTCCCAAAGATATACTACTTTCCTTTGGAAGTTTTACAGTTGGTTCAAGCTACTGTACCATAACCTGTTGTATTCTTTCCTCTAAAGAGAGGAAAACTGGAAACACTCTTACTATAAATTAAATGTTTTATGTTTAAATTATATGTGATGCCTCAAATTTGTCGTGAAATATCTGCATGGCTCAATGTCGAAATAACATTATTGATGATGATGATTAACTGCACAGCTTTCACAATTGCTGGCATACAGTATCTCGTTTCAATCCCAGATGCCAGGCCCATCTCTTTATTTAGGCAAATAATTTTAGAGGACGCTTTCTGCCGTGGCATGTTACTGCATAATGTGTACGCCATATAAAATTAAGAAATTAAGATTGAAGGTTTTTTCAGGCCACCCAAAAAACAATCAGCTATAAGTCGAGCATGCACCCACAAAGTGCATATTAATGCCTATTAGTGCTGCTGGTATGGCCAGTTGAAAGAACGTTGATGAGGGGGCACGCAATTGATGATTATCCAATAATACGTTTGTATTTGGGCATTTTAACAGTATTTGGTGTCACCCGTTTTAACCAAGATGCCAAGGAAAGCAATTGTCAATGATACTGACGATATTGAGAGAAGCAAACAATTGCAGTTGCCCTTCACAATTCATATTTGGTGAAACATTTTCTAGTCTCTGTCAGAGACAGCAATGCTAGGATCTCAGTGTCAAGCCATTCTAATTCAACTAGTTCAGGAAGTGCCAAAGCTCTGTTATAATTCATGCTGATGTCAACTCTGTGAAGCACCTTCCCTTCACGTTCTCTTCATGATACAACTGCTGTAGCTACTGCTCTAAGACATTCAGGTAGCACATAACCAACATGACCCAATGCAAAGGAAAAATATCCCCATGGACATCCATCTTTCCCATCATGTTCTTGGACTAGCACTGATAAAGCACATCCATCTTTCACATATACAAACACAACACATCTCTTCACAAAATTCGAAATCCACACGATTACAGCACAACACAAGGCTGTTTTCAGAGTGACAAAAGCTTCCTGACAGTAAGCACCCCCTGGCAATGGTGATGCAACATGTATTCTCTCTGGCAAAATCTCTGTAGCCATTCTCATACCTTCCTTCAACAAGTGGTACCCTGCATAGGTGTCCTCAGATTGACAAGACCGGTACTCATTCCAAGACACTTTCTCTTCTGCATGTGCAAGATCCTTCAGTACGCTAATAGTGCCATTCTGGCATACTTCACAACTGTCTGCTGCTGCTAGTAACAATGTGCAATGTTCTGGCAACTCTAATCTAGCAACCTCTACTTTAAGCACTCTACTGTAAATGCTAGTACTGTCTGTGTATCCTCGTGGTTTTCTAGCAAAGGTCAATGCATCAATTGCAGAAAAAAATATTCCCTGTGCAGAAATCATGGTCAATTTGTCCTCTAAATAAATTGCAAAACGGTCTGCAGTTTTCAAAAGCTGGATGTAGTTCGTAGATTCCTCAACGTCCACATCCACGTCTGGGGCCTTGAGCTTCTGCCCGCATGCCAAACATAAAACACACAGCCCGCACACCATGCGTGCTCTGTGCTGGACTGGTGATTTTGTAACTGCACACACCTCCTGTTGATTGCCAGCGAAAATAGACTCTCCTCCACCAGTAATGCTTGGTCAAAACACACACCAGGCGCTCCATAACTGGCTGCTGACTTTGGAACATAACACATAGGCTGCACAGTGTAGATATATCCAAATAAAACCAAGACTAAACCTAATGACACATTTCTTCTGCATTCTGTTTTCTTTTTTTTGCGTCTACATGTTCTTTGAGCAAACAAAAAGGCATAGAAGCCACACTTTTATTAGGAGAGTTTAGTCCCAACACAATGCAGGCTATTAACTTGAAGGTAACACGTGAAACATTGCAGGCTGAAGCCTACATAGAAATGAGTTCAATTCACATTTTCCTGGACGCCGTCTACAAGAAAGGGAACAGTAAAAATAATCCACCCAAGAACACAGTTTACCTGAAAAGCCAAAAATAAGAAAACTAAAAATAGCTGTGCCATCATGCTAAAAACTAGAGCTCCTTAACAAGGTGTGACAGACCAGGGAATGCCCTGTTAGAGTCTTAAACTCCTCAGTTGGCACATGCCGTAAAATTGGCAACATGCCTAATAAACAATTTCAAAGTTTGAGTGCACAGGAAACTTATGCTATAGAACTAGAGTATGGCAGACCACCTCTACTCAAGGGGCACAATTGGTAGACGGTACATTATTCAAAATCCAAAGACATCTTGAGATTGATAACTTTGTGAATAGTAGCCAAAGTAAGCAGCATGAGTACCAGAATCAGTTGTGCTGGACTTGACACCGTAATACACAAGTAAAATGAAGAGATCGTCAGAGTACTCATTCGGGTCATATATAATGCTTCTTTACGCAAAGACATTAACTGTGGCCCTCTGCTATCTTTTCTCTTGCGGTATGGAACTGATTGCCATTGGCTTGGAGGACAATCAGTTTACACAGAGGTCTTTAGATGAACATCAAGAATGGATGCCGCTTCTTTCAACTTAGTTCATCTAGTTTGCTTTCTCTTGCCTATAATAACCAGGCCACAATGAAAGATCCATACATCCGGTTCCATGTGTTAATATCCCTGCAAAAATATCACGATACAAAAATATTGCGGCAATATTGACCCATGGACTCTGTGGGGGACACCCCAGCAACCCCTGCATTATTTTAAAATGTGCGGGGGACACTCCTGCAACCGCCAATCCCACAAAATATCCTCCCCAAAAATATTGCCTATGGTGCGACAAAAAGCCATATGTATTGCAATATTTTTGCGGGGATATTTTGTAAGCATACCATTTATTCTCAGTCTTGGAATGTCAAAGCCTCGCCAATACTGGGCAGAAAGCTCTGCTTTGTAGAATTAGAGCAATCATGTCCTTGAAAATTGAGAGATAGATTGTCCTTGATAGGAGTTAGTGCCTGACTTGTGTGCGGTCTGCAAAATAGATTTCCTTGTGGCCGGAGAGTGAGATTACATCATTACCTCTCTGGGTGAAGCCCTTTGGTTTCCTTGAAGTGGCCTTAATCTGGGAATGCAGTTGTTGGCCGTCCCTTTCTGACCAATGTAGGGAACAATGCTTGGATCATGGACAAAACCCAACCTCTAATGTCATTTCTCTTGATACCATCCACACGGTCTTGAAATCTTGCAAGTTAGATAGTACAATGTCCAGTGGCTCTCATGTTCCTTCAAGCTCTGCCTGAATATGTAATAGAATGTGCTGAAGCCACTGCACACACAATTCATGTTCTGCTATTTTACACCCACGTTGTTATACATCCTGTTTAAGGTTGTTGAGAGATGTGTGTAGTTTCTGTGTCATCTCAATGCGTTGTTTAACTGTTTAAAGATCTCTTCTTACAGAGTGGCTATGTATTCCATGAAGTCCATTTTCGTCAACGGTGCACTACTTTAGTTTGTATCTGGGCGATCTGTTTCTGAATATTACATTTAAACAAAAAGGTAATAAGGGACTTGAACAGACCAGCAGTAACAATAGTCTGATCATGTTGTTATTTACAGAGGTTTAGAGGATGCTACTCAATCCCAAAATAATAAAGGGTAGACACTAATATAAGATGACAAGCTGACGTAGAATAGAAGCAATAGGTTTTTCAAACTTCACCTTATCAGCAAACCTTTGTATACAGGTGTATTACCCCCCACATCCCCCTTTGCTGTATTTCCTTTTTACCCTTACTTTCCCCCCTAAAGAGATTGTACATTCCTAAACATAATTGTCTGTGCGTTTTTCCTACCTGCTAGGCCTTGGGTGATAGCTTCTATTTTATTCCAACAATTTGTATTGTATGCAAACAAATAACAAATGCATTCAATGCATTGTATTCCTGCCTGCTTGTTTATGAAACCTAAATGCATCTGCATTTGTCTATTGGAAACTGAGAATCACTCCTATGCTTTACTTACCTTCCTTTGTGTGACTCAGGACCTAATGTTTAACCAATTCTTTGACTTATTCAGTCACTTCCCTTTGTTTGTTTTGCTTAGTGTAAGTTCTTCCTCTGAAAGGAAATGAAGTGGGACAAGGCTTTCTGTATGGAGGAGGTCTTAGAGAAAAGGAAGTTCACGTTTAAGGGGTTGAAGGTTTAATAGCAAATTGGAGGTCACAGAGAACAATGGTGTAGCAATTGCTGGTGTGGGACGTTTATATGCTAGCCACATCTGGTGTGTCTTGGGAAGGTTATTGCAGTGCTGTTCATGAAGAGGAAAGCAGGCAGTGCTGGAAAAAGAGGGTTTGCTTAGGTGAAAGAGGGAAGAGGTGTAGGATGTGATAGAGGAATGACAAGGAGGGTTTGCAACTGCTAAGAGTATCAGAGGGTCAATGGTTAGAATGAGGCATACACTTGTGTAGACTCCCTGCCAGCCTCCTCCCCACCCCTCTGCCCCCCAAAAAGGGACCGCTGGGACACAGAGCCAACAGTACTATTTCCATATAATTTTACAGAACACTTTTAGGATTGCAAGTCAGCTCCCTTGCCCTTCTAAGAACACCCACAAGATGATTCCCTCTGCTCTCTCTTCTCCCGGTAACCTCTCTCCTCCTGACAACACCCCAATATTGTATTCCCTTTTTCCTATTTCTAGCTCCATGCCATATTAGGCACTGCAAAGGCACAGCAGGAAAGTGCAGCATAGTATAGGGCTCTGTGGGAGATGGGAGTATCGTGCTCTACCATGCAAGTCCCTCATTGTGCTATCCCCGGTGGACTTCAAACCATTTTGGAGAAATCTACAGAAAAGTGTGCACATTTATGAAAACTAAACTATATATATCTAGATCTATCTATATTAATGTTTAAATAGAACTGATTTGCTCCAAGGGCCTCAGAGCGCTCACACAGACGGACGAAAAATTAAACAGAGAGAAGAATGGTAGGATAATGGCTTTCCAGGGTGTAAGCGGAGAGAGTAACAGGTTACTCTGTTCCCTCATCAAAAAGCCAGGTCTTGAGCTACATTTTGAGTATGTAATGGATCCCCAATTTTGTAAGGAAAGAGGAACCGAGTTCCAAACCTTGGGGGCCCAGAAGTTAAAATTTGTACTGCCAACTCTTTTCAGAAGTTGACGGGGTTGGAACAAGTCAAAATTATTTTTGGATTGCCGGTTTCTCCTGATGGGCACTTTGTTTATTTTGTCAGTGAGGTAGTTTGGCGCGTCAACTGCTAGACATTTAAAAACTAACACTGCGCCTTTAAATTGTATTCTTTGTCCAACCGGAAGCCAGTGACAATTCTTCCTCTCAATTGAAACCTTGGTATGGCGGCTGAGCCCATTTACTGCCCTAACCGCTCCATTCTGGATAGTTTGCATTTTTCTTATATTGGATTTCGAGGTGCCCATTAGTAGACCATTGCAGTAGTCCAGTTTGGAGTTTATTATAGCACTAGCAATTATGGCAAGATTGGGCTTGGATAAATATGGGTGAATTTGCCAGAGAAGATTGGAGAAAAAGGTGCATGAGGATTTTAGGTATGAGGCATGCCTTTTAAAGGACAAATGAGAAGCCATGAAGATACCCAGCGTTTTTACGCAGTCAGATACCATGATAGTATTATTGTTGATTTTAAAGCTTTGATATTTATCCTCTAGTTTTTTTAGTCTCTGGGGAGTGCCAACTATCATCAGCTCTGTCTTGGCTTTGTTAAGGGCCAGCAAGTTAGATGCCATCCATTTTTGTATGGCGGAGAACACATCTCAGTGTGTCCTTTTTATAATCTCCTAATAGTGTAAACACCAACTGGGTGTCATCAGCATAGTTCGTGAACCTGACACCCAGTGTTTGTAGCATATTGCATAATAGCTTTGAAAAAAATGTTAAAAAGAAGGGGCGATAAGCAGAACCCCTGTGGGACACCACATAGTAGCAGAGTTTTTAGGGAAGTAAAGTTCCCCTTCACCACTTCTGCCAATCTGGAGCCCAGGAAGTATTTAAACCAGTCTGACGTGGCTTGAGAGCATCTACCGATTGTTATGAGTCTTCTGGCAAGGAGCACATGATCAATCAGATCAAACAATGAGGGAAGATCTATCAGGAGGAGTAAAGCTGGGTTTCCTTTTTCGATAATAGAAGCAATGTTAGTCTGGAGAGCTAAAAGAGCTGTCCTAGGGCTATGGTTAGCATGAAAACCTGATTGTTCGTCCGCAAGAATGTTATTTTTTTCTACAAATTGCTGATATTGTTGGTATGCAATCTTATCTATTATTTGTAATAAGAACGGTACATTAGTAAACAACCCACAATTGGGTTTAGTCAAGTTTTTCTAGAAGTCGTTAACACACCCCTAAGGAGAAGAGAAGGCCTTCAGCGAGGGCCAGACAGGGAGTTCTTGTGTCAGAAGTGGTGTGAAAGGAGCAAAGTGATTGCCTTCTGTATGGTCCAACATGGCAATGCATGAGGAGTGTCTTAGGCAGAAACATGTGCAGTTCCCTTAGGGACCACTGCAAAAGATTTAAGACTACAGGTGTTTGGCAATAAACCCACTTGGTAGCAGTCTGTACCACACAGATTCACTCGTAGCTGTGGATCAGCAGTCAGACTTCCCTCAAGAAGAGTTAGGCAGTATACAGAGCATACAAAATAGGGACAGAAATACAGTAGCACAAGCAAACACTGACCAGAGCTTGGGTGTAAAAGTATATAATTATTTATTTAACACACACTTATAAAACACACTAGCACTAAATTGGTAAGATAAGTTCAAAACACAATCACTATTATCATATGTACATCCCTGATTACTTGTTGGACAAGTCTTAGTTAACACCACTTATTTCCAGACAGAGGTGAGCGCTTAACGTTCGATGGCACTCCAACAAGTTAAATAAAAAGGGAGGGAAAAGCAGAATTATGGAAGCATACACACTAAACACTTTTTAAAGAACCACAGCAAGTTAGGAAGGCACAGTCTAATGTTGAGCAAGGAAGTTTAGGTGCCAGGCCCACTTTCAAGGGAGCCCAGTGGAAGATGCCCGAGATCAGACAGTTACAGAGTCTTCAAAGTTTGTGGAGGTAGTTCGAAAAAGGTTTAGTTCAGTGTAGAAAAGTTAGCTAGGGTGTCCCAGGCTAACCCAGGTTCGAGAGACGAGGATTTAATACACCCCGTTCAAACGGTTGCAAGGGAAGCCAGGCAGAACACGGTACCTTAAATGGAGAGGATCCTCCAGCGGTAGCAGTTGTTCCTGGCAGTGGGTGCAAGTCTCAGCGTCGTCCAGAGGAGGAGAAAATCTCGTCGTGGAGGAAGGATGAAGGTCGTTGCACTGCCAGGGAAGAAACCAGCCGCGGAGTTCTCCGGTACAAATGTACTACCCTTTCGGTTTGTGGTAGTGGTGAAAACGTGGTATCCCGGTTGCCGGGGTGCTTGGCACAGGCAAGGCGGCCACGAGATGCTCCAGGAAGGCGAAAAGAAGGTAGACTGGTTATCCCCACCAGTCGAAGGAAGAAGACTCTCTGGGCTAGAGATCTCCTCTGTCGTTGGGAAAAGTGGTGAGACGGTTCAGCAGGGCTCCACCGGTGGTGTCGTCGTTGCAGGCCGGCTCAGCTTCTCCCACCTCGGATTCTTAGGTCCTGTGGCGACTTCTGAAGTTGCAGTCCAAAAAGCCCTGCTTTTATGCAGCATACCCCCATTCACTCAGCCTAGCTGTCAATCAAACATGCTAAGTGGTGAGCCGGCCGGCTCACCACTTGGGTCAATCACACAAGAGTGCGACTTGAGTTACCAAGGTAACTCAGTCCAGGGTGCCTAAATCCCCTCCCACACCCCCTGGGGTACCCAGACAGAGTGGCACCACTTTTGAAGGCTTCTGCGGAGAAGCCCGCCAAAAGGTGGAACAAAGGGCTCGACTTGGGTTGGAGTCACAGAAGAGAACACAAACGCCATTTTAGAATCGAGTTCTGGCAAAAAATACCAACCGGCAAGTTAATATTAAATAAATAATCCGGCGGTATGTTCGAGGCTATATGAATTAAATAATTAAAGTTGGTAGCCTCGAACAAGGGGAACATCCCATAGAGATATATTCGCAGTCGAATATAAAAAGTAGTATCCACTGCCACCAGCCAAAACTCGATCAGGGGGGATGGAGACGTGCCCCCTTGAACAACAGACCCGGGGCAATTGAATTGCCCCGACCAGTACGTCCACAATATGATGGTTTGTACTGGTTTCTGTTCATAATTTGGGACTAGCAAAGCCAATGGTGACTTTACATGCCCTGGGAGACAGTAGTCAGTCCCAGCGTATGGAGTCTATGTTGGGGGGTCGCTACGACACCCCTGGGTTACGGCACGGAGGGTGCTGTGTAACCCACATAAAAAAACACATGAGACCCTATGGAGTAAAAGACCCCATAGCCCATAAAACACATGGAAAGTTAAAGGAACACCTCAAATCATGTCTAAGAGTGGGAGCAAACAGAATCTCACTCTTAGCAGTAGAGAAAAAAATAAACCCCAAAAATCCAGCAAAGCTGCTGGGGGACTCACTAGGTTTGGGAAATTAGCTTTACAGAGAATTCTCCCTAACAGATTGCTATGTTTGTTGCTGGACATGGTCAATGCTGTAACCAATGCAATGCATAAACACATGAAACAGAGGTATGACTTGCCCTGATGCAAGCATGTTAGCGTGTAGTGACCCCTCTACTACAGGACCAACCAGAGGTAGGAATGTCAGTGTGCCTCATTACGACCTCGGCGGTAGGCATGCCGCTATTGGCGGCATGGCTGCCGCCAAAATCGCGTCCGGGTCCGGGTCCACAGAATGAGGATTTACCGGGCCATTCCGAGTTCAGAAGGCCCGGTAATTCCTCCCTCCAAGGACCCGGACTCGGTCCTTCCCCATTCCCATTTCAGCCCCTATAGGGCTGAATGGGAATGGGAGAGGGAGCAAACAACGGGCCATTAAGAGTTGGCTCGTTGTTTGCTCCCTCTTCCCCTTGCGGGACCCGGTAATCACGCCTGGTTTGACCAGGCGTTACTTCCTGGGTCCCACGAGGGGACCTCGTAATGAGGCGGTACGGGGTAAACGGCGGCGGCACCTTTTACGGCGCCGTTAACCCGGTACCGCCAGGGTGGTAATGAGGCCCAGTGTCCGTGGGTTCCTCAGAGGAAGACACAACTGCTCATGGCTAGAGGCACTGACTAAAACAGACCTTAGGGACACCAGCATCAGTGCTTTCACAAACACTTCTTCCATCAACGTCCAGTGGCTAGGCCTTCTTCTCACCATCACAGCAGCTTTTTGTTATCCTTGAGGTGTACTGCTATTTGGACTGGGATGGAGAGACTGAGTGCTGCGTCATGCTGGTTGCACTAACAGTATTGCCAGATGACCTATCAGTCATGGGAGATGAACACAGTGTCAGTAGAGGATGCTGCAGAGGGGCAATTGCTCGAACACCACCCTGCCCTCATTTAGATTTACAATAGTGCAGTGAGTGTAGGTGTAGTAATAGTGAGTGTTAGGCAACAGGGTATAAAAACAGCAAGTAGGTGTCTTCCCTGTAACTCAGTGCCAGAGGGATAGTCCCTAAAGAAGGTATGAGTGGTTCCTCAATTGTGTGAGAAGGTCGCTATGAGTTGGAGAAGCAACTTACAAAGCCTGTTGTGTGGAAACAAATGCAACCAAACTCAAAACTCTACCAGGCACCACGGTTGAACCACTGTCTGACGACTTCAAAAGTGAGTAATAAAGGATGGAAAATGTGTTGGTAGCAGATAAGTCAGACAATATGGAATTAAATTACTGGGCCACCTGTTTGCCTATAAAAGCACATTGCTGGAAACCTGCAAGTGGCATGCTGCCATGACATCTCTCAGAAGCAGACATCAAATTAAGTATGTTGCACCGGTTCTTGCATATTTTCAGTTTTCATTTACAGCATTCAAAACACTGCCAGATGGGAATGGCCCCTTGCACTATTCAATCTTCTGTCATGGATGGAAGAAAGCACAATGTGTATTTGACGCAGCTGAGACCTATGGAAAATGCATCATGCCACCACTGAATTCAATATCAATATTAACCAGTCTGAATAAAGTAGAAGCCAATGGTGTATCTTTTTAAAGAGGGTGAGAAATGATATTATCCAACCAATCATCGCTTTAAGACTGCTTCAACATCATATTCGGTTAGTTCAGTGACATCTTGTCGCTGAGAGCCTGGTGCTACTGGTGTGCTTTTTGAAAGCAATTGTTTCAATGTTTGCAATTTTGGGAAAAACCAGAACGAATATTGTATGCCATGAAATGTCACTGCTGCAAAGTATTGCTGATGAAACTCTCTGGAATATAACATTAAATAATGCTGCATGAGAGAAGGAAATGACTGACTCATGTTGTGCAAACAACTTGGAAGGTTCTACACCTATACATCACATGTAATAGCAATGGGTTATTTATTTATAACACGCTTAATACCCAGACGTTTCTAAGCGTGGACCCGGGTATCGAACCTGCGTTGCTCTGCATCGTTTTGCTTCCAAGACGAGCGCATTGCCCCTGAGCTATCCTCCCGAGAATGCTGGACTGAAACTTTTGTTGTTTGTGGATGTTGTTCTCGCACGCAGCAAGAACTGAAGTACCACAAATGTGACATGTTTACACATTGTTTTCACAGGGAAGAATTGGCAAGTGTACTACTATCTGCCCAGTGAATTACTCTAGAGGTACCATTTCAGAAGCAGGACTCAAGCACAAAGCAGTAGCAGCACAAATGCTAATGCCATCTATAAATATTATAGTCAGTCACCGCCACTACAGTCAATCACTAGAGCTATGGCACAACAGCACATTTGTCTTGTATCACAGCAGAGAATCTGGTGGAATTGTGACTGGCTACGGAGGAAAACGCTGCAGCAGAGGTCTCCTGAGTTTGTCCAAGTCCACTGCATGGTGTTTCTCCATATGGAACCTCATGATGTGTTATCCTACTGGGTACCAGCCTTTCCCTGCTGCACCATTTTATTGCACAGAGTTCAGATGATGAGTACCTGTCATTGTTGGTCCGATAGTATTGGAGTTCTTCCACAGTTTAGACTTTGTAGATGGATCAAGTAAATGTGTCCTTTTAGGCTCATCTCGCTACAGGTGTAGTAGTGGTGAAGTTGGAACTCCGACTGTCTGTTCCTCAAAGACTCCATACAAAGGTGGATGATTAGCCTTGTCATTGTCTTTTGTCCCTGTAGCTATGGCAGTAGCTCCTTGTTCTGCTCCTCCATATCACAGGTTTCCCAAATCATATGTTTTGGCCAGGAACATCCTATATGGTAAATCTTTGCACTGTTTGTTGTTTCTACCAGATCATCAATAGATACCATCGGCAACTCTTCTCCACTTGTCACCCAGAAATGTGGGATGGACCCCCTCCACTCTCTGCAGTACTAGACCACATAGTACTTTGTCTTGTATACCAGAGTGATGTTGGCAATAGGGTGCAGGTGTGCGTTGACACTTGTACCACTTTGATTTGCCACATCCCTAAGGTACACAGCAAGTATTGTGGCTGACGTAAAAGGACTTCTAGCAGGATGCCTTCATTTCACCCTAGGAAATTGAGGTCACTGTATTTGAAGTCACTATTTATCCAGCATGGGATGAGAACCACCATAGAAGTCATGATTTTGTGCAAACCTACCACTAGTAACATGTCAATTCTTGGAGTTGTGAAATGTATCCATAGAGCATGGCTACGCATTGGTTGATGGAAAAGCAAAGACAATGTAACCCGCTAACCATCCAGATTTTACATACCTGTGAGTTGTGGATTGTACGATTTGTGATTGCTGTGATTTAAATGTTGTGTTATGCACTCTTCTATTTTTTGATGTGTGATTCTATTTTGTTGTGTTATGAATCTATGACGTACATCGAATAAAGCTCAATTGATGATGAGTTCCCCCTAACACTTTGTGGGGGCTCCAGACATGTTGTCTCCAAAATAGTCACTTCTCTGTACACACAAAATTAAGCCATGTGTGGTATGCACTGGGTTACAAGTTCTGAATACAATTTCCCTGTGACACCAAAGAATGTTAACATTTTTTCTGTGCAGCAAGTTTTTTCTCCCTTCATTTACAATATAACACCACGCACAGTTTCAGAAACGCAATATATTCTTGTCTTTCCTCAAAAGAAATCTGAGTAATTTTCTATCTGCAACTAGTATTTTTTCTCATCACAGCAAATGGCACACCCAGTTACAGCTAAAAAATAAGTTACATGCATTTATAACCAATTCATATAGTTTTCTCCTGACTCCATATCTCATTCAACCTCCAAAGAATACTGAGCCATTTTTTAGGCTCAACCAGTATTTTGTCTCATCACAAAAGGATGCCAAATTCAATTACAACCACTGACTATAATCTCTGCTTACCTCCAAAGAATTCTTAATTTCTTTTAGTCGCTAATAGCATGTTATTTTATCACAGAATGATGGCATGCTCAGTTTAGCAACAAGTCACTACTAGTATTTTGTAATAGCACACAAATTTGGCACACCCAGTTAAGGCCGTTAAATACATCCCCTTCTGCCTCCAATGAATTCTGATCCTTTTTTTAGTTACTGCTATTATTTTGTCTCATGACACAACAATGGTGCTCTCAGCTACTGCCACTAAATATGATCTACTCCTGCCCCCAAAGAGATGATTTCTAATTCCTACTATTATCACAAATAGATGAGATTTGTATTTGTATTTTATTTATTTGTAGAGCGCGCCAAGCCCTGAGGCATCTGGGCGCTTATCTTGCAAGAGTATAGAATATGACATGTTGCGATACAAGGTTACAATATATCACATATCTTAAATGAAAGTGTAGTTCCAGGACATGGTTATATACAATTCAAGAGGTATAACAGGGTGAATTTACAGTCAATCATTAAAAAGGAACGCATATCTAATTCTCTTGTGTGGCGAGCCATGCTTTTGACTTTTTCGGAAGATATGAATGGATGGTTCAGATCTTAACTTTAAAGGAAGGGAGTTCCACTTCTTAGCAGCCAGAGTGGGGAAACTGCTGCCTCCGGCCTTCTGGAGATTGAATCTTGGTATCTTAAGACAGTGTGATTGTGCAGATCTGGTGGGGCGATCTGATGAGTTGCGAGTGAATTCTTTGGTTGACTGACAGCCAGTTCAGATAGCATCTATGTTCGGATATGTGTTGTGATCTAGGGATGTTTAGTGCTGATCTAATGGTGTTATTTTGTATTACCTGCATCTTTTTTATATTATGTTGGTTAGTTCCCAAGTATAGAGCATTACAGTAATCAAGTTTTGATAGCACTTAAGCTCTGGCTAAGGTTATACAGTTGGGTGTCATGAGGAATGGCCTACAAGCTGTGATTAATTTACAGTTGTCGGCCGTGGATGAAGCTAGTGCATTGATTTGTCTAGCTAGGTTCAATGTCAAATCAATGTATATGCCTAAGGTTTTCACTTCCTTTGAGACCTTGATAGTGTTACCATCAATGTTAAAGGAATTAAATTGTTCATCCAGATTATTGAATCGGATTGGGAGCCTAACTGTTGTTCGGGACTGAGCTAGTTTAAAAAGACGCGTTAATAAACGACGTGATGAATGGACCTGGTTCTTTGGCTGCTTCTTTAATGATCGGTGCAGGGAAAATGTCGCCCTGGCATCTTGAAGGTTTTAGTTTTGAGATGAAGTCCTCAACCTCTTTAATGGAGAGGGGGGAGAAGTTGAAAGGTTTAATGTTGTTTATAGATGGGTTTGAATGGTAATTGTCCGGCGAGAGGCTGAGTTTTTTTGCTTCAATGTTCTCTTGTAGCATTGTGAGAGAGATGCTAATTTACAGCTAATGTATATAATACCCCCACCTCCAAAGAATTTGATGACATGTTCTGCCCAACAAAAACAAATTCTCATCTGTCACAAAAAGAGAGCCTACTCAGCTACAGCCACTGAATATAATCTACTCCTGCACCCAACGAATACAAAGATGCATTTTGTGCATCTAGTATGCTGTACCATCATAGATAAAATGGCACACTCAGTTACATGGACTGAATATAATCTCCTGTCTCCAAAGAAGTCTGGGCATTTTTCTCTGCAATTTATATATTCTCTCATTCATCACAAAAAATGTCCCACTCAGTAACAGCTGCTGAATATAAACTACTCCTTCCTCCAAAAAATATTAAGATTATTTCTTTACAAGTGGTATTTTGTCTCATCACAGAAAAGTGGCACACTCTAACATGCACTGAATTTTATCTTTAATTCTAAGAAGGTTTATTCGCAAGCTACCACCTTGTATTGTCAGAAACATGACACACTCAATTAAATTAACTGAATGTCATCTCCCCCTGCCGTCCAGGAATTCTGCTCAACTAGTAGTTTCTCTTGTCTGCTGCAAAATGATGACACACTTAGACACATCGACTGCATATAATCTACTCCTGTCTCTGAAGACTACTTCTATGCAAAGAAAATGTGATTTGCCACAAAAACTCAGTTACAGCTACTGAAAGAAATAATGATAAAAATGTATCACAACAAAAACATTTTGTTTCAAAAAGAGGGCAAACTTATTTACAGCTACTGAATAAATAAACCTAACACTTATTCTTCACATAACGCATGTTCTCACATGACTTAAAGATGCCACAATCAGTTACTTGCAGTGCATCTAATGTAATTCTTCAGGTGCTAGTACCTGAGCCTAATCAAACAACGGCCTCATTCAAACTGGGGAGGCACTCAAAATACTTTAACAGCACTACCCGATTGATTCAGCAAATTAAAACACGGGTTGGAACAGAAATTGATGCGAAATTTGATGGAGGTGCTATCGCAGAAAAGAACAAATCATGCACACATTATTCAGTTCTGAGGAGGGTACAAAAATAGAAAAGTGTTGTTATAATGTACTAGGACAATTGTACGTATCCTGCTAACTGGTAATAATTTGCAAAGAAAGCAGTACATACTATTTACAACCATTTTCGAACAAAGGAAGAGCCTACCATGAACCCTGCGTTACAGAGTCAACAGAAGAACAATTATTGAAAGGGTTGACCCCCGTTGAAAGGGTCAACTGTGGACAATTTTTGTATTTACTGAATGAGGAGTAAAAACACAAAAATCTCTCTTTAAATAAGAACGTGTTCAAACAATACCTTCAAAAGCACATCAAGAAAACATGTTGCACTACGTATAGCACAACATCATGTGTGGCTGTTCTTGACGCCATAAGCATTGAAGCACAACACAGATGTCCTTAAGTGGCTCCATGCTTTGTGTACATTTACAAGCACACAGCCCATAGGGATGCTGACATTGGATACCTGCCTTCAGTTTTGCCCCTTTTGCTCAAAGATCCAACTTCAGCCAAAACTGTTAGGTGGCATTCCCTTTATGAGATTACATGATAATTTCTCATGGGTGGAATTGCATTGTAGCATGTGTGTCTCACTGGTGGCCCAGCAATCCCTCGCAGAGTCTACACCGCTCCCTTTGGAGGTGAGGTCAAAACTGATTTGTATATGTACCATTGGGAAAGCTGTCACAGATGAGCAAGAACACAATGGAAGGTCACAATCAGTTCTATAAGCCACTTAGACAAACTATTGTTTTGTGGAAACAAATGCAACCAAACTAACTGAACAGTGGTCCATGCACCACTGTTGAACCACGGTCTGCAGAGTTGAAAGGGATGTAATACGGGCTGACAGATGTGTTAATGGGGTAATAGGGGTTAAATGAAAGTATCAGTAATCTAATTAATGGATGAAATGATGGCTAATGGCACATCGCTGCAAACTTGCAAGTGGGATGCTGTCATGAAATGTTTTGGAAGCAGACATCATATTGGTTATGGTGATCCTGTTATTGCATTTTTCCAAGTTTTCAATTTCAACGTGCACCACAATACCAGTTAGAAATGACCCCTTGAAATATTCAATCTCCTGTCATGGATTGAAGAATGGGATGTGTGATTATATTACACAACAAATCAAGGCACTAAAACGGCCTGGACATCATATTCGGTGTGTTCTGTTAATTTGACACCTTGTCACTGATAGCCTGGTTCTAATGGTGCGTTTTCTAAAGCAATTGTTTGCATTTTGCAATTTTGGGAAAACATAAGGACGCAATTCAGGGATGTCATTTCACCAAAATGCCAGGGGTAGTGGAAGTGACATGACATGACCCATGACTTCTGATGACATCACAGGAAGTGATGTCATTTGAAACCACCCCACAGTGATATCATAGGAAGTGATGGTACACGACCACTCAGTCCTTGACAAAACAGGAAGTGACATAACATAGCATTGCTCCTAAGCACACTACGAAAAATATGGTTATGATATCACTATGATGTGATATGCATTTCATACAAGAATGGATCGCCATATGTATCATAAAGATCAATGTTTATAGGCCCATATTACTAAATTTCTGTGAATGCAACCAGACGTCGCTGCCCAAATGATAATGATGTGCTATTATATAGTACTTACGCTTAAGTGCTTTAGAACAAATATACATACAATATCACCCAACCTGTGTTGGTACCCATTTATCGACCTCAGAAGGATGAAAGGCTGAGTTGAGGTGCTTAAGAACAGACTAAATCAGTGACTCACCCCCTGAAGTGTGCCTGAAATAAACCTTTAATGAGTCTAACAATTAGTGTATAGAATTCCAGAAAGACAAATTATTTGGTATTCCCATTCTTTCTTATTTCAATTCACTGCTGAAAGTGTTACACTTGTGAAACCCCTGTTTTTTTTTTTAAATATTTATTTAAATTTTTAAGAGACCTGAACAAGATAGCCTGTCACGCCAGAAGCAAACAGCCACACGGCACTGGCCACAGCCCAGTCTTGCATTTAAACAAAAAAAAAAATGTTCTTTTTTTTTTTTGGGGTAGCAAGTCAGAGCACACTGGTAGCAAGGGAGACATCAGGGGTCGCGGGTCGCAATTGCGACCCTGGCGACCCCTAGATGACGTCACTGACGCAGTTAAACATTTCAAGCCATGAAAATGCACCACAGCAGCCTATTGCAGATGAAACTCCCTGGAATGTAAAATAAGACAGTGCTGCATCAGAGAATATACATGACTGACTCATGTGTGATCAAGTTGCAAAGGCTCTCTGCCTGTGAGCTGCATCTGCTTCAGTGCTGAATGAACTTTGGCAGGCACTGAAATGCTATTGTCTCTGGGTATTGTTCCTTCGTGCAGCAAGGACCGGAGTACCCACAAAATGTACATGTTTACAGCTTTGTTTCACAGGAAAACGTTGCTAGATGTACTACTGTCGGATTCATGGTTCACGTACATTGACAACCAGAAGGAACATGTATATGCTGGCATTAGAAACATGCCTTCCGTCTTGCCCCTCTCTCTTACAGATACAACCTCAGCCAAAAGTGATGGGTGACATTTCCTTATGAGAGAAAATTAGCAGTTCCCTTGAGTGGAATTGCATTATAGCATGTGTGTCTCGCTGGTGGCCCAGCAGTTCCCCGCAGAGAATAGCTGCTCTCTTTGGAGGCGAGGTCAAAACTGATTTCTAAGTGTACCATTGGCGAAGCTGTCACAGATGAGCAAGAAAACAGTGGAATGGAATGTTATCCAAAGAATTTCGGAGTGTTAAAGAAAGCAATAGAACCCGAGGAGGCAGGGAATTACCAGTTGGGTAATTCCCCCAGGGCGATAGTTACAAGCAGAGGACGTTGTTAGGAGGGGAAGGGGGGGGGGGGGGCGAGGGGGCTATAGCCCCCGGGACTTTTGGTTGGAGTTCCGGGTAAAAGCTCCGGGGTTACAGCCAAAAAGGCTAGCTAGCCCCAAGTCCTGACAGTCCCAAAATTAGCCTAGCCCCGTATCCTTTCCAGACCTAGCAACACCCCTGGTACAAGCCCAAGCAAAGCAAAGGCTTTAAGGTGCTTGGATCAGAACGCTGAACGTAAGCACAGCAAGTTTGGCCAGAGCAATCCACCTGCGGGGTATTTTACAATAATTCATTCTGCTATGGGAAAATAATATTATTTAGGTAATGGTGACGTAAGTGTGATCATAGACTGGGGACAATAATTGTGCAATTTTCGTTTACATATTACTTTGAAAGTGCCATGGGTTGCTAAAGACACCACAAAACCAAGCGCAATGCATCTCCATGATTGGGGCGCGCATATTATTTTAAAATTGATTTTTCATTGTATTTTTTCATTTCCCTTATTTCGAATAGTTCATCTCCATTCTCATGCTCTGTAGTCATCTTGGGGGTAAATATTCTGTTACATAATTTCTGAAACTTCCAAGGTAAAATTCACTCAGACAGAACCTTAGTTTTGACCGCCAAACACCATCCAGGCAAACATATAAGAACAAGCGAGAAAAGGAAACAATTGATCTCCAACTTGGTTGCTAAAATATGTTATAGGGCTAAAATTCACAAACAATGATCCTTCGTTCGGTAGCTGAGCATTCCATTTGAATTATGGATGATCATTTCAATTTGCCAATCTTGGTGGAAACAGTGTGGGACAGCCTTTATTTTGACATTGATGCAGGATTAGTTTGACAGCATTACAAACGAACTTACAACCCCATTATCAAAAAAAACGAATGATGATAAAGACTGACGCTGGATTTGTTTTATCTTCACAGAAAAAAAGAAAACGAAAAAAAGAAAAAACAGAAAGAAACCAGTGATCTTGCCAGTCCAACGTGTGGCACCCTTCCCGCGTAGATTTCATAAATCAGTTGTTTTGAACAGCATAAAATAATATTCATAAAACCTTAAAAAAAATCGCGTGTGAAATCTGACGAAACATATAACATTTGACATTTTGAAAAGTAGCATGCGGTGTCGGAAGAGAATTAACACATAAAAGTGTGGCTTTTTGAGATCAGACAGCAATTTCACAATGCGCGTTGCTGTGCTTCATGACCTGAATGCAGGGTGTCTTCCTAATTGGAAGCTTGTCAGAAATGTGCAACTTCTCACCCACATGTTTATGTGAAGTCTTTGAAACCCTATGAAGACTGATGGTCCATCTTTGCCAACTGAAGTTTAGACTTGGAGATTACTTTAATGCATAATTGGCAGGTAAGAGATTGCACCATTATAAAAGGCTTCTGTGGGGAGGGGGGGGGGGGGGGGTGTGTGTGTGTGTGTGTGTGTGTGTGTGTGTGTGTGTGTGTGTGTGTGTGTGTGTGTGTGTGTGTGTGTGTGTGTGTGTGTGTGTGTGTGTGTGTGTGTGTGTGTGTGTGTGTGTGTGTGTGTGTGTGTGTGTGTGTGTGTGTGTGTGTGTGTGTGTGTGTGTGTGTGTGTGTGTGTACATATTCACGTGCAATTGTGTACCTGCTGTTCAGATTATTTCTTACCTTCATCAGTTCAATTGCCTCAAATTTACCGTACCAAAATAAGACAACAGCAAATCTATCCAAAGAATGTAAAGATCAGTTCATAAATATCCAAAGAGCGAGTCATAGTCCTACCACAGAATTTAGTTTGATGTATTACCCAGCAGTATGCATGTCTCTTAGAATGCTGGCAAAGGTGGGCGGAAAGCTCTTGGCAGAGGGGACAATGAGAGCCTACTGATGTCTCCTCCGTCAGCGCTGATGGCGCCACAATGCTGCCATATGTAAGTGGAGAAATGTACAGGAATCAATACAATGACATAAAAAAAAAATTCTGCTTGATGCTTTTCCCTGCCAGTTTAGTCCTAGTGAAATGACTTTCTACAATCCCATTCAGTACCTTACCATCCACAGAAAACAACTACAGCACACTGACGTGATCTACCATTTTAAATATGAAAGGCAAGTCACTCTCCAAGTATCAAAAATCAATCCAAAAGAGCCAAAAAAATTAATGCATGAGATATGAGAACAACAAATATATTATAATAGCCTAGGCAGGGAAATATCTCCAAAGGCATTCATTTATTAACCATAAAATGACAGTTGATTTAGCAAATTACAGTAAGGAAAAGACAACTTATGCTACAAATCAATCACAGTTTCCAAGTTTTTTCATTGGCCATCGTCTATTGGTTTATTCTAGCCTCGTAAACAAATTAATATGTTGAACTATTGAGCTCATCTCCTTTCACACGTTTTCGGATTTGGTGACACGACATGTAATTGCTTGCTCCAAGAGGAGTATTTGTGGAATGAATGACTAAGTACATTTTGACCAATCCCTATGTGAGGTGTGACATTGAAATAATACTTTTCGCATCCTTTCCCTTTGACCTTAGCGATTGGCCCTATCTTATAATTTTCATCATTGCAAACTGTTTATCTCTAGTAGATTTTGCGACTCGTCATTGGAAACATTACTTGCTTGTCTACCCTTCTCATGATTTCATCTGCCCTGTCTTTGACCTTACACACTGGGGCTTAGCTGCTTGCAAACTTCAATCTCTTATAATGACACTGTCAGATATCCTGAAGCACGGTTCCGTGTTGACCCGTCGTGAAGAATATATTTCTTCCTACCAATGTGATTCTCAGGAGTACGAAAGGACAAGCTGAGAAACTAATTGATCGGAAGATGGTGTAGAGTCGTTGGGATCGGTAGAGTTGAGCGGACCGCAAACTTCACGATAGATGGAGAATCCAGGTTCCTTTCAACGACTGCAGAATATTACACTGATTAACAATCAGATACACCCCTTTCTGGATAAACGTTTAACAAATAATTAACAGACTAACCTGCAGAAAACGGGTTTAAACCAGAAGTGTTTCATGCAAGAATGTCCTCAATACTGGGGAAATCTGGAGACCATAAGAAGAGAAAATACAATCAGTACCAGATAGTGAGTTGTAGAGAATGGTAAGGAAAGTTAAGTTTCTTACCCTGGTTTCCCTGGAAGTGGTCGTCTCTGGCAAATCTCCTTCTCCTTTTCTGTACGAACTGTGTGATGGTATCTGCCCCCTGTCCGACGAACCAAATAATCCAATGGTGCAAGGAAGTCACTAGTCCAGCAACAAGCTATTCCCGCCGGCACGAGGACGCCTAAAAGGTGCTCAGGAAGTCTCTAGTCCAGCACCTAGCCTATTCCCGCCGGCACGAGGACGCCTACAGCACCCTGGAGGAAAGGACAGGGAAGGAATAGGAGGGGAAGAGGAAGGAAGGAAAGAAAGAAGGTAAGAGGTCTCCCAACCTTCAAGGTCCGAAATCAACTTAACCAAACCACTAGGCAAGAATAACCAAAAAACAATCCGAGGTCAAAATACTAGAACAGGTAAGGGCAATCCGTGAGCATATCCAATAAACGTAATCCGAGATAAAAAAAAACACCAAAAATTTCCAAGCGAGAAGAGCCACTGTCAATATGGGATCAGAAGCAGCGAGAAGTGGGCGCCGGATCATTAAGTACCTGAACTACCGGCAACAAGATGGTCACGTGACCCAGTACGTTTTCTATCACGTGGAAGACGCCGCGCCCACTGACGTAACCTCCATGGTAACTTCCACGTGAGGCGTCGGGAACTACGTTCCCGACGAAAATGTCTACCGCGAGTAGAGCGTGGATAATGCAAGCCCGCCTCCTGTCTGATATTCGAACGCGACAGGCGCTTTTGGCTACGAGAAGACAAGAGAACCGAAGGGGTGTCACAAGACCTGAAGCATTTTCTGACAGTATCCTCCCCCAAAGGACCCCCATGCCCCCGTGAGGCCAGAAACTGGGACACCAACAACGGGGCATGCACATTCTGCTCTGGTTCCCATGTCCGATCTTCCGGACCGTAACCTTTCCAATCCACTAAGAAATGCCTGGTACCACGAGAAACCTTAGAATCAAGAATGGAATTGACTTCATACTCCTCTACCCCTTGAACCAATATCGGAGATGGAGAAGCCACTACCCTGGTACTGTCCACACAAGGCTTAACCATGGACACATGAAAGACCGGATGTATCTTCCAAGAGCACGGCAAATCTAACTTGACTACCAGTGGACTCAAGACATCCTTTACAACATAAGGACCGACAAAACGTGGCAACAAGCATCGTCGTCCTGGAATGCGTAAATTCTTTGTGGACAACCATACCCGCGAACCTGGAACGTAATTGGGTGCAGGACGGCGATTCCGATCAGCGTACTTCTTTGCCTGCTCTTGAGCTTGTTTCAGATGTTCCAGCACCCTATCACGGACCAGAGACAGATCCTTGATACAAGATTGAACTGCCGGGCAATCCACAGGTAGTTTCCAATCAAGAGGTAGGGTGCGTGGGTGTTGCCCATATAAGGCATAAAAAGGCGATGTTCCCGTAGATGAATGGCTGGAATTATTATAAGCGAATTCCGCTAATGGAAGAACGGCTAACCAGGATTCCTGATGTTGAAGGATGAGACACCTGAGATACTGCTCCATAGTAGCGTTCACCCGCTCTGTTTGACCATCCGTCTGGGGATGGAATGCTGTGGAACACCGTTCATCCACCCCTAATGAGAACATAAGATGCCTCCAGAAACGTGACGTGAACTGGGACCCTCTGTCAGAAACCACAATCTCAGGTAACCCAAAAAACCTGAAGACATGTCGCAAGAACAGCTCCGCCAGCTTAGCAGCTGATGGCAAACCTTGGCAAGGAACAAATAGAGACATTTTAGAAAAGCTGTCAACCACCACCCATATAGTATCAAAACCGTCGATCAAAGGCAACTCCACCACAAAATCCATGGTAATCATCGCCCATGGTCTGGCCGGCACTGGTAATGGCTGTAGTAACCCCATAGGTTTCGCCGAATGGGATTTACATTGGGCACAAATGGCGCAGGTCGAGATATATTGCGAGACGTCTCTTCGCATAGAGGGCCACCAACACCAGCGTTTGAGGAGTTCGAGGGTTTTCTGTGAACCAGGGTGCGCTGCGATAGCAGCGTCATGACATAAGGCAATAGCTGCACACCGGGTATCCTGATCAGGCATAAAGACACGACCCTGGACATAAGGAAGACCATGCAATATATCCATGTTATATTCTGCCAATTCTGCAGGCTCTTTATCAACCCAGGTCTGGAGCGTTGACTTCAAAGTGGGTTGTAGAACACAACTACAAACCACTTGTGTTGGTAATAACAATGACCCATCCTGGGGACGTGAAACATCATTCCCCAAGCTTCTGGATAGAGCATCAGCCTTGGAATTTAGAACACCTGGGCGATAAGTCAACGTAAAGTTGTACATAGAAAAGAATTCATGCCAGCGGGCATGTCTCGCAGTGGTGCACGTCAAGGACTGCAAGGCCAACAGGTTTCTGTGGTCAGTAAAGACCTGGACCGGTACTTCCGTACCAAGAAGATGATGTCGCCAGACCATAAATGCGTCCCTAACAGCCAACAATTCCCGTTCAGTTACGGTATAATTGCGCTCATAGGGCGTTAACTTGCGTGAATGATAGGCGACTGGATGTAATTCCCCGGTATCAGCGCATGTCTGGGACAGGATAGCTCCTACTGCAACATCCGAAGCATCAGCTTCGACGACGAAAGGACGTTTGACATTTGGATGCAGCAAAACAGGAGCTGTAGTGAATGCGCCCTTTAAAGACTCAAACGCTATTTGGGCGTTATCGTTCCATAAATAAGGTTTCTTGTTACTGGTCAATTCGGTGAGGGGTGCAGCAATAGAAGAGAACTGTCTAATGAACCGCCTGTAAAAGTTAGAAAACCCCAGAAACGATTGCAACTCTTTCCTTGAAGTTGGTACAGGCCAGTTTAAGACCGCTTTTACCTTACTACTACTCATCTGCACTCCTTTGTTGGTGATGTCATATCCAAGGAACTCGACCTGATTTGCATGGAATACACATTTTTCTAACTTGACAAAAAGGTGATGCTCCCGCAAGCGTTGTAAGACTTCTGAAACATGACGTACATGATCTTCCATAGATGGAGAATAGATGAGTATATCATCTAGATAGACGATAACGAACCTGTCGATCATGTCACGCAGAACGTCGTTGATGAAATTCTGGAATGTGGCCGGGGCATTGCAAAGCCCGAATGGCATCACCAAATACTCGAATAGGCCATATCGGGTCTTGAAGGCGGTTTTCCATTCATCCCCTCGACGAATCCGGACCAAGTTGTAAGCACCCCTTAGATCCAATTTGGTGAAGAATTCTGAAGACCCTAACTGATCCAGTAAGACAGAAATCAGCGGAATCGGGTACTGATTTCGGATAGTACCTGCATTGAGCTCCCGATAATCAATACAAGGTCTTAAGTCACCCTCCTTCTTGGGTACAAAGAATAGCGGTGAAGCAAATGGAGAGTGAGAAGGCCGAATAAAACCTAACTCAAGGGCTTTATCCAAATATTCCTTAAGGACGACTTCTTCCTTTTGGGTAAGGGAATAAATACGTCCCGATGGTGTCTTAACATCTGGTTTGAGAACAATTGGGCAATCGTAGGGCCGATGAGGCGGCAGAATCTCCGCTTTCCCTTTGTCAAAAACATCCTTATAAATTGTGTATTCGACAGGCAATACGGTGTTAACAACTGCTCCAATGGTAACCACAGAGTTCAACAAAGCCCGACTAGGAGCTTCAGGTGCTTCATACATAGACTCTACTGAATTGCATGATCGAAGACATTGCTGAGAACTGAAAGCGATAGCCCCGGTCTCCCAGTTAATGACCGGATTATGAAGCTTGAGCCATGGTAAACCCAGGATTAGTTTATATTGCGATGCCATAATGACGTCAAATGTGATGGTTTCCGAATGCTCAACACCAATGGTTGACAGTAACGGAATGGTATGTTCAGTAACAAGCCCAGAAAGAAGGGTTGATCCGTCAACGGCATTGACTACCTCAGGAACACTCTTTGACAATAAGGGAATACCCCATTTCCGAACATATTGGGCATCAATGTAGTTACCAGTTGCCCCAGAGTCAAGAACAGCTGCAGAACTCCAAGGCGTGACCTGGTCATAACTCAACATAACGTCAATATAGAAGGGTGTGGACAACAAGGAACCCTGCATGGAAGAGCTCGGCGTAGGGGTTCCTTCTACGACCGGGCCTTGGCGTTTCCCGACTTGCGGGGTCTCTTTGGGCATGCACTGAGTAGATGATTAGCGGAAACGCAATAAAAGCACAAATTGTTCCGTCTGCGATGTTCTCTTTCTTCCGATGTTAACGGGCCCCTTACTGCCCCGATTTGCATAGGTTCGTCACCGCCAGAAACAGGAATTGGGGAAACGGTAGTATTGACCGGAATTACTCTCTTCTCCCCTTTTCTTTCGGCGCGTCGGGCATCAATCTGAAGTACTAGGTCCAAGAAATCAGGAAAGGACGTAGGAACCACCGGAACCGTGGCTATAGTATCTTTCAATGAGTCTGACAATCCTTTATAAAACAGGGCTGCCTTTTTATCTTCCGGCCAACCAGTTTCAGCAACCAACTGATTAAACTTAGCCAAATATGACAACAAAGGAGTATCCCCCTGACGGAGATTTAACAATTCCAGATCCGTGGCTTGAGTCTTGTAGCGAGTATCAAACACCCTAGTCATAGCACTGATCAATGCATCGCAGTCGAACAATAGCGGACTGCCTTGTTCTAACAAAGGATTAGCCCAAACAGCGGCCATACCACCGAGGTTTGATAAGACAAAGGCAGCTTTTGTAGTCGCATCAGGAAACGAGGTAGGCCGACACAAGAAATGCAACCTGCATTGATTAATGAAAGTCCGAAAGGATTTAGGATCCCCAGTAAACCTTTCTGGGGGAGCAAGCGGGAACTGAGCGGCCATGTACACATGCGTAGAATCAGATCTGACCGAAGGCCCTGCCTGACCTGAAGTGGAAGCGGAGGCCAAAGATGGTGATCCTGTAACCACTTCCCTGATACCAGCTTGCATTTCGTCAATGCGCCGGTGGGTGTCAGCCTGGGCCGCCGTCATATCGGCACGTAGGTCGGCCACCAACTGAACCAAAACGGCCAACGGGTCATTCGCGGCATCCATGATAAGGCTTCTGATTCTGTCAGATATCCTGAAGCACGGTTCCGTGTTGACCCGTCGTGAAGAATATATTTCTTCCTACCAATGTGATTCTCAGGAGTACGAAAGGACAAGCTGAGAAACTAATTGATCGGAAGATGGTGTAGAGTCGTTGGGATCGGTAGAGTTGAGCGGACCGCAAACTTCACGATAGATGGAGAATCCAGGTTCCTTTCAACGACTGCAGAATATTACACTGATTAACAATCAGATACACCCCTTTCTGGATAAACGTTTAACAAATAATTAACAGACTAACCTGCAGAAAACGGGTTTAAACCAGAAGTGTTTCATGCAAGAATGTCCTCAATACTGGGGAAATCTGGAGACCATAAGAAGAGAAAATACAATCAGTACCAGATAGTGAGTTGTAGAGAATGGTAAGGAAAGTTAAGTTTCTTACCCTGGTTTCCCTGGAAGTGGTCGTCTCTGGCAAATCTCCTTCTCCTTTTCTGTACGAACTGTGTGATGGTATCTGCCCCCTGTCCGACGAACCAAATAATCCAATGGTGCAAGGAAGTCACTAGTCCAGCAACAAGCTATTCCCGCCGGCACGAGGACGCCTAAAAGGTGCTCAGGAAGTCTCTAGTCCAGCACCTAGCCTATTCCCGCCGGCACGAGGACGCCTACAGCACCCTGGAGGAAAGGACAGGGAAGGAATAGGAGGGGAAGAGGAAGGAAGGAAAGAAAGAAGGTAAGAGGTCTCCCAACCTTCAAGGTCCGAAATCAACTTAACCAAACCACTAGGCAAGAATAACCAAAAAACAATCCGAGGTCAAAATACTAGAACAGGTAAGGGCAATCCGTGAGCATATCCAATAAACGTAATCCGAGATAAAAAAAAACACCAAAAATTTCCAAGCGAGAAGAGCCACTGTCAATATGGGATCAGAAGCAGCGAGAAGTGGGCGCCGGATCATTAAGTACCTGAACTACCGGCAACAAGATGGTCACGTGACCCAGTATGTTTTCTATCACGTGGAAGACGCCGCGCCCACTGACGTAACCTCCATGGTAACTTCCACGTGAGGCGTCGGGAACTACGTTCCCGACGAAAATGTCTACCGCGAGTAGAGCGTGGATAATGCAAGCCCGCCTCCTGTCTGATATTCGAACGCGACAGGCGCTTTTGGCTACGAGAAGACAAGAGAACCGAAGGGGTATCACAAGACCTGAAGCGTTTTCTGACAGACACAGATATGTGCATATCTATATATGCTATGTTATGTTGTGTTATGTTCAAGGTATTTGTATAGTGCACCGTCACCAACGGAATTGATCCCCAGGCGCTCAGGCGGATCTGTAAACGAGAAGGCGGGTTAGGTTAGTAAGGTGAAGAGGGAGTAGGATACTGAGATAATTGGTGATCTGTTGGCGGCTTCAGTTCGGTATACACCGTGCACTGAGTTTAGATGCGAGTATCAGATCGAAGTCAGGCCTCGTGTGCTGTTGGTGCAGCTTATGTGTTTGCTTGTTTGTTGTTGCGGTGTGGTGAAGTACATGCATCTTGCTGTGCAAGAGGTGGTTGTGTAGGTTTCTGTAAGAGTTAGGTATGCAGAGTTTGAGCTTTTTTTGGTTACTGAGTTATATGTCTCGAAGCTGACACATGCTAATCACAGTTCTAGTGTGGGAATTGTTAACATTCACAATTCTATCTAGATGTGATGCAGGCTAATGTTCCTGATTCTATCTAAGTGGCACATGTAAATATTTACATTTCTAGGTGTTGGACTTGCTAACATTCACAATTCTATATAGATGCGACACAGGCTAATATTCCCAATTCTAGCCAAGTGGCACATGCTAATATTCACCTTTCTTAGTTTGAGACTTGAGAACATTCACAATTCTATCCAGATGTGATGCAGGATAATGTATATTCACATTGCTAAGTGTGGGGCTTGCTAATATTCACAATTCCGTCTAAGTGAATTTCTTGCTAACCTTCACAGTCTTATCTAGATGCAACACGGGCTAATGTTCACAATTCCATCTAAGTGGCACATGCCAACATTCACATTTCAAAGTGTGGGACTTGCTAATATTCACAATTCTATCCAGATGTGATGCAGGCTAATGTATATTCACATTTTTAAGTGTGGGACTTGCTAACATATGCGTGTTTATATAACTTGTGATTTCATAACGTTATCGTTACTACTATTATGTACCTGCTGTGAGGGTTATGTGTGAGCTTTTGTAAAAATCACTGATTCCTGATTAATTCTACTTTGTCATGTGTAGCAGTGCTTTGCATGGCTTCTCTCTTAGCCATTGATGCTCTGTCAATGCAATCTGTCCTAAACAGTGCATTCTTGTACCTCATTCATTCTATCTCGACAGGCATGTTTTTACACTGTTTATTGTTCTGTTCTCACTGGCTTATGCCCTTCATTATAATACATTTTGATGTACTGATTAGGAACATAAATTGTTATATCTCTTTTGAATACTGGAGTGGGAACTCAGCTAAACCGATGCATTTTGACCAATCAGTGTGCAGTGTTCTGTCCTTTAGCTTTGGGGTCTGCTATCTCACTTTGGTGCTCTTTTATGAGCTCACTACCGCAACTCAAGCCTGGGAAGTGTTTTGCCCCCGGCACCCCTTGTCTTCACCAATCACTGTTCAGCATTTAGTCTTTTGCTCTGGGAAGTTGAAGCTTGAAATGTGAGTGCCTCTTTGCAAGGGTCTTGCTAATGTTTTCTGCTATGGGGTGAGGATTTTCATGCTTGTGAGGTGACTAATTAGATTTCAAGGCCTACATGTACTGTCTGTTCAGTTAGTGTAAAAGCATCATTGTCATTCATTATTATTATTATTATTATTACTCTTTTATGTGCAGCTGTTTTCTCTAAGGGCCCTGGGTTATGTTCAGCTAGAAGATGAATGTGCTATGGCTCACTGAAGCATGGCTGCTTGTGTTTCATTGGGCCCACACAAGAACATCTCTTTGTCTGTCAGTCAATATGTTTATTCGGATCAATTCATCCATCAAACACATAAAAATACAAGTACAATACATGACAAAATTGACCATTTCATCTCACTTTTATGATGCAGCCAGTGTCCGTATTACGAATCCTCATCGAATTCCTTAAAATCTAAGAACAATTTTAAAAGATGTGTAAAGGCTCACACCCCGACTTACACATGCATATTCATAAAATATAATACACTCCAGTGGGGAATGAGACTAGGAGGACAGGTTGCGAGGTTTAGTAACTTTTATTTAAAATTGGCATCCAGAGAACTCTGCTGCCTCGAGAGTGCTCTGGCAAACATTACACTTGCAGACAGTTATAAAGGAAAACATCGACATAGATGACACAACTAACATAGGGTACTACAGTAACGTGGGATTGGATAGACAGTATAGATACATATGTAATTGTAGGCGCTGTTCCTTCTGGATTGGTTCCTCAGATGGCGGGAGGGTGAGCGTCACGGAGTCCAGCTGCATGTGTCCAGGAGGGGCGAGGGTTAGGTCATGGTGAGATAGAGTTGACACTATCTAAGCTGGCATGAGAAACTACCATTCAATATATAATAAACAACAATCATTAGTATACCTTTGGATAAATCTAGAAAACCTATAAATTGCATGCAAGTGATTATATCATCTTTCATTGGGACTTTTACGGGGTACAAGGGTAGTGGGCTTGTTCTCTTGTGATAACCTGGGTGACTGGGTGGGTCTTAGCACATCAAGGCAAGTGGGGAGTTATAGTGACATGTGTTGGTTTTAGGGCACAATATACTGAGAAAGACGTCTGGGTTTATTGGGGGTACTGTGGGGTGGGCTGCACTGCAGGGTCGCACTTCTGGTACATCAAGAGAATACCATAGGAGGGCACAGGGTTACATTGGCAGTAATTTTCCAACAGCGGGTCCACAGGAGCAAGGGCAGGTTTGTGGAGATGGATGAGCTACAAGGCATGGTTTGAGTCGGTTCACATACAGGACAGTGATCTCAGAGGAAGAGTGAGATGATACATTGAGTTTACTGTTTCAGTTATCCCTGGCGTGTTCGTGAGAAAGGGAGTTGTGAAGCTTTCAGACAGGGGAGAAAAGGTAGGGGCCATGAGCGCGCTGTGCATGGTGCTGCAGAGGGGAGAGAAGCCTTTTCGTACTATCAAAGTGAGGCCTAGTCCAAAGATGGAGTCGAGGGCACACAAAATGGAAGCAAACTGTCTCCCTCAATAGCCCCACCTATATTAATGAAAGGCAATGGAGGTGTGGCCACTATTACACAAGTAAATGTTTCTATAACGTGCTGAATGTGCGAGGGGGGCCAAAACGACCCCTCACTCCCACACATTTCCCCCTTTCGTTACATTTAAAGTAACAAACTTATCGTTACGGTTAGTTTCACTTCAATAGTAATCTGCTTCTTGCACTGCTTCGTCCCATGTGGTTGTCCCTTTAATTGGCATCCAAGCCCTGCAAACACTTTGTAAGCTTTGACCTCTCCTGGCATATTCATCAGGTGTGCAGGTCATATATATATTCCCCCATCCCATTCCAGGTCCACCCACACCTCCCTGTACCATTGTAACTCCCTTGGTTCCTTGATGGTGGTGTGATATTAGTTATCTACCCTGTCCCCACGCTGGTGATATACAGCTGTCAGGTGATATTTTGCTGGATTGGACTTCCCAGTCTATTTGAGCATCTATCATGGTTGCTACCGTTGTCGATTTGCCCATTGTCACCATCATCATTGTTGAACTAGGCATAGATTTTGCACAGCATCGTATGCCCACCTGGCACACATAGAAAAATAGTAGCACAAAAAACGATGAGTGGGACAAAAATCATCATCACACTGAGCCAAGATGATATCCAATTGAAGATGTCATTGAACCAGTTGCTTGGCTCTATTCCTACTTCCCTCTGCATTCTCTCCTGCTAACTGTGCATAGCCGAGAAGACATGGGAGAGGCTCCCATTGTCTGAGTCTTCAGAAGGTAAAAGTTCTCCTCAGTAAATCCTCACAATGCCTCTGCTTTACACGTGATCGTCTCATCATGCCACTTGTTTTCTGTAAATTGTATCCCTCTGATAACAAAAAAGGGTTCTTTGATGCAGATCACTCCTTGCGGCTTACTCGTGCAGGTTTTTTTCATTCTGCAGCATTTCTATTGTAACTATGTGTGACTGGAAGGCGCTCCGAATTCTACACAATACGAGATGAACTAAACATTGGGCATTCGACAAGGGCACTTCTTAAGATATAAGTATTTTAGGTGTGCCTGAGGCATGAGATATGAGAGAGCAGACATAACAGCTCTCATTTGTCGCTTGCTTGGCTGTTGCACTCATGTCAGAGTACCATTTGTTTGATTGATCTGGGTGGCGGGGTCTTCAATCTCATCTAATCCCAGGCCATGGTATCCATCATAATGTCTCCGTCCCGCCCCCCTTTTCCACCTCCTCATCCCCCTTCACTATTCTTCATCCTTTTCACTCTCCTGTATTTTATGGGAAAGACCTCTGCCCACGTTACTTTGCTTAGTGCACTATCAGCTTGCCACAATTGTGATATTGGAGGGTCTTGGGTAATTGGAGTATCAGGATTAAAGTGCATTACAGTGCCTTGTGAGGTAGGTTCTGTGGTTGCATGTACATTTGTGTGTGTCAGGTCAGGCTCACCGAACTAAGAATAATCACCATCATATTGATTACTGTCATTATCTTTGTCAAGACTCATATCAGCAAGTGAAAAAACGGGGGTTTTAACAGTTCGGTTTTTATGCAGCCTGGTGAGATTAACATTTACAGAGCCATTGTGTCTCCACATTGTCGTGACTCCAGTCCATATGAGGGTTGAGCCTTCCCTTATCAGGTTTACCCCAGTTCCCCCTTCTTTCATATCCCCAATTATGAAAGTTTATGTCCAGTACAAGGCGGCAAAAGATAACATCACAAAAAATACCATTGCCGCAAATGCTAAGCCACATTCATAATTATAACATTTATTTATTCTACCATCTACTCTATCACTATCTACATTTGAACCGTCGTTAGTGAGGCCCTCCTTTTCGTCATATTTCCACCTTAAGGGGCGATATAAAAGGGTTAAGTACATTGCAAAAACATTTTACACTTCTGTTAATCTTTTTTCATTTCTAACATTGCTTCATTAATACTTAATGTTTCTACTAATCACTTTTTCTACCTCTACCTTTTTTTATTACCATTAAACTTCATAAATGTTCTTTTAAACAAAGATCACCCTTAGTTAGATGACATGAGAAAGTAGAAGTGACAGAAGAACGGAGAGAGAGAGAGAGAGAGTTGACCATGAACTTTTAACACACTTCTTTGCACATTTATCTTACTCACACAATTGCCCGTGTTACACATCTCTTATTTTAACCACTAGCAACTTCTTCGCTCTGTTGTTGCTCACTTTGAGGAGTTGTACTATTGTGTGCTCTTCTCACATCTGAGAGATGCACCCAATATTTCAACCCCTTCACTGCAGTAGGTGTACAATAGATGACGTAATAGGGACTGTGAAACCGTGGGGAGTTCCATCTCTACCCAAAGCTACGCACATTAACATTTTCTCCTGGCATCAATTGTCCTGTTGGGCTGTCATGGGCTGTTGTTATTATGTCTGTTTCATTAACAAGTGTGAATGCTGGTGCAATCTGTTTTGATATACTTCGTACTGCATGTGTCAGCTGGGTGAGGTATTCCATAAATGCAGCCCCAAGTACTGTGGCAGCTCTGTGAGCATCTGATGCTCTTCTTACTGGCAAGAGTGGTGTGTGAATGCGGCGCCCCATCACTATTTTGTGCAGGCTCAAATGGTGGTCCTTACTCGGCTGTGTTCTGAGATGGAACAGTGCTAAGGGCAAGCAATACACCCAGTTCTTTTTAGATGTGTTACAAAGCTTGGACAATTTGCTTTTGAGCAGGCCATTGATCTTTTCTACCACTCCATTAGCCTGCAGGTGATAAATCGAACATATTTTGTGCTTTACACCTAACATGGTGGTCACCTCCTTGACGGGGTCATTTACAAAATGGGTGCCGTTATCTGATCTGATCACATAACATATTCCCGATCTAGAGAAAACCTCCCAGACCAAAAACTTTGCATCTGGGTGTGGCTCCATTACATCTCTCCCCCATATCTGCATAGTCAATGTGGAGCTCTCTAAAAGGCCCCACTGGTTGCGGTAGCGTTCCTCGTAGTCTTCGAAGAGTCATTCCTGAATGATATGTTTGGCATGTAGTGCATTCAATTGTTAGCTTTGATAGGTGCTCCTGCAAATTTGGAATGAACCCGTTTTCTTGAATATATGCTACAATGTGTTGTTTTTCTATGTGCATCAGGAAGTGGAGCTGCTGAAATGCTATCAATAATAATTCTACTGGCATCACCACCTTCCCCGATATCTCTTGCCACCATATTAAGTCTATTGGCGATTGTTTACATCCTCTCTTTCCCCACAATTCCTGTTCTTCTAATGGGGCACATTTTTGCAACTCTATTACTTGCAAAATGGGTGTACAGTTTTATCCTTCCTGCTGTATTTCTGCATTTGTTGTTTTCACAATGCATTCTAATCAGCTGACTTGTTCCTGAGCGAGATCGCGTCTGTGTTACTGGTGTTCGCCTGGCACTTTACCAATCCTACCACTGACGGTTCCGCTAGTGCTTCGATCAAATCATTTAATAGTGCTGCATGTTGTACTGGTGATCCATCTTCCCTCCTGAACCCTCTTTGCCGCCACTGTGACAATCCTGAAAGCACTGTTGTTGTTACATATGCCGTGTCACAATATATTGTCACTGCACATCCTTTGGCTGTATGTAGTTCTTCAATTAGTGCAATGAATTCTGCTGCTTGAGCTGAGTAGTGGAATGGGAGGCGTCTGTGCACTATAAACTCATACTCATCCTCCTCTATTCTTACCACTGCTGCACCTACATGTTTTTCTCCCGTCTCACTGTCAATTGATGCTGACCCATCCACAAAGTATATTTCCCCTCCCTCCAGTGCATTTTCGCTTGTTTTTGGGATATCATCTCCCTCCCCCTCCTACGTGGCACAATCGTGTTCTTGCATATCTTCTACAGTACAGGGCTCAGTAATGAAGGTAGTGGCGTTACACTTTTGCATCTAACTACATGGATGTTTGGGCTGGATATTATTATTTCATAAGATGTTGCTTTTTGTGTAGTGAGTGTTGACTTTGTTCTTTCTAAAATAGCAAATAATGAATGTTCTGCATACAAAGTTACTGAACATCCCATTACGATGGTGGCACTTTTTTCTATGGTGAAGGCTGCTGCTGCGAGTGCTTGTTCGCACGCGAAGTGGCCCTGCATCACTGAATCTAATGTGGCGCTGTAGTAAGCCTTTTGACCTAGCGATGTTTTTTGTATTAGCACTGCTGTCATCAATATTCCATTGCAATGTGAAAAGAAGTAGAACTCCCGGTAATAATCGGGGTTCGCTAGAACTGGTGTGTGTGTGATGAGGTCTTGTAGTTTAAAATATTGTGTCATCATTTCCTGTGTCCATTTTATAGGGGCGCTGTTCTTTTGTGGCTCTTTCAATGCTTGCAATAATGGGTGTGTATATGATGCATAATCCAAAACCCATGCACGGCAATAGTTACATATTCCCAGAAACTTTGGCATGTCTTTCACTGTTTTTGGTATCATTGTGTGACGTATAGCTGCTGTTCTGTCAGGTGTTATTCTCTTCCCATCTTTTGTATCAACTGTCCTAGGTACAGCATTTCTGCTAGGCAGTACTGAAGCTTTCCCTTATCCACTTTGTATCCTTTCGTGGCCAACAAATTTAGCAATGAAATTGAGTCCTCTCTGCACTGTTCTTCACTTTTACTGCAGATGAGGTCATATTGGAGGTCATTAGGACCCAGGCGGTAAGTATCTGACATTACCGCCATGGCGTAATGAACGTTTACGCCGTGGACCGATGGCGGAAAGAGTGTCACATTCCGAACCATCGCGCACGAGCATTACGCCATAGCGGTAATGTAAATTACGCCATGGCGGAAACGGCCCCTACCGGCATCGTACGCCGCGCAAGGTGCACTACCGCCACCCATCTTAGCGACGACCATAGTGAGCGGACACCGTAGTTAGCGGTCACTGTAATTAGCGGTCACCGTAAATAAGCGGAACCAGAAGTAGCGTCATCGCTGTGGAACGGGAAACAGCACAGCGGCCATCTTGAAAAACACAATCCATTGCCATCCTCCACAACCATACCAGATCCAACCCTGAGACCTGTCCCAACCCATCACCCACCCAATTACCTAACTAAAAATGCCCAAAGTTGTGAAGAAGGCATGCGATCGGCAGCGCCAGGACCGATTTTCTCAGGAGGAACTGACCATGCTTGCTGAGACTCTTCAGGACAATGCTGCAGTAGTATTTTCTACGCAAATGACCGGCCGGCAATAGCCAAAAAGAAGGCCATATGGTCCCTGGTGGCAGAGCGTGGCAGTGCGGTGAGGACCGTACCCCGCAACCCACAGCAGTGCAGGAAGCGGTGGGATGACCTGAGGCTCTGCGTCAGAAGCATCATCTCCGCTAATCACAACCTGGGCCTGGCTACCGGGGGAGGATCTGACTCCCCAATCAAACTCCAACCATGGGAGGAAATATGTGCCAGCACAATAGGCATGGAAGGCATCGAAGGTGTAGGAGGGATGGAAAGAGGAGCGCCGACATCAGACGATGAAGGTAGGTGCCTCAAATCAAGACATGCTATAGTCACTGAAGTCCATTCATGTGTAGCACAATGTTGCCCTAGAGTGTAAATGCAACACATCAGCTGGACACTGACCACAGCCACATGCGACCTCCACCCTGTATACATGTAGCATGCACACCCTAACTGCAGGCACCCACATACCTCCATCCTTATTCCACACAAAAAGGAGACAACCTGCATGCCCCTGCCTCAAATGTGCCTCATCTAGTGACCAAAATCATGTCAATCATTGCCATTCCAATGTCCGCAGACCCATCAATAACGCTCTCCCTCCTTTGCTCCAACACACGCTCAGAATCCAACCCCGAGGATGAGGACACCCCTGCCACAAAAAAAGCCAAGAGGGCCAAGACCACCGTGCACAGACCCTCCACCTCAGCTGCAGTGAGCCAGACACTGCAGCAGGCTAAATCCTCTGCCAGCACACAGGACAGGCCACCGACAGGCACCCCAGCAGGCAGCAGGCCAGCAGCAGCACCACACGTCCCCACATTGTCCGCCGCAGAAGGCACCGGTCCTGCAGGCAGCAGCACCATAGGGGAAACAGCTGCCATTGCAGCATGCTCTGACTCCGATACAGAGGAGCCCGATGTTGGACGCCCCACTGACCTGCCTCATTCCCCCTGTCCGTCCCATACCAGCCCCCATGAGGATCCCACACAGGGGCACCCAGAGGAAGAGGACTGGCCATCCACCCCATGCCCCGCTGAAAGTCCACAGGTGGGGAGCAGCCCCTCCGTGACACCACCTGCAATGGGCATGGCCCAGCAGAGGCAACAGTCCCTTGAGGATGTCATTGCACGTCAGCAACAGCTGTCCACGCTCCTCAATGAGCATGCTGCGGAATGTGGGGGGGCTAGGGCAGCCATAGAACAATCTATGGAGACCCTAAGGGCCGAAATTGAGTGGAGCACGGAGACCCTGAGGGCTGAGGGCTGCAATGCAGTCCACCTCAAGGGACATTTGTGGGGAACTTGCTGCTGTGCGCCGTATGCACTCAGAGCTGTCCCACACCCTTCAGGACATGTATGCACGTGAGCAGCCAGGGACATCCTCCGCTGCCAGTTCTGCCCAAAGCAGCCCCGTCCGACGATCAGGACGGAACCTGCGCTCCACAGGCAGGGGTGCCCCGGGGGCCGGGAGAGGGGGCTTGCAATAGCGTGTGCCCACTGTTACAGGCATCTTTAGCGACTCACAGGGTGTGTGTTGGGTTGTTCAGGGGGAGGGGGGAGGGGGTGTGTTGGGGTGTTCAGGGTGGAGGGGGGATGGGGGAGGGGGTGTGTTGGGGTGTTCAGGGGGAGGGGGTAGGGGGGAGGGGGTGTGTTGGGGTGTTCAGGGGGGGAGGGGGGAGGGGGTGTGTCACAACAATTTACAATTGAAATACACATTTTCCTTTTTCCCAAATCAAATGTGTGGACATTTTCATTGCGTATGTGTGCTTTATTGGTGTACAGTCCACAGTGTGCATGACCCAGAGACACACAGTGCCCCAAGTGCCATCTCCATGTGATACACACCAGCCGTGTGTGCTAGAAGCATTGGTTGATGATATTTTGACTCATTTCACGCCCCTCCTGTGCATCGCCTCCTCCATGAGGTGCGGTCCCATCTGCACCCTCCTCATCCTCATCGTCAGGTGGTTGCAGTTCTGCGTCAGGGGGCAGGGGCACATTTCGTCTGACGCACATATTGTGTAGCATGACACATGCCATGACCATCTATGCCACCTTCTCATGGCGGTACAGGAGTGCCCCACCAGACCTGCTGAGGCAGCGAAACCGTGCCTTCAATAGGCCGAATGCCTGCTCAATGACCACACGGGTACGTGTATGTGCACGGTTGAAGTCCTCCTCGTGCTGGTTCTGTGGGTTCCGGACTGGTGTAAGGAGCCACCTCTTCAAGGGATAGCCTGCATCACCTGTATGTGGGCGAGAATGTATGTGTCAGTCATGACGTCTAATTCAGAACATGATGTGCCACCATGGCTTGCATCCAACTGTTACTTTGGACCACTTCTAAATGCACCAATTGATTCACACTATGCGACCGGTATATGCTCATGGCTCTCATGGCCTGTTTTGCATGCCATCAACCAATGTATGCAGAGGGGTCGAGTGCCTTGTGAGTGCCCATCCACTGTGTTCGTTCATGCCGTTTGTTTTGGTGGCCTGGCACGTGTCCTGTGATGTCAATGCTCATATCATTGCAACATTGCTGTCGGCCTCATCATGACCCCAGTGAGAAATACTGATGTTGATAGGGACATGTTGGGGGCCCTGCTGTCTGTGTAATGGTGTGTTGATGTTTCTGTCCGTCATGTGCCTCCTTCGTGCGCAGTTATGGGGGACAGGCCTTTCGGTTGATGGTGTTTGGTGACGTGCACGTAGGTGCATTTCGTTGTAGTCAATGTGGTCTGAATTGGTACAATGCACTTGCAGATGGTTGTGTCATGGTTGGGACACAACCTCATTCACATGGTAGGGCTGCATAAATCATGTATTGGGTTTACTGGTGTTGGGTGAAGTTTGGGTTGCTTTAGGGTATGATCTGGCTCCGTTGTCTCTGCTACTCACAGCCAGGTGGAGTATGCATCATTCCCCCCCCTTTCAGCCAGGTGGAGTATGCATCATTCCCCCCCCACCCTTTCAGACAGGTGGAGTATGCATCATTCCCCCCCCCTTTCAGCCAGGTGGAGTATGCATTGGTACGTCGTTCACCTACCCACTTCACATTTCCATGGTCATGACATTAGACTCACCGAGTAGCCAGGATCTTGGGCCTGCATGTCGCTCCATGTAGCGTGGTATTGTGGAGTTCCCCAGGACCATTGAATCATGGGTTGCTCCGGGGAATCGGGCACAACAATGTGTGATGATCCTGTTGGAGTCACAGACCATTTGCACGTTGTTTGAGTGGAATTGTTTCCGGTTGCGGTACGGTACCTCCATGGCATGTGGAACCATCAATTCCACATGGGTGCAGTCGATGGCACCAATGCAACCAGGTATGCCGGCTAGTGCATGGAAACCCACTTTGGTGTTTGCAATCTCCTGGGCAGTCCGTGGTAATGAGATGAGGTCGTCTGTGTGCTTGAGGAGGGCATCGAGCACTTGGATAAGTGTACGTGAGAATAATGGTTGTGAAATGCCATGCAAGTGCCCCACTGTGTGCTGGTAGGTGCCTGTGGCCAGGAAGTGGAGTACAGACACTACCTTCAGTAGGGGTGGGATGGCGGTTGGTGATTCTATCATGCTGATGATGTTGTTGTGTCATGTCTACGATGGCGGTGATGGTGTCCCGGTCCAAACGGTACAGGGTGTGGATCTGCTCAGCAGTGAGGATGAATGGACTGGTTCTGATGCATGGGATTGGGGGCTGCCTGTGTGGTGGCACTGGCTGTGCTTGTGGGGCTTGCTGGCCCTGCCTTGCCCTCCTTCTCCTCCTGCGTCTCCTCTGTGCTGCCTGTTGTTGTTGTTGTTGTTGTTGTTGTTGTTGTTGTTGTTGTTGTTGTTGTAGCACTTGCATTGCTATCAGGTCCTCCAGCCCCAACATTGCTAGTCCTATTGGTATCATTGTGGAGTGTGACTGGGTGTGGGAAGGGGTGGGGTGTGCTCTTTTTGTACTTCCTGAGTCTGTATTGCCTCCACCTGTGCTGTTTCTGTGCACCTGTGGCAGCTGGATTCACTTTACATGGCCATTTACGGTTGGTTCGCGATGGCGTAATTAGCACCATGGCGGTAAGGTACTTAACGGGCTGGGTGATGGCGTTAGGTGCATGTGCGCTTGGGTCGGCATTCGCGTACCTTTCCGCTATGCCGGTAATTACGGTGTGGGAGGTCGCGTGCGCGCGTCCTTGGAGCAGTTAGCGGCAGAGTTAACTACGATGCCGCTAATGGCATTGTAGTTAACGGTCACGGGTCATAATCGGACCTAGCGGAAAACGATGGCGGTAATCATTTACCGCCATCGTTTTTCACTTAGCGCCAGGGTCGTAATGAGGGCCATTGAATGATTGTGCGTGCTACATCCACATTAGCAAGGTTTTTGTGTAATAGTCTGTTGAAAATGCTGGGACTCTACAATATCTGTGTGGCAATCTACAATGTTCATACCTGTTTCCCCCTAATGTAAACGCTGTGAGATATCGACAGCTTGGGTCAAGTGGCACTGAGAAGAAGACGTTCTTCAAATCCACTACTGTGAAGCAAGTGGCTTCTTTAGGTACGCTACACAAAATTGATGTAGGATTAGGCACTAAGGGAAACTCTTTATGATGTCATTAAGTGGGCGTAGGTCCTGGATCACCTCCAAGCCCCGCCCCTTGCTTTTTTGATTGGATAAATCACTGTATTACAAGGGGAAACTGATGGCCCTAATATACCTTGTTCTAATAATGTGTTTATTGTTTCTTTTATCCCTCCTCTGCTTCTCGTGATAATGGGTACTGTTTTACTCTAGGTGGTATTGCACCTGGTTTCAATTTTATTTTTATGGGCGTGACCTCTTGTAGTAGCCCTACTTCATGGGGGCCGGTTCTCCATAATTCTGGCAGCACCGTTTCCATATCTTCCTCAAATATAGTGGGTGTACACTAACACTAGCCATGAGAGGGTTGTGTATTTCTCGGTGTTGGATCATTATGTCACAGGGTACACTTATTTCCATTATAATTTCCCCATCAGTATTACTGTCAGTGAACAATTCCTCATCAGTCAAATCACGCAACGCTATGTTTGGTCTATACACAAGATCAATCGACATAATTGTCTCTGGCACAATATCAGAATGTACAATGGGGCGGAACACAAAATCAGATGGCACTCTCCATTCCTTCTGTGTTATTTCGGGCACAACTCTAGCAAGTACCCGTATACCGTAAATGAACATATCAATGTCAATTGGTACCCCTCGTACTACACTCACATTTGTCATGGTGCTTATCATTAGCATGGCTTTTACTGGACATATCCCTGGGGTAGAGCACACTATCCCCCGTTCTGTAAAGGATATGGTCATATTCAGTTTGCTCATGAGGTCCCTCCCAAATAAATGTATTGGCGAGTCTTCGTGGTACAGTAGGGGTGCTCGCACTGTCTTCTCTCCCACTGTTATATCTAAATCTTTTGTATAAGGAACTTTTAAAATAGCCCCAGAGAACCCTTGCATTTCCAAATGTGTTCCCAAAAGAGGGAACCGGCCTTCCATGAGGCATGATCTTTCAGCTCCCGAATCCACTATAAAGATGACCTGTTTGTTGCCTATCTCTGGCACACTAGTGGTTCCTCTTCTGCATGTAGGGTAGTTGATAAGACTGGACACGCAAGTGCTTTCTGTGGGCTGTCCTAATCTGCGTATGTTTCTGTTTGAGGGACAGAAAAGACATTGGGCCTTATTACGACCCTGGTGGAACGGATTAACGGGCTCCGTAAAAGGAGGCGGACCCATTAAACCCTTTCCGCCACAGTACGAGGTCCTCTCGCGGGACCCGGTAAGGACGCCTGGTAAAACCAGGCATCATTACCGGGTCCCGCGAGGGGAAGAGGGAGCAAACAACGGGCCACTTGTAATCGGCCCGTTGTTTGCGCCCTCTCCCATTCCCATTTAGCCCTATGGGGGCTGTAATGGGAAGGGGGAAGGTCTGGGCCCGGGTTCCTGGAGGGAGGAATTGCCGAGCCCTCCAAGCTTGGAATGGTTCGGTAATCCCCCATTTTGGGAACCCGGACACGGACACGATTTCGGCGGCAGCCATGCCACCAATAATGGCATGGCTACCGCCGAGGTCGTAATGAGGCCCATTGTCCCCCACTACAGCTATGCTGCCAAAAGGTGCTGGCGCACCGTTTGTGATTGTTGCAAAAATGTTAGCGTTTGCATTTCCAATTGTATTCTGATGTGCTACCTGCTGTTGCATCCGTTGCTGTTGGGGGTTTTGTCTGCATTTGCTGTACCCTTGGCTGTGGCTCATTATAACATTGTTCGTTCTGTTCACTCCCACTCATTGGTAACCCATAAGTACTGCCTGGATGTGGGTGGCCATACTGCTGTTCATTTCCCATGGGAGACTGCCCTTGGTAATATACCATTGGTCGCATCCTGCATTTTCTTGAAAAATGTCCCCACACCTCTCAATTCCAACATGACCCTTGGGGTCCTCCTCTCATTCCTTGCCCTCCAAATCCTCTATTTCCCATTCCATAAAAACCCTCCTTTCTGCCCTCGGTACCCACCTCGTCCTCTTGCGGGTCTGCCCTGCCATTGGGGCCCTTCATACTGCTCCGCTCCTTCCCATTGCTTCTGTCCATTTGCGGACCAAGTTGCTGCCATCCTCACTTGTGTATTTCCTGATCCCTCCTTTCCTTCTCCCTGCTTGTAAGTGGGCATCGCTGAATTCATTGCTGCGACCTTCACTAATTTATTTTGAACCAATTTGCTTCGTCTGCCAACCTTCTCTGTACTATCTCTTTTTCTCTTTTGTTGATCCTCCTACAATGGTGAACAATTATGCTCTGAATCTCCGGCCAACCTTTGGCTTCTATCCCAGCTATTTTATCCAAGGCCTTCTGAGCCTTCAGGAGCCCTTTTTTAATTATCAAGTAGAACAAGGTGGTGGATTGGTCCCAGGCCGTGCCCGTTTCAGATCTCCACAGGTCTTGCACCCGAAGAATTAATTGCGTAGGCTCTTCCTTCTCTCACTAAATGTAAATCGGGAGTATCTGGAAAGTCCTCCATAATGCATCCCACACTTGTGCCCTTACGTTGTTAAATGACGACCCATCATGGTGGTCACAGTTCATTGTTACCCCTGGGAAGCCGGCCTTCACCCACACTCCGTCGGCTTGATCACCAACGGCTGACAGTAGTAAACTTTTTACATACCCTATGCCAATGGTACCCCAACTGTGTTTTTATTGAATGCATGTATCCACTTCCCCGTCCCACCCCACCCGAAGGTGGGGGGAGGAGTTTCAACAGGTTATTTTTGTCCATCTGTGCCCATGGTATGTAGTGTGGTCTCAGTGCTCCGTTATGTATCAGAGGCATCTGTAGTTTGGCCTTACCTCCTTTTTTCCTTACAGTTCCCTTCTTAGTTTTACTTACCAACATGTTTCGTACTCTGTGCCTCAATCTCCCTTGCCACCTTGGGAGGCGTCCCTCCTCTTGGTCAAATCGAAATGGCAGCTGAGACCCTTCGGTGGCTGCCCCATCTTCGTATTCCTCTAAATCGCTCCATACCTCATCTATTTCTTCTTCTGACTCCCTGCCACCTTGTCCCTCTCGTACTTGGTTGTCTGGTGTCTCTGGTCGTATTATTCTTACAGGTTCACCATTTAAATGGAAGAGGTACTCTCCTGAATGCCATTCTTGTTCTTGCCCTTTCGGTATCAGTGCCGGTGGTGGCGGGGACGGTGTAGATTCTCCTACTACACTTGGCGGAGTTTCAAATCGATTGCTCTCCATGGTGGTATTTCCCCTCCCCCTGGCAACATTTGGCTCTTATCACATAGTGCTCTTAATCATGTTATTTCCATCTGGGCGTGTGCAAGTGCCTATCTAAATCTCCAGTTAACTGTGCTAAATTCACTGGAGGGGCACTAGTTGGTCCGTATAGACCTCCTCTTTCATACAGCGGTGGGGCTGTGGCAACTGCTGCTGCCGGGGTGCTACGTGCTGGCACATATCTGGGCTCACTGTATTCCATAGCAGACCTTGTTATTAACTGATACATTTCAGTGAGGTCATGTTCTCATGTTTTTACTGTACTTTCATCCCCTGTGGCTCCCTCTCCCCCCTCTGGGGTGGTCTGTTTTTCTACTGATGTTTCTTTACTTACCTCACCACTAGGGGCTGTCTCCTCGAACATTCTCCATAAATCTAATACTTCCCTCCTATTGTGTAATTGCTTCCCTGGGTATTTGGACAGCAAATGGGTTGCTACAAGATCTAACACTCTTTTCTCGAAGGACATTCCTTCTGGCCATATTGTGGATGACCCTTCTCCTTTTATTTCAGTTAACCACTGTTCGTGATATTTCTGTATTTTTTCACTATACAAAGGGAGGTGTTGGCAAATATGCACTAATGGTGTATTCCCCCATGACACCTTATTTTGTATTCTTATACGTATTCGCTCTTTTTATGAGTGTGCTTACACAATGGGCCTCATTACACGGATGGCGGTAAGGGCACCGGTGCCGGTAATCCCTTACCGCCCTACTACGAGGTCCCTCAGTGGGTCTCGTCCTTAATGAGTGGTCAGACCACACGTTAAGGACAGGACCCGCTGAGGGACTTCAGAGCAAATAACAGTACCACTAATTGCGGTACCGTTATTTGCTCCTTCCCCATTCCCATTGAGCCTTATGGGGGCTCAAATGGGAATGGGGAAGGGCCATGGTGAATGGGGAATTACCGCCCCCGCCGCCCCGCCAACCTTGGAATGGAGCGGTAATTCCGCCATTCACCATGCCGGACTCCGACTAGCGTCATGGTTACCGCCATCCGTGTAATGAGGCCCAATGCAATTTATCAAATACACACCTTCTCTGACACCTTTTCTCAGCCTTATTTCAATGTGATAATCATAAATACCAATTACAATTTTTACTTACACCTTTTTGCATGAATCACAAATTGTTACTAGCAATTTTCATCAACGTTATTAAAGAGAACACATAGACACATGTACTTATCGACAAACCAACACAATGGGCCTCATTACGGGTTTTGCATAATGGGTTAACAGGCTCCGCCAAAGGAGGCTGACCCGTTAATCTCATTACGCAAAATTACAATATCCCCTCGCGGGACCCGGTAAGGACACCTGGTAAAACCAGGCGTCGTTACTGGGTCCGGCGAGGGGAAGAGGGAGCAAACAACGGGCCGCTCGTAATCGGCCTGTTGTTTGCTCCCTCTCCCATTCCCATTGAGCCCTATGGGGGCTCGGATGGGAATGGGAAAGGTCTGGGCCCGGGTTCCCAGAGGGAGGAATTACCGGGCCCTCTGTACTCAGAATGGCCTGGTAATTCCCCATTCTGGGAACCCGGTAAAGGAGCCTGGTTTGGCAGCAGCCATGGAGCTAATAGCTCCATGGCTGCCACCAAACTCGTAATGAGGCCCAATGTACTTTAACAACATTGAACATGTAACATTTTTGGTTTTAGATAACCCCTTTAACTTGTTCTAGTTTTTTCCCTCTCCTTTGTTTCTTCTCATTCACTCCCCACCTCTGAGCCCCCTTAGACTACCTCTTTGAAGAATGGATGAGCTACAAGGCATGGTTCGAGTCGGTTCACACGCAGGACAGTGATCTCAGAGGAAGAGTGAGATGATACATTGAGTTCACTGTTTCAATTATCCCTGGTGCGTCCATGAGAAAGGGAGTTGTGAAGCTTTCAGACAGGGGAGAAAAGGTGGGGGCCATGAGCATGCTGCGCGCAGTGCTGCAGAGGGGAGAGAAGCTTTTTTGTACTATCAAAGTGAGGCCTAGTCCAAAGATGGAGTTGAGGGGACACAAAATGGAAGAGAAGTGTCTCCCACAATAGCCCCACCTATGTTAATGTTCATATAAGGGCAAAGGAGGCGTCCCCCACTTTTACACAAGTAAATGTTTCCATAACGTGCTGAGTGTGCGAGGGGGGGCACAAACAAGGCCTCACTCCCACACAGATGCAAAGCGACCAATTTAAAGCGCACAGTGCATATTCCATGGATTGCGACATTGGGGTTAATTCAATTGCGCCAAAATCCCCTTTCTTTGGTACATGGCTCTTTTCAGGAAGGATAATAGTGCCCAAGCTGTCAGTACAGAGTCAGCAGCCAAGAGAAAAAACACTGCCGGCCTGTGGGAACGAATATTAGATGACCTAAGGACCGGCAATAGAGTAGACCATCTAACAATGTATGCAGGGTAAAATAATAGGAGGTGATTCAGGTTGTCTATATCTGCCCTGCACGCCGGGCATCCTGGTGAGTTGGTAACCCAAACGTTTTGCTGTTGTTCCTCTCAGTTGTAGGCAGTCAAATCTGGCACACGTGATCAGCCATCTGGCTCCACTTTTAGAACTTCAGAGGAGCTAAGGCTGGATCTCATTCACCCTGCTGATCACTGCATGTGCTCTAACCAAGTTCATTGTGAACTCTGTAAAATCCCTTTTCTCCTTCATTGCCCGACACAAATTTAGTTTATAGTTTATCTCTTTGTGTGTGTAGCTTCTGGCTCCCATGCTGTGCAACTATTTTACAGGGACTTTCGCAGCTTGTACTTTCATGCACGTTTAGGGCGCTGGATGTATTCTCTAATGTTGCTGTATTCTCCAACATTCGCGTGCTCCCCAACATTCCCCCTTTCATCCCATGAGAGAAGAACCCCCTAGCAAATTCTCTCTCGTGTTCATCCTCCTTATGTTGCCAGTCATAAACACTTTTGGGTATCCATATTTTACACATATCTCTTAAATCTCCTCCACATATGGCATAATCACAGGTGGTGTACCTTAACTAACTGGTTGGCCAATCTGATTTAGTGTGTATGTAGAACTGTAAGTAATGTTCTGGGTCTGGGGGAAGTGACCAAGGGCATCTTCTGGGCAACAGTGCCTAATTATTGGGTACCCTCTTGTTTCTCCTACCTGTGGTTGCTCATCTGTTTGACAGCTTTCATCTTTGCAACGAGGAATGGCACTAACTGCCATAACTGCAAGGAGATTATGTGTATTACCATGGGACACACAGCAAGTGGCAACTATTTGATAAGTACACCATAGACTTGTTAAAAGATACTGGGCCTCATTACGACCCTGGCGGTACGGGGTAAATGGCGCAAAAAAAGGTGCCGGCTCCGTTTACCCCGTACCGCCTCATTACGAGGTCCCCTCGTGGGACCCAGGAAGCAAAGCCTGGTCAAATCAGGCGTGCTTACTGGGTCCCGCGAGGGGAAGAGGGAGCAAACAACGGGTCAACTCGTAATGGCCCGTTATTTGCTCCCTCTCCCATTCCCATTCAGCTCTATGGGGGCTGAAACTGGAATGGGGAAGGACCGGGTCCGGGTCCTTGGAGGGAGGAATTACCGGGCCTTCCGAACTCAGAATGACCCGGTAATTCCTCATTCTGAGGACCTGGGCCTGGACACGATTTCTGCCAATAGCGGCATGGCTACCGCCGAGGTCATAATGAGGCCCACTGTCACACTCACCTGTGTCTCTACAGGAGTGATGGACGAGCCTCCCTTGACCCTGAGTCTTCACTTCCCCTGTTTCACCCAGAGGAATACCTGTCAAATACAAGGTGTACACTCATACCTGAATTCACCCGATTCCCCTGGGCCCTTCCCTTCTCTTTACTGTGTGCTGTGATGTCCCCCTATGGGCTTACCTTGATCTTTAATAGGGTGTGTTTTGCTCCTAGTAAGTAATGTTGCCATTCACACAGTGCACTTTGATTGCTAGGAGTTCTCTCTCAGAAATTGCATAGTTGAATTCTGCTGGGGAAAATTTCCTTGACCAAAAGGCAATGGGGCGAAGGCATCCGGTTTCAGGATTTTGTTGAGACAATACGGCCCCCAAGGCAATGCTTGAAGCGTCCGTTTCCACGATGTAAGGTAAATCGGGCTGTGGGTGTTGCAGAATTGGGGCTTAGGTAAATTTTTCCTTGAGAGCTCGGAAAGCTTCTTCCGCCACTGGTGTCCATTCGAACTTTCGGTGTTTGCGCAGCAAGGACGTTATTGGATGTACAATATGTGAGAATCCTGGTATGAAGCATCAATAAAAGTTTGCAAACCCTAGGAAACGCTGTACTCCCTTTACAGACATGGGTGAGGACCAAGTGATGATTTCCTCCACTTTTCTATTGTCCATCTTGATCCCCTGCGGTGTCAGTAAATATCCCAGAAACTTCACCTCGGTGTCGTGGAAGGAGCATTTTTCTAGCTTTGCATACAGTTGGTTTTCACGCCGTTTGTGGAGTACAGCTAGCATGTGGGTTACGTGCTCTTGGGGAGTGGTGGAGTAGATCAGAATGTCATCGATGTAGACGACTGCGCAGACATCGAGGTGTTCCTGTAACACATCATTCATGAAATGCTGGAACGCAGCCGGGGCATTGCAAAGCCCAAAGGGCATGACCTGGTATTCGTACAAGCCATAGCAGATACGGAACGCAGTCTTCCACTCGTCCCCTTTCTTCATGCATAATGGGTGATATGCGCCACGTAAGACTAGCTTGGTGAAAATCTTTGCTTGTCTCACCTGGTCTATGAGTACTGGTATCAGAGGTAATGGGTACTTATTTTTTATGGTGACTTGATTTAGGGCCTGGTGATCAATACACATTCTTAAGTCCCCCTCTTTCTTCGGTACGAAGAAGAGTGGGGAGGCAGCTGGTGACTTAGATGGTCTAATGAAGCCATTGGCCAGGTATTGATCCAAGTAGGTCCGTAGATGAGTGTTTTCTTCCTCGGTTAATGCATAAATACGGCTGCACGGTACTTGTGCCCCTGGTTGCAGGTCAATCTGGCAGTCATAAACTCGATGTGGTGGTAGTGTATTAGCTTGCTCTTTCACGAACACATCCTGGAACTCCTGGTATTCCTCTGGTAAAGTGCTCACCAAGCCTAAACCTGCTATCTTTTCCTGTGAAGCAAACAATGGGCTTCCTTTGATCCCTTTGATGTCGTAAAAAGAGGTGCATTCCGTGGAAAAGAGTAAGGTTCGAGCTCGCCAATCTATCTTTGCGTTGTGCGTCTCTAGCCACGGTATCCCAAGAATCAGCTGGAATTGGGGTGCAGCGATAAGGTTGAATCTAATACTTTCTCTGTGGCCATCTTGGCAGATTAAGGTGATGGTGGAAGTACACTGTGTTAATGGTCTCGAAAGGAGTTGTGTGCCATCCACAGCAGTCACGCTTTCTGCAGTGTCCTTGTGGTGGAATGCTAATCCCAAGGTCTTTGCAGTGTTTATGTCCAGGTACTTCCCAATAGCCCCACTGTCTATGAAAGCCTTGAGGGCATGCATTCGGGTGGGCTGTGAAGGGTCTACCAAAACCACAGGAATACTGAAATGTGAGATCTGAGTGCTCTGTTCCTGGCTCGACAGACCTACCTCTACATCTGCCAGGCGTTGGAGTTTTCTGCTACCGCTCATGTGTCTTCCCCTGTGTTATCTAGTACCCCCATTTTCTTCCGTGGGGGTTTAATCGTGCAGTTCCAGAGGAAGTGACCAGATTGGCCCAATATAAGCAAAGTTTTTCCTGACGCCTCCGTTCTCTCTCTGCCTTGGTGAGTGGTTCCCTGCTAACACCCAATTGCATGGGCTCTGAGTGCGTTTCTGAGGCCTGTCGATGGGACGCTTCTTTTAGTCGGACATACACTGGTCTATGCTCTGATCTGGTACGGTCAGCCTTGCGATCCTGTAACTGGTGGTCTAGTTGCATAGTTAGGTCGATGTATTCACAGCAATCTACGGGAGGCTTAACTACTTGCGCCAATACATCTTTTAATTCTCCTCTCAGTCCTCTCAGTCCTCGATAAAATAACGATATTCGTTTCTCCTATGGCCAACCTGATTCGGCTATTAAGCGATTGAATGTGGCGACATATGAGATAGGATCCTGACCACCCTGTCACAGAGAGAGTAGCTCATCATCCAGGGCCTGACCTTGAGTCTGATGGGCAAATAGTTTTTCCAGTTCACGCTGAAATCCCCGGTAATTTCTCAGTAAATGTTCGTCCCTAAGCACTAACAGGTTTGTGCAGCGCCTTCAATTCGAGTGCGCCTGGTAATGTCTCTTCCTTTCCCTTGCAGGAGAAATTATGTGGTATTAGCACCTCGAGTCCGGGTTCAGCACTACTGGAGACTTGGTGGTTAGGTAAGTTTGCACGGAGGCTTTTGGTAAGTATGCACCGCATAGAGAGTGAGAGCGCAGTGAAATAAGTGTCCGCATTATTGGAGCGAGTGCAATGAATAATGTCTCTTCTTTCTTACAGGGGTTTGTGCGCGCGTGCAACTAACCTGGATTCCAGCATCGCGGGAAGATTCGGTGAGTGTGCACAGCGTTACTGATGTGCGCGTGTTAACGCTGTTCTTCTTTGTTCTTACAGGTGCCAGTGTAGAAGTCCCCTCTTGACTGGAGATAGCTGCGGCATGGAGTAAGAACCAGATAAGCTGAATGATCCGGAGCAGGTAAGCAGAAGTAGGATGATCCGGAGCAGGTAAGCAGAAGCAGGATGATCCGGAGCAGGTAAGCAGAAACAGGATGATCCAGAGCAGGTAAGGAGAAGCAGGATGGTCCGGAGCAGGTAAGCAGATGCTGGCTGATCCAGAGCACGGCAAGTGTGTTGCTGATACAGCTCACAGTAAGCAACACAAAGCATTGGAAGAATCCTGGGTGTGGTTATATAGCCAGCCACACCCAAACACTAGAGAGCTCATGAGTTATCATGCACTTCCTGTTTGGCAACAGGAAGTGGTAACCAGGAAGTTACTACAAACACTAGGAAGGAATGAAAGGAGGGATTTGTTATGGGTTCTTTGTGTGCCTATGCCAGGCCTGCCAAACCTCCACCCAGCTTGCCCCAACTACCTGCCTTATACCCATGACAGATACAGGATAGGAAAGAAAAGCCGGCAAAAGTTTATCAGCCACTGGGGCATCCATGATGTAAGAACCGCAAACCAGTCAACGTGTTAAACAATTCTTACTGCTTTCTCCATGTATATATATATTTTGTTTATTGTATTAGTTTATTATAAACTTTTTACTAAAACAACATGATTCCTATTTCATTAATCATTATCAATCAAAATATCCTTTCATTCATAAGTGAAAAATCACAGTTACATAAAAACAGAAAGAAAAAAACGAAATCAAAAAGAAGAATGGGAAAACTAATCAGCACGCACAACTTTCCTCAGTCTATGTTCATTCTTTGGACGAAAGTTCTTGATGCAATAGGCTGTCGAGATAGCTGATAACTGAACACGTCAACATTTGATTGTTGCCAGACAATACAACCGACTACTAGTCGTCCATATTTCCATTTAATGGAGCAAATTTTCCCAGTGCTTCAGTTCTTTCTGATTTAATTGCCAAGCATTCGCCAACCAAGTGTTTCAAGGATTCCAATTTGTGCTCGCAAAACCAACAACAGCTAATTAGAGTCTTCTGATCATGTTTTAACAAAAGCATCTCCTTTACCAGTGTTAGTAGCCCTGAAAATGGACATCCACACTGGTTTTTTAAGGCCGGATTTAAGGATAAAGTAAATCCTTCACATGTCGGGCAGTTTGCGTCTAGGTTTCTTGCAAGCAGATCAATTTGTAATTTCCTTTGATTAGCTTGTTGTCTTGAATTAAATGAATGGAACCTTGCCTGTTCCAAGAGATTAAGGAGCACTCCTTGGTGTAACAGGTTGGTAAATGCTACTGATGTTTCATATGAATTCTTGCTGCATCAATAGATCGAACTGACTTTTCGTATGATAATCTGTTTGACACACACTCCACTCTTCCTTGGTCAAATTGCTCTTCAAGCGATTGTCTTCTGAGTTTATTTGCTGATAAATCACTCCTTTTCAATGAAATTGTATCAATTGTATTTCCCTGTGACTTTCTTATACTTGCTGCATCGTCACTTATATCATATCCGAATGTCAGTAGCTCATTTTTGGCTGCTCTTAAGGTATTTGCAACCAGGTGGGAATGGACATGTAGGAGTACCCAATTTGATCGTCTTTCAGATAAATACTCAACTATGTCGATGTCATCGGACTTAATTGTCCTCAAGATTGGTACGCAGTTTAGAAGTTTCATAATGTTTCTTCTGTTTAAATGTACTTCATTTTGATCACATAACACATATTCCAATTGGAGTTTTTTTGTGTGGGATTGTTTCTCTCTTGGTGCTTGTTGCTCTGGCTGTTTGGTCCATCCTATTTTTTTTTTCACCTGTGATGCAGTATATTGGGATTTAATTTCTGACCTGCATCGCTTGATGGTTTGGAATCGTGAACTTTTACAGGTCTTGTTTTGGAGGTGATTGAGGATTTGTCACTACCAAATATTAAATCCAGATGACGCTTTGCCACTTCAAACCTTCTACTTGGAGGAGAATTGGTTGCAATCTCTCTGCAACTTCTACTAGAAATCTCACGAGCTGAGTTATCATTTGTCGCCATGTTTAATGAGGCCTCTAACGAGATGACTTTGTCATCATATTCAATTGAGTAGGTTGAGAGGTTGGCGCAGTCTACCCTCAGTTGTTTATTGGCCTTGCCGCTCATTTCCGAGACTCTAGCCAGTATTTGGCCACTGTTGCTGGGTAAGTTATTCTGTGTTTGCCAGTGCCTCTTTTCATCATTTTATTTTTTTCCAGATCTTTTAGTTTTGAATTTGCATTCTTTGCTCCAGTTGAGGGTTTCTTTGTATTTCTAAAGATATCAAAAGTGGTGGTTTTCGAAGCGGTTGACAGGGCCACTTCCGATGTTGGAACATTTCCATGTTCTCTTACAACAAGGCTCAAGCTGTTGGACTTTTGTGATGGCACTGAGCCGTGTTTAATTTTTAAAGGATTGCCACTCTTCATTTTCTAACTATTTATGTCAGAAGTCTTCGTTGGAAGAGGCATTATAGATGTTTCACTTGAGCAGCTGGTAAGGGAGGTACGCTTAAAGTATGACCCTTCTCTAGTCTCATATTTAGTTTGACAAGACCTTGAGTTTGCTGACTTGTAGCTTTATGAAACGCCACTCCCTGGTGCGACCCTCGTTTTGGGTTAGATGACAATGACATCTGCTGGATTCAACATCTATCGCTGGTTTTTGTGGATTGTGTCTCAAACATTTTGTACAATCCACAACACTTCCATGAGCTCTGATTTCTGCACTGTCTCATTTCTCGCTAAGTCACTAAGTTGAGTTTTCGACATCAAAATCCAATCTTTTATGCGTATGGTCAGCCAAGGCTTCCAATGCACAGACCTTTGTGTTTATCATTGCCAATAAGGTGTTCTGATCTTCTATTGCATCATGTAGTGATTCATAAAACTTCACAAATCGTATCAGAGAAGTCGATGTCACAGCCATCACATTGTTATACATCTGTAAGCCTCCTGCCACTGATAAATGTTGTTTGTTTGTTTGTTCTCTTTCGGCAACATGCTGTTGTGATGTATTTGAATTTCTACTTAAATTGTCGCTCGAAGGGCACTTATCACTCATTAGGTGATCGCAATGTCCAGGTACATCGTCGTGTGAGGCTTCAGGTAGCGCCTTTTCATCCACCTGGGCAAAACAAGACAAGTTGTCTGGCAACAGTGTACTTTTAAGATCTTCTCGTTCACGAATGGGGTTCACAATAAAGATAGTTTTTCTTCTGAGGGAGAACATGCAGGAATTTGCAGAAATGAGCAGTGGCCATCACTGCCAGTGTGTTTGTCATCGAATCGATAATCAGGTGGTTCACTCGAGCCCTCCAACCTCTTCTTTAATATTCGGACGTCATCTTTTAGGCGTTCTGAGAGTCTAGCCTCACAGGCAGCTGCTTCTGCATAAGTAAAGTGGGACAGCTTCACACTATTTGCTTTTCTTCTTGCTTTGTCAGAATGAGAGTCGGCATCCACGCCGTGACTGTTCGGTGGTTTGTCAAAGCTGCGGCGTCTATTGTTGCCTTCATTAAAGTTCAGTACAGATCCTTTTTGGGGCAACACTTTTTTTTTGTTGCTTCAATGCGCATCTTCACTTGTGTGTTTGTTGGTCTTTAACCTTTGTGCCTTTAAGGAACGGCATGCCCGATTGATGCCCAATTGATGAAAACTCGAAGCAAATGCTTCCCATATTGCAGCATTTCTTTTCGATGGGCTACCAGCATGGGAAGAGGCACTCACGTTAGAGGCATCCACGCCTCTTCCAAATGCTTTCGATATTTCTTTATCCTTGCTTTCTTCAATTTATTGACCTTCTGTCGGCACTATTTCGCTCATGACGTGGCGAAAGAAATTTCTCGGCTTGCTTGCTCAGTCCAAGTAATTCAAGGTCTGTAATGTCGATCTGAGCTGCACCATTTTTTACACCGCCGACTTCCTCGGAAGCACCTAGTTGCAGATCAGCTAGGTCAGGTTCGCATGTTGAGGTAAGATTGATATTGGCATCCCTATTTATAGAAACTGTCTCAACAATACCTAAATTGGGGTTTAGGCCAGTAGGTTGGTGCACCGCTGAAGGACCTGGCATATCTTCATTTAATTGGTAATTTATTTGGGCGCAGTGGTGCACACAGTGTTCAAGGGTGCAATTTCTCTCAGCATCACACTCACCTTGATTATACAGAATGTCGGTGTCAATATAGGGATCAAGCCAATGTTGTAGCTGAAGCTTCTGGCAGGTTAGCGGATCCGCATCAGGCAGTCGCACCATCATAATGCACCAAGGCAGACCGAAGAGCCCTTACGGCAGTCTGGAAGATGCAGAAGGTGTAAATCAGAGCTCTTGGGCTCCCAGGCCCCGGCTGCCCCGAAGACCCACAGACTCAGCGTCTGACTCCGCGTCTGATCCACGGACGCTTGTTTTTGTTTGAAGCAATAGACAGCAACAACAGACTGTCTCTCCACACGGCACCAGCAGTCCAAGAGTCAACCCAAAGACTCAGCGTCTGACTCCGCGTCCGCTCCGCGGTCACTTGGGGGTTGCAATTACTATAGGTGCCATGGGGGTTTTTGATGCAATAGACAGGAAAAAAAGACTGTCTCTCCACACAGCACAAGCAGTCCAAGACTCTATAGGTGTCAAAAGGCAGAATCCCTTTGTCTCTGAAACAAAGCGAAGATCCAGTGAGTTTCTGTACTTTTACAGGTTGATCATGTTCATGCGGACTTGTCAATTTATTCACATGCAATGCCCATGCATTTCTACAGTTCTCATCTGTTTACATAATTTCTTCTTCTGTAAATCCCATTAGTCCCTGGGCATTAAACACTGTCTTCCCCTTCACCCATTTCTTGTTCCAAAATTGTGCACCTTCTATATTCATCTGTGGTTTTGCTGGACATTGTGCCTTTTTATATTTTTCCATCCCTTCACACTCATCTTTGGATCTTTTTTCTATTTTTATTTGGACGATGTGTTCCTGGAATTGTCCTTGCATTCTGCAAGTTAATAAATGTGTTACACACTGTTCCTCTAAAGTCGCCTTTCCTGAGATAAGAACAGTTTGGGGGTGCCAAATGCATATGGCAGAAGCCCACATATATAAAATGATTCATTTACTTGGGCCCTAAATATGGCTTTCATGAGGCCATACCACATTATGGTACCCTCTGAATGATGTTCATCTAAAATATTATTGACTTCTTCACTCAACTGTCATGTATGCCTGGTCACAAGGTTATTTCAGAGTATAGGTACAGTCTCTGGGCCTCATTACAACTTTGGTGGTAGCCGTGCCGGTAAAACCAGCACGGCTGCTGCCGGAGTTATTTTTTTACCAGCGCCCGGGAATGGCCAATTACCGGTCATTACGGCCCCACCGGACCCGGTAATTGCCCATTCCCGGGTGCCGGTAATAACTGCTCCCCATTCCCATTTGAGCCCAATAGGCTCAATGGGAATGGGGAGGCCAGATGCACCGGCACCATTCGGAATGGTGCCAGTGAATCCGGCATGGTCTGCTCGTGGGTGCCGGTCTGCCCGCAGGCAAAAAGGCACCCATGAGCAGAACCCGTAGTTTGCTGGTACAGTAACAACGGTACTGGCAAGCTTACCGGTACCGTTGTTACTGTACCGTCAAACTTGTAATGAGGCCCTCTATCTTTGTATTATTATGCCTGGTACCTCTAAAACCTAGTTTTAACAGCTCCATTAAAGAAAAGGAAAGAAGGAGAAAGAAAAATAGACAGCATATGCCTATAAACACATTCTATACACATTCTATACATTTATACAATTATCTTCTTTAGCTGTTTGCAAATCGATTGCTGCACTTGTTCTATTGTGCCCAAAAGGCTTCATTCTCGTCTTCTACTTGTTCTACCGTTCAATAATAATACTCAACCTTTGTTGTTGCTCCAATATCTGTTGCTCATCAATGTTGCAGTGCTGTGTTTGTGTCTTTGTGCAGATCTGTAAGGTGAACCCAGGCATGACAATCTGTCAGTTTGGGTGCAGTTGCTGTTGACTTTTCCACCTCTCGGGGGCCAGTGCATTTAGGGTTGTTGCATCTTCGCATGTGCTGTCTGGCATATACTCAGTCTCTGGGTTGTAGCTGAAGAGGTTCTTATGTTGCTGTGTTGTGCTGATCAGTTGGGGCCCTGTTGCAAGCTTTAATGTCTATCTGTGAAGAAATGAACTTTGCACAGGTTGACATATTCTTAAGATATACTTTGAATTCCTCTCCCAATAAATCAGAACTTCTATGTGCATCTGACACTCTTTTGGGGGGGGCAGAGCTGGGGCATGCATTCTCCTTCCTGTCACTACCTTGTGGGGTGTACGGTGGTGGTCCTTTCTCGGCTGTTTACATAAACTGAATAAAGCCAAGGGCAAGCAGTAGAGACAGCTCTTTTTAAGAGTATTGCAAGTTTAGTTATCTTTAGTTTTAGCAAGCACCCCATGGTACTTAACTTACGTCTTATGCCTAACAGTTAGGTAACCTGTCCTAGGAACTCATTCACAAAGTGGGGCCCATTGTCCGATCTCAGAATCTCACATATACCCCATCTGGGGAATGCCTCCATCACTAGGAACCTAGCAGCAGATTTGGCATCTATCCAGTGGGAATAAGTGTACACTAACCCTAGCACATATCTGTATGTGTTCCATCAGTTCACCATATCGATATAATCGAAATGGAGCTACTTGAACGGCCCTGTGGGGCAAGGCAATGTTGTCTTGAGTGTCTTGAGTGTATGTCCACAAACAAACTTGCTACACACTTGTCTACTTGTTCAGCCAAATTGGGCACAAACCAGTCCTTGCTGATGTCGGCAGCAATGGGCTGCTTAGGTACATGCATAGGAAAATCGATCTGCTCTAGTACAATATACAGTAGCTCTATAGGCATTACTACTTTACCTGTGCTATTTTGTCTGCATATGATGTCATAGTTGACTGTGTACCTCTTTTTACCTGTAACTCTTTTTGCTCTACTGGGGCTCATTCCTGAAACTCAATTATGTGTTCCTTTGAAAATGCCCTGTATGCTTCTTTTAGCCCACCTCGCTGTACTGCTGTAGCAGGCATTTGACTTTCCTCTGGAAAGGGCATATAAGCTACCTGCTTTGCGGCTGCACCTGCAGCTGTCTTTCTATGCAAAACTACATCTTTCCCTTTGGAGTGTGTTCCACACTTCACTATGGCTACATGTAAAGGGCATTTCAATGCATGTTATACTTGTAACCCCCTTCCTGTAGCCTCTTTTCTTCCACCTGGATAATCCTGAATGTACTGTAGATGTCATGTAGACAGAGTCAGTATCTATTGTAACATCTTCATATGCTGATAGTTCTGCTGCCTGCACTGAATAGTTTGCAAGTCATCTCTGTTGCATCACTATTTTAAATTCTTCTTCTTGGTCCTTCACATATTTTACTACTGCTGCTCCTGTATGTTTCTAACCACTCTCTTGATCTATGCTTGATGACCCATCTACATAAAGCTCTTCTCCTATGTCATGGGGATCTTCGCTCACTTTGCTGTAGTCATCTGGCTCTTCTTCATATATTCTACAGTCATGGTCTTTGTCTTGAGACTCAACTGGTGTGGCAATGTATGTTGCTGTGTTAACTGTGTGACACTTCACTATGTTAAGGACTGGATTTGTAAAATGTACCTCATACCCACTTGCTCCCTGTGTGGTGAATGTTTATTAGCTTCTTTCTAAAATGGAAAACACTGCTTGCTCAACGAACCAAGTGAGTGAACATCCTATAACTATGGCCGATCTCTGTGCAGCAAATGCTGCAGCAGCCTTTGCTTGCTTGCATGCAAAGTGTCCTTGCATTTCTGGATCTAAAAGACCACTGTCGTATGCTAAAGGCTTGTGTTTGTGTAGTTGTTTGAGTACTGGTGTCATTACCTGTCAATTTGAATGTGATAATTGAAAGAATAGCTTGTTATAATCTGGGCATTCTAGTACTGGTGTGCTGCTGGTTGCTATTATTAGGTCCACAAAACATTCAATCACCCCTTCTCTCTATACAACTGTGCCTTTAATCTTCTGTGCTTCCTTGAGTGCCTGCAATAGGGGTCTGACATATGTTAAATAGTCAAATACCCATGTTCAGCAATAATTGCATAGGCCTAGGAATTGCTGCATTTCTCTGTTTGAGGCTGTGGTGTTCTGGCAGCATTGTAACTTGTCTCTGTCCACCTTGTACCCTTTGACTGCAAGTATTGTCAGGAGTTGTACTGTGTCTTTTATACACTGTTCTTCTGTTGTGCTGCAGACTAACATGTCATGTACGTATTGAAGAACTGCACTGGTCATGTTTATGTTGCCTAGATCCATCTGAAGGAGCCTGTTAAAAACACTGTGAAATTTGCAGTACCTTGGGGCAAACAAGTGTGCTGGAATCTTTTTCTGCGATATGAAAACATGGTCAAGTATTGGGAATCTGGATGCAGTGGTATTGTGAAGAATGCATTCTTAAGATCTATCACAGAAAAGTAAAATGTGTCAGCAGGTATTTTGCAGAATATTGATGCTGGGTTTGGCACTAGCAGATATTCTGCTGCCACTGTATTGTTCAGAGGGAGGAGATCCTGGACAAATCTCAATGATCATTCCTTTACTTCCTTCAGAGGATATACAGCCGTGCCGCATGGTGAGTCTGAAGGCACTATGATGCCTTAGTTAAGTAGTGCTTTGATTGTGTCATGAATTCCCTCATCTGCTTCCTTGGACATTGGATATTGTTTTACTCTAGGGAGTATGGCACCTGGTTTGATTTTGACTTTAACTAATTCTATGCTGGCCAATCACCCTACATCATGGGTTACTGGTCCATAGTTGACTAGACACTTGGGGTAATTTCTTGTGTATCTGTGATGGTGTTGTTGCAGCTGTCAATATTGTATGTTGTACTTCCCTATGCTGTATTACCATATGACATGGTATAATGATTTCAAAAACTATTTATCCATCTGTATACATAAAGGTTGAATATGCCCTTAGAAACCTGGGGGGTGGGGAAGTGCTACTCTGATGTGCACACCACACAATATATATAAAGAGTAAATTGATTTGATTTCAGTACTAGTTCCTCGAACATCCTTGCAGCAAGGATTACCAATCCAGACCCAGGTTCCCCTTATGAGCCTAACACATAGTGTACAATGAAAATAGACATTGGTCTATCCACCATGCATTGGCAAGTTTAGAGTTCTTTTGCACTGCAGCCACAATGAGAGCACTATTGGAAGCACAGTATAGGTTAATAAAACATGTATTCAAATCAAGGAAAGAAAAGGAGACCAGCTCCCAGGATTCGTAAAAGCTATACAGCAAGGAAGATCCACTGTCAGATGCTGGACGTTAGTCCGCTGGTATTGTGTACTACAAATATAGAATGAAGAGGTGATCATACTGGCCCTGAGGATGAGCTATCTATTGAAAGGTAGAAGCACGTGTTGGCAGCATTATACCATCAGCAATAGAAATTAAACAAGGATCTAAGAGTGAAGAGTTTACAGAGATCTCTCATTTGCAAGAGTTGCAAGAATTGGAAACAATTACAACCGTTAATCATATAACTGTGTTTTGGGAAAGAACTTTAAACTTGTCCATGGTCAGTGGATAGACCAATGCCTATTTTCATGTTGTGCCACCTGTATCCATGTTCGCAAATAATTGTTCATTTGTGATATCTCTTAGTGGCAGAGTGTGGTATATGGATAGTACTGTTCTCCACTCCATCCCTTCCTCATCCATGCCGGACAGGGTGACTGTGTCTTTCCTCATGAACACTGCCTCAATGTGTAATGTTTATTAAGCATTTAGTGTAAATGAATACGATTGTTTGCTTTATCTTTCCCACCCCACAATAGCCAAGCCAAGTAGTTCCTCTGAGATTTCTTTCATCATTTTCACTTTCCAGTACCATCGTTCCAGATTATGTTTTTGGTTAGACTTCTCGGTCTTTCATGCTTATGATAGGCTTGGCTAGAAAGTTACATTCTTTAGTCTTTATTGACCATTTTCCTAGTACTGTTAGGCTTTTAGACCTGTTAACCTATTTAGCAACATTTCCAAAAAGGTGCCCAGCGCTCTTATTGTTTTATGGTTTGGGTCGTCATATAGAGTTTCCCACCACAGGTCAGAGTTCAAGCCACACATCGGAGTTAAAATCTTGTGCAGATGCTTTGTTCTTTCTATTTTGAGTTCCTTGCAAAACATTGTTAGATGTTGTAAGGATTCTTCTTCTTGATTACATAGATGGCATTTGTTGTCAATTGTCAAACCATATTTCATTAAGTTTTGCTTTCTTCTCAGAACATGAAGTCTGAATAGGAGAATCAGATCCCTATGTTTTGGATTCACACTCTTCCTTAGATATTTTGGCAAGGTTTTCAGAGAATATGTTGATTTGGTTGATGTGTGTGGCAGCTTCTGATTGTGCCCAATCCACTGACATGAGCAATGTTCTTACTTGTGTAGGATAGGAACAAAGTGTTACAAAGTGTTTCTGCATTTATACTCAAATTTCCCAAGATTTTGATACATTTCACAATTGTGTAATGTGAAGACTGTTCCCGGGGCTTCCTCATATGATACTGTGGGTCTGATTAAGTATTCTTCAGGCATGTTGCACACCTGGTAAGTCACTGCATATGTGAATAGAGCCTCATGCAATGGTAATGCTTGTATTGTGTTGGTGCTGCAAAGTTCCTGTATTACTGTGGCTATTGTGTTGTAATGCATGCCTGTTTTTGAACACATGATTCCTTTGTCAGTGAATTAAATTGTCACATTTAGCTTCTGAAGGATATAACTCCTTTGCAAGTTTACTGACGTTTTTGTACAGTAGAATAATGGTGAGACTGTCACTTGAGTCCCTATAGTGAGGGGTAAGTCTTCTTTGAAAGCAACCCTTACAATTGCCCCAGAAAACCCCTAAGTGTCCATGCTGTTGTTTGTCAATGTAAACTGTCCTTCCCTTATGCAAGATCGGGGGGCTCTAGTGTCTACCGTGAAGGTAAACATTTTGTTGCCTATCTTCACCCTCACTTTGGGCTCCTTGTCTGCATCTGGAGTGATTGAGGGAACTGGGCACATTAGGGCCTGCTGTGGTCTGCCCTATGTGTGTATGTATTGGATCCTTGGAGCAGGAAAGCATTGCTTCCTAATACACTAGCTCCAGCGTAATGTGTTACAGACCCTTGTGGAAGGGTACTCTGATTCTGTTGTACTTTAGTAGCTTGTGCTGGCATCTGTTGGGTGACATTCTGCATCACATGCAGGGTTGGGTACTGTATGGGCTATCCCTGGGTGGGTGTGATCATTTGTGCTGGGCCCACTATCTGACCCTCCAAAATGGCATGAGAGCGAGGCTCTCGGTTGCTAGGCAACCCAACAATACATATGCGATCCCACCCCACTGGCAGATGGAAGCCGGCAGCGGAACAAGGCCAGGATAAAGGCCATCACCCCCTGTTTGCCCCAGTGAGCCCCCCACTTGCAGGCAACCCCACGAGGTGAGAGGGCAGGAGCCCATCGCCCTTGTGTGCCCAGCAGACCCCTCCTGCAGCACGATAAACGACTGCAGCCATGCCATGACGACTGCAGCAACAAAGATCCACTTGGATCTACATGTACAGCCCCAGCAGCCTGTGCCTACTATCTGACCATTCAGATCTGCATATTTTTTCACATCTAAATCGACCCGAGGCACCCGATCCCACACCACGCTGCTGCCTGCCTGACCCTCCAAAATGGCTGGCACAATGCAGCATGAGAGCGAGGCTCTCGGTTGCTAGGTAACCCAACAATACATCTGCAATCCTGCCCCACCGGCAGGCGGAAGCCGGCGGTGGAACAAGGCCAGGATAAAGGCCATCACCCGCTGTTTGCCCCTGTTCTCCATTGTGAGCCCACTAAAGACACTCCGACCTCTGGAAAGATCAACAATATCACATCACCACGCCAAACCACAGAGGACTTGCATCACTACGGTAAGGTTCACCTCAGAACCCTAACTTACCCTAAATAACTCTGCCCTACTGCTACACTAGCATGTGCTCCCCAGTGTCATACCACAAACACTATGCAATTCCTCACACTATACTACCACTCGTATTAAAAATGTCTAACTGATAGGTACATTGACCTCAATTCACCCCTGACAAACTCCAAAGTTGACCTGGCTGCCTGTGCTGTTTGGTATTACCCCTCCCCCGAAGTTGTGCTGTCATCACACCTTCACATGTCACCCTTCACATCTCCTGGGACTCGGGTAGGCACCATGCACTCTCCCACTGCGGGAATTAGCCCTACAGCCGCCTGAGAGGATGTAGCCACCCTCTCTCATGAACACCCTCCTTCTTTTTCCATCATGTACACGTTCCTTGATCAAGGCCACTGCCACCTTGCAAACCACCAATATTCTTGTAACGTAACCAGGATTCTTGTGACATAACTAAAAAGGGCTACCATGATGTAACTAAGTAAGCTATCCTATGATGTAACTAAGAAGGTATGCCTGCCATGCTATTATAAAAGTATTCTTGTAATGTAACAAACTAAACATTATCGTAACGTAAAAGAAAAGTATTCCTGTGATTTAATTAAGAAATGACCTTATGTAACTAATAGAATATGCCTGTCCTGTAACTAAGAAAGTATT